>NC_062245.1:1250000-2500000 GCF_905475465.1 Pieris napi
CTTTTCCTTCCTTCTTAACCTAAAGAAAACATCTTTGACCAGTCTAGGCATTGACTGGTCTCATGGATCCATTGGCTGATGTCGAGCTCTTGTATATGCCCTCAGCACTAAGCAACTTTAGTCCGGCAACGCACTCGCGAGCCTTATTGAGTGTCCATGGGCGGTATCACTTAACAGTTGAGCTTCATTGCCTATTTCAGTTGTGACTTGGTTGAGTCACGCTCATGCAGGGTTTAATCAATTGTATTTCTCGCAAAATATAACCAAAGTATATATTTGGAAAATGGGAAAACGTTTATGGGAAAATCGGACAACTTGTGTGACAAATGTGCGCACTTTACGAGCGCTCCGTGTAATATCGACATTTTGAAGCACCCTCTATAGTCAGTACACGCCCTATATCACTCGTTCAGATGGTATACGCGCTGTGCTTAAAATCTGTTGGGTTATACTATGTCCATATAAAGTAACGCGGCAGAACTCGATAAATTGAACTTAATTTGTATTTGTAACCGAATTAAAAAACGGTTATTTTTAGTGGTTTACCGTATCTTTAAAAAAATACTAGTATTGTTTTATTGTAAACATAATAAATCATTTTCTTATTGTCCCTTTCATTTTTGACATATATTTTTAATTGATTTGCTTTGTTCCATAAGGTTTTTTATGTCTTACGTAGGTAGCACTTCTTGTCACAAGTCTGATTTAATTATTATTTTTCTATCAATGTGGTTTTCTGGAAGAGAACGCTCGAAAGCGATAAGGCCGCCAGTTTTTATTTAATTATGTCAATTGTATTAAATTTCTGCAACAAAGTGATAATAAATAAATAAATATGTGTGTTTAATTTTACATTTTACATTATGTAAATAAATTCTCGTTTCTATCCGTAAAATAATGTTGTTTATATATACATATAGTAGTAGCAATTGTATGAAAATAAGTATTAAGAGCGAATTTCTTCAGTCGCATTCAGTTCAAACTGTCGCATTTGACTTGACGTCGAAAAATGACTTATAAGATGGATTACAACTAGAAATGTAAAACTTTATTTTTTAAACCTCAGGGAGCAATTTAGTAAATTGCAAGTAAAACGTTTGCCTAAACGATTTTAGAATCGATACTCGTCCGGGGACGGACGGAGTGCATTTTGTTGTATTATGCATTTTGTGGCTTAGTGGGGCAATGGTTTAATCAATACGATTCTTTGGTCGCGGGTTTGGTGATGATTTGAAATATGTGTGGTTAATTTTTGTTGACATTTATGTCTCTGATTGTTAATCGTGGCTTAAAGGTACGTAACGTATAGATTGTTTGTCCTGGGTTCGATTCTAAGCAATGTATTTCTAAGTTTCGAGAGATAGGCTTAGAAAAATGTCAATGAAATTCCCAGGAACTCGTGTAGGCTATTAAATGAAATAGGGCATGTAAATAATAAGCAAATGCTCAAACTCTTTCATTTCAATTGCTAAACTTCTAATAAATAAAATAATAGTTGCTTATAAATCGAACTTTATTTAATTTTAAAATGAGAAAAAACCTACTTAGAACCTTCTATCGGGTGAGTTTTGATATCAAAAATCAATATGATTACATAACGTCTTCTATCATAAACGTTTTAACATAATATAATCTGGTTTAATGAACACAAAGGTTGTCGAATGAAATCTTTGAATATATACTCCAGTATTTTAATCAGCATCCCCAAAAAAATTACTAATAGAATTTTTTTACGTTTAAAATAATTTTATTTGCGTTTAATACATTTGATATAACCAGACCAATAAATAAAAACAAAAAATATTGTTATTTAATATATAAATAAAAGGATCAACTTTATGGCTGGAAGTCTTCCGCAGTCCGCTACACATGAGATTTTCCTTTGCGAACCAGTGAACTATGGAATCGACTCCCGGTTAGGATTTTCCTCTACGAGATACCTCCAATTGTTTAAAGAAAGAGTTTACTCCTCCCTTAAAGACCGGCAACGTACCCACTAAAATGAGTGTCCATAGAAAGGAGCCATTAGAAGCAAAACTATGAATCTAATAAGGTAGAAATTAAAAAACGTATATAGGTTAAAATCGCACTAACGTATTACCCTATCCAATTAGAGAGTTATTCCTCTGGCGAGTTGAATGCGAAATGCAAGCCATAGCACAATTTTCTAACGGGTGAGCCACCAGCAAAAAATTTAAAACTGCAAATCCTCTAAAAGTCTATGGATTTGAATTGCGGCTTTAAAGTATTTTTAAGTTCAAATAAAGCAAAATTAATTCGCGTGCTTTTACTAGCAGGATGATGGAGATTGAGATATTTTCGATAAAGTTTAGACCTCTTTGTTTTGACAATTCATTTGTTTATTACAAAAACTTATATAAGCGTGGCGTAGAAAAGAACTAACATTATAGTATTGTCTTTTATTAACATACCTTTTACACATTTAAAGAAAACACTTTTTTAACGGATTGAAGCTATGTGTTATTATAAACTTATTTTGGATATTTTTGGATCCCAGGTGTTTGATAGTTTTAGTTTAGAATTTTTGTCTTCAGTCACCGTGACCACGCACGCTGTAAAGCACGCGAAACGTCGGGAAAAAAAATTATATAAAATAATTATAAGTTAATGATAATATATAGCTTCAATCCGTTAAAAAAAGTGTTTTCTTTAAAATGACATTATAACATTAATCACATAAATAATTTTTGGGTAACATTTGAAATCTTTTCAAAATTTTTATCTTTCGCCTTATTCTACGTTTGTAGCAAAAACGACACTAACAATAGAAAAAATTTACTCCCATAATTTTTCCCTACAGCACCAAAAGAAGTATAACTTGAATAGTTCTAAGTTCAAGTTGTTATAAATAGCCTAGACAGTGTCGGTGATATTCATGAGATGAGCACTTACATCAGATGTTTGCCCAGCCATTAGACAAGCACAGCTGACGGCATTACGTTTCGAAATTAAGCGGAAATTCTACGCTTATATTTTACAATTACTTAGTAGAAATGTTGGTCTATGATTTTTGAGAGACTATCCAAGATGAAGTTTTGGAAGAGGTTTTATTTAAATTTATAATCTGTGCAATTGTAGCTTCTATTTCGAAGATGTAGCTATTAGGTGGACTGAAAAGTAAGTGGGCAAACATAAAAAATACTTTTATTTATAGAATTCTATTTAATTATTCAATAGCGAGAGCGATACAACGATTATAGCGGTCATACATTTTTTCCATACAACTTTTATCGTACGATTACTTTAGCTTAAAATAGGCTTCAGTTTCGGCGATTACCTCTGCGCATCATTATTATTATCACCACCAATATGAGCTGGTCATTTTAAGCACTTTTAACGCAAACAATAACACACAAAAAATAATGTGATATAAAATTTATATTTTATATTACATTTAATGGCAGTCACTGCTAAAAGCCTTTACAAAACCGACAAGGTTGTTACAATGTTACTCGACTCTTCAAAGAATACACTGTCTTCGAGTTCTGCACGGCAGAGCATTCCACATCCCAATAGCAATATATTGTATCAATCAATCAAAATACGTTTATTCAATTTAGATGCGTCTTAGGGCATGCTTATGAATGTCAAAAACGTTTACAAAATTCGCGAAAGAGCAAGACTACGCCATCATATAATAATATATATATCTCAGTAAAGGCAATCTCATTTCATTTTCGAAAATTAATTGTAACCCTTTTATAACCATGTTTTTTAAGAAATACACAAAATAGAATCTATAGAAATTAGGCTTGAGCAAGAATTTTCCAAATTCCGTCTGCAAAAAATCTCTGGTATCCTTTTTTAGGTACAATGGCTTTGTTCTTCCTCTTTTATATTAAATATGTTATAATGATTAATGCATCTTACAATATATTATATATTATTTTATTTTTTGAATAAGTAGGTTTTATGACTGTCTATGGGCTGCGATGACTGCCCTTTTTGGTCGTCCCGCAAGCTCGTTTGCCCCCCTATTAAATAATAATAAAAAAATAAGTAGGTAATAATTGTTAACTGTGTTTTATGTTTATGTTTGAATATGTATTCCGTTTTTGGCTTGTGTGTATAATGTAATTGTTGAGATATTGTATAATCAGTAGCTGTAGGAATAATGATAAATAAATAAATAAAAATCAACCAAGTCCAGACACCTCTTACTCGAATTTTTCGCGATTAAAACGGTATTATAATTAATTATTAATTAAACAGTAATTATCCGGAGCTGGATATTTTCGGTAGTGGGATGGTTAATTTAAAAAAAAAAGAGTGGCGGAGAGTTTATTGCCAGTTCTTCTCTTCCGATCTACGCCCTTGATTTGAGAACTGGCAGTAAATGTTAAATTAGAAGCATTAATATGTATTTCCTTATTGACGAGTCATAAGTGTACATTATGTTACCTATTTGATTAATGATTTTTTTACTTTAAAGAAAGCATTGTTAAGTGCCTATCTCATACCTAAACCGCTGTTTTGCTGGATTTTTTTACTTAACAATAAGCAAAAAATGCTTTTCAATGCTTTTTTTTAATATTTTATTTTATATATGTTTTAATTGTATTTTTAATTTTATGAAACCTTCATGTTTACTAAAATTGTCATATATTTTAGATAAGATTGTAACATATACTGTAGATATAGCATTATGTATGATGTGGTAAACTTGAATAAATAAATAAGTAAGCAACTTTTCTTTTACGATTATAAAACGTTTTCTGTAGGTTTAATAAGAGTAAATTAATGATCAGTCTGTGTCCGAGTTATTTCACCGGGAACAGAGGATCTTAAACAGGCGTTAATTTATGACTGTCAAACAGGAAAATTTATATGTAGCATTGGTATATGTAACGCTAAGACATATCGGTTTAGTATAAACATCAAATGTGGTAGTATCTAGTAAATACTCACTAAGTAAAATTTAGTTCTTTGGCATTTAAACCTGAATTTCAAGTAAATTTTGATAGAAAATCGGGTTATTAATTTCTAATATAATAATTGTAGTCCAGGTTTTTAATATAATGAAAAGTATTAGAAGAGCAACGAGAAATTGTTTATTATCGTCGACGTTGAAACGCTAACAAGTCACCGCTGCGAGCGTTATTTAGCTTCCTGTTTCACGTCTTAATAGGTCACTTTATTCACGGCCAGAAGTAAATTAATTCGTACAGTGTTTTAGAGGGGATATTAAAAGCGTTTTCGTGAGGTTCATTGACGTATAATCGATATATTAAAAAATATCGATTTTGAATCGAAACATTAAATTTAACACTTGAGTTTTGTATTGTTTTAGACAATACGTTATAATCCTAACTTACGTTTTTGCGTGTTTACGTCTCTAGAATTTTACGAAGGGCTACAACGTATCTGTCAGTACAATGTCCTTGAACAGAAAAACTTATTATTTTCACAAACTTCACGCACGTAGTTACCGCTACAAACACCGAGCGCCCATAACGCTCGCATTAACCCAACTAGAAACTAACTTATAATAAGTGGGCGAGATATCTTCGTCGCTAATAAGTTTTTTCCTCTCCCCACAGCGGTAATAAAACTTCATCAGTGCTACGTGAGGACGAACTCACAGTGGCTTTCGAAGCCTTCAGTGAGAGGCAGCGAATTGGCGCGAGCCTCAGTCAGGCGCCGGCCTCAGGCAGCGCCGGTCGTGTGATGGATTGCGCAAGGTAAAGGGCATGCGGGCCGCGCTCGCCGCGCTGGCGGCTTGCTGCGTGGTAGCGAGCGCCGAGGTACCCTCCGCGCGCCTCGCCCCGCGCAACACCACCGCCCATCACGTCCTTCAGTGCAGTGATGGGCTTGTGCTACCTGCCTGGCTACCTCTTGAAGATGTCCCGAACGTCGAAATCGCTATCCGCGGGTCCGTCTACTTCCTGTCACTACTCTATCTATTTATCGGCGTATCTATCGTCTCTGACCGATTTATGGCCGCTATTGAAGTCATTACCTCCAGAGAGAAAGAGGTGCGCGTACGGCGAAATGGAAGTGATCAAATTATTGTCGTGCGCGTGTGGAATGAAACTGTGGCCAATTTAACTTTAATGGCACTCGGTTCGAGTGCGCCGGAAATCTTATTATCAGTCATCGAAATTGCTGGGAAAAATTTCGAAGCTGGTGATTTAGGCCCTGGCACAATTGTGGGATCAGCTGCGTATAATTTATTTGTTATCATCGCCATTTGCGTTTTTGTGATTCCGGACGGCGAAGTGAGAAAAATAAAACATCTGAGAGTGTTCTTGGTCACAGCGTCATGGTCAGTTTTTGCATATGTTTGGTTGTATTTAATATTAGCGGTGATTTCACCAAGTGAAGTGGAAGTATGGGAAGGCTTAGTCACATTCCTTTTTTTCCCAGCCACAGTCTTAACAGCCTATATAGCTGACCGAAGGCTATTAGTTTACAAGTATTTGAAAAAGGGTTACCGTGTAAACGAACGTGGCGTGATCGTAGAAGTGGAAGGTGATGGCTCAGTTGAAATGGCCTTAAAACCCTGTGATTTTGGTGACGACGAAGAAGGCCGGGAACTTGAAAAATCTAGAAAAGAATACGTACAAGTGCTGCGTGATTTAAGAAAACAACACCCTGAAGAGGATTTAGAAACGGTTGAGCGCATGGCCCTAGAAACATTAATGGCAAAAGGCCCAAAATCTCGTGCATTTTACAGGGTGGCAGCTACGCGAAAAATGACTGGTGGTGGTGACTTTTCCAGAAAAATATCTGAAAGAGCACAGAGTGATTTGAGCGAAGTAAAAGCTGAGCTGCAACGTCGTGAGTCAAGTTCAGTGACTGCGGAGCCCAGAGGACCACATGTTCGCTTTGATCCCGACCACTATACGGTGCTGGAAAATTGTGGTTCGTTTGAAGTACGTGTGGTTCGCGGCGGCGATCTAAGCGGTGAAGTCACCGTTCAGTATACCACAGAGGATGGAACGGCGGAGGCTGGTTCAGATTATGTAGCAGCACAAGGATCACTCACATTCGGACATGGAGAAACTGAAAAGAAATTTTCTGTCCAAGTTATAGACGACGAAGTCTTTGAGGAAGATGAGCATTTTTTCGTTCGACTCAGCACTCCAAAGGGGGCTTGCTTGGCCTCGCCTTCGATGGCGACTGTGGTGATCTTGGACGATGATCATTCGGGTGTGTTTTCGTTTTCGCAAAGAGACTATGAGCTGACAGAGTCGGTTGGGACGTATGAGTTAAAAGTGGTAAGGACTGCTGGCGCCAGAGGTCGTGTACGGGTCCCATATAACACAGAAGATGGTACAGCAAAGGTTGGTGCACAGTTCGAGGCATCAGAAGGACACCTTCTCTTTGAGAACAATGAAACTGAGTAAGTACACATTAAGCAGCTTATGATATGAAACAATTAATTAGTAATGTACGCGGAGTGCGTGATAACAACTCTGGGCAATGTAATGTGACAATGCTTTTGACATAATTGTAAAATGTATTCCACTAATTTAATTGTGCGTGGTGCACATTGTTAAATCTTGTAGCCTAATTGACATAAATTTTAGCCTGACAAGCTTTTAGAAAATAATTATACATGCAGTAGTGAAAAGTATGTTTTAGTTTCCACTTCAAAATGAGCGTAGTAGTTTTAAAAAATAACAACGCTAGTCTGACTTTATTTTTTTAATTATAGTTTTTTTTCTAAATTAATGTTACACTTATAGTACTATTTGTTTCTTGTCCTTCCTCCAGTAAAAAAACGTATAAAACCTAAGTCAAATCAAGAATTGGTAATTATTAAAGGCAAATAACTTTGGGTGTTTTTATAGTGATTCCTTAGTCCAGCATTATCCTACTTATGAACCGTTATAATAATTAAATGTTACTATTAGCTTGTAACCAAATATACCAGTAAAATGCGTTTACAATTCCCGAATGATTTGAAGCTACGTTTAATTTAAAATTACGATTTTCTGAGAAAGAATTAAAGCTATATTTCATATCTCGGCAATCACCGCTAAAGCCGTGGTATTCGGGAAAATTCGTTGAGTCATACTTCCTTGGAACTTAATTAAAGTACTCCAGTGTAAGTCTCATCTATCACTGCCCAAGTTACGGCGGCCTTCAATCGACTGATATATGATTTACACATATATTAGAATCACACATATGATGAATGATATCAGAAGGGTAAGCGTAAGTTTCTCTAGAGAATTTTTATGTAGATAAATCTAATTTTTGTCTATTAATAAAAAAAAAACTTCTTGATGCTGATGAATGCATTTTTTTTTAATTTAAATTCACTGCCAGTTCTCAAATCAAGGGCGTAGAGTGGACACGAAAAACTGGCAATATAGTCTCCGCCACTTATCAATCGCCAAGATTTTTGTTCTACATAAATTTTTGTTAAGAGCTCAAAATGCTTCACATGACATTTTGAAGTAATTAATTACAATAAGAAATGTTGTCGAAACCACTGTATGAGGCACATATATTTTGCATTTGTATTTTATAACTGATTTTGTTGGTTCCCTTAACTATTGAGTCATGAAACACTGATTTATGAAAAACAATTTACACTGAAATGGTCACAAAATCGCTTATCACACGTCCAAGGACATCCCTTTTAGAACATTCTAATTACGCATGGTTGGGTAAAACTACTGTTTTTTATGTCTAGTTTCAGTTTGATTTATTGTAATATTTCCCTAAATACTCGTACTAGTAGTATATAGAGAAGTTCATGAAAATTACTTTTTTATTATATTATTATTTGTACATGTTATTGACATCAAATAAGCTTGATAAATTACTTATGAAGTTAATTAATCTAAGTTCTGCAATATAACAGTATTTTACAAATATTAATCAATTTTCTTCGACTGTCTCCATTTGTTACATTAGATTTCCTTACTAAAACGTCTGAAGTAAAAACAAACAAATTTATATTTGATTAAAAATCTTTGGGACAATACTTTCTAAAGACAAAAATTTCGGTTTATAGAATTATGATTTGTGGTGCCAAAAGTTAAAACCTAGGAATAGCAGAATAAGTATGGAAAGAGATGCAAGAATATTTAATAATATGCATTGTATTTAAATTTATATTATTTATTAATTTTAAATATGCGTAAAATCAAATGATACAGTGGCGATATTGGCTAGTAATAATAATTCAGGGGCGCTAAAGCCCTACATGTCTTTAAAATATGTCTATGGGGCTTCAGATTGTATCCGGTTCTTTGATCATTTTTTTTCATAGACAAGTCTGATATATCATCGAGTTTTGGATATAATACAAGCCGGTTTCCTCACGATGTTTTCCTTCACCGAACGAACGAGTGTTAAAATAAAAAGTTCATTGGTTTAAGGGAGCGTTCAAGTATTACGTAACGCAAGTTTTGAAGATTATTGACCTCCCCCCATGTAACGCGCCGTAACGTTTTTCTGTACCCAATAGTAAAGCCCAGTGACTCTTTATACCTAAATGTTACCATTATGTGGTGTAAAGTACTGGAAAGTCGAAAATAATATTAACAATAACTCGGAATTCAATCCCCGCCCCGCATCGTAACGTTTTACAAAAGGACAATAAAATTTGTTATGTAATACTTGACGCTCCCTAAGGCCGAGGATCGAACCTTCGACTTCAGGGATGAGAGTCGCCTGCTAAAGCCGTTAGACCAAAACAAGACACTGATTATAATACAAAATAATGTTAGGCTCTTCCACTTATAATCTTTTAATAGGATTTTGAAAGATTATGTAAATTGATCACTTATTCCAAAGTGTCGATAATTTGATCTTCGTCAAAATATGGATAATCCGCTGACATGTTACGTGTGACCTCCATATGGCTTCCAAGAAACCGTACCTATTTTTGGCATCTATTATAAGTGTAATTATAGTTCAGGCGACACATCGACGCTATTGTGCGAAGGTTAGAAAGGTGACAGTTTCTTAATTAAGCTTTTCGACGTAAATTCTTGGCAAGCTATTACTTTTATAGTATGCACTTTTAAAGGTATTAACCATGCACAAACGTGGGAATTTATAAAGTATTTTATATATGAAGTATATTATTTACATTCGACTGTAAAATAATGCCAAAGTTTTACAACCCACACTAATGTAACATATTATGATTGAATTATATTATTTTTTTAAACAAAGAAATTTAAAAAAATGTTCAAAATATCATCAAATTCAACTCAATCAAAAATTCTAACAATTATTATTTTTTTCAAATTAATTCAATTCAAATTCTACACATCATGACACTACAAAATATGTCAAAAAATCTTTCTATTTATACCTATATAGAGATACACATACACAATTAAGTCAAATTTTAAATAGTCGAACAAAATCCGGCAACGCACTTGCAAGCGCCCGGGCCCTGTCCATCAGCATATAATTCTAAGGGCGATCCGTATATCAACTAAATTTTTTGCACAAGTACTAAATGTACAATTGCATCAAATTTTAAATAACCGTACAAAGGTCGGCAACTCACAAGCGCCACGGCCCTGTCCACGGTCGGCGGTTAGCATATAATTCTAAGTGCGATCCATATGCCAACTACATTTTTGTGTAGTAACATTTACCGCTAAGATTAAGAAGAACTATCTGTTCATTTGTCCTTGTCCCATAAAACATTTAGACATAGACATTAGACATAACATTTATTACAAACGAAAACACACACAAAATAACAATACTTAAAGAAAAAAATAAAATAAGACATCAAAAACAATAAAAATTAAAATTAAAAATTACCTTTTGCCATTCGGTTCGCTTCCAGTGTGCAATGTGTGTGTACTGTGGTTGTAATTGGCCCTGGCTCAGCATTATGCTGAGGAGGAAAAAGTTCCACAGCGCTGGTCATTCTGCCAGAGACCACAGCTGCTAGTTTGCGCCTCTAATAAAATAAAATAAATAATAATAATACCAAGTAGAAAATAATAATAATAATAATATTTAAGTTAGAAGTGTGAGTAATGAAAATCGTGTGTAACGGTGTATAATAAATTAAATTAAATTAAAAGTTAAAAATAAGAATAATTGTAAATAAGTACCTAGAAATTTTTTGTTTTTTGGTTTTTGGGTGGATAAAAACTAATTTGAACACAAAATAATACAGTACAAGTAATAAATAAGTCGTCTGCTCGCCTAATCCAATATAATAATGCCACAGATATCACAATTACTCTCACAGTTAGAGCAAATTGAATTTATCGAGTTCATTACAATACTGAGCTCTTGTACAAACTATTGGAATACTTCAATTTGAAATTAAAGGTATTGAATGGGTATTCATGAAGTCCTAGATTTTCTACGGAAATAAAGGAAAAGTGCTGAGTTTTTCAAATAGACTTTTGAGGCGAGTATATTTATGCCTGTGTTGATGTGCGAAGATTCTACTGATTTGATTGTAAGATTTGATTTTGACTTGCGGGAATTATTTCAGAATTTGTTTTAGTGTTAATCTGATTTGTGATTCATTTTCAGTCGTTTTAATTAATTTTGAAACTTTAATTATATTTTTTATAAAAGAAAATTGTAATATCTAATATATAAAATTCTCGTGTCGCGGTGTCTGTAGTTAAATTCCTCCGAAACGGCTTGACCGATTCTCATGAAATTTTGTGTGCATATTGGGTATGTCTGAGAATCGGACAACATCTATTTTTCATTCCCCTAAATGTTAAAGGTAGTCCACCCCTAAATTATTTTTTTTGAATTTTGAGATTAAATTTATTTTTATTTTTTTATGATACAGCATTAAAAAATACATATAACCCCTGATTTTCACCCCTCTACGATCAATCCCTATTTTTTATTATAAATGATGGCATGACATTGACATGGCAAAACGACGTTTGCCGGATCAGCTAGTAATCTAAATAAATTTTCCTTTTAGCATAGCCACTTTAACTTTAATCTAGATAAATAAAACTCATTTGGTTTTTAAGCTACATGTAATGTAATATGATTCATAAACAATGTCTAAATTAATTCGGCGAATCAATTCAAGTCCTGGAAAATAAGAGGTGGGTTCCTTACTCTTTACAGATATTTAAACTGAAAAAGACGCTTTAGCATTTTACAATCATACTACTGTAGGTAGAACTCGTTTTATTGATTTTCCATTAATATACGGAAGTTGGTGATCAGACATCGTCAATTTTTAGGTTTATTCTGACTTGAGCACATAGTACGACTCCAATATATATCGAAAGCAATATGTTTTGAACATACAGAGATCACACTTGGTTCATATCAGTGGTTTCTAACATTGCTTCCCTTTGCCGTATGAGCGAGTGTAATTTGCGTACATTTATATACAGTCAAACCTGGGTAAGTGAGAACTGGATAAGTGAGAAAACTTTATAAGTGAGAGTAATATCCGGGACTCGGGAAGCTCCCAAAACCTCTATTAGCGAGAAACAGAAACCTCTGTAAGAGAGAGGCGTTTTTCCCTCATGGACCTCCGTAAGTGAGGCTGCTACTTATATCTATACCTCTATAAGCGAAAGTCGAGCTTTATATATTTATATTATTCAGGAGGAACTATACCTAAAATAAAAATACATACATACATAAAAGATACACACATACAGTAACAAATGACAAATTTAACATCTGCTATTTTATGACTCATTTTAACTTTCGTGGAACTTCCTACCATCGTTTATGAGTTAGAGAAAAACATTCAAAATTCAAAAACAGAAACCCAATCGAAAATTACGGATTTTTTAAAGTGTAAATAAGTTCTAAATACTGTGACTATGTGACTTAGTTATTGCTGCGTACCTCATAAGAGAGAAACGCTGCCCATGTACCTACATTAGCGAGAAACTCGGGTTAGTGAGAAACCTCTATAAGAGAGAATGAGATTGTGCTCCCTTGAACTTTCGCTTATCCAGGTTTAACTGTATATATATATATATATATATATATATATATATATATATATATATATATTATATATAAAGACCAATAATGTCTGTGCAATGACGCTTGTATTAGCTGCCTTTGTCATTGTCCGGACCTCGTAAATTAACGTCAAAGTCAAATCTGTTTAAAGCCGTAAATACTCGTGGTTTTTTTCGATTTGCTAATTCTATTATTAAAGACTATTTGATAGTCTATAGTTATAGTATTTTGAAAGTCGTTATTATTGATGTCGGAGCAATGGCGTTAGTGTCAGCTGCCATTGTCATTATAATTTAATAACAGCATCAAAGTCAAATAAGTTCAAAACCGTTAATACCAGTCATTTATTTGAATTGTCAAAAATGCTATAAACTAACGACTATTAAATGGTCGATAATAATAGTGACTCCATAGTCATTATAGTTACTATTAAAATTAATTTCGCATAATTTAAAACGAAAATGTTTTATCACAAATTCAGGTTGTTACTAATGCAGGCACTAGTCGGTGCGATCCTCAGTTCAATGGAGCGGTCGATCTATGCAAAAACCTTTAAAAAGTAGAATGTCGAAATTAAACGGCTCACAACAAACTAATTTTTATCGTCTGCAATGCTGGCGTTATTATTTTCAATAATTTATCTGCAGGCTCTGTTTTTGTTAAAATTCAGATCGTGCTTTCTAGCTTCTCGTTTGTTACTTTGTAAACATTTGGACCCTGTCTTTGCGTTCCTGTCGTTAGACGACAATCTTATTATATATAAATTACGCGTCACGTTGTTTGTCCGATTTCAATCAAATTTGCACACCTCACATAAATACATATATATAATTCTACTATACGTGTGTATGTCACTGAACTCCTCTTAAACGGCTCTTAACGGGTGGAGCCCTGGATGGTTTAGATTCACAAATCAGCCCGGCAGATGGCGCTGCAGTCGGTATTTTCATACTTTGTTTAATATCCTAATCACTTCAAATATCATGCAGGACAACGTCTGTGGGGTCCGTTAGTATACGTAATTTATTGTCAGTTCCTGCCTTCCTTTCTCCAATTATAGTCCTCAAACTTCCTTCACCATGTTAGTGCTGTCCTTGTTCTTCGTTCCTTTGACTCCTCTCCTCTTACCTTACCCTACCCTAACAATGGTACATCTCTTTACACGAGAAATTTTATTTAAATACAGATTGTCTAAATGTCTTATACAATAATGGGAGTTAAACCAGAGTGGAGATTCCTTCGCTTAACCACTCACTAACTTCGGATTCACCTTAGGGTGCACTTAAATTTTAAAGTTCGTGTATTGCGGGAGCTATTTGAAATAACCTCGGTAAATACCTACTTTACATAGTTAGCGAAATCCAAGCGGTTTTGTGGATAAACTTTCTCATATTTTGTCATACTTTAGTTTTTACTTGCATTTTATGTAAATTCTTACGAAACATTTTGGTACACGAAAATATTTTCGTGTTACAGCTATTATTAAGTACTTTACTAAATGTCGAGAACGTTGCAGTGATTTGCCTTTTTTATATATTACCTTTTGTTCTTACAAAAACTAACTCTATAAATCAAATCAAAATCAATTATTAATTTAGGTAAAACTATCGTCAAAACGTCAAAAAGAAATACATATTAGATGCTTCTAATTTTACTTTTACTGCCAGTTTTCAAATCAAGGGCGTAGTACGGATTCCTGGCAATAAACTCTCCGCCACTCTTTTTAATCGCCACTTTTTTTTACACAATGTTTGTAAGGAGCTGTATATTTACAGTACTGGAATAAAGTGTGTTGTATCTTATTAAAAAAGCCGTTGATAACCCAACATACACACCTTCACTTTTACACCATAGCACAACAGAAATTAAATGTATCGAATAATTTTTATTGTTTGTACCCTTATGTATTCCATCTCTGGCTTTATTTTTAGTGTAATTATTTATTATATTATATATAATTTTTGTAAGCTGTAGGGTAACGAAATAAATAAATAAGTAACTAAAATGTATTATTATTACTTAGAAGGTACCGCTTTGTTGTACTTCAAGACTGTAATAGGAGGCAAACGGGCAGGAGGCTAGATGTTAAGTAATACTGCCCATGGACACTCACAATCTGTCAATATTGCCGTCAATTTATTACTTGTATCTTCAGTTTGCAATTTAGTAGTTCTTATGTAGTAAATACAGCTGTGTTACTATTAAATAACTAACTTACTAACAGCTGTGTTACTAACACTACAAAATGAATTAATAAAGGCACTATTTAGATACAATTTTTTAACACAGACTAATTAAATCTACCAAAAACCAAAATTTTAGCGATTAAACAACTATATGTTTATAGCACCCGTGTCTTAATAAAAACAAAATTAAATAACTCTCTCCATAGTAGCTTATCATTTAAAACAATCAAACACACCACTACGCGCAATACTCGTCGAGCGAGTTCGCTTATCTTGCCGAAGCCGTACAAATTATTTGAAGAAGTCCATTAAGTATGAGGGTGTGCAATTATTTAATCAATTATCGGCTAAAATTCGTAATATTAGCGCGTTTAACCAATTCAAAAGGGCATGAAAGATATTAGAATGAGCCTAGTAGACTAATATTGGGATGGCTAATGGCGACGTGTATCTCGCTCGTATTTACATATTAAGTTTCTCGTGTAAATAAACTACCTTTTTTTGTAATGAGAAATAAAGTTCTTTAAACATTAATCGAATTTCAAACAAAGAACCCTACCTTTAAACAGCCAAGAACTTTTCGAGAAACGCGTAGCGAATAACTTAGTTCGTACGTTCGTAACGTACTTCGTTTGCAATTGGTCCTATTTCTTTTTAGACTATAAAAAATGAAAGAGACGGCGATGGTTCGGAAAATGTGAGAAAACAGGAATGTCTTAGGGTAAGATTATGAGACGAAACTAAGTGTTAAGTATACTCGAACACGTTTTTCACAAAGGGAGCAAAACTTAGAACTTGCTTTAGTTTTCGACTTAAGGTCTTTTCAAATAAATCAACCTTTGTCAGGTTTAGATGCTGATCATGAGAAAAAAATAACAATAACTAAAACTACAGTCAATATCTGTTATAACGACATCGAAGGGACTATTCATATTTGGTCGTATATAACCGATAGTCGTAACAGCCGATGACGTTGTCATTAAGTACCTAATACAATAGAATTCAGCCGGGACCTTTGATTTTGGTCAATATAACCGGTATGTTCTTCTAAACGATGTCGTCGGAAACGGTTTTAACTGTAAGAAACTTACACCTCATTAAACCCATGCTGTTCTGGAATATAAATTCTAATGTATACAAAGCGTTCAAATACTTTAGCAAAAGTGTTTAGAATAAAAGTACGCCAATATCTGCATACATAAGATTTGATTTAATTTGTCAATAATTAAGTTATATCATAACAGTGATTGATAGTGAAATAGAAATTTAATTACTGTAGGTGGAACAAACAACCCATTTGCAAAGCATCCATTAATAGTACCTCTTAGTAGTTAATAGTGTTTATGGGTACAAAAAATCATAGGCTTAATCGGAAATTAAAAAAGGCTCTTAACTTTCATTATTTGACTTTGTTTATTTATTTATAAGTAATCTTACAGCCAACATACATATTATAAAATAAAACACGTAGACAATATACAAAGCTAAAACAGATTAAATTTTTCTTTGAAGTATTAAGTATTAATTGTAGTTTATTTAAGATTAAATTTCAGTTTTCTTTTATATTATTTTTCTTTCTGTCTATGTATCTACTTACTTATTACTTAGTTCAGGGGCTCCAATATCTGCTAAAATAATGTCTCTTTTAATTGAATAAATAATTTTTTTGAAGATTCTATGAAAAAGGACGTAAGTACTTTGTATTTGTGTTTAAACTAAAGTACGCCTTATTGGACATATGGTATTTTAAATTAATAAAACAAACCACATTAATTATATCCAGAATGCAGCAACCGACTCATAAGTTGCCGAAGACGTAACCGGGACGCGAATTCTTAACGAGTTTGACCTACTTCCGGTAACGTATTAGGGACAAACGAATCCTTATATTATGTAACTAGATAGTTGGCAAAAAATTCTAGGTGAATTGGCGGCTTGGATTTGTGTCATGTATGGCTAATTAAATTTAGAGCGTTTAGGAAAACTGGAATACCTAATGTAATGTAATAAAAGAGTAGAGAAAATGTTGTCTATTTATTAATAAAAGTTTGTCACACCCGGCGCACTGATGGCACCAGAAAAATAAAATGCAATATTTAATGTTATAGGCAGTTATAGGCAAACATAACTAACACGAAGACAAAAAAAAATAAACTAAACTAAAGGAAAATAGGTAACACACATAAAGGTAAACTTTTTATTTAATTCTAGAGTTATCTCTATGGTTTTACTTTATATACGTAAATATCTGCACGTAATTTTTACCTCAAGTTCAAGTCAAAACATTCAAACGGACGAAAGGAACTGGCAAGAAACTTTCCACCGCTCTTAAATTGCCAACTATTTTATAAAATCCGTTGAATTATTTATATATAGAGCAGTGTTGGTCTAGTGGCTTCAGCGTGCGACTCTCATCCCTGAGATCGTAGGTTCGAATCCCGGCTGTGCACCAATGGACTTTCTTTCTATGTGCACATTCGCTCGTACGGTGAAGGAAAACATCGTGAGAAAACCGACATGTCTTAGACCCCAAAAGTCGATGGCGTGTGTCAGGCACACTATTAGATTGAAAAATGATCATGAAATAGATTCAGAAATCTGAGGCCCAGACCTAAAGAGGTTGTAGTGCCACTGATTTATTTAATTTTTATTTATATATAGGCGTAAGTATATGACAATATAGCGTCAGATTACTTTTGCTTAAGTAAACGACATGACGCGAACAAGCCAAGATCACACCTAGACGTTTCTCTGAATAACAAAATATATTTCATTTTCTCCGAATTTCTCTTGATATCCGTTGAAGCTCGCAAAATTTGAGCAAATTCTACATTCATAACCTTTGAGCCGTTTCATTACGCATCCGAAACATGTCTTATTTCGGAAATTCGCCATATCAATCCAATCTACACCGAAAATAGACCTTTTTGGTATAAAATACGAGGACACTTCATACAATGGTTTTGAAATATATTGGAGGGTAGTTTTTATCGGATTGAAAAGGGATATGGAATTGGTAAATGGAAAAATAATTATCACGTTTCACGTGCTTAACAGAGCTATCGGTTGTTTAGGTAATAAATGGTCTAAGGATGGGTAAATTAAAAATGTATTCGCAGCTCAATGAATACGCTAAAACTCAAGAATTTCATAAATTTATTCCGTCAAAATATTAATAGTATATTGTGAGATAAAACTATTAACAAAATTTACGGTGGATTAACTAAGAGTAGTACAACTGAGTTAATGAAATGCCCGATTAACGAATATAAAAAGCGTAGGGCAGCAATTAAAATAATTCTGTGGAGGCGATTTCGGGTTGGGCCTGAAATTGCATCTGTTTTTTAGTATCTTTTAAATAAATATTTCTATTCAGCCCTCTGTGACACATGTTGTCAAGTTTAAATTGTAGAAGCGCGCTGATAGAAATGATGCTAATTAATGCTGCTTCTTTTAGTATTCAATCTCTTCTTTAAGGATACTTAGTTGTGCAAGATATTATTAGGTCAGGAAACTTGAAGAAAACGTTAGCCTAAACTAAGAAGAAAACGTTTGTGCATCATTTATAATATTCCGGTAGAAAAATCCAACTTTCGGACTGCACTAAGGCATGCTGGTTTCCTCACGATATTTTCCCTCCTTCCATAGAAGACAGGAAGTCCATTGTACACAGCAGGCGTTCGAACCAACGACCTTAGTGATAAGAGTCGCACGCTGAAGCCACTAGGTCAACACTGCTGCTACATGTAACCGGATGGAAAATATTGACAAGTAATAATGTCAATGCCAAAGCAGCCTCACAAATGAGGTTCTATTAAAGCGACGAAGTTAATCCGTTTAGAAGATTGTCGTTGATCCAGTTACAGGGTCGCCTTGATCGTGTTAGTTATAACCTGATTATTGTAACATGCTATATAATGGGTGGTCTATAAAGAAACACTCTGTGTACGCCCACGTTCATGCAGCTGGTTATTTTTTTTTTTAAGTGAATTTTTCTGGGCACTTCGTCGGCTTCACGTAGCGACCTCACTGCTCCGAGG
The DNA here is from genome assembly GCF_905475465.1 of Pieris napi. Lineage (NCBI taxonomy): Eukaryota > Metazoa > Arthropoda > Insecta > Lepidoptera > Pieridae > Pieris > Pieris napi. Next base: position 1,269,154 of record NC_062245.1, read on the forward strand.
ATGTATGTTCGTTGGGAAGTCACATCCACGCATTCCAGGACTACGTGAGAAGCTTATAAAAACAATTGATAATGATGGGCAAAGATCTATAAAGCCGTAAATCAATATTTTTCGGTAACATTACCGCAACATTATTCTATGCAAATCGTGTAGTTTCTCAATCGTAGCCCTGATATCACATTGGGTTTGCAGTATAAAAACTCAATACTGAAGTCGGGATCGCTATCGCTATTGGCAGTTGCTGTACTGTGCTGTTAGACATAGATGACGTTTATAAGAGTTCTATGTACAGAGACTAAGGAATAAAACATTTTTTAAAGAACGGGGTCAAACGGGCAAGTGGCTCACCTGAAGAGATACCGCCGCCCATGGACACTCTCAATACCAGAGAGCTCACGAGTGCGTTGCCTACTGTTTGACCCTAAATCCCTAAGGTTCCCCATAGTGATGGTTCATGGCAGAAACTGCCTTTAAACGCTGAGTTGTAGAACGACGGGCACAACAATTTACTTTGAAAGAGTCTAAGAGTTACGCCACATAGACGATTACTACCTACAGAAAAAACAAATTCAAATGATTGAAATCATAAGTATAATTAAAGCGCAAAGGAAAACGTACCCTGTAAACTTCGTTAAAGAGATCCCTTTCTTATCAAAATGTATCCGAGACTTGCAAGTTATAATGAAGAGACTGTGTAAGGAGGACAACTTCTAACTTAATTATGATAGAGGATCAAAGTTTCAGTTCCTCAATTCGGTCGTTTAAGGCTAATTATACGGTTTGGATGAATATATATTTTGATGTAAAAGAAGACTTGACATCCAGGAAGGATTTTTTTTATTTCACTGAATAAAATCATAATACATTAGAAAACCCCTGTGATTTTTATAAATGTAACCATGGCAGTCTTGTTTAAGAACGCGACAAATGCATATAGTATAAGATCCCGCTATACAACGACCTTCACCGAGATGCTTATTTAATGAAACTTATTTTATATTTAATTTAATATGTCAATAAATATAATCCATATGGGTTGCCTAGCAAATTTCAGTCCAGAGTATGTTTAATTAATATTTAAAAAAAAATTTTTTTTATAATTTGCATGTAGTAAATTTTTTGAACTTTTTTCAATCAATATTTTTAATCAGGGTAGTATTATATATGTATCACTATAACCTTCTTTTATACTAAAGATGTATATATACTTTAGTGTCACATAAAAAATATACACATAAATAATTAATTGATTAAAAACAACCTAACTTTTGCATATTCTATGGGCTTCATACTTTCGATTGGTATAGAATTTATCTAATAATCATACCGGTGAAATGTTAAAAAAAATATTTTTTTTTAATTAATTAAAAATACTCTGGACTGAAATTTGCTAGGCAACCCATATGGATTATATTTATTGACATATTAAATTATATATAAAATAAGTTTCATTAAATAAGCATCTCGGTGAAGGTCGTTGTATAGCGGGATCTTAGACCAATATAAAAGTACTTTCAACTTACTGTTTTTGTTGGTTAAAGTAAGGCTGTCAAATAACTTACTGGGTAGTTTATTAGTCGCGGTAGCAAATACCTCAACGTTCTCTCGCCATACACGTTGTTTGCCCTCGATGTACAGAGCCGAACTTGCGTTACCGGTCGGGTCTGTACGTAATGGTATAACCATATGTAGGTAATACATATAATAATAGTGATAATTAAATGTCTTATTCTGTAAATACGATTGCGTTATGTTATTTCTATGTTATAGGAACTAATTTGCTTGTTTTTAATTTTTGCCTGTGTTGTATATAAAATATCAGTAGTAGTTTCTGAGAATTTTATACTTTTCTTTAAAACAGTAACGGCACATACAATATAACAAACGTCTAGTATGCAAACTACGACTGGTTAAGTATAGAACCCCGGTGTTAAGGGCTACATGAATGTGTTGATCGCAAGGAGCACGCCTATTTTAAGACAGTGGTATGCTGTCCATTCCCGACCATAGTGCTTTTGATTTTGAGTTGTTAACTAACTAGTGCTTAACCTAGTCATTAAGACCTAATTGTTACTAACTCTAATCTAAATTTGTATTGTGATCTGAAATGTCATTTTAAATGACTATATACACATTAACATTACTTTCACTAAAATATATAAAATTCAGAACGACGCCCTCATAATCAAAGTCTACCTAAGTATGGAACCAATTACGGTAAAAAAATTGTCCGTGGTGGAAGTGCTGCGGTATAATAAACTTCCGCAAAATATAAAAAGTGCAGACAGCCTGGCAATATTTAAATTAAGACTAAAAGACCATCTCTTGAGTGATCCCAATTCTCTGTTCTCGTAAATGAAATTCCGTAAGTGTCCACCCAAGTTCTACTTCACTAATTCATCCTTGAAGCTCTTCAATGACCCACGACGTGATAAATTGTATCTTTAGTATATAAGTTCTCATGTAAGTGACTATACTCTGATTTTAAATTCCGTAGAATTCTGACAGCTATAATTTTATGACATGTCAGAGATTACAAACCTTTTTGGCCAGGCACATTTTTCAATTTCAATACGAGTCTGAACATCTGAGTCTATACATAAATTTTATTTGTTAGTGAATGTATCCATTTTATTAAGTGCGGTGCTCCACATTAAAAATTTACGGAAAGTGATAATTATGTCCCTTTTCATCACACACAAGTAAAGATAACATTTTTTTTATTAGTAGTTCGATATATTGTTCGTGATATTAAAATATTTATTATTTTTGTATTAGATCGCTTGAGAAAGTAAATATTAAGATTTACCTTTTTGCAGGTAAAACATAAAAAATACATAGCATTTTATTTTTATTGCCCTCAAATGGGTCAAATTTGTCCCTTCGTCGGTGGATAACTCTTTTAGCAGCAACACTTATAAAATGTCAGAATTCTACGGAATGAAAAATCTAAGTTTATTGTCTGTTATGAGAATAAATGTCTTTAAATATTATTAAAGACATTATAATAGTCTATAAATATTATTAAGTTGCTTTCAACTACATCTTAGCCAAAGGTGAAATTCAACTATTAAGACTTCTTGTTTATACCAAAAAAAGTTCTGGGAAATAAATGATATTATCTTTGATGTGTCTGAGATCGCATAATAAACTAATGTTTGCGATATTAATGTTACATACTTATGCTACATAATTATGATTGTATTAATAGCGTAGGTCGAATCGACACATCTCCGAGTCACAATATTTGCTTTGGCAATATTACAGTTCACGCGCGAAACTATTCATATAAATATTGTATGTATATTTTACTCTTGTTCTTATATATAAACACCACATAACTCTGTCTCTTTCTAATAATTAGTTTTTATACTACGCAAAAAGAGACAACTGGGTGACTATTAAATTATCTCAAGTGCATCTTAACAGTGCAATGTAGTAACTAGGACTCAAAGTTTTGAGTTGTACATTTATCGCCACTAAACTGTTTGGTTCAAGTTTTGTAGTGGAGAAAAATTGTCAGACTGAATTTTAACAATTAAAAGAATTTATTCTACAGGGCAAACGGTTTTCATAAATATAGCTGTCTTTTCAATAAGGGTGATACGCTCATCTAATGCTCCAATTTCACTAAGTGGTTTTATGTATCATTCAATATGATATTAAAATATGCCAAAAAACTAAGTAATAACAAAATGTAAAAAAACGTTATCTATTCAAACCCACAAAACCGATTTCGCTAATTCTTTTTTTGTTGTATTTGTTGCGCGGAAAATTAGAAATTTAAGAATACTTCACCAACATACAATTCAATTTTTTTTGATGTAACCTTATAGCGTTTGACATAACATTGACAGAATGCGTGCTGCAAATATCATCAAAGAGGATGTAGTAAAAATGAATCGATCGGAGTTATTATATTGATAAAATAAATATAAAATAATAATCAATTAATTTATTTAAAAAAAGGTAAAGTATGTAATAGTCTATACTTATAACTAGATCAGCACACTATTTAAAAAACTTTTAAAATGGAAGAGAAGAAGAAACTGTATGAGCTAATATGTAGGTTTATAATATCTTTATATATACAATTCTGCTAAACGTGTGTATGTCACTGAACTCCTCTTAAACGGCTAATTTCAATGGTTTTTTTGTATGCGTTTGGGTGACGCTGGATGGCTTAGATTCACAAATCAGCCCAGCAGATGGCGCTGCAGTCAGTACTATCCTACTTTGTTTAATATACTAATCGGTTGAAATATCACGCAGGGCAACGTCTGTTGGGCCCGCTAGTAATTAATAAATACTGTTCCTATTAATCATTTCGATTTTATGTATCCAAGCTGTTTTCTTTGATAGGTAAATAATGTATTATTTATCAAAGAAAACAACTTGGCATGCTCAGATGATTAATAGTCTTACGTCAAATTTATTTTTTAGCTATCAAAGATAAGATCTTTGGTAAGAATATTTTTTACGAATGGTTGATGTCTAAAAAATATTGGTGGTAAATATGTACAGTAGTTCATAGCCAGGATTCGAATGGACATACAATCGAAGAAATCAAGGAGCAGATACGGTCAAGGCAATAATTTGAACTCTGCGAGTGTTTTTCTATTATATTATTTAATTCATTCAAATATTGCAACATGTGGTTACATATAAGTTCAGGCTGACTTAGTGCAGCCGCATAGTTTGCTAAACACATCCAAGTATTATCGATTAAACATTTTTTTATATATTGGATAGTTTTCACGCACGTGTCCTAAATTTCGTTTGTATGTTTGTCCACAAATATATCGGAAAATACGTCATATGAAGATGATCTTTCACGTGATTTAAATCACCCCCGAATTAGTTCAGTAGTTTGTCAGTTACGGGTATCCACATATTGACGTAGTTAGTTAATTTCTTGTATTTTTTTTATTATGTAATTTTGATTTTTCTAATGAATTTCGTATGTTTGTTTTTTTCGTCTGTAAATTTTATTCACTTGCACTCTTGTTTATTTAGAGTTACCTGATAGGGCAGGATTGTTGTTATAAATAAATAAATAATATTTTTGAAGAGGACATCTATAATCTAGGTGTATAGGTAAATATTATATATGTGCTTCACTTAAAATAATACAATTTTATTGAAATTATTACATACTATGTGGAAATATATATTTTTTTCTGACCATAGTTTAAAACTAAATACGCCTTTATTAAAAGTTTTGAACTACTCTGAGCCGCAATTCAAGTACAACTTCTCTACAATGCTATTTTACAACGAGAGCTACGAGGCTCTACGAAAGTGCTACAATTAAGTTCAATGAAGCTGTATGTTCGTAGCAAGTGTGTTTTTATTTACTTGTGTAGAACTACTACAGTAAAAAGTTTTTATATACTGCTATTTTTTTATAAAATACCGTCTAATTAATTTATCGTTATAAGTAAAAATATAAGGATTGTGTTGTTTTATGAAACCACGGCAAAAGTGAAACTTTTTTTCAAATTATAGACATTTAACTAAAAAAATTTGGAATAATATATAGAATATTAAGGGTATAAAAATCGCTTTATCAATCTTAATTTTATACTTGGAAAATTGGAATGATAATGGGAAATAGTAAAAGTAGACTAACCCTCCAACTAATATTTTTATTGAACTCTGTGTCTTAGGGAGTACGACATACATTATATTTAACAAATATTTATATTATATACACATACTAGCCGTTTCGCGCCCGCTTTGCTGGACGAATTAAAATAAATTTTATGTTTCATTATTTTATTTTTTTTTCATATTTTTATTATTCTTCTTTTTAACTTCCCGCTAAGAAAATTGAAATATTTCGAAAATCGAGTTTTTAACAGATGTTGACGTTTAGAGGTTCTAGGAAGCCTCCCCGAATGTTTCCGCGGTGAAGTCCGTATGGATAAATTTTCATAAAAGTAAAACAGCAATAAAAAAATGAAGGAACGTTGGAATTTAATAAATAAATAGCCATAAACCATCTAGGAAAAATTTCGCATCGAATGGTGGTAGTTTCATGTACGATATGATCAGTGGTTTAAGCGTGAAAGAGCCTCAAACGAACACCATTTTCTTTTTATATATATAAGATTAAATAATAGTCTATACACTGTCAGCTGCTGCGAACTATAGGCGCCGCCGCCGCCATATTGGCCTTGGCTGCTATGACGAGCGCCTTTCACTTTATCCCTACTCTGCGGCCGACCGTCACGCGACATGCAACACACAGACGAAAAAGTTTGAGACGATGTAATAAAAGTTTCACTTTAAAAATGTAGTTGCCGCTTCTGTAGTTAACTACCGCTTGGTTTAATAATAAATAAACATTGCATTGCCCTTCCCATAGTCATACACTAAATTGATCAAGTAAGATTTAAATAAAAACACATTTCAACGGTTTAAATGCGTTTATTTACTCTACAATGCATCTGATTTCAATCCTGCTTTAAAAGGAATTAAGAAAGGGGTTCTTAAACGATCGTATTTCAGTAAAAAGTTTCTATTGAGAATCCGTACTATAAAAGAAATAAAGGCGGTTTCCATTTGTTTAACAATGGCATTAGAGAATTTTCTAGAGCTTTTGTTATTCTATTGTAAGTCGGTTCAATTAAAGATCTAAGTCAACCTATTAACCTAATAATACGACTGATTTCGTAAAGTTTTAAGACCCCTTTTGCTGCACCGAGCTGAAGAAACTGTCTGTCGAAGTATAAGTAATAACATAATTTTTAATTCTTGTGTATTGGAAATAAATAACTATTGTTAATAGAAAAAAGTATGACATGATAACGTCATAAAAATCGACCTAAGTGGACCCTAAGATGAGCGATCACCGTCATTTGTTTCTGGTTGCCGCAGCGTTGTCTAAACTATTGCCGAAATCTCTTCTTTACAAGGAGCTCATATTTTTTGGTGTAAAGTAAGACGTGTCCGAAATACTAAAGTTTCCCTCTTCTTTATTATTCTACTTTCTGTCTTTCTGTGTTGTATTTCAAATATTCATTCTTTAAACGCTCGCAACACATTCGCGAACTTCCCGCGAGTAGAATCTAAACGTCAATATTTAAAAAAAAGAAAATAGGAAAACAATTGAAAAAAAACTTGGCAAAGTTTTTGTATTTCGTACCAATGACACTGTTCAAAATACATAATTTGAGTATAATAAAATTTAATAAGGGTGATCCAAAACACTTTTACTCGGCCGATCTTCACATTTTTTGTTAATCATTGCTTAGTTTTACTCGGGTTATGTTAGACGCGTTTTTATTTTGATTTTTAAGTTATTTGTTAATAGATACGTCCTCAATTTAAAATTGTATAGTGAGAGTTTTGGGAACTATTTTGAGGTGTGCCTTTATTCTTAGTAAGTACTGAGGACTTATTATTTTAGTATAAACTATAAATTATCTATCGACGGCCATCGAACCGTTCTTTGAGATACAGACACTATATTTAATATTAATCATAATACAGTGAGAATAGCAAAAATTTTATAAACTACCTTCATATCACAGCCTTAATAACACTGTATTATTAAAAAGGTAATCATGCGTTAAGGAACGCCATTGAAACCACAGTTTATTGATAATGAATAAAGCAAAATTTTATGATGAAAGCATCCGGCTATTTTGTAAGCCACAACACTAAAATAATTTACGGTAATTTGATTTTTATTATCCTGGTTTAAACAGCGCTTTTCTTTGTAACTTTATAGTTTTATGGATTATTAGGTCTCGGGTTTATGAAAATATGAGTTTTCCAACCACCATACATGCTACTTTATATACATTTATAATTATGTATTTGAAATATTTCTCAAAATCGATAGCTGAAATCATTCATTCATTGCAGTGGTGTAACTATACCATTTATGTCCCACTAATGGCCCTAGGCCTCCTCTCTTAGGCGAGAGGGAATGGTCTGTAGTCCCCACGCTAGCCCAATGCATATTGGGGACTTCACATTCATCCATAGAACATAATATCTCTTGGTCAGGGGCCTCTTCTTGGGTTCTATTGTTATGCCACTGTTTCATTGATGCATTTTCTGCAGATGTCGTCATCACAATATACATTCTCAAGCGTTAAATCTTGTCAGAGATTCCGAGAGTAGACAGATGAATAAGGTTCGATTAATAAATATGATAGTGTAATATCTTTCTAAAATTCTAGATTAAAATTGTTAAAATGAGTATTTACATCAAAGTTAATTTCGTTAATAACACAGATATTGTACATAATTTCTCCCAAGACCAATATCTCGCGAACGTTCCGTGCAAGATCGCAATTTGATAGCAACCCCAACGCTAATGTACATCGCAATACCACTAATAAATAACACGCGATGTCAATTATTATGACAGCTCAAAATTTTCTTTAAGATAAAGAATATGTTAACTACTTATTGCTTATGTATTTGTCACCCCTTTTTTTTATATTTGAGGTGGAAATACATGTGTGCATCCCCAGAAAGTTGCAGGGGTTTATGGGACTCGACCCACACAAGAATCTCTGCTATTCAGAGACTGGGTGAGGTATACCCACTAAACCACCTCGAGTAGCTCTTACAAAGCCGCATTACAGAGACTCTGGGGTAGCTCTCGCTTTCTACCGGGACCTCAACGGCATGTTACGCTCAAAAACCTCCGGTGCTGTACACACTACATAAGAGGTAGAATGTGGGCATATCTTCCTATTTACTTGGCGACTTCTAATACAGGACTCGTCCTAAAGCGCTCCCTTTCTCGTTCTGGTTCTGCTGTAGCATTACTTGCTCACAGAGGTATACCACTGCATTCCATACCTCGTCACTTCTATAGCTTTCCATAACTATGATACGAATTAATAATCAAACCAAACAGGCTTTCATTATTTAATTCGTTTAACTTCTTCATTGAAATCCGATAGAAAAACCTATAGTCAAAACGGATTATACATTAATTCCAAGAAATATTTTTTTCATCATACTTCCTGCTACATAGTTGAATATTATTATTTGTCTATAGATGAAATATTGTAGATTTGAACTAATTATTTATTAACGGAATTCGATTGATTCAGAATTAAACTAGACGTTGTGGTGTAGTGGTGGCTACACCACAACGTGCCTTTTATGCCCATATTACCAAAAATACAAACGAGGTTCTTATTCATAAAAATATATTTTAGAGTGAAGCTCAAACTACGGCAGTTAAAAATTTTGTAGTTCAGTCGTTATATTTGATACCTACTGAAGTTCGGTAATTAGTCATACATGTTTTCGATATGAATGGCATAATACAACTTTTCTCTTATTTTGCACATTTTTAGAGCAAGAAAGTGTTAAGTTACCTTTGGCAATATACCTAAGACACTTTTTGCCGGGGAGCCCAAATCCCGAAGAGAGAACAGAAACTTGAAGAAGAGAGCAAGAAATAGGCTATATAACTGTTATAATAAATTTTAAATATATGTGTCCTTAATTTTCGTATCGTTAAAAGTTCATTTGAATAAGGATAGTAATGCAAATATACTCTATCAATCAATATAGAGCGGGTACAAAAGTTTTGTGTTCTCAGAATCATAAACGTATAAGGCACTGTCTACTCCTGTGGGAAAAGATCTTTAATTTTCCGGGGTCGGGATGTGACCTTCGCCCATCGAAATAACCAGTGACAGAGATTATTTCACCAGTGCTGATTGCAACCTCCTTTATAGAGGTAATGCCTATTGCTTTCGGGTTTCAGCCAAAGGCAGGCACGACTAGGGCAGTACCTATGTCTCACAACCGACGCGAAGTTATGCAATAGTTGCATCTAATTGTACTCCCGTACCCGGCAATAAATAGCCAATGCAAAAAGAAAAGTCCGGGAACATTTTATATATCTTAGATAAAATCTTTTATAAATAATAATAATATGCTAAATGCTACAAATTCTTACATTCAGATTTCTCAGCTCTTTATAATAAAGCATATCTGTGGGCGTTTTTAATTCAAAGAGAGTATTCATAGCATATAAACGTTTAATGTAATCTCATACATGTTGTAATAAACTCACGGGCACGGAATTCAGGTCAGTCGTAAAAAAATTAATATCTCCTACGTTTTGAGATAAAAATCAACGATAGAATTTAGGTAACTAGTGCTAGTAATAAATATATAACACTTTTAATGGTTTATCTTTGAAATATGATAAATATATCTTTTTAATTGATTTTTATAGAAAATTTGATTCTGTTGGTTTAATTATGAGTGTGATATTCAGGTACAATGAGACAATTTTTATGTTTGTAAGATAAAACACTACGTTGGGGCTTTCGTATATAAGGCATGTAACATGTTTATGCATAATAAGCATATACTTTCAAATAAATGTAAATAATATAATAATTCAAAATAATGGAAGTAATACAATAGTTTGTTATTATCATATAATAGGTTTAAATCCTTAAATGCTGAAGGGTAGGTCGCCTGTGGTATAGTTATAATTCCATCACTGAGGTCTTAATGACTTAGCAAATACTAAAGTCAATTACTTTTAAGACAGTTCAGATGTCTCACAATGTTCCTTCCCCGTACGTAAAAATGTCAATAGCGCATGAAGAAATAAAACAAACAAACAGATTCAATCACACGCTTAACCACTTAACTAACACTGAAATAACTAAAACAGCGAGTACACAAACCATAAGTATATTAAATATGTTACAGTTTCAACAATATTCCGCCCGTTTCATAGTCATTGTACGAGAGTGTATTTTAATAGTAAGGATTGTGCAAACAGAACGAATGACTCGTATTTCGCCCGCGCAAACAATGAGGCAATCCGTTTTATGTATTTTCTGCTTGCCAAATTAAATGGGTATTTAAATATAACTTGGGTGTATAATATAGAAGTGAGTGGTGACCCTGAAGCTGAACTTCTCTTTCCTTGCCTGTATCAGCTCGTACGGTGAAAAACATGGTGACAGCTCTTGCGTCTTTAGTTGTTTATATTACGTTCTGTGTACATGCCTTAAAAATACAAGAAAATATGACATCACAAATTTAACACATCTATCAAATTAAAACAAAACAAACACAAAAAAAATATTAAAACTAAAAAATTAAAATTAATAATAACTAAAACTAAAAAGAAAAAAATAAACTAATTGCAAACTTAAACCTCATTAAGAGCGTGATAAACAAGGTTACGGTAACTAGGCAGACTTAGTCCAACAAGTCCGTTTTTATAAAAGTCAAAAATCAATTCATGTAGGTAACACAATGTACACTTATGAACGTCAAAAAAGAAATATACATTAAATGCTTCTAATTTTACATTTACTGCCAGTTCTCAAATCAAAGGCGCAGAACGGAAGAGAAGAACTGGCAATGAACTCACCGCTACTCTTTCTTTAATGTACGTAGTTTGTGTTATTGGTGGTTGTATGCACTAGAAACCCGACGGGAGTTACAGCTTGCGACGTTGTTGAAGTTTTTCGGGGAATTAGTAATCCTTTTGTTCTGCAAGAACTCCGTTTATTTGTACCAAACGGCTATTTGAGACGGCTGAAACAGGGTTGCCGCCCCTAGAGGCAGAACGAATTCGTGGCACGAGGCCCCATTAACAAAAACGTTGCGAGTGCTTAATACTGTCTGATAAGATCGACATTTAATATATTCTCAGAGCGAATTCGCAAAAACGACGCTTAATATCCTAGGTTACGGTAATTACACAACTAGTGCATTGGCTATTAGTAAGAGTAGTTGTATAGTTATCTTAATATATATAAATTACGCGTCACGTTGTTTGTCCACTACGGACTCCTAAACTACTAAACCGATTTCCATTAAATTTGCACACCGTGTGCAGTTTGATCTAACTTATAAGATAGGATAGCTTACATCTCAATTTATACCCGCAATTTATTGCAAATTATTTGTTTATTATTTAATAGTCACAATTCTAACAGATGGCGCTGTGTTGAAAGTACCAACGTTCCACATAAGCTACAATTTAATATCATAACCACCAAAAAGCATGGTGGTCCCCATGACTGGTGTTCTCCTACCGTTTCTCTTGAATAGTTTACTACTATGTAATATAACAAAAACCTTAGCCCCAGCAACGCTTGGCCGAGTCTGCTAGTAGATATATAAATATTAATGAAACTATTGAAGTTATTTGTAAAGTTCGAGTCACTAAAGCTTGCTGCTGAGACATCTAGGGAGCTAAATATAATAATAATACATTTTATTTGCCTCTTTGCATTTAGTGGGTCTACACGCTGTAGGTATTGCCATACATATACAAACTGTGTGAGAGACCTATAATAGGACTATTAAAGTCCAGTGTTAACAGGTCACTACCCTTCTATCGCGGACAGAAAATATACAAAAACAGGACTACATATGACTAATCTTGGATAGCTTTAATATACACTTAACACAGCGAATAAAACCAAGACTACCAAGTTTATATCGTGTGTATATTTCACATTTAAATACAAACATTTGTATTACAATAATCAGAACAATCTCGCGTACATTCGCTTAGATGAGCGCATTCTAACTTATTATGTTCGCTTGAAGATAAATTGTATTGTGTTTCCGTTTTACTTAGTGTATAGTGAAAATAATAGATCTTCAGACATTGAACAATAGTGTATATAATGCGATGTGTTTTTACTACGATAAATTGGAATTTATACTTTCATTTTCAAGTTGAAATCGTTTCGAGAAATTTCACATTTACGTTAAATAAATGTTGACTTTTAAACCATTTTTAGCGTTTCTTTACTAAACTTTTCTTCCCCTAAACGAAATCTTTTGCATAAAACCAGAAACTGAAGAAATTTCCGTTCAAAGTTCGATTTCAGTTAAATAAATGAAATATATTTGTCTGACGTAGTCTGTATACATATAATCGTGTAAATGAATACGCGTGAAGTGAATTCTGGATTTTTTATGAACTCTTGAAAATCGATGTACACGGCCAAACAATAAGAGGTGGCAATAAAGACAAGAAGATTTTTTTACTTTTTTTAATTAAATAAAGTTACAAATGTAAAAACCTATTAACCAATGTGAGCTCCAAAATCAAAATCAAAAATCACATGAATCCTTCTGGGCATAATTTCCACGATGTTTATGAGTAATACGTTGGTAACGCAATTTTTTAAATAATTTTTGATGAATTACCATTCCGATGAAAACCAAACAGTTGACCAACTAAAGCGGTTTCATTTGATTCTACAATAAGGTGTGTGACCGACATATTTTTCTGTCAGTTTAAGGTCTCATTTCCACGAGACGGTTTTAACACGGCCCGATTTTTTGCCGGCGCCGGGTTGTCCGATCTTGCACACAAGACGGTTTCTACACGACCCGGTTTCACACTGCCATACTCCACTGCGCACCGGGCGTAGACGCTGTGAGCCGGGGCTAGCGCCGGCGTCGTGTGGTTGTCGTCATAGTGTCCCATACAAGACTGACGACCGGACGTACTTAGCTCCGGTGAAAAACCGTCTCGTGGGAATGAGCCCTAACTGATGTTTTTAAGGCAGGTAGCAGATTGGACGTAGGTAACACCCCTAACAATGATTAATTCACGAAGGCGTTATTTTAGTCAAATAGCCTTGCAAGGAGCGATAAATCATAATATTTCCTAGCGATTAATTATAATAATCTAGTGGCGCTACAACCCTATATTTGCCTCAGATTGCATTCGTTTATTTGATATTTTTAATTCATAGGTCAGCCTTCTGACTGATAGACAAATTTAACTTTGTTTTTAATTTATTTTATTATTATTAATTACTTAAGATGTCACGTGGAACATGGTGTAATGGTTGCAGCTCCGCTTGGCAATTAAAAAGAGTGGCGGAGACTTTATTGCCAGTTCTTCTCTTCCATTCTACGCCCTTGATTTGAGATCTGGCAGTAAATGTAAAATTAGAAGCATTTCATATATATTTATTTTTTGACGTTTATAAGTGTACATTTGGTTAGGTACCTATATGAATTAATGATTTTTTAATTTAAATTTGTACACATAAGATATAGATATGGTGGTGGGCTTTTTTGTAGGACTTTTTAACATATACATTTCCATCATACATTGCATATGTGTAACTCTAGCGGTTTTGTCAGCGCACGCCAGAATAGCTCGCAGATGGTAGATTTTTTTCTACTTACTTGATATTTTGGACAATTCACACAATATCTTTATAAATTGTAGCTTAAGTCTTATTCTGATGTATAAGCTATATTATTATTCAATAAAATCCATTCAGTAGTTTTTAAGTGAAAGAGTAACCAACATCCACCCATACTTTAAAACTTTCGCGTTTATAATATTAGTGGGATATGCCGGTTTCCACACGATGTTTTCCTTCACCTCCTACGATGGGGACAGAGTTGCACGCTGAAGCCATTAGATCAATTATATTTATTATTATTCATTACGTAAAGTGATATTTATAAAAACCAAAAGGAGCCCAGTCAGCAATAACACTTGGAGTAATTCACTCAGAATTTGATGAAAATTGAAATTCATCACGGCTGAAACAGCAAGAGCTCTTCAATTTCTTCCGTTTTAATTGAGGTGGTATTATAAGTGATTGCTTTTTCCTTACGAATTTCCCTCCATCTTGAATCCGTAAATTTCTCTTTAAAGATTAAACTACTCAAATATAAAGACTTTACATATAAGTGCGAAACGTCGGATAAATTTAAAATTATGTTAAATAATTGTAAATTTATAATTTATTTATTTTATAATACATAACTTTAATCCGGTTAAAAGGTTTTTTCTTTAAATGTGTAAAAGTTATGTCAATCAAAGACAATACTATACTCAAAAATAAATTGATTATGGGATTATTTTGACTGTGAATATATTGTACTTTGATACCTTATACTTAATATATCGTATATAGTATAATAGTATAGTGAAGTCTATACATAATTTCCTTCAACTGTTTTGCAATTGGCGGATTTTTATTATGTCCTGTGAACCTAGGACCACGGATTTATGAGCCTGCCAACACCACTATCAATCGTCTGTATGTTTTACTTGCTGTTCAGCTATGGGTTGTCTACAAGGGTGGATCCTGGGGCCATGAGGTTATGATCTCGTTGTATAAGATATTTTTATTTCATTGAAATTATTAGTAGTTATTATTAGTGTCTTGTTTTTGACTGTGTGACTTGTTTATTAAGAATTCTAGTTCCAGTCTGGTTAGCTCTTTCTACGTAATTTATCAAACAGCAAATAAAAATTGTAAAAACTAGTAAGACATAAGACATAATATTTATTTCTAACAAAACACACAAAATAACAATAATTAAAGATAAAAATAAAAAATTATGAGAGATAACGATTTTTTTCTTTAAAAGAAGAAGGTATGTTTCGAGTGTTGCGTGTGTGCTGTGGTTGTAATTGGCCCTAATTTTGTTATCTTCATGCTATGGTTGGTGGGCTCAGTTTCCGCACTCAGATTCATACTCGGTCCGTTGTGCGTTGTTTTTTTTATTATGTTCATTTAACCAACGCCATTTTACAAGCATTACTTAAAGTTCCAGACGAAAACACGAAGCGTTTAGTAGCTGCAGTTAATTATCTAATAATAGGTGATCTCAATATGCGTGTGCTCAAGACTGATCTACAAATAGACAATTTCCTACTTACCGCAAATAGCCACCTACAAAGTATTTAACTGGCGACAAATTATTTTACGCTTACTCACAGTTTGTTTCTATTTATTTAGAACAACACCTAAATATTCCAAAATCTAGGCTTGTATCAAGAAGTTTCTATTATCTATGCTATTTGATATGTGTTTCAATATTTCAATTACAGTCAAAATCTGTTGTAACGACATCGAAGGGACTATGTGGTCGTAAAAACGGATAGGCGTAACAGCCGATGACGTTGTTATTAACTACCTAATACGATAGAATTCAGCCGGGACTTTTGATTTTAGTCAATATAACCGGTATTTTGTTTTAAACGATGTTGTCGCAAATAGTTTTGACTGTATAATCTCACTTTATTTTATTTTTGTTCTCAAACATCACACATGTTACAAGGAGGACAATCAGATACTTATAAAAATATGTTGTAGACAGTATATACGTGTGAAAAATAAGATTAAGACTCGCAGCGCTATAAAAAGGGTGGCGGAAACTTCATTGACAGTTCTTCTCTATCGTTCTACGCTCTTGATTTCAGAAATGTCAGTAACTTTAAAATTAGAAGCATTTAATTTATATTTTGACGTTCATAAGTGTACATTGTGTTACCTATATGACTAAATGATTTATGACTTGACTTGAAACAGATCCATGCAACTTCCTCACAATCGAGTAGCCCGCAATATCGCAGCACACAACTCACGAGGGGACTCTTTGTATTTCTTTAGAGTCATACTAGGTTCAATATCAGTTTATTAGATTTTTTTATAGAACAGGGGGCAAACGGGCAGGATACTCATCTGATCTGAGTGATACATGGACACTCTCAATGCCAGAGGGCTCGCGAGTTCGTTGCCTGCCTTTTAAGAATTGGTACGCTTTCTTGAAGGATCCTAAGTCTAATTATTTCGCGAGACTTGAGTTGGCAGCAGGAGTCTATAAACTTAGGTGATACTCATGATACTGTTTAGGTAGGATTTTAATTACTAATTTAATAACTCAAATTGAATAGTTTTATAAACACTTGTTCAAAAACACTTTAAACACTTTGTTCAAATTAACTTTAGCCTAAATGACCCCTTTGAAGTTGGTTAGAAAAGAGCATTTCAGCAAATTAAACAAAACAATAGTTTAAAACAAACAACCAATTTGATAAACAAACAGCCGATGTGAACTTTCCGATCGGAACATTGTTTGCGCGTCTACTCGTAATTAGTTTGCGAAGTTTTTGCGTTTTGTTAAGTAACTTTTAAGATAATATTTTTGAATTTAAAACGCATTATAAATTGTGCGTAATATAAGAAAAAAAACTGTATGAACACACAATTAAAAAGAACGTGTATTTAAAAGATACACTAGGATTTGTGTCGTGGGCAGCTTGTCTCTTCCATTTGACATATTAATTAGGTACCTGACGTAACAAATTCTACATAACACAATAATTTTATAAGCTACTGTTGCACAAGAAAGATACTTTCTGAAGAATGTATATATTAAAGGACTTTAAATAAATAATATAAATAAAAATTACTTTATTTGACTCAAAAACATTACATTACATATTTAAATTAAATCTTGAACAATATTACGGACTAAAGTTAGAAATTTTAAATAGCCTAATTTTATTATTTCAACCAAGTTTTCTATTTCATCATATTTTTTTGGCCATTCTACTAGTTTTATTTTACATTCATAGATATTACATTATTTTAAACTTTCAATTCAATAACTTCGTAAATATAAATTCATTTCTCATAAGATTCTGAATTGATAGAGCTAATTCTGACAAATGACCAATATTCAAACAGGGGCTTGTGCGTTAAAACCCCAGTAGAATAGAAATACCGTGTAAAAATACCCAAAAAATACCGTTCACATCTAAAATCAGAGAATTGATGGACAAATGGCACAAAAGGATTGGGTATAAAGAAAATCAAAAACAAATATAATCTGTCAAAAACAAGTACTGTACGAAACTTTCCAATCAATGAATCTTATCTAATTAATAAAACGAGTGTGAATCTTTTTATTTATTTTAATTGGTAAAATAAAATCTTCATAACAAGTTAAATCATTGTATCTCATCAAAACATTTGTATGTAAATTTATGATTACATTAGTCATATACAGGAAGCTTCGTAACGAAAGCGGAACGGCGTCAGTACCCCGTAACTTCCAATAGCGATTATGGCACGTATATGAAATCCTGTAGTAATTTTTGAAAACCTAACTTGTTTTTTTATAAACAGGGACAATCCCCTACATCATAGTAGGCACGCAATCAGGCAGGTGTGACCGAGTAGCTAAGCAGCAGGGGAGTGTCGAAATCTCCCCTTTCTTAAAAAGGGACTTTATGAACTTAAAGGGTTGGCGTCTCCCGCCGGGCCCGGGCGAAATCCTCCCGGAAATATGGCTGAGAGTCTTCTACGGTCCTCTTCACAAGACATCTTGCGAACTAGAGAACTGTGTTATCAACTCCCGGCGGGTTCTTCTCTGGGAGATTTGAACTCCAATTGTTTAAAGAAAGAACATACTCCTCCCCGCAGAGGCCAGCAACGCACCCACTAAAATGGGTGTCTATGGGCTGCGACGACTGCCGTTTTAGAGCGTCCCATAGGCTCTTTTGCCCCTTATAAAAAACTTAGTATCAGCGCTTTTTTATATTATAAAGCAAGGATTAAAATTATATGAATATTTTTCTATAATTTCCCTTGTATAAAGCACTATAATATACAAAAAGCATGAAAACTATCTCGCCTTATATCTCGGTAGTAATGTAGACATTTTCCTAGATCGTTTACTTTCCTTTAAAAAGATGAAAGCTTTCTTTGATATAAGCGTCAAGGCATAAGGATATTCTGGGTCGTCTAGCCGCAAGCCCGTACTTTTCAGCTTTGACGCAACACTTTGCGTTAAATATTTTTAAACGACTTCAAAAAAGGAGGTTTGACCTGTATTGTTATTGGAATTGGATAATATTAGTGTGGTGGTAATCTATTTAGTCTTTAATTGTTAGTATGTTTATCTTTAATTTTTTGACGTGATAACGTCTTTAAAATCGTTTTAGTCGGGTGACATGTTCAGAAACTTGTGTCACACCAAAACCTCACGAGCGCGATCGCAGGTATAACGAGAGAGAGACGGACCGATCTCCCGTCTCATCTCGAGCGCTGCCAGTCATTCCGTGAATGTATGAAGAAAAATGTATATCATAGTCGAATAAGTAAACTTGTCATTTTACACCCGAAATTTATCATCAAAAGTGTGAATAAAACGATAGATGTAATTTAAAATTTGATAAAATTGTTATCTTCATTAATTCCTTACTTCCCAAAAACTTATATCACCAATAAGACGTTATCACGTAAACATCTCGATCTTAAACCTACTTTACAAACAACCAATATTTTTTTTAAATTAAACTAACAGAACAGTCCAAGTTTCGTCAAAATAAGTGTAGTAGTTAATGATATATAGGTATCCACGCATTTTGAAGGCAACATATTTAAAATACGTACGAAATAATATTAACAGATTTTGAAATTATTTTAATTTGTCTAATATAATTTACAGCGTAAATTGAGATGTCCAGATATTCTGTCTGACTGCATCTGGTCAGAAAACTCAAAGAAAACTTTCCTAAAATGAAGTTCACAAAAGAGAATGCGACTTTACATAAATTAAAATCTAATACAATGGTTATGCCTAATAAGTATTAAAATGTTGACTTAAGTTTCTACAATACTAGTGAATAGCTTACACTAAGGTAATGTTAATTAAAAGTCTTAGTGTTTTATAATGTTTTGACACTATGTTCGTATGTCCGAGTTACACTTGCACATATATTCACTAATTTTATTTAATATTTTCAATATAAATGAATGTAATTATTGGAAAGCAAGCCATTGCAGATATGCAGTACTTTTAACTGTCTTATTAAAACAATAGCCACGTAGATTATAGCTAATTATCAGTAGCTTGAGATTAATTATGTTTGATTAGAACCTTACCCTAATTAACCATTGACCAGCATTATATCTTTGCCGTTCATGAACAGTTTGAAGGCAGAAGTCTTCAGTGTCAATCGAAATAATTGTTGTATGTGAAAAAGAACATATGTTTTCCTAGTTTTGTAGTGCCTTTGATCACCCTGATATTAAAAATTTACTGTAACTTTATGATGTTGAAAATTTTGTTAACTGTCTTATATTAGGAGTTTTGTTCGATTTAAAAAATATATATATTTCCCAAGATACCTACCGTAATTTTGTTTATCATGCTTTTAATGAGGTTTAGTTTATCTTTAGTTTTAGTTATTTTTTTGTTTGTTTTTTATTTTGTGGTTGCTTGTTTAATTTTTCCCTGTGCTAGCTTGCTTGTGGTCATATATAATTGATTTGTCTGTGTATGTGTGTAAAATTTGTAATATCATATTTTCTTGTATAATTTTATATTGTTGCTTTAGAACTAAGAATAAATTGACGAATATCAATTTGAGGCATATAAATAATTCTAAATTTACCCTTAGACTTGGCCATTAAGAATAAGTATAAAACATTTATCCAACATACATTACTATAGTAAACGAAATTTTGTATTAACACATAGCATGTTTCGTCTTTTGTAAAACCCAGTGAAACATTCTGCACTCCTTTGAAAATGACATGAAAACGTGCAATCGATCAACCTACACAACTGTGCATCCATTAGGACACGTTCTATAAAGTGGCTGCTTCGAATATTGCAAAACCTTATTTTATTTCTGTATTCATTACAGAAGAGTAAAGTTGAAGAGAAGTGTTGGCCTAGTGGCTTAAGAAACCCTGAGGTGTTGCGTTTGAATCACGGCTGTTCACATAATTATATTTTTATACGCTTTATATTAGTTTCACCTGTATGTATGTAACCGACTCCTTCGGACTCGATTTTGACCCACTTTAAACGGTCAGATTTTATTCAAATTTTGCGCACCTGTCAAAGATCGATGACAGTGCAATAATCCGAAAAAAAAAACTAAAAAATAAATAATAGTTTAAAAAGGCGCTCTGTGCCTTTCGTCTATAGAGCAACCCACGCTTTTTCACAATAATACCAGTATTTTTTGTTCATTACCATTTTCAGCCTAAATTAGGAATTATTTTTCCCTTTTTAGTTTAATGTGCTTTAGAAGCGTGTTTTTTTAAACTATTATATATTCATTCTATATACACCATTATCAATTGCTCGGTGAAGGCATAACTTCTGAGGAAATACGCATATATTAAGCTCCAAAATCGAAATCGATGCAATCGGAGACTAAGACGTTGCGTAGGGGTTAGCGCCACCGGAGTATTATCATTATTCATACAGGAACCAGTAGTTATTACGTAATGAGGTCTGAACCTATTCGTGATGCACACGGTTTGCGTTTATCTGATGTCGAGTCAGAATACGAAATTCCACCCATATCACCTCGACGTCCATCGTTTCGCCTTTTTATGTTCAAGAAAAGAGCGTACCAATTTCTAATGCTAATAATTATATTAGCATTAGAAATTGGTACGCTCTTTAGGTTGGCTAACCATTAGGTTGCAGCTACTTACAAACGTTGTGTAAAACGAAAAACTTGTGGATTAAAAAGAGTGGCGGAGAGTTTATTGCCAGTTCATCTCTTCCGTTATACGCCCTTGATTTGAGAACTGGCAGTAAATGTAAAATTAGAAGCATTTAATGTATATTCCTTTTTTGACGTTCAGAAGTGTACATTGTGTTACCTATATGAATAAATGATACTTGACTTGACTTGACTAAAAGGTCGGCAACGCACTTGCGAGTGCTCTGCGATTGAAGTTTCTATATCACTTAACATCAGGTCTTCCTGCTCGTTTACCCCTGTTCTATACAAAATATTACTCCGATTACAGGTATTGTAATAAAACTATTACATACCTATAACATAGTATATATACAGCCAACAGAAACAAAAAAATACGGAACATTTCGACATTTATAGGCGATTCCAATTTTATTAAACCAGCGACGTATAACGTGTTTTTGCTTAATGAATGTAATTCTGAACAATTATTATTTGTTCAACTCGCTATTTTATTATTCCCCTCGATTTGTGTCTTTATTCGGCCAAATACTTAGGTAAACGTTATTACTATTTGTAT
Organism: Pieris napi; assembly: GCF_905475465.1. NCBI lineage: Eukaryota > Metazoa > Arthropoda > Insecta > Lepidoptera > Pieridae > Pieris > Pieris napi. Next base: position 1,290,987 of record NC_062245.1, read on the forward strand.
CAACCTTTTTCATATTGTCAAGTGCTTTGTCATGCACTTCTGAGATTAGTTTTTTGGATAATCTCGTTGTTTTGAGTTCCTTTATTTTAATTCTTGTTTAATATATGATTTAATAAGTTAGACAGTAGCTCGTTTTCGCGTCGCTGATTATAGTTCAAACTAGTTCTTTCATTTATTTACACTTTATTGCACGTAATATAATATTTAAAGTAAACAAATGTTATTTTGTGTAAGCTGCCTTAATGCTATCAAGGCGTAGAGTGAAATAATTTTTAAGAACAAAAATAAATAAATAAATACTTCTTTGTTTATATTAATTCCAAAATAAATACATAAAACATTGTAAAAACAGAACGTGGAATTTCCCGGAATTAAAGAGACTCTAACAGAATAACGGCTTATTTTGAATGAGTATTGTCTTTCTTAAAGCGAAACCTTGTTTTCGAAACCTTTTGACTCGAGACAATTATCTGACTTTCTCTATTAAGACAGGCATTTAGCTCTCTTAGGTAATCTTACAAATTTTAGTATTTCTTAACTTTAACATAAACATATTATATAAGGTCGTGTGGGTAAGGTTACTGATACTGATATAAAGGGTTTTTCAACAAGAACTTTGTTTTCTAAAACAAAATAAAACAAAGAATTTAGAGGAAAATGAATAAAATTTTTATTGTATTACAAAGAGAAAAGTTTGGCAATTATGAATGAAAAATGATATCTGGCAAATGTCCACCACGACCACGCTGACAGATGTTGATTCTTTCATCAAAATTTTTAATCACTTTTTGGCAAAATGGAGGGTCTATTTCGTTAATGACATCACGGATTTTGAGTTTTAAGGCTGCAATCGATTCGATTGGCTCCGTATAGACTCTGTCTTTAACATAGCCCCACAAAAAATAATCCAGTGGTGTTAAATCACACGATCTGGCTGGCCACTTAACAGCTGAATTTCGCGAAATTATGCGCTCGGGAAATTTGGTTTGCAATAAATTGATCGTTTCATTGGCTGTGTGACATGTGGCACCGTCCTGTTGAAACCACATTTCAGTGATATCCATGTCATCAATAATAGGCCAAAATTTAGTGGTTAACATCTCGCGATACCGTGATCCATTGACTGTTACCGCATTTCCAGCCTCATCTTCGAAAAAAAACGGCCCAATCACGCCTCCAGACCACATAGTGCACCACACAGTAACACGTTGAGTATGCAAAGCCTTCTCAATAATTGCTTTAGGATTTTCAGAAGCCCAAATGCGACAATTTTGCTTGTTGACGTACCCTGACAAATGAAAATGGGCTTCGTCTGAAAAAATGATTTTTTCAGAAAAACCAGCAGGTTGTTCCTGAATGAACTGAGCGAATCTGCGGCGATTTGAATGGTCGATCAGCTTTAATTCCTGCACCAGTTGAATCTTGTAAGGCTTCAAAGCCAAATCCTTTCGCAAAATTCGCCATGTTGTGCTTTTGGATAACCCCAATTGTTGAGAACGTCGTGAAATTGACAAATTTTGATCTTCTTCAACACTGTGGCTCACGGCGGCGATGTTTTCTGTTGAACGACCCGGTCGAACACGTGTTGGTGTTGGCACATTTTGTACCGAGCCTGTCGACTCAAATTTCGCGACCAAATTCTTAACAGCGGTCTCAGAAGGACGATTATGCTGGCCGAAAATATCACGAATTTTACGAAATGTAACTTTAACAGAACCACCATTTTTATAGTGGATTTGAATTATTTTAATGCGATTTTCGAGCGAAATTGAATTCATTGTAATAATTGCCAAAGCACCTGCTACGAATACCGCCAAAAACTAAATGTCAAAACTATCACGTTCTCGGTGTTGCCACAATTGAAAAACAAACTTCTTGTTGAAATACCCTATATAACTGACCAATATATTTATATATACTAGCTCGGCAAACGTTGTTTTGCCATGTATATTATTTCTAGGAAATAATATACATTTCAATAAAAATAACTATCTACTATAATAAAGAATAGGGATTGATCGTAGAGGGGTTAAAATTAAGGGTTATATGTATTTTTGTATGCTGTATCATAAAATTTTTGTCTAAAAAATAAAGGGGTATGAAAAATAGATGTTGTCCGATTAGCAGACCTAACCCATATGCAAATTATAAACACCGTGACACGAGAATTTTATATTTTAGATGCTATGTAAATTAACCATCAACATGACAGAGAACACAATATAACAGGTAGGCATGGCACATCAAGGCCACTTTTATGTTGGGGTCTACAAAATTGCCAGTTCAAAAAACTAATTACATTGTTGACTTTTATATGACGCTGGTTTCCACAGAACATTCCTGTTTGTCAGTCGTTAGACGTTTGCGACTTTTCGCGTGTGTGCGTTAACAGTCGTATCAAAATGGCTCCCAACTCCGTCAATTGCCACAGCTCAAACCACAAGTTATAATGATATCATAGAGTACAGAAAGAGATAGTACACAGGTTGTTATGTATCAATTGTGTATGTGCCATTGTTCTAGGTTCAATTAGGTTTAAATTAATGTTTACTATGAAATCATCATAAAAATGTAACAATAAAACAAGGACAAAATACGAAAGTTAATTTAAATTTAAATTCTGTTCTGCAAAATTTTTAATTAATGGTGCTTATTTAGGCGAGTCAAAAAATCTAAAATATATAAACTCCGTTGTATGAACTAAATGAACGAGTTTTCCAGTAATTTTATTTTCAACGACAGTGTTAGGCTTTCGCTTTTAAAAAGTCTCGACTAAGTATTATGCAATCGATTTATTTATAAGAAATCTAACATATTATAAAAATAAAACACTTATACAATATACAAAGCCAAAACAGATTACACTGATAAACAAAGTATACGACACAGAAAACATAAGTTAATTAAGTACATTAAAAAAATTAAACATTACACTAATTACAACATAATATTTTAAAGAAAAAAGAAATTGTTACTTCTGATAAACAAAGTCAAGGTTTTCCCGGTTTCTAAAATATTTCCTCACACCCTCTTTGGCAACGTGGAAAGTGTCATATTCAATCATAAATTGTATTTTACTTAGTTAACACCCGAAACATTGACAAATTACATTAGATAAACAGCAGGTGTGTAAACGCAAACAAGGTAGGGTAAAAAGTATTCTTAAACACAATTTAAGATGTTTATTTATAGAACAAATAAGTTATCCAATTATAATTGTAATATTTGTAATATTTTAGTATGCTTGCTACTTCCAAATCAAAATCTCTTTCTTACGCTATTCGCCTGCACGTTGTCTCCAACAACACACATACGGGCTTTGGAATTACGTGCGTAGAATCAGCAAAATAAATTAACTTTATAAAACAAATATAGAATTTGCTTTAAAAGGGTTTTTTGTAATCTCAGTTGATTTGAGTTCGACCCTTAGACTCTTTAGAACGATTCAATTTTATACTACTAATAATTACCAGATATAAATAATTAAAATCACAATTGAAGTTACTTAACCCTTTTAGAACCTTAAGAAATAATATAAAATTATTTTATTATCTACTAAGGCAAGGAAAGCAGTAATGAAAAAGTGTCACTTTTTACGCTTTTAACAAATCTTACGATCCGACCCTTCTAGTCGATTTGCGTTTGCTGACAACACAGAATTCATTGAATCATGAAATGATAAACCATGGTTAGCGGTGTAAGGAAATATTGATTTCTAACAACTTCAATGTTGTGCATTCTACAGAAAACTAGAACTACGACCTTTTCCTCTGAATCATTTAATGTTCATATATTACGGTTCCTCCGGTCATAGCTTTCGTTACACATATGTGCCTTTGTTAGTACAGATTTTTGACACATATTAATAGCAGTGTTGATCTAGTGGCTTCAGCATGCAACCCTGAGGTCGTGGATTCATGTTGGTTTCAAGGCCCTCAGCAGACACAGCCTAGCCTTATAATTAAATATGGAAGAGCTGGTAACCCTGACACAGGTCTTACTCAAAAGGGTTCCCAAATCTTTCACATTACAATGAATTGGTGTTAAAATAATAAACACATTTTTTTTATTTTTATTAGGCGACTGCTATGCTTTGGGTATCGGGTTGGACTCAGGACATAAGTTTGTAGGAAGATTTAAATTTGTTCTCTGCCGCTAGGGCTGTAGCTATGGAGTCCGTAGCATGGGCACGGTCGAATTTTTAAGTGAGTAACTACCATGCTACCTTGCTACCTTGAAAAATTGATGTGGCCGAAGATGGCCGGGGGTGGAAGCTGCAAGTGGTAAAGCAATTCAACATCCTTTTTTGCTTTCATATTAATTAATTTATTTTTATGTTTTCAATTCCTTCCTTGTATAGTGAAAGTAACTTAGGCGGTACATAGGGTTGTATCGGCACTGGATTATGATTATAAGATATGAGTGTAGCGTGACAGATAAACGACGACAAAAATAAGGAAAAGGCCAATATACGATTCGTTAAAAACTTAAATGGACTTGGATTGTGCATATCATGACGTCATAGAATGATATCATAGCGATGGAAGAAGGAAAAGAGGCTGTCAAATAAAGAGATAGAAAGACGATCTGCCGCAAGGATGAAGAAGATCAGCTAGTGAAAAGACAAAAAGGAGGAGGCCTATGTTAGAGTGTAGCGGCTGTCGGGGTTTTTATATTATTTTGTCTGATATTGATAATTCTGTAGTACTTGGCTTGTAACCCGATAGCAATAATTCAATTTAGATGTTAAACGATGAATCACACTTGTCACCAAACAGATTTGAATTTCAAATTTACTGAATGTATGCAAACGTTTATCCACTACTATTATCTATTGTTTTCAAATTGAAGTTGAGGTTTTTTGCTATAAAGCCTAGAATTATTGCTATATTTTGTAAAAGAAACGCAGATTTTTCCACAACTGAGCGTTTCTTAGAGCAAATTTTTTCCTCGCCGAACCAATTCAACTTATAGTCCTTCAAGAAAAAAGCGTACAAATTCTTATTAATTTCCTTATTTCACCGTTCGAGAGAATGTTAAATGTGCGCAGCCAGGGATCGAACCTACGACCTCTGGGATGTCAGTCACACGCTAAAGCCACTACACCAACACTACATTGATGGAAAATAACAGCTCTTAACTCTCGCCTATTACAAGCTTTTCATAAAATCTAATAATTCTTGTCAGATAAATTAAATTCCACCCTATGACGTGTTTAATATTAATATTTGGTTAACAATAAACTAATGAACATGAACAATGACAGATTAAAACCATAAATCATCTTAATATAACAATGAATATGAATAATAGTATAATTTGATAGCTTATTCAGTAATCCATTATGTTTTTGATACCGGAGTATAGTCTCCGCTAAGAGTAAGATTCAGAATCGAACGTTTGACTTCCGTAGGCCAAAAACGTGTTAGAGAGGTTAACAGAAGGAAACAGCTGTTTATGTAGTTTTAAGTAAATATATATTCTTAAATATTTGGCAGTATATTTTGCGTTTAATTGTAAAATATTTCATTAGTGTTATGTTTCCATAAATTATGTATAATAGTAAAATTGGCAAGTTCCGTGTCAGGTAGGTAAAATTCGACAAAATTATTTTATTTCCCTTTAATACAATTCGATAAATAACTTTTGTGAAATAGTGTTTTAACCACTATGGCCAATTGTTTTAATACCAAATAATTAAATGTAGAGATCCCAAAAAAATCGTTCCAGGATCTTTATTATGTATATGATGAAAACAAGATGACTGTGAATAATTTAAGACACATCTTTTCAAATAGATATAGGCAAGATTGTAGAATCGCTAAGTTTTAAAATAAAACACAGTTCTAATAAGTTAAATATAAATGGAGCTTGTGGGCATAAATGGTAAAGAATTAGTTCCAACCAGTGGCGTAGCTAGGTGACCAAGGGCCCTGGGGCAAATTAAAATGGGGGCCCACTGCTATGTAAACTTATTAGGTTTAATCAAATAAAAATATGAAATATACAAATACTTTAAAAATGCTAAGCTACTTAAGCTCTTTTTTGTGTGCAGGGCAGGTATTAAAAATATTAAACAGTAACAACATAAATAACAATTACATAGGCTGCACTAAAAGTATCGGGAATGGAATAATACCACTGTTCCTGTCATATTTAAATCTTTTTAATTGAAAACTCCTTTTTTTTAAATCGTTTTTAAATCCATTTTTTTTTTAAAAGATTCTCGGTCTTTTCACAAAGTTTTGTCAAACTTGTTTAGTCGTTGAGAAAATGGAATTGACTCGAGAAAATTCAAGAGCGATGATTTGTGAATTTATGACGTTCGAAGTGGTTTATCACAAAAACAGTGTGTTGACCGGATGATTTCTGCATTTGGTGATCAAGCCCCATCCAAAACCACAATTTATCGCTGGTTTGCTGAATGTCAACGTACACGTGTCAAGCTCAGTGATGATCCCCGTCATGGTCGTCCAAAAACTGCAGTCACCCAAGAAAACGTTGATGCTGTGCGTAAGCTGATTGAGGAAGATCGACATGTGACATACCGCGAAATTCAGGAAACTTTAGACATTGGCATGAGTCAAATAAAAATAATCTTGCATGAACAATTAGGTGTAAAAAAGTTGTTTTCCCGATGGATACCGCATTCGCTCTGTGAAGAGCAAAAAGCGGCTCGCGTTACTTGGTGCGTCAGAACTTTCGAAAGATTCCACGCAGGATCTTCAAATGCTGTATACAACATCGTATAAGGTGACGAATCCTAAATATACGCGTATGAACCCGAAACAAAAAATCTGTCACGAGTTTGGGTGTTCAAAAATGAGTTCACGTTCACGGAGTGTTGCAAAAAAAATGGTAGCCACGTTTGTCTCTAAAACCGGCCATGTTGCGACTATTCCTCTCGAGGGACAAAGAACGGTTAATGCAGAATGGTAATATGCTAGCATTTGTTTGCCATAGGTCGTTTCTGAACTCCGTAAAGAGAACTGCAACCGCCGCATCATCTTCCATCACGACAATGCGAGTTCTCACACCGCGCACAGAACAAAAGAGTTTTTAGAGCAAGAAAACATAGAATTATTAGACCATCCGCCGTACAGCCCCGACCTAAGCCCTAATGATTTCTATACTTTCCCTAAAATAAAGAATAAATTGCGTGGTCAGAGATTTTCATCACCTGAAGAAGCTGTGGACGCCTACAAAACGGTCATTTTGGAGACCCCAACTTCCGAATGGAATGGTTGCTTCAATGATTGGTTCCATCGTATAAAAAAATGTGTCAAATTTCGCGGAGAATACTTCGAAAAGCAATAAATACATTTATAAATAGTAATGTTGTGTCACTTCCTTGATTCCCGAAATTTTCAGTGCCGCCCTCGTAATACTTGATGTAGATTTGGCGAATAAAATGAAATACAGAAGATTCAAAGGTTTATTATATATAAAGGTTGTGCCTACCAACTGACTAAATAACAATTATATTTACAATTTTTTCCTAGCTTAAGTTTTCGCAAAAGTATCAATGACTTCGTTTAAATCCAGGCTTGATGCGGTTTTGTTTTCAATTGCTATTTAATTCGCGTTATACAATGAGCTGTAGCCGAAATCTTTAGATTTGACACGATTTATTGACTTTAACGGACATCAATATGAGTGGTAAAATCAAATAAAATTGAACCACTATATTGACCAGTACAAAAAAGTTTATTGACATTAGCTTACTTACTCCTGATACAGCATGAATTTTTTAACCGTTCTCAAAAAAATAATCTTAACTCGAATTCACAATAAAACGCACATCGATGAATAATAAAATGCACATATCACTATCCGTCAAATTGACAACACTGCCAACCTACAAAAAGAATTTAGGGGAATTCCCTAGGCATAACTTTTGAATTTCTCTCAAATTAATGTCTTGATTAAAGTGGGGTTGCACCTGTCATATTTATTTTGAAAATGGGAGAAATTTCCAAAAGTTCAGAAGGAACGAGATTTCTGGTGAGGATTCGAGGGCCCCCTGAGCTTGAGGGCCCCGGGGCACTGCCCCGCCTTGCCCCTTGGTAGCTACGCCACTGGTTCCAACTTTGAAGTAGCCTCTGCCCTTGGTGAGTTTTTTACAGGTTGATATTAGTTTAGAGTTAATATGTCACCACGTGCACGGCAAGTGATTTGATTTCTGTACATAATACACGATGGTTCTGAGTGAAAGGTTGTTTGTAATGATTTTCTTAACTGAATAACTTGGTAAACACTGCTTGCCAGTTCTTCTCTTCCGTTCTACGCCCTTGATTTGAGAACTGGCAGTAAATGTAAAATTAGAAGCATTTAATGTATATGTGTATTTTCTTTTTTGACGTTCATAAGTGTCATTGTGTTACCTATATGAATAAATGAGTTTTGACTTTTGACACGCGGTCTTCAGCCTTCGGTGTTGCCAGTAACGATGAAGGACTCTAGGTTCTCGTCGCACCTACGCATTGTGTGACCAAAGTATGAAATGATGCATTCCAATGTTCGTTTCTTACTGTTATAATCCGTAGCACAAAGGCGAAAGATAAATAGAAACCTATTTCCCACCAAGTTTGTGTATTTAAAATCTATAACAGAATAAAAGCAGTTCTGAAATGTCATCATTAGCCATCTTCTATTTTTCTTTTTACGCTATCGATGTCATTAGTATTGCAAACATTTCTCTCAGTTGACGTTGCCACATGAATACAAAACACAATACTTCATAGAAATTACATTCCAATTTTTTATGTGATACGAATATTTTAACCAAGATTAAGTTAAAAAGTAAATAAGAGCAGTGTTGGCCTAGTGGCTTCAGCGTGCGACTCTCATACCTGAAGTTGTAGGTTCGATCCCCGGCTGTCAACCAATGGACTTTCGTTATAATCTTCATATGTGCACATGCAAATGCTCGAACGGTGAAGGAAAACATAGTGAGGAAACCGACATGTCTTAGACCCAAAAAGTAGACGGCCTGTGTCAGGCACTGGAGGCTGCTCACCTTCATGCCTATTAGTTTTAAATGATCATTAAACAGATTCAGAAATCTGAGGCCAAGACCTAAAGAGGTTGTAGCACCACTGATTTATTTATTTAAGTTTATAATATTTCTTTAATAGATTTAATGACTATTACATTATTTTCATAACTCAATTTTGCAAGTTCGTTTAAGCATCGTGGTCACAAGTTGACAGGTTGACAGGATTGATATTATTATTTTGTTTTGTCATTACTTATTCAATTATACCTTTTCTTTTATAAATGTATGTCTTTTAATATTCTGTTTACTTTTACGTAATTTTTTTTGCGATGAATGATGGTTAACGGTATAATAATATAGATAGTCATTTTAATTTAAATACAATGTTTTTTTTTTTAAGACAATTCACACCAATTGACCTAGTCCCATGCTAAGCTGGTGAAGCTTGTGTTATGGGTACTAGGCAACGGATATACATACATATTATAGATAGATAGACATCTTAATACATATTTAAACACCCAAGACCTAAGCACAACACCAAATGCTCATCACATCGATGTTCGTCTCAGCCGGGGATCGAACCCAGGACCCATGGATTCGTAGTCAGGGGTACTAACCACTAGACCAATGTTTAAAGCGCTGAATAGCAATTTTTCATAGTACCTATTTTTAATCAACAATATTTGATATTAAATATATACTAAAGCGTGGGAGTGCCGACGTAGGAAAATCTATTTCCTTAAGTTTCGTGTTACTATTAAGTAATCTATTAAAGTAAATTGGTAGATTGAACCAGGTCACGCAACTTGCGGTGTCAAGGTGATTTACTTGTGTTGGAAGTGCGTAACCTTGATTTTCCCTAAGTTTACGCATATGTGTAGTTCACTTTACATTTGTGGTTATTAAAACCACATTACATACAGTAATACTTAGCTGAGTTTCATTATCGTACGTTGAGGCGGAATATGAAATTCCACCCCTTTGACCTCGATGTCCGTAGTGTCAGAAGTCTCTTGAAGAAGTCTCAGAAGTCTCGTGTCAGAAGCTGAGTTGGGTTGGAAGCAAACCTAAATGCCTAAGAAATCTGAAACAGAATGCCCGACAGATTGTTCGTTTTACGTTTTGAAAGCAAATTTCCTTAATAAAAGTAAACTAAAAAATGAAAACTTTTTTTATTCGGACCTCAATATAAGAACAAACAGTTTGACGTACGTACAAAATATGAAAAGTGGTGCCGTCCCTACAACATGTGAATACGACCTTCGAAATCAAGTACAAAAATTGTAAAAAGAACAAATATTCTACGCTAGATTCTTCTGCAAAAAATTGCCATCCCACGAAATAAAATAAAATTATAAAATAAAATTATGAATTATTTTGTGCCTCGATCATTTCTTACAATTTAAAATTTTAATCTTACACTGTTGTTATGAAATGTTCAATGAAAGAGATCAATCAATGAAATTTAGAGATGTTTCTTCTTCTTCTTGTAGTGCCTCTCCACTACTGGAGGTTGGCGGTCAGCTCGTCATACTCCTTCTTATTCTTTGCCAAGCGCATCAGCTGTTCGCTGGCCACTCTCGTCCATTCTCTGATATTGCGGAGCCACGACTTCCTCCTTCTGCCAGGGCTATTTTCCCTTCGAACTTGCCCATCATGATGACTTGATGAAGTCGGTACCGTTCGTGTTAAAGCACATGTCCCAAGTAACTTATCTTCTTCTTTTCTAGAGATGTTTAAGTTCGGTTATTTCATGAATTTTATTCTAGTAAATATAAAAATAGAACTAGCAACTACGCCTTAGGTAGAAATATAATGTCGGAAACGAGTGCTTAAGGGATTTAGCTCAATCGTACAGTCTTTGAGCCGTAAGTTCTCACGTTTCCTTGTACTTTATATTTCGAATTGTGCAAATGTGAAATCATAAAATGTTCTTGGAAATTCCTCATACATTTCTTTCTTTAAATGTTATAATATTCGAATTTTAATATAATGTAAAGGTTTGATAATATCATTTTTAATAAACTAATATATCATATATAATAAAACAGACATTACGTGACGATAATAAAGATAAAAAGATAAACGATTAAAACTATAGAATTGTATTACCTTTAAACCTAAACTTTTAAAATATGTAACAATGAAAAAATATAGAAGAGATACTACAGAAGAATTACTTGTGGCTTATGTGTGCGACTTCAGACTTTGAGGTCGTATTTCAACTACGGCTAATTAATAATGGAAAATATTGGTAGGGAACCGCCATAACCTTGAAACGTCGACGGTGTGTCAGGCTTAAAAGGGTCACCTATTTGCCTATAAAGAAATAAAAAAAGGGTGCGTGTACGTATGTACGCGCGTAAGAAGCTATAATTCTTTGGCATCATTAAAAATATTTTTTGATTGCTTGCAAATAATTAATTACAATTAAATAATCAAAGACTGGAAAAGGAGTCATTATAGTCAATAAAGTTCTGTTTACATTTGAAAAATTAAATAAATAAATATTTATTATTATTCTCTTACATTAAGTGTAACATAAATTCTATTATTATTCAAATGTTGTTTTTAAATTATGTCCAATGCTGTAGCATCTTCCGTGGGCAACTTCATTCTGTTAATTTTGTGTCACGGTGCGCGAGCATCGTAAAATTTCACTCCCATCAATTTTTCATAACGCGCCTAAAGAAGTATAACTTGAAAAATATCATAAAACAGATACAGAAATTTGCCAAGACAGAGTTGTTTTTTTAAATAAAAAAATGATTGTAATATATTAAAAATATATAATATAAAATCTTTCTCTCTGTAAAATCCCTCTCATTTAAATATCATTTGATTGCGGCGAGTTGAACAATAGAAATGATGATTAAAAGAAATAATTCAAAAGAATATAAATTAAAACTCTTTGACCGAAACCTTCGTATTTTTATTAAAACTCGGCCGTGTGTAATATTTATATTACTAGCTTAAAAAAGAAAAAAACGTTGTGTACGTTTTCTAACTTCATTTGTTTATATTATTTGAAACTCATTTGTTTTTTAGTGCTTTAGGTGCGAATTTTCTATAATTGTTTAATAAACATATGGAGATATTTTATTATACTTTCGAATATTTCTAACAACTGTGACATCAAATTGTTTTTACCGATGTAACAGACACAGATATTTCCAAACGATAAAGGCTAATGCCTTCGAGTGACAAGTGTATCCCGTAATACGCCTTCAAATTTTCCTTGTGTCGTCCCCGGGCGGCGGTTAGAACTTTATTCTCGCTGCGTCACTCGTTTGCGATACAAAAAATGTACACATCTTCGATATAATATGTCAGTGTCACCACGTCACCACGTTTACACAAATTTATAATGCTTTAAGAAAGATCACAACTGAGCGTTTTTCAAGGCAGTTTTTGCCGCGCACTATGTGGAACTAGCTGCCTACTGAAGTATTTCCGAACCAATTCGACTTAGGGTCCTTCAAGAATAGAGCGTACCAATTGTTAAAAGGCCGGAAACGCACTCGCGAGCCCTCTGGCATTGAGAGTGTCCATGGGCGGCGGTATCACTTAACATCAGGTGAGCCTCCGGCCCGTTTGCCCCCCGTTCTATATATAAAAAAAAGATCAGTGTTGGCCTAGTGGCTTCAGCGTGTGACTCTCATACCTGAGGTCGTAGGTTCGAACTCCAGCTGTGCACCAATGGTCTTTCTGTATGTGCGCATTTAACATTTGCTCGAACGGTGAAGGAAAACATCGTGAGGAAACCGACATATCTTAGACCCAAAATGTCGACAGCGTGTGTCAGGCCCTGGAGGCTGTTTGTTCACCTACTTGCCTATTAGATTTAAAAATGATCATGAAACAGATTCAGAAGTCTGAGGCCAAGACTTAAGAGGTTGTAGCGCCACTGATTTTTTTTAAGATCAATCTATTTATTATCCATCACTGAATTTCTTGTAAAGATTTTAAACGCCGAAGATTATATTAAGAAGATTACGTTTGAGGGATTAATTTGAGCCGCACTTGACTTGCAAATTAATCTAAGTTCAATCTTGAAGCCTCAAGCACTGATTTAAGATGGGCTCGATATTAAGAAGCAGTAAGTGACTCTTGAGAGAGAATAATTCAATGTCATATTATTCTATATTAGATTTGCAACTTACATTATTAATTTTCATGTGTCCTTTTATTTTATTATCCTTTTCACTATATTTCATATGTAAACATATGTTTAATTGCTTTCCTTTATTCCATGAGTTTGTCTAAATAACTATAAGTCTTATGTATTTTTGCACTTCCTGCGCTCATCATATCCATTTTTTTTCTCACAGAAGCGATGACGCCGCCAGTTGCCCTTTATTATTTTAACTGTAGTACAATTAAATAGTATACGCAATAAAAAATTATATACTTGCAACGAAGTGTTAATAAATAAATAATTAATTAAATTCGATTGGAGGACAACTTTGAATTTATATTAAGTACTTTTCCATTTATTTAGTTATTAAGCTTACGACATCACACACAGTACTTAATCTAATAATTATTTTACAAAATCTTACATCTAAAATGTGTGACAATAAACGTAAACATAAGTTTCACAAAAAAATAAAAAAATAATCTACTATATAAAAATAAGTCGGGTTTTCCTTCCTGACGCTATAACTCCAGAACGCACGAACCGATTTCCACGGTTTTACATTCGTTGGAAAGGTCTCGGGCTCCGTGAGGTTTATAGCAAAAAGAAAAAGAGAAGACAATTCAGGAAAAATTTCAACAGAAAAGCGGGATCACCAAACGAAATGTTTCACCAAACGAAATGTTACATAAAACGAAGCCATCTGGTGGCGAAACGGAGTTCGCCGGGTTTGCTAGTACAAGTATAAAAAATAATTATTTATTTTGCCCTTTTTGACCAAAAAGTATTAATTGCAGCTGTTTTTCCAGATGTCTTGGAAACTGAAATTCTGTAATTAAAAGCATAATTCCAAAGATACCTTCGTTGGTGGTGAAACCTATTCCCAGTGATTAATGGTTTTGTAATAAGAAGACATGTCTAGTAGATTTATAACCTGATACTGAGTTCCATTTGTCAATTCCTTTTGGGTCACTCGTTAAGTTATAACAAATGGTTACACGTCAACAATGGTTATGGGAACCCGATCCGTGTCGTGATGAATAGAAGGATTGTCTCCCTATTGATCAATGATTGATAGCTCTTTCTTAATACTTTAGATTTGTCAGTGTTCAAATGTGTTTCTCGTATGCGCTACGTTCGAGGTTCTACTCGCACTAAACTTTAAAATGGAAATTAATTCTATGGGCTATTCTACTATATCAGCAGTAGGCATGGTGAAATAGGAGCACGCACTTACATTCTCGTGGGAACTATATGTATGAATATGTCTGTCGTAACGACGAGTGAAATAAAAAAATACTACAACAATTGGTTAAAATTATGAAAGTTAATAAGTATTTTATTAAAATTACAATTAAAGTAAGTATGTACTGTATTAGTTTTAATAAAATTCGCAATTAAACACCGCAACTATCACATAACATGAATAATAAATCCGTGATTCAATAATAGGATTGCTGAACTTCTAGGAAGTTTCGCTTGCAGTGTATAATGACGTAGCAAACTTTAAGCTCACAAAACAGGCTTTCGGCTGTCTAATAGTTTTAGTGGAATATACGAAATCTAGATATTAAAACATACAGGGTATTGTTGTATTGCTGGGTATTTGGTTATGGTTAGGCCAGGTTTAACTTTTTTGATCGTTTAACTTTGATTTGTACTTTTGGCTAATAAAAAATAATGTTTTGGTTATGTTGTATGTAATATGTGGTTTGTTAAATATGCACTTTTTGTTTTTTGCCAAAAGTAGGTATTTCTATTTTATATTTTCCGTACAAGGGGTTGCCTGGAAGAAATCCCTTGCTTGCTATAAGGCCGCCCGTTTTTTAATAACTTAGACAGCCTAATAACTTATGTAGCCTGTTTTTTTTAAGGTAACGAAGGGTAAATAAATAAATTATTATGGAATAGTATGGGTGTGGTACATCTTATATAGACTTGAAAAATATTTTTTTTTTCTTTTGTTTTGTTCAGATCGCCCTTTTTAGCGACAATTAAAACATTAATTACTACAAATGCGATTTAATAAACAGTTTTATTTACGCATTCGCTCAAAGTTATTTACTTCATTATTGCAATTTCAATATTTGCGAATCGTTCAGGATTTCGGATTCGATTAACAAAGAGTTAACGCTATATTAAAATTGGTTTTTTATTTCATTTAAACGTTGACGTAAAACACACCAGTGGGGCTGTGTGTGGGCAAAATATTACGTAGCGTTTTGACGACTCTTTGGTCTAGTGGTTAGTACCCCTGACTGCGAATCCATGGGTCCCGGGTTTGATCCCCGGCTGAGACGAACATCGATGTGATGAGCATTTGGCGTTGTGCTTAGGTCTTGCTTAAATCGTCGTTCGGTCGTGTTTAAATATGTATTTATATGTCTATCTATAATATGTATGTATATCCGTTGCCCATAACACAAGCTTCACCAGCTTAGCATGGGACTAGGTCAATTGGAGTGAATTGTCTTAAAAAAAAAAACTAACAGTCCATTCGTGTCCAGATAGGGCTCGAACTTACGATCTTAGACCTCAGATTCTCAAGCCAGTTCTTACTGTTATATCATTACAAAATAAATAAAAACGGTGTCACATTCTTCATGGAAATGGAAATTCTAATCATTTATTAACATCTGATTATAATAACACATGATTAATTTCGATTCAGTTTTTGAATATAAGAACTGGCCACCCATGGTGTTTCATAATAAATTATGGTTATTGATTCGTACTAATAATAGAAATGTATTGGACGCTTACATTGACGTCACTTACTTTTAATACTGGTGCAAACGTAATGAATTTACAGTGATTTGGTATTTCTTTTCTAAATCAGAAACTAAGAATGAATATCTCTTAAGAAATGAACTGTTCACTTTTTTATTCAGAATAATTTCTGGTCTGCGTTATATTCCTTATTTCAGGATTAATATATATATAAGGCTGTGAGAGTCTATGGCCGAATTATTTGTTTTCTTTTCTTATATTTTTTCACTAAAAGAAATCTTATCAAAATCCTTTAAAATATCTTTAGTAAAAGTATGTATATCAAATAAGCCAACTTGTCCTTATTAGTAATTAGAAAAACCTTACAGTACCTTCCAGAAGGAGCTAATTAGCCAAAAACAAATGTGTTTTTTGCTAATTAGTGCGGAAACTGATTTCACACTACAAACATACATACCCAATAGTGTACTTATAATATAGTACTTATAAATACTACAAAAAATGCTACTAATAATTTGATAATACTATCAAACATGGAATTTCTCTTTAATAACCTACCTTGCTGGTGTTTGCAACGTGAGTCGAGAAAGTCAGTTTTACTTGTGACTTGTTGGTCAAAAATCTATCAGCTATAAGGCAAAGTGTTTTAATATTCCGATATGTAAATAGTTGCTCCGAGCTATGCTAGTGGTTTTAACGTGTAAGCCTCATCCCTGAGGTCGTATCTTCGATCCTCGTACCTGTACAATAATGGACATTTTATGTATGGACGCATAACACTCGCTCGTACGGTGAAGTAAAGCATCATGTGGCTATTAAGAAAAATAAATTATCACGAAACATATACGCCAAGGTTGTAGCGCCATGGTTTTATTTAATTTATTAATGTGAAATTTTTTACAATACCATACCCATTCCTCAATAATATACAAATAAAGACGCGATTCTTATAAACTTGAATACGTAGATAAAAATTCAATTTAATTAATATAAACCATTTATTATGTAATACGTAATAAAATTTACCATTGTAATACAAAATAAGCCATTAATTCCAACGAAGCCTCTTGATAAATGGCGGTTATTAACTGAGCTGTCATTTTCACTTGTTCTTAACGATACTCTTCATGGCGGGAATAAAATATAATGATGTTATTAAGGAAGATGTCTTGTTAATAAGATTGGAGGGTAGGTTTTATCATTAACTAGTGAATCATTACGGTCAAGCGTGTTTTTTTGCAATTTACATGTGTCAAATTGTTATTTACGGAACAGATGCAGAAATATGTCTGCCCCCATAAGGGAAGGAATAGCGCATCTATCATCTATTGCGTGTTGTTCCAACGAGAATAAAGTAAAACAAAAAACATGGCGATTAAAAAGAGTGCCGGAGAGTTTACTGCCAGTTCTTCTCGTCCGTTCTACACCTTTGATTTGAGAACTGGCAATAAATGTAAAATTAGAAGCATTTAGCATTTAATATGTATTTCTGTATTGACGTTCATAAGTGTACATTGTGTTACCTAATGAATAAATGATTTTGTTGCTTAAGTTTTGATAAGTACAGGAATTGTATTTCTTTGTTTTATGGAGTATGGTAGGGTTATGAATGCAGTCCAAGTGTGCCACAAAATGACGCAAGTTGCTTGATTAAAGAATCATAGTACATCGATTTTACATTTGTTAAAGCAATGAAACTGGATCTAGTAGAAAATCTTATCGTATATAACGTATCATAATTATAATAAATGTTTGATCTATTACACTCTTTGGAATGGATTGGAGGAGGCAAAATATAGTAATTATTCTTAAAAAAAATAATAGTTGTATGAATTCCTGGGCTGGTTCTTCTCAGACCAGAGCGATTAATTGTATGTCTTATCTTATTATCATGTGTCATTAAGAAATTATAAATTATCATTGAAATTATTTTCTCGAAATTATAATTTTAACCTTTTTAGCTGAATACAGCCAACAATATTTACCATCATAACAATAAAGATATTCCATAACTTACAAGGATTATTCGATCCGTTAGTAATATAATGAAACTCACGCCAAAGCATCAGTAATGTTCTCCCGATAAATCCTTTAAGCTGCCAATATTACCCGATATTACGAAAACGTCATAGGCAAGGTTATTGGCAAGCTTATTACTTCGTGGCCAGTTAATTACGTATACTTTGTGAACTACGTAATCAAAAACAGAGAGGTTAGTCTCTTTATATAATGATGCACCAACCAACGTTCATTTCGTATAATATATAAGGCTGTTAATCAGAAAACGTGGCGTGGAATCATTACAATAAGTCCCAACACTTCACTTCTTGTGTGTGTAAAAATTGTGTGGTTCATTAAATGTTAAATAAAAATAATAATAACATACTATATTTTTAATTAATGGCTTGATTTAAGGAATCATAGCACAAAAGGGGTTCTTTTTTACTTTTATATCTTACAATAGAAGCCTTCTTACTCATGTTTTTCTTAGTTCAACATACAAGCCAATACTTGAGACCAGCCAACTCGCCCACATATCACATTGCATATTAATATGTATATTATAATCCTGAGTGAATATTAATTAATAAACCTTAATTAAAATACTTATGTATATATAATATATCTTAATTTAGCGGCTTAAGTAATATTTAACTCTTAATAGACGATTTGTATCGCTGATGTTAGAAACAAGCCATTCCAGAGTAACGGACGTATTAACCTAATTACCTGAAAACAAGGTCGACATTTGAATTGAGGAATTTAGAAAATATTCGCTGTAAGTTAGCTACGATTTACGTAGCATTTTGCTACGCCGTAGGCTATTACAGAACTAATTACATTAATAACGACAAGGCTAAACTTACGGTCCTTATTAAGGAATCGTTTTTATTAAGAAAAATTAGAACATATTTATGTTCCATTGCTTAAATTACCAATTGGAGTTAGTGGTTAAGGTTACGATTTATTATTAAGGTCATGCATTCGATTACTGCTCAATGAATGATTTTTCGTTCTAAATAATAAAAAGAAAACTTGAATTAAAATATCATTAAACCTTGTTGAGAACCAGGTAAAACTTGCTGAGTTTCTTGCCCGTTCTTCTCAGAACCAGGCCTCCTGGTAGTTTTGCGAACGGATGGCGTAGTCTTGCTCTTTCGTGAATTTTGTAAACGTTTTTGACATTCATAAGCATGCCCTAACACGCATCTAAATTGAATAAACGTATTTTGATTTTGATCAGGAAATTGTAATCTTTTATAAGTAACTCATATTGTTGGTATATAAGTATTAGTTATCATATAAGTTGAGTTTACAACTTCAGTTACCGTTTATATAAGTATTAGTAAAGATTATTTACCAAACTTTTATATAATTAATAGATTTATAAATCTATTTTGAAGAGGGTCACAATTTTTCTTAGTTCTTTCTTAGTTTTATAAGCGTGGTGATTCCCTATGTTCGGCCAAGGCTCGTACACGTTATCTACAGGAACTTGTTTAATTTTTAATTCCGCCCAACATTGTAATCGAATTAAGTGTAATGAAGGAAAACAGGTCTAACGTTACGAAATTTGAGGGAGGTTTTATTAAATTAATGATAACGTTTCTCTCTGTAATTAGCTTTTTATGCTTAATTGACCTATATTATGTATACCAGTACATGGTCGAGTATCTATTTAGCGCCATAATTTGTTAATGGTCTCGGTGTGACTAAGTCCATGGGCTTATAGAAAGTTTTCACTAAAGAAAAAAATTATATCAGGCTGTGCAAGTCTTATATTTTGGACGCAGCTTCGCCCGTGGATCTCGTCTCTTTTAGCCAGGCAATACCTCATTATTGTTCTATTCTTTTGTATTGCATCGCAATTCATGAATCCGTGACATTTGCTTTTCAGATTTTAGTTTATTTTATTTTTAAAAAAATTATAGATATAATTTTAGATTAAGGTTGATGCTTCTATAATTTTTTATAAGATTTGGTTATGCACTTCTTGCATTTTACCCATCATATTTCTCTTTTTAGTTTCTTTTCTTACTAGGGTTGCCTTGAAGAGATCGCTTGTTAGTCATAAGGCCGGCGGTATCATTCCTTGTAATGTTTTTTTTTGTTTTCTATAAATGTAAGGAAGTGTAAATAAATAAAATTAAAATAATTATTGCGTTAATAAGGCCGTGGCCGGGATTCTTTGTACAATATACGAAAAATATTTAAAATATATTTGTTTGGACTATGTGTTTATTGTTGGAACTGATAGAACAATAAAACAATGGTTTTCATACATTTAGTATAAGTAATATTCAAACAAAGCGTGTTATGTTAAGCTATCTTAAAGTTAGTCATTGACCTATATTAGACAATTGAGACGCGTCTAAAAATACAAAAGCTCCAATCATTAGCATACATTTATTATTACTCTGGAATACTACGAAAGCAATTGATGTATGATCGATATCATAAGTCATGAGTCATGTTCACGATCTATCACGACTTGTGAATTAAGTTTTAAATATCACCTAGTTACAACTACTGTTTACAATTTAACTAATGCACTGTGACAATTACAGCGTAAATACGATCGTCTTTACGAAATATAAACAAAAGAAAATACTAATTAGTTGCCATAGTTACCATTTTTTCCGATGCGTTTTTGTTTACAATAATTTCATATTTGTCAACATTTTACTGTGGAACTCAAACCTGGCTAAATTGTAATTAAAAGTCTGTATTTAGGTTTAAAGACTCAAGAAGTCTGTATTGAGATTTGTTCTCATATTAGACAATAGTTACTTACATGAGAACTTATATACTAAAGATACGTTTATCACGTTGTGGGTCATTGAAGAGCTTGAAGGATGAATTAGAGAGTAGAACTTGGGTGGACTTTCATTTACGTAGAGAACGGGGATCACTCAAGATATGGTCTTTTAGTCTTAATTTAAATATTACCAGGCTGTCTGCACTTTTTTACCGTAATTGGTTCTAAACTTAGGTAGAATTAGATTGTGAGGGCGTCGTGAACTGCGCTTCTGAATTTGATTTATTTTAGTGAAAGTAATTTGAATAACTAAGTGAAAATAGTCGTATAAGCCAAGTTTCAAAGTCAAATCCTTTTTTTTCAATTAGACCATCTAAAATGGCACTTTTGAACGTCAAAAAAAAATATGAAGATGATTCTAGTTGCCCCTTCCAAAAGGTAGTTTCGTGTGGAGAAGAATGGGCAAGAAACTCCACACTTACTCTTTTAAAATAGGTTTACAATATTTTGTTACATTTGTTAAATAATTATATGTGAAGACAATGTACTCTTAGAATAAACTACTATACTAAAAAAGTTAGTATACATCAATGATAGTTATATTTGAATGTTAATAAAATGTGAATTTATTTCATCCATTTTAATTGTTACAGAAAAGTAATCCCGCTGCACATAATCGAAGAGGACAGCTATGAGAAGGACGTACTTTTCTACGTCAACATCGGTGACCCAGAATTGCTTGATGGTATGTATATGATGGTTTCTTTATTAAATTTTTCCATAATAATATAAAAAATAGTATTATTTCAAATTAAAGCACATTAGCACTTTATAAGGTCCTTCTTCAAACTTGTATTCAACGGATTTAGTTGTATGGCAAATTGGTTTCATATAAACATTTAAAGGCGATTTTGAGCCGTAATTTTTTTGTTACAGCTGGCTTGAATAGTACTGAAAAGAGCTAGCTCGAAACTCTTTAGTTCGTTTAAAAATATGTATCATCATATATTCTATATATTTAACATAAAATTTATTGAAAGAAATTGAATTGTGGTTTTTGGCTTAAATAATAAACAAATTTTAAATCCTCAATGGTGAAGTTGAATGAAATTTTAATTATTTTTGCCTTTTAATTATGGACAACAAATTTGAAAAAGGACTTAATAATTGGAATCACTTTACAACTGAATTAATCAGTCATTAATTTAATTATCCGTTAATTAATAATTACTGAAGGTTGTAGATTGATGAAGCATGATATTTATCAGTATATTTAATAGATTCTTTCTTTAGGGTATTATAGTTTTTTTTTAATTTTAATTATTTATATATGTAACTTAATAATAAAAATTACTTTCTCTCCTTGGTTATGTTCTTAATTTCTCTTTAAAATAAGCATACAATGTGACAATATGTTATGTTATTTCGGAGCTTTCTGTACGACACCTGAGCTACGGTAGTGGTTGTGTTAATATAACAACGAAATATTATACGATTCGACCCATTATATAATATAATATATACATGTATTGAATATATAACGCCAACACGAAAACCGATACGTTATTGTGTAACCTAGTGGCAAGTTTCCGTAAACCGGATGTGGCTAGATAAAGAATAAAAGTAGGTAATATTGTTCCATAAATAAATAATTGTTTATTTTCGGTTTATCTATAAAGTATCGATCGATGTATATTATATTAAGTAATTTATTTAATTTTTTAATGTTTCTATCTTTACGTCTGGGTTATCTGGAAGAAATTGCTTTTAGCAGTAAGGCTGCCCAATTACATTCCTTGTCCTACTTTTTTCTTATATATTCTGTTATTGTATAGAGGATTCAGCGTGCGACTCTCATCGCTGAGGTCGTAGGTTCAAACCCCAACTGTGCACCAATTGACTTTTATACGTGCGCATTTAATACTCCCTCGTACGGTGATTGAAGACATCGTGAGGAAACCGACAAGCCTTAGGAAAAAACAAATAATCGCAAAACACCAAATCACCGAAGAATGTTATGCCACTGGTTTTTTAAGTATTATACACCAAAATTGCATATTATACCAGTTTGGACTTTTATTTCGAGTATAATGTTTAATATAAAGATCTTAAAAGGAATATTAGCGCAACCCAAAACGTTGTAAATTGTAGGAACATTGTTATTAAAACTGGGTTGCTTCGAAGTCATCGCGTCGCTATACGTTTCAGTCTAGGTATAATATTGTCAATTATTAAAAATACAATTTAAATAGCCCTCCTATACTCCTTGTTGTGAGATTTGAACGCTTCTATAACGATAAAATAAATAATATAAATCATTTTTGAGTTTTACTTTTAAATGGGAAATTGTGTACAAATACAGTAAGCAAACAAGTTTCCTCTACAATGGGACAATAACGTACTCACCAAAACAAACGACTTCGTAACAGATTTTCCGAAATGGAAATCTTTTTTGACATCGCCGAAGGGTAAATAATAAAATGGCGTCCTATCTAAATTGACAAAGGACATGTTGTGTTTTGATTCGACAGTTTCCCGTAACCTGCAGGATATTGGATTGACTTTTTATTAACAATTGTAAACATAGTTTCGCTATCAGAAAAAGATATGATTTTCGCGAGAGTAGTTCAGGTTTTCTATTTATGTTATATCTATTACGTATTGAAATGAAACTCAAATCTAATCCCAACTGTTTGACATACAATTATTTTGCATATGCACTGGCTATGCTTGCGATCATCCGTCATAAAACGGTAGGTGGCGCTGTTGGGGTTCAGTGGCAACCGCTGCAGATAGCAAGCAACCTAGGTTTTGTTAGGAATTCAACCTGCAAGTACAGTTTTAGTTAGGGCAGAAATACACTTATATCTGAAAGAGACAAAATAATTTATTTCACCCAAAAATGTTAGCGGATATACTGTGTTGCCAAAATTAGAAATTTTGCAATAAATTTATAAATCATTTTACTTTATTCGTACAAAATTCCAATAAAATTATTGAGGCGAAACTGGTAGAGTATGGCTTTCAAATCATTTACAAGGATAATGTAATAAAAAGTGCCTTACACATTTTTGTGGTTTCTGGTATATTTTTGTGAGAAAATTTTTGGATTCTTAATAAAGCTTTCAATTCCTTGTATTTGTATGTTATTTAATTATCAAGTAAAGTCATTATATATTATTAGTAAAAGCACAAATTTCAAATTTAAAAAAATCCATAATTCCATTGAGCTTTAGTCAGATTTAAGCTACCTTTGGCCCAAATTATTTATCCCAAATTAAGTGCACAGATTCTAAGGCAGTATTATGTGAAGCTTTAGTCAGTTTGAAGTCACCATCAGTTTTCCAAAGAATGTTATTAAAAGTGCAAGTGGAACTATAAATATGTGTGGTATTCAATACATACTGCGTTGAACACACAGATACCATAAAAATATATAATATAACAAATAAATCAATTGCGCTACAACATTTTTAGGTCTGGGCCTCAGATTTCTGTATGAGTTTCATGATCATTTGTCAATCTAATTATTCAAGTAGGTGATTAGCCTCCTGAGCCTGACACACGCTGTCGACTTTTTAGGTCTAAGGCAAGCCGGTTCCCTCGCGATGTATTCCATCACCGTTCGAGTGAATGATAAATGCGCACATAGAAAAAAGTCCATTGGTCCAGCCGGGAATCGAACCTACGTCAAGGCCAACACTGCTCACAATATAAAATAATATATAAGTTTTGAAGTTCTGCTTGAAAAAGCGGTAAATCACAGGTAGTTTCTACCTGTTCTATAGGTTTAAAGGCGATATACAACATTTATCGTTTTTTATCGGTGTATCTGAATTATTTATAATACAGGCCCGAAAATGTCTGTAGTGAGGGATTACGGTATGTTTGATTTATCGCGGGTGTGCGTTTTTCTTCCAACGTAAAAACTGGAGATACGATCGGGGTTCATACCTTTAAACGAGCAACACATTACAGGTAATATTTTCCAAATAAAACTTCTTTAACGGATTTACTTACATCCAGTAATGTAAATAGTAATATTTTTAAGTTGCCGCCTGGTAGAAAGTACCGGTGACCCCAGAGCTGGTTCTTTTCTCGACGAATAAGTATTGCAATACAGCGAGGAAATGCTGCCAGCGTTACACTGCGACAGGGACCAAACCTTTTAAATTTCTTTTAATTTTTAATTATTATAACGATTACAATAAAGGTTTAGAATATTGTAAATAATGTATCTTTTTGTGTTGGGAAGTCCATTTTACGAGAAAGGCTATAAAATATATATATTTTTTAATTCAGTTACTTTCACATTTACAAACACTTTTCTATTTAATCTTTTAATCTTTACGTAACTATGAACCCTTTTTTGGCAAAGGCCTACTTCAAATCCCGCCATTCCTCTCTGCCATTTGCTGCCATGTACCACCTGCTGTTTCTTCACATCCACCTTCTAAGTTGTTTTCCTATTTTTCGTTTGCTGTACCTTGGGCACCAGTTTAGTACTCTTTGCTCCACTTTTCTGTTCCTCTTGCCATGATAGACACATAATATTAATAAGAGCACACCTAATACAAAGTAAACTATATAACCACTCAGTCAGGTAATCAAGCTAAGATCTTAATGGATGGTGGAGCGTGTTTTTTCAGTATGCAAATATAACGGATCGTTAAAACTGAAGGTGCAAAACCGACAAAGGTAGATATTTGTTATTCAAACCCTTGAATTATTTAGAAGGTCATTTTGTTTCGCAAAAGAAAAACATTACTCGCGGTAATATGATTGCTTTCGTATTCCATACTGAACGTTTCAGTATGTTATGTCTATTTATAAAGAACTTCGTATAAAACTCACCTCAAAAATAATCACATTTGTATATAAATTGAAGTGTAGCACACAAACTCAAACTCAAACATCGGTAAACTTATGAACGTCAGAAAAGAAGTTAAATTAATTGTAAATTTACATTTACTACCAGTTCGCAAGTCAAGAGCGTAGAGTGGCCATTTATAGAGTAGATACTTTATAAATTTGTAGAAGGTCCCAGAGCTACTTACAGAAATATTTTCGAAACAATTCAATTCAGGGTCCTTCACTTCAAGCGTTCTCAAAGGGCATCTACAGAGAGCGTCTATCGCCTTCAGTCTCGAACTGTGGATGACCTCTGCCTCATTCAGGGTCAAGTCAAGTAAGTCAAAAGGCTAGCGACGTACTTGCATGCGAGCAAGTTAGCGTCCTGCCCGTTTTCCCCCCGCTCTATAAAAATAAGGAACTTCGTTCCAAAAAGGATCCCCGAAGCGCTGATGGTTGATGGTTACTCTGCCAACAAGACAACAGTTTTGACGGCAATTGAACCTACAATTTTTGGGTTATATACTATTTACGTTTAAGTATATATATATGTGGTATGTTGGCATTTAATAAGTCATTCCACAATGCGGAATGTCTTATAATGTTTCATAATCAGTGGTGGCTTCAGCGTGCAGCTCTCATCCCTGAGATCGTAGGTTTGACCCCAGCTGTGCACCAATGGACTTTCTTTCTATGTGCGCATTTGACATTGACGCTGATCGTTTGAACGGTGAAAGAAAACATCTTGAGGAAACCGGCTTGCCTTAGACCTAAAAAAGTCGACGGCGTGTGTCAGACTCAGGAGGTTGATCACCTACTTCCCCATTAGATTGACAAATGATCAAAAAACAGATTTAGAAATCTGAGGCCCAGACCTAAAGAAGCTTTTAGCGCTGCTGATTTTTTTATGTTTCATAAGCGTTAATAACAATCCATACCCCGTTCCCTTAATCAGTTGTTAACCTACTGGGAATTAGAATTAATATCTTATTTTTTTTTCTATTTGTGTATGTATGTTTTACCCAACATACACATGTTTCATTATTATTGTGCATTACATAACTTGGCATTTAGTTTGTATGTCGATTGAGAATAAAAATACATGATCGATTTTTCTTTCCGTGAATGCGATTACTGTATCGTAACCTATAATTTAGTCACAACCATGTTTAACCAACCACGTAAGGGTCCAAATTATGTTTGTTTACTTTGAACTTTCAACCCTTAAAATAGCTCAGGTGTTGGGTGTAGTCTTGACTTCGCGGTTTTCGCATCACGTGTTTAATAAGAGAAACTTTTAGGCCTCTTAATATGTAAAAGTATAAAAAGTTTAAATTATTAACCGTCTATTGCAGACGGTTAATAATTATTAAGAAATAAAAAAAACATAATTGTCATTTAAGAAAAAATATTTTTTTTTATGGATGGATGGATGGATTTCAGAGCTGGGAAATAGGTATTTTTCACATAAAACGGTTCCCAAATCTAAAAAATAATTCATTGTTGTATTAAATAAATACATTTTTTTTTTAATTAAAATATATTCTAATCTTATTAAGTAGTTTTCTATCCACTGACGTGTGGTTACTGAACCTGTTAGTTAATATTTTCAAATCAATCAGTGTGAATATTATATAAACATTTTTCGTTAATTTATGTAAATTTATATTGCAAATACACCACCGATATACAGGATGTCGTATTTGATTAACCTGGTTTATACAGGGCTACAATTTACGGCTGGGAGGGAAATAAGGTTAATTTGATTGTGTTGATTCGCACGATGCCAGCGTTTATAAGGTGAATTGGCACATTTGTGTAAGTAGCAATTCGTAAGATGACTTTATACATAAAATGTTACCTATCGCGCCTGAATAAATCATCAGCTTTTTATATTGGCAGCGTTTTTAGGTTCCAAAATTTTGTACATACAATTTTCGCTTGCCAATGTGACAAGAAATATATTAAACATCGAGTCATATTCTCCGTAAACGGCCATTAGATTTCTCCACCCCTAATATAAATATTTATCAGTACTTTAGTTCTAAGGAAAACTAGATTTAACTGATGAGATAGTCTATAATTCAAAGTATTTCTTGTTTTTTTAGTTACTGGGGTCGCCTGGAAGAGATTGCTTTTTAGCGATAAGGCAACCCGTTGCCGCCTTAATTTATGTTATCTGAATGTATATCTATTAAATATGTAACTAAGTGGTTATACATAAAAAATATAAATAAATCTTTGTAAATTGGAGTGTACAAGCGATAATTGCGTAACAACCGGATATTATATTATTATAAAACTAAACTAACCATGTACAAATAATCGAATACACATACATATGCACGACGGGGTTCTAATATATCCTTACGTACGCTTTGGCGTTCCAAGGACAACCGACCCAATGTTTCGTTTTCGCACTTTACCCCGGTCTATTATTCCGTCTAATTGCAATATCATATTTTTGATAAAGGATTAAGAGTTATCGTTATAGTTAAGCAAAATCAATTTTAATAGCTCATTTGGAAAATTAAATCTTATATAATAAGGAAATATTTTATTAAAAAAACAATACTCCTTATTTTTTTGTATTTATACTTAAATTTATTGCTTACTTATGTTCAAGGCGATTTTTCATCAGAATTAATTTTTTAATATCGTAATGTTAGAACAGATTATAAACAAATTTTCCAGTTTATTTGTTTATCAGCCATCCTTGTCTTGTAAACCAAATAATCTTGTTTCTAAGCAAGTTCTGGAAATGTAATTTAGAATGATTTTTGAAAAATGGCCTTATTATTTTTATGCATGATTATATCAGTATATTTATCTAATGTATCTTTCTCTTCGCACCTTCTGCACTCTTCACTGGTGGACCGTCTATGTGTTAAGTAAGATTTTGTTTTTTTTTATTTCTCGAGATATGTATGAGTGTTTTTATTTTATACATATCTCGCGGTAGTGTTGTTAGTTTGTTTTTAGAAATAGTGTAGTGTTGTAGTGTAGTATTAGTGAAAATGTAATATAAAATACGGTTATAAATCAATAAGTGCTTTAAAAATTACGATTTGCATCAGGTAGTTGGCTGAAAAAGAAAACACAATATACAAAAGTGGGAAACAAGAAATACAAAATTTTTGTATTGCCTGTAAATTTGTTAGGAACAAAAAGACAATAAATTGCATCAGCTAGTCTTGGCTGAAAAAGGAAACACAATAGACAAAAGTGGGAAACAAGAAATACAAAATTTTTGTATTGCCTGTTAATTTGTTAGCAACAAGATGACTGTAACATAAAAGAAGTCATTCAAAAGTATACAATAGATATTTCAACTTATAAACATGAGGAAATTGGAATATAAATATATATTTATATCACGATACGTTTTTATCATTCTACCATAGCACGTTTACATTTTCACTAAGTATTGATACCTTGCCACTTCTCTCCCCTCGTCCATTACCATGATATATTTTTACGAGGAAATGGCTTGATAAGGTCTTATTTACAGTAGCTATATATCTATTAGTGTACCGCTATTTATTTTATATTAGTAACAGTTTGTAGTCTTAGGAAATATTTTATGCTATACGTGTTAGTAATATATAATGTTTAAAATAATTCAGATTATATATGAACACTCAACAGGATATGTAGCTGACAAATAATAATAAAATTAGTTTTAATATTAAATTAATTTTGTGTTATATTTTCGTATATTTCGAATATTATTCACCCGTCATGCCTTATATGCACACATTTCTGTCTTTTAATAGTTTTTTTGATTTAAGGTGTTTATCAGTATTTTTCTAGATTAGAACCCAGGACCGCTAATTACTTAAACCATATTTTATCAATTTTATAAATTTGTTTTTTTAATCACCATTTATAATTTAATACTAAGCGTGTCTCATCCTAATTAAATTGCTTAATAAAATTGCACCACAAGAACGACGAAATTAAGTGTTGTTATAACATCGCAGTTAGCAACTGTTTACTGTTACCGCAATTAGTTTTATGTTGAGTACTAAGTATTCTTTATCACAAGATTAACTCAAAACTTAGAATCCAGTTAGAATTGTACACAATTCTTTATAACAAGGTAAATAAGTTTATGTACAGTTAATTTAGTACAAAAGTTTCAATGCTACGAGGCTACGGGCCTCTACGATCTACGTGCTACGAATAAAAGTTTTAATTCACAAAGAAAAAGTTGAATGCAACTATAACCATTAAGTTTTCAATTTGCAAGGTCAGAGTTAAAGTGAGAAAATGTATAAAGTTTTACTAATATTAACTATCTTTTAAATTTTATCATACTCTGAGTTCGTGAATGCGATTCGATTCGTATCTATATCTACACTCTACACACAAATTGATTATTTATTTTAAAATACTTAATAAAAGAATTAAGATTTAAATGGTAATGGAATTTATAATTCACAATTAAAACATGATACAAGTACGTTAATTTATCTGTTATCAAAATACACACACTTGTTCCATTCACTTACTTAGTGGTGATAGCACATATTTATTAACATTTCTTTAATTGAAAATTTATAAAAACTTCTCAAGAATAGTCTTCTTTAAATAATTAAAGATCATTAAATAATCAGTCTATGCTATCAAAAAAGTAAATATTGCAGAAGCTCTCATAGCTTCTCTGATTAAAATAAAAGAAAAGTAAATGTAAGTAAGAAATAGTACGCTTCCTGCTAACGCTTCTATTTCTTCTATCTATCTACATTATATATCTATCTATCTTTTATCTACCTTTTCTTTGGGCAACCTCGTCTCCTTCTTTCCCTTGATCGTTTGCATCTTACTAACTATAAACAAACATTATTCTATAGAAAACAAAAATATTCATATTAATACTTTTTTACTAACAATCTAACAAACGCGTCATCCTTCGTGGCTCACACCCCATTTAACTGACTGTCATATCAAGATTGATAAAACATTTAATGTACTGCAATATATACTTTATCACAAACCAATAAAGATAATACAAGACACTTATTTATAAACATTTCTCAAGACTATTCAAAGAACGTTAAATGATCAGTTTATGTTATCAAAAACCTAAATATTGCAGAAACACACATAGCACATCTCTGAATAAAACAAATGAATAAAAAATGTAAATTTATTGCTGAAAAGAAATAGGTATATAAATTGCCCGTATAAACTTTTGCGAGGCTCACACTTACATACACTTATTCACAAAGGTAATATTCTGTTACACCTATTTATTAATACATAACGGGGATATGATATGGGAATAAATAGCTAGTCGAGGATGTTTTGCAGATTTTTATTATGTAGGCATGTTTGTGAATTTAGAGGCCAAAAATAAATTATTTTAGAGAGGGCGTACTAATTACGCTGCCTACTATGGTAGAATCCTATTGTAGTCACTACTAAGTTTGGTAGTAAGTTCTTGAGGGAATCGGTTCTTAAGATTTGTTATTTAAATTTACATATCGATCAGATATCAAAAATGTGTTTTGAGCTTGTATATGTCATATTGACACAGAGTTTTATAAAGTACATAAATAATTTAAAATGTATATAAGAGCTTGAGAGCTCTGTCAATGAAGTTGTTAGGTATTCAAATTCATACTTACCTCTTAGTACGACTTCCTTATATCAAATCCAAAAAGTTTATGAACCTACATAAACTACATGGTTCCTATAAACCATAAATAACTTTCCTTCTTTATCTTTTAACATTCACTGACACCAGAGTGTGTGAGTGTGAAATAATTCCTTAAAGCTTTAATCTTTATAAAACCGCCGAATAATTATCGAAGATTCGAAATCTATTCAATTCCTAAACGGCAGTTATCACGAACAAAAGACGTCTGGGAATCATTAATTAATTTTTGTTCAATCGAAAGTGAAATTGAGCTTTATGTCTATGAAATAGAGTTTATTATTCCATTTGTTTTGGAACAATGTCGCGGTTTCAAAGCAATTAGACTGATGGTTACGCTTTTATTATTCTCATTTTTTCATTCGTTTGCGAATAGAGATGTAGATTAGTTTTATATTCGATATACATATTAGATATGGTATTATTTACCAAATTAAAAAATAAATAAACTTAAATAATATTATTCTCCTCCTTCACGTAAATTCGTTACTAATAATTATCACTATTCAAACATTATATTTAAGGGGCCTATAATTGAACGTCACAAGTTTCAAGAGCCGTTAGACCATTTTTTCTATTTGTAGTTACAAATATTTCCCAATTCTATCTGTGTGCCCTTTTTTGGCCAAGCCCTCCTCCAAATCCCGCCATTCCTCTCTGCACTGTGCCACTCTCCGCCATGTACCACCTGCTGTATACTTAATTCGGTCTAACCACCATCTAAATTGTCTTTCTGTTTGTCGTTTGCCTTGGGCACCAGTTAAGTACTTTTTTGCTCCACTTTTCTGTTCCTCTCGCTCTGTGCCCCACCTATTACCACTTTGTTTTTATTGTAAAATCTGTTACCTTAGTTGTTGTCAAAAATACACGCTAATAAAGACTGTTGAATCCGGAATTCGGATAGTCGAGTAGTCTTGAAGCAGTTTTAGTATCATTTGTATCGTAGTATCGAACAACTGTCATCCAAATTCGATCTAGTTTAATTGGGATTCATTGTTGTGTTGTGCATTTAATGTTTTTCAATTTAATTTTCAAAATGCAGACATAAGTAAATGAATTTATACCCTTTTTAAATCACCAATAAGCCTAATATGTACGATGTAAAAAATAGACTTAATAATTATAGGAATAACCTGACAAATAAAATGAATAGACAGTTCAGAATGTAAAATAGTTGTTACACTTATCAACGTCAATGTATAAAAAAATCAAATCTAAATTAACATTTACTTTCCTAAATCAAAAAGTAAAGAACTGGTAAGAAACGTAATGCCATTCTTTACGCTTGTCAATTTTTTTTATAAGTAATTGAAAAAATTGTTCAAAAATTTTTTTATCTGTTTACTTGTACATTGTTCCTTGAACAACCTCAAAAAATAGTTAAGTTTAGTACAATTGTGCTTAAAGCTTAAAAAACATCTTTTATATTATTATGATATTTAAAAGTTGTCATATACTTAGCTATACACCAGAGACTTTATTTTATAAACATAATTATACAAAGTACTACAAGTATAAAATACATCAAAAAGCTGATGTACAAAGTAAGAGTACTATCAAAGTCATTCATCCAAAAAAAACTTAAATCAAATAATGTTTTAAAATATATGATAACGTTAAACTGTTAACCAGCATAAGGTTTTAATATAAACAATATTAGTCTTGTTGACGCGAAGTTTTTTAGATTACATACATGGATTTAGCTGTAATGCTGTTTCTAAGTTAATTCAATAATTACTAATACACGAATACTTTCTAACATCCTTGTATAACACTGATATGATATGATAAAAGTAACAGAGACGAATTTAAAGGAAATAATGTTCAACATTAGGTTAAGGAAATTTGGAATTTGCTGTAAAGGTCATACAAAAAGTGGTTTAAAGAAATAGGTGTTAATCTGGGTTACCAACACCATTTATGTAAGTTATTTAATACCTCTGACGGCTACATAGTCAGGGGAATTATCTAGAAATTACATAAAAAAATGTCATTGTATGATATAAAATCACTTTTATAGTTCTTGGTTCTATGCATATAGCAACTTTGAAAGAATTCACTCTATAATTGGCATCCTAACAATTGTAATAACGTCATCCATCATACCCTATGTCATTGTAGCGCTGTTTTCACAAACGTGGATAAAATGATATGAAACCTAACATTTAAATCGCTATTCAAACGAATAAACAAGACAATACTAACAACATTTTCGATTAATATCAGTTAGCTAACGTAACAGCTTAGTTTTGAACCAAAAAACCTGAAGGTGGCTTCGGCGTGTAAATCTTTAAAATAATAATTGCCCTAACGTTATATTTTATCTTCTAGACCGCAACAAACCTGTACCATCTAACCGTAAAGTGAACAAGTTGACAACGTTGGCGGAGGACGAATGTGTCGTCGCCATGATGGGGCTACCACGAGCCGGCGAGATAACCAGAGCTCAGCTTAGAATTAAAGAAAGCAAGGAGTTCAAGGTATGTAGTATAATCTGCTGAAACTTCTGGTTGGATATCAAAACTTTTGGGTGGAATAGCACAATTATCGATGACGTTACATCATGCTAGGTTAACGCACGTGTACCGAAGGGTACAGATTCTTTGCACAGAATTTATATGATATTATGATATTGTATGATATTATGTTATCGTACTAGTACAATTGATATAATGTGCCAAGCGTGGAAAAGCTCAAGCTGAGACTGTACGGAGCTTTCGGTTGAAGTGCGAATGATGATGCAATGCTTTAAGATAAGCTTAGTAAGACTGTGTGAGGTCTGTAAAGAGATTCTATTTTAGAGCATAACATAGTTAGGTAAGAAGATGAAATATTTTGTATAGTTGTTTGGAAATTAATAAATAAATTTTAATTAAAATAGAAGCTACACACGTACGTTAAATAATAATGTACAATGTTGTCAATGCCCATTTAATTCTATACGGGACGGGATATTACGGGAATGATGCGGGAATGAATCAGATTGTATACTTAATTTCTTTAGATGTTCAGTCACTGGATGGATTTCAGATCCTGGCTTACAATAGTTTTGGGCTGGTTAGAAAATTAAAACTATCAATTCGCCTCACTTTAAAATGTCTAAGTACCTTTTAAAAAGTACTCATCTGTTTTTTGTCATCACAGCGTAAACACAGAAAGAGATGAAAGTGTAGTTTCTGTTAAAGCAGTGAAATATTCACAAATATGCTTAGGGTCTGTTTCAATAATGTATTGATAAAGTACCAAATAGCTATGCAACACATAAATTATTTGGAAGATAAATTGTGCTATTTGACATTTCATCAGACTCATACTTATGATGGAATT
The DNA here is from genome assembly GCF_905475465.1 of Pieris napi. NCBI lineage: Eukaryota > Metazoa > Arthropoda > Insecta > Lepidoptera > Pieridae > Pieris > Pieris napi. The sequence continues at coordinate 1,325,455 of NC_062245.1, forward strand.
TATGTGACGAATAGCGCTATCTGACAGTCGTGAAACGCAAAAATAGTGTTTATCCTACCAATAAGTAATAAATAGCTACTTTGAAACTTATGTAGAACTTATCCGTACATTGTGAAACAGACACTTAGTAACGTAAAAGTAATCAAATTAAATATCTGAATACAATCATAAAAGAGTTCTGTTATATATGGTTGCATAAAACAATAACCCTGTCATTCTCCAAGGTCCCATCTATCTCCTGGAGCGTAATAACCAAAACCATTTATAATATCACTTTCGGGATAATACTCATTCAGTATTTTCAAAATATTTCTTTTTATTACTCGTGTTCAATTTTATTAAGGTAAGTCGAACGCTTAATATAAATTAGTTGCGCTACAACCTTTTAGGTCTAGGCCTCAGATTTCTGTACCTATTTCATGATTATTTTTTAATCTAATAGGCAAGTAGATGATCAGCCTCCAGTGCCTGACACGCCGTCGACCTATTGGGTCTAAGACAAGTTGGTTTCCTCAAGATGTTTTAATTCACCGTTCGAATGTGAAATGCGCAGATAGGAAAGTCCATTGGTGCACAGCCGGGGACGGAACCTACGACCTCAGCGATGGGAGTCGCACGCTAAAGCCTATAGGCTCTCACTGCTCACTTAATATACATGAGCCAAAACTTATACATATATAAAAAAGAAATCAATCGACCATAAGTTGTGGTTGTCATCTTTAATTAATTTTAGTGTGCAATGACCGCAAAGTTGTGTTGTCTTGGCAAGTTATTTTGACAGCTAACTTTTCAGTTTTGTTTAGCAAAGATAATTGGTCTTGTGAGGAAACGAGAAGTGAAATTATCTGTTTATTTTATGGCCTCTTGGTTGCCATAGTGTTACAATTGTGCTTCATTTATCTGCTCCTCTTATGGTATAGCCCATTTCCATTTTAGTTGTTTTGTTTTATATGTAACGTGAGCAAACCCTTTTGTATCTCTTAAATTCTTGTTACAGTGGTTAATGAATAATAAATCTTTTTCACAGAATACAGTGGACAAACTTGTTCAAAGGGCAAATGCCTCAATCATTATAGGGACTTCTTCCTGGAAGGAACAGTTCACAGAAGCCTTGACGGCCAGCTCAGGTAATCTTAAGGCAGAAATTTGATACTAAAATTCTATATATTGTGGCATATTATAGAATTCATAATAACATAGTTCCATTCCATTATATGGCTTGAATTTTTCAACATGTAATATGCTTGTTCAACATATCATATGAATTTGTGTTTTTAAAAATAATATACGTTGTTCCTATTGTCGAAAAGGACCTATTTTAATTACGATATTTTCCTTTTATAAAACCTCGTTACTTATTTAATTTAATGTTATATGAGAAAATGTAAATTCGCCAAATATTTATTTTTTATAATTCACATCAGAACCCAACGATTTTTAATTAATATTAAATATATTAGTTACTCTAACCTTGGACTTAGCCACAATCTGTGTCTGTTTCTCCATCATGTTCGTTATTAGGCAAGAAGATGATCAGCCTTTCATCTTCAGAGTGACCCATGCCATCGATTTTTGTGTTTCAGCTATGGCGATTTCCTCACGATGCTTTCCTTCACGAGCAAGTTTTAAATGCGCCAGAAACATACTACAATTTTAATCTATATATTAATAACAATAATACATTTGTTAAAACAAATATTAAAATATTTCAACGTTTTTCAGATAATCCAGATGAGCCGCCGTCATGTTTAGACTATGTAATGCACATATTAACGATATTCTGGAAGATTATATTCGCGTTCGTACCACCCACTGGTAATTATAATTCTTAGCTATACAACTGAGTTCTTTCTTTATAAAAAATCTATCTGTTTCCTAAAATAGTTGTCGTCTAGTACGCAATTAAATAAAACGTCTTGCGGCAAACATGAATAATGAATATTTTATTGGAATAATACAGCGTTTCTATTTAAATTCATGTATAGGACAAATTAAGGTGCGTAAATACGTAGCAAAAATTATTAATTCATAAAAATAATTAAAGAAATTTACGAAAGTCTATATGGGCCCTATAAATCGCGTGTTATAAATAGAATCACGATAAAATATATTTTGAGCTTTATCAAATATTTCAAAGCGCAGAATTATTTGACGGGTGCTAAGGGCCTTCATTTGGTGTCAAGATGTAGTCCGGAGTATAGCGCAGGCTATATGACGTACGTGTTATTGTAAAATATCGCAATTTTGCCATAATTCAATGCAACAATTTAAAGCAATTATTGGAGTTTTATTACTAGCTAACCCAGCAAGCGCTCTGCCATATAAATAATTATTTCTACAGAATATTTTTGTAGGACTAATATCGCTGAACCATGGGGTAGGAGGGTGAAATTTATGAATTATCTACGTAATTTTGAATACCAAATCATAAAAAAAATATTCATATGGCCCACTCTTAACGTTATTTACGTTTTAAGTATAAAATTCGAAATCGAATATATAAATAAAATTACTTCATTTGACTCAAAAACGTTGAGATTTATATTTTTTATTAAACTAAATTGAGGAAGAATCTATATTTAAAGTTGTTGCAATTTGACCGTAGTAAGTGTAAATTTCGATTTTGAAGATTTTTAAGTCTTGTGGATGAGAAACTAGGATACGAGATATGAATTTAGTAAATTTAATATTTATGGATAAGATTTTATATTTAAATTAAATTTTGAACAATATTACGGACTGAAGTTAGAATTTTTAAATATTTTATTATTTTATATTACCAAACAAGTTGTCTATTTCATTATATTTTTGAGTTTTTAGCCATTCTTCTAGTTTATTTTACATTCATAGACATTAAGGGGATAAATATTCAGGATTTTATTCAGCTTATTGTACAACATGGGGCCTGTGTAACATTTGAATTTGGTTACACACAGGAGACCCATTACATTATCATATAATAATAAACTTATAACCAGAAAAAAGTTGGTGAGTACTGGTACAGGGCTATTCTGTAAAATTATACCCAATGTCAAGGGCGAAATTGAAATTTTATTTTACGCGCTCTATCGCGCTCGAAATCGTATTTAAGTTACAGGGTAAGCCTACAGTGCCTAATACTCTAATTGTTTACAGATATCGGTGGTGGCTACGTCTGTTTTGTCGTGTCCATAGTGTGTATTGGCCTGGTAACTGCTGTAATTGGCGATGTGGCTTCACACTTTGGCTGCACACTGGGCATCAAAGACTCCGTTACTGCGATAATATTTGTTGCTCTCGGGACTAGTATACCTGGTTAGTAATATTTATTTATTTATACTTTATTACCTTATTCAAAAACATACACATAGCAAAAATAAAAAAGCAGGTTACAAAAGTTATAAGGCAACGGGCGGCCTTATCGCTAACAAGCGATTTCTTCCAGGGAACCTTCCAGGCAAAAGTTGCTCCAATCGGAAAATCAGAAAATATTTATATATAATAACAAACATGTATACTTAAAATATAGCCAAAGATGGAATTCATAATATTTAGAAAAAGGTTCAAACATTTATAAAAGGGGAAAAAACTATAAAAAATATTTAATAGTTTTAACAATGTAATATCGAATTTGGCTGTGTTGTGTGATGGAAAAGTTCATACCCTGTACGTTAAGGTGTGTATGTGGGGTATACTCATGATGGAGGTGATTTTGCGCTATGGATTTTCTTAATACTCGTTTTATTCATATTCCGCGATAGCTTAAACATGTCAAGGCTTAAATAAAACTGATATTTTTGCATAGTTGTTGATGTAAGGAACATGAAACAAAGCATGACTACGAGTCTGGTAGACAGGAAAGATCAATTTTTCTAGAAGTGAGCAGCAATTAATTTTATTTGATAATAGCATGTAGTAGCAATAATAGTAATATTCTAATGGTTAGTTAAATTTGTAATCTGTAAATATATCTAGGGCTTCTAAACTGATTCGGGACTCCTCGCACTAATCGTCTAATGGTCTTGCCTATGGAAAGGTAAATCAAATAAAAAACATTTATGTATAATTACTGAACGTAAATATTAAAAAAAAAGGTTCTTAATTAATTATAGTTATATGAACATAGTTGATGAACATTATGATAATTTATTAATATATGTTATTATAACCTACCCAGCAAGCGTTCTGCCATATACATAATTATATCTACAGAATATTTTTGTAGTACATACTAATATCACTATTGAACATTGCCAGAAGGTAGAAAATTATGAGATATCTAATATATAATTATAATATAGCAAAAATAACTATCCGTAAGCCGTAAAATTCGATTAAATATTCAATACTCCTTGTAAACTGGCAATACCTTATCGAAAAATTTGACCTGACGTTTACGGTTATGAGACCCCATTTATATTTCGACTAATGTGGGAAGGCTTTTAGGCCGGCTACCAAAAGGCTGCAATAGCCCTTTAGACGCACTTTTGAGGGGAATGTGAGACCCAAACAGCAGTAGAATATAATTTATTGATGTTTTTTTTATGTCAATTTATGATATTTTTGGCTTGAATAAGTTAGTTTAATTTTTAATTAAAATGAGTTATTTTATTAGTAATCATAACAATCAAATATACAGTATTTACAATTTTCTTAACCTACATAGTAATAATAAAAATTTATAAAACAAATTTAAAAAGTTTGGTCCCTTTAACGCTGGCAGCATTTCTTCGGCGTCACTGGTACTTTCTACCAGGCGCCCACTTAAATCTTTAATCAGCGCCTGTTCACTTGAACCCCACGGCCCAAAGGGAACAAAATCAAAGATGGAGGAAAGACTCTTATATTTGAGACTTAAATTATTTGCCGCCCTAGCATATTAATATTATTATAATTAAATTGATTATATTAAAAGTACTACGCTACCTCTGCATGAGAAATGGTGACCCATACTTGAAAGACTTACTTTCACACCATCATAGAACACAGCCGAATTAAGTATTACTTAGTTAAATGTATTTAATAATTTTCATTTATTTTTCCTTTCGTACACGTTTGAACCGTTTTGTATATATTATGTTATTCTATGTTTGCCTATATGTTGAGTATAATTATTTTTTGGTTGTATATATTTTAGTAGCTGTAGGATTACGAAATAATTCAATAAAAACAACATTTACACCTAACATAAAAGTAAAATCTGTAACTATTTGAAAATAAATATTAATTATATTTTAAGATATATTATATATTTACAGTTTATTATATATTTTAGATACATTCGCAAGTAAAGTGGCGGCTATACAGGATAAGCACGCAGATGCTTCAGTGGGAAATGTGACTGGTTCAAATGCAGTGAACGTCTTCCTTGGCATCGGCGTAGCATGGACCCTCGCCGCCGTGGTGCATTGGACACGGAACGAGAAATTCCACGTGGATCCGGGAAAGTAAGAGATTATAATAAAAATACAGCAAGAATAATGACAACCTGCAAGACATTAGCTCATAAAAATAAAAAAAAGTGCGTGCGTACAAAGTACACCTACACATGTCAGAAGTGAAACTTCTTTGGCAAAGTAATTTTTAACTCTTGTTCATATTTACAAATCTGAAACTTTAGATTTCCGAGACACAGAAGGAGGGAAAAAGGAAGATATCGCACCCACAGATCAACACTGCACTAAGTCAAAACAGGACTTATTTGAGTATCAACTAAAAACTGTTCTCTCAAGTTAGATTAAAAGTTATTCCTAGGTGTTTTAGATATTGTGTGATGAATCTAATCTATCAGTATGGCATTAGTTAATTAGTACTGTAAAAAGTTCACATAAAGTGTTAAAAATCCTTACTTTTCAAGTTAATTCACTGTTGTAAAACTATTGAACCAATAAAATAAAAAAATATTATGTTAGGCATTTAATGAATTTAATTGTCATTAAAATTGTCGAAAATTAATACAAATTACAAATTTAATTTTTTTAAATTTAATTCTTTAATAATAAAAACTCGTGGCATTTTAATTTACAATTCGTCATTTGAGATTTAAATAAATTATTCTGCATAAAATACTAATATTTTATGATACGAAATTTTAATTTTCAAAATAGGAATATATTTATTTCTATAAGGTAATTCGCCCTTCTCACTCTCTCTCTCAATCGGTCTCAATCGCTGTCTCCCTTTCCTTCGACAAAAACGCTGCAATCTTCGTGACGCATATTATTGCGATTCATCTGTAAAAAAATTACCCTCATGTGCCTATAGAAGTTTCACTTCAAAAATAAACCTGTGCGTAGGCCCGTGTGCAAGAGTACACCAGGATTATGAACCAAGAGTCTGATCTAAAGTAGTATTTCTGAGCTATGAAGGATGTAAATTGGTATTAGTACTAAAAGTAGTTTCTTCCAGCCAACCAAGACGTAAATTATCAAAAAATTCAATAATAAAATACAATACAAAACTTAAATCTACATTTAATATTACTTAATTCGTAAATATATTCAATTATAAAAACGACGGCTGATACGTATATGTTTAAAGTCTATCATAATATAGTGACGAACGCATGCCTAATAGTTCAGGTGTATTACTTAAGATGTCATGTGGAACATGGTGTAATGGTTGCAGCTCCTTACAAACGTTGTGTAAAACAAAAAATTAAAAAGAGTGGCAGAGAGTTTATTGCCAGTTCTTCTCTTCCGTTCTACGCCCTTGATTTGAGAATAATTGGCGGTAAATGTAAAATTTAAAGCATTTAATGTACATTGTATATTGCTTTTTTGACGTTTATAAGTGTACATTGTGCACATATTATGAATAAATGAGTTTTGACTTTGATACAAGAGGTCAATATTTTAAATCATTATAATCAAGTGTGTAAGATTTCTTAGACATAATTTTTTTTCAGCCTTGCCTTCAGCGTGACGATGTTCTGTTCTGAAGCGGCACTGGTGGTGATAGTTCTCATGCTGCGCAGGCGAAAGTCAGTGGGTGGTGAGCTGGGCGGGCCGCGCGGTGTCAAAATAATCACATCTATGTTCTTCTTTTCTTTATGGTTAACTTACCTCACTTTATCTAGCTTAGAGGCATATGGCGTTATTAAGGGATTCTAAAATACGACCATCATAAATACGTCAAAATCACTGACGAGTCATATTCTGGCCAATCAGATTGCGTATCGCGTGCGACATGCAAATTGGCCAATCACGAGACGCCAAATTAATAAGTATTAAAATGTATTGGATTGAACTTGATTATAAACTATTAGTTAAAAGTCTATTAAATTTGTTTAGCAAGTTTTATGCTGGACCGATAAAAACTATTTGGTAAGACAATAGTTCGTTTTGTTTAAGAACATTTATTATTACTGAAGCGATACACTGGTTACCATAGCAACGTTATTTACAAGTATGCGCGCGTAATTAATAATTTTATTAATATTTTGTATAATTATTTAGAATTTTTACAATTAATTTCAATCCAATAATTAGAAAGTTTAAAGTGGTGGTTGTCCAGTCATTAGGTAGTAATTTATAAAAATAATTTATTTAGATTAAACGCTTTAATATGCATATTTATTTCGTAGTTAGGAGTATAAAATTTATAATTTTGTTACTAATATTTATTGTTTTTTATAGAAAAATTTTATACAGATATTACTATATGTTACGAATAACGAATTGATTTGACATCCAATCAAAATCTTTAAATAAACATCCTAAATATTTACTTGTGGCCTCCAATGTTGGCAGCATAATAACAGTTTCGGTTGATCATTGATGGATCTATGAGTTAGATGAAGTATTTACTAACTGGGTCAAATATTTGTAAAAAATACTTGTTGCGCGCAACGGGAATGCTTCAATTAGGAAGGTATATCTGTTTCTGAATAATGTTTTTGTGGTCACGCGTGATATCTGATATCTTGTATATAAAATTCTCGTGTCACAACGTTCGTTTCTATACTCCTCCGAAACGGCTCGACCGATTCTTATGAAATTTTTTCTGCATATTCAGTAAGTCATAGAATCTGCTACTATCTTTCAAATCCCTAAATGATAAGGGTTGTCCACATCAACATCTTATTTTTTATTTTTTAGACAATTTTTTTGTTTTTATTTTTTTATGATATAGCATACAAAAATACATACAACCCTTAATTTTCATCTACCCGCTACGATCAACCCCTATTTTTTATTTGTTAGTTAATAACTTATAACTTGAACTCTGAGGTTTAATTACAGAAAAATAACAAAAAAACCTAAAAAGTTTTCATTCCGGAAAACCGAAAGTCTCTGTATACCATACAAAATGGTCCATGTTGGTATGTACTAAAAATAGACTAGGCATTACGGTGAAACGAAGTTCGCGGGGGCAGCTAGTATCTTATAAATATTTGACTCCAGTTTTAGTATACAGTTCATAGTATTTAAAATAATTTGTTATTCATAAATATATAAACAGAGTAGTTAGTTCCTTTTTCGTTAACTGGACGGGTGTGAATTTTAAACATAAGACACACTAGTTGAATATGTAGTTCTTTGCATATTGAGGTATGTGCTCAAAATATGTACAGGTAGCGTGTCCCTTCTTCCTTAGAATGTGCTTTTCTCTATAATGGCACTTTTATGTATTGGAATGGCAACACATAGCTGATTTTAATGCATCTTAAAAATCTAATATTTATTACAAATTATCCAAAAATAGTCGTTTCAGACTCAACATGCGAGTCTAAGGTCATGTGATTGATGTTCAAATGTGAACCATTTAGTTTTTATGTGTGCAATACACAAGCTCCTACAACTTTTAGACATCGGCAAGTTACTACGTAAATGAAATATGGATGAGACGGGTGTAGAAATTTGGATATAGCAGTACTTATTTATTTATTTATTTACAACGGTATTACTACAGCTACTTATTAAACAATATTCAAAAAATTACACTGTACACAAAGGCCAAAAACGGAATACACGTTTAAACATACACAAAGCACAGTTTTAACTATACAACATCAAAAAATACAAAAATATACTTTTAGCAAAAATATGCGATTGGGATTACGACATTATCAAAACCAAAGAATAATAATATTGTTGCATAATTTGAGTAATGGTATACGTAAACATATTTTCACCTGGTTAATTTCATAGAACCACAAAATCCTTAAAAGAATATACGTATATAACATCCGTAAAGTCCTTTTAAAAGGCCGTACCCAAATCTGCTTCGTACTCAGGGCCTTATATTAGATAGGCCTCTTGCACCTTTGCTCATAAAAATGCAATAAATAGCTATGTGAATTCGTCATTCCAATCAGCGTGGCATGCTTAAAAGCCTTGAGGGCTGTGGTTAAAGGTCTAATTAGATAATAAATAGAGAAAATATCTGTATAGAGATTTGTGTCGTAGTAATTGTGCGATTACATAGAATATTAAATAAGTCACTCTCTTGAGGCGAGAGGATTTCAGATCTAGTCGTAGCCATTACGTGTAGTTTTATTTAATATGGGCCTCTGATTTTAATGTATATCTATTAAAACGTGTGTTCAGTGCCATAGTGAGCTGCGAATTTGTGGTTTCTATATTTAACTTAAAGCTGCACTTTTAAATTGCGCAAGAGTTTTGTGTGGTACTAGTCCCATAGCAATTTTGAGTCAAATAATTCTTCATAATAGCGGTAATGTCTTTTACTTCGTATGTAAAAATCATTTAATATGTCCCGCATTTACCAATCAATTTTATAAATTTGATGATTTCAGCTATATAGGCTTTTTGATAAGGTAGTAAAGTGTACCCAGATTGTTCCCCTGTGTACACTTTTAAACAACGTTGCTAACCGTGATGTTGTCATTTCAAAAGTGCATTCACGCCTCCGGGGGTATGGTAACGACAAACAATGGTTTATTTTGTTTGATTTTGATTGGTCTACTGCATCTAGTGTAACATCGCTCTTGTATAACTGAAATATGGTTTCGTTTTTTGTTTATACTTACACGTACAAAGCAGCAGTTTTGGCCTAGTGGTTTCAGCGTGCGACTCTCATCCCTGTCGGCTGTACACCAATGGAGTTTCATCATATGTGCGCTATTAACATTCGCTCGGACGGTGAAGGAAAACATCGTGAAGAAACCGGCTTGCCTTAGACCCAAAAAGTAGATGGGGTGTGTCAAGCACAGGAGTCTGATCACCTTCTTGCCTATTAGATTGACAATTGATTATGAAACAGATACAGAAATCTGAGGTGCAGACCTAAAAAGTTTGTAGCGCCATTGATGTTTTTTTACAAGTACAAACTCTTCAATATACTATAGTAAAACTAGACTCTTCAATCATAAATTTCAATTATATACTTAGTTATTTTAACATAAAGAGACCACAAAATCGCTAAGCTCCTTAATTAACAAAGTCTAATTTACGAGAGCGCCGTCATTTTATAAAGCATTAAGACACTTCTCTGTAATGTAGATATCACCGCTAGATATTTTTATTATATATACACGAATAATATGTTAATAATTTTATTTGGCCACGATGAATAGCGAAAACGTATATTTTTTATCTTTTCGTTTCGTGTAGTATTTATTAAATCAATACATCACATTAGGTTCTGACTCTCTTAAATATTCTTAGATTTATCCCAATTGTTATAAAATGCGGTCTAAGATAGAGTTTGTTGCCATGGTTAACGATTCTTATATGAAAAAGAACGATATTCTATCTATAGTCCATGTTTTATAATAGGGTACGTAAAACACAATTCTAAATAATATTATATAACCCTGAATAGTAAGTATATTCCACTCTTTTTAAAAATATTATTACAACTTGATGTACGTTTATAATTAAAAATGTATTAGTTTTCGATTTATTGAACTTTATATTACAATATTTATTTGTATTACATTTACAACGAACAATTTTAACAACTTTTTGGGAGGTATTAGCTTTTCTAACTTTGTCATTTACGAGTTTGGACCAAGTTCGTTTCGAATTTATTTAACTTAGAAACTTTTTACATTTAGTCTTTGAAATTGTAATTTACATTTCATTTTTGTTATGTATGCTATCGCCAAACAAGCTATAGATATTAAAAAAAACATCACTTTAGGGAAACACATAATTAAATGAATATAAAACTACTTGCTAAGCTTCACGGTCTTTAATGGAAGGAATGAAAGTGGTCGTTCAAGCCAAAATTGACAAATATTCGTTAAAGGTTCCCACGCCATTGAAAGCTGTCATGCAATATACAATATAGGTTTTTACCTAACGGCGATTAATCGAGGTATTGCTCGGCTTAAAATATAGTGTGTTAGAACTTATACAAAATTATAAAAGTAAAAAAGATGCGGAAATGAACCAGCCCGTTAGGGAGGAAAGTATAAAAATGGCTTCTTTTGTCTTTTTCTTCACAGAATATGTAATGTCAAGTTTGTGTGTAAGTATACCGGATACATAAGTTTTTATGATTATAAGATACAATTAAAGTGATTTGGATTGTATTTTATAGGTTTAATCAGTAAGAATCTTATAACAAAAACAATACGTATACGTATCAATACCATTAAAACATTTGTGATATAGATGAGCCCCATTAGGGCCCTTCATATAAATTACTACACTTCAAAGTGCTAACTTGAATGTTTTATAGTCTGTGAAGTATTTACGACGAGCCAGCCATTAAAATGAAAACTTCGAGGAAATACTACCTGAAAATGAGTCTCACGTTTGCGAGCTGTGCATTTCCCCATTTTATTGGATAATTGGCTTACGGCATCGACTTTCAATTTGAACTGAAAACCTCCCTGGTATTTCTGGACCGAGGCAAAGACAGAAGCTTGAATGAGTTAATCAATCGTAAATCTTGCGTTTAACGTAATTGTAAACTTATTCCACGTCATTAAATTTGAATCGGTAGACATCCCTACTCATCGGCACAGAAGACACAGGGTGTAGGCCGAGAGAAAAAGCCGACGTTAAAAACTCTCGGTACTCTTTTAAAATAGCAAATCATCAAACAACACTTAAAACAAGTATCGCAAATTAATTAGAAGTAGCCGGTCTAGCACTAGTCCCAGGCCCTTTTATCAACTAGATAATCGTTAACTTTACAGTAAGCCTTTTACACAGCTTTTCTTTAATACATTTCTTAAATTTATTAAAAGGCAGAGATAAAAGAGCCTCTGGGATTTTATAAAATAAATGTATCCCTATAATAATATAATAACTGTACTTTAACAATTTATCGTCTGAATACTTTCTTATTATACTTAGTTAAACGTAAATATGATGTTAAAGTTAGCGTATTTTCGAGTTGGTCAAATAGAATTGTGTTCGTCGGTAAAATGTTTTTTCTCAAAGGAATCTCTAAATATAGTCAGTTTAATGCCAGAAATGAACGTCCATTAATTTTAAAATATTTTATTTCACTAGCAGAATATATTTTTAGATAACATCAAATTACAACGAAATTCATAGCACTATAAAAAATATTATAAAGAATTAAATGAAACTTCAAATGTTGAAGTATTTTTAACTAGAGCGTGAACTATAGATAAATTATTTATGCATCGTTTTGTTTATGTTTAAAATTCAGATGTATTTAAAGATTATTTTAATATATTAAGTATAAGATTTTCCATAGATTACCCAAGGTTTTCCATAGAATGTCCAATATCCAATTGGAGTTTGTTGTCAAAATCTTTTGATTTTTATAAACAGGAATTTAACCTTACTTTGTTAACGATTTTATAGATAGTTTAATAGAGATAAATTGCCCTGTACGTTCTATATCCTTGGGGAATCTGTATCTAAATTTAACGATTCTTCGAAATGCTTTATTTACAATCTAATGTATGAAAATTGCAATTTATCTAGATAACTAGTTATCCTAAATCTTATCCTAAAATTTCCTATTGTAACTTTTCTCTCTCTAGAAAATTTACTAAATCTTAAATCCTACTTCGTTCACTATTAAATAGATTTATTAAAAATGTGTAACAGACTTTCTATGTTCAAAACAAGCATACAAATGACATGTATCACTTGTGTTTAAGTTAATTTTAACGAATGAATTGAACATTAAAACTCCTACGCAATCCCTAAACACTACATAGTTTTTCAAGGAGTCAAAACTTTTCGTATTCAGCAGCACAGTTTTTGACGAAAAAGTCAAAATAGAGTTCATATATAAACAGTAGAAAGTGTATAATAATGGCATGTTTACTTATATAATAATTTGTGAAAAAAAAATCATAAGGGTGCGTCCACATCTGGCGAATGTGCCGCGCGTCCAGTCACGGCAATGGTTCGGTGCGCCTCTTTAGCGCAACTCACGCAAGGCTCATATAAGGCGTGCGCGCACTCAATTCTCGCCCTTACAGTTCCGGTTACTGGCATGGGCGGAAGGAAGACGCTAGCCGCTAGAGCGCCTCCCGCGCACTGATCGCGTACGGCGCTTAGGTTGCGAGCGAGCGAGCTGCATATTCGCCAGATGTGGACGCACCCTAATGTGCAAAGGCATATGAAATATACCTTACTGTAGGACTTTCAAGTCTCTCTTGTTAGAGAAAAAGTTGTTTTATTTTCGTTTGGTGTCTTTCAATTAATTAAACCTTTTCTTGAGACATTGTAAGTAAATAATTTTACTTCGTGTGACGTGGAGATTATCCATATTATACCAGTTTGCACAGAGTGTTAACTATTAATTTAATCAATAAGATCATCATTTAAGATACTATATTTTTTATACATTTCGTGTGAAATGTCACCCACAAGAGTTTTATAGTGTAGACTAGCAACGCATCGATCACTATCAGAAGTACTTACTTCCGGGAAATAGGCTTTAGTAGACACTATCTGTATAACTATATATATAATGATATAGTATAAATAAATAAATAATACTTTTTTAATAAAAGTAGTGTTCGTTTCTTTCTGTCAAATTATGTCTACGCTATAGTGTAAAGCGACACATGAGTAGTGTTAAATGGCGGAATGAAATCGATTTTTTTGATGGATATGAGAAAATTTGTTTTATTTAAATTTTCTCTGAGCTTTGCACCTAGGGTTACTGGAAAGTAGAAGAATTAAAGAAAGTCTGTTACATATTCGTATTGTATGGCAAAATAGCTTGCTTGTACTTGATGTTGTATGTATGGTAAAAGATAGTGACGGCACGATAATGTTGTAGTTATTTTGATAACTATTATTGTTATATAATTAAAGTGTTTGTTAAGTACAAATTGTTGCGTTTTATTTATCCCCTGTCCCAAAGAGTCGTTAATAAATAATTTTAATAGGTAATCTTACCATGTGCTGATATTATTGTAACTTTTATATAGTATTAAAATGAGAGAGCAGTAATTGTCTAGTGGCTTCAGCGAATCTCATGAGGTCGTAGGTTTGTGCCTACATGTTTATTATAAATGCATCAATGTTTTAATATAGATCAGTATTGTACCAACACTCATATTAAATAGTCGTGTCCTGTAGAGCCTCGTTTCATTACAATACTCAGTACAGTAAGGTACATATTGGTGACCCTGACGACTTGAAAAAAAAAAATGTACCTTATTTGGTATTCGTAAGTCTTTATAAGGTACTGATGCATTTATATAAATCACGTAGGCACAGGTTCGAGCCCCGGCTGTGCACCAATGGACTTAAGAATACGTTAGAATTATCAGAAGGCAATTAAATTTTTGTGTCCAGGCAAGACAAAAAATGCTTTTCTTTATAGGCTAATTATTTTAATTTTAAGTTCGAAATAACGATTGTTTGATCAAGAATTGAATCCAGTAGAGATATTAATTTAACGATGAGATTTATTGAGTTTAATTTTTTCCTGGTGATAGTAAATAGTATTTACTTTTAAAGTATCCGCTGTTACACGAAATTTAGTATAAAACAATTAAATGCCACAAAGCTTTAATAAAAACTAACATTGTAAAGTTTTTCCGCCGCAAAGCCGCAGGGACAATTAAATATGCATTTTGACGCACGCAACTCGTCCGTCAAACTTTATCCACGAATTGATTTTAAAGTTTTTGATATAAAAGTTTATTTAAAAATGCTTTTTTATAACTTATTTAAAGTCCAAGTTACTGAAATAATGATCAGTAAAGTAAGTTAACTAATACTTAATAATAATTAATAACTATAGTTAATAACTATTAAGGGCCAGTTTTTTGATCCGTAGTAAAAAATGGTTTTACCATTTGTTACATTAACTATAGTTAAATGAATAACCATTGGTAAAATCGTAAATGCGTTTTTCAATGCCTTTTTTAACTATAGTTAATCTTAACAATTTGTCAATTTGTTGCCAGTGCAATGAGCAATGACATCCCAAAAAATGTGGTTATTTTTTGTGGGGAACATTTATTTTGTATGACAACACTAGACATATTGAGTGAATGAAATCCATTTTTGCCATCTTCATTCGTTATTTGCGCTTTGAAGAGTTTGAAGTGTCAAATTAATCTAAATAACACGATATAAATAAAGTTGTTTTTCTGTGTTTTAATACGGTTTACACTTTTTACGATACTTAAATATATAAATAACGATGTCCGCAAACAGCCAACGGTCAAATAAGTAAGTACAAACATATTTTCGTGTTATTTATTCCGGTTTATCTTGTGTTTCGTAATAGAAAATAATACATTTATGTTTTGTTAAAGGGACCATACTGCTAACTTCGCCAAAAAAGAAACTGCCAAACTGGTGATGCTTCTCAAGGATTACACAGTCGTAACCTGCAAACAACTGATCACTGCAGCAATCTACAAAAAGATGCAGCTTGGAAATCTCTGTGACGTTTTCAACTCAGATGGGTCTAGACACCGAAGTGTTAAATTTAATATACATTTAATGAAGGTGTAGGCACATTTTATATTTATTCTTGTATAGCTGTGTCCTACAACAAAAAGAAAAAATCTTTTAATCCTTTGGAAACAAGGAAGCGGATTATGATCCACACGGATAAAAAAAATTGAGTTTTTGAAACAAAGACAAATAAGAGAGGATGATTTGTTCAATTATGCTAAGGAAGAGCATCAAAAACATTTGCTGCACCAATGAGAGGCCCACCAAAAATCCATACTGCATAAAGAGGAGGTGCACCAAAAAGTGATGCAGCAGATGGAAGAAAGGCACAATAAATATATGTAGCAGCAAAGAGAGTTGCATCAAATTGAGGTGAAATGCAAGAAGAAACAATTAGAAAATATTTAATTGCTCCTTTAGGGTTTCATGTAAATTTTGTAATGTTTTTTTAATAAAAATGGTTTGTATTTAAGTTATAATTAAACAGTTTATTAATCAAGTCAAATGTTTTATTTATAAATTCTTGTAATAAAGTAGGTAGATGCTAACTCACAAATGTAATAAAAGCCCTAAAGAATATCATAGGTCCCTAACTAATGTGTAGCTGTAGTTTTTAGTATAAGTACATACTTGTATGTACTTATAATAATTATAAGTTAATATTATTAGTAATATATAAATAATATTAACTCTAATTCATTATGTATTCTATTGCCTATAATATTAACTTATAATAATTATAAGTTAATATTATAGGCTATAAAACACATAATGAATTAGTAATATACTTAATTATGTACTGCTGCGGTTCTGTAGCTAGTAATGAAGCAAAATAGGTTTGTATGAGCTGCTGTCTATATATACTCTTGTTCTTGTATTTTATTTAATTATAATAATTATAAGTTAATATTATAGGCAATAAAACACATAATGAATTAGTAATATACTTAATTATATACTGCTGCGGTTCTGTAGCTAGTAATGAAGCAAAATAGGTTTGTATGAGCTGCTGTCTATATATACTCTTGTTCTTGTATTTTATTTAATTTTAATAATTATAAGTTAATATTATAGGCAATAAAACACATAATGAATTAGTAATATACTTAATTATATACTGCTGCGGTTCTGTAGCTAGTAATGAAGCAAAATAGGTTTGTATGAGCTGCTGTCTATATATACTCTTGTTCTTGTATTTTATTTAATTATAATAATTATAAGTTAATATTATAGGCAATAAAACACATAATGAATTAGTAATATACTTAATTATATTTTGCTGCGGTTCTGTAGCTAGTAATGAAGCAAAATAGGTTGGTATGAGCTGCTGTCTATATATACTCTTGTTCATTGGCAGTTTAAGATCATTCCCAATTTCAGTAACAATCCAGAGCACTGTTCCCTTCGATAGGGGGTAACAGTGACAAAAATCTACATCATCCCAGGTTTCTAATGGCGGATGACATTGCCTAAATATTTTTGGTCACTCATTAACACATTCTCATATAATATTATCGTCTTCTTCATCGTCTCATTAATTAAAGTATCTCAATATGTTTAAATTCATCATTAGATAGTAATAAACGTATTTATCATAGTTTGATTTCTGTGACAAACAGCTGTTACTATATAAATTACCAGCGGCCATCTTTTTAACCCTCCGATACTGAGTAGTTAACTTTTTTGCCTAATGGTTAGATATTTTACCATTGGATGCTCTTACCACGGATCAAAAAACGCATTTTGCTGATATTTAACTAATAGTAAGGATTTTTTACCAATAGTTGAGTTAACTACGGATCAAAAAACCGGCCCTAAGGAATGTAAACTAACCAATTGTTGTATGGATTAATAAAGCTTTAATAATAATAATAATAAAAAGTAAGTTGATTTTTTATAATATTTCAGACTACGGTCTACTTATATATAAAATAGGTACTATTGTATCGAAATTTTGAATTCAATATAATTTATTTCCAACACACATATAGACAGTGTTTACCATATTCTTAAAGTCCATAGGAAAAAAGCAAGCACAATACTGTCGCGGCCGCATTGCAGACGGAAAATAAAAACGGTTCAAATATAAGTCTTTCCTCCAACTTCAATTTTGTTCCCTTTGGAGTAGAGACGGGCCGTGGGGTTCAAGTGCACAGTCACTAATGAAAGATTTGAGTTGGTACCTGGTAGCTAGTACCGGTGACCCCAGAGCTGGTGCTATCCTCGCTCAACGGAGAAGTATAAAGGTACACTGCCACAGGGACCAAACTTTTTAAATTTATTTTCATTTTCTATTTATAAATTTTTAATTATTATTGTTATGACTATGTTAAGAATATAGTAAGTACTGTATATTTGAGTATTGAAATTAAATTTCAAAACTTAAGCAAAATAATTTCCCAAATTCTTTATAGTTAATTTAACAAGATACAACATCAAATTATTAATAAAGGCAATATCTTTTCGTAACGCGGGTACGACCCTAATAAGTTTTGAACGCAAACCAAAATATGCGGAATGTTTTCGGAGATTTTGAAATACTTTGTAATATGAATTTATCATAGAATTAATTATATAAATATAATTAGCGGTAAAAGTTGTTAAAGCGTGCGACTCTCCTCGAACCGGGGGTCGTGTGTTCAAGTTCCATTTGAATAATTGAGCTTTCTAACTAAATTAACTTGGCTCGCACGGTGAAGTAACATCATGTAAGTGAATGTATATAAGTTTGTTTAATGAATTTATTGATAGATATGTTGATACCAAGAGACCTAAGCTAACATAGTCGGTGTAGGTAGTTTGCGGAAAGTGTTATTTACACAGGCTTGAAATAATTTTGTCCGTGGTTTATAAAAACATCGGAGATTCATGAGCACCTCAAAATTAGGACTGTCAAAGAGGAGATCAAGACCTGGAGTATGAAATACAGAAAAAGGCTAGAAATGCATCCTAATAAGCTTGCCACGCAACTAACCATACCGGTTCTAATAAATAGGCTTAAAAGGCGACAAATCCTAAGTCATGATAGACAAGGTTGAAAGAGAGGAGCAGTCTCGATGGAGATTTTGCTCTGAACGCCTAACAGCTCGAAATGGCTTGAAATGGATTACTTAAGATGATGCGATTAATGGGAAGCACAAACAAACACAAGAAAATTATGTATTCCTGTTTAATGGTTTGAAATTCTTCCATCTCCGATCGCGTGCGTTCAAGTATTACGTAACGAATTTAAGGGGGGGGGTCCTTTTGTAAAACGTTACGATGCGGGGCGCGGATTGAATTACGCGTTATTTTTAATATTATTTTCGACTTTCCAGTACTTTACACCACATAATGGTCACGAAACGTTTTACTATACTTGGGTACAGAAAAACGTTAGGGCGCGTTACATGGGGAGGGGGGGGACAATAATCTCCAAAAATTGCGTGACGTAATACTTGAACGCTCCAGTAAGGGAGTTGTGATGTTCTGACAGATTACAATACGTTGCTTCTGCCTCTGATCTGCATCTTGGTGGAAGTCTCTACTTAATTGATACTGAATCAGGCTGACTTCCCCTCGGTCTCTTTCTTTCCATTTTTCTATAATAGATTTGTAATTAATAGATTTTCTTTTACTTTATTCTATTATCTTTTAGTGTGAAAGTTCTAGTGACTTGTCACCTTCGAGAAAACATAGTTACATATAGTCTAACTAGCTACGGTAGAACTTACCCAACGTCTCTCAACCAAATATATCTCCTCCAAAGGCGAATCCTCAAATACGTCTCGAGAAATGTGCTCAACTCATATAAAAATGAAAAAAGAGGAATTTTAAAACACTTTAAAGTACTGTCCATAACAGAAAAAGTAAATAAATGTCTTCTAGTGGAGCACATTTTTCGATATGACATTAAAAAATCGTTGAGCAAAACATACAGACCCGAGTGGTAACGCAAGTTTGGCTCTGTACATCCAGAGCAAACGTATATGGCTAGAGAACGTTGAGGTATTTGCTACCGCGACTAATAAATGGACTACCCAATCAGTTATTAGACAGCATAACGTTAACCAACATAAAAAGTAAATTGAAAAACTAGTTTTATATGCAAACCCCAGCGGTTCTCTAATGTAACATATTGTGATTTTATTATATTATTCTGTAAAATTAATAAATTAAAAAATATATATGTGTTATAGTAGATATAGCACAAATATCATATAGAGCAGATATGATACACTGTTTCTAATACAACGTTTGCTAGATTAGTATAGTGTCTTATAACTTTTGTAACATGTTTTTTTTTTGTTTTTATGTTATGTGTATATTTGTGAATAAGGTAATAAAGCATAAATAAATAAATAATCTACTAATGTAGCTTTTACGATATTGTTAAACAAATGAATGGACTGTATCGCCTAACAAGAAATGTAATTTTCTCCGTTGTCAAGAAGAAATATTAAAATGTAGTATCAAGAAATTCGTAAATCTAGTTCTTTTCTTTAAATGTACAGAACGTATTACTCTAAAGCGTATTCTAAATTGTCTGAAATCGCGAGGGAAAACACATTCCATATAAACTTTTATTTCTTTGTATTCAGACTTTAAATTAGATTTGGTTTACAAGCAAGCTTCACGTTTATAAATTTTAAAATTAAATAAATATTACCAAACTTATAGAGTACTTCTATGTACTATTTTAAATAATGAAGTCAAAGTCAAAAAAGTCAGATCGTTTATTCCAATTTGGCCATTATATTAAAATTCAAAATTATAAGTTAAAAATATTTAAAAAATGATTTTAGTATTTCCTAATTGTAGTTTCATATGGAGATGAATGGGCAAGAAAATCCATATTTACTCTTTTAAAATAGTTTTTTCAATATTTTGTATACATTGATTTTATTATATGTGAAGACCATGTACCTAGAATAAAAACACACTAGTACTAAAACAAATTAGGCGTATGGTTTTTAAAAAAACAATGGTGCAACTATAGATTTTATATTATTCTTTATAAAAAAAATAACATACAGTCAATTAGTGTGTGAGCTACGTGATTTCTTTAAAAAAAACAATTTAAGCAAATATAAACCTATATAACAAGATTAGGTTTGATTTTATCTAGTTAGATTGTCCGACGGAGCAAGATTTATTAGTATCAACACAACAAATGTATCGATAACCTCGATGTGTATGGTGTTTAAAAGATGAGTTTGTAACAATTTTAATTAATTATTTTTAGTTATCACCAAACATTCTATATCTTCATCGATTTCGTACAATGGGTTAGAGGTAATAAAACAAGCATATTAACTGACATATAGCTTTAGAATAGAAGATGATTCATACAGATTACGCTCACTCATTCACTCACATGCACCAACACACTCATGCACCCACGCATGTTACCCGTCGCGTACGCTATTAAAAAGCAGAAGAATTTGTTATAAACAGTTTAAAAATCTAATATGTAATAAAATATAAATCAAGGTTTAATTAACTTTTTTATGGAAGATTTGGAAACCCTGGCACTGGTATTTTTTCTTAAATGGGTTACCACACATTATTAGCATGTCTTAAAATTAATAAACAGATTTTTTAGGAGGAAAGCCCTATGTGTGATTTCATTTGTAGCCTAGATTGTATAACCAGTTAACATATTTGTACTTCACTGATACATTTATTTTAGTATGTGATTTGCGCTTTTATTCTAAACAATAATTGTTATCACTGGGAATCAAACCCGATGTTAACCTACAGACCGCAGAGACCACAAACCCTCCACTTTTTATATATTTTGCCTCATTGTTTTACATACAAAATGATTTATTTGCACTCTAATTGAGAAATGTCCTATCAGTGATAATATTTATAGCCAAGATCTTATAACCAATTGACACAGTTCACTAATAAATTAGAAAACTTTAGTTTGTGATCAGAACTTGCGAATATTTTTAAAACAATTATTATTATCGCCGGACATCAAACCCGAAGTCATCCAGAGACCACTAACCCTCCATTTTGCCTAAATTCACACACACATTGATAGTATATAAGTTGGTTTATATATTAAAATTACTGTTTGATTTTCGGAAAATAACTGACTCTATACCAGCCCTGCGATTCTGTAACTCACTTCACACACCCTCAGCGCTGATTTTTGCTGTCAAATCGTTCGTTTCGGTGTCATGTTACAATTTGGTATTCTGTTAAACAATAACCGCGACAAAAGCGCCGCTCAAATGAGATTGTTAACATTTGGAACTAAAATTTGGCACTGCTACACTTACGCTCCAAAATTGTTGGTATTTGGTATTCTGATACATACCATTTGACATCTCATCTCACTTAAATGTACATTTTGTACGACAATTGACAAATTAAAAGTTGCTCTTCCCTCGCTGAAATCGTCATTTACCAGTGAGTTAGCCATTTTTAGCGAAGTTAAAACTTGTTTTATGTGAAAATATTCTAACATAGGACAATCTATATGTATCTTGGGGTAAGTTTATAAAATAATATTTATCAATACAGCATTATTTTACGAAAAAAATTATATATATAAACATTAAGCTTCGTGAAATTGAACTTTGTTATTGTTACAGAAGGCCCGTTTCCACTTTTAAAGTTTAAACCTCTATTTCAAGAAATAAATGATGTAATCCATTAAAAAATACTTAATATAATATCTATAGATGGCGAAGAAAATGTAGGCACGAAACGACCAATTGGTTTCTCGGCGTTGGTTATTATCGCTTTCTTCCAATACTCAAGAAATTATATGGTATTGACGAAACCTAGAACATATGCTGCTGAGATGAACGAAGAGTCTAGTAAATACTAAATAGATGATCTAAGGTAAACATTTTGATTACTTTAGCATTAAAAATATAATTTTTATCCAAGAACCAATTTTTCGATGCAGTCTTGATCATGTCTTGTCTCCAGCAGAGATAAGTCGAACAAAAAACGATAAATAAGATAGGTAAATATTGTAATATATTTGTATTTTTCTACTATACTAAAATTATAAATCTAATAATTTCAGAGATCCCCAAATGTTCAAAATTCCTGATAGAAAAATACATTCTGCCTTTGAAGAAGAAGAATATTACATGTGTATCATACAACAAGGCCCCTGGATATAAAAAGACACAATAGTGCAGACATTTTCAAATTATTGAATTTCGACTATCCTTCAATTTATAATAAATGATAACACAGTACAATTTCGGTTCCTATATTTTTATAAAATATATTGATATAACATTAAGGTTTTGGATAAAAACATTATTCTGCTTTACACAAGTATGAAATACCATCATTACATACATGATGGTTTAAGTACTTATTAAGCTTTTTTAAATTTATCGTTCATAACTATTACTTTTTACAAACTAATTAGAAAATATATTAAAATAAATATATTTATCTACAAAATAAAGTAGATGTTATTGATTAGCTCTATGTGAGGCTGTGTTTTAATTAGTTTTTATTATACTTAAGTTTGTTTTACTGAAAGTTATTTTGTAGTGTGTTAAAAGTTTACTATAATCATTAAATTAAATGTTTAAAGTTATTATATTGTTCTTTTATTCACCTATAAAGTAACATGGCTTATATATTTTTCATTTCGGCTTAGCTATGTATTTAACTCGGTTACTACGTTTTCTATAGGCAGTCATTAAATAAGTGGTAGATTTAATTAATCATTTTATTAATATAATATTATTAGATACAAAAAAAATATTACGAAGTACACAATTATCTTAAACACGGTAATACAATTTTTCATATAAAAATCATAGTTGTCCAAACTGCATTCAAAATAGATTAGTGGTCTCGGTTTAATATCTCTTCTTAACATTTCAATAATTGGTCATTTTCTTCCTCATTCTTGACAACTACCACTGATGGCTGTAATACAATGATTATCTGTTAAAATTGTAAATAGGGAAATGTGGAAATAGGTCACTGTACTGACACAATAATATTGCATAGCAATTTAATTATTGTAAAGTTAAGGTAAATAATAAAAAAACTTGCATAAAACACACAAAAACTTATATATGGGATATCTTTGTATTTCTAAGTAAAGTATCTTAAAAACATGTTTGATAATATTATAACTAAGCCAAATATTATTAAAAGTTTTATGGTAACAAGGCTTAGTAATTTCGCACAGTATTTGATTCAGTACTATGAATAAAAAAAATCTTGAGCAAACCTATATTTAGACTCAAAAATCCAAATCCAAGTATGTACTTTAAAAACAATTATTTATTAATGAAACAAATCCAAGACCCATAAAGGGTATGTTTAGTTTTAAAGTGTAGTCAGCAGCAATAACTATCTTTTGATTGCTTCATTAAATAAGTTATGGCAATGTTGTTTCCAACATTTAAAATTAACGTTGATCACTTGAAATGGTATGAATTTGAGCAATTGAAAGCTTATATATTTGATCCAACATACCTAACATGATTATTTATACTTGTATTCTGAAATCTGAACAATTAAATTAAATTCAACTTGATCAGTTAAAATTAATACTTCTTATATTTCATGAATGGAATTTGAAGTTAGGAAACCTAAAAATATTTTTTTATTTGACATTTTTAACCAACAATTTCATTATTCTTTACAATGTCGCTTCGATTTAACCTATTACATTTGACTTCAAATTTGCCATCAAACAAACAAACTTTGTTAACTGTTTTACTAGTCACTACTTATTCCTATTTATTTACTATGATAGTTATTATATTTCTAAAATAGTTTTAATAGAATTCAGTTTTTATGAGTGTTAGTAAAAACATAGGTAATATTGTTGTTGTGTGTTTGACCTCTGAATCACTTAAAAAGGTTGCAATAGTAGTTTCATGGCATCTAAAAAGTACCAACACTTGCACTTACACAAATGAATAAATATATAAACACTAATTTTTCTTCTTTATAGATAGGTACCCTTTTATTTTATAATTACTCAACAAAATATTATATGAAAACATTGGTATTAACCTTGGTTACCTTTAGTAACATTTTGAAAATTTAAAACACCTATCCATCCTGTTTACTTTGAATCCGTAGCCCATTTGCTGAGAGAATCACTTTTAGCGTGACATCATCTTTTATCTTTTTGTTAAGATAATATTCTTAAATTTTTTACAATATATCCAGATGTTAGGTATCCCTTGTTTCGTGCTGAAACATAATTAATATTTTTAAGTTTCTGTCGGTTTATCTTTTTTTTTAATTCAAACGTCGACCATTTTGTTTTATTAAAAATATTTTGTTTATGTATGATGAAAATTTTGACAATTAACTCTTTTTATAAAATAATAGTTATTCCGTGAGTCCACTACGCAGTAACAGCGCTCCCTTCGTCACTGACGTAATTTTTGGAATCTCATGGTATTCTGTTAATAAATTTTACATTACGTCTTAATAAGTGGAGGGAGGTAACCTAGTGAGTTGTTGTCTATTAATATCGTGACAATTGACTCATTTTATTTTATAAAAAGAGTTAATTGTCAAAATTTTCATCATACATAAACAAAATATTTTTAATAAAACAAAAAGGTCGACGTTTGAATTAAACAAAAATATTAAAAAAAAAGATAAACCGTGAAAATATCTCAAAAATGATTTATCTGATGGAAAATAATAGAATAGCGAGGAAAATTATTAAAACCCATCTGGCAATGGGGCCGCTTAAAGGTAAGTAGTGAGTTTATTTATTAGTCAATCGTAAGTTACGTATTTTGTTTATAACTTCCAATTAAGAGTTTATATTTCGTATTTACCCGACAACTGACCAGCCGTGGTGTATCTGAGCGACAGAAACTTAAAAATATTAATTATGTTTCAGCACGAAACAAGGGATACCTAACATCTGGATATATTGTAAAAAAATTAAGAATATTATCTTAACAAAAAGATAAAAGATGATGTCACGCTAAAAGTGATTCTCTCAGCAAATGGGCTACGGATTCAAAGTAAACAGGATGGATAGGTGTTTTAAATTTTCAAAATGTTACTAAAGGTAACCAAGGTTAATACCAATGTTTTCATATAATATTTTGTTGAGTAATTATAAAATAAAAGGGTACCTATCTATAAAGAAGAAAAATTAGTGTTTATATATTTATTCATTTGTGTAAGTGCAAGTGTTGGTACTTTTTAGATGCCATGAAACTACTATTGCAACCTTTTTAAGTGATTCAGAGGTCAAACACACAACAACAATATTACCTATGTTTTTACTAACACTCATAAAAACTGAATTCTATTAAAACTATTTTAGAAATATAATAACTATCATAGTAAATAAATAGGAATAAGTAGTGACTAGTAAAACAGTTAACAAAGTTTGTTTGTTTGATGGCAAATTTGAAGTCAAATGTAATAGGTTAAATCGAAGCGACATTGTAAAGAATAATGAAATTGTTGGTTAAAAATGTCAAATAAAAAAATATTTTTAGGTTTCCTAACTTCAAATTCCATTCATGAAATATAAGAAGTATTAATTTTAACTGATCAAGTTGAATTTAATTTAATTGTTCAGATTTCAGAATACAAGTATAAATAATCATGTTAGGTATGTTGGATCAAATATATAAGCTTTCAATTGCTCAAATTCATACCATTTCAAGTGATCAACGTTAATTTTAAATGTTGGAAACAACATTGCCATAACTTATTTAATGAAGCAATCAAAAGATAGTTATTGCTGCTGACTACACTTTAAAACTAAACATACCCTTTATGGGTCTTGGATTTGTTTCATTAATAAATAATTGTTTTTAAAGTACATACTTGGATTTGGATTTTTGAGTCTAAATATAGGTTTGCTCAAGATTTTTTTTATTCATAGTACTGAATCAAATACTGTGCGAAATTACTAAGCCTTGTTACCATAAAACTTTTAATAATATTTGGCTTAGTTATAATATTATCAAACATGTTTTTAAGATACTTTACTTAGAAATACAAAGATATCCCATATATAAGTTTTTGTGTGTTTTATGCAAGTTTTTTTATTATTTACCTTAACTTTACAATAATTAAATTGCTATGCAATATTATTGTGTCAGTACAGTGACCTACCACATTTCCCTATTTACAATTTTAACAGATAATCATTGTATTACAGCCATCAGTGGTAGTTGTCAAGAATGAGGAAGAAAATGACCAATTATTGAAATGTTAAGAAGAGATATTAAACCGAGACCACTAATCTATTTTGAATGCAGTTTGGACAACTATGATTTTTATATGAAAAATTGTATTACCGTGTTTAAGATAATTGTGTACTTCATAATAATTTTTTTGTATCTAATAATATTATATTAATAAAATGATTAATTAAATCTACCACTTATTTAATGACTGCCTATAGAAAACGTAGTAACCGAGTTAAATACATAGCTAAGCCGAAATGAAAAATATATAAGCCATGTTACTTTATAGGTGAATAAAAGAACAATATAATAACTTTAAACATTTAATTTAATGATTATAGTAAACTTTTAACACACTACAAAATAACTTTCAGTAAAACAAACTTAAGTATAATAAAAACTAATTAAAACACAGCCTCACATAGAGCTAATCAATAACATCTACTTTATTTTGTAGATAAATATATTTATTTTAATATATTTTCTAATTAGTTTGTAAAAAGTAATAGTTATGAACGATAAATTTAAAAAAGCTTAATAAGTACTTAAACCATCATGTATGTAATGATGGTATTTCATACTTGTGTAAAGCAGAATAATGTTTTTATCCAAAACCTTAATGTTATATCAATATATTTTATAAAAATATAGGAACCGAAATTGTACTGTGTTATCATTTATTATAAATTGAAGGATAGTCGAAATTCAATAATTTGAAAATGTCTGCACTATTGTGTCTTTTTATATCCAGGGGCCTTGTTGTATGATACACATGTAATATTCTTCTTCTTCAAAGGCAGAATGTATTTTTCTATCAGGAATTTTGAACATTTGGGGATCTCTGAAATTATTAGATTTATAATTTTAGTATAGTAGAAAAATACAAATATATTACAATATTTACCTATCTTATTTATCGTTTTTTGTTCGACTTATCTCTGCTGGAGACAAGACATGATCAAGACTGCATCGAAAAATTGGTTCTTGGATAAAAATTATATTTTTAATGCTAAAGTAATCAAAATGTTTACCTTAGATCATCTATTTAGTATTTACTAGACTCTTCGTTCATCTCAGCAGCATATGTTCTAGGTTTCGTCAATACCATATAATTTCTTGAGTATTGGAAAAAAGCGATAATAACCAACGCCGAGAAACCAATTGGTCGTTTCGTGCCTACATTTTCTTCGCCATCTATAGATATTATATTAAGTATTTTTTAATGGATTACATCATTTATTTCTTGAAATAGAGGTTTAAACTTTAAAAGTGGAAACGGGCCTTCTGTAACAATAACAAAGTTCAATTTCACGAAGCTTAATGTTTATATATATAATTTTTTTCGTAAAATAATGCTGTATTGATAAATATTATTTTATAAACTTACCCCAAGATACATATAGATTGTCCTATGTTAGAATATTTTCACATAAAAACAAGTTTTAACTTCGCTAAAAATGGCTAACTCACTGGTAAATGACGATTTCAGCGAGGGAAGAGCAACTTTTAATTTGACGTACAAAATGTACATTTAAATGAGATGAGATGTCAAATGGTATGTATCAGAATACCAAATACCAACAATTTTGGAGCGTAAGTGTAGCAGTGCCAAATTTTAGTTCCAAATGTGAACAATCTAATTTGAGCGGCGCTTTTGTCGCGGTTATTGTTTAACAGAATACCAAATTGTAACATGACACCGAAACGAACGATTTGACAGCAAAACTCAGCGCTGAGAGTGTGTGAAGCGAGTTACAGAATCGCAGGGCAGTTTATCTTTTTTTTAATATTATTAATTTTATTTCAAACGTCGACCATTTTGTTCTCTATTTTGTTTTATTAAAAATATTTTGTTTATGTATGATGAAAATTTTGACAATTTACTCTTTTTATAAAATAAAATGAGTCAATTGTCACGATATTAATAGACAACAACTTACTAGGTTATCTGCCTCCACTTATCAAGACGTAATGTAAAATTTCTTAACAGAATACCATGAGATTCCAAAAATTACGTCAGTGACGAAGGGAGCGCTGTTACTGCGTAGTGGACTCACGGATTAACAGTGAGTTACAGAATCGCAGGGCAGACAAGATAAATGAATTAAACAAAAAAGGAAAATGAAAAATGTCTATCGCTAGAAGCAATATGTTTGTTTTAGAAGTTTCCCGAACAAACGACGACTTTGATGTATGACGCCCAACGTTTGTTTTTATTTTAACTGAGAGTTCAATATTGCACAATAGTTTTAAATCAATTTAGACTAATAAATGATATATGAGTAATGTTGGCTTAGTGACATTTTACATACAACGACCACTATTTAAGCCTTGACTTGTTTCAGCTATCGCGAAATAGGAAGGAATATTAATAATATCCAAAGCGCTAAATCACCTGCATCATGAGCACCAACATGCACTCCCTCACGTACATACCCTCACTTTCACACCATCCCACTTACGTGTTTAATATTAATTTTTATTGATTTTTTCCTTTAGTAAAATGTATTTAAACTATAAGGAGGGAGCTTGTAGTTTATTGTTTATCAGAATGCCAAATGGTAAAATGACTGCTTCACGACTGATTTGAGCGCGACCGCCGCTGTGAAAACCGCTGTGAGAGTTCGAAAAGTGAGTTACAGAATCGCAAGGCAGCAGTTATATGCTTATTTATTTATTTCGTAAACCTACAGCTAACTTAAAGTATACACAACAACAATTGCAAGGCTGGACTCTTCTCTCCTAAATTTCCAGTACGACCGGTTCTCCGCGCACAGCATCGCCTTTCCTCCACAATCCAGATCCATCCAGACCAGGTCATCTGTCTATTGGGAGACCGACCTAACTTGAGTTGATGCATATGACTCATGGTTATGCACCTTATTATTTTCATTTCTGTTTAACGATGGCTCCTGAGGTAATCTAACCCAAACGTTTACAGTATACCTCTAAATTTCTAAATATACTAATAAAAAACGGGATTTTTATGAAAAAAAATGTTTATCATGGAACAAAAGATACAGGTATCACTTATTCCAGGTCATTAAATTTGAATAGGTAGACATCCCTACTCATCGGCAAAGAAGACAAAGGGTGTAGGCGGAGAGAAAAAGCCGGCGTAAAAAACTCTCGGTAGGTACTCTTTTAAAATAGCAAATCATCAAACACTAGGATTAAACACACTAGCATTTAAACAGATACAATTAAACTCGCTTAGAAATAAGTCTTATTAATGGCATAAGACCATATAAAACATTCAGAGTTTAGTTAATGAACTACTTTGATTCCAAAAAATCCAATTTCTATTAAAATAAGTGAACCGCAAAAAAGAAGTGAGATTTATAAAAGATGACACTTTAATACGAATGAGTGTTCAACGCTGGGGCAACAATGTGTTCGTGATGTTTTGTTAATTTTATGTGTATGTGCAAAAAATATAGTAGTCGAAACAAAACCTTTGCATAGATTCAGATTGTTGTGTAAAACTGTACTAATTACCTACACACAAATTACTAGAAGTGTCAAGAGCGTTGTCAGCCGAAATTAATATTTCACTTTTTGAATCCTTTCACTACTTAACCATTGTTTAATTTAAATACAAAGTTGGCAAGGAAAACTTTAGACATCTAATATATATGTATAATTTATATGTATATAAAAATGAATCCCTATTTCACTTGAACAAGGCATCACGTGGACCGATGCCGCTAATTCTTTTTTTGTTGTGTTTCTTATTGTCAGGAGAAGGTTCTTATGAAAGAAAAAATTCAGAAAATTGCGCGGGAAATCAGAAAATTTAAGAATACTTAACCACCATATCAAGTAATCCTGACTTTTGTTAAGATACGGTATTCCCGTGTCGGAATACCAACAAAACTATTTATATACGCGCCTGAAAAACAAATAAAGCATGTTCTATATCATAAAGGATTATGATAATAAACACTTTGTTTCTGAAATATCTTTTAATTAATTAGGGTCCGCTAGTTAGGTAATGAATGTCAAACAAATTTAATATTATTACTAAATTATTGAGCCAACTGACTAATGGTCTACTTCATGTCAGTTCCTATACTGAAAGAAATAGTCTTTTTGTAAAATTTTAATCCATTACTATTATGGCTGTGTTGTTTTTTTCTATATGTATGTATTGTTTTCTATGTAATAAAAATGTAAATATCTAAATGTTAATGTCTTATATAATGAAATGGTTTTACAAGGGACATGTTTTAGAAAAGTTAAAATATTCGAAAAAAAATATATTTGAAAGCACTCACAATTTCTTCAATTTCATTAGTCTGGCTAAGTTTTTACGCGTAATAAAAGAAAAATGGTCACCCTACCTGAGGTTGACTAAAAAGCTAATCTTTATGTTCTCGCAAACTTTTTGTAGCTTTGATATATTTCTCTTTAATATAATGTTTAGTTAATAAAGTAATTTAAAATATGGGCGGTAATCGAGTACATGTAGGTTCAATGCAAGTTGGGATGGGAAGTTTTAAGGGTAAAAAACGGTTTATCTCGATTTCCGGCAAAACTAAAAGTCCTATCGAAGAAAGTTAAATGGTAAAGTTGTAGGTAATAAAAAGATCTAAAACTTTTGTATTCACACATTTTTCACATAACCTCAAAATTTATGTGAAAAATTCCAAAAACCAACTTTTTGGTTTTTTATTTCTATCTTTTACAAAAATTTATTTTTTTGCACGAAATTTGGTCAAAACTTACCTTATTATGTCCCAAATATACTGTAATTTATTTGATTAAAAATATTTATTTTTTCACCTTATTTTGAATTAATATCGAAAAAACACCCTAACTTTCAATCGAAAATTCT
Organism: Pieris napi; assembly: GCF_905475465.1. Taxonomy (NCBI): domain Eukaryota; kingdom Metazoa; phylum Arthropoda; class Insecta; order Lepidoptera; family Pieridae; genus Pieris; species Pieris napi. The sequence continues at coordinate 1,357,266 of NC_062245.1, forward strand.
GACGTCAAAATTTCAGGTTTTTTCAAAAAGTTGGTGTGCTTTCAGTTCGTTGAAATCTCTACTTTCCTATGGTAAGAAAATATATATATGTATATATATATATTACCATAGTAAATCTTCTCAGAAAATGCAAAAAATCGTATGCAGTAACGCCCAGACCCGTCATCCCCTTCCCTACTTCTCTATGAATCTTCTTTAAATTATAATTAGATACCTATTTATTACTATTTTAAGATAACTTATGACCTGAGACCTAACCTAACCTAATCTGAGTGACCTTAAAAAAATTTTTTAGTCTTTAGATGGGCTAAAATTTTCGTATTTCATACGCCCCCCTACCCCTTCCCGACCTCAGATCGACCGTAAATTATTTTTCCTTTAATTTTTATAATATTATCCACCCTTTCCAATAGGTTTTATCCTACTATTATTTTTTCACTTTTTATTTTTTTTAAAGGCTATCTGCACTGGTCTAATCATCCAAATTGTTAATTAATTTTTCCTTTCATTTTGCGCATATTCCCCTGCTTTTCTAATGGGTTTCATCCTACTGTAATTTTTTTTGGTTTCAAAAATTATCGACCCTGGGCTAGATGGCGAATTTTAGATTTTTAAAATTTAGAACATTTTTAGTAATCAAAATGGATTGACATAGACTCAAACATTTTACGTTGTTCCTTTCATACAAAATACTATGTTACGTAAGAATAATTATTATTTTTGTCCATTCTCTTGATTCGCATAAAAAATAAGGAGTGGCTTTTTTTTAATTGGTTCGATTCCCAGACGAGACAAGCAATTTTTAGAAAATCATGGAATCCAGTAATACTTAGTTTTTAAAATAAAATAAAGTCTTCTTTCATCAAAATATCCTGTCTACGATATTCAAGGTACTTTCCCGCCGTTTTGAGACAGCCTGTATATTGGCTGTCATTACTATCTTTTTAAAGTAGTGAATATAATATTTATTTTGTATTTATTCCGCCGGGTCAGCTAGTATATTAATATACCTAATTCTTTTCTGACAGTATATTTAAAAAAACATTTTTAGCTGATTTGTTACGTTGAAGATTTCGGGTGACTTCAATAATTATTAAAAAAAAACCCTTAATTCAATAAAAATAAATAACTTTAATTGTACCGTTTTAACAAAATTACTATCATGTCTCTCTTCATTACACCGTAAACACAATATGACAGAAAGAAACGAAAGACTAGTTAAGTTTAAAGACTGCAATTAGACTTGGCAGTTGACTTTGCTGAAACAATAACCAAGGCAAGTCACGTTCTGCCGTGTCTCGTAATAAAAAATCTAAACGTTTGCACGAACCATTAAAATTAAATGAAATAAAATTCGTTTGTCCACGTTGATATTTCTGATTATTTTTCCGACCCAAATATCGGCCAATAGAATTGCACCATTCGACGTCACGTGGTACAACCTACATGGTATTATACTGATAATTTTTTGTGAAAATTTTCTCTGGTCGTTGCTTCAAGAAAAGTATTAAGTAGTTGTTTTATTCATTATGAAATTCTTATTTGTTAACTGTACATTTCGTCTCATGGTGCAATTCTATTGGCCGACATTTGGGTCGGAAAAATAATCCCCCGAATACCACACGAGCTTCAAAATTATCGGGTATTTCCCGATAGGTTCGTTGCAAACAAATATAGTCGTCATGACGACTATAGTCGTATTATAACTGAATATTTCATGGTATCTGTGTCAAGATCGTTTTAATGCGCTTTGCGGTTGCAGTTCGCGGCGTGAAATTTCAATTTACCTAAAGAAATATTTTAGGTATCATAATTTTACTTGGCAGTTAAGATACTGAGGTCGAGTATTCCAGCTAAGCGGCGGAATTTTCTTTCCATATGTGCACAAAGTACTTGGCCGCAATGTAGTATTTTTTCGTAAAACTAAATATTATTAAATTTTTATAAATTCAAAATCATTTATTCAACACTTACGAGCATCAATAAAGAAATACATATTAAATGCTTAATGCTTATAATTTTAAAATCACTACCAGTTCTCAAACAAGGGCGTAGACCGGACGAGAAGAACTGGCAATAAACTCTCCGCCACTCTTTTTAATCGCCAAGTTTTTATGTTTTACACAATGTTTGTAAGGAGCTGCAACCATTACAACATGTTCCTAGGCATAGTGAAATAGGAGCACGCACTTACATTCTCGTGGGAACAATACGCTTAGTGCAACATAGAACAGGACCTTACCTAATGTTAAGTGATGGACACTCAACAATGCTAGAAGCTCGCGAGTGCGTTGTTGGCCCTTTAAGAATTGGTACGCTCTTTACTTGAAGAACAAATAGTTCGGATACACTTCAGTGTGTAGCTGAACCAGCACACACGTTGAAGTGCCATAACGCTCTGTTGTAAAACAATTGAAGTCGAACAATTGAATTAATTTACAAATTGTAACAGCTTCCAGCATAACATATGTAGTGTTTTACAGGTTGACTTGTTTATCGTAGATGTACTTAGGTATTTAGTTGTATAATGAGTGAAGCTGTCATTCCAAGATTGTACGAGTAAACTGGAAATCAGTTTTACTGGTGAAGGCAACTTAAAGTGTGTTTTTGATTTTTTCGTATGTGTTCTTACTAATTATAAAAGCAAGCAAACGCTCCATACAATGTTAAGTGAGTCTGAACATTATTTAAAATTGATTTATTACATATTATATTTCCTACAGAAGTTGTGGGCATTATGAAGTTTTGAGGGCAAACAATTATTTAGTTGGACTTTGTAAAGATTTTTCATCTCTTCATAAATAACCACACCAAAGTTTCCCGAGAAGCTGTGAAGATTAAAAAACTTTTTCTTAGCACTCAGTTGGATATTTTGAAAGTTTTATTATATACAAGCTTTTGTTTGTGACACCTTCTATTCTACAGGCATTAGTTTCAATCGCTAACATTTCTCCAATCACTCTGTTAAAACTAAAATAAAAAGTCCGCGGTTACAAAATGAGATAGGTTTAAAAAAAATGTAATAATGTCACAGGATCGTCGAAGGCGTTTAATTTTTATTTAAAACAATTATGAATTAATAATTAATAAGGCTATTAATCTAATTAAGTGTTACTTAAAATTCTTACATTATCAAGTGTTAATAAAGCTTTCAATGAATAATAATAAACAGTAACTTTAGTATATCTATTCGCTTCATAAATCATGTCCTTCTTTAGTAAGTAGATAATTAATCTCTTGCACTTGACATAATATGACAGTGTTTGTATCTACGATGTTATACGTACGAAATTTAAATGTGGTTGGTACAAGTTGCGTAAATAATTCAATCATTTAAAAACGTATAACAATTAATTCAATCCATGTTACGTGTTTAATGTAATAAATGATAAAGATAATGACATCAAGGTTTAATTCAGATGAAACACAAACTGAGAGTAAAGAGCTTTTGCCTGTACAAAAAAAAATGAATTAGACAAAAGAAAAATATTTTTCCATGAAAACGGTCGAACGCTCTAGGAAAACGTCGCGTAGTAAGGAATCCGGCTTGCCTTAGACCCAAAAAGTCGACGCCGCGTGTAAAACACCTACTTGCCTATCAGATTAACAAATTATCATTAAACAGATACAGAAACTTGAGGCCTAGAGCTTAAAAGGTGACACAACTGATTTATTTAACAAACTTGAACTTTATCTGGTAGGAAATTTTGTAATAATGTCACAAATCTCGATATTATACTGGAAAATGCTTGGTATTCAGGAGCTTTCGCTTCGAATATGGCCAGCCTCCGTTATGAGATTCCAATATCGCGAAGAATTTTGGCTATAATGTAAATAGAAGTCATTCCTATTTAGGTTAACATTAGAATAATTATTTCAAACATTTTTGTACATTACGAATACGAAAAAATATGTTTTTTGTATAGTTAATTACGTTGAAACAGTTCTGTAATAACAAATTATTTTATTGGAACTTCTTTGAATTTAGATTTAAATCTCTGTGCCATATTTTTCGTCTATCGAGCAACCCACGCTTTTTCACAATAATACCAGTAATTTTTGTTCATTACCATTTTCAGCCTAAATTAGGAATTATTTACATTATTCTTAATTAGTATTTATTAAAATTTATTTTCTGTTTTTTAGTTTAGTTTTCTATATAAAGCGTGTGTTCTAGTTTTTTTAAACTATTATTTATTTATTTTTCGGATTATTGCATTGTCATCGATATTTGACAGGAGCGCAAAGTTTGAATTAAATCTGTCCGTTAAAAGTGGGTCAAAATCGAGTCCGAAGGAGTCGGTTACATACTTACATACATACATACATACAGGTGAAGCTAATATAAAGCGTGTAATAAACAAGACAGGTAACTTAATCAGGAGAACAACCAGGTACCTTATCATTTCCGTTTTGCCAATAAAAATACTATGGGAAAGTGTAAGTGCGTGCGTCAGTTAACAAAAACAAAATTGCAAATAATTATTATTACTTACGTAAAACATCTAGACCTTTTACACCATTACACAATTCAGCTGAATTAGGTATTACTTAGTTAAATGTTATGAATATTTTCTTCCATTTCTAAATGTAGAACCTTCTTGTAAATATAATATATTCTATATTTGGCTATATCTTAAGTATAATTGTTGGTATATATTATTTATATTCGCTGTAGGGTTACGAAATGTATTAATAAATAATAGTAATAAGAATACATATTAGACGAATGTTTTAATGAGGGATTTTTCTGACAGCTATTTAAAAAAAAGATAGTTCTAAAAGCTACGATGAGATGGCGCTTGATCGCAAGGGTTTACCTTTTTTCTTATTGCTTGCCACAGATAAAAACTTGGTGGTTACGCGAATGTTCTGTTCTCCTATGTTTTGTTACTATTACGACGACCCTGGCTTTTTCTTTGGACTGTTCTGGCTTCTTAACTCGACTGACCTTCGCGTGCACCCTGGACGTTTGCTTGCCGTTCAATCACAATAAAATGCAAGAGCCAAAAGAAAAGAGGAAAGACCACAGAATAAACTGGCAAGTCCCGTTAAAAAAACAAAAACCCTTACTTTAAAATGCCATCATTGACTAATTTGAAACTACTTTTCTTAGCTGTCAGAAAAATCCCTCATTCGTAGTCTTACCAAGTATATGCCATACAGCGTAAGCCCTCTAATAATTGTCATAGAAATTTATATAACATGGCGTTTACAATGTAAACTCCATGAAATTCCTTGATTTCATTTTAAAATTGACCAACTGCTGACTGACGCGGCTCACGTGGCTATTCTATACTTTAATAGCTGAAGATGCGATACACCAAAAGCTCACAAGAATAATGTTGTGTCTGAATGTGTAAGTAGTATTTAAGATATTGTTTTATTACAATAAATCAGATTTGAATATTGCTCTGTCTTATTCATTTCTCGCTTCCTCTCAAAGTGGCGAAGATTACTTCAAGCCCTTAATTGTCGTGGTGAGCCTGCCCGATAGCTTTGAGATAATTTCATCACCTAGAACCTTTGATCTTACCCGTAGGGCTCCGTCTGTTACCGTAGGGCTTAGGGATCCGTAGGGTTTTTAGGTTCTTACATCTCACCCTCTCATATATTTAGTTATCTAGTGCAGCTTGCATACACTACATATGTTATACAGATACTTCTGACATTTAATACATAAGTTTAAACACACATTTCACAGTCCACTGGCTGGCTGTACAGTTGGTTTACCTTATTGTTTATATAATGTAACGTTTCTCTCTAACAACAAAACTAAAAAGCTGTGCAGAGCTTTCATTGTATTTGTATTAAGCGCTTTAAAACCGTAGCAGCGTAGCCTGGCACGCTTGGTATTCATTTACTACAGCGTAAACTCGTAGACATATGATAAAAAGTAACATTCAGCGGTAAATATATAATATACCTTATAACTAATATATCTTATATATCATCTATCTCTATCTACTTCCAATTTTAATTCTAATTAATATAAAGTAAATCAGTGGCAATACAACGCTTTTTACGTCTCGGCATATATACGTATATCAGTTTTATGATCTTTCGTTAATCTAATAGGCAAGTAGCCCTCCCGTGCCTGACACACGACCCTTCTGGTTTTCTCACGATGTTTTACTTCACCGTTTGAGCGAATGTTAAATGCGCACATGGAAAGAAAAGTCCATTGTTGCTTAGCCGGGGATCGAACCTTAGACCTCAGGGATGAGAAACGCACGCTGGAGTTACTAGGCCAACACTGCTCTTTATTATATTAGTAATTAGCTTGTTAAATTGGCTGTGTGTATGTTAACCATTAAAATAAAGTTAAATTTTGAATATTATCGGCTACCATGCTAACAAAATATCGTTAATTCACTATTATAAGTGCTTATATAATATTATTTAAATATTTTGTCAATTTACTACTCATTAGATACGAAATATAAGTTAATCAATAGATCTCAGTACCCATAAAGATCTCAAGTATTTGTTAACGGAACATGTAAATTTGTGATAAGGCTGTTCAGACTAACTTTCAATTTATTTTATTATTATTTATCACTTAAGATTTCATGTGAAACATGGTGTAATGGTTGCAGCTCCTTAGGGGGCGTCCATAAATTACGTGAGGTGTTTTTTTAAATTTTCTGTACCTCCCTCCCCCCTGGTGAGATGTCGTGAGATTTTATTCAACCCCCTCCCCCAACTCCCAATCTCACGTGAGATTTTTCAAAATGTGGGTTTCTTACGTAAACGCGTTGGATTGTTAGTGTAAAAAGAAAAAAAATTGCTTCGTCCTTTTATTTACGACTAAAACAAAATAAGTGAAATGTTGAGCGTTTAGGTATGGAGTTAGCGGGAAGTTGCAGATATGGCCTTTAGGGTCAACCGTTTTCCTAAGTTTATTTTTTCAATCAGAAAAAAAATTGCGTGATATTTGCCGAGACCCCCCCTCTCTCCAACGTAAGGTTAAATGAGATTTGACTCGACCCCCTCCCCCCCTTAAACACCTCACGTAATTTATGGACGCCCCCTTACAAACGTTGTGTAAAACAAAAAACTTGGCGATTAAAAAGAGTGGCAGAGAGTTTATTGCCAGTTCTTCTCTTCCGTTCTACGCCCTTGATTTGAGAACTGGCAGTAAATGTAAAATTAGGAGCATTTAATGTATATTTCTTTGTTGACGTTCATAAATGTACATTGTGTTACCTATATGAATAAAAGATTTTTGACTTTTGAAGTAGACCATGATATAAAAACCTAGTCGTTAGGTATATTATGTGTGAATCTGCTCTGTTCCGGAGCGAACAGATGGGCAGTGGCGCGTCGGGCGTCATTTCCGTTCTTCTATTGAAATGCGACACGGTATGTAACATATTCAGTGAGCGAGTTTAATATTGGTATTAGATGGTTAAGCAAAATAGACTTTGATAATGGACATTAAAGTCTCAATTTGGTTAACAAAACTTTTAATCAGATATCTAATGAATATCATTGATGAGTAAAAAATTATTTAACTGAGCTACTATGAAGTTTGGACTGTTATGGCTTTTGTAACAGGAAACTGATCAATGGATCAAGCTTTTTACTCTTTCAATCTAATTGAGTTCACGCTGTGATATAAAGAGACAGATAGGTAACAGTACAGTAGATGTTTAAGTAAAATATCATAACATACTTATAAATTCATTCATTTTTTGCTATGTAGGTCAGTCGGGTTGTCTCTCTCCCTAAAAAATGGCGAGTGGGCCGATGTCTGGCCATGCGTCATACTCGTAAACGGGTGCTACTTGTGATGACTGGTCGTACTTGAATTCGTGTATGCGGTGTATGTTAGTTGTTTCGACTATGTATTTGCGTGTTGTTCCCACGAGAATGTAAGTGCGTGCTCCTATTTCACCATGCCTCCTGCTGATAGAGGACAAATCTTTGTTTTTAATTTATTTTATTATTATTTATTACTAACGATGTCATGTGGAACATGGTGTAATGGTTGCAGCTCCTTACAAACGTTGTGTAAAATAAAAAACTTGGCGATTAAAAAGAGTGGCGGAGAGTTTATTGCCAGTTCTTCTCTTCCGTTCTACGCCCTTGATTTGAGAACTGGCAGTAAATGTAAACTAGAAGCATTTAATGTATATTTATTTTTTGAAGTGTACATTGTGTTACCTACATGAATAAATGATTTTTGACTTTTGACTAAATAATAAGATAAGTTAAGACAGCTTCATACCAAGACGCGACCACCTCCATTCCATAGATGTCAGTGATTTACGAGCGATGTGGTGAAATCCCCGCATTAGGTCACTTTGTACATTGTTCACACTGTAATAGACAGATTACGATTGTAATCTTCAAATTAAGTTTCCTTGTGAACGTTAAAGAATATTTTGTGTTGTAAACTTTTTTGAATATAGAGATAGTTGCTGCGTTTTGGCTCACATTCATCAGCGAAATTGTATGTATAATTTAAATTAATCATATTAATTCATGTGTTCCGGAGTAAGATTAATATTGTTTGACACATATTAATCTTAACTCTGAATATATAAAAAAAAATTCCAACACACAAATATACAACAGTTTTAACAATATTCTTTACCCACAAAGTAATAATAAAAATTCAATTTATAAATAGAAAACTTAACAAATTTAAGTTTGGTCCCTGTAGCAGTGTATCTTTAACGCTGGCAATATTTCTAGCTGTATTGCGATACTTATTCGTTGAGAGAGGAAAGCACCAGCTCTGGGGTCACCAGATCTATCTATCTATTAGTTAAACCCCACGGCCCAAGAGTTATACTCTGAATTATACAATACAACTTTAGGGCCTGAGCATCTTTAGCACATATTATCTTGATGTCCGTACTACACAACTGAGGACTTTTTACCATTGAAATATACCATCCATCAACAAAAGAGCTTCCGTATTTTTCAAAAGCTGACAATGCATCCGCATGCCTTCTGATATTGTGAGTCCTATATAGTATGTTAAGTGTTGAAATCCAAATAACTAAAGAATTTAAACCTTTAGATTCTCTCGAAAACTGCAAGTATAGCAATAAAGTAAGTAATGCTGCGCATATGACATCTCCGGTGAAATTTTCTAAAAGGATCGTAAAACAGACTTCAGTGCATATAAAACAGAGAAATGCACTTTGACATCGTACTGCATAAAAGAATATTGATGTTAAAATATATTTGAACTTCTAGATATTAGATCCATAGGGATCAGAAACCGTCAATTGTTTAAAGAGTTAAAAGCTTGGTTCAGACTTATGGGAATACAGGAGCTTGTAAATTTGAATTTGACAGTAGTTTCAAAAAATAAAATCTTTCGATACTTTTATTATACCTATAAGATTCTACGTTAATCTCTTTTTATGTAGAAAGTGAGTTAGTGTATGAATCGTATCTTCCACAAATTTTTAATCTGAGTAAAAAGTTTGCGTCTATTTTATTGATATTTTTTATACATAAGCTAGTAGGTAATCATTTGATTGGAACAATCTCTCTGCCATTAGCTGCTTCTCTAGCATAGGCTAATTCTTGCTCAACAATTTTTGTATCCGTTTCATATTCGGTCTAAGAAAGTACGACGACATCTCTGTGTTCCGTAAGAGGCTAAGCTTACCCATTATCACGTTCTTCTTCTTTTATTTACCATCCTCTTCAATCCTCCTTCTTACCTGAAGAACGATTTTAAGTTTTTATTAATTATATTAGAACATAAACAAGCTATCCAGGGAAAAAATTAAAGAAGCAACCAAAAATTTAAAAAAAATTAATAATAATAACTAAAACTAAACAGATAAAATAATAATAATAATCACCAAAACTAAATGAAAACTTATAATTGTCTGTACTGTAATTGTATATTTTATGTAGTTTTGCACCTCTTGCGCTCACCTTGGTGGACCACCTTCAGTGGTCGCCAGAAGAGATCTCTCGAAACTGAAGCTGCCCGTTGCCCTCCCTATTATTTAATTATATATTTTTCTTAATAAATAAATAATTAATCAATCTAATATGCCTTACTTACGTAGGATAAACGGCTTTTAGTAGTAGCAATATAAAAGGCTTTGATCAAACAATGGCTGTTAACCCCCAATAAACTGGAACAAGTGGCAAACTTTGTCTTTGGCTGTAATTGAAAACTCGATTCGTATAAGTACTACTAGTTCGTGGGAATTTCGTTCGTAATTATAAAACTTTTCACATTGTTCGCGCGGCAATTGTGGTTAGACTGTTGTAACTTTGATTTATTTATTTGCTTAGATCGCATATTGAAATTGTTTGTATGGCGTTAATGACAGGGATTAAATATATAATGGTTTATAAACGATGTGGTTGAACATTATTCACTTAGTAGTCATGAAATACGTAGGTAGTAAATATCCTTAATCAAAATATCATTTATTCGTGCATCTTTTGTTTTTAATTCAAAATTTCTTAATCTCTTCAACGCTTATGGTGCGGGACCTTATTTTATCAGCATATTTTTTAAAGAAAATTCGCGAAAGGATTAGCGTACAATAAATACATTAACAATAAAGTAAAATTCTTTATAAATATCTATTCCTATCTATAGGCGAGTGCGAATAGCGCTTTGAGTGATGTACTTTACAATTCTATTGCAGAAATCTTCCAGTTGCGATCTAAAGCTTCTTATTCATGTACCTTATGTATTGATAAGAAAACAAATTTCAAAATTATTTTTTTCTAAATTTAAATTTACTACCAGTTCCCAAATTAAGGGAATGGAAGAACGGACGAGAGTTGTTGCCAGTTCTATAAACTCTCCGCCACTCTTTCTAAGCAAAGAGAGCTTGTGAGTTTGACTGGTACATTTCCTCACTGTTCCACTGTCCAGTGGACACTGGGTAAAAAGGATGTGGTGTAAAAGAATCAGTAGACAAATTAGAACATCCAGTTTTTATCCTTCATGTGATTAATCGTAAGCCATCAAAACCACATCTGAGATAGCGATAATTAGCTGTTTTTGCTACACGTGTAGGATGTGTAACGTAATAACAAAAAATAGACAAAGAAAAAAAAAGTTATTTTTCTTAATGTGATAGTAGGGATTGCCTTACTCTAGTTTTGTTATAGTTCTCTCAATAAGGAATGCTATTACTATTAAAAGTGACGGAACCTTCCTGATCTGATGTCTATAAGTGAAGATATGATTTCTCCAAATACTTTTATTTTTTGGCATGTCATGCACTAATTTCAATAAAAGCTAAAGGTTCTGATGTTTTTTTTTTGTTTCTAGGCCATAGTTCAGCCTCATTTTTTTACAGGCAGTTCAACACAATAAAGCGACTACCTTACTTATACTTAAAAATTAAATCAAGCTCTGTAAAGTATTTATGATTACAAAGTTCGTGACAAAGGAATTTTAGGATCCCTTTCTGAAGAAAGAACGAGTTTTTTAGAGAGTGTGCGTCTCGCGTAAAATTTTACCCAAATATAACAATGCCATATTAGGCCTTATTCAAAATAGCGAAATTCGGCGGCAAAATTAACAAACCGTAACTCTACAAAGGAAAAGTAATGGGAACACATCAACGACACCATTTACACAAATGGGCGACGTTTGCAAAAATTAACAATTTATTGTGTGAGCTTTTAGGCTTATCATATAACTTTTGTTAGGTTTTTTATACAGACGAAAATGTACGCAATTAATTATAATTTTTATGCAAAATAATTTATATTTTTTTATAAAATGTAACTGGCTAATGTAACTGGCATATAATAATCTTTAATAATCGTCTATATAGCAATTAAGTAACTTATATTGACTTCTTTATAGCTTCACAGGGAAATTTAAATGTATTAAAATTTAAGCACATTAAGTATGAATGCGCTAAAACACAAAAAGCACGATTAAAAACCTCTAAAACCCCTCCGCCACGCTTTTTAAGTCGGTAGGTTTAATTAACATTTGTAACATCGTGGAGGTAGAATACGAAATTCCACCCGTATCACCTCTGCGTCCGTTTCACAACTGAGCGTTATTAAAGCCAGTTTTTTCTGCACACCACCATTATGTGAAACCCACTGAAGTATTTCAATTCGACTTAGGGTCCGTCAAGAAATCAATTCTTAAAAGGCCGGCAACGCACTCGCGAGCCTCCTGCCATTGAGTGTGTCCATGGGCGGTGTCACTTAACATCAGGTAAGCTATGTCTTTGAAAAATGAATTTTACTCCATTAATATAAAGCTAAGATAACAAATAAACTGTTTATTTCCGTTATCCGTATTGAGTTTCTAAGTTTCAGGTTTCATTTCGATGAGGCTTAGCTGATATTTCCTGGTAATATAAGACTCACCACTTCGGCCAAAAATATTACATGTACTTAATATTATTTATGAATTATATATTACTAGCGGAACTGATAAATATTTTTACATTTAAGACTGTGTGCTATGAGACATAACATAAGCATATTAAAATATTCAATATTATAAATATATATATATATATATATATATATATAGATTCTAGAGCTAGAAGACCGGCAGTAGCTCTAGACAGAAGATTAGTAGATGCTTCCAAGTCACTCCACATGACAGCACCACAGAAAAAATTTGCTCATAGCCTTAGGGCTGATTGCAAATAACCGCAGAAAAAAAAATAGATGTTCATGTGATTTGCATTCGCTATTCAACTTTATGGCAAATCTTAGTAGTAAATACATTAGTTGCTGATTATAGACACTCTTTAGTATATTAGTATTTTTTTTCTTTGATGTCCTTATTTTACCAAATTGCACTTATTAAATTTTAATACTAGACTACTTATTGCGACTGACTATATACTACCAATTATATGGTTATAGTTATTGAATCTTTATTTCAGCTTCAATTTAAAAAAAAATACACATAATCATTTACATACCTATAAGTAACCGACTAATAACAGTTAGTTACACAACACAAAGAAAGAAATCAAATTTTATTCTCTATTCCGGGAATCTGCAATAATCACGTATCATCTCGGCTATCAGTTAATTGTGCCGGACAATCAAGACGGAAAATCAAAATTAAATTATTTTTATGTTCTGTACGAATTATGAACGAGCAAAAGCTATTAAATCTTACATTATCGTAACATGAATATAATTTTCGCAGGTCAAAGCACATTCGTAGGAAAACATTTTTGGTTCAGTTGTAATTTTATTTCACCCTACGAAGGGCGGAATCGTATCATCTAGGTAAATGGTTCGGAAGCTCGTTTTGGGTCAAGTTTAGAGTTAGGAATCCCTTGGGCATAGTGTGAAAATTTGAGTATAATAAGGGATTGTTGTTGTGAAGCGATATAAAGTTCTATTCACATTGATTAATTTTATACGACAATCAATAATGTTATGAAGACGGGTCGAAACATTTTTTCTTCTGTTACTTGAAACGTTTTAGGCTTACTAACGTAATAGAACAAACATTAAAAAAAATGGCGGTTTTAAAGAGCGACAGAAAGTTTATTGCTAGTTTACGTTGTACGCCCTTAAATTGAGAACTTACTGCCAGTTCTCAATTTAAGGACGTACTATTTAACTGTAAATTTAGAACCATAAGTGTGTATTAAGTTACATACATGAAAAATTTATATTTTTATGTTGAGTTAAAAATCTTATACTACATAATATCCACTCCATTTAAAGACAAGTTACAAGAAAAGATTTAAAGAGTCAGTTTAAGGCGTTAGAGTGTTATTAAAACGCAAAAAGATTTGGGGTACTACGGTTTACATATACCCTTATTAATATAAAATAAATCACCCTAATTGCACCGTTTTAACTAAAGTGCTGATCAGCAAAAGCCTAATATGAAAAACAGAAAGAAAACGATAGTTCAAAGATTGCAATTAAACTGAGCTTTTATAAATAAAGGGCTTAAGGGTTCAAGACTAAAGCGCTAAAACTCTGGACAGCCATTTTTGCGAACAGAATACTTTTATTGGAAACACGAGAAACTATACCATTCTGTAAAAAAGGATATAATTTCATTATAAGTAAAAACACATAAACTTATAGAATATCGACCCTTTCCCTTAGTATATTATCTTGGAAACATTTTCGTGTATCATTAATTAATCTAGCTGAATTGTACATTAATTAATTAACGAATAAATTTCATAAATAATGCCACAGGTTGTTAAAACAAAACTAACTCGAGCTTACGAACTCATTTCACCGCAGGCTTTTGATAATAGGCTAAGAGTTAGAATATATTACTTAATCAACAATTCAAATTTAAGGTCGTACTTTCGAATCCTTGCCAGGGTTAATATTTTCTTTCAATAATTTTTGCAATATCGAATCGGTGAGCTTAAATTGATTAAAGCTGTACTTAAATGCTTTAGGAAAAAATATTAATAAAATATAATTAATATTAAAAAATGGTTACTACGTGGCTGAAGACGTTGAGTTATGATGAAACAGAAGATTTAATAACTGTTACTCTGTAACACACCCACTCGCCCACACACACACACACACACACAGAGACACACAAACGCGCGCACGCGCACACACACACTCACACAAACACACACCAAATTTATTTTTACGACTCTATACGTTTGCAATGTTTTCTTTTAGCACTTACTTATTTTCTTCTACAGTATCTTATGACAATGACCTGATTGTACGTTTTCCGGTCCGGTGGTGGAGAGGCTGCCTATCTGTCACTCAGGTCTCCTGTTACAGAGACCAGTCTCTCACATACACTTCCTAATGTTAGTTTAATCATAATAACCTTGTATGTAAATGTGAGCGAACAAATAAAGATTATTATTATTATATGTTTCTCATTTGTTGGCCTGTCCTAAAAACGTCTAAACGCATAAAAACATAATACTGATACGTTCACTTACATACTTTTTTCTCTAGCCACCACCCACTGATTTTCAGACGCTGTCTGTCAGCCCCTACACTCAAACCCCTATTATATTTATTTATTAGAAAAGTTCGGCCAGGGCACAAAGTTATAATGATTTGTGGAAAGAGCGAGATTTATTTTTAAAGTGAACCTTAGACATTGTATGGAAAATGGAGGCAACTACTGTGTTAATAAATAACATAATGTATTGCTACACCAGAAGAACTTTGATGAAATAAGCTAAATCCAATTAAGTGTTCACGTTTGTTCATTACTTCATCGGGTACTGGAGGGTGGCTGTTAGTCTCGTGAAACGTGTCTTGTCCCGTGCCAGATGAAGCAACTCTTTCGCCCGCAATACCCGTCCATTCCCTAACGTTACGAATCCCGTTCATCCTGGATTTTAACCATTAATTGTTAGTGTCATGGCGCAATATATGGCCCGGGTAAGCTTCATTTGATTTGTCTTTTGTTTCTTAAATAATTACTATCAGTTTAAATTCTTGAGCTCCTAGTACTGAGCTCGTTGACCCGAGCAACGAAGCCGATACACAGCGTTCCTATGAAAACTTTTCATCGCTCTCACCGTGAAAGCCTTTTCAGAGAATCCCTTACCTCGCTTGTTAGTCTCACATTAATTTCTAATTACGTTTAATGTGCAATTAAAAGTAGTTTTGCTTCGAATTTTATTGCAAAATTCGAGTTTAAGGCACTCATAACGAGACTTTTTAACGTTTGGTTTGAAATTCATTTTTAGAATTTAATGCTATCTTAAGTTATATTTCACAATATATTTGAATTTCGTAAAAATATTTAACGCCTGGGGAATTTCACATATCAATTAAAATAAACAACATCTTCTGTTTCTAAATTAACTTTAAAACCTGCTACGTTTTATTCTCCGAATCAATAAATTGATGAATATTTATCAAGTCAATTGAATGGGTATTAATAAAGCCTTGGGACAAAGATTTTTAAACGGCTTAATAATTCTGGTATATGGAGTAAAATAATATAACCAGGGCGGCGTAATATTTTTTGTAAGATATGAGTAGTTAATTACCTAAAAAAATCAGTGGCGCTACAACCTCTTTAGGGCTGGGTCTCAGATTTCAGAATTTGTTTTATTATCATTTTTAAATCTAATAGGCAAGTAGGTGATCAGCCTCCAGTACCAGACACACGCCGTCGACTATTTGGGTCTAAGACATGTCGGTTTCCTCACGATGTTTTCCTTCACCGTTCGAACGAATGTTAAATGCGCACATAGAAAGAAAGTCCACTCGTGTACACCTGGGGATCTAACCTACGACCTCGGGGATGAGAGTCGCACACTGAACCTTTGTTAAATACGTTTTTTAGTATATATACAGTACGTAATTCTTTAATACTCTATATAACTAAGCAAACTAATTTAAATTCGCCCGATTACACAAATCACCCAGTACCTGTATTACTCCTCCTACCTTTAAGTTGGCAATGGAAAACTTCTCAAGTTCCTTAATCACATCGTTAGTTTCTTTAGGAATTTAATTCAAGCAGACATCCATCTCACGTTTACACCCAACATTTGTGGTTAACGTGAAGGTTCCAGGGAGATAAATATATCTTGGGCTAAAGTAAATAAAATATATAAAAAAACAGACACAGAAATCCATCCGACCCATGTCCAATCGGACTGGACCTCGAAACACATACCTACTCAAGACATCAAAAGACTTTGAATGTACTAGCTGATCAAAGATACAATTCCTTCTGTCCAAAGTAAAATTCGTAAGACATCAATGATTAAGCTATATTCCATAATTAGAATCTAGACAACAAAGGTCAGTAATAAATATGAACGACATTCGATATATAACATTGTATCGATGCGTTGTTTCCAAGTTATCTAAGGTCGGAGTCAGTCACCTTACGCGCCAAGACGACACTGCACTTTATTTTATAATTTTCCATAAACAATAATGGACCCGGAAAGACAGCCATTGCTGCAGCAGGCAAGGAGAGTGAGGTAAGTTTAATATAATAAAAAAAAGGGTGTACTTATGTACGCGCGTAAGAAGTTATACTTCTTTGGCATAATTAAAAATAGTTTTGATTGCATTCAAATAATTAATAACAATTAAATAATCAAAGACTGTAAAAGGAGTCATTATAGTCAATAAAGTTCAGTTTACATTTGAAAAATTAAATAAATAAATATTTATTATTATTCTCTTACATTAAGTGTAACATAAATTCTCTTATTATTCGAATGTTGTTTTTAAATTATGTCCAATGCCGTAGCATCTTCCGTGGGCAACTTTATTCTGTTAATTTTGTGTCACGGTGCGCGCGCATCGTAAAATTTCACTCTCATCAATTTTTCATAACGCGTCTAAAGAAGTATAACGTCAAAAATCTACTTCTCTTTATTATTCATGTTATAAATGATATTTGGTTGTATTAGTAAGCAGGCCATTATTATTAGTAGTCTTTGATTTCAAAGTTTAAATAAATCATTATTAATAATACATAACACATATGGAGCAGTGTTGGTCTAGTGGCGTGCGACTCTCTGCAGGTCTCTGAGGTCGTAGGTTCGATACCCGGCTGTGCACCAATGGACTTTCTTTCTATATGCGCATTTAACATTTGCTCGAACGGTGAAGGAAAACATCGTGAGGAAACCGACAAGTCTTAGACCCAAACAGTCGACGGCGTGTGTCGGGCACTGGAGGCTGATTCCCTACTTGCCTATTAGATTAAAAAAAAAATTTTTATATAAATAATACATAATTTATTGTTCGATTAATGATAATATATATTATATTAAACATTTCTTAGTTTATATAAAATGGTCCCATGGTTAATTAAGTGCCAATAATTATTCTGAAGCTGATGCATTTGGTATTTCAATTATTGGGCACACATCCAGACGACAGATTTATGATCGAACGTACGAAAAAAGTAGGTACATGTTGAAATGTAAACTAACAACTTTTTTGAAGTCGGTTAAAAAAAAACCTGTCTGCAGTTTTAAGTGGGTAAGTAGAACTGATTTTGACATTGCAACTTGCATTCAAAACCGGTCGTGATTTAAAAAAATTGGCGGTTTTAAATAATAATCTTTGACGTCAATTCAAAACAAGATTTTAATTTCTTTTGGTCAATTGACTAGTATCTAATTCATGGTAAATGTCATGATTGGTTTCTCGGTTAACTTGTGTAGATTTAAATGCTTAAAAAAATGGTTTCTTCAATAAAGCATCCAACACGTCGAGTTATTAAATATATTAGTTAAAGAAAAAAACTAATTTTCCTAAAAATTCCACACGACCGGACAGCCTGGTTTGGCGGAAAATTCTTGTTCCGAGGGCGAGCAAAAATATAGTGACTATATTATGTGTACATTATACGTGTATAGCGATTAAAGCGCAAAAAACTGGTTTTTTGATTAAATTATTATTTGTTATAAAATAAATATTTTGCAAGGAAAGCCGTGGAATTCTTCTGATCCATGGGCGTAAACTCAGGATGGGTCAAATTATCTTCTGCGTGTAAATACTTTTTTTACCAGCATAACCAGCGTTTCAAAACCTAAATTATATAGTAATCAGCCTCAGACATCATGATATATTATATAAACCTTTATCTTTCCAGACCACTGAGCTACGAAGAAGTACTACGTACGAGTACCCAGCTACCCTGGCGAAGTGCCAGGTTCCTCATCATCCTCTTATTCTGGGCAACGATGGCTATGTTCCTGTCCATGATTGTTTGCATACTCCTCACCAGTGCCTGCTCTATTTCCGGGAATGGACCTACAGTACCACCCGTACATTTGACCTTTGCACCTCTTATATCGAGAACTATGCACTAGATAGTTTAAATATATTTGTTGTAGGGATTTTAAAATAAAACCTGTTTTTGCGCAGAAATGAAAGACTAGTGCGATATCAAAAAGGCTTTATATAGATAACTTTATTCATATAGGTAAACAAGTACACTTATGAACGTCAAAAAAGAAGTAAAATTAATTCTAAATTTACATTTACTACCAGTTCGCAAGTCAAGGACGTAGAGCGGGCAAGAAGAATTGGCAAGAAACTTTATGCCACTCTTTTTAATCGCTAAGTTTTGAGTCATAGAAATTGTTTGAAATGGAGCAAATCCAATCCCAAGGATTAGGATCATTTAAGTATTCGTCAAATTTATAAAAAGCTTTATTGATTCATTTACGCTTTGAATTTATTTAGTGATAATTCTCTAATTTCGTACATGGCGGATTACTCAAGTTTGATTCCCGGAAATACAATATTTGTTTCTTGATGGTAGAAGAGGGATCACCTCACCTTTAAATTATTTCATTCCATAGATAGATAAAAATCTGTCTTGTATGAAATCGAAAAAAACTAAATAGTAGATAATTTAGTTCTTAAGTCTTAAATTAAGTAATGAATTGAGTTGATTTCAATTGATCTATAAATTAAGATAATAGGAACAATTTGCGTAGTAAATAAAAAAAACTTTTTTATAAGATTTATTGTTTCAAATATAAAATTATTAAGAATAACAATTTATTTTAATATAAGAGCGCACTTGTACAGGAAAACTTACTAAATAATAATTATGTTCAACAATTTTTTTTATTGATAAGTCAATATTTTTAAAGTTATTCTATTCAAAAGATTCTGTATAAAATTCACATTTTCTTAACTATATCAGTGTAATACTGGCACTATCTGTATTAGGTAATAATTACGTCATAGATAAAGAATGGGATAGCTTGATTAGACAACCATACTTTTTATGTTTATAATAGGCTATTTGATTTTTAAGTGTAATCTGTATAAATGGATTTAAGAGACCCCCCACACTAGAGTCTTCCGAGCGTCGTCGTCGTGACGCTAGCGCTGGCCGTGTGCCGGGCTGACGCTGACGGTGGTAGTTGTATGTACTCGATAGTAGTTGTTCGTAAAAAACGTTGCGCTGCCGCCGCGGCCAGCGCTAGCGTCACGTCGACGCTGTGCGGACGCTGACACGACGACGACGCTTAGAAGACGCTAGTGTGGGGGTCACTATAATGCGCTATGGAGTAAAATAACTTGTAGATAAATAAAAATATTACTTTTTAAACGTCTGTCACGTGACACAGAATGGTCACAGATTATTCGAATCGACAAAGACGTACCATGCCAGTACTCGTAATGTCTTTATCTGTATTTTGAATATTCTTAGAGTTTTATCGGAGATTGTTTTATTAAGAATTTTAATTAACACAAATACATGTTTGTTTACGTGTTTAGAAGCATGATACGTCTTGCGTAGGCGTAGGATGGCATTTTGGGAGGTTCTTGAAATTATCAATGTTTGATATGAATTTTTCAAGCCGTTAACAGAATTATAAATAATAATCAAGTCTATTGTCACTGAGACACTCTAAATTTCGTCAAATAGCCTATTTTATCGTGAGAAAAGGCACTTGATAAATGATAAATAAATGATAAATGATTTATTTCTGTAAGTAGGTTTTTACAAACACTTTTACACGTCAAACATTTTTTTTTTTTTTTAAACTAGATGAGATCGACGTTTCCTATCTGACTACTCTGAGAAGAAACGCCGAAACAAACTCAGAGGTCACAGTCTCTTTTAAAGTCCAGACATAACTAACAAGATTATGTGAAGACCATGTAGATTGTTGTCTGAAATGGTCTTTTGAGGAAAGAACCACACAGATTGAGTGGACCTGTCAAGTCCAAAGACAAGACATTTGGGTAGGCCGCAAAAATTACTCAAACTGTCAGACTATGACTAAAACTGAGAAAAGGATTCAATAAATAAAAAACAATGATCCACGTAGTCTTCACATTCACAATAATACAAAATTGTATAAATAATACTTTACAAAGTAAATATTCATTTAATTGTACATAGAGTATGTAAAAAGGTATTTAAATCAACATTAATTGTGCAAATTTATTGGAGCAGCTCAATCCCAAGCCTTTTTGTCCTCAATATAGTCTTTGACAGTATAAAAGGCTTTCTGACAAAGTTTCCGCTTTATACTATTTTTGAATTTATTAAGGCTTAGTTCTTGAATGTGGCTAGGTAGTTTATTATAAATACGTATACATTGGCATCTAAACGAACCACTTATTTTTTTAAGCCTGGTTGTAGGGACAACAAATTTGTGTTTGTTTCTAGAATTCACGTTATGGACGTCACTGAATTTTTTAAACAAATTGATATTTTTATGAACATACAAAAGATTTTCATAGATATACTGAGAAGGCACAGTCATTATATTAATTTCTTTAAATTTATCTCTGAGGGAGTGTCTGGGACTTAATTTGTAAATTGAACGAATAGCCCTTTTTTGTAAAACAAAAATTGTCTGAATATCGGCGGCATTTCCCCACAACAGAATACCGTACGACATCACACTATGAAAATAACTAAAGTAAACTAAACGGGCTGTCTCTAAACAAGTTAAATCACGAATTTTCCTAACGGCGTATGCTGCAGCGCTAAGCTTTTTCGACAATTTATCTATATGGGGGCCCCATTGAAGTTTGGCATCCAAAGTTATGCCCAAGAACACTGTGGTATCTTCAGGAATCAACTCTTCGCCCTTTATGAGAACACTAGTTTTTACTTGTCTAACATGAGGTATAGTAAACTTAATACACTTAGTTTTTTTCTCGTTAAGAAGTAGGTTATTAACATTAAACCAGTTAACTACTTTTGCGAGGGCGCTATTTATATTGTCAGTAACCAGCTGCTGACGTTTGAGTTTAAATAAAAGTGAAGTGTCATCTGCAAACAACACTATATCAAGATTATCCTTTATGAGGTAAGGCAAGTCATTAATATAAATAAGAAACAAAAACGGGCCCAGAATAGAGCCCTGGCGGACACCCATTGTTACTATGGATCCGGGTGATCTTTTCCCGTTAACATCAACTCTTTGAATCCTATCACTTAAGTAAGAAGTGAGGAGATCCAGAGAGGCGTTCCGGATTCCGTAGTGATGCAGTTTCCTGATTAATGTTTCATGAAGAACGCAGTCGAATGCCTTGGACAAATCACAAAAGATGTCCAAAACATCGCATTTATCCTCCCATGCATTATAAACATGGCCTAAAAGTTCAACACCGGCATCAGTGGTCGAACGACCCCTTGTAAAACCAAACTGTTTGTTATGTAATAATTTATGTTTATTAAAAAATCTTTGCAGTTGATCTAAAATAACCCTTTCAAAAATTTTACTAAAGGTAGGTAGCACTGAAATAGGTCTATAATTAGTAGGGTCAGATGCACTACCCGATTTAAATAACGGTATTATTCTACTATATTTCATAAGATCAGGAAACTCACCACGGTCAATACAGTTGTTAAAAATAACAGCTAGAGTAGGTGCTACAATGTTTATAATTGATTTAGCAACGTCCACAGAATTACCCCACAGATCAGCAGTCTTTTTAATATTTAACGTGTGAACGGTTTTAATTATGTCTCTACAAGTAACATATTGGAAATTAAACTCAGACTCACAAACTGGAACGTTTTCTTTAAGTAAAGACTCTGCAGCAGTGGGTGATGACCTTAGAGATTTAGTAGTTGACGCGGGAATCTCTGCGAAGAACTTTTCAAAGGCCGCGGCGACTTGGGAATCTGATTTAATTATATCGTCATCAATAGCAAGGCTGTAGTCACTACTTCGGTTGCTCGACCTTCCTGTTTCGCTATTAATGATATTCCATGTCATTTTAATTACATTACTACTATTCTTAATTTTTGTACTCAAGTAACGTGACTTGGCCATACAACAAACTTTTTTAAATAATTTAGAATAATTCTTAACATATAAATTAAATTCAGCAGTGTTAATACACGTCCGTTCATCATACAACTCATAAAGTCGTTTTCTACTTTTATGTATACCAAAGGTGGCCCAGTCACTGAAGCAGGTGTTATTATTAACCGAGAATGCCTTTGGAATGAAAGTGTTATCAAATTGTGTGCAATACATATTAAAAAAATCATTATATTGTTCATTAGGGTCATCATTAGTTGACAAAAGTGGTAATTTACTTAACAGTTTAGTTTTAAATGATTCCAAACGATTAGCTGTTTTTGGATTAACAGTGATATCTTTTTTAGTATTTTTTTTGATTAGATTTGGAATAGTAATCAATTGTCCGCAATGATCTGAGTCTATTAAATTAATAATTTCTTTGTGGGTTGGTATAATATTTGTATAAATGTTATCTAGGCATGTGGCACTAGTTGGAGTTATTCTAGTGGGCTCCAAAAATTGGTTGGCAAGGTTGTATGACTGAAACAAACTTATAATTTTTGTGCTTGACCCAGAATTTTCTAACAAATTAACATTAAAATCACCACAAGTGATGATAGACTTGTAAGAATTACAGATTTTGTGCAATACTTCATCCATAACCTTTTCAAAACAATCATACAATCCTGAAGGAGGCCTGTACACGCTTAATATAATGAACTGCTCCAATTCTATACAGGCTAATTCAATTGTCCGCTCAACAGATAGGCTCACAATATCCTTACGATCTTTAAATTTAAGTTGTTTATTTACTAAAATTAATGAGCCACCGTGTATAGCATTTACTCTGCTGAACGAACTACCAACCTGGTGATTGCTAAAATTGAACATGAACTGGTGGCTTTTAAGCCAATGTTCTGTCAAACAAAGAATGTCTATATCGTTACAATTTAGGAATAATTCTACTTCTAAATCTTTGTTCAAAAAACCTTGAATATTTTGATGCACCAGGTTGATACTATTTAAATTTTTTGCACTTTTAGTTGATTTTACCTTCCTTACATTTTGGCAAGAGGTTGCCTCTTTTGTCCCATTTTCTAATTTAAATGAAAATCAATGTCATTAATAATTGTCGCCAAATTATTGGCAGAATTGTTTAAAATATCATTGCGTTGCATTTCTTTAAAATTATATGCTAATAATTTAGCAATTTCTTTTTTTATTTTATATGAGAGATACAATGTATCTTTGGTCAGAGTAAATTTAGTAACAAACTTGTTACAATCAAAATATAAAAATACGTCACTATGACGACATGTCAAATGGTGCATAAATTGATTTAAAATATAAATCTGTTGATTAAATTTATAATCCATATTGCTAGCATAAGGAAAAGAACAAAGTGTTATTTTACATTTCTTTTCTTTACCAAACTCCAAAAGTTTAGTTATTGTTTTAGTAATGTGGGTTTTTTTTATCCCCATACTGTCACCACAAAATAATATTAATTTAGAGCTACTGTCTACACAATGATAATTTAATATTTTATCTACAATCCCTTGGTATGATATTCCAGGTAAACAAATATTAAGAACATTTTGAGATAACTCATCTCCCAGTAACTGGCCCAGCCCTTGCCCCAACCTATCTGAAAAGATGTAGGTATTAGTTCTTTGAGTGTTTGCATTGCTTGTAAGAGGAAACTCTGGCATGGGGGACTTTGGTGATGAATTATCTTCATTTAGCTGTGAAGGAACTTGGTCATGATAAATCAACCTATTACTTTGCTCAGTAGCACATGCACAATGCTTACTAGTGAGAGATGCATACCTCTCAGTACTATAATTACACAGATCAATCATGTCATGCCTCGCAGATACTTGGTATTCCATAATTTTTTTAAACATGTCATGATGATTATTACACATATCATTTATGCACTGCTCCAGTTGACTAATTTTACTATTTAATTGTGTGTTTGTGCTATCATATGAACATTGACTTTTAAATACATTTTCTTTACAAGATTTCCATTTCTTTTTTAAAAGTTCATGTTGTTGGCTAAGTAATAAGTGATATTTAAAATGATTTTTCCTTCTAATTAATTTGTTAGTTTTTTTAATGAATTTATTAAGCCGGACATATTTTTTAATTCTTTTGCTACTCATAAATAGGGAACCAGTTGGGTTTGACTTAATGCATCCAATATCAATATTATCACATTGATCATTTACCATACCTGGATCACTGCTGTTCAACTCACTGAACAGGCTCTGAGAGGCATCAGCTTCTATGGCAACCTTATTTTCAAGTATTTGCATAGTTTTATGTGCCTCTGACAAACTTAATTCCAAGTCACTGATGCGATTCAAAGCCTGCTCATGAGTATCATAGCACTGTTTATAAGAGTCAACAATATCCTGTAAATGCACACACTGATCCACAATATCTGAATATTTAATATGTATTTCAGAAAGTTCACATTTAAGTTCAGTGTTTTTCTTAACAATATTCTGAATTTCCAGTTCACTGTCCTCACGTTCTCGCAGTAAACTATTATTGAGATCCTGCAATTTCTTCTGCTCCAGCAAAGCCTGCTTCAGTCTCATTTCAATATCTTTAGTTGTAGCTTTACGAGTCATCATTTTGTGGTGTTATTGTTATCTTTTTATGCACTAATTCTATTTTTAATTTAAATAAATATACAGAGCTAATGTTAAATGTTCCGCGAAAACAATTTTTAGTTGAAGTTCCTTGGCTGGTAATCCGTAACTACCAATAGCGATATCCATTCCAATTTCAATAGTACCGCGCGATTATTATCAGCGCTACGGATATCCAAAAAAAACTATATTGAATTTGGGAACAAAAACTCGATATTGAAATCGGAATCGCTATACAGAGTACCAGCGCTGTTTCTAGAACAGTAATTGAACAAACCTTCCCTTTATATTTATTCCGTAAGGATAACAGTAAACAAATTTTATTGATAAAATAAACAATTTCGCAATTATTTAATATAAAATATAGTTGAGAAAATAATGAAAAAATATTTTTCTCTTCCCTACGCATTCATCCCACGATTGAGAATGCAACTGTGATTAAGTGCAGTACTGGTTCGATTCCCGCGTGTAAGAGGGTTTAAAAATTATAGCCGACTATTATGGCATATTGGGTCAATTGTATGAAGGCAACATATTTATTCCAATAAACATTGGTACATATAAAATCTTTCCTTATGTCTATTAAACAAAAAATTCATTTAATAAAATCATTGAACCTTTAAAAAACAGTCTCGTGAGTCAAATTTGTCAATAATAGGGAAAAAATAACATTAACAGCCTGGCCACGGGACATTCGCCGACGCGAATATTCGCGCGGAGCGAACCGCGATGCGTCTAGCGACTGAAATAAACTCATAGCAATGTACTAATCAAGCCACGCGCAACGGCGACCAGCGATGCGACCGGCGAAATGTACCGAGCGAATCGCGCGGGCGATTGACGTCGCGACGGGCGAGCGAAACAAATGCATGAATCAGTACGGTGCAAGCCACGGAGTCGAGCGGCAGTCGCGGCGAATAGAGAAGGGAATAAATAAGTTTAGTCGTGGTCGCGGCGAAAAATGAATACAGAGTTTTATGTTACTGAAATACTGGCTAGACCAGCTATTTGGAAGTCTGGCCATCCACAACATTAATTTAATATACCTTAATCTCAAAAACAATTTTTCAGCGGCACTTATAATTCTATTGGCATTAACTTTTTTCTCCAATTCTGGTTGAATATTCATAAGAATATAATTGAAGGTTTCAATACTCATTCTGGTGTACTCAAATTCTGGATATATTCTGAATTTCTCATACTTCTTGTGGAATTCTCCACAATTTCTCCAAATATTAGGTCTTGCACCAAAAGCTATTACTTTCCAAGCAATATCGAGATGATTTCGATAAAGACATTTCGCTGTCGAACTTCCTTACTGGTCGCGGCGGCAAACGTGACTGGTCCGTGGCCTGCAAACGGCCCCGCGCGAATGGTCGCCTCGCCTCCCGCATCGCCGTTCGCACCGCCGATCCCCGTGGCCAGGCCGTAATAAATATAACATTATATATATCTTGCAACATCGCAGACTCTAACGCTGGCCATAGACGGACCGCATGTTGCAGTCGAGACCGACTGCTCTAGAGCGGTCGCGTTGAAGTCGTACACGACTGGAACACGACCGCATAATGCAGTCGGCTACGACTGCTTGGAGCAGTTGTGTTCGACCGCAAAATAAAACTGATGCGAGTTCATTTATAAGATGGATTTCGATGAAGAAACACTGTTTCTTGTACTACTATTACGCAACCGTACTCGTAGAAGACACTAAAAAGTTTTTCAACTACTTTAGAATGTCCGTGGTTTCATTTGATGAGTTAGTTAGTATTTTATTTTATTTGAGGGAGAGGCGCGCGGTCGGCAGCAACCGCTTGTAGCTGTCCGTGTATGGTGGGTCCGGCAGCTCTAAGCAGTCGACCGCACGGCGAAACTCGACCGCAGAGCGACTGCTCCGACCGCTCAGAAACTGGTCGTGCGGTCCGTGTATGGCGGATATGAATTTAGTATGGAAACTGCAGTTCGCCGTGCGGCGACCGCTTAGAGCAGTCGGTATCGACTGCAACATGCGGTCCGTCTATGGCCAGCGTAAGAGTGATATTCAGAAACTTAACACGAAACATATCTTCCATATGTCAAAATCCAATATATTTTTGACATAAGGAGGCAGACTTAGATTAAGTTTCGTTTCTGAATCTCCTCCTTAAATATAGATTCAAATAGGTATATGATTTATCCTTTTCCAGGTATGAAATTACAATACTATTAGACATAATGTGTGTTAGCGAAGCTAGTTTACGTATTGTGTAATATTATTAAGTATACGTGGTCTGTGTTAAATAATTATGGCACTATACATGCTGTTAATAAAATCATCCCCCGCGAACTAAATGCTTCAAACTAAAATTTCTTAGTTTTCGTCATTAATTTTTAAAAGTTGATATTTGAACACTTTCTTCAAGTATTATTACGGTGTACTAAAATTAATTATTTCTTACATAAAATAACTATTTATTATGCCTCATTTCATATAATTTATATTTGGCCATCACAATTGGGTCAAAATGGTGTTTCAAAACATATTATAAATTTAAATTCCAAAAAAAAAAATATATATATTAAGATATGTACACCATCTAGTGAAGGAATGGCACATTTGTGGGCTTTTAATTATTGAATTTTGATAATGCGTAATTAAAATTTACGTAAATTAATGCTGTTTCAATAAATTTATTTCCTTAACGGTCATGCTACCCTAGTACTAGTGACGTCAACAAAATTCTCTACAAATTCTATAATCTATGCTGCAATAAACCTGGCCAGTTTTTCTTACTATAGTAACAAAATGTTTCGTTAGTTAAGGACGATAACACAGAGCTGGTATCAAATTGTCTAAAAAGTGTCTAGTAAGAAAGTGTCAAACATTACAGAAAACGAAAAATGTTTCATTTTGTCAATGTTTGTCAAAATATAATTGTGTTTTTGTCAAAAGGTTTGGATGGTTAAAAGGACCTCTGTATTAATAACATAAATAAGTCCTTACTTCATGATTATACTAGTTAAATGACATAAGAGTCTAAGAATAAAAAATAAATGGTTTTTTGACATACGTGGTTATCACTCTACAGCGAGACATATGAAATACATGGGGGGGGGGGGGTTAAAATTACAACTTAATATTAACTAAACAATACCTAAAATATCAAGTAATTATCCTGCATAGTGAATCCGGGATGGAATAAAGAGCGTAAAGTTGTATTTCGTCCATCGCCCGGCCCTGGTTTCCTTGTTTCACTAGATTCGTCAACTCGTGTAAGGCCTCTTCGAGGACATCTTGTCTCTTGGGAAATCTGGAAAAACCGCGAACACTTAAAACTAGCTTTATTCAATTTATTTACAACAAGAATGGAGTTAGAGGTTATATATATCAGAAGTGGCCGGAATATCTCAAAAACAACTGAGGGAGCGTTCAAGTATTACGTCATGCAATTTTTGGAGATTATTGGGGAACCCCCCCCCCCCCCCCCATGTAACGCGCCGTAACGTTTTTCTGTACGTGTTTTTTGTAATGTAATAAATTAATAATGTAATAAATTTGTGTTTAGTAAAATGTTTTTTGACCACCTAGTGACTCTTTATAGTTAAAAGTTACCATTATGTGGTGTAAAGTACTGGAAAGTTGAAAATAATATTAACAATAACGCGTAATTCAATCCCCGCCCCGCATAGTAACGTTTTATAAAAGGACCCCCCTCCCCCCGAAATTCGTTACGTAATACTTGAACGCTCCCTGAACTCATTTTGAAAAAACTTTTCATTAAGTTGAAACCTGATTTTAATGGAAAGGAAGATATCTTCATACACTCGCGAAATAGATTATACTAGTTTCAACAATATCAATTCTCGTTTAATTATACAATACAATATAAAAATTTAATATAAACATTTAAATAAAATACAATATAAACATTTAAATTATACAATACAATATATTGGAAGTTTAATTTTATCAGTTACCTTGTCTTAGGTCTTATTATGTAAAGCGACATCTTTTGATTAATATTAATCAATTTGTTCTATTTAAAACTCAAACTCAAATCTTTATTGCATTCTTTATGTTCATAGTTTACACGTGACACGTTATAATTTATTACAATAAGGACCTTGGCTAGGCACAGCAAAGTCAATGTCTCCTCTTGAAGTCGATTAAAAAGTACATACCTATCAGTGACAGGTCGAAACGCATGCGGCAAGTAATGCACGTGCAAGGGCGCGGACAGGTGCGCGCAAAGCAAGCGAACGCACGCGGACTCACAACTGAGCGCTAGAACACTCACGCGCACGCGACCCGCGCTCTGGACCCCCAGGTGCTGGAGGATGGTGGTTACTTGGTTGTTTATCTGTAGTCAAATGATCTGGTCAATTAATGTTGTTGCGGGAATGTGACCGAACATAAGTTAAGTTACATATATCTGTGGTCATAAATCAGATAATGATAAGTACATTCATATTGAGTGTTTTATATTTCAATAGAGCCTTCAAGATTTCTTAATAATTTAATTGATTGTTCTGTAAAATAATGAAATTGCATTTATCATATTGGTCCGAGAGCTGGCACCAATTTTTGGGCAGGTATTTGAGGCAAGCTGAAAACTTGTCACATACCTCTCCTATTATATTCCAACACGGAATTGCAGACCTGGCTGGTGAGTAGCGGGGCTAAATCAACCCCTAAATTTTTGAAAATATTAATTTTTTTTCCCAAAAATATATTTGAGGCAATACGCAATTTATATATGTTGCAGTGTAATACTTAATAAATACGAAAAAAAATAAGCCAGACAATTTAATCGGGGCTTTAACATTACCAGACGCGTGCAAATATTTTTAAAAAAAATTATAAAAAATGTTTTTGAGGCAGCTTGAAATTTTAATGGAGTGTTATTTATAACTATAAAATAAAATTCCCAAAAAGACAGATCATTTCGGTAGGGCTTTCTACCTGCCAGGCGATCAAACAAATAATGGATGGGTACGGGCCTGTACTACTATAGACAAGCTGTAGTGTGAGAGAGAGCGCATATCGACAGCTGTCTTCGTTCTGGCTTGCCGTGTTACTATTGGCTCT
This sequence comes from Pieris napi, assembly GCF_905475465.1. NCBI lineage: Eukaryota > Metazoa > Arthropoda > Insecta > Lepidoptera > Pieridae > Pieris > Pieris napi. The sequence goes on from NC_062245.1 coordinate 1,387,667, forward strand.
AGTGAGGCCACGTGACTTACAATAACCCATGAGGTTTCTAGTTAGAATTTCGGAGTAAAAAAATATAAAATTTTCTGAATTTGTACTAAATACATTTTGCATAAAAGTGATTGTATTGATTTATGGACGTTAAAGGGAGATATTTTTGTGATTTCTTTTTTATCTTAAAAAATTAGCCATTTTGCCAATTTTAATGCGAATTTAAACGTAATGAATTGTTAAATATTTGATATTTCCGTAAAAATATTTATTTTTTGAAGAGAATTAAAAAAAAAAAATTCAGTACAGAATTCATACTGTTGCCCCTACATTCAAAACTAAAAATTGTTTCTCTGACATTATTGCAAGTCAAAATTTATACGGAAATTTAAAACCTTTTTCATCTTAAAATTAATAAGGGTTACGTATAAAAAAAACCAATGATTAACATACAAAATCGCAAAACTAGATTTATAAAAATATAATATTTCTTCAGTGTTTCAATTATTTAAGTATAAAAAAATTTGAAATAAATTAAATTCGTTTCACGTCAGATAAATTATCATTTTTCGTCTGTGGATCAGAATCTTCATCAGAACTACTTGAATCTTCGGATTCATCTGTATCAGATTCGGCAACCTCTTCATCATCTGCGAAAAGAAATAGATATTTATTTTTTTAATTAATCACAGAAATTTGAATGCAGCAGTTACTAAAAATAAACCATTTATTCTCACCTGTAGTATGATTTTCATCATCGTTATTTTTATTTTCCTCGTGAACAACAGCGTCGAATACTAATTGCGGCATACACTCTCCGTCAAACCAGTGAAAATCTAGCGTATCCTCATTAAGTGTCCATCCGTTTCTATTAGGTGTCAAAGAACTGGGGAATCGTAAATATGCATTTCTCCAAATGCTTGTTATATATTGCGTTCTTAAAAGATGTTGTTTTAATTCAGAATAAAGAAGAGCTGTAAATGCTTAATTTTATTTATCAGTATGTAATGCTTGAAAAATAATTAAATTAATACAATACCTTTTGTAAGAGTATAAATATTGGATTCAATCACAGTATTTTCACTTCATTTTTTCATCATCTGAAAGGTTAGGAATCACTGGCAAAACAATATGATTATATTTTAACCTATGATGTTTACAGATATTTAACACCTCCTGACTTTTTTTTAGAGTTTTCTCCACAAAAGCAATCACTTTAGCATCATTTTTTCAAACTAACTTTTCACTAGACATTTTCTAATTATTTGAGTTTTAAATAGTGTAATAATACCATTAGTAGAATAATACGACTGAAAGTAACGACTCCGAAATTCTAACTAAAAACCTCATGGGTTATTGTAAGTCACGTGGCCTCACTAGAGCCAATAGTAACGCGGCAAGCCAGATCGAAGACAGCTGTCGATATGCGCTCTCTCTCACACTACAGCTTGTCTATAGTAGTACAGGCCCGTACCCATCCATTATGGTAGGGGAGCCCAAGAGGGGATTTCGGGATTTACTAAAGCGCGGCAGATTAATATATAGGGGGATACCTTGTGCCCGGTTAAGTACCTCCACAAAATATGAGGCCCATATATAAAGCCGCACGTGAAGGAGATAGGATCAGTTTAGTAAAAAAAAATTGACCATCAGAAATTCCCGAGCGCGTCAGATTAAGGTAGGGTGAGTTAATTACATCCTAAAAAGTGTATATTCCACTAATCTGACAATTTGAGAGTGACGGAAAAAAGGGGAGGGCAACAAAGTTGTAAAAAAAAAACGTCATCTCGACATTCTCGAGCGTAGCTAATTTTTTTTTTATTTTGAAGGAAATAATTCAAGAATAATGAAAAATATATAATCTGACGATTTCCGCAAGCCGAAATAACAAAAATTCGTCGATAAAGTTAAATGCGTGCAGCTGCGTGATGCCTACATTTCCTTAAACCGATCGGAATCTACTAAACGGCGTTCTAAATATTTCCCTCAAAATTACATTTCCTGTGAATTTGAACCGATTCGGACCGATAGATTTTGAGAAATTTTGAAAAATCTTAAAAAAATAAGAAATATTTTTTTTTAAAGTGGTTTCTTTATCGATCAACTTCAAAAACTAATCCGCCTTTGAGCTTGAAAAACCACGTCGATCGCCACCAAGCTGGTCAAAAGCGGTTGATTCGTTCGAGAGATATCGTACACGAAAGAAACCCGAAATTTGTGGTTCGATCAATTAAAATTGCAAAATTATTTATGAGGATGATAAAACTGCGTCGAATGCCGCCAACCGCGTGAAAATTGCTTGATCCATTCAAAAGTTATTGCGGTTTGAAAATTCCAAAAATAGTGTTCTATGAAACTTCTATCAGACTTTCGAGCTGGGAGAGCTCAAATGCATAGAAATGTTATTTCTTTGAACTCAGCGAGCTTAAAATATCAATTTTAAGCGCCCAGGAATGGAATTAGCGGGAAGTTGCAGGGATGGCCCTTTAGGTGAACCGTTTTTCTATTTTTTTTTTGGCAGATCAGGCGAATCCCTCTAGATAATCGTCAGATTATGAGACAGTACGTTTAGAACATAAAGATGAACCACATATATCTTAATCTGACGCGCTTGAGTATTTCAAAATTGCGATTTTTTTTTGCAAATTAAGAAAATGGCTGTGGGTTTGCGTCCCATCGAAATCGTCAGATTAGTGAATGAGAGCTTTTTTTTGGTGCACTTAACACTCCCTTAGAAAATCTGACGCGCTCGATAAATTTTTTTTTTTTTTAATTTTTAACCCTTAAATACAACCACCCGCATCATGCAAACGATCAGATTAACATACGTACATTATTAAAAATACGTAGGGCATAGATGCTATCAATATCTGACGCGCTCGAGGATGTCCATGCAACAGTTTTTTTTTACATATTTAACTATCTATAGCCGCTTCCCCCACCGATGAAAAGGAATTTATCATATAACATTTTTTTCTTCTTTTTATCTAAGCTTTGCATCCCAATAGGTCTCTACGACGCTCGAGTAAATCCCCATTTAGCATCGTGGGCTCCCCTACCATTATTTGTTTGATCGCCTGGCAGGTAGAAAGCCCTACCGAAATGATCTGTCTTTTTGGGAATTTTATGTTATAGTTATAAATAACACTCCATTAAAATTTCAAGCTGCCTCAAAAACATTTTTTATATTTTTTTTTTTAAATATTTGCACGCGTCTGGTAATGTTAAAGCCCCGATTAAATTGTCTGGCTTATTTTTTTTCGTATTTATTAAGTATTACACTGCAACATATATAAATTGCGTATTGCCTCAAATATATTTTTGGGAAAAAAAAATTAATATTTTCAAAAATGTAGGGGTTGATTTAGCCCCGCTACTCACCAGCCAGGTCTGCAATTCCGTGTTGGAATATAATAGGAGAGGTATGTGACAAGTTTTCAGCTTGCCTCAAATACCTGCCCAAAAATTGGTGCCACCTTTCCTACTATATCCTATGGCCACACACACTAAAATATACATTATATACTTTAGTTAATAATCAAGAGCATAAACAAAATATAAACAATTATCGCACACTTGAAGCCAAAATAAGTCCTTTAGTTTTTACCACAAACATAAATTGTAATTTAAAATTCTTGTTTCCTATAATGTCCAATAACATAAATGTCACTTAGATTTACGAATTCTTCAATAAGTCAAGTTCGTTTTTTGTAAATCCAACGCAACCCCACTACCCCTAATCTTATCTTAGTTATATGCGATTAAAGTGAGTCACCCAGCTTCAAACAAAGTATTTCATTTAACATATTTATCTGAACATATGTACAACAACCGCCACCGAACTTAACTCAGGTAAAATAAATTTTAACGACCAAAGAAACGAACTGTTCGTCAACATAAGGAATCGATTTTACGTGAGCAATATAAATAATGTTCCACCAACCACCACGATGTATTTAAAAAAATGTTACGCCCTGCCGTGTAATGCTTTCAAGGGGAAGGTGATTTTTAAAGGCAAGGTGTCACTAAAGGGAGAGTATTTAGACCATAAGTTTTCACAACAGTTATAAATCACTTAACTTTTTGTTATTATGACACTATGATTATTAATATGACATTTATATGCCTGACTTTCTTTGCAAATAAACGATTTATAATTATTATAAATAATATTGATAAATGAATCAATGGAAATTTTAAATTAATAGAATTACAAATGAATATCTTAAGTAAAATGAATACCTGCACTTCACAATGTCGTTTACAATTTTTGGTTATTTTCTCGGAGGCTTTTACGAATGTGACAGAAATACAGGGTCCGCTCGTTCTGTCACTCTCACTCCAACTTACTGATCGACTACCTATAAACCAATAATATAAGTATGAAAATAATATTTTAAAAATTCAGGATTTGTAATATCATGTCTTTGAGAAGAAAAGAGCGTACTAATTCTTAAAAGGCACGCACTCTCTGGCATTGAGTGTCTATGGGCGGCGGTATCACTCATAGAAACCAACTCAAAACTCGCCTTTAACTGTCTTTGATTTACATTGAAAATATTTTAATTTTAATAATTTCACGAATTTGTATGTATAATAATTAAAAAACTCACCATACTCAGGATTCCGTATGGATGTTTCGGGGCTAAGTTTTTGTTTCACGAAATCTATGACATCCGTAAATTGGACTTTATATTCACGTACTCTGAAAATAATAAATAAATATTATATTTCTCATATAAACGTAGCGCATCCGACAGACGTGTGTACATTTTTTTTTTTAAAACAATTCACACCAATTGACCTAGTCCCATGCTAAGCTGGTGAAGCTTGTGTTATGGGTACTAGGCAACGGATATACATACATATTATAGATAGATATACATATAAATACATATTTAAACACCCAAGACCTAAGAACAACACCAAATGCTCATCACATCGATGTTCGCCTCAGCCGGGGATCGAACCCGGGACCCATGGATTCGCAGTCAGGGGTACTAACCACTAGACCAATGAGTCGACATTATTTATGTAATAGGAGGCAAACGGGCAGGAGGCTCAACTGATGTTAAGTGATACCGCCGCCTATGGACACTCACGCTGCCAGAAGGCTCGCAAGTGCGTTGCCGGCCTTTCAAGAATTGGTACGCTCTTTCCTTGAAGGACCCAAAGTCGAATTGGTTCGGAAATACTTAAGTGGGCAGCTGGTTCCACATGGTGGTGCGCGGCAAAAACTGCCTTAGAAAACGCTCAGTTGTGGAACGACGGACGTCGAGGTGATACATTTGGAATGTATGTTATACGCTAAAGTATATAAGGTATATATGTGTCACCGTAAAATTGTAAACACCGTTAGATTGTAATCTATCTCGCGAGATTATAAACTGTCGAAAGATTGTGAACCTCAACGAACTGCTTACAATTTAACGTATTATTATTCGGTAGTGTACGTACACGTATTGCAATGTAAATGACACCATGCAATATGATTTGCTTGTGTGTTCATTTCCATTATATCTTATTATATTCACTAAAGTTAGTCGGCATTCAGACCTCGTACCGGGCGCGACTCTTAATCTCATCTCACCCCACTAGTTTAGTCTATTGCTCATAAAATAAATAATTAACCCTTTAAATATCTTAATAATTTATGCCAACCCCGAACAGGTAGTTATATGAAATTGTTGGAAAGTAAAATTAATCTGTAATTGACCAAAGAAGTTTGAATGATAACTAAATTAGTGTAGTACAATCTACCGAATAATAATACGTTAAATTGTAAGCAGTAAGCTGAGGTTCACAATCTTTCGACAGTTTATAATCTCGCGAGATAGATTACAATCTAACGGTGTTTACAATTTTACGTTAACATATGCCCCAATTCTCTAGAAACAAAAATAATAGTAAGTGGCTTCTATTTTATTGACCAGTTTAAAGGCATTGCAGATACATCAAGACGATAAATATCCCATACATACCTAGTTCCTTCCCAATACGACACAAAGACATAATTCCCGTCCTGCACCAGCACTATAGAGGCTTTCGTCAGATCATGCGACTCTCTCGCACTGCAGGGCCAAACGACCGCCATATAGCCTTGCGCCCACAACTCACGTGCGAGCTGACCCCGACTTGTTGTTACGTTCTCGTACGCGCCCGTTACGCATACGCATATTAGTTCGTGCTGAAAATTATGGATTTAATATAAACTCATTGTCAGTACAATTATCAGTGTTGAATTTAATTGATAAGGTTTTTATCCGAATCCCAATAATAAACAATAGTTTAGAATATACTAGAATAGCTGCGTTAAGGATAATATATACTACTAGCTAACCCGGCAAACGTTGTTTTACCATGTATATTTTTTTTTTAGTTGAATAGCAATAACTATCTACTATAATAAAAAATAGGGGTTGATGGTTAACCCTTAACATTTAGGGGGTTGAAAGAAAGATAGTAGCCGATTCTCAGAATTACTGAATATGCATTAAAAAATTCATAAGAATCGGTCGAGCCGTTTCGGAGGAGTATTCGAACATTGTGACACGAGAATTTTATATATTAGATAACATTACAACACATTATGTACAAGAACTTATACCTCAGGCGTTTTCACAACGGGAGGCACTTCTACCTCTAAACATTTCAAAATGGCCGCCATCCTTTCTAACGCCATCGAAAATCCGACTGAACTGCAATTCAATTGGGCACCATCGTGGTCTTTTTCTGCTCGGGCGATCTTCCGAAACTCCTCTACCAAGTTATCATAGCTGAAATGTTTAATCAAAATTTACGGGCTCATCATAAACATTAGATCTCGAATAGTACGTATACGGCTTTGTTCGTTCGTACGTTCAAATTACGTATATTTTTATTTAATCTTATTTGTAATATAAAAATGTATTCTAAAAAGCAGTTATGTTATTCATTCCTAATAACAAAAGGAATTTTTCTTTCTAATGAACCGCGTTGCAACCCTTGCAGTTATAATTTATTTTGCGTTTTATAAGAAAATTGACTTTTTTTACTAATTCTTATTAAAATTTACATCCTGTATCTTTTTCATAATATCCACTAGATTGGTACTGATGAGTCCTTGCGTTAGACATACTATTTATAGTTGTTTATTGAGTGTATTGAAGATAATATTAAGTTATACGATATAATTTTTTTTTAAATTTTAACTTTTTCTTTACTTCGGACCTCACTGTGAAAAAAAAAAATTACTCTACTGAAAAGTGACCCTGTGTTACAAGTTTTGGCGCATTTAATAGGGATTCTGAAAAGGTATTACACATGGCCATGAGCCGGTCTAATATCTTTCTAGGACGAAAAAACAACAACAACGATTCGAAATTATGATAGATTCATCAGTGCCAATGTAGTGGATATTAAAGTCAAAGTAAAAGTCAATTTTCGCAAAATGCAAAACGCAAAATAAATTATAACTCGGCAGGGTTGAGCTTAGAGACCTCCCGTAGAACAAATTTTTTGCAGCTGATGACCTCATCTATCCCTTATTTGCGTTTGATCCACGACTTTTTGACCATCCTGCCCTGCGATTCTGTAACTCACTTTTCGAACTCACACAGCGGTTTTCGCATCGGCGGTCGCTCTCAAATCAGTCGTGAAGCAGTCATTTTATGATTTGGCATTCTGAAAAGGTGGGAGCTTGTAGTTTATTGTTTATGAAAACCGCTGTGTGAGTTCGAAAAGTGACTTACAGAATCGCAGGGCTGTATAGTATTTTGGTAACGATTGTTTAGTGACAATTTCATTAAACAACTGGAGTACCCTGATGTAGAGGTCTCCCTAGACTTAGTAAAGGGGCTCCAATATCTGCTAATACAATGTAAATTGTTATTGATTTTAGAAATTTTTGATTTCGATTTTTTTTAATAAAACATATACTCTCCCAATTATATGGTAATCAATGCTTACCGTCCGCCGGCAGCTATAAGATCTTTAGAACGATGTTTAGCCACCTTTGGTTGTCTCAATACTGACATCTGCCAAAAGACGCCGCGATGCTGCGTCGCATTGTACGCGAGGAATGGAGCTACTGTTATTGGACACTGAAATTTTATTAAAAATTGTTTTCTGAAAGAGTAAAAAATCCAGATCGATTAAACAACGGCGAATCTATTAAGACACAACAAAACAGCGATGAAAAAACTAGAGTCTATCGACTATTACGGTAATTTTTTATTGAGATTGGTTAATAAAGCAAGAGACTCGCTCAGTAGTGTGCGCATACGCAACTATTCTTACTCTCTATTCGTAGCCCGATAAGATGTGTGACACGTACTGTACTGTTGAAACATCGGAAATTATTAATAAAAATAAATTAAAAACAATTCTTAGAAATTAGTATTTATATTTCGAGTCGAGTTTTATATTTTTGGTTTATTAGACCCGAGATCTCATTGTCTAAATTAAATACGCTAAACATTACTATCTTGGAATTAAAGATTGAGCATTCTGATAAATAAACATTAAGAGAAACAATAAAAAATTAAAAACAAATGCGTTTTAAGGAACTAACTCATAACATTCAATTATAAATTAAATTAAAAAAATGTGTGCGTCTCGAGACGCCCGAAAGAAGTGATAACTTAAACTATTTTAAGTTGAACTCTCTTATTCTGTAATGTTTCGAGTAACATCTTCTGCTTCGTTCATCATAATATTTTTAAAATCACTTTCAAGAACGGTGATAGTTTGAGGTTATATGCTCACCGTCAACAGTAATTTTTTTTTTTTTTTTTAATATTATGGCAACAGCTTCAACTTTATGCCAGTTTCAAACAGTATGTTTAACGCACACTAAACACTGAGTAGGAAGTCAAAGTCAAATCATTTATTTAAATTAGGCCTATTAAAAGGGCACTTTTGAAAGTCAAAAACACAAGTTAAAAATATTTAAAAAATATGACTCTAGTTGCCCCTCTTTAGAGAGATGGGAAAGCGTCTGTCTGAAACACGGCTAGCTCTGCGGGTTAGAGTGAGAAAGAAGATCCCTACCGCTTCCGTATGCATAAGAGAAAAAGAAGCTAGACAGACTGGCGCCGTAACGCGTTACGTAACGAAGCGATACCCTCCCATAAGAAGTTATCTCTTCAAAAGTGTTTTTACAACACACATTTAACATTATTTGTATTTATATTGATATCGCTAGAGTGACAAAAAGTGTACTGCCAGTTCTTCTCTTCCGTTCTACGCTTGATTTGAAAACTGCCAGTTTATATAAACTAAGAAGTATTTCGTCATTAAGGTTCCTATATTATTAAATGGTATTTTGATTAATTTATAGTCTCAGTTAAATATTGTGCTAAATAAAATCATACCTCACACCCCAAAACAGCAGCATAACTACAAACAGTCTCCAACTCTCTCACAGCCCTCTCCAAAGTCTCACTTCGATCTCTCCTCACTTGGGCCACCAGCTCACTCACTTGCTTGACATCTACATCAGCCTCCATGAGACGTAAGAGGTTGGTGATGTCCCGATTTGTCACACAGAGCGTGGCTAAATGGGTCTGGAGTTGGAGGTTTGTTATGCGACCTTGATCGAAAGATATTCATAGTTTTATGTAATTAAATATTAAAAAAAAACAATAAGTAAATGAGACAAACATTCAGTGCTTGACCTGTATAAATTCCTAAGGATGAAACTTATTATTGGTAACACACGACGCTGATGTGTCAAGTTAGCTAATACTAAACATAGATGGCACCAGTTGCACACCAAGTTACGTTCATTAGGCATGACGTCATTAAAGTTTGTAGTTGTTTTTTTACTTGAAAGAACATTAAAATTCTATATCCATTGGTTTGTCAAAAGCGTGACCAGATGCACTATGACACAAATTTTAAAAACGTCATTATACAGTAAAAATTAAATAAAATCAGTGGCGCTACAACCTTTTAAGGTGATCATTTTTCAATCTAATAGGTGATCAGTCTTTAGTGGCTGACACGCGCCGTCGAATTTTTGGGTCTAAGACATGTCGGTTTCCTCACGATGTTTTCCTTCACCGTTCGAGCGAATGTTAAATGCGCACAAAAGAAAGTCCATTGGTGCACAGCCGGGGTTCGAACTTACGACCTCAGGTATGAGAGTCGCACGCTGAAGCCACTAGGCTAACACTGCTCTCATAGCAAAAATTACAAAGCCCATATTTACCAGATCTATACGAATTATTAAAATAATTTTCACATATGTTCTCAGGCTATACCCACACACACCCTCCTAACACTCACTCACTCACACACACGTACATACCCTCTCCCTCTATCACACACACACACAGTGTGAGAAATTATTATTATATTTGAGATTTTTTTTCTACCAAAATGATAATCAAACACAAATCTTTCAAGCTTCTCTATAATCTAGGTTTTTATCCAAATTTATATCCTTATATACTTGTAAAGTACAAAATATAAAATGACATACCCAAACTGACATCAACGAGCACAGGATAAAGCAAAGCGTGCTTGTCCAACGGCACACCACACGATAACAATAATGTTTTTAACAACTCTGTATGATTCAATTGTAGGGTGACCTTAAGGGAGGAACCCGTAGCCGCTCGACACGCCACAACTAAAAGTTCTGCGTCAGGCCATAGCGTGTCTAAAAATTAATTATCAAAATTAAAAAAAAAAAAAAACTTTTCAAAACAAAAAAAAACAAAATGTGTGCGTGTACTAGGTGTACACACGTAAGAAGTGAAACTTTTTTATGACCTTAATTTTCGAAAAATGATCTACTATATGCAACTTTACAGAAATTGGTTAAATAAAGTTAAATTAGATAAAGTTTAACAAAAGGCTTATATAGACATGAATACAAATACAATTATTTCATTTTAACTTATTACTGTACTACTATGTAGTACTAAGATTATTACAGAATTTCATTAATTGTAATAGAATTATTAGTATTACTATCATTGTTATCGTTATTATATATTTTTGTTACTAATGGCTTCGAATCTCTTCGGATCAACCGTGGTAGGGACAAGAAAAAGATGGCGCGTAACCGAAAAATGTGACAAATGTGTGTAAATTTTTTTCCAACGCCGATAAAGAAGTTTGACTTCAAAAAGCAAGATGGCGCGTAACCGAAAAACGTGACGATTTGCTACTAAATTTCTCCCATACGTCGATAAAGAAGTTTCACTTCAAAAGATGGCGCGTAACGAAAAAATGTTTCACTAAATTTTTTCCCAACCCCGATAAAGAAGTTTCACTTCAAAAAGGACTTTGTGACAAGCGCCTAAATTTACAGCTTAGAACTCGTATTGCGCGATGTTACGTCTTCTCTGTGCTGCTCTACGGCGTAGAATCTTGGACGCTGACAGAGACCATGTCCAAAAAACTGGAAGCGTTTGAGATCTGGGTTTATCGGCGTATGCTTAAAATCTTGGACAGACCGCATACGAAATACAACCGTGCTGGACAGAATGCAGAAGAACAAAGAAGTGCTTATGACGGTTAAGAAAAGGAAACTTGAGTATTTCGGACACGTTTTACGTAACTCCAAAAAATATGAGCTCATTCAACTAATCATACAAGGCAAAATGGCAGGTATAAGGAGACCTGGAGGTTGAAAAACCTAAGACAATGGTTTGGTCAAAGCACCAAGTCATTGTTTAGAAGCGCGGCATCAAAAATCAAACTAGCCATGATGATCGCCACCCTTCGCAAGGAGATGGCACTATAAGAAGAAGAATGAGCTAATTAACATTTTATAAAGCAACATACCATTACTCGGTGTGACCATATCAAACGCGCATTCTATAATTTCTCTCGGATGAAATCCCTTCACTGTCCTCTCAGTTTCTCTATAAACGCGGTCCACTACATACCGACGCATGTATTTTGATCCCGAATATGCTATATGCCTGGAATAATAATAAATCGGGAATGAGCATCACTTCTGATGGATTATACCAAATTTTCATAGTTATATCCCTAATAAAAAAATAAATGTTCGTACGTATTATGCAATAAATATTTATTTATTTATTCATTAATTCACTTTGTTCATTTGTACAAAAAAAAATAACATACATAAAAATGCAACGGGCGGCCTTATCCCTAACAAGCGATCTCTTTCAGACAACCCAATAATAAAAATAAATAATAAAACTTTTTTAGTGTTAGAAATATTTAGTTAGACCAAAGAAATCAGTTTTCAATAGGAAAATTGATTTCTTTGGTCTGTTATTTTTAGTACTTTTATTCAATATTTTTTTTACGTTTCCCACCGTTTAAACCTTCCTTGAAATTCCACAAATATTTCAAGATCCAAATCAGTACAGCCATTTTCGAGTTTTAGCGAGATAAACGAAAAGCAATTAATTTTTCTTTGCAAATAAATAATTTTCAGGAAGAAATATGTCCTTTTTTGTATTAATTTTTGTAATTAAAATATTAAATAATATGTATGTGATTCTTGCCAATTCTCTTACTACTTACGTTACTTTAATGAAAAATTTCTCTTACCTGGCAAAAGGCAGTCTCAAATCGTGCGGCAGATGACAAACAGAACCAGACAGGGTCATAACTTTCACAGAATTGGGACATTGGTCCCATCTATTAGCTCGCGGGATCAGGAGCGGGGGTGAAAATTCTATCGCTCCGTGACTTCTGAACACCTGCAAATGACAGGTAGTAAATTTGATTACCAGACAAGTGAAGGCAAAAAAGATTGGCCAGAGTCAACTCATGCGCAGCTGTTTTCCTACATGCACGACTTTGTCCTATCACACAAAATCTTACCAACTTACGTGCCAAGATATTTGTCTCTAAAGATGGCAAGATATATTTAAAAAATTAAGAAAAATGATTTAGTACAACGTATCTATTGCCAAAAAGCAATTCTCTAGCAACCGATTTGTGAAACGAGACAACAAAAAAGAAGTAGGTATTCAATATTAAAAGGCAGTAAACTTAATCGCGATCTGTTACCGTCTGGAGTGCGAATTCTTGTATGCAGAAGGTATAAAAAAACAGTTAAGGTTTTGACTTAAGATTTCTATAGGAAATAGGTGAGCAGCCTTTCGTGCCTGACACGCGGCCTCAACTTTTAGGTTTTAAGGCATTCCAGTTTAGGACTTAATGCTAGGATATTCGAAAAATCTTTTTTTTTTTAAATGTAACAGGAGGCATACGGGCAGGAGGCTCATCTGATGTTATGTGATACCGCCGCCCATGAACACATTGCCAGTAGGCTCGCGAGTGCGTTGCCGGCCTTTTAAGTAAAAAAACTTAGAGAAGCAATACCTTAGTAATAACATCTTTAATAGCACCGATGACTTCCATAGGTTTCGTTTTCATCGCACTGTGGTATGTAAAGTCTTCAGCCGGCGACGGCTTTTGCTCCAAACAGGCTGTGACAAGTCTTTGGTATCCCCTGGAGCCCCTGTCTGACAGGGTATGGGACAAAAGACCGGACAGCGCTCCTTCGGGGACTGCTCTGGGAACGTGTTCGCTGGCCAATAATTCTGCGCTGGTCGGTCTTAAACCCGCATCGTGGTCTAACAGCCATCTGAAATATAGATAAAATAGAATTTTTCGTGCAATGTATCTAAAATCAGGACACAAATTTATCAAAGCTATTAACAGTCGATTAAAAAAGTTTTTGAAGTTATACTTCTTTAGGCGCGTTATGAAAAATTGATGAGAGTGAAATTTTACGATGCGCGCACACCGTGACACAATTAATAGAATGAAGTTGCCCACGGAAGATGCTACGGCATTGGACATAATTTAAAAACAACATTCGAATAATAATAGAATTTTTGTTACACTTAATGTAAGAGAATAATAATAAATATTTATTTATTTAATTTTTCAAATGTAAACTGAACTTTATTGACTATAATGACTCCTTTTCCAGTCTTTAATTATTTAATTGTAATTAATTATTTGCATGCAATCAAAAACTATTTATTCGAACTATAATAACGTAACAGTGTTGTCAACATAACAAGAAACATAATTTAGCACTGCGGCAACCTCCAACCCTGGAGACTCTATTTGGAACATCATATCATCACTGCATAGTCAGTCAGGTACCGTGACAAGTCGGGAGAGACACCCAACTCAAGCTAGCTTACTTCTCTTGCTAATCTTCTTGCTATGTTCTAATACTAAATCTATACGAAATTATAAAACGGAAGAGTTTTTCTGAATGAACGCGATATAAGAACCACTTGTGTAAAAAAAAACTTGGCGATTAAAAAGAGTGGCGGAGAGTTTATTAGATAGATCTTCTCTTCTGTTCTACGCCCTTGATTTGAGAACTGGTAGTAAATGTAAAATTAGAAGAGTTTAATGTAAATTTCTTTTTTGACGTTTATATCGTGTTACGATATGAATAAATGAGTTTGAGTTTTCTGGGGTGTTCTCAAATTCCGAGCTAAAACCCGAGCAGTGTTGGACTCTCATCCCTGAAGTCGTAGGTTCGATCCCCGGCTGTGCACCAATGGACTTTCTTATGTGCGCATTTAACATTCGCTCGAACGGTGAAGGAAAACATAGTGAGGACATAGGTTAGACCCAAAAAGTCGACGGCGTGTGTCAGGCACTGGAGGCTGATCACCTTTTTGGTAACTAGTAGCTATTCAGCTATTTTTTTTACAGCTAAAACCCAAACACGTAAGAGATATTCAACTAGACGTACCTTATAACATGAATCTGCTTAGCATTCTCCTCTTTAACAAAGTCCGGGGGCAGGATAACATCATTTTTCCTCAAATTTGTTAATACTGTGAACCTTTCGGTGCCAGTTTCAAATGGCGCGTGGAACATTTCGAATAGAATAATTCCGAGGGAGTAAATATCTACTTTTTGATTATATATAACTTTGGTTGCGGACTGTTGTAGCTCGGGTGCCACGTACAGTGTTGTTCCTACCTAAAAAAATAAACCCTTCAGATGACTCCAATCGAATTTATTCTAGGTTGCCTGGAAGAGATAGCTTGTTAGCGATAAGGCCGCCCGTTGCATCCCTTATAATTTTTATGTATTGTTATATTTGTGTTTTTTTAATGCAAAGAAGTGTGAATAAATAAATAAATAATTTATGATCTTTAAGGACAAGTAAAGAGAATAATGTTGGCCTAGTGGCTTCATCCGTGAGGTCATAGGTTCGATCCCCGGATGGACTTACTGAAAGTGCGCACTTAACTCGCTCGTACTGTGAAGGAAAACATAGTGAGGAAACCGGTGTGCCTTAGACCCAAAATATTGACGGTTTCACAGAATGCTGATCACCTACTTGCCTATTAGAAATGATCACAGAACAGATACAGAATTCTAAGGACCTAAAAATATTGCAGCACCGTTAAAAGACAAAGCACACTTTACACAACGTACGTTAGATTGGAATTGTTCGATCTAAAGCATCCCATATATCTGAACTTAGCAGACACTTAGCTCTAAATCTCATTTTCAAGTGAGAGATTCAGTTACGAGACTTAAAATAAGCTATCTTGCCTATGTCAAAATCAGTCAGCCAGTAAGTCCAGTTTCTAAATCTCGCTAAATAAAAAGAGCAAGATTGGTGCAGAACCGGGGTATTTATTTATTATTTTATATAACAAGGGGCAAACGGGCTCGTCTGATGTTAAGTGATACCGCCGTTGATCGGCACTCAATGCCAGAGGGTTCGCGATTGCGTTGCCTTTTAGGAATTGGTACATTCTTATATTAAAGAATCCTAAGTCGAATTGGTTCGAAAATATTTCAGTGGGCAGCTGGTTTCAGATAGATAAAACTTACAGAATTACAGGCCAATTAGCCATTGGTTAACTTTGGCTTTTACGTAGAATAAAATCCACCTATAATTTATTTTTAATAATAAAATTAATAAAATTATAGAGAAATTTATGAATTACCTTTCCCGTGAGAAGTCCATCAGTGTCTTTGCTATCTTGCGTTTTATCTGTAACGTTAAATTATCTATCTTTACTATTTCTTCAGCTATGTCAGCGAGTTAGACACATTCCTGCATCCGTTTTACAATTATTTTTTCATTTAATCATGTTAGAGTCTGGCTAATGAAAAAGCGCGGCAAATTCAAAAAAAATTACTATGGTATCCCTAAAAGTTTGATATATTTTGTGGATTAAACTTACTTGATACTTAATTTTATTTTATTACTTTTTACATTGTTAGTAACTGTATTTCTATGAAATTAAATACTATACGTATTTAGTCTTTTACTATTGATAATTAAAATGACCAGCATTGCATGGAAAACTAAAACTGTATTTATTATAAAACACAACTTTATTTGGAATAATCAAATCCTGCGAAAGAAACGAAATATTGTATCAAATAAAGCAAAGTTTAGGCTATTTTCGGAAAAAAATATATAATAGGAATAAAAATGAAGTATCAATACAATAAATCATACTAACTTAAGAAATTCAATGACATTCTGTGTTGCTATCCGAATGTTTTCAAATAATTCAATTATCTTCTTTCATTAGCCAGACTCTATATCATAAGTTGTTGCACAATTTTATCTTAAAATAATAATCACTGAGTACATCGCCTCGATATATAGTCTAGTCGACAAGTTGAAAATGGAACAAAATAGAGATACTACTCTTAAAATTATGTGCGATAGCTCATTGGATCCGGAATGACGTACAGAAAAATGTGCTAAAAGCGTGTATTAGCACATAAAAAATTGCAAAAGTTATAGACAATTAAAGATGAAAAAAAAATGGCATTTAGTTTTTTGCCAATATTTAATAAACTATTAATATTTAAGAAATTTCAAATAAAGATTCTGAAAGAGGAGGAAATTTCCAATAAAAAACTCCCGGAACTCTATCTCCATTATTTATAATTTTAATTTAACGCTGAAAATAGGTCTGCGGGTGACATTTTTAGGATTCGCGCGTGGCGTCAAAAGCGACTACGGCACATTAATTAATTTATTTAAGGCATTGAATATTTTTTTTTTAATTTGAAAAAATTATAGTGTGTTCTGAACACTATAATTAATTTATTCCCGTTGAAAATTTTACTTAAAGTTAATTTTCAACAAGTTAAATAATTGTTAACTTACGAAATTTTCTCGAACAACCGTCTTAATTTTAAGTGAAAAAAAATGTTTAAATAATGGTCGTAAAAATATTTCGCTTCGTAGAGCCTTTCTTACATACATACTTAACAAGATCGTGCGATAAAAGTTAAAAAAATATTTATACTTTGTTTATAACATTTTTTTTACTTAAACAAAAACTTAAAAATCCATGTAATGTTGTTAAAAAAATTTTTTTTTTCTAAATCATCATATAATCGTTTTTTAATTAATACAAGGTATTTATTGATTTGCAAAAAAAAAAAATCCCGCCATTTGTTGATAATTTTTTTTAAACAAATTGATTAGGTAAATCAATATTTTAAAAAAAAAATTTAACAAAACTATTACATTAAAAATGTTATGATTTAAAAAAAAAATTTTTTCCTTAATAACAATTTTTAATTGTTTATAATCGTTTTTTTTATTTTCTATTGTTTAAATAATTAGTTAAGAAATTTTTTTTTTTCTAAAAATCATAATTGACAGTCCTCTATAAAGTAACAGAATTTTTTTTTTTAATCAACAATTCTATTGTTTATTAACTTACCAATTTGTTATAAAACAAATATTCAACTTTTTTTTATTTTTTTTCTAAAATTTCTAAAATTAACAAAAACAACCATATATAACAAAGTATAGAAAAAAATTTTTTGTAAATTTTTTGATTATCGTGAATATTACTTTTATTTAAAATTACAAAAAAACGATTATAAACAATTAAAAATTGTTATTAAGGAAAAAAATTTTTTTTAAAAATCATACAATTTTTAATGTAATAAAGTTGTGTTAAATTTTTTTTTTTTAATTTGATTTAATCAATTTGTTTCAAAAAAAAATTATCAACAAATGGCGGGATTTTTTTTTTGCAAATCAATAAATACCTTGTATTAATAAAAAAAACGATTATATTATGATGATTTAGAAAAAAAAAATTTTTTTAACAACATTACATGGATTTTTAAGTTTTTGTTTAAGTAAAAAAAATGTTATAAACAAAGTATAAATATTTTTTTAACTTTTATGGCACGATCTTGTTAAGTATGTATGTAAGAAAGGCTCTACGAAGCGAAATATTTTTACGACCATTATTTAAACATTTTTTTTCACTTACAATTAAGACGGTCGTTCGAGAAAATTTCGTGAGTTAACAATTATTTAACTTGTTGAAAAATTAACTTTAAGTAAAATTTTCAACGGGAATAAATTAATTATAGTGTTCAGAACACACTATAATTTTTTCAAATTAAAAAAAAAATATTCAATGCCTTAAATAAATTAATTAATGTGCCGTAGTCGCTTTTGACGCCACGCGCGAATCCTAAAAATGTCACCCGCAGACCTATTTTCAGCGTTAAATTAAAATTATAAATAATGGAGATAGAGTTCCGGGAGTTTTTTATTGGAAATTTCCTCCTCTTTCAGAATCTTTATTTGAAATTTCTTAAATATTAATAGTTTATTAAATATTGGCAAAACACTAAATGCCATTTTTTTTCATCTTGAATTGTCTATAACTTTTGCAATTTTTTATGTGCTAATACACGCTTTTAGCACATTTTTCTGGACGTCATTCCGGATCCAATGAGCTATCGCACATAATTTTAAGAGTAGTATCTCTATTTTGTTCCATTTTCAACTTGTCGACTAGACTAATATCCTTAACATGAAGAAAGGCACACAATTGTCAGTCGTAAGGATAAAAATAAATTAGTATGGAATCAATGAAAGAGGTGAGATTGATAATATAATAACTTTGCCTTTAAATAGATCACAATTTTAGCGTAACTTATAAAATTGGCAAAAACTTAATCAAATTCAAGTGTGTCTAACCCAATTCATGTTCAATTTTTATTATGTTTATGTAACGAAGTGTTAATAAATAATAAATAAATAAGTATATACATAATAAATAATCTGACCATTAACAGGTAATCCAGTGAAGACCTTAGTAGCGAGACCGAAGTCTCCAATTTTGACGTGATCGTTGGAGTCCAAGAATATGTTGACAGGCTTCAAGTCCCTGTGTATCATGCCTTTTTGGTGGACGTGAGCCAAACCTATAAATTGAAGATTCATAGTTATCTGACGGAAATTTTGAAGTGAGGCAGACACATTTCTCTATACGTTTCTTGTCATCAGCCTTTCGTGCCTGACTAACTTGGCTTTAGTATGGGCAAAGGAGCCTACGCAGAAATCATAAAAAGCAGCTACCGTAACACAAAGACATCCATGTTAGTAAGTGCGTTGCCGGGCTAAAGCTCTCTTAAAAGAGAGTGTCCTTTTTTGGGGCTAAGGGTAAGAATCGATATAGCGCTACGTTTGACTTCCATATGATTACAAGGCCCACAGGGGGGCAGATTGGTTGTAAGGTTTAATTTGTTTTTATTATTATTATTTCTATTTTTTTTTTTGTTAAATTGTTTGATTATTTCTTGATTCGAAAATGTATTAAAATCATTTGGAATATGAATTTCAGTTATGATTTGAAAATTAACTTGCTGTTTTTCGGTAACTGTTTCCTAGTAAATTCTTCCTTCGACCTACCATTTAAGTTTCGTGAACAATAAATTTTAAAAAAATTACTTAATAACTTTTGAACCTAGGGTTCGAACGTACGACCCTAGATGAGAGTCACATGTTTAACTTCTTGGCAAAAAATCCTTAATCTATAATATAATAAGTATAGATGGCGTTTATCTAAAAATATATTACTCGTTGTACACTATGAAGACAGATGGCGCTGATATAAATAAATTGTATTTTGTTTTAGTACTGATTTAAGATATTGCTGGAGTACTATGTTAGACATTACATATTAGTATATTATGAGATATTTTAGTACAGAAATAATCAAATTAAATTTTCTTAAATAATATTAATTTTTATCAAAATACCTTCTAAAATTTCTCGAAACAGCCTCCATGCGCGAAAATGCTCTCTATGTAACGAATTGTCTATAGCCTGTCGTAGAGTGTTTTTCTCGCAGAACTCCATTTGTATGTACAGCACCTGTTGTAGGCGTGGCTCAACTGATATCGTCGTGTCTTCAGAGGGCGCTGTTAACGACTTGTTTTGAGAATCCACTTCAAACTCTATGACACTGCTCGAGTCTTCATCGTGGCTAATAGAAAATATTTAAAATATTAATAACTAGCAATGCCCCGGTTTCACTCGCGTAGATACCGATCTCGTGGAAGTCTACTATGTCGGACTATATATATATTTTTGTTATCATAAAACTTTAATTTTGCTTAGTTTTTAATTACTTTCTTTCATATTATTAGATACAATGTGTACAATCTAATCAATATACAGATTTTACTTTACTACGAATATATACTTTGATTTGTAATTCCGTAGAATACTGACATTTCATAAGTGTTGCGACTAAAAAACTTTTCTACCGAAAAAGGGACAAATTTGACTTTTATTTTTAAGGGCAATAAAAAAATTCTTCGTTTTTTTCATGTTTTACCTATAAAAAAGTAAATCAAAATATTTACATACTCAAGTGAACTAATACAAAAATCAAATACATATAGTATTGTCTTTGATTAACATAACTCTTATTACACATTTAAAGAAAAACGCTTTTTACCGGATTAAAGTTATGTATTATTATAAATTTACAACTATTTGACATAATTTTAAATTTATCCGACGTTTCGCGTGCTTTACAGCGTGCGTGGTCACGGTGACTGAAGACAAAAGATGTTGAATGTCAAAAAGTATCACAGCTGCAGAGAAAGTTGCATTATCTGTATTTATTTCCCCGGAGTTGGTATCGACTAAAAGATGGAGGGTTTTGGCAAAAATGGCTCACGGTGTCCTCTATTTCCCCGGATTGTTTTTCTTTTTGAGATTTTAATTTGGATATTATTGGATCCCAGGTGTTTGACAATTTTAGGCCGTCTTCTCTATTGAAATTGGGGTGTTTTTTGATTTCAATGGCTTCGCGTACCAATCTTGGGAAGAATCTTTTCTCTTTCGCAAGTACTTTCGGTTGGTCAAAGCGTATGTAGTGATTAGGCCTATCTAGTATGTGTTCACAGACTGCTGATTTTGTGTGTCGTCTATGTCTTATGTCTGCAATGTGTTCTTTGAGTCTGCTGGACATATTGCGTTTAGTTTGCCCTATGTAAGACAGGCCACAGTCGCAATCCAGTTTGTATATACCTGCATCTTGCAATGGGGTGTTACTTTTGATTGGTCTTAGGAATTGCTGAATCTTCTTGTGCGGCTTGAAAATTGTATGAATAGAAGCTCGTTTTAGGATCCGGCTAATTCTATCTGTAACTCCCTTTACATATGGCAAGTAGGCTGGCTGGCGGGGAACTGTGTGTGTCTTGTTTTTGTTTTTGTGTTTGAAATTATGTCAAATAGTTGTAAATTTATAATAATACATAACTTTAATCCGGTAAAAAGCGTTTTTCTTTAAATCAAATACATATTTCAATATCACAAAATATATATCGAATTAACTTTAGTTACTTTATTTTATTATTTAGCTGGCAGAACATAAACTTTCTTAAATAATTAAAATGTTATCTTTACTTGTGCGTTTTTACCTGTTTGTGATGAAAAGGACGTAATTATCACTCGCCGTTAAAAATGTGCCCGGTAAAAAAAAAAGGTTTGCCATCTCTGACATGTCAAAAAATGATAGCTGTCAGAATTCTACGGAATTAAAAATCAGAGTATAATACATTTTTAAATGCGAGAAATAACACTCACTTCATGATATTAAACCAGAGATCCGGTTCATCATCGTCATCATCAGAATCTTCTTCACTCGATGATTCACTGTCTCGAGTTTGGACTGGACCATCTGACATCGACCAATTTACCTGTAATAAGAATAGAAAAAAAATTACTTTACTTCTTTTAATGAGGCAAAAAATTCTTTGTTAACGAATATTATATTTATAGAAAAACGAAAACCGAAAAAAAAAAATATTATTAAAAATGAGTTTATTCACACTTACTTTGACCTGTCCAAGTTTAGCTACAACATCCAGCAAACTATCCCCTTTCCTTTTAACCGGCGTGGTTTCAACGCTCGTGTCTTCTATCTCCGTGTCAATAATAGTCTCAATCCAGGCATTATAATATCTGACGACATTTTCATGATTTAGCCGCGACAATAACTTCACTTCGCGGGTTATTTTTTTATTCAATTCAACACTTTTGGGATTTAGTTTCACGTGTTTTATTGCGTAGAAGCCGCCGTCTAGTTTGTTTTTGACCTGAAATTCGATTTTTACTTTATACAAAAATTATGTTTCTAAATCTACTGCCTATACTTAAAACAAGTGCGTAGAAAAGAGAACTGTATTTGACCATATATTAGTTTTAACTAAAACATCAGATAATCCTACTGCCTGTTCTTAAAACAAGTGAACAAGGACGAGAAGAAACAAATTTTCAAAGAGAGAATAAGACAAAAGAGTAAACATCAGTTTAATAACACTCTTAACCAAAGAACTCTTTTGTCTCTTTCTGTAGTTTACTATAGTGTCTGTGTCAAATGTAACACTATCCTCAGATTTTTCATTCCGTAGAATTCTGTCATTTCATAAGTGTTGCTACTAAAAAAGTTCTCCACAGAAAAAGGGACAAATTTGACTTATTTGGATGCAATAAAAATAATGCTACGTATTTTTTATGTTTCAACTACAGAAAAGTAAATCTAAATATTTATTTAAGTACCTACTCAAATACCTAATACACAAAAATAACAAAAATTCCAATATCACGATCAATATATCGAATTAACTTTAATTACTTTATTTTGTTCTTTAGCTGGCATCACTGCATACTAATTCCAGGCTTAGTAAACCTTTAAAAAAAATAATGTTATCTTTACTTGTGCGTTTTTTACTGTTTGTGATGAAAAGGAACGTAATTACCACTCGCCGTTAAACCACTTTTAATGTGGAGCACCGCACTTAATAAAATATATTAGACATTAACTAACAACAAAATATATGTATAGACTCAGATGTTCAGACTCGTATTAAATTGAAAAATGTGCCCAGCCAAGAGTGTGTCATCTCTGACATGTCAAAAAATGATAGCTGTCAGAAATCTACGGAATTAAAAATCAGAGTATAAGTGTAGGACATTTGACACACACACCATCAAACTTCCTCTTTCTTCATTCTATTCCTTACTGTGTTATATCATAAATAACTTTTTATTATTTATTTTAATTAGATCACGCACAATCCACTTGACACTACATTTTGACAGATGATGGCAATTTATAGTGACATCTTTTATAATGTTGCTATTTGAAGAAATTCTCTTTAAGATTTTTCCTCAAATGGTTTTGTAAATTATTGATGCCTTTATATTAAAAAAAAAAAAACAGTTTTGTATGCCAAATCAATCGTTCTCCTAGGAATCCAAGACCTTCTAAAGTACGGAAGAGTTTACCTTTAGTAAAATAATATTAGTTAAAAATCACCTTCAATACATCCCCAAAAGCACCCTTACCGAGCCACGTGAGAACTTCAAACTCGGCGTTCAACCGCGAATGTCCGTTCACTTGTGTGTTTATACTGTTTATTTTTGTATTGCCACCTTCGTCCTTAAAAAAAAAATATTACTTAAAATCACCTGGCAACATTTTCCTTATTTATAAAGGTACCTTGTAATATTTTTTTTTTAACTCAATCCCCTTAGTTTAATTTTGTTTAGCTAGTTTCTTAGTAGAACTTAAAGCGAAAAGGTACATATTATTTTACATCTATTGTCTATTTTAATTTTTCTCCTATTGTGATTTAAATAGTGTTATTATTATATATTTTATACATAGCTATTTAATGAGTATTTCCTGACGTTATTCTACCTCATTATGTATTATAATAATGACAAATGGGACATTTCACGTCAAGCAAACGGCGAAAAAAATTAAGTTTAAAAAAAAAAACGTGTATGTACACGCGTTAGAAGTTATACTTTTTTGTCGTAACAAGATAAAAATCTTTTCAAAAATATTATGCTACGTAATAGGAAAAACTAAAATGTTGACTATAGCTAACTTCAGGGTGTCGGTTTTTTGTGACGGAGCACGCGCATCGTAAAGTAGATTACATTTTACGAACCTCAGACTCATTTTCTCCGTTATTTTCCTTACTATTAGGTAACTTCACTGGTGCGTCAACTAAAAACCCATGTTGTACCAATTTCTCAGCCGGCCATTGTGAATGCTCATCCTCTGTCAAACATCTACAATTACTTCAATGGGGTGAGGGGTATGGGGACTTTAAACGTACATTTTATTATTTATTTAAATAAATCAGTGGCGCTACAACCTCTTTAGGTCTTGGCCTCAGATTTCTGAATCTGTTTCATGATCATTTTTAAATCTATTAGGCAAGTAGGTGATCAGCCTCCAGTGCCTGACACACGCCGTCGACTTTTTGGGTCTAAGAAATGTCGGTTTCCTCACGATGTTTTCCTTTACCGTTCGAGCAAAATGTTAAATGCGCACATAGAAAGAAAGTCCATTGATGCACAGCCGGGAACGAACCTACGACCTCAGGTATGAGAGTCGCACGCTGAAGCCACTAGGCCAACACTCTTATTATTTATTAGCACACTCAATAAGTTACAGCAAACCAAAAATAAAATTAAAAATGTATTTATACAGGGGGGCCAAAAAGTCATGGATCAAACGCAAATAGGGGATAGATGAGGTCATCA
This sequence comes from Pieris napi, assembly GCF_905475465.1. Classification (NCBI taxonomy): domain Eukaryota; kingdom Metazoa; phylum Arthropoda; class Insecta; order Lepidoptera; family Pieridae; genus Pieris; species Pieris napi. Next base: position 1,412,478 of record NC_062245.1, read on the forward strand.
GCTGCAAAAAATTGTTCTACGGGAGGTCTCTAAGCTCAACCCCTGCAGAGTTATAATTTATTTTGCATTTTTTTAAGAAAATTGACTTTTTTTACTAATTCTTATTATAATTCGAAAATAAGACTTTTTGACCATCCTGTATGTATAACTGTTAAATAATGTTTAAAAATCATAATTAGAATTTATGGATACAAGATATCAAAAGAAAAATATCATATTTTAAAAATTGTAAATTTAGGAACGAATTTATTTTACCTCGAGAAGAAGTCTTTGGCTGAACCAGGGAAATCGGACGGTATTTCATGTATTGCCTCGGGACATACTATTGACAGCAATAATTGCGCTGCGGCGTAGATGTCCTGAGCTTTTGTTTGCCTGGAAATCATAAAAAAATATATATTTTTGTAATTTTGAAGTGAAACTTCTTTAGGCGCATGAGGGTAATTTTTTACGGATGAAACGCAATAATAATATTAGGGTCACGAAGATATGCAGCGTTTTTGTCGAAAAAAAGAGAGCGATTGAGACGGATTGAGAGAGAGTGGGAAGGGCGAATAACTTTATAAAAAATTCTGTTTTTAAAATTAAATTTCGTAAAGAGAATTTATGACATTTTAGTATTTTATCTTCTATGGAACATCATTTATTGAAATCTCAAATTACGAATTGTAAATTAAAATGCCACGTGTTATTATCATCGAATAAATCTTAATATATATATAAATTACTTGTCACGTTGTTTGTCCGCTATGGACTCCTACACTACCGAACCGATATCTATCAAATTTGCACACCGTGTGTTTGTTTGATCCAACTTAAAAGATAGGATAGCTTAGCTTACATCTCAATTTATACCCGCAATATTATTTTATTGCAAATTATTTGATTATAATTTGATAGTTACAATTCTAACAGATGGCGCAGTGTATGAAAGTACCAACGTTTCACATAAGCTACAATTTAATGACATAACCACCAAACAAGCATGGTGGTCTCCATGACTGGCGTTCTTCTAGCGTTTACCATGAATAGTTTACTACTATGTAATATAACAAAAAACATAGACACAGCAACGCTTGGCCGAGTCTGCTAGTAAATATATTTTTTTTAATTTGTATTTATTTTCGACACTCTTAATATTTTAGTGCCAATTAAATTTATTTAATTCCGAACTTATCTTCCTTCATCTCTTCCTCTAAGTCTTTTCTTTTTCATTATTCCACATTAGGGTTGCCTGGAAGAAATCGCTTGTTAGCGATAAGGCCGCCCGTTGCCTTACAACTTTTTGTAACATGTTTTTTGTACTTTTGTGATGTGTATGTTTGTGAATAAGGTAATAAAGCATAAATAAATAAATAAATAAGTCTCGGAAATTTAAAGTTTAAGATTTGTATAAATATTTAAAACAAGACTTAAAAATTAGTTTGCCAAAGAAGTTTCACTTCCGACATGTGTACTTTGTACGCACCCCCTTTTGTATATTTTAAACTCTGAACGTGTAAAAAGAAACTTTAAATTGAATGGAAAAATTGCACGGGAATACCTAAAAACCAGTTTCATAAAGGAAATCAAATTAAGACGAAACGAAGTTCACGGGGGCAGATAGTATTAAATAAAATAAAAACTAAATGAGAAATGTATATAGTACATGTAAGACCCCCACTTACCCCCCGTCTTCGGAAACAATTTTAGCCAAACCCAAAAGCCAAATGAATATTAATATATTTTATTAATTAGGTACTTAATATTATTATTATCAGTGGCGCTACAACCTCTTTAGGTCTGGGCCTCAAATTTCTGTTTCATGTTAATTTTTCAATCTAATAGCCATGTAGGTGATCAGCCTCCTGTGCCTGACACACGCCGTAGACTTTTTGGGTCTAAGACAGGAAACCGAAGTTTCCTCACGATGTTTTCCTTCATCGTTCGAGCAAATGTTAAATATAAAAAAAGTCCATTGGTGAACAGCCGGGGATCGAACCTACGACCACAGTGATAAGAGTTGCACGCTGAAGCTACTTGGCCAACACTCCCACAAATTTTACCTACTCAATTTTATTATTAAGTAGGTACAATTTGTTAACCGTATGTCATACATCACTTTAAATAAAACTTTTAAAAATATTGTTCTAAGCAGTTTAGACTATTTAATAAATAACTCACCGGTCACAATAACTCTCCCCTTCATACACCTCCATCAATCGAATATCCAAACTTGACCCGACCAACTTGACCGTCCCAGAGTCTTCCAAGAAGACATTTTCACACCTCACATCTCTATGCAACACATTAACACTATGCAACTCATTTAACGCACTGAACACCCCCAACGCAACATGTCTCACTAGTTTCAACACTTCAAACATATCACCGAAGGAACTTTTATTCTTGAGGTATTTGAGCGAACTGCCCAAAACGAAATCACGGAAGATGTAGACGAATTGACGAGCTGACTTCTTAGATTCGGTTTCCATAGCAACGTATGGGATGAGGGAGCGGTGTTTCAACCTGCACATGGCTTTTAGATCTTGCTGGACTGAGTTTAGTTGTCTGTTCCGAGTCTGGAAATCCGAGGCAGGGGAGAGACACCATTTTTTGGCGATCACTTGCTGACCGTCGTCGTCGATTGCGAGGTACGTTGTAGAGCCGTTTGATGAATGACCTGAATGTGTTAATAATAATTAATAATTATAAAGCATGAATAAAATTTTAATTTTTTTTCTTAATAACTATATGTAATATGTATTTTTGCACTTTTCGCCTACCTTATCTAATTTAATACATTTTGTTTACTTTTCTCACAGTGGTTGAGTGGAAGAGATCGCTCGAAAGCGATAAGGCCGCCAGTTGCCCTCCTTTATATTTAATCATGTTACATTTTTTATATTGTAATGCAGCGAAGGGTAAATAAATAAATAAATAATAAATAAAAAAATAAGTTTTAGTAAAAATTCTAAGAGTTTATTACGGTATATTGTTATTAATAAATACTAGTATTGAGTTAAGTTATGGGATTTTGTACGGGAAAATTAAGTTGAGATACTTAAATCAATTTATATTGTTTTCATCTGATTTTATGATAAATCTTAGCATAACGATGCTGGCAACCTTTGGACTAATAGGGGCTAAGTTAATAAGGTGGTTGCATTCTATATTTCTAATATGTTTGTAGTATAAATCTAATCGACTATGTATTTGCGTGTTGTTCTCACGAGAATGTAAGTGCGTGCTACTATTGCACCATGCCTACTGCTGATTTGCTTTTTTTTTATTGTTTATTATTAATTAACTATTTACTCAAAGATGTCATGTGGAACATGGTGTAATGGTTGCAGCTCCTTACAAACAATTTGTAAAACAAAAACTTGGCTATTAAAAAGAGTGGCGGAGAGTTTAGCCAGTTCTCTTCCGTTCTACGCCCTTGATTTGAGAAGTGGTAGTAAATGTAAAATTAGAAGCATTTAATATGTATTTCTTTATTGACGTTCGTAAGTGTACATTGTGTTACCTTATGAATTAAGTTATCATATGATATCTATCCTTACATCATTAAGCGTTTGATTGAATGCTCTAACCTATGGCGCTACAGGTTCAAATTAAAAACATATATTTGTAGTGAAACTTCAGAGCAAAGCTATTATTTTGTTAATATAAATAAGTTTTATTTAAAAGGCAATGTAAATCAAAGACAATATTATAGATACTAACCCAAACAATTGCCAATATAAACCTTCTTGTTATTTCGTTGCGTATACCTCAGGACGTACGCACCACGAGAATTGCACGTACATGGTACGTTCGTACCGCGTATCACTTTCTTAGCGGGCGACATTTTTTCGTCTGCGTAACTGTAATAGAGAAAATGATTCAATATTGATGTATTAAATCGGTTTTGGTCCAGCTAAGCTGTAATCTGTTAAGAATTGTTTGTAAGGTAAAGGATTACATTGTGATGAAAAGGCCGAAAATCAGATGACGATGAAACACAGATGGTTCTCGAACTTGTCTAAGAAAATTATAAAAACAGATGATCTGAGGCCCAAGGCCTATATAATGTTACACGCAGTCACACAGTTGTAATTGTGAGATTAGATTTTTTAATTTATTTATATTACAGAATCTAATATATAAAATTCTCGTGTCACAATGTTCGTTCCCATACTCCTCCAAAACGGCTCAACCGATTCCTATGAATATTTTTATGCATATTCAGTAAGTCTGAGAATCGGCTACTATCTATTTTTCAAACCCTTAAGTGATATGGGGAGAGCACACAAAAAATATTTTTTTTGTTTTTATTTTTTTTATAACACAACATACAAAAATACATACAACCCATCATTTTCACCTCTCTACGATCAACCCCTATTTTTTATTATTGTAGATTAATATTTTTATTGAACTAAAAAAAAGTTTGCTACAAATAATATACATATACATGTACATGGCAAAACAACGTTTGTTGGGTTAGCTAGCTATCAATACAATAAAATTATAATTCTGCATTAGATTACAAAACTGCTGTAGTTTGTATACTGTACTGTTTTGTCTCTATCTGTCAAATTGTGTTTACACTGTGATAAAAAGAATCAGATGGTTTTATAGGGGGTAAAATGTGCTAAAACTTACTATAAGAGTTTAGGAGCATCACCCTGCCCTTCTGTAACTGGCTGTTCTTGGCTGAGACTGGACCTGTGTACTCTTCTAGCAGAATTCTTTAATGTTTCCTGTCGTCTTTGTATTTCATCCTTCATTTTTTTCCGCTAAAATTAGAAATTTTTTGATCACCAAAAGTGTATTTTTGACAGAAATAAGCAAAGTGGATGAAAATTAAAAACCCATACAGACACACACACCCCCACTCACTTTAACAACCACATGATTAGTGGTTAGTCATTGTCATGTCTAGGCTATATTTTTTAAATTTCTTAAAATAATACATATTGTCTTACATAAAAAATTGTGGATTGCTAATAAACACTTACATACATCTTTTTAAAATATTTATTTATTATATATATAATTTGAAGTTCATCTGGGCTATATAAGGATTTTTGACATGACTGAGAATAATGACTGAGTATTTACTTTAGATTCAGATCATTACATCTATATTAAAAATTATAAAAGTACCTCTTCATTTTCCTTTAATTCTATGTCTTGTTGTTTCAATTTCTCCATCTCAGTCTTCTGTTTCAACATTTCATCATAAAATGAAAGTGTAGGTTTGTTGTGATCATGCAAAAATTGCTAAAATAGTAAAAATAAGGATTAATAAGCGGCTACTAAAACTGTATCAATAGGTAACTTAGTCAAACTAAAATGATTAATGAATGGGTACTAAAGTATACCAATGTCTTCTGTATGGTATCAATCACAGTATTATTATTACATCTAAAATCCAAAATTGTATAAAATTATTTCTTTACAACTTGTAAGTTGATCAAGCTCATTTGTTTTTGGGCTTCATTAAAAAAGTCAGAACTGATATCCTATAACCTGTTGACATTCCCATTTATGATTATGATTTAATCAGCTATACAATGTTTCAGCCTCATGCTTATGATTGTACTGTTACCGATATTACGAACCGTAGCGATCAGTATAACATGTTAAAGTAATGGTAAAATAATATTAATGATTTTTAAAAATTTAGTTGTAATTACCTGTGTATGTTGTGCTAGTTGAAAAATCATGACTTCCCCGCATAAATCAACAGCCATTTTCTTTAGATCTGAGATAAGTTTTGCTGCATTTTCATCAGATAGACCAAACATTTTATTAATTGCAATTGTGGGTGGTCTAAAAAATTATATAATAACTTCAGTATTTAACATATGATTTTTGGGCATCTGATTCCAATCAGAAAACAGTTTTTTACGGCTTAGTGTTTTCAAAAATATAAATTGCTTACCTATCTGGATAATTATGACAACATTTCAACTGAAGAGTGACTGAACAGTGAACTCCTTCTGAGTTGTGCAGGGGCAATAATGTTAATAGTATGTCCAAAGGACGCCACTCACTCCAAACAGCTTTTTTACGAATGTCAACCACTGCATCTCCATATATTGCCTGTTATATTTAAGATTATTTTCAGAAAGAAATATCATTGGAGATTTCTTTAAAGATACTTTACATGGCATTGACAATAATTAATAGTAAAACTAAAATTATAATTATGCTGATAAACAGATGAAAAAAACCAAAATATAGATCTGTATTAAGATTCTGAGATATTCAAAATGTCACTTAGTGCTTTATAATGTTAAATGTTGTTGAACTTTTTGTATAATATTTAAGTGTATTTAAGTAGAAGGATCTAAAATAAAAGTAATGATAAAATTTTAAGGCACAAAATCAGAATTAAAATTCAATAATATCTAAAAAGAGATTCGTGGTTTTCGGAAGCATATAAGTTAAATTTATTATATACATAATATTGTTTGTTTTGAAATTGAAAATCTTATAACCTGTAATGCGACCATTTCGTTATTTTGTCTCTCTTCACAGCTTTCTTCACTCATTTTTAGCCAAGTTTCACCGTATGAGTATAGTCATACAATAAAGAATCCTTAACAAGATTCCTAAATTCCTAATTAGAAAAAAAACTAAACTTTTCAGAAATTGTTGGCACAAATAAACCGACAATAAAATAGAAATACATAATACAAATGAAAAATGGTATTTATTTGATCCGTAAATAAGATTCAAATTAGAAAAATTGTTAAACTGTCTCCAATAGTTCGCCTGACAGTTTACATTATATTATTTGACCGTCAATCGTCATGAACTTGACACATGCCACAGAGCATGTAATGATTTTTCCGTCGATATTCGACAATTTTGTTACTATACAACAATGTGAAACATATTTAGACGCATTTAATCCAAGTTAAATATACCGTTATCCTTAAGCAAATTAAATTTCTTTGAAAAATGTACTTTCAAGATGTATTTGACCAATAGAGGTTATTGACGTTCCTATTCTTATCTAAACCACTTTGTAACTCATTGTACTAAGAATAATCATTGATGTTTGAAATTTTTTAATAGTTGTTCTAACTCTAAGGCACATAAGTAAGAGGATAATATTGTTAATTAAATAGTTTGGTGTTGTTTCTATTTTCACTATTGAGTAAAATATTAAAAACAGTTATCGAAGCCGTAACACTTAAACAGTCTGTAATAATTTTATCCTATTAAGATTTTGGTTTATTCAGCTGTATAAAACGAATTAACCTGTCACTGGTTGTCAGTTCAATTTTAGGCGGGAAGGACGCCTGTCAAAATGTGTCAATTCGCTTGGACCACTGAAAATACTTGTTGGAGGCTTAACATTTTTGCAGTGTGTGGTGTGGTGTAGAGTAAAGATTTAAGCGTATAATTAAAAATAAACGCAAATTACTCTAGTGGTTTTTGTCTGCGGTGCGCCTGAATGTCCACTGCAGAATATTTTATTTAGACCGTTTTAATGTCTGTCACAGTAGCGATATTGTTATGTATTTAATATTTTATAATGTTACATTTTTTTCGAACTTTTCGTATTAGTTTAGGAAAATGTATGTATTTTTGTGAATAAATAAAATATTATTACTAAATATTCGATTGAGCGTATTATTGTAATTGGTACCGCATTAAGTATCTCATCAAAAATATGGAAAACATATTATCTAGTAAGTAATAAAAATAAATTTAATGCTTCAATTTCCCATGATTAATGACATTTTCGTCTTTTCCAAAGCTTAAGAGGTTATCAAATTATCTTCTAATCATTTGATTTATTTATCTTTTGCAAAAGATGGGAAATCTTATAAATTTCACCAACCCTAAAACACCTGAGCTCAGAATACTAATGAAGTTTTTGCGTCAACCCTTTCAAATCTAAAAGGGTCGAAGTTGTCAGTTCGGTTTACTTATCCACGATGCTCAGGGCTGCTACGTGGCGGAATTGAGGGTAGTTGCAAAAAAAGTTAGTTTTATCATATCCACGTATCTTTAAGGCCTTAGGTACAGATGCGCACCTACCTTTATTTTTAAAAATACATCTAATTGAACAGCTTTAACTAAAGTACCCATCCGTCTAAATCACAGCGTAAAGACGATTTGACAGTAACGAAAAAAGTACTTTGGTAAAAATTATGTAATTAGAATGATTTCATTTTTATGAGTATCAAAATCTAAATATACCACATATATTATGACAATAAACTCTCCGTCTACATAAGTAAACACCCACTTGTATATCCTTTCAACAAAATTTCATTAGTATCTGATTGTCCTTCTTGTAAAATGTGTGATGTTTGCGAGCAAAAGTAAAATAAAATAAAAAAGTAACTATTAAGAATCATATATTTTTAATCTAACAAAGCATAACAGTACATACTGTCGCCGCTGCAGAAAAAAATTTATGGTGGTACAATCTAAACTTCGCCACACATAATGGCGTGCAAATTTGTCTTAAAAGGAATTTTACATAGAAGTTAAATGCATAATGTGTTAAATCATTAGAGTCAATTCTTATATTATTTGTAGTGATAAAATATCACTTTATTAAAATATATTATTACGTTATAAAATAAATATTAGTTATAATGTTTCACGCAAATAATCATTAATAGAATAATGCATTTCCAAAAGTAGTACATTAAGTCGACTTTTAAAAACTCTTATATATTATAATAATTTACAAATATTTTAAAGTTTGTAAATTATTATAATGCTCGATTGCCATACAAATGTTTATTCCTATACAATTACAGATTAATTTTTGGCACAGCCAATTTCTCTCCATACCTACTTCGACAGATGTCTATTCCCGTTGACTTAAAAATATTAATGTTTTTGTGAATCAATAAGGACATTTCTTAAATATCTTCTATTTCTAATATAATCATTGGTCTAGTCACTAGTGGTTAGTTCCCCTGACTGCGAATCCATGGGTCCCGGGTTCGATCCCCGGCTGAGACGAACATCGATGTGATGAGCATTTGGTGTTGTGCTTAGGTCTTGGGTGTTTAAAAATATGTATTTATATGTCTATCTATCTATAATATGTATGTATATCCGTTGCCTAGTACCCATAACACAAGCTTCACCAGCTTAGCATGGGACTAGGTCAATTGGTGTGAATTGTCATTAAAAAAAATAATAATATGTATATACCCTACAAGAGCAGTGTTGGCCTAGTGGCTTCAGCGTGCGACTCTCATCCCTGAGGTCATACGCTCGATCCCGGCTCCAATGGACTATCTTTCATGTGCGCATTTAACATTCGCTCGAACGGTGAAGTAAAACATCGTGAGGAAACCGGCTTACCTTAGACCCAAAAAGTCGATGGCGTGCGGTTGGCACAGAAGGCTGATCACCTACTTCCCTATTAGATTAACAAATGATCATGAAAGATACAGGAATCTGAGGCCCAGACCTAAAAATGTTGTAGTGTTATTTTTTATATACCCTACAAAATCGCATTGATACAAACAGAATCTCACAATACCTAATCTATATAGTACCTACAGAGGTTAGATCTACCCAAAGTAGAATATTAAAAGGTAACGTAAAATTCAAACGAGTGTAGTAACCGCTAAACGGGACGGAATTCGGCAACCCTTTCAGTGACGTGTTTACTGTTTTACGACGGTTCTGAAAGCATAAACTTTACAATTGTAAATGAAATGAATGAAGACGTTTTATCATGATTAAAAGGGTTTAAGGGATGAGGGATGGTTTTTGTAGATCTTGTTTTTGATTGAATTCAGTACGCGTGTAAGTGTAGGCATATAGCCATAGACATCTATGTGTCTATTTCATTGATTTGAGCATTAACTGAACCATCGAGAATAGAAGGTTAAAACAGATTACAGGTTACATTATATATGCATATTACAGCTCCATAGCTAAGTAACTACTATTAGTATAAGATCCCGATATACAACGACCTTCACCGAGATGCTTATTTAATGAAACTTATTTTATATTTAATTTAATATGTAAATAAATATAATCCATATGGGTTGCCTAGCAAATTTCAGTCCAGAGTATGTTTAATTAATATTTAAAAAATTTTTTTTTTATAATTTGCATGTAGTACATTTTTTTTAATTTTTTCAATCAATTTTTTTAATCAGGGTAGTATTATATATGTACCACTATAACTTTCTTTTTTACTAAAGATGTATATATACTTTAGTGTCACATAAAAAATATACACATAAATAATTAATTGATTAAAAACAACTTAACGTTTGCATATTCTATGGGCTTCATACTTTCGATTGGTTTGGAATTTATCTAATTAATAATTTATCTAAAAAAATTTTTTTTTTTATATTAATTAAAATACTCTGGACTGAAATTTGCTAGGAAACCCATATGGATTATATTTATTGACATATTAAATTAAATATAAAATACGTTTCATTAAATAAGCATCTCGGTGAAGATCGTTGTATTTTGGGATCTTAGACCATATTATATCTTAAAGTAGATAAAAGCAGCGATTAACATTTATGAATAGAGTAAACGAAATGCCGTAATTCGTAATACAACACTAACAATAATATTACAATATTATTTATTCTACGCGGGGTCAAAATATATTAAAATACAAATGCAAATATCTTGGAACAACTCTGACAATAGTTCTATTCTCTGGAGGTTCCGACTGTTTCAGTTGAGTTAAAATAGCCGTAGAATATAGTTTTAGTGTCATGTTAAATTAGTGTGAGTCTATTGTTGTTTAATGTTTTAGTCTGTGGAAAAATATAAGGGATAATCTGCGCACTGCGCAGTTTTATGACAGTTAACCACTTTTATACATAGTTCGTAATAAATCAGTTTAAGGCTACATAGAAAAAGAGCTCTAGGCTTTATATATTTAAAAAAATATAAATTCAAATATTATCACTATGGCAACATTTCCATAGACATAGATAATCTTTGATTTACTGAATTGATAAAAAAACATTCATAATTTGAAACTGATAATATATGATGAATTCGGAAGTTGTTGCCTATGTCACTTATCAGAACTGCTAAAAGCACTCTGTAGTGGTGTAATTATTGTTTATATAGAAATTTCGTAATTGTATTTGTAATATTGTCTACGCATCATTATTTCGTACTTCTTTCTACGCATCATTATTTTTTCTTCTTTCGTACTTTCGGACTGACTGATCCACTTGCACGTGGATCAGTCAGTCGCCCTATAACCGCCATGTAAGTCAGAGGACAATAAAGCTAGTGAATTCTGTTATGGTTTTCATTTGGTGTACCTCAAACACTAAACTGGTGACCCCGACGTGATTCGCGGGCGGCCCGACGTGATTCAATGGGAACTAAAAGGAAAATCTAAATAGGGCGGGGCGGCTCACAAAAATATGTAAAAATTTGTCGTGCAAGTATACAAAGAAAGCGCACAACAACGGCGAAATCGCAGCCATGGCCGGAGCATCATCAGCAGCACCACAGATGCCTGCTGTAGCAGACACAATTACGGGGCTCATGCAGCAAATAAACAAGCTCATGCTAGAAGTTGCGGCACTCCGCAGCGAGGAACAAGATCAAGGACGTCCCAGGAGTCGCGGCCACCAAAGCTACAGGAGCAGGTCCGCGTCGCACAAAAGAAGGACTCCAGGGGATCCAGAGTGGCTCTGCAGGTTTCATTTCCGGTGGAGGAAGAACGCGAGGAGGTGCGAGGAACCTTGTGCCTGGCGTAAAGACAGACAGCGGCGCAGGAAACTAGAACCAGTATATCCGCAGGCGGTGGACGGATGTACTGAGGGACAGGTATCTAGTAATCACCGTTTGTTAGTTAGGGATAGTTTATCTAAGTTTACTTTCCTGATAGACACAGGAGCTAATATTTCGGTAATCCCGAAATGGTGTGTTAAACAACGCACACTAATTCATTGCGATTTTAAATTATACGCGGCTAATGATAGCGAGATAAAAACATATGGCATATGTTATTTAACAATAACTTTTGGTCTTAGGAGAGATTTAAAATGGCCGTTCATAGTGTGCGATGTTAAGCAACCAATAATCGGGGCAGATTTTTTAAGAAATTTTAGATTATCAGTTGATTTATATAATAATAGATTAGTTGACCTAGTTACTAATTTGTACGTTTGTGGAACAAAGAGTGTAAACTCGATAGGAGCGGTGAAGTCTATTAGTAGTAGCCAGCCGTACGCGGAATTACTTGAGCAATTCAAGGAAATCACGCGTCCACCTATTTTTAAGGAAGTGCCAGAGCATTCTGTCTATCACCATATTGAGACAGCAGGCCCGCCAGTGTATACGCGCGCAAGGAAGCTGCCACCTCACAGGTATGATTTAGTTAAAAAAGAATTCCAGCTGATGCAGGAGTTAGGGATATGCAGACCATCGAGTAGTCCGTGGGCCAGCCCACTACATGTAGTGCCTAAAAAGAACGGTGAAATTCGACCTTGCGGGGACTATAGAATGCTTAATGCGATTACAAAACCGGACCGTTACCCGATACCTAGAGTTCAGGACTTTACCTATGGTTTACATAACAAAAAAGTTTTTTCAAAAATTGATATTTGTCGAGCGTATCATGTTATAAATAATAAAATTAGGCCGGAAGATATTGAAAAGACAGCGATTATTACCCCATTCGGACTTTTTGAGTTCCCAAGGATGACGTTTGGACTGCGTAACGCGGCACAAACATTCCAAAGGTTTATAAATAGTACGATATTAGCAGGCATAGAACATTTGAATAGTTTAGATGATAAGAATATAACCGGAGAATCATATGTATTCGGTTACCTTGATGACGTCATCATTGGATCAGATAACGAGCTAATACACCAAAAACATTTGCGACTGTTGTTCGAGCGTTTCAGTAAATATAGTATGTCAATTAACTTAGGAAAATGCGTTTTTGGTCAAACAAAAATAGATTTTTTAGGATACGAGGTCTCAGAAAAAGGTATTAGTCCATTACACGACAAAGTTCAGGCTATCGAAATGTACCCGAAGCCAGAAACTATTGTGGACCTTCGCAGGTTTCTCGGCATGTTAAACTTCTATAGAAATCACATACCAAACGCCGCGAAAGTACAAGGAACGTTAGATAGGTATTTACATGGAGCAAAAAAGAACGATAAGCGTAAGATACAGTGGACAGACGAGGCTAGTAGGGCATTTGATTTGTGTAAGGAGAATTTAAAGAACGCCGCCACTTTATCGCATCCGATTGCAAACGCAGAATTAGCTTTAATGACCGACGCATCCGATTTCAGTATCGGCTCGGTGTTACAACAAAAGGAAAACAATACTTGGAGACCCCTAGGATACTTTTCAAAAAGGCTTACGGAATCCCAAAAGAAGTACTGCACATATGACAAGGAACTTTTGGCGATTTACTCAGGCATCGTTTATTTTAGAGACTTAATAGGTAGGAATTTTACGGTGTATACAGACCATAAACCGTTAACATTCGCATTTAGTAAGTTAGGCTCAAACAAAGAATTACCTAGAAGGGCGCGACAGCTGTTATTTATTAGCGAATTTACAAATAACATTCAACACGTAATAGGTAGTGAGAACGCAGTTGCGGACGCATTGTCGAGGATAGAAGAGATAACATGTCCGAACCCGATACAATACGTAGACATCGCCCATGCGCAAGCCGATGACGCTGAGTTAGCAAATTTATTGAGTACAAGTACCACTAGTAGCATACAATTGAAACAAATGAACTTTAATAATTCCGATGATTTGATTTATTGCGAAACGTCTACTAAAAATATTAGGCCATACATTCCGAAAGAGTTTAGAAAGTCTATATTTGATTATTTCCATGGGTTAGCGCATCCAGGGGTAAAGGGTTCGCGAACACTTATATGTAAAAAAGCATTTTGGCCAAATATGAACAAGGATATAGGGATTTGGGCAAAGACATGTATTCAATGTCAAAAAAGTAAAATAGTGCGACACACGGTGTCTAAGTTAGGTACTTTCGAGGAAGGCGACCGTTTTGCACATTTGCATATCGATTTAATAGGACCACTACCCGTGACGGAACATGGCTATAGGTATTGCGTGACGATGATAGATCGGCGTACACGATGGCCGGAGATTTGTCCAGTTACAGATATGACGGCTGAGACTGTTGCAAAGGCAGTTTATGATAACTGGATCTGTAGGTACGGTTGTCCAATTTTCCTGACGTCAGACCAAGGCCGGCAGTTTGAGAGCGATTTATTCATAGATTTAATGAAAATATTAGGCATTCGTAAAACACGTACTAGCCCTTATCATCCGCAGGCAAATGGTAAAATAGAAAGATGGCATAGGTCTTTAAAAGCGGCATTGATGGCGAGGTTAAACAATAACGCAGCTTGGTTCGCAGAATTACCTACGGTGATGCTAGGACTGCGAGCAGCGTGTCAGGCGGACAGCGGTTACATAAGCGCAGCGGAATTCGCTCTAGGTCATTGTTTACGTTTACCTGGTGAATTTTGTAGCGATAGTATTACCAAAATAGAGAATCCGCAAGCGTACATAATTAGATTAAGAGATATTTTAAATAGTATTAAACCTAGATCTAGAGATTTTAATAATAAAAATATGTTTGTACATGCTGATTTAAGTTCCTGTTCACATGTTTTCTTGAGAATGGACGCAGTACGGAAACCTTTAGTACCACCTTATTGCGGACCCTACAAGGTATTGGAAAGGAATAAAAAGAATTTTAAGATCGCAATAAATGATAAAATTTCTTATGTTTCAATAGACCGTGTAAAGCCAGCGTACATACTAGATGAGTTTAATAGCAACCAGGTTAGCGGAAACTTAGATCAGCATAAGCAGGTTAATGAACCTTTAAAAACGCGTAGTGGTAGAAGTATTAAGCAACCCGTTAGGTTTATGTTTTGATTTGTAAGCAACATACTTAGTATTGCAAATTCAGCGATTGTTCAGCTAATTGCAAAACTAATTTGTATTTAGATTTAAAATAAAAATATAGAATTCATTTATACTACGTATATAGTTATAACATTTACACTTTGTCATAGTTTTATTTAAAAGTTTCAGTAGTAATTTTTTTTTTTTTGTGTTTATATGTATCTACCTACTCATTTTTTTTTTTTTAAGAAGGGGGTGTATGTAGTGGTGTAATTATTGTTTATATAGAAATTTCGTAATTGTATTTGTAATATTGTCTACGCATCATTATTTCGTAATTCCACTTGCACGTGGATCAGTCAGTCGCCCTATAACCGCCATGTAAGTCAGAGGACAATAAAGCTAGTGAATTCTGTTATGGTTTTCATTTAGTGTACCTCAAACACTAAAACTCGAAACGAATTATACGTTAAACGTTAAACCTTATTTATAAGTTTTAAAAAGTTTTTAGTTAGACTAAACTAACTAACAAATTGAACTAAACTAATTAACTATAGTTTAATTTGTAATACACAAACACAGCTCGTGTTACAACTAAATATAGATTTTTTTTTCATGATTTTTATAGTATAGTTTTGATAGTATGTGTACTACGGCCTACCCAATACGTGTAGTTCTAAAGGATGTATTAATTCTTAAGGAAAGGCGGCAGCGGCTGCTGAATAATGCTGCTTTCTGTTTTCTATAAAATTGTGTTTTCTATAAGAAAAACAACGAACGTCATTAAAGAACGTTTTAACTTTCGTAATTAAACTATTACGACACATCCCACCAGATCAAACGCCACCCCAAATAATTGAAAATGAAATGAAACAGGAGCCACGATTCTTTTGTTTTAATCTACACCACAATCCGATTGAAACGACATTCGCAGATGATTCAAAATCGGAAATACAAATGAAATGCAGGAAATTGGTTTTTACTAAAGATCATACAATGTATTTTTGTGGTAAAGGGTTCGTTGTTGAGTTGTTTGAGCACTTTTTTTGGATAAATAACATTTATTGTTTGACAGAAAGCATAGCGCCCCTTATATAGCGCGTTATTATATAGCGATTTAAATAATTCAATCAAGAACCATATTATCCTTATTTACAGATTTACAACTTCCGTGTTGTTCTTATAATATCAGAAGCACAATAGAACAAACATATTATATTATTAGTATGCGGTACGAAAAGATTATATTGAAATCAGAATGGCTTTTGAAGTTACGAGCTAAGCCGGGTGGTAAGGCATACAAGGTAACAAAAATTAAAAAAGGGTGCGTGTACTTATGTATGCGCGTAAGAAGTTATACTTCTTTGGCATTATTAAAAATAGTTTTTGATTGCATGCAAATAATTAATTACAATTAAATAATCAAAGACTGGAAAAGGAGTCATTAAAGTCAATAAAGTTCAGTTTACATTTGAAAAATTAATTAAATAAATATTTATTATTATTCTCTTACATTAAACAAATAAAACACTATTTATCTTTAAAACATTTTTATTTCATTATACTATTTATTTTTAAGTGACTGTCTTCATCAGAATTTCGGTTTGTAATTTTAAATTAATCATTACTTGGTTGTGCATCTACGAGGCTTCTCCAAAACTAAAACTACTACTTGCTTTCTGCAACAAATAAGAGAATATTAATTTAAGCTCTGTCCATGCAAAACTTAATTTTTTTTATAATTCATATTATAAATTTTTTAACACATTTATATTAATATAATTATATAAATGTGTTAATAATATAATTTGTAGCACATGCTACAGACCTGGATAGCAACTTTCTTTTATTCTATTTAGAGATAGAGATAATTTAAATATAATACCGGTGTCTTCCTTGTAGGTTTCTTTGGAGTTGTTTGGGGATTCTTGTTCTTGATGATTTTCTTTAACCTTTCTTTAATCCTACAAAATAATGAAATTGTTAAGTTATGTTGTCACTGTTGTGCACACCTTTGTTTGGCTTTTTTAGTATTCAAGTTATGTCAAAACTGATTTATTACCTTGTCATTGTTGGCTTTTGGGATATCAATTGTTTCCAAAATGATTTTATTTGTAATATCCTGAAATATATAAATAACATCTATTAATTTAAGTATCATGGTGAGTGGTTCGCACTCAGGTATTAAGGTGTATTATACCCACTGTCCATTATAAGTGGGAATGGGCTCACTTCTGGCTGGACAGAGTTTCGGTACTACAAGTGCAACATGGATGTTTTGAGGTATTACAATATCTCTAACTACCTGTATTCCCCATAAAGTACTGTTGTGAGCATATGCCTATGCTTGAAAGGTTGAACCTTGAACATTACCATACATCATATTTATAATTAACATTCCTACCTCGACACCATCACAATCAAATTCATTGAAATCTACTTCAAACCGTTGCGGTATCATCTCTGCCATATCCATTGTGTCTCGAGAAGGTGATGGTGGCTTTGTTCCACCTCCAGTTTTAGATGTTTCACGGCGATAAGATGACAACTCTTTTTTTGTATTCAATTTAGTGCACTTCCACTGATTCATCAATTGTTTTTTGTCTCTTGTCCTTATATTTGCTAGATTAAATCTGAAAAATTACATGTTTTGATTAAATAATGTGGTCATTTTTTTGAGATGCAGGTACTTATTAAAATGTTTACTTCTCTGTTATATCGCTCCAAGCCTTCATTTTCTCCTTATTAGTATTCGTGCTTAAATCTTTGTTCTCAATTATTGATATATAGAATATTTCTAAAACGTTGCTGTAACAAACGCAATAAACATAAGCAATGAATAATGGTTCATGTTTCAGTTTTAATCAACAATAATACTCGATAATACCTACGGATAGTTAACCTCAATTGTATTGAAGCACTCAGGAAGGTTGGCACAGTTTTTTCACAAATATTTTATCATATTAATTAGTTTTGATTTAGATATTAAATTTAAATCACTTCTGATTATAATTCAGACGCACATATAAAATTCGCACTTGTATAATGAAAATAACTAGATACATAGATAATCTTTTATTTTAAACAATAATTCAAACTCCTATATTTGTTTAAAAGGTAAATGTCAATGTCAGATGTCAATTGTCATGGATATTCAAAATTCTTGTTAAGCTGCTAAGCTAAGAAATAGAATATGCGTGAAGTTAGCTTATATTCTATTTCTTTTGTAGATTGCGCACGCTATAATCACACTCCGAATTTTGTGTCATAGGTGCGCGCGCATCGTAAAATTTCACTCTCATCAAATTTTCATAACGCGCCTAAAGAAGTATAACTTCAAAAATGTTACACAGATTTTAAGTAAGCGTCTAAATCTTGTCAAAAACTACTTATCACATTTGAAAAAAAAATTATATGAACAATGTAACATGGCTGATTCCGTATCACAAAATGTTACGTACTTCAATGTATTGTGGCGTCATTCGAAAGGAGGTAAAAAGTGTTGTGTCACAAATAACGCATAGAATATTGTTTGTGTCTGTTTCATCATAAGCGGTTGATAGGACACTATGATTTAGTTCACAATAATTATATTCTTTACAATAAAACTATAAAAATTAATAATCTTGATAGCTTATATCATATAATCTATCAAGATTATAAGATATAAGCTATCTAGCTATTTTAGCTTATGTTATTAATCTTGATAGTTAATAGACACATAGTGACATAGACATTAACTTGAAGATATCTAGAAAAGTTGAATTAAAAACAACACAATCTTTAAAGGAATACAGTTTCTATATTCCCCCTATTATCAAGCAACTATAAAAGCTTTCATCGCTTTTCATATAAATTCTATATCTCACAAATTTTTAAAATTCATCAAAAATTTCATTAGCAATTCGCATCTTTGTCGACAAAGTCGTTTACATAAATGTGTATATTTATGCCATCTATTTATATTAAAACACAAATCACCCTTTTTAATAAGTATAAGGCCTACAGATTTCGATTAGCCCTGCTGAATAAACCTGGTTTTATGCTTGTACTTGTTTCCTGAGCGTCACCGCAGTCTAGACGATTGCTTTTGATATCGCTTAGAAAACTAATTTCCGATTTAATTACTTTATGGGTATTTGACGTGGACAATATATTGGTTCTACTGTTGTTTACCAAAACATTATTATATAACTAGGATGACAATGATTTAAAAATTGTAGGCAATATTGCATAGTTTGAAATTTGATCGACTACGTGTTTGTTCTCACTATATTGCAAGTGCGTGCTTCTATTTTCCCCACTGATGCTGCATTTGTCACTTTATTATTGTTTCAGTATGTCAAGTGCAGCCGGCGTTCGTCATAAAATACATTAAAACATGAACTTAATGTAATCCTCGATTATAAGCTTTTTTTGTAAAGAAATGAAACCATTATACCATGCTTATAATGGTTTCATTCACACCAAAACTTAGAGATTAAAAAGATTAAAGAGTTTCTTTATTTTTATTTAATAGGAGGCAAATGGGTAGAACACTCCCGTGGTGTTAAGTCATACCTCCGCCCATAGACACTCACATTGTCAGAAGGATCGCAAGTCCGTTGCCGGCCTTTTAAGAATTGGTACGTTGGTTGAAGTTTATTTTCTTGCTTTATGTTATGGATTTGGGAACAGGGAGCAAATTAAAATAAAGATCTTTTTTTAAATATTAATATTATACATTTAAAATTGTGTTATATACTTTTAAATAACAAATTAAGTATGAAATTTTTGTGATACTATATTTCTAGTTTTAATTGCTACAGTTAACTCCGCTAATATTCAGAGCCAAGGTGTAATTCAAGTTGTGAAATAAAATTCTAGGATTAAAGCCGAGCTTTTGAAATATGCGGTTATTTTAATATTCCTGAGTGCTAGGTTGTGGTTTGCGGAGGAAGTACAGCCTATAGCTATAATTAAGTAAATTAATTCTTGAGTTTTTTTACTTTTGAATAGTAATATTAATTAGTAAGTCTCTTTATTAAATTAAATTAATACAGCTACTAGTTTAATCGTGTAGCAAAAAATTCTATTTTTATCATCAAATTTTATTAACCATTATGTTTTATTCAAAACTTATTCAGAATTATAAATCCACAAAAATAAACATTGGCCGTTGTTCCTTTCCAATAGTTCTCTTTAAAGAATGTTAGGTCTTTTTAGGTCTAGGCCTCAGATTTCTGTATCTGTTTCATCAATCTAATAGGCAAGTAGGCAGTCTCCTGTGCTGGACTTGACTATTTTGAGTCTAAGGCTAGCCGGTTTCCTTACGAGGTTTTCCTTCTCAATTCGGTCGATTGTTAAATGCGCACATAGAAAGTCAATTGGTGCACAGTCGGAGATCGAACCTACGAACTCGGGGATGAGAGTCGCACGCATCTTTTTTCCCTAACGCGCCAAAAGAAGTATAACTTGAAATAAACTAAAATGTTGACTAAAGCTAACTTCAGGGTGTCGGCGTTTTGTGACGGTGTGCGGGTGTCGGTTTTTTGTGACGGTGTGCGCGTGCATTGTAAAAATTTACTCTCATAATTTTTCTCTAACGCGCCAAAAGAAGTATTTCTTCAAAAAAAATCATATAGGTACAATATTGTCGATACAAATTATTACGAGCCCCTACGTATAAAGAAGCAATCACGCAGTCCCATTGTAAATGACAAGTGGGAAATTGAAAGGTTTTCGAGTACTATTTAACGCCCCATTGTGAGTTTATTTAATTTACGACCAATCGTTCTGTATTGTCAATTTAGAAAAACGTAGGCAGAATTTAAATTTGTCCTGTCATTTTTGTACGAATCCATTTTGGGTTTTGGATTAGATTTGGGGTAGATGCGGGATATGTACGAGGTATACATTTTAAGTGGTACCTTCTGTAATAGACCAAGGCTACCATTCAACTTCCAACAACGATTCCAATTCTAATATTAAGTTGTCGTACTATTAAATGTTATTAAAGCTTAGCGTAGCTTTTACAATAAAATTAATATTGGATCGCAGCTTTTGCCTTAAGGCTCTATCCCAGCACGAATTGCAGAGTCGGGTGAGTGTGTCGGGGTGGACTGCGAGGCGCAGTGGAGACCTGTAGCACTGAGGCTCGCCGGCCCGTAATAACAATTAGTTATGTAAAACATTAAATTAATGTATTTTATTTAAAAAAAAATCTGAAATGGATTACTTGGCTTGCGATAAAATATATCGTGTAAATTTCAAAATCATGTTCTATATTCATTTTCATCATAAAATGAATTCAAAGTGTCAAAAATTGGCTATGTTTGGATTTTTTTTCTATACAGCGACGTTATTTTAATCGTGTATCGATCTTTCAAAATGGATACATAAACTATGCAACTCCACCATATATTTTTTCCATTCACCCTACTTCAAGAAACGATGACGAAAAATGGAAAGAAACAATGTACTTTTTTGGAGTTTGGCGACCAGATAGGTCCTTAATAGAAAATATTTTATGTACCAATATACGCTTCATATACATTCTCTTTGGAACTGCATCTGCATTCTATCTTATATATAAATTATAAATAATAATAGGCATAGGAGAAATAGACTTCCGCAGAGAGTATAGTGACGTTATTCATGGCGCGAGAATCTCGGTTTGGTTTGCTTAACATCGGTGTTTCCGGAATGCTCCGACTGTTATACAGGTTGTTCACTTAATATTTTTTTAGGAGCTATATTTGGTCAGTGATTGCAAGTGACTCCTAATTCCTAACGTCTAAGTGTTGTGTGCTCAATTTCCTGCTATGGATATTGGTGTAAGAAATTTATATATATGTCGAAGATTCAACGCGATTAATAATTACAAAGTTGGTATCACTACCGTCGTCCGACATTACTACTAAATATTTAAACACAGTCAGTGCGCACGTCCGGCCGCGGCGCAGGCGCCGATCGGAAAGCAACTCTAGCACTTCTCAGTTCACGACCGATTCTACGCACTACTGACAAACTGACTTTCACAATAATTGACACATTGACACTTTACAACCTGTAAGATGTCTATGATATTGCGTGGTTTTGCCATTGCGTGGTGTTGCCATTGTAATCAAACAAATTACACCGTGTTCTATTATAACCTAATCTCTGACGTATATATATATCTTATTATTTAATAGGGGGCAAACGGGTAGGACACTCTCAATGCCAGAGAGCTGGCCTTTACAGAATTGGTCCGGTCTTTGAAGAACCCTAAGTAAGTTTGAGGTTATTAGTCAGTATTCGTTTTTCATTCTTTTGCACTTACGTTCAGTCAAAGTAATAAAATACACCAAATATTTTAAGGAACCCAGCATGTCTATACGCAGTATGAATGTTTAATCATAATATTTTATTAAAAACTTTAACTAAATTTATTTTTATTTAATAGAATTCTTGTACTAAAGATGTAGAAATTACTTTACTGTCAACTACAATTGTCAATATCGTCACAGAGCTCATAAATTAACAAAATCAAAGTGAAATCAGTTTAATACCGCTAATTCTTGTTTATTTGATATGCCTATATTACAAATTCATGACTATTTGACACTGAATGGTAATAGTGATTCCTGTCTGAGTCGTTATTATTATTAAAAGCAATTTATAATGTCGAAGCAATGGCGTTACTGTCGGCTGCCATTGTCATTATGTCACAGATCTCAACGTCAAATTCAAATTCAAAACAGACACAATCCACATCCACTTTGTCTATCTTCCCGTCAATTGTCTTTGGTTTTCCCTAATATCTTATTCTTAGCAGTCCGTCTAATAATTAAATAAAACTACGCGAAAACGAATCAAAACTATTCTTTAACGAAACAACCTGTATAAGAGCCATGTCAATATTGAATGCCAGGAAATGTTCCGATGACACGAGCAGCGTGCCTAGCATAGCCCGCTGTGGCCTGGGAGAGGTAGAGAGGTAATTAGGTAGCGGATTACCAACTTTCATTAAGCTATTTAAGGTATCAATTTCGAGTATGCAGGAAAATTGGCTCGAGAATTAGCGGCTTTATTAATCTGAAATATGATCATCCACAATGTGAATTTCATTCTATTTTAGGAAGTTTGATGACCCGTAATCTAATCTAATAATGTTTAATTGGGTCTGCGTAATTTTGCGGTTTCATTGCAGAATTAGGGTTTTTGCGGTAAATTAACTGGACCTTCAAGTGGAAGGCAACATCTTTTATGACATGATTAACCGAATGGCAAGTATTTTTTTAACTCGGCCTCGCGAGTCGTTGACGGCCTTTTAAGAATTAGTTCGCTCTTTACTTGAAGGATCCTAAGTCGAATTAAGTCGGAATTACTTCAGTGGGCAGCTTGTTCCACATAGTGGTGGTGGACGGAAAAAACTGCCTTAATGAACGCTCAGTTGTGGAACGACGGCCGTCGAGGTGATACGGGTGGGATTTCGTATTCTCCCTTGACGTCCGATGATGAAACTCAGTTGCAGGTATTAATCCGAACAACTCCTCTGAACACTCTCCATGGTGAATGCGGTAGAAGATGCAGAGTGATCCACACTCTACGCAACGCCAAGGGATCAAGCCGCTAGGAAAGGATTAGTAGTCGACGATTCGAACCGCTCTTCGATGAAGTAGTGAATGATAAAGCGAATAATCAATACCATTCTTATTATTCATATTTATTCAATCATATCCCGATATTGAGTATTTCATCACAAAACTAAAATCAAATTTCAGATGTTTACGTATTATTTAAAATGCTGTTTAAAATTAAATATAACGTATTATTATATATTATGATTTATCGTTTAAGTCATGGTTTTCAATTGTCTTAGACAAAAAAGTTTTTGAATATTCTATAAATGTATCTTTTTAAATATTTTAACAATAAATAAAAAAGGTATTTTACACACATTTGTACTGTACTTGTATTGTACATTAGTATTATACACATTATTTATATGTTCAGTGCCACATCCTTTTTTTAGCCGGCGGCTGAAATTGGTACTACCGTTGCAATTTTGAAATGTCAGACTAACATTGTTTATTTTCTGTCATTTCTTGTAAGTACAATAAATAATTTTACTGTCTACCAACATCTAATAATAATCCAACTAAAGTGTATTTATTTTTATTCCTTGCATTATTAATTACAATGGAAAAGTTTTAATTAACGAACGGTGCTGATTTAAAAGATACTATTATATTAATAGTACAGGTAACGAAAAATACTAAATACCATCCGTATCACCTCGACGTCCGTCGTTCCACAACAGAGCGTTTTCTAAGGCAGTTTTTGCCGCGCACCACCACTATGTGGAACCAGCTGCCCACAGAAGTATTTCCGAGCCAATTCGACTTAGGGTCCTTCAAGAAAAGAGCGTACCAATTCTTGAAAGGCCGGCAATGCACTTGCGAGCCTTCTGGCATTGTGAGTATCCATGGACGGCGGTATCACTTAACATCAGGTGAGCCTCCTGCCCGTATTATATTAAAAAAAAAAAATCATATCAGTTGTTCCTAAGTTTGTGTGACATTTATTGAGGCCTAGAACTGTATTTTTAGATAGTATTGTACATTGTTTTATTAAGACATTTCAAAAAATATTTAGTTAGCCTGCATCAATTCAAATTATTGCCCTTATAATGGTTAATTTTTATTTAATGGCAATACTAATATGACAGCGTGCGTAGCACTGTTAAACCGTCGAAATTGTCAGCAATGATCATTTGCAATGTTTGTACAACATATAAAATGCTTTTATGTAGCTATCTAAAGTATAATAAAACATTTTAACCAGAAGATTCGAAGTCAAACGATCGAAATAGTAATATTAATATATTATAGTATGTTTATTATTTTGGTCGTATAAATAAACTTAATAGGAAGTTTTAGTACACAATATTTAAACCTATCTTGATGTTTTACATCATACATTGTTTTTTGTTTGCCGTTCACTTTTCCCTTTGTTTTAGTTTTTATCTTCTTGATTTTCTTTTAAATTTTCCTCAATTTGTTATTTCTCATTTTGTGGACTTTGTTTAATATCTTTCGAATCCTTAGTTTCAGTTTGAACTTTTTTACCATTTTGATAAGTCTCAGTTATAACTTTTTTAACAAGTTTGCCGTCTTTTCCTCTTTTAGTTTTAGTTGTAGTTTTTTTCAGTGTTGACTGATTTTCAATTTTGTTTTCACTTGAAGTATTTTCATCCGAATTTAATTTCTCATTTTGTGGGTTTTCTTTCGTATCTTTATTTTCAGATTCAACTTTTTCAGTGTTTTCATGAGTCTCAGTTATAACTTCTTTAACAAGTTTACCGTCTTTTCCTCTTTTGGTTTTAGTTGTAGTGCGTTTCAGTGTTGACTGATTTTCAATTTTGTTTTCACGTGAAGTATTTTCGTCTGAATTAAATTTCTCATGTTGTGGATTTTCTTTCGTATCTTTATTTTCAGTTACAACTTTTTCTGTGTTTTCATTAGTCTCAGTTATAACTTCTTTTACAAGTTTACCGTCTTTTCCTCTTTTGGTTATAGTTGTAGTACGTTTCAGTGTTGGCTGTTTTTCGATGTTGTCTTCACGCGAAATACTGTCTTCAGGTTTTAATTTATCATTTTGTGGATTTTCTTTAATATCTTTAGTTTCAGCTTCAACTTTTTCAGTGGTTTGAGTAGTCTCAGTTATAACTTCTTTAACAAGTTTGCCGTCTTTTCCTCTTTTGGTTTTAGTTGTAGTACTTTTCAGTGTCGATTGTTTATCCATTATGTTTTCACGCGAGGTATTTTCATTCTCTTCTGTATTGTTAGATTGTCCCTTGCTTGAATTATCTGTTGTGTTTTCAATGTTATCAGAAATCACTTGTTTTTCTTTCTTATCCGCTGTTTTATAATCATTGTTACTCTCTTTCTTTATTATTTCTGGATTTACTGGTTGAGGATCCCAATGATATTTACTATAAATTTGGTCCCAAAACTTAAATCCATTAGTAAAATGTCCTTTTTTCACTTGCAAATTTTTGTTGATCTCTAAATACATTGGTGATTTTTTCGTGTAAGACGGCCACTTCACAGTAAGTAGTGCGCTTTCATATTCAGTAGGATTCCTGGAAATAAATTTTATATTTACTGAAAATATACATAAAGGTAAAAGGTTACAAACTTAACACAGGTATAGGCCTCCCTCAAGGTATACCATTTTACAGGAGCAACCTAGAGCCAGTGTGCGTTAAGGCAAGCAATTACTAATGAATATTATTATTATTCGTTAAGTCACATTTCAGTATTTTTATAGGATATTAAAATAACCCTTACCCATACTGAGCGAAGTCGGTCCACATTGTTGTCATTCTATCTCTTGTTGTTAAGTCTTTGTAATTATTTGTAAAACCGTAAAAATCTAAGATATACGCAGTTTGATCTCTATGACTCGCACCTTTTATTCGATCCATATAATTATGTTGAATATTTAGTTTTCCAACATATGAAAATTCATATAAATATACAGGGTTATTAGATATAGAAGAGTGTAGTTGAGCTGACTTCATTATAGAATACTTGAACATAATATCTGAAAAGTAATCTATATAGTTCTGAAGACTTTCGCGATTAATTATCTTGTCATGAAAGTAATACTTCTTAATTTCTTTTATGACTTCATTTTTTTCATCCTCAGTCTTAAATTTTAAATCAGCTGGTAAGAAATCAGCAAAATTTTCATTCATTTCTTCTCTCCATGTTCCAAACTTAATTGATCGACTCAAACCTTCCATATTAGAGAAACCAGTTAAAACTGGTATTTTCTTGAAGTCTCCTTTTATTAAAGTATCTAGTGGTGATTCAGTTACAATCCTTTCAAGCCCTTGGTCTCTTTCAATGCACGGCGCAAAACCAAATGTGCTATTTGGTAGGAAATAGTTTAAACTTTTAAGTGCTAAATCTTTTATATTAGCATTAAGATAAAATTCAGTTAATTCGTCTATATTCGCAGGACCATTGTAACCCATTGCCTGTGCGATATTCCATGCAGTACTTACTGGATCTCGGTTTATTGTAAAAGGGGCAAGCGCACTACCACTTTCCAATATTAATCGATTTATTAATCCATCTGTAGCCTTTGAGAGCGCAAGAAGTTCAGCCATAGATGCACCCACACTGAATCCTGCTAAAGTTATGTTATCGGGATCTCCTCCAAACTTATGTATGTTCGCTTTTATCCAACGCAAAGCTGCCACTTGATCTTTTAATCCAGCATTTCCAGGTATATCTTCATTACCTAAACAGGCGAAACCTATAGCTCCCACTCTGTAATTGAAGCTTACAACAATGACGTCGTGCCTTGCTAAGTAAGTGAACTTGGCCATATTTCCAGTACCACCGGCGAATGCCCCACTGTGAATGTAAACTAGAACAGGTACCGGATTCGTTTCACTAGCTATTGTTGGAGTGATAACGTTTATAACGAGGCAGTCCTCGTCTCCATCAAGTACAACGTCTTCGTCAGAAGCATCAGTGTAATAGCACTGCTTACAGCGCTTATTAGTGTCACTGGCACTAAGTACATCTTCCCAAGGTGTTACAGGCAAGGGAGCCTGAAATTGATTATTATTCATTAATATGTTATATCTGTGAGCAGTGTTGGCCTAGTGGCTTCAGCGTGCGACTATCATACCTGAGGTCGTAGGTTCGATCCCCGACTGTGCACCAATGGACTTTCTTTCTATGTGCGCATTTAACATTTGCTTGAACGTTGAAGGACAACATCGTGAGGAAATCGACATGTCTTAGACCCAAAAAGTCGATGGCGTGTTTCAGGCACTGGAGGCTGATCACTTACTTGCCTATTAGATTTAAAAATTATCATGAAACAGA
Source organism: Pieris napi (assembly GCF_905475465.1). Lineage (NCBI taxonomy): Eukaryota > Metazoa > Arthropoda > Insecta > Lepidoptera > Pieridae > Pieris > Pieris napi. The sequence goes on from NC_062245.1 coordinate 1,440,236, forward strand.
TTCAGAAATCTGAGGCCAAGACCTAAAAGAGGTTGTAGCGCCACTGATTCAATATGTTATATGTATTTCAAAAAGATTAAAGTCTCAACTGTCATCGTATATGTCGTCTCTATCTTACAAGCAACAACGTGCTTGTCAATGCGTGATTGCTAAAACTTCCAAACCGTCAAATGTTTTGATTCCCGGGAATCAAGAAATTTGACGGTTTGGAAGTTCAAATCAAAATTTCTTGATTCCCGGGAATCAAAACATCTTTGCCATTAATGCACTAAAAATTGTGTGTTTCCAGTATAAGGTTTGTACATTAAAATTATCTTTTACTAATTTTATAATTGAGATTAGATGTTACTCTTTAGTGTCGAATGTGACAAAAAATATCTTAGGATAAAAGTGTGTAATTATTAGTAGCCTTAGTAACTTTTAATTAATATTAATCTTAAATATAATAGTTTTATTCATAAATATTTACCTTAAACCGATCTCTACCAGTTGGCGCAGTTGCGTATGGGATTCCATAGAATTCATAATAATCACCATTCCAGTACTTATTTCCCACCACCCATCCTGAATCCAACTTAACAGTCTTAGAATCCTCTGCTGACACAGAAAAAATAAATAAGAAAATTAACGACCACATACTAGCATAATCGAAACTGAAATGAACAAAATGATAAGGAGAATGATAAGTATTGATAGTAAACAAATTTGATTACGTGGATTAATCAAAAATTACTAGATAAAAATGTTGTACGTGTAATTATTTTATTGATGTTCTATAGAGGATTTATATTTTTGGAAAATCACATTTAGATAAGTACATATATCCAAATCGGCCACGGCAGCTTATCTCTATTGATTTCGATAGTTAGTTTGCAAGTGTGTGTGCCGATATAAGTGCACTCTCTATTTTCATATCTCTCGATGGGACGCATACGAGACAACTAAGGCCGCCACCATTCAGAGCCCGAACTCCCTTATATCAAATTTAATATGTTTTTGACATATGGCAGTCATACTTACCGCTGAGTCTCTTCTCAAAATCTCACCCTAATTTAGGGAAATAGGCGCATAATTGGTCAATACATGCTTATCGGAGACACGATAGCGTTAATGTACTATCAAAGGATTGATTAAAAAAAATTTTTTTTTTAGAACAGGGGGCAAACTGGCAGGCAGTGATACCGCCGCCCATGGACACTCAATGCCAGAGGGCTCGCGAGTGCGTTGATGGCCTTTAAAGAATTGGTACGCTCTTTTCTTGAAGGACCCTAAGTCGAATTGGTTCGGAAATACTTTAAAATATTTTTTTTATTAACATCGCACTGGCTTTATATTTATTGCCTCTTTAAGAAGTCTTGATATGCTAACACTACACAAATAATCCAAAAAGTGCAAATTGTAATGTCCCATGATTTTAATATATATGTATAACGAATTTTTCTTTTTTTTTAACAGGTCATAGGCACGCGATCATGCAGATCGAAAAGCTACGCAGCACGGGAGCGTCAAATGTACTCTTTATCACATAATCTATTTTAGAAACAACTAAAGTTCATAAACCATATTGTAAACTTCATTAATATCATTCAATAAACCTCAAAGACTTACAACGAAGATGTTAGGGCGAGCAAACTGAGAACAATATCCCAAGTTTAAACTTTATTGTGAACAAGACATCAAATGTTACGGTCTCCTTAATATGCCTGGTCAGTTTCCTCTATTACACCGTGTACCTACTAAAGGCAAATCTTTCCTCTTTGAATTATTGTAAAGATTTATAAAACAACAAAAACTGTGATATTTCTCTCTCAATGTATTATCCTTAAATACTCTCCAAAGATTTATATTCCTAAAAACGAATCTATCGATACAGCTTATTTTAGTTATAGCAAAAACCCCGTATTAGCTATGTGTTTTGTTTAAGAAATGTTAAAATTGACAATTATTCAAGATCTAGATGGCTTAGCGTGAACTTTAAGATAGTTTAATTGGTTAAATTAACTCTTAAATTAAATCATTTTCGCACTGCCAACGTTAGATTTTCCACATAAATGCATACCTACAATTACCTCTTAATGTATTGATTCTATTATATTTTTCTATTTGTTGTCACATTAACTGTAAGTAATAATAAGATGTGTTTGTGTTAGTATTATTTATGAAATTAACGTTTAAGTGTTGCAAAAAGCTTGTGAAGTGCAAGAGTTAAGAAAAGATGTATGTTAGGCATACGGCTTTGTGATTTAAATCAAATAATAAGACCATTATATTACTTTTATTGTACTATATTATTTACGTTTTACTGACATTGCAGTTCGGTGTAAGTGCGTCCAAATTTGTTTATGCAGCATTGTCCTCTTTCATTAGGCTAGTTGGGATTACTAAAGATATGAATAATACATAGCAAGGGTTAAAACCAATTATTAATGGCTTGTTTACGACGAGAGAGGGTTATATCTTAGACTTAACTGGCTTCAACAGATTGCTTTAATAACATAAATTGTCAATTGGCATGTTGCTTATCAAAACTTTTGTATATCTGTAAAGGTTAGTACTGATTTTTCTATTTTCTTCAGTCATTTTATACGGGAATACTGTCAGAAAGCTGTGTCTAACTACGTGGAAACTATTACTGGTGGTTTCAGGCGGTCAATATAAATAATTGCGGTCAATGTTTATATAGAAAATTAAGTTTTGATGATTTTGTCAGATTTATGATTTAAATGAATCTATATAAAATTTTGTCAATCATCTACGCTTACAATCAGTGTGATGGCGTCATACCCTAAAGAAGTTGTATATAAGTGTGTATACGAGAAGTTGTTTATATATACAACTTCTCCTGAGCCACTGGGACTTTCAGGCCAATTAGTGGTTAGACTTCTCGAGAATCGTTCCTACCGGAGGAACCTCCCACTATAATACTACTTACAACATACAAATTTTATCAAAATTATACCAGATTTCGAAATGGTATTGGAGCCACACGTTGACTGAAATATATATATATACTAGCAGACTCGGCCAAGCGTTGCAGTGGCTAAGTTTTTTGTTATATTACATAGTAGGAAATTATTGAAGGGTAATGGTAGGAGAACACCAGTCATGGGGACCACCATGCTTTTTTGGTGGTTATGCCATTAAATTATAGCTTATGTGAAATGATGGTATTATCAACACAGCGCCATCTATTAGAATTGTGTCAAATAATAAACAAATAATATTGCGGCTATAAATTAAGATATAAGCTATCCTATCTTTGTGTATCTGTGTGCAAATTTAATTTAAAATCGGTTAAGTAGTTTAGGAGTCCATCGCGGACAAACAACGTGACACATGATTTATATATATTAAGATATATATATATATATATATATATTTCAGTCTTTCTATAACCTTAACAAATGTTAAGAAATATGGCAAAGTTTTTCTCGAGACCAATTTTATAATTGGTATAACTTTAATTAGATCAAAATAACCACTAATTGAAACCAATTTATATCAATCCCCTAAAGGCAGATGAAGCAAAAACATTAATTCGTCGACAAAGCAAAATGGAAACAGAATTTAATTTCGCTAATCGCAGTTTATTTTGATCTAAGGAGTTCGTTTAAGTGATTAAATCCTTTGGACGCGGCAATAAATTGTACCGCTTTTGGAATAATTTTCAGGTCTATTTAATTTTAAGTACCTCGACGAGCGTGCATCAAATGAATAGAGGCAGTGCGTAGTGGTTCAAACGCACGACTTTATAGTTAAGATACGTTTTGGACACTAACACTGCCAGAAGGCTCTCAAGTGCGTTGCCGGTCTTTTAGGAATGGGTACGATCTTATCTCGAAGGAGACTTTAGTCGAATTAGTTCGGAAATACTTCAGTGGGCAGCTGGTTCCACATAGTAGGAGTGCGCGGCAAAAGCTGCCTTCAAAAGCGCTCAGATACGGCTACCTTACTGACGGTACGCAAAGCTAAACGGGTTTATTTAGTTAAGTATTATCCAAGAAACGGAATCAGATACGATCTTGAACACAAAGCCAAACTGTCTTTGACGACGACAATTTTCACCTCAATGTAAGTAATTAAGGAAACCTAAGACATTTTCGACAAGTCTAAAAATGCAGCGTACGTAAGGGTACATAAAAAACGGTAGCCGATAAATAGTTCCCGCCAATATAAATACGCTTACTACTGTGGTGGAAGCATGGTGTATTGTTCCTCCAAACTACTCGTATAAGTAGTGCCGGACACAGGCCGTCGACTTTTGGGTCTGAGACATGTCGGTTACCTCACGATGTTTTCCTTCACTATTCGAGCAAATGTTAAATGCATACATAGAAAGAAAGTCCATTGGTGCACAGCCGAGGATCGAACCTACGACCACTGGTATGAGAGTGATGTCTGAGACATGTCGGTTTCCTCACGATGTTTTCCTGCACCGTTCGAGCAAATGTTAAATGCACACATAGAAAGAAAGTCCATTGGTGCACAGCCGGGGTTCGAACCTACGACCACAGGTATGAGAGTCGCACGCTGAAGCCACTAGGCCAAAACTGCTCTAAAAGTTGTTTATATCCTTTGTGAATTAACGTTAGCGCGTTTCAGGGCATGACGTCATTGCAGTGATTTGTGAGCGTTGATTTTGTCTATCTATACCATAAACAATAGATTTTCTTAATAATATTACTGTGGCATAGGTGTTACTTATTCCATGTTGCAGTCCAAATCGATAGCTTATGGAAGTTGCGCTAGACACTTGCCGTTAACTCGTCCTGGCTATATCCGATATAAACCTATCAACCTAATACATTCGTGTGCTCTATGGTGCAATTTATAGGCTTATTTCATATGAATAGTGAACCTCAACGATTCGTTACCTATTATACACAACCTTTAGAATGTAAGTACAAAGTTTTTGCGTCAAATAAAATGATTTTTATTATTATTATTAAATACATATAAAATAAAACTCTAAATAAATATGGGATTATTGGTTTTTCTCTGATACGACCAGTGCTCACTTATGATGCTGAAAACCTGGGCCCTTACTCCTTAGCAAGAAAGACGAGCTTGCTCTCCTTATTTTGTAGACGAAAAATCTTCGAAGAATGATAGGCCCCGTTTTCGACGACGGTGTTTGGCGTATTTGCACCAATGAAGAACTTTATAACATCCTTGACGACGCTAAAATCGTCCAATTCATAAAATTTAACAGGCTCAAGTAGTTGGGACATGTGCACCGAATGGCGGAAGACAGAACCCCGCGGAGTGAAAACCCGGTAGACCGACGCTGCCTTGGTGAGATGGACTTGTCAAGGACCTCGAAACAATAGGGGTTCGAAGTGCATGCTTGAAATTGTAACTCGCTGATTATATAACTAAAATTATTTACATGCAATACAGCACAACTGTAAAGTAATTATTATTACCTACCTTATATATAAATCAATGCAAAATATATATCATTAGTTATTAATCTATTATTGTATTTTCCTTTTTGTCTCTGCTTAAATTTCCAATAACAGCTCTTCTAAGTTATTTCTTTTTTTATATATCAGGCGTTTAACTTTACGTTAAATAGCTTCAAACACTATCATTCTTAATAAATATGATAGTAAATAAATAAAGAGGTATTAAACACCAAGCTAAATTGTGTAACGGACAGCCCTATTTGTAAACGATAAAAAAGAACTATGAAATTTTGTTTTAAAACATTTAAAAGTACCTAAATAATTATTAATAAACTTCCCAAAAGATAGAGAAAAAATACAAAAGTAACTGTTATACGTGGGTTTTTATAGAATAGGGAGCAAACAGTCAGGAGGCTCACCTGATGTTAAGTGATACACATTCTTATTGCCAGAAGGCTCGCGAGTGCGTCGCCCGCCTTTTAAAAATTGGTATGCTCTTCTGTTTACTCTAAACAGCACATAATTCCAGTTTAGATATCAAAAACTAAAAGGATACTGGCATAAAACTTGTACCATACCACAAGACGCTCGACGCAACTTGATTGGTGGAAGATCTAACCCGCACTAATCCCAGATAAGTCGAAACGTCGAGACACCCTAGCTAGCACCTGTCCTCTCATATTGTTTGGTGGTCACAATATATGTCCATATAACAAACATATCCTTGATATTCAACCAAACTATTGATAATCAATTCAATAATTATATAGGCAAGTAATTCTTAATTAATTTTTAATAAGTCTAGCTATTCAAAGGGGGAACGCTGCCAGTGTCTTCGGAACCTTGCCTAAAGGGACTACTTTTAATTATATATTTTAGTTATTTAAAGATTATTTGTTGTTTTTATTGTTTTTTTTTTTGTATTTATAAGCTAGGTTAAATTATTAAATAGATTCTTAATTTGTTTCGAAACTTCGTAAAGGTAAACACCACACAACAAGCATGTCTTGGACCTAAAATGACAGCGAACAGGAACTAAAAATCTAATTATAAAAGAGGAAAATGCTTTCAGATACTCAGACTTTAGGGGCTTAAGGGTTTGTTTGAGGCCTGGGAGTTTAGAAAATAAACAATTCCGTAATTTCACTGACGCTTCGCGAGTCATGTGAACAAACCGAAATCAAGTTTAATAAATGTATTGGATGATATTGGAAAAAAGCAATCATTTTAAGATTCATTTTTCTATTGACAATTATAATAACACTACATGACCCGGCAAACGTTTGTTTTGCCATGTATATTATCACTAGGAAAAAAAATTTAGTTCAATAATACTTCTACACTATCTGCAATAATAAAAATAGGGGTTGATCGTAGAGGGGTGAAAGTTAGGGGTTGTATGTATTTTTGTATTTCGTATCATAAAAAAATGAAAACATTTTTTTGGCCACGCCTTATGACCTAGGGGTTTGAAAGATAGATAGTAGCCGATTCTTACTTACTAAATATGCATAAAAAGTTTTATAAGAATCAGAGAGAAAAGCCGTCTCTCTGACCCACCTTTAAATCTGATCCTCAATAAGTATCAAGCTGAAAACTAACTCAATATTTTCTATATACGAAGTTTAGTTTATAATTCTTTATACCATAGTTGCGATATAACAGAGAACATAAAAACAAGTAGGATATCATAAAATGGGAAGACCAGCTGGCTTATGAGAGGGGATCAAGGAATATACGAGTGACCGTAACGAAGATTATGTAGCTTGTTTTGGAAAACTTCTGTTTTATGACTAAAATAACATTTTATACGCATTTTACTTGCACACTGGGTCTAGCATTTTTTTATTAATCGCTTCCTATCAAAAGAGTGATAGTGAGTGGCTTGAGCGTCTGACTCTCAACCTTGATGTCGTAGGTTCGATCCCCGGCACCAATGGATTTTCTATGTGCGCATTTAACATTCGCTCGAACGGTGAAGGAAAACATTATGAGGAAACCGGCTTACCTTAGACTCAAAAAGACGACGGCGTGTGTCAGGCACAGAAGGTTGATCGCCTACTTGCCTATTAGATTGACAAATGATCACGAAACAGATACAGAAATCTGAGGCTGAGGTTGTAGTGCCACTGATTGTGTGTGTGTGCATTTGCCAGATGGGATGCAAAACCAAATCAACCGAACCAACTTTACGAGTTTATCCAAGAAAAGTCTGTCATCACATCATTAAATAAAATTCTCGAAAAAATCGCAATGGCGGTTTAATACTTCAGTCCTTAAGATTGATTAAAGATATTACAAAGACTATGCTATCTAATTCTCTTCATCCTCTCATCTCTATTACTGGAGGTTGACTATCAGCCTTGCGATTCTGTAACTCACTTTTCGAACTCACACAGCGGTTTGTGCAGCGGCGGTCGCACTCAAATCAGTCGTGAAGGAGTCATTTTACGATTTGGCATTCTGATAAACAATAAACTACAAGCTCCTTATCTATGTGAGTTCCAGAATCGCAAGGCAGTCTCGTGAAGCGTGTCTTATCCTGTGACAGATGCAGCAACTGTTTTCGTTACGAAGCCATATTTTTTTCCTATTACAATTAATTGAAGGAGGTTGTAGCGGCCAAGGCGCAACACGTGGCACACACAACTTTCCGTTTTTAATATTCCTTAATTATTATTATTAAAGCTTTATTAATCAATAAAACAATTGGTTAGTTTAAATTCTTTAGTGTTAGTTGTGTTAGTATGAGTTTTAAAAATTTTACGTTACATTTTTTTTAGTGGTCTAGTTTTTGTATGGTCCCTTTTATGTTAGTAATAGCCTCCTCCAAACTTTACCATTTCTCTTTGTCTTAAGCAACGTTCATCCAGTTTTTCCCCGCTAGTTCTATAGTCATCTGTCCATCTTTTCTTTTGTCGTCCTATAGATCTCTTTCCAGTAGGTCCAGTCCATTTTCTAGTGTCCATCTTTTATACCGCGCTCTAGCAATATGAACTGCCTATTTCCTTTTAAGCCTTAGAGCGTCTACAAGTCTTGTGATCTTTCTTAATTACTGACCTTTAGTATAAAAGTTTAATCACCCACACAGCCTTACAGTTGAACTCCATTACCGAGCGTCCGTTGCAATCTCGAACGAAAAACTTCCCAATAATTCCCCAATCACTTAACCAATTGCTCGCTTGTCCTAGTTATGTTGCCCTGAGGCCCTCATAGCAAAATCACTGACGCTTCTGTTTGCCAAATGAATATTCCATGCGGCCACAGTTTAACCTGCCTTGTTTATATGAGCGGTAGACATGGCCTAAACGTTTTCAAGTCGCACTTACGTTGAGGATATTGTACTTAGTGCTAAGCGACCGAAATTTTATTATTTAGTTGTTCCCTGTTTACTCGCATTAATTTAAGACTGTAGGTCTTGCTTGATCGTTATTTTGTTGCTTAGTTATATTCAGACATATAACATTGTTTGTTGCGTAGGTATAGGTATGTTATCTAAAGCTGGCGGCTTCAACACATTTACACTTTGTGCTTGTGTAGTGTCTGTGAATAAGCGCGAGACGTGATGTCAAACTGAAATACAATCACAAATACATCACGAAAAGACTGTCCGTCTCTCTCGCGCCGACCTATATTTTATAACTTCTAAGATATACCTATACTATTTCATTATTGCTTATAGCTTATGCAATATTTTTTTATGATTTGATATTATTGAAATACAATATGGCTGTAAGAACAATGTGTTTTTGTACATATTTTATTCAACACATTAGTGTTGTAAGATTACATACTAACTTCATATTGCTTGTAGAAACTAACCGGGGTTTTTTTGAACAGATGGCAAACAGGCAGGAGGCTCACTTTTTATGTGAAGTCCGCGCCCATGGACACTCTCAATGCCATGTTTGTTTTTGTTTAATTGTCACCAAATGTGAATAAATAAATAAATAAAAATAACTCAATGTATAGTAATAAATTTTATTAAAAAAAACAATTACATTCAAGAAATAGTTACATAAAGTATTACTATCCCATTCGGTGTCGAGACCCTTGGTTCTTGGGGTCCTAGCGCTATAAGGCATTTTAAGGAAATAGCTAAAAGGTTAGTCGACATCACAGGAGAATAAAGAGCTGGCAGCTACCTCAGACAAAGAATTAGTCTAGGTATTCAAAGGGGGAAAGCTGCCAGTATCTTCAGAACCTTGCCTAAAGGGACTCCTTTTAATAATATATCTTAGTTATTATATCTTTAAGGTTTTAGGTTTAGTTTCAAAGAATGTTATTTTACGTTGCCTAATAATAAGTATTACTTACTTGGCGAATGACCAGAACAAGAGGTAAAACAAGCAACATACATTGACTCCAATACAACAACCATAGTCAGAGTATGCCAAGGTTATATTCGAATTTGGCGAATTGGCTGGCGTTTCCCGTTCAGCTACACATGAATTTTAGATGCGAGACCCCCGGCCACTGTTTGATTTGCTTACATTTCTAACCGAATCTGAATAATTAATAATTGGCTCAAAATGCAAATTGCTACACATGAATTAAAGTTCTACTTTCCTATGCGGGAAAAGCTCAAGCTTCGTTAACACCAAAGCTTTCTATTAACATCAATTAGATTTATCTAAATATGATGTATTTACATTAATCTATGTAAATCCCTATATAACAAAAAAAAATTAAATCAATATTTTTTTTAAGAAATATAGAATTCTCCACAGAGTCCTTTAGTAGCATTAACACTCCGTTATAACATTGGCTAATTGAAAAAATCATTTTTGTAATAAATAAAAATTGGCGCGTTCTACTTTGTCTGTATTGTGTAGTCTGTGGTTCTTTTGCGAACTACACTACTATTAGTTTATACTCTATACTCAGTTACTTTTTTTTATTTTTTATTTTGATAAACTGGCTGTACCAATTGTAATCTCTGCTATATTGACAATAAAACTTATTCAACAATTGTCTTTTACTAACATAACTTTTACACATTTAAGAAAACACTTTTTACCGGATTGAAGTTATGTAATAATGTAAATATAAACAATCCGCGAAAATAGTTGACACCTTGAGTCATTTCTGCCAAAACCCTCCATCTTTTGGTATATAGCAACTCCGGGAAAATAAATACAGATCATACAACTTTTTCTACAGCTGTGATACTTTTTGACATTCAACACCTTTTGTTGAAACATCGGATTTTTTTTAAATTATGTAAAATAATTATAAGTTTATATTAATGCATAACTTCAATCCGATAAAAAAGTTTTTTCTTTATTCAACAATTAAATGATAAACAACCACACTAGTAGATAGATTCATATTTTAATCAATTATTGTTAAATCGGGAGTAAAACCCTTAACCTTTAGGGACTATGCAATGAGTGTTAACTAAGTAACAACAAATAAAAATCCAAATCAATATAGAATTCTAAGAAATATATTTCGACACAGTCCTTAAGTACTTACTAACATTCATAACATCGGCTAATTGAACAGTTGAAGAACGTAACTTAAAATTCTTAGAAAATAAGAATCTACAGACGTTTAAGACCTTATAAGTCTACGCGGAATTCACAAAGAGTGCTAACAACTAACAAACTGAGATTCTTTCCTTGTTACAGGTTGTTAACGTTTCCTTTGAGGCCTTTGTGCAGAGTTCGAGCGAAAAAACGGCGTTTTTCATCAGAAGTTACTCGATGTTTTTATAGGGTAAAATCCTTGAAAGATTTAAGATGCACAAAGAGAATAAAATCTCTTATAAAACGATCAAGTTTGATATCACAAAACTATATTTAGACAATGTATATCAAAATTGTATTTGAATTTTGGAAAATGGTGGTTTAAGCTACGGACTGATTTTTGATATTGTACGGCTTGCCAGCCAGTGGACTGTGAAATGTGTATTTAAATTTATAAGTTATAAAAGTCAGGAATGTCTATATAGTGTATGTAGTAGCAAGCTGCACTAGATACCTTAATATTAGGGTGAGAACTAAGAATTATTAGGTTTCCTTCGCATCCCTAAGCCTTACAGATGTAACCTAAGAAATAAATAGTATATATGTATATAAATAAGTACTGGCAGACCTAAATAGGTTGTAGCGCCATTGATTTATTTTTATTTCATTTATTGAGTGTGTCTTTTATAAAAAAATACTATGCTAGTACCCAAGTGAGGTGTTTTTATTAAGTGAAAATAGATTATTACCATAATTATTTTAAAACAAAGTGTGTGTATTCAGTCCATTGAAAGCTTCCAAAATTAAATGCAAATCTAGAAAAAGGTAGCCAAATCTTATTACAAAAATTCACGTAACCAAAATCCTTATTTCCGTGTGAAAAGTAGCAGGTGTGAACCTAGCTTTCACAAGAACCTTTTTCCCGATAGTAATGCAAGTTTCATGAGACACCTTGTGCTACCTGATAGGGTGATAATGTACTTGAAAATCTTATGAGCTATACGAGTCGAAAACGTTTTGGTTGGAATATGCCCACTTAGTTTAATATAACTAAAATAATCGTGATTCATGTGTCCTTTTTTATGTCCCCTTTCTTAAAGATAAAATCTATGTAATAGTAAGCTATTGCATAGATTTTATCTTTGGCTTTGAGCGCGGCGACCGAATCAAGAAATTCCGTAACGAAAAACACGTTACGCGTTAGAGTGGGATAGAACGCATACTGCGCAATCCCATCTCTCTGACGCGATCGGTGACGTAGCGTGAGCGGGGCCGGTGCAGCCGGTACGCGTTAGAGTGAGACAGACTATATAGGCGTTTAGTCTGAATCTGGTAGAGTGGTAGATTGAAATAATATCAAAGAAAAAACTTGAATTAATATCAAAGAAAAAACTTGAATTAATATCAAAGAAAAATAAATACTGCATAAATAAATAATTATAACTGCATAAGTTGATAAAAAATGCTATGCAATAGCTTTACCGCGGCAGTCCCCGAGTGCCACACGTTTTTATTTATTCTTGCTTTTGCTTAATGTCCTATACCCCTCGATGGGGCAGAGTCCACTGTGAGTCTCCATCGCGTTCGATCTTGAGCCTCGTATTTCACCTCGATCCAGGTCTTTCCGAAGACTCTTTGCCTCATCTGCCAGTACGACGCCAGGTTTGCCTGATACCGGCACGGTTCCGCTTTCCTTGCGGGTTCCAATCAAGCGTCTGCTTGGGGATATGATTGGAATCTCTTTGGAGTGTATGGCCTATCCATTTCCCTTTGCGTCGTTTGATCTTCTGGCTTATCGGGGTTTCTCGGCAGCGCTCCCAAAGTTGCTCGCTAGAGATTTTCTCGGGCCAGTAGTATCCCCAGAATACGACGAAGACTTGGAGTCGGTGAAGATGTTTCGTCGGTTTTGTTATTTCTTATTAAATAAATGTTAAAGTCAACATCATAGATACAAAATATAGGAAATAGTAAATTTTATTTAAAATTAATTAGTATAAAACACTTTCTAAAAGGTTAGCTACCAATTTTAATGTTATACCTTAAAAATATTACTTAATCAATGCTATAAAAATACTGAATATACTCATGGTAATTATTAATAATAACCACATTACTTAGGTTTAAAGACTTTATTTTCTCAAAAAAGACAAATATGTAACTAACATAAGAATAATACTTTAGATTAACATAACATTGTAGTCGTTCTTAAAATAATCACAATAAACATATAGCCGTACTTGCAATAAACTTAAAAGTAACCAAAGAAATTTGAATTAAAAGTAATTATAAGAAATTAATTTAAAAGTAATTTTGTCTAACATAATCAAAACTTTACTTTGAAATAAACCAAACATTTATAATTATAACTTATTTCATAGCTGCAGCCTTCTCTTCGTTCTCTTGCTCCAGCTCTTGCAGTTTTTGTAGCATTTTTAATCTTCTTCTTTCCATTGGAGTTTTTAACCACCACGCTTCTGCTGCACTCTCCTGTGTATACAGGTAGTAATACAGTGACCCGGATTGAAAGGCGTTTAAAATCCATATCGGTACAATTTATTTGATAATTAAAATTGACTATTTGCCATAAATTCAGTCTTCTAAATGCCGTCTGTAAAAACAACCTAGGAGTTCTTCTTTGGAGAAGAGAATTCTTCGTGAATACAACAGATCAAACGCTACTTATTCAGAGATTATTTTTTTCGGCAGTAGACTGATCAATTAAAAAAAATGCCTATCGGGTACCTACCAAATCGGTATTCTTAAGCGGATAAGTATTTAATTAATTACTTAATATGGGAAAATACTAGTAAAAACTAAAATTTGAAGTTAAAATAGTAATATTTTCATTATTTTTTGTAAAAATTATGATCACCGTAATTCTCATGTACTTTATAATATACTACAAAACATAAATAGCCTTTTATTTTCCTTAAATACTTACATTCTCAGCATAAACAGGTTCTTTTGTACTAAGCTGGACCGCCACTTCTTGAGCCGTCAACGCTCTTACTCGTAGCTGAAGCCTTCGTTTCGTCGTTAGTACTCCATCGAGGGCTGACAGCAATGTACCTTAAAACGATATTGTCTAACGTTAGTATCAAATATTTAAACAATTATAATTGTTATAGTAAATCAAATCAAAAATCATTCATATAGGTAACACAATGTACACTTATGAAATATACATTAAATGCTTCTAATTATTAAATGTAATTTACTGCCAGTTCTCAAATCAAGGACGTAGAATGGAAGAGAAGAACTTGCAATAAACTCTCCGCCACTCTTTTTAATCGCCATGTTTTTTTGTACACAATGTTTGTAAGGAGCTGCAACTATTACACCATGTTCCACGTGACTTCTTAAGTAATAAATAGTTAATTAATAATAATAAAATAAATTAAAAACAAATATTTGTCCTCTATCAGCAGGAGGCATGGTGATATAGGAGCATGCACTTACATTCTCGTGGGAACAACACGCAAATACATAGTCGAAACAACTAACATCACCGCATACACGAATTCAAGTACGACCAGTAATATATAACATTTTTTTTAAAGACAATTCACAGCAATTGACCTAGTCCCATGCTAAGCTGAAGAAGCTTGTGTTATGGGTACAAGGCAAATAAATAGACATATAAATACATATTTAAACACCCAAGACCTAAACACACCACCAAATGCTCATCACATCGATGTTCGTCTCGGGGATCGAACCCGAGACCCATGGATTCGCAGTCACTAACCTAACCTAACCTAACCTAACCTAACCTAACCACTAGACCAATGAGTCGTCATAACATATAAGTACAACTTTACCTATTGTATATGAATCGGAGACTCTGGCTAAACAAGACACGTCAAGTCTCGGTGATAAAGCACCTGCTCGGTGCAATTTCGATCGCCACATAAGTGCTATACTTCCATAGTCCGCACGAGGTATTTGCACCACCTTTGAGTAACATTGAAATAATAACTTTTGCTCAGCGTCCCATGGTGTTCGAGATGTTCCCACAAATAACACCCGGTCTTCTGGGTAGATACCTGAAATTTTCAATCAAATTCATAGTAGTAAATAAAATTATAAGTCAGTGTATAAAGTCTTATAAGCCTTGGACACTTAGGCTAGCAATGTGACATTTGATTTTGAAACCAGTGTGGGTATTGCTTAGATTTCATTCGACACTACAATCTCTTTAGGTCTTGGCCTCAGATTTCTGAATCTGTTTCATGATCATTTTTTAAATCTAATAGGCAAGTAGGTGATCAGCCTCCAGTGCCTGACGCCGTCGACTTTTTGGGTCTAAGACATGTCGGTTTCCTCACGATGTCTTCCTTCACCGATCGAGCAAATGTTAAATGCGCACATAGAAAGAAAGTTCATTGGTGCACAGCCGGGGCTTGAACCTACGACCTCAGGTATGAGAGTAGCACGCTGAAGCCACTAGGCCAACACTGCTCTGATATCTGATATACTGTTCTGATACAGATACTCCTGACATTTAATACATATAAATTTAAACACACACACACAACTGGCAAGCTGTACAATCTATGATTCCTAATGGTAAGATAATTCTTAATAAAGATTTCGTAATTGAGATATTTTAAAATTTACGTTTCAAATGTACTTTTGCTAAGCATTCCTGGTCAGGCGAAAATTGTTTCAATTGGTCCGGTGTTATATTTCAAGCGAAATAAATTTTAGTTTGGTAAGGGAGTGCTCATTGCCTACAAATAAATATAATAAATAAAGTATTAACTGCTACTTTACAGTTTATAGTTGTGTGTTGGCTCACCTCTAAAATCACTGTACTTATCAATAACTTTAATTAACTTATCGTTGCCAGATATGAGCATATTACAAAATATAGCAAATATTTAATATTTCAATAATATACCTTTTATAATTTTGACTAAATCCTTTTTTAACCTTTTAGGGTCAGTTTTATCAGTCTTCGGTATTTTCTTAACAAAGGGCTTCTCGGCATCATCCATCCATATAACAGCTGGTTGTAGTAATCTTGATACTTTCATGACTAAATGTATCAACATTATTAGTCCAGTTTTTCCTGGGTATTTTCCGACTATGTTAGCTGGAGTCAAATCGAACAGCATGGCACCCGTTTCACTGCATATTGCGTTGATAAGCATTCTCTTTCCGCTTCCAGGAGGTCCTAGAATATTTTACAATAAAGTTATTTAGTTAACTATAATGAGACAATTGAATATGTACTAAGCTTAAATACCTAAGTTTTTAAGCTTAGTACATATTATCATCAGCTAATTTGCTGTGATGTTACCATGCGTCTTACTTAGTTTATGATCTAAAATCTCACTGTTCGATTCTGTAGCTAGTAGTTTATTTGATGAAATTAATTATAAATTAATGTTTAAATACAGCAATATCGGTCTGCTAGAATAATTCCATAGACGTCTTTTTCAATAAAAAAACTTTTCTCACGCGTAAAAATTTTCATTGAAAGCAGGGCAACCTCTGCTTGCGGCTATTAATTATTCGGCAACCATGGATTATCGTAAACAGGAAATAAACTTTAATTTAAAAAACAAACATATGACTGTTTACACCTGGCAACCCAATCATTGCCGCTGACTAAGACTTTTAATTTTTTTGTCACTACTTCACATCATTTCTTACAGATTACATTATACATAATTCATAATAACGACGACTCATTGGTCTAGTGGTTAGTAGGTACCCCTGACTGCGAATCCATGGGTCCCGGGTTCGATCCCCGGCTGAGACGAACATCGATGTGATGACCATTTGGTGTTGTGCTTAGGTCTTGGGTGTTTAAATATGTATTTATATGTCTATCTATCTATAATATGTATGTATATCCGTTGCCAAGTACCCATAACACAAGCTTCACCAGCTTAGCATGGGACTAGGTCAATTGGTGTGAATTGTCTTAAAAACAAACAAAAAAATATCATCGAATGTCATTTAAAATTAATTTCATAAAAAAAGAATAGTTTTTAGTAGAATTCACGTAGGTACTGATGGCTACAATAGTCATTTATTAGGCAAGTATTAACCCTACTCACTTTGTTTATTATTTTTATTTATTGGTCCGTAACACACCTACATAATATACTTTATTTAAATTACCTGCAATCAGCACAGATCTAACTACTGGGGCATTAGTCCTAACATACTCGGACCCTAAAGGTAGTATGCAATACTCTTTCACCAACTGTCGTATATCACCAAGTGTTGGACTTGGTTCTCGTCCCTCCTTTCTCCATTCACAGCCAACGAAATTCTTCTCACCAATAAAGTCGTCCATACTCACGATTGGATATGGACGAATGATACCATTGGAAACCAATTCTTCGAAAAGCGATTCTGTTGTTCTGTCTGGGGTCAAATCTTTTTCTTTCTTTTTCTTGTTTTTTTTGCCTCCACGTCGTACCTATAATATATGAGATTATTATATTTAGCAAGCCCACGCAGCTGCTAACAAATATATGAATACGGAACAAGAAATCAAAGTCTTGGTAAAGTGTTCATTGTATGAAGTGTAGAGTGTTTAACCTTTTTTTGTGGTTTCTTGGACTTCTTGCCTTTATGAGCCCTGTCTTTATCAAAGGCAGCTTGTAATAATTCCAATTCAGTTCTCATCATTTCATCAACACTATTTCTTATTTCCTGTTCAATTTTGGCAATTTTTTCACGCTCAATCATCTCACTGTCATGGTCTTCATGATGATCATCTTCATCATCTCTATACTTCCAAATATCTTCATATCTACAATTAATTAAAAAAAACGGTGCGTGTACTTATGTACGCGCGTAAGAAGTTATACTTAAGAAGGTTGATGGGCACAGTTTTTTTCACAAATATTTTCTAATATTAATTAGTATTGATTTAAATATTCATTTTAAATTACTTCTGATTATAATTCAGACGCCATATAAAATTCGCAATGGTATAATGAAAACACGTGTTTTAATTAATGTAGAAACTCAAAGCATTTGGATAAATATTATAAATATAAATAGACAGTGAGCAGAGGCGGCGTGCGTGCCAACATGCGCCACTAACTTCATTCTGTTAATTTTGTGTCACGGTGCGCGCTTCGTAAAATTTCACTCTCATAAATTTTTCATAACGCACCTTAAGAAGTATAACTTCAAAAAGTTATAGTAATCAAACGTTTGTGCTTTAATTGATAAGTTAGTGTAGGCGAAACCTATGGAAATAACTTTATTGAACGAAGTCAGTTTGCGAGATAAAATGTAGCTTACTCTTCATTGGTATTTATTATCTCCTTCAAAAACACAGAAGTAGTACACTTAAATGTGTATAGATCCTCAGCATCCTCTTTGTCCTTATTTTTATTTTCTTCGCTTTTGTTACTCTTTTTCTCCTTGCTGTCTTTACTTCTTTTTGAGTCTTTTGATGAGATTGGTGACGACTTACTTAACTGGCTATCAACTCCTGTACCTATTTAAATAAAAGTATTCTATAATTAATAATAATTATTTTGAGATCTTAGTCCTTCTGTCAGTTTGTATAAAGATTAATTAATAAATTATGCATGATTCTAGAATTTAAGAATTTCATGAAAAATACCTTGTCTACTAAACATTGTTCGACTGCCACCAGCATCTTCAGATGGGAAATCTGGCAGTCGTCCAGTACGCTCATAATACTCAGAGATCCAACGTCTCAACTCATCTCCAATGCGTTCATTTATTTTAGAACCATATTTTGCTCTGAGCTGATCTTCAATTTTAACAAGTGCCTCCTGGTATTGGTTCTCTCGCTCTTTTTGTAATTGACGACGACTTTGTTTGACCTAAATTTAATATCAGTTCTTTAATGATATGTTTGCTGGATATAAAATCTCTTACAGTTACTTAATAACGCTAGGATGTTATCATTAGAAAAGAGCATCAAAATGTAATGGCAAAACTCATAAATGACTTGTTACCGAAGTCTTCAATCAAAATCTTAATGCATCATCTTGTAGCAATAGCACATACAGTTTTGCTATGTTTTTGTTAAACTATTCAATGTAAAATATGCCGCGTCCACTCAGTGGATTTATGTTGGTCATCAAGAATTATTTTGACGTTTAATGTTAGAGCTTATGAATGAATATATTATAATATATTCATTCTCATTTTAGAGTTAAGTTGTTTCTTAATCGTCCTGGAAATCTATAGAAATATTTTAGCAAAATCGTATTTACCTCTTCTGCTCTTTGAATCTCCTTAGACTCTATATATGGAGGCATTTCCATGCCGATAAGTAACTGTTCTTGTTGTTTTCTCTTCTTTGTTGTTCGTCTTGCAATGAAACCCCTCCACACTCTCTGTATGGCGGTAGCTGCTGAAGCAGACATCTCTCCTTTCTGATCTCTTCCCTTTTCTTTTAGTAAACGAATTTCCTTCATAAATTGGCCTCTGTAATAATATACATATAACTTCTAGAGTAGTTAAATCCAGTCCTGAATTTGATTACAGATTTAACTGTTGTTAGTTACAAAACGCAACTTTTGGTTTAAAAACAAAATGTGAAAAAGTGCGTTCACGTTTACGATGATTACGTTTTATTTAAATAAAGTAAAGATTGTATAGAATTATGAAGCTTTCTTTATATGAAACTTTTCATATCACTTCACTATACTATTTCTCTCTTCACTAACTATTTAATGGGGACCGAAATAACACTTTAAGTCACTTTTCGCCGGACACCACCTCTCTTTCTCATCATTTTGGAATAAGCTACATCAACCATTAGAGGTTCTTCCAGACTGTTACGACTGAGGGCCCTTTAATAAAAGAGCATACCATTCCCTTGGCAAAACACCTATTCGCAAATCGGGCCGGCCTCCTGCCCTGCGATTCTGTAACTCACTTCACGAACTCACACAGCGGTTTTCGCATCGGCGGTCTCTCTCAAATCAGTCGTGAAGCAGTCATTTTATGATTTGGCATTCTGATAAACAATAAAGTACAAGCTCCCACCTTCTCAGTGTCACCTGTCACAGTCAGAGTTACAGAATCGCAGGGCTGTCCCATAAAAAAAAGAAAGTGATTCACCTCAATCTTCCCTGTCGGGCTCTCTCATGGCTCTGTATTATTACAACCGCCTGTTGTTCAGTTAGAACCAGTGGTTGCGGCTTCACGGGTTCATGACCGAGTTTGCGGAGTACATCTGTGACAAATTGACGACGTTCCGACACTTCTTTTTCTCTTTCTCTTACGAAATACTGCGGCACACATGGTTCTGCTTCAATGGGAGTTACAGCAAGGCGTTTCAAAGCCTGTGAAATTTTTTAGAATAAATTTTATAGAATTGACCCATATTTTTAATAAAAGTATCAAAGATTTTTGATGGATGAACATTTGTAAAATAAATATACAAACAACATCACGGATATTTAATCGGAATTAAAAAAGTTATAATTTTTTAATTTTTTTTTATTAATTTGGCGATTAAGATTTAAACACTGTGTGATTAACTATTTTTAATATTTAGTAATAAAAGAAAAAAAAATACATAACTAAAAATAAAAAATAAAACACTTGACAACTTTAAAATATTAAAAACGAAGAATATAAAACACGTTAAAATATTAAGTTGTCGTTTGTTTAATTTCAGTTTTCTTTTTTTACCTATGAATGTACTTATGTTTTCTGTTTCATATATTTTGTTACCTATGTAATCTGTTTTAGCTTTGTGTATTGTCTAAGTGTTTTCTTTTATTATATGGATATGAGTAGCTGTAAGATTGCTTATAAATAAATATATAAACATTTTTACAAATTTATAAGGGGGAAAATATATGGAACAAATTCGGTTAAAAAAACATATTTTGACAACGCTTTTCAACAGTTTAATTAGATTTATATTAAAATGTCTAATACAAAATAAAACAAGAAACATACCTCATCATCATCATACGTGTAATCGGAAAGGTTAAGCTCAACCAAGTCATGCTTAATCTCTAGAAGTCTCCCCAAACATGCTTCCAGCAGCCTCTTGACAATCAAGCGCTTTTGGGGCTGCACAATCTGATCGTACACTTGGTCTAATCGTCGTATTAAAACCGTATATCTCACTCGTAGTTCTGATAGCAGCGGATAGAATGACGACTTTTCAGCGGCACCCGCTTCAAACACCGCTTCGTCTGCTTGAGTTGCTTCGCCGATTAGCTCAGACGTCTCACAAATAAGTGCGTTGTATGTTTTAGAAGACATTTTATGCCTTCAATTACTGAATATTCAATATACCAATTGATATTTAGATGTCGTAAGTCAATACCACCGTACAAAGCACCGTCGGAATTTGTACTGTAGGTATATTGTAAATCTTAAGACTTAGAACCTTAGATAGTAAAAATTTTTTAGATATTATTTTATATCCTGTTTATCAAGCGGCTTTGCATTGACTGATTAAATGTTTAAAATATGGAAATGGTCTGTTATTATTTCCGATTTTATATTTATACAGAACTTTGCCCTTATTTTAAAGTGCCTGACACAAAAAGAAAGCAATGACAAGTAGATTCTTATACATAGATTTGGGTTTAAGGCACAGGCTCTATCTCTTTTTTCCTTCACCACAAGAGCATCATCCACGAACTGACTATATTTGTTGCTATCTATTTAAAGTAAGATTTGTTTTTTTGTATCAAAAACTACTGCCCTAAGTATATAAAATAATTCAAATTATTTTTAAAACACCAACCAGATACAACACTAAATTCGGTATCAAAACTTAATAGTAAACTTTCTATGTTTTCCTGTTTAACTTGAATATTATTATCACAATGTACACTAACTGTGAGACAGTGTGCGAAACGTAAAAAGTAATGTTACAGTATTGAACAAACAAAGTCGTTGCTATGTAACAGTTGAACGTTTAAGTTAACAATGTTGCTCTGGATTGTCGGTCATTATTTATTGATGCTTCTAGAGATAACTTAAATTATATATAATAAAATTAATTCTAAATTAGAGTTGAAAGAACATTATATATACGAAAAAGCTTACATTTACATTACAAAAACGAAATGCAGCACATAAATCAAGGGGGTAGAACGGAAGAGAAGAACAGGCAATAAACTCTCCGCCACTCTTTTTAATCGCCAAGTTTTTTGTTTTACACAACGTTTGTAAGGAGCTGCAACCATTACACCATGTTCCATATGACATCTTAAGTAATAAATAATAATAAAATAAATTAATAACAAACATTTGTCCTTGTCCAATACATATCTGTGTATATATTTATTTCATTTTTTAATTTCTTGTTGTTGGTAGAAAAAAATGTCTTTCGGTTGTACTTACTAACTGAAATGGATCTGTGTCTGTGTGAATAAATTATTATTATTATATATCTAATCGAATTGTTTATTTTATAATTCCAGGCTCAACCCCTTCCCTTTCTTTTAAGCCAGTCCAAGTAAGAAATATCGAACCGCATCATATAAAAACAAGTTTCTTTTATTAAAATATGTTAATTCGTTTCTTCTTCCGTGGTCGTTAAAAAATAATCAATACGCAGTATCAAGAGGTGCAATTTAAAACAACTACGATATTTTATAACCTCATATTTTGAGTCGTGCAACTTTGTCGAAATATAAGGTTGTTTATACACTATATTAAGTATAATTACTACAACCCTGCGTATTATGGTACTAAAATTGGATTGGAAAAGTTACCTAAGAACGTTTATTTATCATAAATCACTGAAAATGGTGCAATTATCTTAAAATGATCACGAGTAAAACATATTGCTCTGATTAAGGGCATTGAACCACCAGAAATGGGGCTCTAAACAATATATTTTATGACGAACCCGGCTATCAGTAATAGCCAATAGGATTTGTTTGAAGATGATCACGTGACCAATCGTGAACAAACTAATACAGTTTCATACTCTGTTCATTATATATTTATAACCAAATAAATGTAGATAATTAATGGCAATATTTGGAATATATTATGAATCTGTGTTATATATATTCCTACAATTACTCTTAATATTAGCTTACCCAATCGATTACTGATTAATTTTAAAATAAAAAAGTGCGTGCGTATAAAGTACACATGTCAGAAGTGAAACTTCTTTGGCAAACTAATTTTTAAGTCTTGTTCATATTTATATAAAACTCAATATTTCAGAGACTTGGAGGGAAAAAGGAAGATACGTTAGGAATTTAATGAAATTAATTGTCATTAAAATATTAAAAGTGTCATAAAGTTTGATCCCTGTGGCAGTCTACCTTTAACGCTGGCACCATTTCCACTTCAATTAACCAATAACAAAATCATGTATTAGTTTTTTTTATTTTCCATACTAGAGTTGCCTGGAAGAACTCGCTTGTTATAAGCTGCCTAATAACTTATGTAACCTGTGTTTATAAGTATAAAACGAAGTGTAAATAAATACATTAAGTCGTTCTCATCACAAAACTAATTGTCTAGACTCTAGAGTCTAGGTCGATTAAGTTTATAAACACCCTTAATTGTGGCCACTCTTGTAATAAAGTCATTATGTTGGTAAATGCTAACGACTGCAATATCTACAATGACTTTATTTACAAGACCACACTGATCATTAAGGTTAACCGTTATTACCAACATGGAACTAAAGCTACTGGACAAGTTAAATCCAAATTACCTTAACTAAAAACTGTATTTGAAAGCGACCTGATAAGGGATAGTTACTGGAACAAGCCATTCCATTGAGGCGAGTGAATGTATACAAAAATTCAAAATGATAGTTTTGACAATTACAATACATATAAAGACAAACGGCAAGAACGAGGTGTCAATAAACGAAAAATTTACTTGCAACTATATTATTTAATCAAATATAAATATATATATATTTAGATTATATGGCTCAGTAAAGTTACTAGCTTAAGCAGAAAGGAAGTAAAGCATTAGTAGGATACAAGGAATTTCCCACTTCAAGTCTATCTAAACGAAGATTTTAAATATTATTGACAAATGCCATATTTTGAAGTCCGTCTCAAAGTCAATAGCAGAAATGTCAAAACCGAGCCATAACAACTTCCTCCACTCTCTCAGGTGTTCCTCCACTCTGTCGATCTAGCGGGACCTAAGCCAATTTGCTGGTATCTGACCATAATGCCGGCACAGCTAATCTTCCTTCACTTCCTGATCTTGTCCCATGCACTCAAGGTGCCCCAGCTAACGTGGCCGATGCGCCTTGATTCGCCTATAATGTTGCACTGAGCTACCAAGTCTTCTATTCCGGCACTCCTTTTGGACTTCGGACCCGTCCTCCCTCTTTGTTGTCCCCAGGGTTTTACCCAAAGTGGCACGGGAAGTGCTGGAAGTTTCTCGCTTCGGATGCCAAGACACTTGGGTCGCAGTGCCAGCGGAAAAAGTGAGCGAACAACTTTGCTAAAAACAGATTAAAAATATTATATATATATTAATTATTTCTTTAGAAGTTAACACACCGTTACTCGAGTGCCGAAAAGAATACAGACAAAAAACTACAACAATTATTTATTTAACAACTACTTAAAACAACATGTACTTTGTTTAAGCACGAAATATTAATTGTAAAATTTTCAATTCTTCCTAGTTCGCTTAAGTGGAAAGGAATTATTTTATTTATTGCAATACTAGTTCTAGTAACTTTAAATCTGTTAAAGTTTTATTATCATCTAGGTTTGCATACAATGTACTCGAAGAGGCGGTTCCAAGTATCGAACAGTTTTTTGCATACAAACCTGTGTTTTAACTTGTTTTACCGATTCTACTTTCAAAGTTTAAACTGTGTAAAATATAAATGTTTTGTTTGCAATAATGAGATATACAATTCGCTTTTAACGAAATTTTATCTTCACTGATACAATTAAAAGTTCTATAGAAGAAATAGCTTGGCATTGCGTAAAGATCTCTCTGGATCTTCTACCGCATTTACGAGCTGGACTTTCTTCGGCGGATGTTGAGGCACTTTGTGGAATTTTTCATTTTTCATTCATGACAAGAAAAGCGCGTACTAATTCTTAAAAAGTCGGTAACGCACTTGCTAGCCCTCTGGAAGTGTGATTGTCATTCCACATCAGAGCTTCTTGTCCGTATACTTATTTATTAAATAAACAAAATAAGTCTTCATTGTGTACGTGTAAACTTGTTTATATGATTGTTTTCGTCAACTAAACATAGTTTACTGTATAATTCAGAAATACGGTGTACTATTATATAAATCACACAAATATTGTTGTTGTTTCGATCTGATATAGGCGACATCTTTATATGTTTGGGAAACGAGTTTACCGTAGCGACCTATATATCCTGAGAATACGAATGCATGTATGAATTATATTATAAAAAAAATTAAATTTAAATGATCACTCCCTCTTACTCTTACTCTAATACATCATGAGTAAAAATATAAAAATCGACGGCGTGTATAGCACAGAAAGCTGATCACCTTTTTGGCTATTAAGAAAAGAAATCACAACGAAACAGGACAAAAATCTTGTCAGACTTAGAAGGTTCTAAGCGCCTCTTTTTTGTCTTTTTTCATAGTTATTTGATCCAAAATTCTTAATGTGTAGTATCAAAACCCTCTGCATATCGAAACAGATAGAGAAAACTGAGGGTTGTAGCTTCACTGTTTTTATAAAGACTTTTAAATTAAATTTGAATGATTATCTTAATCTACGCTAATTTAAGTACGTATTCGCTTGATAAATCGTTTGACGTATCAACACGAACATTAGGAAAATATTTACACACGAAAGTCGTGAGAAAAGCTTTATATTTAATGAATCAAAACCACATTTCTATGGCGTAATATTATCACGTACATTATGTCGCAATCTTGTTGAGATTTTGATGGCAATTTTCACGTAAAAAATTGTAAAGAGGAGATTTTATTATGAGATAATTGTGATTACATCTTAAGAATTGCATATATTCTCTGTGGGAAATGAACGATCCAATTTTTCCAACACAACAAATTGTAGCAGTGACAAAAGTAATAACAAAAATTATCTATAGTCCGACTTAGTAGATTTTCCACTACCAAGAGTCAGTATCTACCCGAGTGAAAGCGCGGCTTGCACATTGCTTGTATAATTAATATAATTGTAACTAAACTGAATATCCTAACGAATATGTATTACCAATTCAAAAAATAACCGAATGTTTTTCGGCTGAACGGATTTCCGGAGAACTGCAGTGATTAAATTTAAAATACGTCCAACAGATATCTACCGCAAGTCAATTACTCCGAAACGAAAAACAATTACATGACTGTCCGCATAGCTTTTAAATAAAAGAATTGTGTGGCATATCGACGGATTTTGTTACAAAACGGGGCGTCACATTGTTTATTGAATGATTATTAGACTAAAATATTAATTGCACTTTTTAGTATATAAATAAATCTAGTGATTTATATAAATGACAATACGTTTATTCAGTTTAGATGCGTTTACCACATGCTTATGAATGTCAAAAGCGTTTACGAAATTCGTGAAAGAGCAAGACTACGCCATCCGTTCGCAAAACTACCAGGAGGCCTTGTTCTGAGAAGAACGGGCAAGAATCTCAGCAAGTTTTACCCTCCCTCTACATAACAATCATTCAAAGGAAAATGTCATTAAAGTTACATAATTTAAAATAATTAGATAAGAAAACAAATTATATCAATATAGCAAGAACTATTACCACGCGTTTTTGTCTTCTAGGTAGTCATTAACTGTGTAGTATACTTTACACATGAATGGTTTTTTTATTAATTAATATAGTAATTGATTAAGTTTGAACCTTAAAATTCAAGGTTTATTTTACCAATGGCGCTACAATATTTTAGGTCTGGGCCTCGGATTTCTGATTCTGTTCCGTGATCATTCCTAATAAGTAGAAGATGAAACTTCCGTGCCTGACACATGCCATCGACTCAACGAGTAGTATATATACCACTTCCCCGTGCGACTATCATCCCTGATGTCGTAGGCTATAGATTTCCGGCTATTCATTAATGGACTTTCTTTCTATGTGCATTTAACATTAACTCGAATGGTGAAGGAAAACATCGTGAGGAAACCGGTTTGCCTTAGACTCAAATGACGGCGTGTGTCAGGCAGAGGAGGCTGATCACCTACTTGCCTATTAGATTTACAAATGATCATGAAACAGATATAGATAGATCTGACTTAAAACGGTTGTAGTGCTACTGATTAATTTTTATTTTATACTTGTTTAAAGTACAATTAGAAATAATTTAATTAACGACTCTGTTGTTGCGACACATAAACTATAAGAAACGCCGTATAGAAACCATTTAAGCGTTCATCAACTCTTAACAAGTCATTAGCGAGTTTGAAATGCGTAAAAAGATCGCAAAGTCAAAGTCATTTGTCTGAAGTTTCGAAGGCTTTAAATTTCATTAATGGAAGCCACTCAAACGATCAAACTCCGCAGAGTAAATACCCAGTGTCGTGTTGGGTTGACTTTTGCCCATAAAGTTGCGTTTTACGCATTTTTAAGCATATTATGTAAGAAGGATTTTATATTTTATTTTATGGAATGGG
Source organism: Pieris napi (assembly GCF_905475465.1). Classification (NCBI taxonomy): domain Eukaryota; kingdom Metazoa; phylum Arthropoda; class Insecta; order Lepidoptera; family Pieridae; genus Pieris; species Pieris napi. Next base: position 1,467,686 of record NC_062245.1, read on the forward strand.
CTTACTTGTTGTTAGGGAGCATTCAAGTATTACGTCACGCCAATTTTTAGAGATTATTGTCCCCCCCCCACGTAACGCGGCGTAACGTTTTTCTGTACCCAAGTACAGTACTGTACTCAAGTATAGTAAAACGTTTCGTGACTTAGACCAGTGCAGATAGCCTTCAAAATAAATAAAAAGTGAAAAAAATTACAGTAGGATGAAACCCATTAGAAAGGCAGGGAAATATGATCAAAATGAAAGGAAAAATAAATTACGGTCGATCTGAGGTCGGGAAGGGGTAGGGGGGGGAGTTTTAACGGTAAAAAACGGTTTATCTCGATTTCCGGCAAAACTACAAGTCCTATCGAAGAAAACTAAATGGCAAAGTTGTAGGTCATAAAAAGATCTACAACTTTTGTATTCACACATTTTTCACATAACCTCAAAATTTATGTGAAAAATTCAAAAAACCAAGTTTTTGGTTTTTTATTTTTATCTTTAACAAAAATATTTTTTTTTTAACAAAATTTGGTGAAAACTTACCTTTTTATGTCCCAAATACACTGTAATTTATTTGATTAAAAATATTTATTTGTTTGCCTTATTTTGAATTAATATCGAAAAAACACCCTAATTTTCAATCGAAAATTCTGACGTCAAAATTTCAGCTTTTTTCAAAGGGTTGGTGTGCTTTCAGTTCGTTGAAATCTCTACTTTCCTATGGTAAAAAAATATATATATATTACCATAGTAAATCTTCTCAGAAAACGCAAAAAATCGTATGCAGTAACGCCCAGACCTGTCATCCCCTTCCTTACTTCTCTATGAAATACGAAAATTTTAGCCCATCTAAAGGCTATACTTTTTGTTTAGGTCACTCAGGTATATATAAGTTATCTTAAAATAGTAATAAATAGGCATTTGATTATAATTTAAAGAAGATTCATAGAGAAGTAGGGAAGGGTATGACGGGTCTGGGCGTTACTGCATACGATGTTTTGCATTTTCTGAGAAGATTTTCTATGGTAATATATATATATTTTTTTACCATAGGAAAGTAGAGATTTCAACGAACTGAAAACACACCAACTTTTTGAAAAAAGCTGAAATTTTGACGTCAGAATTTTCGATTGAAAATTAGGGTGTTTTTTCGATATTAATTCAAAATAAGGCAAACAAATAAATATTTTCAATCAAATAAATTACAGTGTATTTGGGACATAAAAAGGTAAGTTTTCACCAAATTTCGTTAAAAAAAAAATATTTTTGTTTAAGATAAAAATAAAAAACCAAAAACTTGGTTTTTCGAATTTTTCACATAAATTTTGAGCTTATGTGAAAAATGTGTAAATACAAAAGTTTTAGATCTTTTTATTACCTCCAACTTTGCCATTTAACTTTCTTCGATAGGACTTGTAGTTTTGCCGGAAATCGAGATAAACCGTTTTTTACCCTTAAAACTCCCCCCCCTACCCCTTCCCGACCTCAGATCGACCGTAATTTATTTTTCCTTTCATTTTGATCATATTCCGCTGCTTTTCTAATGGGTTTCATCCTACTGTAATTTTTTTTGGTTTCAAAAATTATCGGCACTGGTCTAACTACCTAGTGACTCTTTATACCTAAAAGTTACCATTATGTGGTGTAAAGTACTGGAAAGCCGAAAATAATATTAACAATAACGCGTCATTTAAACCCCGCCAAAGTTCGTTACGTAATACTTGAACACTCCCTTAACTGGTAGCCACAGATACACACAATGTCTTTTTTCTTTATGTAATAGAAGGCAAACGGGCAGGAGGCTCATCTGATACCGCCGCCCATGGACACATTGCCAGACGGGTCGCAAGTGCGATGCCGGCCTTTTAAGACTTTGTGCGCTCTTTTCTTGAAAGACTCTAAGTCGAATTGGTTCGGAAATGCTAGAGTGGAAATACATATGTCATAATTTTTTCCTTAATAAACATGAGACCAATGTTGCCTTGAGCATACGCCTTCAACCCTAAGGTAGTGCGTTCGAATCAAACCTGTGCACCAATGGATTTTTAATACTAGGTACGCATTTAATACTGCCCAATAGGAAAACATACAGAGGAAACTGACATGCCTTAACCCTAAAATCTAATGAGTGTAGTACAGAAGGCTGATCGCCTATTAAGAAAACACCTACAAAATCTGAGGCCCAGGACTCAAATGTTGTAGCTCCAGTTATGTAACCTAATGTGTGTTAAGTTGATATATATTTTTGTAACTAATTAGAAGCCTAAACAAAATGTAAACAATCATCTCACTTGAAGCCAAAATGAGCCATTTAGTTTTTACCACACTTATAACTTGTATTTTAACATTCTTTCCGACAATGTCCAATAACATAAAGGTCATTTATGAACATTTATGAAAGTTTGTTTTTATTAGCGTCGCAACCCCTCTACCCCTAATTTTGTGTTAGTTATAAGCATATATTTTAAACCATTTTAAGTCAGTTGATACCCAGCTTCAAACAAAGAGTTTTATTTAAACATCTCCATACAACTGCCACCGAACTTAATTCGCCACTAGTTATCCAATGCTGGGTTTATATCACGTTTCTTTAAAGGTTCTTAACATATAGAAATATGAAAGTCGAATCAAATTACGCAGCTGGAATATCATAATTTCGTTATTACTTTTTGTGAGAATTCAATATTAATTTCCCGAGGTGCGAATGTTATCTTTTGACGACAGTAAATCTGGATCATTGAACATTATGAAGTGAGAGTATCCCCTTTTATGGAACGTTGATAACTAAATTTGGATATGACGTAATTATTAATAAATAAATGTCGTAATTTTCGGGATGTTTAGGCATAGACATATCATTTATTACAAACAAAAACACACACACATAAACACACAAAATAACAATAATGAAAGGAAAAAATTTAATAAAAAATATAATGCGAGAAAAATTAAAAAAAAAAAGAGTTTTTTCCCTTTTCACACTCGGTTTGTTTCAAGTGTGTAATACGTGTGTGCTGTGGCTGTAATTGGCCCTGGCTCTGCATTATGCTGAGGAGCAGAATGTTCCACAGCGCTGGTCATTCTTCCAGAGACCACAACAGTTTGCGCCTCAGTCGCAAAAAATAAAGAAAAGGTATGTAATAATACTGTTACGAGCTAGGGGATCGGATAGAAACGCCGTAGATTTCTTCAAGGGTTTATTTTCTAATTAAATCTACGAGGAATTTGTTAACACTAAAATGGAATTTACGCACAAAAATTTACTAAATACACACACACAAAATACTGTCACTAATTACTTTAATACACGCACTTCACACAGTACTTGTATTCACTTGTCTTCACAATATTCGCACTTTGTCACTCCGGTGTTTATCGCTTGGTATCGCATTTAAAACTGAACTAACTCGTCGCGTTTCGGCTCGCTTATATATCCCTGGGAGCGATGTTCGAGAACTCTCTAGGCGGCAGCGCAACTGAGTAGCGATCGCACAATTCTAGAACGTGCGTACTAGCTATCTCTTTCGCACATTGCTCCGTCCTTGTCGTACGGCGTTCTAGAGTGCTCGGTCTAGCTTCGAGAAGGTTCCGATCTTCCCTCTCTCTCGCGCATCATTCCGTCCTTGTCTCACACCTAGAAAATTCGTTCTAGAACATTCCTTCATCAAAGGGGTATAACCAGGCCTGAAAACGCCTGAAAACGGCTTTCCTGAAAAGTTTACCAATCGACTACACGTGTTCTGAAACGGCCTGAAAAAATGTTTCAGCCTCCTGAAAACTAGGGTAACATTATGTAAATCACGATTTTCTAATATGTGATTGACCCTCTCCTGAAACGGTCAGAAATCACATTTCAGCCTGCTGAAAAGTTCTCTAAGTAGTGGAAAAATCAAGAAACATTGCAGTCGACCCGTCTTCGTAACACTACCCCCTCCTTAGACATGCTCGTCCCGAGCATCATTACTTCCTTTATAGGGAGCCAATCGATTTATGTGAACGACTTTCGGTTTGCTTCTTAAACTACTCATTTTCTTTATCCGGTAAGTAACGTCATTAATCTTCGTGACTATCGTGTATGGACCGTCCCAGTCAGCTTGAAGCTTTGGTGATTTGCCTTTGCGTTTTGTTGGGTTATGGAGCCATACTTGCGAGCCTTCTTTAAATTCTATGTGATTCGTCTTTCTGTCATACCTAATCTTCGTAGTCTCACTTATTTTGCTTTGTGATGCTCGTACGTGTTCATGGATTTCATGCAGTTTATTACGCAAATCCGCAGCATATTCTGTAACACTCTCCGGGGTGTCAGGTGGTCGTCCCGTTACAATGTCTGCTGGTAATCTAAGTTGTCTCCCAAACATGGCTAAAGCAGGTGTAACATTCGTGGTTTCATGAACCGCAGACCGGTATGACATTAAAAATAATGGAATATACTTGTCCCAGTCTTTTTGATGGCTGTCCACCAATTTTGCCAAGTGCCTTTCCAAGGTTTGATTAAAGCGTTCCACCATTCCATCTGACTGTGGGTGATATGGAGTAGTCCGCGTCTTATGAATTCCCATTAGTCGGCATACTTCTTGAAACAATAAAGACTCAAAATTTCTTCCCTGATCACTGTGAATCTCCAAGGGTACTCCGAATCTAGAGAATACGTCATTTACAAGTATCTCAGCTACTGTAACTGCCTCTTGATTGGGAATAGCGAACACTTCGGGCCACTTCGTAAAGTAATCCATAACAACCATGATGTACTTATTTCCTTTTTCTGTTAACGGAAATGGTCCAGCTATGTCAACGGCTATCCTCTCCCATGGAGCTCCGACATTGTATTGCTTCATACCAGCTCTAGTTCTCGTCTGTGGGCCTTTGACTGCTGCACAAGCTTTACATTTCCGAATCCAGTCTTCCACATCTTCACGGCAATGTATCCAATAAAATCTCTCTTTAATTTTCAGAAGAGTCCTTTTTACTCCTAAGTGTCCGCCCGATGAGCCATCATGAAACATTTCCAAGATGTTGCGAACCTTGGATCTTGGCACAACTAACTGTAGATGAGATGCATCCCCTCGAGTGTTTTCCCATTTGCGACATAATACTCCATTATGAAGAACTAAGCTATCCCATTGAGCCCAGTAACTCTTGGTCGTGGTGCTAGTAGATGCAACATCATTCCACCGCGGCTTGATAGCTGAAGATTTCATCCAGTCCAGAATTGGTTTAATGTCAGAATCTTGTTGTTGCTCTTCCTGAATTAATTTCCCACACCAATCTGGACTAATGGTGTCTGTCCTTAGTATCCTCACATGGGCTACCTCTCTACCTTCGTGTCTTGTACAATGTTTGCAATCCTCCTCACATGGCCTTCGAGACAATGCATCTGCGTTCCCGTGGGCTCTGCCCTTGCGATGCTCAGTAGCAAAGTCATACTCTTGCAGTTGTTCGATCCATCGAGCCACTTGTCCTTCCGGATTCTTGAACTGAAGTAGCCATTTTAATGCAGCATGATCTGTCCTAAGACGGAACTTGCGACCTAGCAAGTATTTACTGAAGTGCTGCAGCGTCTTCACAACAGCCAGTAGTTCCCTCCGAGTTACACAGTAGTTCCGTTCTGGTTTCGACAATGACTTGCTGAAGTAGGCTATTACTTGCTCGTGCTCACCTTTTACTTGTGATAGTACACCTCCAATGCCAATTCCACTGGCATCTGTATCTACCACATATTCACCATCTTGATCCGGGTAGCCTAGTATTGGAGTCTCACACAGTCGGTTCTTGAGCTCATTAAACGCATTTTCACACTCTCCATCCCATGTGAATTTCCTCTTCTGTTCGGTGAGTCTGTGTAGTGGTTTTGCAATATCCGCGAAATTTTTCACAAATCTTCGGTAGTAAGAACATAAGCCTAAGAAAGCGCGGACTTCAGTTTTATCTTTAGGTACTGGCCAATCCTTCACCGCAACTATCTTCTCAGGGTCTGTTCGAACTCCGTCCTCTGATATAATGTGCCCCAAGTAGCTCACTGCTCTCTTGAAAAATAAACATTTCTTTGCACTTAGTTTCAGGTTGGCTTTATGCAGTCTGGAGAGCACCCGTTGCAGATTTCGTATGTGATCATCAAAATCTTTCCCAATGATGACTACATCATCCAAGTACACTAAGCAGGCTTCTCCTATCAGTCCTGACAGTACTTTTTCCATTAGTCTTTCAAAGGTGGCAGGTGCATTGCAAAGCCCAAACGGCATAACTTTAAACTGCCATAGTCCTTTACCAGTTGAGAACGCTGTTTTCTCTTTATGACTTGGGTCTATTTCCACTTGCCAGTACCCACTTTTCAAGTCTAAAGTTGTAAACCATTTTGCCCCACTTAAGGTATCCAAGGTGTCATCTATTCTAGGTAACGGATAACTGTCCTTCTTCGTGATATCGTTAAGACGACGGTAGTCGACGCAGAACCTTAAACTGTTATCCTTTTTCTTGACTAAAACTACTGGAGAGCACCAAGGGCTGGAAGATGCTTCAATAACATTATGGTTTGACATTTCTGCAATCATCTTGTCTATATTCTTTTCATATGCGACAGGTACTCGTCGCGGTCTTAAACGTATAGGTGCGTCGGTTCCAGTCTCAATTCGATGTTTAACTACACCTGTCCTTCCTAGATCTCCATCGTGTGTAGCAAACATGTCAGAAAATGTCTTTAATAGTCCCTTTGCTTTCGACATTTCTTCTCTCGTCAAGGTGACCTTACAGTCCTCCAGTACTGCTTGAACTATATCTCGTTGTTTACTAACTGAACCATCTTCAGTGATAGCTCTATACACATCGTACCCGTTCTTCAATGTGTTATCTTTTAGGGAAACTACTTCATCTCGACACTTGAATGTGCCGTTCTTCAGGTCAATCTTACAGTTGTAATGCTTCATGAAGTCTAAACCGATAATACAGTCATCCACGATGTCAGCAATAACCACCTTATGTCTGTATGTTCTTCCACCAATCTTGAAGGTAGCGATACCTTCTCCTCGAACGGTTATGTGCTGACCAGTAGCTGTAAGGAGCTGTACATTCCCACCAGAAAGGCTCTTGTAAAATGACTTCAGAAGCTGGTATCTGATAACTGTCCGGGAAGCTCCAGTATCAAGGGTTAACTCACACCTAGTGCCGTTAACTTCTCCGTCGATGACAATGGTATTCCCATCCTGAGTTTGAGAGATCATAACTTTTGGGGCCTTCCTTACAGAACCGGCCAGCACCCGCCCCGTGGTCCTGGCTTCTATTCGTTTCCCTGCCGCTGTTCAGCGGCAGTCACATCCACGTCATCGGGCACCCCACGTCTTGTCTTCATTTCGCCTCGCTCTCTTAGGGCACGAAAACCTCATATGCCCTACTTCCCCGCAGAGGTAACAGGTGGGTCCACGTTGGGAACTACGTTTTTCCGAGACAGCCCTAATGCGGTTAGGTCGAGAATCCTTGCAAAATGCTTCCACTTCCAACGCATGAGCAAGAGCATTCTGGAGGTCCTTATGGTGACCTAGGTTCACAGCCATTCGAATTTCACGGTCTCGAATACCGTCGACGAAGGCTTGAACCAACATCTTGTCTGCAACGTCTGGTGAGGATGCGTAGGCTTTCCTAACCAGCTTCTCTATTTCAAATCCCCATTTTTGCAAACTTTCATTTGTCTGCTGAATTCTATCCTTTAATTGAGCCCTATAGACGTGCTCATAATGTGCGTCTCCGTACCGTGATTCCAGGGCATCCAGCAGTTGCTTCAACGTCACTTTACCTGTCTTGGTTTCTAATATGCTGAGGGCTTCATCTCGCAGTCCCATAATAAGGGCGGTGACAGCCTGATCGTCATTCCACCCGTTTGACTCTGCCATAGTCTCAAACTGTATTTTGTACGCACCCCAGGAAGATGTACCGTCAAAGGGAGGTACTTTAAGATTTCCAGATGGTGCTACAGTCGTTACGACACCTTTGGTCTTCAGGCACTGCATCTCTTGTTCTAATCCAAGAATACGTTTGTCCTGTTTCGAAAATTTGCAGTCCATATCAGATTCCAAGATTTCTATTTTTTTATCTACTTGTATTTTCAGGTCACCAAGTTTTTCTCCAATACGGCGGGCCTGTTCCTCCATCATCTGATGAGCCTGCTCCTCTTGACGCCGTGCCTGTTCCTCCATCATACGACGTGTCTGAGCCTGTTCTTCCATCATTAGGCGTACCTGTTCTTCTTGACGGCGTGCCTGTGCTTCTTGCCGGCGTGCCTGTTCCTCCATCATTTGTCGTGCCTGTTCCTCTTGACGTCGTGCCTGTTCTTCCATCATTTGGCGCAGAGCAAAAAGCATGTTGACATCGTTGCTTTCACCCATCCCGCGATTTGCATCGAAACTTTGTCGTCGGGCAGCGTCGCGTGCTGATTGCGCCCTTGTCTGGACTCCCTCCGCAGCTGGAGACTCTGCTACAAACTCCTCTTGATTCTCCCTTGGAGTAATTGGCATTTTTCTATCCCACTTCTGACACCAAAATGTTACGAGCTAGGGGATCGGATAGAAACGCCGTAGATTTCTTCAAGGGTTTATTTTCTAATTAAATCTACGAGGAATTTGTTAACACTAAAATGGAATTTACGCACAAAAATTTACTAAATACACACACACAAAATACTGTCACTAATTACTTTAATACACGCACTTCACACAGTACTTGTATTCACTTGTCTTCACAATATTCGCACTTTGTCACTCCGGTGTTTATCGCTTGGTATCGCATTTAAAACTGAACTAACTCGTCGCGTTTCGGCTCGCTTATATATCCCTGGGAGCGATGTTCGAGAACTCTCTAGGCGGCAGCGCAACTGAGTAGCGATCGCACAATTCTAGAACGTGCGTACTAGCTATCTCTTTCGCACATTGCTCCGTCCTTGTCGTACGGCGTTCTAGAGTGCTCGGTCTAGCTTCGAGAAGGTTCCGATCTTCCCTCTCTCTCGCGCATCATTCCGTCCTTGTCTCACACCTAGAAAATTCGTTCTAGAACATTCCTTCATCAAAGGGGTATAACCAGGCCTGAAAACGCCTGAAAACGGCTTTCCTGAAAAGTTTACCAATCGACTACACGTGTTCTGAAACGGCCTGAAAAAATGTTTCAGCCTCCTGAAAACTAGGGTAACATTATGTAAATCACGATTTTCTAATATGTGATTGACCCTCTCCTGAAACGGTCAGAAATCACATTTCAGCCTGCTGAAAAGTTCTCTAAGTAGTGGAAAAATCAAGAAACATTGCAGTCGACCCGTCTTCGTAACAATACTTATAGTAGAAAAAAATAATAGTAAATGTTAGCAGTGTAAGTATTGAAGTCTTGTGTAAAGGTGTAGAATAAATAAAATAAAATTAAAGAGGTGAAGTCTCTAAAATCTCTCTCTTTAATCGGCAGCTCATATCGGAGCGTCGTGGTCAGCAAGGAAGCATCTGGAGCGGTCTACCTGTTTCCGTCCAGGACCTCTCTTATAACAGTGTACAGTGTTGAGGACGATGAGTCTTTCTCTTGATCGGTCCATCGGTTTGGTGAACAAGTCAAAGTCTTTAATAATATTGGTAATTTGTTTACGTCAATATTCTAGGTTCGATTTCCATTTCCAAGACGGAGAAGCTACGGAGTGTCGTGCATAATGTATTAAAAAAAACTTGTTAAAAAAGAAGTTGTTCTTAGAAAAACCCGAAAATTATTTATTTTTTCGGAACAGCCAGAATTTTAATTATTAAAATCCAAATCTAAACATCATTTATTAATTTAATCAGGCAACACACGAGTTAGTAAAAAGACTGCTTCTAAATTTAAATTTGCTAACACTTCTCAAAACTATATTTTTGTTTTTTAAAATATTTAATAGTTGCAACCATCTCATCATGCTCCCGGAAGTCATTAATAACATGCAATAGATTGTCCAAAATTTCTGAATCTAAGCCCCTTTTGGCGAGTCACGGTGATCGCCCCCAAGTAAAATCATCCCATTATATAGGGGGAGCATTTTGTAATTTACACCCCTCTGATATGAGATTACTTTTGTAGGTGTACACTTGTCAAATGACATCACGTTAAGGAAACCCTGTTTATATATATGATATGTAATTTGTCTCTGTAGCTCAGTGGTCATGTCTTTTTTTAAGAACACGGGGCAAATGGGCAGCTTGCCTGATGTTAAGTGATACCGCCGGGCATATACAATTAATAAATATTCTCTCAGTAAATTACGTTCTTAAAAATACAATTTTTTTATCACGAAATCAATATTATACAATATCGGTCTTACTAATAAAAAATCACTATACATGCGTTATAACAAGGTGATAGTAATTCAGTGAATAGAGCTTGTACAGGGCATAAACACCTCTTTGATCAATAATCGATGTGTATTGGTTGAATAACGAAACCACCCTTATTTATTGTTACCCTGGCAACCCGACGTGTTTTATTGACGTTTGATTTAATAATTCTGTTACAACTCATAATTCTAATCTAATAGAAACTCCTAAACCTCAGACAAAGAGGACTAGAATTTTACATAAAAAGCCGCGTTCTGCAGTACAAAAGTTAGAAGAGGCATCTCAAATAGTGGAAAGTAATAACGGATTGCACCGAGTTTGGTATGTTTAGACTTTCCTTGGAGGCGGTAAATCTTCAATCGTATGTATTAGCTGCATATCAATATTATCTAAATCTTCCATTTGATCTATAAAATCTATTTTCAACAAAGACAAATACCTACTTCTTAACTTAAATCTTTCCTTGAACTAAACTGTCAATAAAATGCTGTCAAACGCGAAATCAGATAAAATTACGCAATTTTTGTCTTATACACCCGTTAAACTAGGCCTCTGCGTTGTATAAGCATTGTACAAGTCTTCATACAAACCAGATACTTGTTATAACAGCAGTATACATCAACCTTGTCAATTCAGGAATTATTAGTAACATTATTCTTATAACAGGCTTATACAATGTGCATAAATCTTTATTAGTAAGACCGTATAAGTATAAGAAGTTTAGGATCCAAATTTTCTTTAAGGATTCATGAAAGCGCTGCGCTGTAATAAAATCATTTAAAAAAAGGTTTACTTGTAGGCTCTTTTCCGTAGGCTTCGCCAAGAACTTCTTCCTCTGATATATCTGTATTTTAGAATTACTCTCTTCGCTTCCGGGCGTCACAGAATATTAGGTACATAAATTAAAACTAAACGCTCAAATACAAAGCATTTTCCAAAATACAGTTATTCTGATCACGCAATTGTTTCATTAAGACTAATGAGGAACCCCATACATGGGGTAGAAGGGGTTCAACCCTTTCTAAATTACCTTGCCAAAACTTCAAAACACCTGTATATTATATATATAGACTTGTTTTTTCAATGAACATATATAACGTTGACAATTTATATATACAATAACATTCTGCTATAAAGTAGTATGGAAGTAAATAAGAATTTAAAAAGAATTTTATTTAATAAAACCAAATTCGAAACTATACTTTTTTTATTTTCAATATATTGTTTGGTTTGACAAGTTACCAACAAGAATTAAAATTAAAATGTTTAGTCACAAAATAAATAAAAAAATAAACCAGTGGCGCTACAACATCTTTAGGTCTTGGCCTCAGATTTCTGAATCTGTTTCATGATCATTTTTTAAATCTAATAGGCAAGTAGGTAATCAGCCTACAGTGCCTAACACACGCCGTCGACTTTTTGGGTCTAAGTCATGTCGGTTTCCTCACGATGTTTTCCTTCACCGTTCGAGCAAATGTTAAATGCGCACATGGAAAGAAAGTCCATTGGTGCACAGCCGGGGATCGAACCTACGACCTCAGGTATGAGAGTCGCACGCTGTAGCCACTAGGCCAACACTGCTCTTCCACTCACGAAATAAACAAAGAAAAAAATAGATTAGCAAAACAAGCTTAACATAAACGCAATGAAAAGGAAACTAATAATTTTTATAGACTATACTATGAAGTAGAACTTTTGTCAGTGCACTAAAAGCCTCCGTTAACTGTGTTATTAGATGTATTACGTTAGTCAACGATTTAAGTATACTAACGTAATTCATGAAATAAACTGCCACAATGATTGTAATAATAATTATAAATCGTTTACTTGCAAAGAAAGTAGTACATTCAGATTGAATTATTATAAAAAAACGCGGAACGAGGCATCTAAAATAGGCATGCAAATTTAATATTATTTACCTATGGTCTCGTAATACCCATTATAAAACCTAATCCAAATCCATATAATGCTTTGGATTATTTATTAACCATAAAATCCTTGCAATTAAACAGAATATATCATTAAACTAACATTAAATTACAGAAAATCGATTAAGGAAATTTCGCCCTAAATTCTCAAAGCTCAATCATTAAGAGTCGTAATACTTATTCAAATCAAGGATTCCCTTTTGATCCAACCCTTTAGGTATCGGGTTACAAAATATTGTCCCCTTCTAAATATTGGGGAACCCTCTATTGAGATCCCTAAATTATTCTGGGTCTATATTGACCGGTAGAATACATAATGTAATGTTAACCAATCTATGTTGACACTCGTAAACTGCAGCTTTGGAAACCGGTATTAATTAGACGTAATTTCTATAATAATTTGTACGAAGGTTCAGATTGTTCGGGCGATACCAATGTATTTGTGGCTACGGGAACACACTAATTTTGAAACTGAAAGATTCGGTATGTCAGATTCCAATACATGTGTGTAATACGGGAGTCAAACTTAGTGCTAAATCTAATTTCTGAATCTCACCATAAGTCTCCTATTCTAGAACATCACTCACACTTACGCCCGAACCCAATAATTAATCCACAATCTCAGATTGTTTTCTATCAAACCGTGACAGTCGATCGATCTCCTATCTGCATCCTAATAACCAAACCCTACGAAGACAATCCATTTTTGGCGACGGAAGAAATGCTCTTTGTCGTTCTATTTTACCAAGTTCTCACTCATATTTGGTAATCAATATAAACCAAATAAAGTAAATAAAACCGTACAAATGACTTTAAAATATACATTTGTAAGTTAAAATCTGTTAAAATAAGTGACTGTTGAAATCGAGCTTTCGTCAACTATCATTTTCATACAAAGGTCTATCCACAGACACCGATACGACCTCCCATAGATAGCTCGTATCGACAGATGGCTATTACAATCCGTCGATTGGTTATTGGCACACTTGTTACAACATTTGGATTATGATTACTATCTCAGATGGGGGATTATGGATTGTTGTTAAACAAAATAAGCTACCATTACAGATTACACCAATGCGGCAACTGTTTACATTTATATCACATACAAAAACACATTACAGATTAAAATATTTACAGATAATAATTACTATTTCTTACAGTATAAGAACAGACGTGACGCAGACTTTATTGTAGTACTCAAGAGCTGTCAAAACTATTTGAAGCTTGATATATTTGATAATACTGAAATAGACATTGACTCAACTGTTGAAATATGGTCTAAGTAGTAATAGTTACGTCATCTAAATCCATGTTAAAATCTTAAAATTGCGAGACATTAATTTCAAATATCGAAATCGGTATAGAATGCTGCGTAGTATCTGTAGTATCTACAGACCAGGAATAGACGAAAGTTCAAGTTTAAATGGTTGGTGATTGACAACTAATGTGGGTTGTTGACGGACAGAGCTTTAACGTTACTTACTTTTAGAATGCTTAGACAAAGCTCTGAAGTATCAAGCGAGACAGATACCTACATCTATCAGGCATAAGAATACCTTTTTTGTGACGAAATGATGATTTGTCATATGTAAAAAATACCTAAATAAATTTAGAGCTTATACATACTAACTAAATATGAAGTTCTTTTTACGCCATTAAACAAACCTTTTCGTATATTTAAATACTTTATAATTAACTGGTGGAATACAATCATTTTAATCCATCTATCTATCATCAAAGAAAGGAATAATCTAAAATTAGTTGAAGAACGCTTAGGGTAGTATAACTTATCTTTATAAACAAAAATGAATAGCAACATATGTTGCTAAGCGCAAATCTCGAAGACATCTGAACCAATTCGAGTATTTTTTTATTCGAGTATACCTTGAACTCCGAGGGAGGATTTTGTAGAGAAAAATATTGGAAAAGTTGCACGGAAAACCCTATGCATAGTACAATGTTCTATAAAAATCATATTAAGGCGAAACGAAATTGGCGAGGGCAGCTAGTACACTAATAAAAACTTATGATACACTATTAATTCCACTGAGGAACTCTGATGTCAGAGCTCTCCTTGCCACTACACTTGAAGCTGTATTCTCAAACTCAAAATATCTTTATTCATATAGGTAAACAAGTACACTTATGAACGTCAAAAAAAAGTTAAATTAATTGTAAATTTACATTTACTACCGTAACTGTACCCTTAACTGTAGTTCACAAGTCAAGGGCGTAGAGCGGGCAAGAAGAGCTGGCAAGAAACTTTCCGCAACTCTTTTTAATCACTAAGTTTTGAGTCATAAAAATTGTTTGAACTGGAGGAAATCAATCCCAAGGATTAGGATCATTTAAGTATTCGTCAAATTTATAAAAAACTTTATTGATAATTTACGTTTTACGAGGGCCTTGAACTTATTTATTTTAAGAACTTATAGAATATCTATTTGTCTTAAAAAAATGAATTTCAAACAACACATTTGAGGTTTTTGTTATGAATGTCTGGCAGATATAATTTTTACATGTGACAACAAACTCAGCACTCTACCTTATATAAATGCTTCATTGGTTTAGTGAAACGTGCTGCGATAATGTACGGTAATTGAGTTGTGCTTACATCGCTTCGTTGTCAATAGAGACTGATTGAGCAGACTAACTATATTATAGTTACGAAGGGGTTAAATTCAATGACATATATCTTATGTAGATTATTTATTTAGAAAAACCTGACCTTACTTAATAGTCTACATAAGACAAAATATAGTATAGTTTTAAAATCAAAACGCCAATTGGAATACAGTATTAAAAGTAATAAGAGAGAAAGAATGTGTGTTGAGTGTGTATTTGAGTGTGTGTAACTGAAGCCATTGTGTTACAATCGGCTTTATGTAGTGACAGAAATGTATGATAGTGTTTTAAGGATATCTTTTTTGAAACATAAGTTAACTAAGTGATATATGTTGTTATACAATGCAGTAATATCCTTATTAACGGACTTTTTCAATGGACTAAAGAACAAGGAGAAGGTTTATGTACACTTATGAGTATTTTGTTACAATATAGCTCCTCTGTTCGTGGACCAACCAAAATAATTATGGTATCAAATTAATAGGTTTTTTAATATGGTCCAGTTCATAACTCATAAAAAGGGACTCGCGAATACTTTTTAGTGTATTTTTGGCGGATGTTTTAAAGAAATTTATTAAGTTCTATTAACAATAGTTAGCACAATACTAGTGTTGGTCCTGCTCTGGAGGTTGCAACTTTCAGGTAACAGGTTCAAAGATTGGCTGTGTATTGGTAATTTGCAAGTAATATCAATGATTTTTGTTCGTTATTTTAAAGATGAAAGGTTTTTACTACATTATACTTTCAAGTAATGGCTATTAACTGGATAACTTAGTTGCTGTTCACAGTAAAATACATTCCCCAATTAAATAAAAAAAAAAAGTTTTCATAGTTGTGAGCAGTGTTGGCCTAGTGTTTTAGCGTGAGTAGTCGTAGGTTCGATTCCCGGCTGGGCGCTAAGACGCCAAAATCGGCGGTGTGTGGTAGGCATAGAAGACTGATCACCTACTTGTCTAATAAGAAAAATAAACAATCACGAAACACGGCAAGGTGGTGGCGCCACTGATGTTTCTTTAATGTTATGAATGTGAGCCCATTTTTTAATAAAATAGACTCAAAAAGGGTCAAAAGGCATGACGGCGTGGGGCACCTACTTCCCTATTAAAAAAAGACAAATGATCATGAAACAGAACATAAAGCTAAGTCCTAAAACCTATTAGACCCAAAATTCTTATTATGGTTTATCAATACCCTGTTTTGGTGAATCATATAAAAAAATATTTATTAGGTAGAAGATAGAAAAACTTATCGAAAAATGAAGAGCGAAGTTATTACCACGTAGTTAGAGAGCACTTATTTAGATCGCTTGCATCGTACAACATGTTCCGAAGTTATAATCATGTGCAATAACAATCCTACCGCTTCTTAAAACTTGTGTAAGCTGCGGGCTTATTTGCGTAATCATTTCATCCGATTTCAAAGTGGTTTAAAAATTTAACTATTTCAGTTATAGCATTGTCAAATGAAATATAAACACTCGCTCCAAGGACCGCAAAGTATATAATTTTAAATTCATTATTAATAATAGTTATTATAAGAAGTTTTTGACTAAAGATACTGTCACTATTTAAAGAAATAGTGAAATATTGTTATTAATGTACTTTTATGAAGCAAGCAATCTATTAAATTAAAAAAATACATTCATTACAAACATTTTAAGTCTATCAGTATCCATTCAACGGCAGTAGGTAAAGTAATATAAATTTTACCGTACCCGCCATGTAAGTATCGGCTTGAAGCGACATCTACAATCTGCATTTACAAATCACTGCGAGACGTAATACTCTGAAACGCGCTAACAAAGTTATTCCAGTCGCTAAGGATATATAGGTTCCACAAAGGTAAAAAGAACAATTTAAAATTTACTCATGATACGGCGTTTATTCCGAAATCAATTTCCAAAATCTACGCTACATAATGAATTCACAACCGGGAAGAGAAAACCCGGTAGACTTAGAGAAATGGAGTTGTCAAGGACCTCGAAACAATAGGGGTTCGAAGTTGGACACGGGAAGCACTGGATAGATTGCGATGGCGAAGTGTACTTAAGGAGGCTCAGGCCTATAATTTATAGCCATTGGTGATGATGATGATACTATCAAGAGTAATATTTTTCAACTAAAGTTTACACATATACACAGACACACACCCACACACATACACACATACCCCATGTGGTTTCCTTATATATTGTATTGTACCACCATTTCCTCTATATATTGTTTTGTATTGTATTGTATTATATTATATTATATTATATTATATTATATTATATTATATTATATTATATTATATTATATTATATTATATTATATTATATTATATTATATTATATTATATTATATTATATTATATTATATTATATTATATTATATTATATTATATTATATTATATTATATTATATTATATTATATTATATTATATTATATTATATTATATTATATTATATTATATTATATTATATTATATTATATTATATTGTATTGTATAAGATCTTCTGTCGATCCGAAGTGGTGGAGGCCTGATGACCTGTAACACAGGTACTCTTACCTATAGCAGGCATCAGTCTCACACAGACTAGCTTTTTCCATAAACAGAAGTAAGAATATATCTGTCACTTGCTTATGTCCTAAGTTTAAGTTTTTGTGAGAAAATAAATGAATAAATTTCGTTTAGGACGATACGGACTCCATTTACGTGAATAGCTCGCGCGTCTCAGTCTAACTTTATCCATGTAAGTTGACAGGATAAACGCTGGGATTTTAGTTTTATGTAAACGCTAATCTGACGAAGGATTCGCTTAGAAGTGGAACTGTTAAGTCATCCAACTTTTCACGGAATAGATAAATAAGTTTGGAAGAGCTTTGAACTTTATTTCTTCACTTTAAATATACGAAAATAATAACAATTAAGTAGAAAATTTAAAAAGTTTAGACCCTGTGGCAGTGTACCTTTAATGCTGGCAGCATTTCCTTGTTGTGTTCGATACTTTTTCCTTGAGCGAGGAAAGCACCAGCTCTGGGGTCACTGGTACTATCTATCGTCAACTTATATCAATCATTAGCGCCTGTGCACTTGAACCCACGGCTCAAGAGTCGACTCCAAAGAGAACAAAAATATAAATAATAATACAGTGAATATTATGAATACTGTATATTTTTGTGTTAGAAATAAATGTTAGAATATATGAAAAAAAAAACTTTGTATATGTTAAATTCTACCTTTAATAAATACTACCTTAAGTTGCCTTGTTAACAGCTCCATAAATCTCGAAGGAGAAGATCCGACGTTTATTTTGTCTATAGTACAATAAAAGTAAAAAAGATACTGACATGTCATAGATCTCAAAAACCTGCATAGCTACTTTATTGGTCTATGATGAATGACAGATAAAGAAATACTAATCCCGTAAAGCCTCCACTGGATGTATGTTTATATGATGACAATATACTTACATACATAAAGTTTTATGCGTTTTATTTTTCGGCTCCTAAAACGGGTTTGTTGTATCTGTAGTTGACAGTCCAGTCAAAAAAGATTATAGAAAAAAAATTCTAGAATTGAAATCCAAAATAGATTTATGTCAAACATTTTATACTGATCTTTAATACCTTTGATCGCTTGACGTCACTTGAGGCGCATTCTAGAAAGAATTTAAACAAAGCAATAAACGATAAAACCACAGACAATCTTTCAGCGGTGTTCGTGAATTTATTAACGTCCCTAAATTTAATCAGACGTTAATCCGAACGTATTGGAACAGTAAAAATAAACGTTGAATAACTCAAACCGACAGTCTCGTTAAAAACTCATTCGCCGTACAATATCTTAGTGCAGAGGGTATTGGGGTTACAATTAATTTCGCCGGCTTGCGGTCGCCTCCAGACGTGCTTCCGAAGGTGCTTCCACTTGGCACTAGGATAGATAAATGACGGATGTTCAGTTGACGGATGTTTTGATTTTAAAAAATTTTACTCTATATGTCATTAAATTGTGATCAGATAATTTATTAATGAATTACAGTTATTATGTTATAGATTTTAAATGCTTTTAGAACCTAATCATAACAATAAAATATACAGTATTTACAATTTTCTTAACCTACATAGTAATAATAAAAATAATTAAAAATTAATAAAAAATAACAAATTTAAAACCCTGTGGCAGTGTAACATTTAACGCTCCCAGCATTTCCTCGCTGTATTTCGATACTAATTCGTTGAGCGAGGAAAGCATCAGCTCTGCGGTCACCGGTGCTACTATGAGTTTATAATTAATTTACACATTCTATATACTTAATGTTGTTGATATATAATTTATAAAATGGCCTAAATATAGATTTGTGTAAACTGTTAGCTAAATTCTAAGCGCACAATATAGACCTTAATTCAAAATATTCACTTATATCTATATATGTAGTATACTATATAAAGCTTTAAAATTATTTCTCAGTATCTTATATAGGTACTAAAACTAAGTTAATTTTTTACAACTTATACTAACACAACTAATACTCATATTAAGAAATATTAACTAACCAATTTTTGTATGGATTCAATAAAAAGCTCTAATAATAATAATGCAAAAGTCCAACAATATCTATGTGTTAGAAATACAACATTAACTAAGTACTTTTATTAAACTACGATTAGTCATATAGCATCTATGTTTATACATCTAAAATCTAAAAATAGATACACCACATCAACCAAGTGGAAGGCACCTTAGGGGCAGAGACACAAATGTGTAGGTCCAATACAAATGGTGAATCGACCGCACCGATCAATTTTAAAACGGAATTGCTTCGGATGATACAACCGCTCCCTTATCTCGGGATTTATGTATGATCATAGTCAAATAGCTCAGGAAATATTGGATATTTGAGAATTAATATAAATGTATTACTTTACTCACTCTGCAACTATGACTGAAACTGAATATGTTGTTTAACTGTCTATTGACACTGTCTAAGATTTTTATGAGGGTAAAATCCAGGGTTTGCAACGCAAAGGAAAAAATCATGGCTTCATAACGGGAGTGGACGGGTATTTCTACTGCGGAAGTAATGGATAGGCACCAGAAGAAGAAGTTAAAATATATATGATAATGGGTACCTACACCACATCAAATATTATTATTTCATTTACCATTAATCCAACTTACAAAGCAAAGCATAATGCAGTCATTATTAGGAATTAAATATCGTTTCTGGGTTTAGAAATAATCTTATTCATACCTTGTTTATAATTTAATTTATTATTGTTTAATACAAAATATATAATTATTTTTGATATAATAATATAAGAATTGAGTATGATTATATGACTCATAATGTAATTGTAACTTCTATTCTACCATAATGTGTGCAGATTATGCGAACTTTTGATTGTACCACCATAACATTTTTGTACCATGTTCTTGCAAATAAATTATTATTATTATTGTTATAAAGGAATTTATTAAACGATAATAACCACTTTACATGATCTATACTATAGATCTTGTTAGTTTTTTATGTATCAAAAGGCTCATCTGATGTTAAGTGATACCGCCGCCCTTGGACACTCACTTTGCCAGGAGGCTCGCAAATGCGTTGCCGGCCTTTTAAGAAATAGTACTCTTTTATTGAAGGACCCTAAGATGAATTCCTTCGGAAATACTTCAGTGGGCAGTTTCCACAGTGTGGTAGTGCGCGGCAAAAATTGCCTTAAGAAACGCTCTAGTCTATCTAGATAGACTATTTAAGCCACATATTTTATAGTATAGTACAGTATACAGTCTAGGTAGTACTTACGTTCATACACCTTCGTTTAAAATGTAAATTAATTTGTTAAGCACCGCGGGAGGATGGTTATTGGTTGCAGTGCGCTGCAAATTATTCACTTAATTATAACTAAGAAGATCACGTAAACTTTCCCACAACATCTCAGTGAATTTAAGTACTTAAATATTTTCTAGAAAGTTCGCGAAATGGAATGATGGAAAATTTACGAAGTGTTCAAGTTTTTTATTACTGTTTTCTTATTTGAATTTTAAATATTGTAAAGCTTTTTACTAAGAACAAATTTCCAAATTTTTAGAATCCTCATTTATTTTAGTGTTACATACCTGTATTGTATATTAGAGTAATTAAGATTACGATAATGGGGGTAAATGCGATGGGACGACGGCCTATCTATAATTGTCTGATACTGGCTTCATATACCTACGTATGTATACCCATATATAAACTAAAACTAATATATAAATATATTTTTTTCACCATATAAACATTTCCAACACACAAATATACATTATGTACAATATCCTTACTCCTTAGCCTACATAGTATAATAATCATCATACATAATAACTTATGATTAAAAATTAATTAATAGAAAATTAAAACAAATTTAAAAAGTATGGTCCCTCTGGCAGTGTACCTTTAACGCTGGCAGCATGAAAAAGTAGCGCGATAGCGATACTTATTCGTTGAGCGAGGAAGGCACAAGCTACTAGATAAATATATAATATCTATATATTTATATTTACCATATTTTTAGTAATTTGGGGTTCATTATTATCTATTTTGATTTTTTATTTGATTTGATTATTTAACTTAACATGTTACGGTTTTGGCCAAAATATTGGAATAAAATAAAAAGTCGCACAATAAGTTTAAGTTTAATAGTAAGTCTCAAAATGCACTGAATATTAATAAAACTATTAGGTAAAGAATATACGGAAATGGTTAAAAGCTCCAAAACTTGTAGCAAAAAATGAATTTCCATTACTAAGAACTTTAAAATATTTTAAAAAGTGATCGTGCAAGAGTGTCCTCGAAGATCCAACATTTCCAGGTAAGGAGCTTAAAGTCTATTATTTAAGGATTTCTCTTGAAATGGTCAGGTTAGTTCGAACTCTTTGTCCCCGGGAAATAGGGAATTCTTTTTCTGCATTCACAGATACGAAGATTGAACATTTTCCGCATACAATATTCTTAGGTACTTATATTTTAGAATTGTAAGTTACATTTAACAAAAGTACCTGCCACATGAGTGATGAGATATTATTTTTACAGTGACATAATTGAATTTTCATTTGTTTTTATAAAATTGATACAGATATGCGTGTTGTTCCTACAGTAATGCAAGTGCAAGCTATTTTTGAAGTGAAACTTCTTTATCGGGGTTGGAAAAAAAATTAGTGTAACATTTTTTCGTTACGCGTCACATTTTTCCGTACGCACCATGTTGCTTTGTGAAGTCAAACTTCTTTATCGGCGTTAGCATGAATTTTTTATCGACGTATGGGAGAAATTTTGTAGCAAAATAACGATAACAATGTTAGTAATAATTCTATTACAATAAATGAAATTCTGTAATAATCTTAGTACCTAGTAATAAGGTAAAATGAAATAATTGTATTTGTATTCATGTCTATGATAATAAAAGCCTTTTGTTAAACTTTATTTAACCAATTAACTTAAGTTGCATATAGTAGATTATTTTTCGAAAAATAAGGTCATAAAGAAGTTTCACTTCTTACTTGTGTAGTACACGCACACATTTTTTATTCTATAGAACAGAGAGCAGACGGTGAGGAATTTTACCTTATGTTAAACGATATTGCCCATTGACATTCTCAAAGCCTGAGGGCTTGCGAGTGCGTTGCCGGCCTTTTAAGAATTGGTACTCACTCGAAGGACCCTATATCGTCTTGGTAATAATATTATTATTACTAACCAATACTAATATTTCACCGCACGTTAGAACGCATTAAAATGGTTGTGTTTTTTATATTTATTAAAGGACCTTAGACCTTTACATTTTTTTAAAACGAATCTCACTGTTGGCCTGAAGGATGGGAGGGTTTTTACTACCACAAGGACGTCTGAAAACTGACGGGAAAGGGGATACTTGATGGGTGCCGGGTGAGTACTATCCACCAAAACCTCCTTGGCAAGCTGCAAACGTTCGGGTTGCAGCGATATCAGAGCATTCTAACGAATAAAATAATAAAGTCGTAATAATATTAAGTTATATGTCACCAAACATGGCAACAGTTACTGTGAACTATAATCCACTATAGATTCACATAATTTCGCCATTTCTATTCTGGCTTAGCGTACGATGACGTGTGAATAAAACCTGCATCCTTTATGTGGCTCTGACAGCGAAACAAAACTAAGCGATTCATTTGTTTTCTTTGACTAGAGTACCTACAATTTGGGTCATTTCAATATCTGATACCTAGTGTAACCCACTTGCACTACAACCCATATTTTTATACACCGCCGCTAAAGGACTGACCTCAGTACTATTTGTAATTATAATAATATTTTATTGTACTGTGTAATATGTATTGTTATAAGTACATAAGTATAACAAACAATAAATCAAAATCTTATATATTTATTGCAAATTAAGGCGAAATCTACATCTCCTGTTAAAATTACTTTAATGAGAAATTGTCAAGAATCAAGAACAGCGAAGGAGAGGCGTCAAAAGTATCATTTTGAGTGTCATCCACACCGATTTTCCTGCGGTGCATTTAAATATGAAGCTACTGTAAGTTTGAATATCATTTAAAAGTTAAATGAAAAGCTATTCTCATCTCTAGGCTGGAGCTCCCCAGTCCCTGACCTTTCCACTTGACTAGATTCAAGAAAGAGCGGTTCGAATCGTTGACGACCGTCGTCGACGGTCGTCGGGCTTTTCCCTTGGTTTTTTTATGGTGAGTGTTCAGAGAAGTTGTTTGGATTAATTCCTCAAGCCAAGTTTCATCGGACATCGAGGCAGAATATAAAATTCTACTTATATAACCCGTTACATAGCTAACCTTTTTCTTAAAAAGTTTTTGCCGCGCACCAAACTACGTGGAGCCAGCTATCACTTCACATCAGGTGAGCCTCATCTCGCTTTGCCTCATTCATAAATAATGATCTTCTTAAAAAAAAAATTCTTCGAATATCTCGTAATTGATTAACCAACCTATCTTTTTTAATACAAAAAATATTGTTTCTGGATATGACAAATCGTTAAATTCGTAAACAGCCTGTTTAATGTTAAAATATCTTGAGACGGAATAATGAATGTCTTTACTGCTAGGTTGTGTAAAATAAAATAAAAATAGTCTATATTCGAGTACTATAATAAAGATTATATTACTCTTCTTCGCTACTATATTCCAATATTTCGCCGTTATCTCTCGAATTTTCGATCATGTCACGTGTCTTGACGCGAGTTTAACAATTTCAAAAAAAGTGTACAACGCCGCTAAAGAAGTTTTCACTTCAAAAATGAAACACACTACACGCAATACTGGTCGAGCGAGTTTCCTTATCTTGCCGAAGCCGCGTACAAATTATTTGAAGAAGTCCATTAAGCATAAGGGTGTGCAATTATTTAATCAATTACCGTCTAAAATTTGTAGTTTAACCAATTCAAAAGGGCATTAAAGATACATATCAGAATGAGAGTAGACTAAAATTGGGACGGCTAATGGCGACGTGTATCTCGTTCGTATATTAAGTTTCTCATGTAGATAAAAAAACATTTTTTGTAATGAGAAATAAAGTTCTTTAAACATCACCTAGTAATAAAAGTTCATAAAAATTATTTATCAACCGTTCCAAGTTCACATTATAAGTAGTACCCGCTAAGAAACGCTTACAAAAGAGACCCGCCGATTGATTCGGTTCGCAAATGTTCACCAAATCGTCTGCAGTGCTCGTTAAAAAGGGTGCGATTTTATTTTTTTTAGATTGCATTTCTAAAGATTTGTATGAGTTTCTATTACTTTGGGGTTGTTATCTAGTGCAAATATGGACGTATTGTAAGCATAAGCAGCTTATGAAAGTAATGAGCTTCGTAACTCCTAACTACTCGTAGTTTTTTTTCGGTTTTCACCAATGGACAATTTCATTACTTAGGTTTAAGTGTATATAGGTATTATTCATTATGGTTTTAGCCCAATTTACTGAGATGCAATGATTATGGTTAAAGAGTTAGCAACAGTGAAAACTCCGAGAGAGCGTAAATATGCTGGTACTAAAAAACTTTTAAAATTGAGAAATTTAAGTCTCGTTATAAATGTAATCTTATGTATAATTGAAATCGTAAAATAAATAATATTTTGGGCCGTAATTTGTCAGTAAAAATAAAACCGTATTTCCTTGTTCTAGAATTTTAGTGTCTGAATTGGAATAATTTTAATTTTTTACTAATATTTTAATTCTTGTGCTATTTTCGTTCATTGCTTAGGTACTGCAATGAACGAAAATAATACTCCCTGGAATACCAGCTTTGTTTAGAAAGAGAAATAGCCCGGCTGTGTCATTGCATAGTAAAAACATAAACCGAAGCTTTTGCAAGATATTTCACGTTATTGTTGCTTTTTTAGCAAATCTCCAATTACTTTTAAGTATCATAATTGATTTGATTTGTTTTGTTATAGTTTAGAATAATGACTTACTGAATATTAATACCAATCAGAGCAGAGCAAATGCCTCCAGTGCGGTCGAGGCGCCATTTAGACTTTTGACAGTGCGTACAGGGAATGTGGACTTTTGACAGTTTCAATTGGGTATTGAATGGAGCATTGTGGTGATTAGACGTTGGACTGAGTTGGATCTAGTAAATATTGATTATAATGTTTATAAAAGTGAGGTGCCTGGAACCGGCTGCTCGATATAATTTAAGCTAAAGTGTTATTTGTAGTGTTAAGAGGAAATATTGATTATCTATTTTAAATATTCCACGATAATTACTCGTGTCTTTTGTGCTTGTACTTTACTCACATGATTTAGCACACAATTCTAATACATACATATTTCGCTTAAAGAAAAATCATTTATTTTTACCGAAGAATCGTAATGTAAGGTGCCATATACAAACAAAATACACTGCCTTAGTCAAATGACTGCCGTTATTTTAAGAAGAAAATTTTACAAAATAATATAAAACCGTGTAGTAAGTTTATATGAAATATGAATGTATTATGTATTTAAGTATTGTGTAAAAATTTAAAGGCCAAATGCCGAAGTAACTTAAGTTACATCCTTTAAGTTTACTATACCTAGTATGGCACCCGTAGCGTTCATAGCGACCTCTATAAAGCGTGCAATACAACACTTTCGGGTAATGTCTGCTTGTTAGCACTACACCAAGTTAAGTTGCTAGTAAAACATCATTGCTCTACCCCTACTTATGTCTGTATTTTGTATGGCGTTCAACGTTTACGTATACGTTGTGAGGCTTTAAATAATCTTTCATCCGTTCCGTTTCCGTTACGCTTCAATTTATTAAGTTTATTGTTTTGTAATTTTAACAAGCAAATGTTGAAAATATGTATTAATTACGATAAAAGCAATAATGAATATGTTTGTGGAGGAAAGGTTTGCTCTTCCAAACTAAAGAGAGTGTACTGCCAGTTCTTCTCTTCCGTTCTACGCTCTTGATTTGAGAACTGGCAGTAAATGTAAAATTAGAAGCATTTCATATATACAATTTTTTTGACGTATATAAGTGAACATTGTGTTACCTATATGAATAAATGATTTTGAATTTTAAAGGGGGTTCCTCCACTAGCCATTTACTAGCCTGTAGGCTCTTACGGGCGAAAGTTCGATATATCCTTCGAAGTATAATATCGTGGCAGTGATTAGTATTACGACATTGTGTCGATGTTCTTGATGAAAATTAATATGACATTTGCATGCCTATTGAAGTTATAATTTGGCGCGTTAGGGAAAAATCATGAGAGTAAATTTTTACGATGAGCGCGCACTCCGTCTCAAAAAACCGACACCCTGAATATCTGTTCAAACGTCGGTAAAACAGTCTGGGCTGCTAGTTGGCGCTTGCTCTGTTTTATCGACAAGTTGCATTGTTGCGTGTTTATTTAAAACAAAATAATGATTTCTATACGAGAAAACCCGTTCCAATGTGATAAAAAACATATTGTTTATTGTTAAATATCATAATTAGTACATATAATATCGTTTCAATAAAAATGCGATTCGAAGAGGGAAACGTCTTTTAAAGCGCTCGAAGAAAATTATTACGCCAAAGAAGTATAACTTTTAACGCGTGTACACAGACGTTTTTTTGTTTTTATATGGCTGATAGTTCGGACTTTTATAATTGATCGATCTAAATGTACTACATAATCGTATATTATAGGTGCTTTAGTGGGTATGCTATCCAGGTCTCTCAGTAGCAGAGTCTGAAGTACGTATGTCTCACAAAGTATTCTGGAGATGCTCAACGCTGCTTTTGAAAAAGGGAATTCATTGGTCCACATTGTTCATAATTTTTACACAAACGAACAACAGATGTCGCTAGCCGGAAAACTGTTTTTGCCTGTCATGTTTCCTTTCAATTTTCTTGCGCTATTCAGTGGAACATCTACAAATTTTCACAGACAAGTTTTAAGACTTTAAAATACGTACAGCGCGTAAAAGTTTTGCAGAATTAAAACTTTCAAGAAAATAATAATTTCGATGTGGCTGCACAGTAATGGTTTCTTTGAAATAAATGTGGATTTTTAAAATGAACAACTATTTATGAAATATGTTTTATCACGAGGGGTAATTGCGCTTTCGTCCATACTTTTATAGATAGAGGATTGGACCGTTTTTTTATACGAAGATGTTGGAATACAGTTACCTTCAATACATAATTAACGGCCAAGGTGGGCCCAGCTGGTGGCCTCGATTAGCGATTATCAGTACGGATTCTGTCATGGTCATTCGCCTGGTGAAGATCTCTTTTACCAATTCTTAAAAGGCCGGCAACGCACTCGCGAGCCTACTGGCATTGAGAGTGTCCATGGGCGGCGGTATCACTTAACATGAGGTGAGCCTCCTGCCTGTTTGCCTTCTGTTCTATAAAAAATAACCTTACACATAAATGGGCAGAAACAATTGACACCAAGTAAGTTTAGACACAGGGAAAGCCTTTGATATTAAATTCACCTGCTATGCGGACGACAGCACTGGCTGTCTATGGGTGGCTGTACCTCTTAACATAAGATGGGCCTCCTACCCATTTGCCCCCTGTAGTAATAAAAAAAATGCAGATGTACAATCGGTAATAAGTTCAAATGATCACCCATCTGTTCTTTCCTTTTTCTGTCTTTATGGTAACACTATACATTTTTTGCGGTTTTCGTGATAGACAACTTCATTTTCGTTAATCCGCTAATAATTATATCTACCTATTAGCACCAAAGTATAGGAAATGATTAATAAAAAGATTTCCTTTATTTTATTGTAGTCTACCTGAACTCCAATTTAGGTTAGACGAAATACGTTTTGTACGTGAACCATTTAAAGTTATATTGCAGTTAGAGTGAAAGCTTTTTTCTATGCTTCACGTGAAAAATATAAAATATTAATTTAAAAGGTTTTTAAAAAAACCTTTATGAATTAAAAAAAAACATAACTACGACTTACACTGGCGTTGCGTAGAGATGTGGGGTCTCTCTGCATCTTCTTTACAATGGAGAGTGTTCAGAGGAGTTGTTCGGTCTAGAATCTGCAGCTGAGTTTCATTATCGGACGTCAAGGCAGAATACAAAATACCTCGACATCCGTCGTTCGACAACTGAGCGTTTCTTAAGGCAGTTTTTGCCGCGCACCACCACTATGTTTAACCAGCTGACCACAGCTGAAGTATTTCTGAACCTATTCGACTTAGGGTCCTTCAAGAAAAGAGCGTACCAATTCTTAAAAGGCTGGCAACGCACTTGCGAGCCTTGCTGCAATGTGAGTGTCAATGGGCGGCGGTATCACTTAACATCAGATGAGCCTCCTATAAAATAATAATAAAAAAATTAGAAACAAGTATCGGTTGAGGTGTGCAATATGTTAAAAGATTTCTTTTTCTTGTCATAAAGTCGTATAAGAAACTTAACACAACTGCCTTAAAAGCGAGTTATAAGTTTAATATTGTATTCGGTCCGGTTCTGTTGTTTTGTAGCTTCAGCATTCCCTTCCATCTGTGCCTTTCCAGCCATTGAGACAATGAATATTCGTATAGGTAACCAGCCTTGCTATATATCTCACAATATACGATTACGATTAATTTAACTTGACGATTCAAAAGTGTACTTGGTTACCCACTTGAATAAAGATATTTTGAGTTTGAGTTTATATTTATTTATTAAAGTTTACCACATTATACATAGTACTAAATCTACGGTATACATTACAAACTCTTTTATCTTAAATATATGACAATTAAGGTAAACATAAATTGTACAAAAGAAATTAAAATATAATAAATTGGTTTATTGGTAATAATAAAAATACCAGGATTTTTGTTAAGTACAAATATAAAAAATACCAGCTAAACAGCGGATTTGGTTCGAAAATGGCACTTAACGATGCTTTCTTTAAAACCGATCAGCCCACTACCGAATATAGCTCCAAAAATCGTGAAGAATTCGAAAGAGCCTGAAATTAAAATCAAATGTCAACTGTCATACCAACAAACCAAAAACACTGTTATTGTCTACAGTTCGTAACTACTTATACTTGCCATAAAATCCACAAACATTTCCCTTAAAGAGTTAAGCTTGAAATGTAAAACAGCAAAGTTTGCCGAGTGATGTCGTGTAAATTAGCCGAACAATGCTCAAAGTACAAAGTTTGAAAATGTAAAGTACGCTTCGCAAAATTGTATACAATAAACTTTTTCATTGTTATGAAGATAATGTACTTGGTTTATGGCACTTTAAATCATTTACTTGAAGTACTTCCGATCACTTGAAACAAAGACGTCTGCCAAAGCGATTTCAGTGGGACTCTTATAATTCAGGGAGTTTGAATAGACGCCTAGTGTTTCAAGACAGAACGTGTTTAAAGCACTCTTTGCAAATCACCAATTTCGGTTCAAAGATACTTTATTTCTCAAAGAATTACATTCACTTAGCGAGAAAATTTAGAGCAAGTTAGTTATGTACATCGTGTTATGAAATTATTTGAAAATAAACTATATAAAATAAAAATATTAGTTTCTAACAATATGTACCATATTTGTTACAAAAGTGCAGGTAGGTCGCATCGATGTTACAACAGGCATTATGTGACAATGAATAGTAATAATTTCTAAGGCGCTCGTTCGCAGACATAAGTAAATGCTAGAATAGCCTTTTTGATGTTTTGTAAATACATTAATTATTTACCGAACCAATTGTGACGTAATTACCTATAATCCCTAGATGGGGCAGAGTCCACGGCCAGTCTCCGTCGTGTTCGGTCTTGAGCCTCGAAGTTCACCTCGCTCCAAGTCTTTATGGTTCTCTTTGCCTCATCTGCATTTGTACGTCGCTAAGTTTACTTGGTAGAGTCACGCTTCCCCTTTCCTTGCGGGATCCAATCAAGTGCCTGCTTGGGCAAATGGAACCAACTGTCAGTAGAAGTTTATACCAACTTACATTCGCTGTAAGTATAAGAATATCCAATGGCGCTTTAGCCCAAGTTTTGGCTACTGATTTCTCCAACTGTTTCTTTCATTTTGAGTTTTTATTGATACTGGTTAAAAATAAATGTGACTTGTTCTAAATAATATGCTTTTAAATTGAAATCAACTAGAAAAAAAAGAAAAAACTTTAAAATAAAATAAAAATAAAGTGCACTAGCCCTCACACTAAGAATCCCTGTGTCGTGGGCAGCTAGGCTCTTCCATTTAACATGTTAACGCTACATATTATTAGCCTTTATTGCTGTAAAATACTTATCATAAAAATGTAAAGTAATTATAAAATTTTCTTTTGTCAAAGCGAATTTGTTTGTCTTTGTCATATTAATTTTATAATGTCATATAATAACAACATTAACATAATGTATTATAAAATAAACACTTAAAATCTAACAAAACTTTTCTAACTACATTCATACATCGCAGGCATGAGTTGGTATTTCTTTTGTACTTGCAAAGCTTCAGCTATAAAGGCTTTATATAAAGAAAATTTTAAATAATCTATTTAAATGCAAAATGCAGGTACTCAAATTAGCAAGGTGAAGCGATTCTCAGTCGGCGACTAACAGGCAATTTGCGATCGCTTAAAGTAAGCTTTGAAGTAAACGATTGGTATATTAATTTGTATTTTATAGAAAATGTATTAAAATTGATATTTTCTTTGTAGTATTAAAAGTTATTGATGTCGAAAGAAAGTTTATTGATTGGAAATAACTTTAATATTAGTACAAATCTAAATATCATTTTAACATGAGTAAAATATTAGTTAAACTAACCTATTAATTAGTTGTAATACAATTTAATTTGAGCAGTGTTGGCCTAGTGGCTTCAGCGTGCGACTCTCATACCTGAGGTCGTAGGTTCGATCCCCGGCTGTGAACCAATGGACTTTCTTTCTATGCGCATTTAATATTCGCTCGAACGGTGAATAAAAACATCGTGAGGAAACTGACATGTGTTAGACCCAAAAAGTCGACGGCGTGTGTCAGGCACTGGAGGCTGATCACCTACTTGCCTATTAGATTTAAAAATGATCATGAAACAGATTCAGAAATCTGAGGCCTATACTTAAAGGTTGTAGCGCCACTGATTTATTTATTTTAATACAATTTAAAGGCCGGCAACGCACTTTCGTGTCTTCTGGAAATGTTAGAGTCCATGGGCAATATCACTTATTCAGGTGAGCCTACTGCCGGCTTGACCCCGTTATATAAAAAAAGTTTGCGTTATTTTTCA
Organism: Pieris napi; assembly: GCF_905475465.1. Classification (NCBI taxonomy): domain Eukaryota; kingdom Metazoa; phylum Arthropoda; class Insecta; order Lepidoptera; family Pieridae; genus Pieris; species Pieris napi. The sequence continues at coordinate 1,499,253 of NC_062245.1, forward strand.
CTAAAGTACTGATTTTTCCCACCAGAGTATAAACACAACTTGACAGGAATACATAAATTACTAATTAGTAACCCGACTTAAGTTCTGTGGCGGTGGTTGTATGGATGTTCAGATATATATTAAATTAAACACTTTGTTTGAAGTTGGGTAACAACTGGCTTTCATTGCTTAAAACATGAGATTATAACTAAGATAACATTAGGGGTAGTGGGGTTGCGACGCTGGATTAACATAAAAATAACTCACCTTATTGAAGAGTTCTTAAATCTCAGAGACACGTCTTATGTTATTGGACATTATCGGAAACGAGAATGTTAAATTTTATGAGTGTGTTAAAAACTAATGGGCTCATATTGGCTTCAAGTGTGCTATGATTGCTTACATTTTGTTTATGCTTCTACTTATTTACATAACTCCCGTAATGACATTTAGTGTACATGTCAATGTCAATAATAAAGTATTAATAAATGACGTAATAATAAATGAAGTTTGAATTTGTATTAGTATATTCGTAGCCACGTAGCAACATAATGTTTTCATGTAGCACGTAGCATAAGTGCTACACGAAAACATTACCAATGCGCATGGCATCACTACGATGTCTACATCAGTTTATTCTTACCTATTTTGTGATATACCCCACCTTACCCTTACTAAAATTCTTGGGCCAACCCCCATTCAAAATACATAACTTTTAATTAAAATTACAATATCGCTAAATTAAAGAAACATAAATGATTCGTATCATATTTTCCTTTTCAGGAAGAAATTACTAGGAAACTGTTAACGATACACAGTAAGTAAAGCGTATAGCGAAAAACTTTTATTGTAATTGCAAATAATTTTAATAAATTTTCGAAAAGCCCCCTTAACTCAAATTGCCCTCTTGTGGGGAGTGGGTGGGTGTGAAACACTAGTCTACTTTATACGTCTTTTATTAATATTCTCTTAAAATATAAACTAGAAAGTAATGTAAACGCTAATTAATTGCATTATTTATATAAGTCATAGTTAGTTTTGTTAATCAATTAATTAATAAAATTGTCAATAATTCCATAAATCACAACTTATAACGACTGGACAGATTTTGATGATCTATAATTTGTTACAGTCTCGAGTATAAAGAATATATAATTCAAACTTAAATTGAAATATGAACTAAAGTCGGTAAAAATAACAAATGACAAACGATAAACAAAAATTAAGTCTCAACTATCTTATTAAAATAAACTGAATCTAATCTAAAAATACGAACGAAGCTCCATACCTATTATTAGCAGATATTGGTTCAATGGAACATTACCATAAATCGTGGTGAAGCTCATTCTGGTCCGGACGTAATGGTTGAGGAAATTAGTGTAAAAAACTCTCGCGTCATCTGCAAGAACCGTTCGGATGTTATAATGATAATATCATTGTTATTACAAGCATTTATTTACTAGACCATATGATAAACAATTTTCTATCAACACATTAATTTTTTTGTATAGAACAGTGGGTAGGAGGCTCATCTGGTGTTAGGTGACAGCCGCCCATGGTTCTCTAAATTCGAGTGGTCGCGAGTGCGTTGCCGGCCTATCAAGAATTGGTAAGCCCTTTTCTTGTCTAAGTAGAATTGGTTCGAAAAATTCATACTTAAGTATACATATTATGATTTATCAATTTCAAAATAAATATTTGGAAACCTGTTATTACTAAGCATTTATGAATTGATGTACCTACTCCTATCAATATATATGTGAAACTAAATGTGAAATTAATAATGTAATTCCCTATTAACTGTATGTAAAAAAAAGATAACAAAATACACCTTTGCAGATTACTCCGATGCGGAAATTATTTATTTTTATCGAAAAAGCAACACAAAATTAAACAGTTACTGATTAAAATTTTTACCAAAGAACTATTTGTTAACTGACGTAAAACAGACCTTTGTCAGTACACTCAACGGACAATTAAAAACGTCTGTATATCTATGCAATTCATTAATTATTACCATATATTGTGTACCATTTTCAAGGTTAGTTTTCGCTGAGGGTACGAGTAGTATTCGCGATCGATCGCCGTGTTTGATTATCCTCCAACAATAATCCTTGTGCGCCAGTCTATGTAAATCAGAAATCTAGAAGACCGTTCTCTGTTGGCCGTATGCCCAAACGAATAATTGTTTTGAGTACTTTAATTGCTTAGATATTGGCTCTGGATCTGATTTACGCGGTCCATTCAGGACACGTGATCAGGCTTTAATACAAACGAGAGAAGCAATAAATATGCAAATCGCTCACGCTCGAACCTACGATTTGGATCTCTATTCCAAAGCGGTAATTGTCAATTTGGTTTCTCTATTGTTATTCCTAGAACGGGTTTTATCCTTCAATATAATTTTTGGATTATACCCACTCTAAAGTGTCGTTAACAGAGTAATGGAAATAAATGCTTTTGTCGAAAAGAAAATTGTGAGTTTAAAAAAACATTATTAACAGCTGTGTCAAGCTGTAAGCAGAAATATTGTTTCTTCATGGTGTTTGCGTCGATTTTATAAGGAATTACGCACATACATAACGTATTTTATAGTAATTTTCTAGTAAAAAAACAATTCTTAGTCTCCTGAAAGGTGCAATCATTAATCAAAGTTATTTTCATCTCTACAATAGGATATTTTAATGAAACATTGATTTTCATACGCCATACATATATACTATAATCGACGATGAAGTAGCACGCTACGAAATAATAATGAGTATAAAGAATATCCATAGCGCAAAATCACCTGCATCATGAGCATAACCCACATACACTTCACGTATATACCATCTGACATCACGTACACAGCCAAATTAGGTAATACTTAGTTAAATGTATTGAATAGTTTTTATTGTTTTTTCCCTTTTGTAAATTTTTCCCTTTTTATAAATACTATGTTTTCCATCTTTGGCTATAATTTTGGTGTAATTATTTGTTTTTTTTATATATATTTTTTCTTAGCTGTAGGATTACGAAATAATAAAATAATGTCTTGCAGTTGAATTTCATCAGACTGATTTCGATCGAAATATAATTAAAGAACGATTATTAACACGTAAAAAGTTACGTTGATGTTTCTTATCGTATTTACAGGCATGGTAGGTGATAGGGACTGGTGCGACGCCATCTTGTTTAGACAAGCGTTTTGGCGGGTTTTTGAAATTATGTTTTATTTAGATTTTTAAAACAAAGAGTCACGAATTAATTATTTGACAATTTTAAATCTTGCCAAATAAACCATTAAGCGTTTTAACTAAGACAAAGGAGAATTAGAACACAATAAACATTATTTTGGCGAAGCTTCAGATTGCGTAAGTTACGTACACTATTATTGTGAGTGCCTATTAAAAGCGTTGCTGTGTAAGCTGATTAATAATTAAGTGCTACACTGTAAAGCAATCGCTCCCCTTTCCATTCGATTATCACCCTTATTACGCTTTATCTCTGACTTTTGAATTTATTTAAGTGTAAACATCAGACGTCGGTTATGACGTTTTGAAATAATAGTTTTCTCTCGCTGTTTATTTTGTTGACGTGTTTTAATTATACTTTTGGTATTGCATTCTAATTAAATTTTCTAGATTCCAATATTCATTGTGTTGTTTCTGTTTTATTTGTAACAAATATTTGTAGTTACAAAATGAGGTAAAACTTATTCTTTGTTGATCATTTGTCAGTATTATTTCTTTGCCTTGCAAACATCATGGATTCATCATCATTGCGTTCAAGATGTACCAAGTCGGCAAATCACGATAGATACTGTATTCGCTTGAGCAAGTACTAATAGTACATATTAAAAAGACATTGTCTACAGCCACCTTAGTGTAAGCGTTCGTTCGAGTACACTAAGGCGATCGTTCGGGAAAACGCATAACAGTCAGTTGTGGCTGATGAGAGAATACTAAAAAATACATAAAAAGAGAATCTCAGTTGTTGAATATTATAGACTAATAAATATCAATATTATATACTAAATATAACCCCTGAAATATTACAGGCCCCTAAAAATCAAAATGAATTGCATAATAGTGTTCCACCCTCAACAATTGATCGTTAAGACCTAAGAATGAAATGAGGTTCATTGTGGCACCCTCTCCCTAGGGAACCTACCCTTTATTCAAACTAGAAAGGGCTTGCACAGAATAGTTGGCATTTTATAGACCAATTTGATTTTCATTTTGCATTAGTGCTATGATAAGATTGCATTGAATCGAAATTCTATCATCAGACTGGATTTTAATCTAAGGTGTATAAAAACATACATAATTAGGGGTTTATGTTTTTTTTATAGAATAGAATAGAAAGATGGTTATTTCCCTAGTTCTTATGTTACATTATGTCCACAGGTCGATGGTGTATTCGCCTGTGGGTGTGTCAGCTACTTACAGACTACCTATGTTTGTCTCAGAGAGATCTATAAGTGTCGTGCAGTGTGTGCTGTGAGCTTGTTAAATTTTTTATAGAAGTGATAAATTATAAGGTAAGTAAGCCCATGGAAACTCTCAATGCCAGATGGCTCGCGAGTGCGTTGCCGGCCTTTTAAGAATTGGTACGCTCTTTTATAGAAGGACTTTTAAGTCGAATTGGTTCGGAAATACTTCAGTGGGCAGCTGGTTTCACATAGCGGTGGTGCACGGCAAAACAAACTGTGTCTGGATATCCATGATTGCTCCCCTCACACTTGAAAATCGATTTTCGTTTAGTTTTTATATAAAACTAGCTGGCCTGGCGAACGTCGTACCGCCTAACAGTAGATTCTTTATTTGTTTAAAATACTTATTCTGCTATTCGGGACACCGGTCTAGCTAGTAAGATAAGAAAATTGATAAGACAACAAATACATTATGTCAAAAAATTAAAATTTACCTTCCCGGAACCCCTCCACTAACACTTGAACTTTATGCTATGGTATTAAAGTTCAAATTGACTTTTAAGTATTATTACGAATATTTTGTATGGGAATATAGAAAAGTGTTGTTCTTAGACTTTTTCACTGATTTTTGTTTAATTTTTCTCCGTAAGAACCATCCTCGTACTTCAAGGTATATTATTAAAAAAATCAGACAAATCGGTCAAGCCGTTTTCATGTTATGTCGCGACAACGGAAAACGGGTTTCATTTTTATATATATAGATATATAATTGTTTTGTTTAAATTCTTTTAATTATCTCTTGTATGCTATGTTTGCCTTTAAGTGCTTGTCACATTAAAATTGTTTTTTATATTCATTGTACCGATGTATCAGTGTACCGAGCGTTGGCAAGCTTTTATAAATATCTATGAGTCGCGGCGTAGTCCAAAGTCTACTACAATGGGATGCAACCCAGCCAATAATAAAATAATCGAATACTCTAAGTTTATGGTGGCTCTAGTGGCTTCAACGTGCGACTCTCATTCCTGAGATCAGGCTCGATCCCCGGCTGTGCAACAATGTACTTTCTTTTGTGCGCATTTAACATTTGCTCGAAACGGTGAAGGAAAACATCGTGAGAAAACCGACATGTCTTAGACCCAAAAAGTCGACGACGTGTATCAGGCACAGGAGGCTGATCACCTACTTGCCTATTAGATTGAAAAATGATCATGAAATCGATTCAGATATCCAGGCCCACACTTAAAGAGGTTGTAGCTTCAATGATTTTTTTTAACATACATTATGAGTCATATCATTATAGTCAATTCTTATATAATTTGTGGTGATAAAATATCACATCATTAAATTTCTTCCATTCCTAACTAAACTTCCTATAATTCATATTTTTAGTTATTTATTTATTTGCTTAACGGTATTCCTACAGCTACTTACGAGTATAATACAATATTTAAAAAATTACACTATACACAAGCCAAAAACGGAATACACATTTAAACACACACAAAGTACAGTTACACCTATACAAATACAAAAAAAATATATAAAGAATATATGTTTTTATAATAAATTCTAAATTCTAAGATTGATAGTTCATGAGGCAACAAAGCAATTCTATCTAATAAAGGATACTAGAGATTTTATATAATTTCTTAAGCATTTTTTAGATACATTAAATATATCTATTTACTGGTAATTTCTGTTATAATCTGAAGGTATACGATACATGACTGAGTTACGTAAATAGTTTGTATTAGACCGTAATAAATCGGCATTTTTCGTAGACATTTGATCCTAAATACTTAACCACTGAATTAATGCGACAATATTGCGCAACACTAAAACCAAATGTACGAAAAAAAATGTTAAGGTAAAACATGCTTAACGAACGTATAACAAGTGGTTACCCAAGCAGGTAGAAAGTTATGTAATTAAATTTATCGGAACAGTTTATCCAATACGGAATTTACTCCTTTGTTGCGGAACTTTTATTAGCTTTCGAGTTTTAACCTAAAGCTTCACAAATTATTTGGATCGTGTTTTGTTTTAAACTCATAGATATTTAATTGTACGTGGGTGAGGATTTCATTACAATACCTCTAATAAAGTATTTGCTTGAGTTGAGATTTATTAAAAATTGCGATAAACGAAAAAGAACATGTTTTGTGTGATTATAAACTACTATACTGCATTGTTTCTTGCCTAATATTTCTTGTTTTTTTATAATACTTTTGTGTTCTGTTTCCGTTAGGCAAGAGTGAGGCCTATTTGGGAGTAAGATTCAAAAACGAGATTTAGCACTAAGTCTGACTTTCGATACAGGATTTAAGAGAGTCGAGATTTAAGAGAGAGAGAGAGAGAGATCTTAACATTTTATTCTTTCATCAAGTTTTCAAGTTACATAACCTAACATTAGTTAAGTTACATATAATCTATATTTTAGTAGATAATAAGAAGCGTAAAAAAAATAAACAATCATCGCCATGTAACAGTCACACTTGAAGCCAATATGAGCCCTTCAGTTTTTACCACACTCATAAATTGTAATTTAACATTCTTGTTCCGATGATGTCCAATAACATAAGTGTCACTGAGATTTAAGAACTCTTCAATAAGGTGAGTTATTTTTATGTTAATCCAGCGTCGCAGCCCCACTACCCCTAATGTTATCTTAGTTATAAGCTCATATTTTAAACAATTAAAGCCAATTGTTCAAACAAACTTAATTATCGTATGAATTTTTTTGGGCACAAATAAAGAAAAACCATTAGTGCACCGCAGTCTGTATATAAATACACGATATTAAGAATGAGAATCGTCTGCACATTTTTTAGAATAAATATACATGCTTAAATACTAAGTATCTACCGTAAATGTTACCTGTATTTCTTTTACTTCTCTTGACTCGATTCCCTTGATACATTGCTTCGTAGAATCTATGTAACAATTACACTCACAATAAGAGTACTGCAACGGAAACTCGTAAAGGGTAGAATTATATGAAACAAACTTAAACCCCTCTTAGACTTTACTTCAAACATAATTACAAATAACTCATCCCCTTAATTATAGGCTAAGAGCCAAATTTTAAAACATTTGTACATTATGTTGTAATATAATCATTAATCAGTGTTGGCCTTGCTTAAGCGTCCCGCTCTAGAGGTTCGATCCCCGGCTACGCACCAAGGAGTTTCTATATATGTGCACATTTAACACTGGTACGATGAAGGAAAACATTGTTAGGAAACCGGCATGTTTCGGCCCAAAAAGACGGCGTGTCGGGCACAAAAGCCTGATCACCTATTAGATAAAAACAAATCTGGAGCCAGACTTTAAATGGTTGGCGCCACAGTTCTTTTTATTGTGTTGTTATTTAATCTGTTTTGTGCATTTATTATTCCTACACTATATAACCTAAACTTTGGGACAGTATTATGAAATTAATATCACGTAAATAAACGTTTTTTATAACAGACACTTCACTTGAAACATTATTTGTCTAATAAAAAGTAGTTCCTTTATTAATTTTGACATATGTATGTCAAATGCTTTCAAATTCCTAATTGGACACATAGTAATAATCAATTGCACAAGCAACACGCTAATCATTTTCATTGTGGGTTTTTATACAAATTATTATAATTGTTCTCACTATCTAATAATAAATATTAGCACGAGTCTAAAGAGATCAAGTTCGTAGCGTTATAGCTCTTAGACTTTCCCATTATTTAGAGACAAATACTGAAATTAGAGTAAGTAATCCGAGAGCCATCTGTGTGCACACGATAATTCGCAACTCCGCGAAACTTCGGCCCCCAAGCCTTTGTTATGTGCCGATAATTTTAAGTGAGGTGACGGAAGTTTCACATCAACAGAGCGTGGGGTATGGGACAAATTAAAAGCTTTTGTCTAGCTATTGTGAGTAATGAAACAGAGTAAAGCTTGCCGATTATATTTTTAAGTCTTAGCTCAGTTTGTCTGGAAGGGATTTTATAAGCTTCTAACCTAAGCTTTAGATTGCTACCTAAGTTTTAGAAAGCTTTAGTTTTATGATTTGTGTGTGTAAGGAATAGATGTCTTAGATATAAAAGGAACAGAAAAGGAATGTTAATTATAATGGAAAAGCTTAGAAGAAATGTATGAGCTGACTATGATTAGAAAAGCTAGAGACGGATCTTCGTGGAGAATTCTTAGTCTAAGCTGGAAAGCAAGACATTCCGAATTTGTCTGGGAACATACTTATAAGTTTGTTTTATTGTATATAGATTGAATTGTAAATAAAGGCAACTTTTTATGTTAATTGTTTTTTGTAAACTATATGTAAATTACATGTAATAATTAATAATAATATGACACTTTCATGCCTATTTTTATATCGCTGGAAGCCACAATTTACCAATTCGAATTTCTCAATGAAGTCATTAAAGCTACCATACAGACGCAGAAATATGCTGGTTCCATTATGCTAGTTTGGCAATATTATGGAAAGCTTGCACGTGTACCTACTAGTAGGAAAATGTTTAACGTATCGAATCTACCTACTAACTATTTGTTCGGGCATGTATGTCTGAATTTTTATAACAATGCTATGAATTTTAATCATGATGAAGTCGGTATTTATATTTATTTAATTTGCCAGTTTCGATATTATCATTTTAAATTCGATACTTGTACCACAATCTCAACACGTTCTATGTATGTCTAAGTAAGTTTAAGCTATAATTTAATGAAACTTTTAAATCATGTTGAGCAGTGTTAGCCTAGTGGCTTCAGCGTGCGACTCTCCTCCCTGAGGTCGTAGGTTCGATCCCTGACTGTGCACCTTTGTTTCTATGTGCGCATTTAACATTCGCTCGAACGGTGAAGGAAAACACCGATATGTCTTAGACCCAAGAAGTGTACGGTGTGTGTCAGGCACAGGAGGCTGATCACCTATTAGATTAAAAATGATTATGAAAAAGATACAGAAATCTGAGGCCCAGCCCTAAAGAGGTTCTAGCGCCACTGATTTATTAGATTTCCCAAATTGTTAGATTCCCCAAAATCCATTTATATCATACCTCAAGAAGCAGTAAATATAGCAACCCATAAAAATAATTGTGTTCACTTGGCTTAGTTGCAACAGTGTACCAGAATCATGAATCGATCGTGAGCTAAAGTAAACAGCTACCAAACATAATAATAATAAAGTTCATTGATCTCGTCAGAATATTACACTTTACAGGTTTACATGCTGCAGGTATTGACTATCTTTGTGAGAGGCTGGTGCCTATAATAGGAGAATTCCTGTAGTAACAGATCACCAGCCTTCCATCATGGATAGAAAATACACAAAGAGATGACTACATACTAAGACTAAACAAAAGTAACAAACAAAATGAAACTAAAAGCATGGGTGATTATCGGTCTGTGAATATGTGTGTGTGTATAAATACGTGTAAGGGTGGGTGAATTTAATTTAAAGTCTACCTCAAATGTCAATGGATAGCAAATTTTCTGTTGCATCGTAATCAAGGGTTTTTTTAGAAATTTAGAAACAGCTATTTTATTTTATTTTTCTGGTTGTACCTAAATGCTTAAGGACGATTAAAGTAATTAAGTATTAATTATTTTTTATTTGACAAAACAACTCAGTTTAATATAACAACTATTATTATAAAGTTTTACGCAAGAAATACTAAATTATATATTCTATTATACACAAAATGGCTGACAAAAACATTATTTTATACAATGACAACTATTCGATGAGATTTTCCGCCATTTCCGTCATAGATTCGGATTATCCGATTTCGGTTCAATTTTCTGGAAAATTGTATTGCTTACGGAATTTATTAAACACACGCATTTAATTATCTGCAAGTAATTGAATAAATACAGTTTATAATATCTTTCCAGCTATTACTTATGAGCAACTTTTAAATAAACATGTGTTTTAAAAAACGGTTTTTTCTAGTAAGTCTACCGCTTTCAACTTTTGGCTTTTAATTTGCCTGAAAATTTCTAAAAAACATTGTAATGGCGTATTTTTATTTTTTCGTTCTACTCGGGATTTAATCTGTCAAATGTAAGTATAAATTCAGTCGAACGTAACAACCATTAGACCTTAGGTCGGAAAACATAACACAAATAATATACACACTATCACTTTATAATGCACAGATGAGAACTTGGAGAAACTGATCGTGGTTGGTAAGCAAGAGGCACGAGATCACACGTGGCTGTTCACCAACCACATGGACCGATCAAATGAACTCATCGTCCTCAAAACTGTACTCATAAGAGAGGCGCTGGACAGATACCAGTGGAAGCAGTTAGTCCACTCCAGATACTTCCTTACTGACCGCGACGATCAGACATGAGCTACAGATTGAAGTGAGAGACTATCACTACTCCGTATTGTGAATGTTTCTTTATCACTGTTTCGTATGGAATTCCTTCCATAGAAAACATCCACCTTTGATTGAAACGTGAATCTTCATTAACATTCTTTCTCTCACCACATCCGTGTAACACCCTAAAATACTATATTCAAAACCGGAACCACATAAAACGAAAAAATTATCCTAAATCGTATGAAGCCATATTTCAGGGAACTGCAATGAATAAGCGAACCACAGACGTCCCAAGTCCCAGAATCAATCCCGGCTTGATTTATGGCTTTTCCTTTTTGCCCGGGATAGTTTTTGTCATCCGGTAGAAATGTATTTTATACGGAATTGGAATTTTCTATTCAGATTTACATTTTACAATTTTAATTTGACTAGCTACTATTCTCACTGGAGTCAAAAGATTAAAGTTAACTGACACAAATGGACGCGCGTCATATTACTATGGAAGTGAGATTTTCGGTAGCAATTGTCGTATCATATTATATACTATATTTTATATGAGTGTTGGCCTAGTGGGTTGAGTCAACTGAGGTCGTAGGTTCTATTAACCGCAGTACGTCATAACTAACAAAAACACACACACATAATAACAATAATCAAAGAAAAAAACGTATAGCGAGATATATATAAAAAAATGATTTCCCTTTTCCTTTTAGGTTCGTTTCAAGTGTATAATGCGTGTGTGCTGTGCCTGGCTCAGCATTATGCTGAGGAGCAGAATGTTCCACAGCGCTGGTCATTCTGCCAGAGAGTGCCTTAGTCGAAAAAAATTAAAGAAAAGGAATATATTCATTAGTAGAAAAAAAAACTTTGTTAAAGTTAGCAGTGTAAGTAATGAAGACAAGTAAGGGTGTATAGTAAATAAAATAAAATTAAAAGTTAAAAATAAGAATAATGGTTAAGAGGTTGATAAATTTTTCTTTAGGTGGAACTATGAATTTGAAAATTTTGAAAACGGAATATCTTAGACCCAAAAAACGGAGGCGTATGGTGAGTATTAAAAAACAGATATAGAAAGCAGACCTCGACATATTTAAATTGCAACTACATTAATCCATCTCCAGACATTCAGCTTCGTGAACGAATTGCTCAATTGCATCCGCTTCTGTCACTGAATATTATCTGTGATTCTGTCAAGTTAAATATCGAATTGCCTTGGATATTGTGCCTCTAGGGGCTGTACTTCAAAGATCGGACATTTGAAATCCTAATCTGAGTATATTCGTACAATAAAATCCCAGTGGAGGGAAATAATCCGTGCAAACTAAAATGGGAAGTAGTAACTTTTGATTTCTTTAGGACAGACAAGAGGCATTTCAAGAATTTGTTGCTTCTTTACTTGAATAACCTTCTTATTGTCCTGTCGATGAAGCAAAGATGAAAAAGTTTTGCATTGAGGTCGTTTAATTAATCAGTGTCTTTTCGGCTAGCACTGATTAGCCCACTGTGAACAAGGATTAACTAGGCAAATTATTTGATAATACTATTTAAGATCCAAAAAATAATAATCCAAATAAACCGTCCAAAAACACCCCACTATTCAGCCAAGACATGGAACGACTAGCATTCATTGTCGTTAAATTATGTCACATCCGAAATTAAAAAAATAATTAAAATTTAATTTATGTAGTACTTTTCTTAACGATACAGCTAAATAGAGCATAATAGTATTGCAACGTCTTAAATACGCTGTTAGTGTGTGCAGATGACTCGCGGTTTTACTGATGTTATTTTTTTAATTGTATGTGTCTTCAAGGGTACTGACGGGGTTTCAAACAGTACTACAATGCTCGTATATAATTTTTGCTGCATATACTTAATTTTCAAAGATAATATTTAATGCGCATAACTGTGCTGTTCAAAGGAAACCGCACTCAGGCTAAATGTATTCAAAATAGGCTTAAATATCAGAGTGCAGCAGTTGCAAGTATACATTATTTATGTCCGCAATAATCTTGAGAGCCTTCTTAGCTGGTTTCATAATATACGAGCTGTTCTAGTATTTGAATTCTATTTTATAAAATGTATTTGCTCTTGGCTTAGGCTTATATAATATTAATATACGTTTATGTAGATATAATACAGCTAGTATTAGTATAGCAATTGCTAACGCGAGAATCTGGTGTTTGCATATATGTGTATGTATTTTTTTTGTATAACAAGGAAGGTAGCTCATCTGATGTCAAAATACCGCCTCAATGGACACTCAAATCCTTAAAAATAATGTAGGCAATTAAAACCAATAGTAGTAGAGATTGGCGCTTTTTTTATTCTCTTATAAAATTGACGAATTGTACACTTTTTATTACATTTATGAAACGCTAATAAATACTTTTTTATGGAACAGATGGCTCAACTGATGACACCACTGCCTTTTGACACTCACACTGCCAGACGCCTCGCAAGTGCGTTGCAGTTTTAAGAATTTGTACGCTCTATTTTTGAAGGAACATACGTCGATTTGGTTTTCACAAGATGGGACTATTTGACAAACAAAATTTACACCTCAATTGTTAAAATCGAACCACAGATGGCGTATAACTTAACCATCCAACTGTACGTACTTGTGCGTTTCGGAGAATTATCACCGTTGCCGGAAACAAGATTTTTGATGTGTATTCGAGTCGTCCAGTCAACAAGCTCCCATTACATTTGTGAGGCATATGGGTGTAATATACCTACTGTATTACAAAACGTATTTAGTAAAGATGTATAGCAAAAGGTTTTCTGGTAATTTATAACAATCACTTAAATGTATAATAGTTTTAGCATATTTTCAGTTAAAATTTGGCCACGCTGTACATAAAGTAATTGGCGCTTCGATTTAGTTGTAAAGCTCTCGTAATTATAATTACTTTTAGGTTCTTTATAAGATTAATATAAAATGCATTAATTAACCATTCACAGCCAGCTACCGACGCGATATGAATTTAATTAAAATTATGGTAGAAAAATCTGTTCGAGACACATTTAATTTCTTGAGTAATTAGTGAGTCTTCGTTTTGCCAACTGGAAATGGCTTTACTCTAACCTGGGTTCAATAACAGATACTCAATTTAAATATTAGCATCGAATACCATTAGACCTCATAGCTTTACGCACTTTCGTTTAATATGTGTTTGTGTTAAAATTGCCTTTGCGTCTAAAGGTCAGCCCTGCGATTCTGTAACTCACTTCACGAACTCACACAGCGGTTTTCGCATCGGCAGTCGCTCTCAAATCAGTCGTGAAGCAGTCATTTTATGATTTGGCATTCTGAAAAGGTGGGAGCTTGTAGTTTATTGTTTATCAGAATGCCAAATCATAAAATGACTGCTTCACGATTGATTTGAGAGAGACCGCCGATGCGAAAACCGCTGTGTGAGTTCGTGAAGTGAGTTACAGAATCGCAGGGCTGTACTTCAAGTAGGTTCGAAGGAAATTACTTTCATTTAATTCCATCGAGCCGGTTCGGTGCGAGCCTTCGAGCTGTGAGTTTTGCGATCCACACGTTGATTTTTACTCGACTTCGAGTAAAACTATCGAGTAATACCGTATGTGAGTACTGACCTTTAAAGTGAAGATATTCTTGAAATCTATATATGAAAAGTCAAATTCGTTTATTCATATAGGTAACACAATGTAGACTTATGAACGTCAAAAAAGAAATATACATTAAATGCTTCTAATTTTACATTTACTGCCAGTTCTCAAATCAAGGGCGTAGAACGGAAGAGAAGAATTGGCAATAAACTCTCCGCCACTCTTTTTGACCGCCAAGTTTTTTGTTTCACACAACATTTGTAGGGAGCTGCAACCATTACACCATGTTCCACATGACATCTTAAGAAATAAATAATAATAAAATTAATTAAAAACAAAGATTTGTCCTCTATCAGCAGGAGGCATGGTGAAATAGGAGCATGCTCTTACATTCTGGTGGTATATTTAACTGATACTCTTTTGTCTCTTTCGGTTCGTATCGTAAAGGAATTCTGTAGTATATACAAAAATACCGACGTCCAGCTTTTGAATTAAAAAAAGCCTCAAACTCTAGTATTTAAGTTCCAAAAGTTCTAGCCCTGACAATCGACAATCAATAACATTTTATAGCGAATCAATCATTGTTGAAGCTGCGTTGCTAACGATCTTTACGAATTGTGTAATTTCAACTCTTTTCCTTTGTAATACAGTCGCTATTTCTATGTACCAAAAAGAAACAAGTGAGGAAGCCATGTGTCACACAAAGTAATTGAATTTGCAGTTTTGATTTGTGACTAAACTGTGATTGGGTGATTAGTGTCTTGGAGATGTCTTTTCACTTCATAATCCTAATTCAACCTCAAATCCTGTCAAAAAAACTTTACAATTTATTATTTAGAGATTATATATATAGATTTAGATTGCGTCGTAGAGACCTATTGGGATGCAAAGCTTAGATAATAAGAAGAAAAAAATGTTATATGATATATACCTTTTCATCGGTGGGGGAAGCGGCTATAGATTGTTAAATATGTAAAAAAAAACTGTTGCATGGACATCCTCGAGCGCGTCAGATATTGATAGCATCAATGCCCTACGTATTTTTAATAATTTATGTATGTTAATCTGATCGTTTGCATGATGCGGGTGGTTGTATTTAAGGGTTGAAAATGAAAAAAAAAAAAAAATTATCGAGCGCGTCAGATTTTCTAAGGGAGTGTTAAGTGCACCAAAAAAAAGCTCTCATTAACTAATCTGACGATTTCGATGGGACGCAAACCCACGGCCATTTTCATAATTTGCAAAAAAAAAATCGCAATTTTGAAATACTCAAGCGCGTCAGATTAAGATATATGTGGTTCATCTTTATGTTCTAAACGTACTGTCTCATAATCTGACGATTATCTAGAGGGATTCACCTGATCTGACAAAAAAAATTTAGAAAAACGGTTCACCTAACGGGCCATCCCTGCAACTTCCCGCTAATTCCATTCCTGGGCGCTTAAATTTGATATTTTGAGCTCGCTGAGTTCAAAGAAATAACTTTTCTATGCATTTGAGCTCTCCCAGCTCGAAAGTCTGATAGAAGTTTCATAGAACACTATTTTTGGAATTTTCAAACCGCAATAACTTTTGAATGGATCAAGCAATTTTCACGCAGTTGGCGGCATTCGACGCAGTTTTATCATCCTCATAAGTAATTTTGCAATTTTAATTGATCGAACCAGAAATTTCGGAGTAATCCCGAAAAAACACTTTTTCGGGTTTCTTTCGTTCACGATATCTCTCGAACTAATCAACCGCTTTTGACCAGCTTGGTGGCGATCGACGTGATTTTTCAAGCTCAAAGGCGGATTAGATTTTGAAGTTGAGTAACTTTATCGACTTGCGGAAATCGTCAGATTATATATTTTTCATTATTCTTGAATTATTTCCTTCAAAATAAAAAAAAATTAGCTACGCTCGAGAATGTCGAGATGACGTTTTTTTTTTACAACTTTGTTGCCCTCCCCTTTTTTCCGTCACTCTCAAATTGTCAGATTAGTGGAATATACACTTTTTAGGATGTAATTAACTCACCCTACCTTAATCTGACGCGCTCGGGAATTTCTGATGGTTGACCATCAGATTAGTAAAAAAAAATTGATTTTTTTTTACTAATCTGATCCTGTCTTCTTCACGGGCGGTCTTAGATATGGGCCTCATATTTTGTGGAGGTACTTAACCGGGTACAAGGTATCCCCCTATATATTAATCTGCCGCGCTTTAGTAAATCCCGAAATCCCCTCTTGGGCTCCCCTACCATATTATATACATGTGTATAGAAATTCATGGATACCGAAGTTTCTATAATACAATTATATATTAAAACAACATATTTTTGTGCATATTTTTGAAAAATCTAATATATAATATTCTCGTGTCACAATGTTCGTTCCCATACTCCTCCGAAACGGCTCGAGTACTTCTTATGAAATTTTTTATGCATATTCAGTAAGTCTGAGAGTCGGCTACTATCTATCTTTCATCCCCTTAAATGTTAAGGGTGGTCCCAAAATTTTAATTTTGGGACCACAAAAAGTTTTGTCTAAAACAAAACTTTTTGATTTTATTTTTATGATACAGCATTTCACCCCTCTACGATCAACCCCTATTTTTTATTATAATAGATTATATTATATATATATATTATAGTTATTTTGATTGAACTAAAAAAATGTTTCCTGGAAATAATATACATGGTATATACATATTTTTCAAAATCATTAAAAACACACACTTGACATAAAAATCTCATCACACACCAACAAAACGTTTTTTTACAATGTAGGAATTCATCTGCCGCCCTCATAGGAGAGTTCCGGGAGACAGTCCAGATATTCCATAAGCACAGTAAACACAATATGCACACAACATTGAGATGGCACAAACCGACTTATGAGAGGATGTCTCTAGGGAAATAAGAGGCGTGAATGTAGACTGTTTGTTTACCTGTGTATAACACATACAAAGAACTGGATAGTAAAAGTGTTTTTTTTAACAAATCAGTATTCGTTATTATGAACTCTTAAAACAAATACGGTGCACCAAAATACCAGCTTCTTTTCAATTCAGCGAAGGGGGTTATCGAATTGTCAATATCCAACGTATCTATCTACGTCTCTTGTCTCTGCTTAATCTACAAAACTTTGTACACATACAATGGAGATTGTTCTGAAGAGTGGTTTGGGTTGATCGTTTCTGCCTCGTTTTATCGTATGAATACGACCATTCAAAATTTCATCACCTTGGTAGCTTGAAGTCTTCCACGGTCAGCTTCATAAGACACTTTCTACTGCAAACTAGCGAGTATACGCCTCCCCACTAACACGGGTATCCATGGTCTGCGACAACTACCCTATTACAGTAAGCACGTTTGTCCAACTATCCAATAATAAATAGGAACCATATAGTATTGACAAGATAATACTGAAATATGTAATTTTCACAGATCAAGAACATATTAGTCTACACTTAATATTATAAATATTATAAAGAGGTCTTATTTAATTGTTTGCATTGAATATGCTGCAAAACCCTACATTAGAACCCTACGCTATAATATATAATCGCCATTTCCGGCACCCATATAACGCGGTATTTGCGCCCTATAACGCGGTAATTTCTCAAGTTAAATTTTTGTAGTAAACAGTCCACACCTGCACAAGCAAACATTGTTGATAACCATTTTACTTTATTACCATTTAATTATATCCAGTAATTTAAATTTAGTCATGGGCATGGTGGGCACAAAAATATTTATTTAAAAAGCTTCGTGTAACGAGTTTTTCAACAAAATGTTTCTAAACGTATCGCTGTTATCATGTATCTAGAAACATTTTCAATTTACATTAAATTTTGATAACAAAAAGGTTTTGGAACCTCATTTTCATCGAGCTAAAATTTTATCGAAGCTTAATAGCGGATCTCGTAATAGGTAACATCAAAATGCGCACATCTAATTGAATATTGTTTGCATAATGGATACCGGATGTTGAATTAATATGCAAAATCTATGGAGCAATGTGAAAATCGTGGACGGTATTATGCAAATCCAGAGTATCGGTGAAAAGAGTTCGATTTTTGTTTTGCATAATGCGATCGCCGAGGCCGTCGTCAATTATTTCAACTTGCCATTTTACGTTGGCACTGTCTTTTGGAAATATTGAAGCGAAAATAAGAATATATATTTGTTTTCCTATCATCAAAAATATATCGGCCGGCGAAGATACAACAAGCTACTTGCTAAAGCATTTTGTCATTTGGACAGGCCTAGTACATTGTGCTATCAATCTTTCAATACCGATTAAGTTTTCTCATATTATATATGTCAAATCACATACTATGTCATATAGGAGTATTTTTAGCGCTGTTGACTCTGAACCTTACTTGATAGTATTAATGGATTCAGTTATAGTAATATTGATACTTAATTTAAATACTAAAAAAACTTATTTGTCAATATTAACCAATTACTGAATAGTTAAATTATAACCCTACAATAGTTTAGATAAGAGCAGTGCAGTCAGCGTGCGACTCTCATCCCTGAGGTCGTAGGTTCGATCCCCGGCTGTGCACCAATGTACTGGACGGATTTAACATTCAAACAGTGAAGAAAAACATCGCGAGGAAACGAGCTTGCCTTAGACCCAAAAGGTCGATGGCGTGTGTCAGAGGAGGCTGATCACCTACTTGCCTATTAGATAGACAAATGATTATGCAACAGTTACAGAAATCTGAGGCCCACACCATGTTGTGCCATCGATTTATTTAATTTTTTTCAATAGCTTAGCAAGCACTACCACGGGTTAATTTACTAAAAGGAGAAATTTACAAGATGATGCATATTCTGCCTAAGCATATCTTGACTGAACAAACTATTTCATTCCCATAGAATAGTTCCACAAGCCTTAATCATGTTTAGCGTTGAATTATTGTCTAACACATTCAGACATCTATTGCATTCAAAACATTTATTTAAAAGTAATCAAAGCAATCCTTTTTTAAGAAATATCACACATCCGCCATTTTGTCTGTCCATTGATAGACAAGCCGCCATTTTGTCTGTCAATAGTTCAAATGTATAATTTAGTAAAACGAAATAAAATAAAACAATACTGTGAAAGTACAATATTCAAAATGTACGTGTAATTCCAAGTAAACATCGGTTAAAGTTAACTAAATGTTAAATATTCATAAAGCGACGCTTTTAATTATAAATAAATGTGTAATAACGTACGAATGTGTTGTCAACCAATTAGCTGTGTTGAGTTAGCATTGCGTGTTCCGTGATTAAAACCGCCTCATTTTTATTAAAATTAACATTTTAATTACGTACGCTGATTAATATTGCAAATATAAAATTATTGCTTTCGTGTTTTACTGGAAATCTGAAATGTGACGATTTTGTATTTCACAATTTGTATACTCACGTTTTCTCTGAATTATTATATAATGTGATTTAAATTACCATAGCAGTGTTTGCTGAGTGGCTTCGGCATGCGACTCTCATCCCTTAGGTCGTAGGTTCGATCCCCGGCTGTGCACCAATGAACTTTCTGTCTATGTGCGCATTTAACATTTGCTCGAACGCTGAAGGAAAACATCGTGAGAAAACATGTGTTAGACCCAAAAAGTCGTGTGTGTGTCAGGCACAGGAGGCTGATCACTTACTTGCCTATTAAATTAGCAAATGGTCATGAAACAGACACATAAATTCAACACATAAGCCCAGACCTTAAAAGGTTGTAGCGCCACTGATTTATTTTATTTTAATTAGATATATCATAACTTATCATTGATACCAAGTTAAGATTTATTACATTTTACTTTAAAAAATTGTTATAGTAGTAAAATGACATTCTTAAAGAAATAGGTACATATTTATGAAAATCTATTATGTGAAAATACGTCAAAAAGATTTGTATATTTGTAACCATATATAAATGTTAGCGCATAAAAGATAAAATGGCATCACTTCAAAACTAAACGAATTTTATCTGCATTTTTATACTGAACGCGTCTGAAGCGAGCAGATGGCGCCATTTTCAAACCCGCCATGATTGATTACATTACGCGGGAGCTGTGATTCGTTGATTCTATTTTTGAATTTCGCGCCACGTATTTTTTGTTTGCAAAGGTTTTATTGAATCTTTATGTTTTTATTAGCTATCTGTGTTATGTTTCTTCATCCACAAAAAATGCTTATGATTTAGTATTTTAGGTCATGACGTCTTGGGTTCAAATCCCAGGTACAAAGGGCAACAACTTACGTATCGGATAACATAGTGTGAGAATTATCTATTGCGAATATACTGTACATGGCCTGTCTCAATAGATAGCAAATTTAATTTAATTTATGGACAAATCTTTACATACTAGATTACTTTATATTTCTGTTTATGAATTTACTTTCAGATATTAAATCATAATAAATACTCTTCTTAAGAAAATAATAAGTCATAACAATATACTATATTCATAATTTTTTCATAAATCCTATCAATCTTAAATCCGATTTTTTTGACATCTAACCCTTCCGTTTTTTGAAGTCGGTTAAGGAGTCAGTTTTGTACCTCGCAGCATAGATTTTCGATTACTCAACGACAATCTTCATTCGTTTAATTGATTGAGTACAAAAGTTTACTTTTACAAGTATTGATGACTTGGATAACAATATTTGTTAGAACACACTACGACTATACCTATTAACTATCGAATATTAAAATTGTCTCATTCCTTAACCAAGGGTGATCCAGGTATGGATCTGATATGTTTAACATATTTAAAATAAAATGAAATGGTGCTGCTAAGTACTAAAACAGTCATTTTTTCTTTCTTTGTGGTGTTTTGTACCTGATGGTAAGACTATGAAGGCGGGATGTAGCATAGTTTTTTTTTTGTAGCGAAATGCGTTACGCATACCCCCCCTCCCGCGGCACGGTTGCTTCGTGGTAAAGAGTGATGTGGTACTGCTGTGAATACCCACCAAAATCCCATGGCACCACCAGCAATCGCTCGAGGCAGGACACGGTAATAGGGTAGCCTTGTATCCCGCAAAGCGATCAGCCGTTGAAATCACGGTCCTCTATGACCACGAATGATGTGGAATGGACCTTGGCACAGCAAGGGCCATTCACATCGGCCAATTTGCCCTGATTTGCAGCTGGGGGAGGTCGGGTACAATGCTTACAGGGATGCGTCTGCATGAACCCCTGTTCCCCCACTGAAGCGTCTGCGTGCGCCATGTCATAGCATAGTTTGACTCAAGTATGTCAAATCTATTATTGTTCGAAATACATACATAGTACTGAGTTTCAACGGAAATACAATGTTTATCTCATTAGATATTTGCAAGGTAGAATTTTTATAACTTCGCTTACTAAGTTTGTTGCATGTGTCATTTAAAGTAACTTTGTTGTTTTGTAGTTGGTTAAAACAAGGGAACCTTATTTTGCAAAATAATAGGTTCTAATTAAATACTTGTTGTAAGTTACGGCGTTAACTACATTTTCTGCAATGTACCACTATTATATTATTCTAATATTCAGCATTAGTTAAATTCAAACTTTAAATATAAATTCTACAGCCCGACAATGACGGGTGAACTTTTTGTATTAAAAATTACCAGCAGAGCTTTTATGAGTCTTAGTTCTTTTTCATATAGAACTTTATGTTTAAGTTGATATTTTAGGATTAGAGAGACATTTATTTATTATTTTTTTTAGCAGCATTTATTCGAGTTTTCTATCTCAAAGTGAAGACTCCACTGAAGACTGTGATAGTTCCGAGACAATCCCAACTATGAACTTTTGATCCTACTCGTTGGGCTTCATCTGTTACCTTAGGTCTCTTGTTGCAGATATTCCGTACCTATTTATATATTCACTACTTATGTGTTTGGGTACATCTGTAGTGGTTAGGGATCCATAGAGCAGTTAGGTTCTTAGGTCCTTTCATATATTTAGTTATGTAGTGCGGCTTGCTAATACTACATATACCATACCTACTCCTGACATTTATTACATATAAATTTAAACACACATTTAACAGTCGACTACCAAGCTGTACAACATTGTGTAATTCTATATTAATACTAAAAATATGTTATTTAATTAAGAATAAAATATATAAAAGTTATAATTCACATATACATTGAAATAAATAACTGACTTTAACATATAATAACTAAAATATATTATTAAAAGGTGTCCCTTTAGGCAAGGTTCCGAAGATACTGGCAGCGTTCCCCCTTTGAATAGCTAGACTAATTCTTTGTCCGAGGTAGCTGCCAGCTCTTCGGTCTCTTGTGATGTCGACTAACCTTTTTGATATTTCTAAATTAATCATAATTAATATTTCTATATTAATTATCTAGTGGCACTACAGTGGTTTTGGTGTCAATTTAGTAATTTCTTTGATTAGGATTTATAAGTATTAGCATTTTTTCTATTAAAAACAGTTTTAAATTTACAGACAGAATTAGTAAGTATAGATCATTTGAAAGATATTTGGGGGATGGAGGATATTATGGTAGAAGGCGGTGGAAGTCTATCAAATAAGACTTGAGCAGCTTCTGTGAACTGAAATAAACAAATATAACCTTCCGCACTGCTCCGCACACTTAACTATAAACACAATTAAGGTTTTATTTTAACTGAATTGCTTGGTTTTCAGTAAGGAACCTGTAAATATAGAGATTAGTAAATAATGTAGTAAATCCCATGTTTATTTCAAACGACAAACACTCAAATTCTTTGTCAACTTTAGATAGGGGAAGAGAAAATACCAATTTTTCTCAACAAAAACATACGGACGTCAAAAACTACAACAAACGCGACGTCTATTAACGAAAGGTTTATTAATTATATTGTTGAGTAAAGAAGGCGTTCTTGAAATGGGACCATAAGGAAGGCATTATGGTCCCTTTTCACATCGAAAGGAGGTTCTGATTCTAACAAATTAAGATAATATTATACTTATAGTTAGCTAATAACAAATAAAATAATGACATGAAATTAACCACACTATATCAATTAATTTTTAAATAAAAGATAACAACACTTCAAACAATAATAATCAAAAGTAATCTGCGTTATCAGTAAGCGAGAGCGGGCAGTTTTTTTGTAGCTATATTTTGCCAGATATTTGAAAACCAGCTATCACTTACTCCTACGCGTGACTTGAGTTTTTTAAATTCATTTTATATATTCATTGTAACTTTGTACTATGATTATAAGCGTTATAATTATTGCATAACGATTGACTTGCACAACGCACTCGCGAGCCCTCTGTTATTGGGAGTGTCCATTGGCGGCGGTATCACTTAGCATCAGGTGAGCCTCCTGCCCGTTTGCCTGTTCTATAAAAAAAAAAATTGGAGAAAGCTTCAGCGTCGTACTGTACCACGTCCCAACGCTGCGTTCTTGTGTAACGTTTCTTCTGGGTTTTTGAAACGTGAACATTCATGATAAAATTCCGTACATAATATTAGTGGTGTTTGATTTGACAAATTGCATCCTTTGTTGGCACCAAACTGTCGATAACCCCACACTATTTGTCGACCTTTTCAAACTAAGCGATTCCATTCACGTCGACTTGACGGAACCGTGTTTTATTAAGTTTTCGCCTAACCCGATAAAGTTTTTAAAAAGTTAAAAATTTCATTCAAACTAACTAATCACGTCTTAGGTTCAACTGTGGTTTGTCATATTTAAAATAACATTGCTTTATTGATTTATTTATAATATTATTTTAGCAGCAGTGTTGGCCTAGTAATATTATTTTGGCTTCAGCGTGCGATTCTCATCCCTCGTAGGTTCGATCCCCGGCTGTGCACCAATGGACTTTTCTTCTATGTCTTTAACATTCGCTTGAACGGTGAAGGACAACATCGTGAGGAAACCGGCTTATCTCAGACCCAAAAAGTCGACGGCGTGTGTCAGGCACCCCACCTACTTGCCTATTAGATTGACAAATGATGATGAAACAGATACAGAAAATAGGCCCAGACCTAAAAAGGTTGTAGCGACAGTGATTTATTTTATTTTTTAATATTATTTTAAAATCCCATACAAAGAAAGGTTATCAAAAACACTCATGTGTTTTTCTATCAGGTAATATACTGCAACAACAACAATTTTGTTTTTTACATACAATTATTATAACAATGAAATACATTGTAGTTTGAAATGTGCGAATATAAATCTTTAAAGTCGTTTCTTAGTGAAATATTTTTCAAGAAATTGCCGATTCATTTAGTTCTCAACTTTGAAATAAACAGTAATATTCCTTTGTGGGCTCTCGAGTCACTTTGTATTGAAATTGCAAGAACAAGAAGTTCTTGTTCAGTAATTGGGATAAACTCAACTGAAACTTATGAGCCCCAGCTTTCCCAGTAATATTACGAGCATTATTGCTGGATCGTTTTATTAAATGAATTTCTTAGTAGATTTATTTATAAACAGTGTAAAGAGTAGTCTTCGCTTATAGTTTAAGAGTGCGACTTTCATCCCTGATATCGATCCCCGGCTGTACAATGTACCTACATGTTCTAACGGTATAAAGCATTCAACACTTCTACGGTGAAGGAAAACATTGTGTGGAAACCGGGATGCTTTAGATCTAAAAAAGTCGACGGCGTGTGTTAGGCACAAAAGGGTGACCACTTAAGAAAAAAAAGTGCGGGCGTACAAGTACACATGTCAGAAGTGAAACTTCTTCGGCAAACTAATTTTAGCTCTTGTTCATATTTATACAAATCTAAAACTTTAGATTTCCGAGACTTAGAGGAAGGGAAGAAGGAAGATATGTTAGGAATTTAATGAATTTAATTGTCATTAAATATTAAAAGTGTCGAAAATTAATAGGCCGGGAGATAGTGACACAAAATATTTGTACCAGTATGGCAGCCATCAAAATTCAACCATTAGTAGCAGGCTAATTTTTGCACACTTAATCATCGTCGTGCAGCCATTTACGAAAATCACCATGCCATACTTTAGGACGGTTCCAAAAGGCCGTTATACCGCCGTATCAGCAATTTTTTTTTTGCCAAACGATTTTTACCAGCCTAAAAGTTTTTTTCAACAGTCCCTGTATGATCATAAATAGAAGTCTGATAATTCCATAACCGTGGGAGGCGGCGAAAAAAAACTCACTTAAAACTAGTTTCAGCGTATAGACTCTTAAAATTAATTCTGGAATAAAGTGGCTACTTGAGTACCAATCTGATTTCAAATAGTCTCAGGTAATCTTTGATCTGAGTGACGTCTTTGAATACGGCCCAAGTACTCTTAAAATTTTCAACGTGAGTATGCAGAAATGCAGGAGAAATACCAAGTAGGTAGTTAGTCTGTATCACAACCATCTCATAAACACATTCTTACATACGCAATATTCTGTTTAAATTATATTTCTATGTGAACTGTTAAGTATTGAAATAAATAAAAACTTTTTGATGTTAAATACTAATTCATTTTTTAAAAACAAAAATGTTCAAATATGCCAATCAAGCTAAAATCCCCTTAAAAACAAGGACAAAATTGAAAACAATGCATTCCCGCCAATTTAGCAAATGAAGCAGATAAAAAATATTCTGAATGACTCAAGATTTAAGCATCAGATTTGAAGGACAAAGGTGGCTTTGACTTTACGAGTGCCCTAAATATAAAGATAAAGCAGAATTCTTTTGTTCCCTGCGTTTTATAAAATTCGCTATCTTTATATAGGAGGGTGTACAAATTGCGTTTTTTGTTGGGGGTGTTTAATGTTTACTGTAATTTCTATGAATGTTATGTAATCTTAAGATTATACGTAGCAAGGACCATAAAATTCGATTACACTAATTTATACTATTCGACAACAACTATAAAAAAAACTGCTCACTGAAGTATTTCCGACACAATTCGAGGGGGGGGGGGAGAGAGATGATTCTTCAAGAAAAGAGCGTACCAATTATTAAAAGGCCGGCAACGCAAATGCGAACCCTCTGGCATTGAGAGTGTTCATGAGCCTGCCCGTTTGAGTTCTGCCCGATTGCCCCCTATTCTATAAAAAAATATCTAAGCAAACATCATGAGTTTCGAGAGGTTTAATTAATGAGTAATTAAATTAATAAATTTGATTTATTCATGAGGAATAATGTTGATATTTAAATGTAAAGCAATTAAAATAGTAAATATGATAGAATGATTTTTATGGACTTTAGTATAAGGAAGTATTCAGTCAAACGACGATTTACTATCGCGGGATATGGGGCTTTACAACACGTCATCACATACCATTTACATCATATGGCATGTATAAATATCATACTAACGCTTATCCACGCTTTATTTCACATAAAAGAATTAATTATAAGCTGAAACATTTTTATAATACACTAGCTGACCCGGCAAACGTTTGTTTTGCCATGTACATATTTCTAGGAAATTATTTTTTAGTTCAATAGAAATGACTATCTACAATAATAAAAAATAGGCGTTGCTCATATAGGGGTGCAAATTAAGGGTTGTTTGTATTTTTGTATGCTGCACCATAAAAAAAAACAAAAAAAAAATTGGGTTTTGGGGTTTGAAAGATAGATAGTAGCCGATTCTCAGACTTACTTAATATTCATAAAATTGTGTATAAGAATCGGTCCAGCCGTTTCGGAGGAGTATGGAAACGAACACGTGACATGAGAATTTTATATATTAGATTTACTCTCCTAGAGTGAACTGCTCTTTATTTTGTTTGACCAATGCAAGGTCACACTTCTACGTCTGTTTTCTTGATGGTAAGTTACAAGCAACATACTAATAATAATAATAATAGTTATAGTAATAATACTATAATAAAATAATTTTCACTGGAACAATGTTACAGTATTATAATGGCAATTTAAACAATTAATTTAAAATCAATTTAAATTTGCAGGCAAAATTTGTTATATAAATTTTCGTTTATAAAACTTAAACCGACTACACATAGTCCGTATTTACCTAAATATTAAGTCTCCTCCAGAAATGCTTGAATGCCTATATCAATACCTACTGAGCTGATTTCGATGAAACTTGCGACTGTTTCCTAAGTTGTATGCCGTTAGATGACTTTTAGCTTTCGAAAAATTTATGGACAAATATTGATTACTAAATGGTTCACGCCTAAAAGATCATAATACTCGAATATTATCAATGTTACATAATTGTTTTTTACGGTTTTTTTTATGACTCTGGCACGGTTTGTGCATTAGCCAGCTTCAAGTATAAGATTTTTATAATTCGTGCTTTTTGCCTTAAAAATTCGACCATGTCCTCCATGTACGGTTTAGGCACTCGCCCGGTACCGCACAACCCTCCCAAAGGCCGAGAACAAATTTAAATTAAATTAAAACTTGCCCTCGAACCGGGAATCGAACCCGGTACCCCTCACCTAGCTGCCACTTAATAAGACCGCTAGGCTATGAGGCCCTTACTTTTTAACGGTTATCATAAGGAAAACTCATTCAAAGAAACTTTACGATTTTGTTGTGGTCGGCATAGTCAGTCATAATTATTATTCTTAACGGGTGACTCCCCTTTTACGTCGCCTGTAGTATATAAGACTGGTTATTCAAAAAGTATCACATTGCTAACGTAATTAATTGATAATGAAGTTGTGTTTGATTTCTTTGTGTTTGGCTGTAGCTACGTGCATTGATGCACAGGGGTTTCCTACAGGTACTGTGTAAATGTCTTAATAAAATTTAGTAATATAACTTATAGACACAAAGTCTCCAAACTTTTTAAATTTATTTTAGTTTCTTATTATGTCATTTTAATTATTTAAACTTTGGTTATATTTTTTTTGTTTGTTGTAATGTTTTCGATTCGTTTTTGTATTGATTGCAAAGGAATTCGTACTATGGTGTACGGACACAAGTTAGTGGTTATTTAATCTTAGTTTACTGTTGTTTAAACTAATATATTATCCTTTTAATAACATATAATTATAAAAGTATTGGCTTGTCCGCATTTTAACATGACGTGATGTTTTAGAGCATAAATGAAATTGGAATAAAACTTTATAAATAATTTTGTGCGATGACACAGAAACCATTTGTCCTAATCGCTCGTACGTGACTTTGAAATTAATGCGAAAATATAGTATATAAATTGTATGAGCAGTTTGAAAGACTTTGTAAGATTTGAATGTAATGTATAACATATTCAGATTTTGATGTTTTTAAAATAAAATAAATCCGTGACGCTACAACCTTTTTAGGTCTAGGCCTCAGGTTTCTGTATCTGTTTCAATGATTATTGGTTAATCTAATAGGCAAGTAGGTGATCAGCCTCCTGTGCCTGACGCACGCCGTTGACTTTTTGGGTTTAAGGAAAGCCGGTTTTCCTTCTACGTTCGAGCGAATGTTAAATGCGCACATAGTAATAAAGTCCATTGGTGCACAGTGATCAAACCTACGACTTCAGGAATGAGAGTCGCATACTAGGCCAACACTGCTCATTATTATGTATTTAGATTTGTATAATATTTTTTGTTGTTGCAGCAAAATGCCCTCCAGGCGAGCATTCCGTCCTGTATTGCCCAGAAAGAGCGGAACCAGATTGTGACAATCCAACAGTCCATGACCTCACGGTACCAGCTGCGTGTGGCCGACCTCAATGCTTCTGCAACACCCCGAATGTCAGAAACCTGAAAACTGGGAAATGCATACCTCTTTCAAAATGCTAAACGATATTCTTTGTCTTATGACACTGTTTAAACATATATCTATATATTTTCGTACAATTTAAATTCTTCGCGATTGTAACGGATTAAACAGTATATAACTGGAGGTGGATATATTTGGTAGTGCCTATCTCATACCTAATTCGCTGTTTTCCTGGAAATTTGCTTAACTATCATCAAAAATTACTAGTGTTTTTATTTTATATATGTTTTTATTGTATTTAAATTATAATTATTTATAACATTTAAGACTTAGGAAAAATGTCATATATTTTAGAAAAGATAGCTAACATATGCTGTAAATACAGTATTATGTACGATGTAATTAACTTCAATAAATAAATATTGACGCTATTTGACAAGAAGATATATGAAAACTGGTTAAATAAATGACTATAGATTTACGAATAAAGGCAAATTTTAAAGCGGTTTTCAAATGTTTCTTGTATTGTATGAAACATTTTATACCCACATTTAATTTAAATAAATTTACTTTTAGAAATATACGTTTATACTTATGAAAACATTTTACACATGAAATTGGACCTGATTCGTAAAAATATTCGGCATATATTTTTTAATAGGGATTCTGGAAAGGTATTATATTAAACATGACCATGAGTTGCTCTTATATCTTTCTAGGAAGAAGAATTCCCTGAAAATAAATAAGATTAGATTAGTTTTTAAAATTACCTTCCCAGCGAACTAAATACGAGCGCGCATACAAACAAAAGGCGATGTTATTATTTTAAAACGTGAATTTATGTTCCTTTTGTATGTTTATTTTCTCAAAGATAAAAAAAAATATGTTTATTATGGAACATAAGATATATGTATCACTTATTCCACGTCATTAAATTTAAATTTGTAGGCATCCCTACTCAACGGCAAAGAAGACAGAGGGTGTAGGCCGGGAGAAAAAGCCGGCGTAAAAAACTCTCGGTACTCTTAAACATACCATCTAAACGTTTTGTCTAATTAAAACACATGAATTAAAGCATGCAATGTAAATCTCAAGAGCCTGAACAAATCAAGAAGAACATTCAGCTAATTGTAATCAGAAGGAGGCCATTACAGAAACGCATTAGCACATTATTCAACTGCTCTGGGAATTATTTTACTGGATAAAATAGATAATGTTTGGTGGAAGTTATGGGCTTGTGCAGAGGTTGCGTTCAACAGTCTTTGATTCTTATTGTTCTGTTTTGTCTGCTGTCATGTTTGTAAAAATATATTATTTTTGTATTTATTTAATTGTCTTCTATTTGATTCTATTAAAGTGGTTTATCTGTTTGTTTTCTGATAAATAAATTTCTCCCATAACAAGTGTAGTTATATCTATTACATTACTAATTCCTTTTAAACTATTTCGTTATTAAGTTGGTGGTTCGTCGCCTATCAAACTAAAACAATTGTTGTTTTACAATCAAAACCTAGCCCATCAGGTTCACTTTGTATTTATTAGTATAATAATATTCATATATTTATTTCTAATGTGTTCGTACGATATACTTCATCTCCTGTAACTTACGGCATTTTTGTCCTACGGGAAATTACAGTTTCGGCCAATTAGAAGCGGCCGGATCCGAATAAATTTCGACAAAACATTTGTATATATTTTAAATTATTTCATTAATTGAAGATCCAGAACAGGTCTAAAGAAATATATACACGAATAATCATTTTAAAAACGAAATGACAATTGCACTCTTATTAAGGAATTTAAGAAGAATATAATCATTGTAGAAAGAATACTATGACAATAAATGTTTTTATACACATACAGCTTTCATACAAAATATACATGCATGCGTTCGGAAATTTCTCAACGGTCTTTGTTCCTCGCTTGCATTTAAAATGAGATTGTTAAGAACGGGTAATCAAAATCACTCATCGTAGATTCGATTTGATCTAAATATGTGACACTTGAATTAAAAACAATAAGTATGTATTGATCCTTCACTATAATTTCAAGGGTTGAGTCTAATTAAAAACGCAATACAATATTAAAATTCCTCGATACCAAAAAACACAAAGTCACCTCGATTTTATTCAATCATGGCGAGTATTATGGAGTCAAAAAATAATTAAATTATAGAAAATTAGTTTGATCGAGAGCTGTTACTAGAGATTTTATTAAATAATGTATATTTTACGAGTTATTAAAATAAAAAGAATTTGGCGTTTACACTGTATCGTCTCATCTCACGCAAATTCAGGCATACGTTTATTTTACTAGGGACTAGAGCGGGCTAAGGGAGACGCGCGGGTGAAATTATGAATTTTGTTAGCCTATTGCGCGCATTTCATAGAGGTTAGGTTGGTGGACTCATTTTCCGTACTTAGACTCATAATTGATCTGTTGTACGTAACATTTAATAAAAGATAACACTTAATCTAGTCTAATTCCCATTGATAAGTTAGCGAGAGCACTAATAACAAGGCCGGTACTGGGAAACACAAAATTAGGAGTTAGACAAAGCTTTGTTGAGATAATTGCATAGGATCTGATTGCGGCATGTGAAACCACTTTTGGTTAGAAATGTACTTTAATTTATAAATTCCCACGATTTGATCTATACGTAATTTTTATTAAATATATCTAAGCATTGTAGGTAATATACTCTATAATAATCTAGTATTAATATCACCGTTATCACAGTAGTTTTATGTGTTTAAGGTTCATACATAAAAAAGGAACAATAAAAATTATTAAATACATTTAACTGAGTGATACCTAAAAGTGATACTTCAATACAAGTGAAGTCGACCTTTTTGGACATTATCGGAAACGAGAATATTAAATTACAATTGATGAGTGTGGAAAAGAACTAAAGGGATTAGCTTCAAGCGGGCGATGATTGTTTACGCTTCTAATTAATAACTAAAATATATATATGTAACTTAACTAATGTTAGGTTAGATAACTCGCCACTGTTTTTGGAACGAAGTTCCTTATCGCGCGTTGTGAAAGGGGGCTAGACGGAAAAAATTCTTACGAAAAGTTGTCACGACACTTTTTTGCTATTTGCTATTGTAATACTGGTTCTCGTCCGATCACCGAAGTTAAGCAACGTCGGGCGAGGTCAGTACTTGGATGGGTGACCGCCTGGGAACACCTCGTGATGTTGGCTTTTTTTTTCGTCGTAAGATTGGTGTCGAGAAAATCTATCATAAAGTTATGATACCAATTAACATATAAATTAATCGAAAGGAATTTCGTTCCATCCGGGTGTGTCCCTTGTCACCTCTAAAGTTTTTTTTTAATAATATAGGTTTTTTATATAAACCATTTTTATAATATCTCTAATTATAAACTGTAATTGTATACAATATTAACTACATACTTACCTAATTGATGTAAAAAATATTTTAGCAATCTCCATTAGCAATTAAGTAGAGTCGTTTGAGCGTAATTTATCAGCTGTTAGAGCAAAATCTTTCTAAATTACCATATCAAGGGGAATTTGAGGTATACATTTTTTGCCCCAAATTGACGTCTTTAGATGTAATTAAGTTGATGAGAAAGATCTTTGTAGTAAGGAGAAAATTTGGAAAGGGAATTTTATTTCTCAGTATTTTCACTTGAGCTTAAAACACTGTCACTATGTTTGATGATAAATGAAATGTGAAAATTGCATGAAAAATAGTATTAATGTAATAATAATAGATATACTACAATGGAATAATAATAACAGAGCCAAATATAAAAAACACATCCAAACATATGCTATAAAAACTCAAATTTACTCAGTTACCTAAGGATAATAATACCTGGTTGCCAAATAAACAAATGCCCCGAAAATGTGAACAGAGTTTTCTTTGAAATTTTTCAACCTACTTCCAAGTTTAAAGTAAAAACAAATAAAGAACACAAGTTTTAAATAAGACCTCGGAGCGGAAAATAAAAATGTAACAATACTTCTGTTACATCATAAAGAGTGTTTTGAACTAAATCTTTCGTTGACAAAAAATTTTCTTAACAATCAAAACTTTTTCCATTTGCAACGATGAAAGAGCTTAAGGGGAGGAAATACGAAGCAATCTTGGTGATGACAAGCTTCCTTCAATTTCATGAGTTCGGAATATTTTGTCACTTATTTCGTAGACTCAATATTTCAAGTAGGGTTTAGACTTTAGAAAGTCAAAGTCAAAAACCATTTATACATGTGGATAACAAAACGTACACTTATGAACGTCAAAACAGAAATAAACATTAAATGATTCTAATTTTACATTTACTGCCAGTTCTCAAATCAAGGGCGTAGAACGGAAGAGAAGAACTAACAATAAACTCTCCGCCACTCTTTTTAATCGCCAAGTTTTTTGTTTTACACAACGTTTGTAAGGAGCTGCAACCATTACACCATCTTCCACATGACATCTTAAGTAATAAATAATAATTAAATAAATTAAAAACAAAGGTTTGTATTTATCACCAGGAGGCATTGTAAAATAGGAGCACGCACTTACATTCTCGTGGGAACAACACGCAAATAAATAGTCAAAACAACTAACATCACCGCATACACGAATTCAAATACGACCAGTCACCATATGTAGCACCCGTTCACGAGTATGACGCATGGCCAGCCATCGGCCCCATACATAGCTCTAAGTATGCTTTCCATATTTCTAATCTATAGTTCAAGGTACATAAAAACAATGTTAGTCTTAGTAAGTACGAGGTCATCTCGCAACCCTCCGTGCGTACGTATCTGTGCAGGCGTGTATATTTATATCTAAAAAAATCAATGGCGCTACAACCTTTTTAGGTCTGGGCCTCAGATTTCGGTATCTGTTTCATGATCATTTGGTAATTTAATATGCAAGTAGGTGATCAGCCTTCTGTGCCTGACGCACGCCGTTGACTTTTTCTTACTCCGTTCGAGCGAATGTTAAATGCGCACAAAGAAAGAGTGTCCATTGGTGCACAGCTGGGGATCGAACCTACGACCTCAGGGATGAGAGTAGCACGCTGAAGCCACTAGGCCAACACTGCTCATGTTTGCCGAGTGGCTTAGTGTTTATATCTAGAAGTGCAATTTATTCGACGAGGGAAAACATTGTGGGAATCCAGTGAGTTGCGTATATAAAATCATTACAGAAAACAGATACAGAAATCTAAGAGTAGCGTCACTTTTTTTTCTGATAACAAGTCGGAATGAAATATTAATTGCGACCTAATAATTCAATAAAAATCTTTAAAACACACGAAACACACTGTCGGTGAAACAATGTCTTACAAAAATCCATTCTGACGTTTTTTAGTTTAGACCGTACTTCATTGCTGACTCCTAACAAATATTTAAACTCAATAATACTAACACTCCATGTTATCATCTTTGCTCAGCATAACTGAGGGGTCCAAATGATCCTCAAGGGTTCAAAATCGTCGGTTTTGAGACCCTTCCCCTATTTCGATTTGAGAAAAAATATGTTGCAAGTAAATTGCTATTTTCGCGAGGTACTGCTGATATTTATAGCTGTTACGTGCTATGGAACGCTTTTAAACATATTTTTATTTTATTGTTGTGTATAGGATTGGATATTTGTATAACATTTTTTTCATAGAACAGTGGGCAAACGGACTGCCAGCTATAATTCGTAAATTAAATATAACATCTGTAAAGTGGTATGTAAAATATAAATTTAAAGAAATAAAAACACAATATTATTAAAATTAGCCGATATCGCGTTTTTTTATAATGAACAGGAAGGCTCGTCTGATTTTAAGTGATGGACATGGACACTCAATGCCAGAGGGTTCGCGAGTGCGTTGCCGGCCTTTAAAGAATTGGTAGGGGAGCGTGGGGCTAGTTGTAACAATTTTAACAAATAATTGAATATCATGAAGTGTATTGGCTAAATTACTACTAAATTAACTTTGATCGACACTCTAACTATTTATCTATAAAGTCTAATCGAAATATTATCAAATCTAC
Source organism: Pieris napi (assembly GCF_905475465.1). Taxonomy (NCBI): domain Eukaryota; kingdom Metazoa; phylum Arthropoda; class Insecta; order Lepidoptera; family Pieridae; genus Pieris; species Pieris napi. Next base: position 1,534,196 of record NC_062245.1, read on the forward strand.
AGGCAACTATTTCACAATTATTATTTTTTTGAAAAAAGTGAAGTGTTACAACTTACCCCGTGGTTGGGGCTAGTTGTAACATCTGCTGGGGCAAGTATTAACAACAAAAATGACACCTTCAATTGTTTAATTTTTTCACATCTTGGATCATTTTGCTTTGTATATAACAAAAACTAACTAGGTATTTCTATAATGTGTTTTTTATGAAATAGTTAACTGGAAAAAAAATATAATCAACAAATTAAAGATTTAGTCTTCCAATTCTGAATATGAACTTAGAATCCTTTTTTTCACCCTTTCTATTCCATCTTTATTTTTCGCAGATTTTTTAACTTTTCCTTTCCCCTTTCACTTATCTTTATCATCTTTCCTTCATATTATACTCTCAAAGCTTCTTTTTCAGGCGTATCAGTCAGAACAGTAGACTTCCTTTTGCGTCTGCAATTTATATTTGTTTTTCGTGGTGGCGCCTTTGGTAATGGTCTAATCTGTGATGGGAAAGAATTATTTTGACCAGAGCAACTTGTAGTTGGTTTGTTCGCAGTTACAATGTGGCGTATAATTTCTGTTGTGCTTATATTCACTTCAGGAGCAGAATCTAATAGTTCTGGATGTTTAAGATTCAACGATAAATTCTCACTAAAGTGAGAATTTATCGTTCAGAAAATGTTCTGATTGTTCTGTAGGCTCTGGCAATCAGTAACATAAAAGGACGCAAAGTCACTATCTTGGAAAATATCAACATTCAAAGGCCAAATACCAGAAGCTTTAAATCCACTGATAATATTTTCAAGGTTTAAGGCAAGTGATAATGACTCCCTCACTACACTTGGGATGTCATAAATTGTCATCGTTTTTCCTGGATTATTATACGTCCATGCAGTCTGTGCTCTATTCACGTAGTTTTTAAAAGGGCCGTAGACTCTTACATCCATAGGTTGCAATGGGAGGGAAACTATAACATGATAACATTGTTTTCTTTGGCTTTTTCGACAACTGCAATATTCACATTTGAGCCATGATTATCGAGCAGTAACAGAACTGACTCTTTCTTGGTAGGTTTCGCGTGTTTGATAAAATGATCTACAAAAATCTAAAATTCTTTATCAGTCATCCACCCTGAAGAATTACCAGCTCCAATGCAATCTTGAGGACCACCGCGAATGAACATTTCTGAGTATTTAAGCCGGGGAAAAATGAACATCGGCCGTCAGTAACTTACAGCAATCTGGGGGCAAATTGTAACATGTTACAACAAACCCCGAGGTTTTGTTACAACTAGCCCCTTGATATAGTTCTTAATATTTATCACGATAACTATTAAATCAAATAAGTAATCTTGAAAACTGTTATACAACATCATAAATAGTTATATTTTAGCATAAAATAAAATACATAAAACTTCAAAGCTATGAAAACAGTAAAACTAACCAAAAATTTACGTTAGTAAAATTATAGGTTACCTGTCAACAATAAAGCGTTTGCACACACCCACTCACTGAGCCGCCTGGCGGGACCCTGGCTGTGGTAAAGTGGCGTGGCACGTTATAAGTTTAAGATTAGGTAAAAAAAAAACGTGAATAAAATTCAAATTCCTATTGAAAAAGGTCTGTTACTATTTACCCCTGTTACAACAAGCCCCACGCTCCCCTACGCTCTTTTACGCGGGAACTAAAAGCTTTTTTTGTTACCCAATATTTTTTTATTTATAGGCAATTAATACTGGCTTAAGTCCGAAATAAATTATCTAGAAGAAAGCAATAATACTTCCAATATTCTATATCGGGCAGAGAAGCCACCATTGCCTCAAAAAAGTCCTCAATGTGAAGAATGTCTGTTCCATGCTACATTTAGAAGGGTAGTTTTTGTTTGTAGTCCAAACAAAAACCTAGTAAGTCTAGCAAAAACTAACAATGGACCACTCACGAACGTGTCAAAATTCCCACCTAAGAGATTTCACTATTCAAAATGATTATATTAGGGAAATGTGGGATTTTGTGTCCCCGAAAATTGCAACACCTCGCCCGCCTGAATACTTATTACAGTGTTGCTATTTTCGTTCTCGAATTTAAGCTCAACTACGGCACGTATAAATTGTGTTGCATGTTTTACGCGAAAACAGAGTAGTTTGTTTACTTAATTTTTACCTAGTTCCATTTCGTATTTTAATTACTCTCGCGTGTATTATACTAAAATGTGCGGTTTTAAAAGGAGTTTTGCATTTCGTTGGATTAAGAGTGAACCAAATGCACTTCGAGACTGTATTTCGGGCATTAATTTATTTGCTTTTATGCCAATTTATAAATTTGCTAATCTGTGGCTTTGTTTGCACAGATTATTTAGAGTACATATTATGGGGTTGCAATTGAATGCTTAAGGTGATACATAATATTATAGTTTTGAAGAAGAAGTAAGAAAGTATTCTCTTATTAGATTTAAATGTAAACAGCTTACTTCACTCTATAATAATCAGTCACGTAAACCATATTATTTAATGCTCTTTAATTTGACTTATGTCATAACCCCTAAATGGGGCAGAGGGCGTCTACAGTGACTCTCCATCGCGTTCGGCTTTGAGCCTCGTATTTAACTTCGCTCCAAGTCTTTCCGGCTCTCTTTGCCTCATCTGTACGACGCCAGGTATACCTGAGACGGCCACTCTTCCGCTTTTTTCTTTCCCCAATCAAGCGCCTGCTTGAGGATATAATTGGAATCCCTTGTATGGCATATCCATTTCCATTTGATCTGCTGGCTTACCGGGGGTTTTCGGCAGCGTTCCCAAAGTTCACCGTTTGAGATTTTCTCGGGCCAATAGATGGCCAGAATACGGCGAAGACAGTGGTGAGGAAAAGATAACCTACATACATCCTTATTTATGGGATGAAAGGCACTTGCTAAGCATCACCACTATATGGAACCAGCTGCCCATCGAGGTGTTTCGTACGTAGATGTACTCCTAGACAGTGAAACTATAAAAACCCGCATTGAAAACCTTCCGGCATGTCCAAGATATTATCACTTACGATCAGGTTGGCAAGAGATCACTTGCTTCAAAGCATTACTTTCCGGTCTAACACAAAAGTTTTTATAGTAAAAAAGGCAAACGCGAAATGCAATTCACTTTGGCTAATGCTTATAAAATAACAACAACATGTGCATTTTATTGTCGCTTTTCAATAACGGAGCCTCAATGTTGCCAGTTACAATATAAAATGTAAATTACTTTTCTATACATTGCTTGTTTAGTATGAAATTTTTAGCATGTCTTGTTGCAATTTAATAACATTGTAATAACCTTACAAACTTTAAAACAAGCTTTTAAAGCTTTCTGAGAACTGTTTGCTTTATTTAATAAATGTAGCCCGAACGTCTTGGACATGGGATTTATAACTTTTAATAATAATAAAAACCTTTTATTTGATATACTTTTACACTTAAATACATTTATGTTTCTATCATCTCATTAAACTTTGGGCACCACTTTAATACTTTCTTGCACCACTTTTCTATTCCTCTTGCCATGTGCTCCATTCCACATAAGTTTATTTATTTTTCTGCTACCTTAGTTATTCTTCTTGATATATTCTTTATTTTATCTATTCTTTTCCTCCATATCACGGATTCGTGGGGTGTATAACTTTTAATTATAAACAAAATGTCACTACGGCCTATGTTACCTGGGAAGGGTGTATTTTTACAAATGAGTTCATTAGTTCCAGAGATCAATTAAAATCTCTAACTTTGCCTGGTTATTATTTTAGAAAATTTTGCAGTTTATTTGTACATATATTCATCTATATATATAAAAGAAAGTCGTGTTTGTTACAACACTTATAACTCGAGAACGGCTGGACCGATTGCCATGGTTTTTGATTTGTTGGATTTGTTTCCGTCCCGAATAGCAGAATAAGCAATAAAATATCGGATAAGTTATCGAATAACAATAAATAAATTAATTAATTTTACGAATGCAAAAACCATATGGTGCCATCTGTTGACAAAACTACGCATCATTTTACGTCGAATTCGTGTCAGTTCAAGAAATTCCGATCTTGAGGTGAATGAGGAGATGCATAACCATGCTTTGATCCTGATCAAAAGATGTTGGATATCAGAAAGTGCTTAACATGCAGTATCGCCATATTGACGCTAGAGAGAAGATGCCTAATGTGTAAAACTGCCATTCTTCTTTCGCAATGGCAAGAAATAAAACATTTCTGTATTTGCAAAAATATTGGTTGTTTGTAAAGTAGGTTTACGATCCAGATGTTTACGTGATAACGTCTTATTGGTGATATAAGTTTTTGGGAAGTAAGGAATTAATGAAGATAACAATTTTTTCAAATTTTAAATTACATCTATCGTTTTATTCACACTTTTGATGATAAATTTCGGGTGTAAAATGACAAGTTTACTTATTCGACTATGATATACATTTTTCTTCATACATTCACGGAATGACTGGCAGCGCTCGAGATGAGACGGGAGATCGGTCCGTCTCTCTCTCGTTATACCTGCGATCGCGCTCGTGAGGTTTTGGTGTGACACAAGTTTCTGAACATGTCACCCGACTAAAACGATTTTAAAGACGTTATCACGTCAAAAAGTTGTATTAATGTAATACTTAACATTAATGAAATCCTAAAATAAGTTAAATTAAAGTAACAACGATATTATAAGGTTGTAGGGCGGAACGAAGTTAGCCAGGTCAGCTAGTTTTTAATAAATATTCGATTTTCTCTCTTTACATCATATTCTGTTAAATTATTCATATGCTTATGTATTATATAAAGGAGTGTTACTTTAGTGTAGCCATTATGATTGTCTGGAGAAATCACAATGGTGTTACCAAACAAACAACAATTAACGAAAATAGCGTAGAACATTGCGTGTCACCGCAACTCGCACCGGAAGCGCGCCATTTCCTCCGGAAGTGGCGGCCATATTTTATTTTTCCAGACGAAAACCATTAAGAACAAGTGAAGGTAGGCTCGGTTGCTTTCAAGCCGTAAATAACAGAAGTTGTCGACAAAGATGTAGATTATTTGGAGCGAGTTTCATAAAATATTATTTAATTTACGAGCTGTTACTTTTTTAACCAAATGAACATGGAAAGTTTTCAATATATTTTATGGGATTTAGGTATGAAACATATATTGTTTTATTTACCGGATAAATTATTTAGTGATTCAGCATGATTTTATTCAAACCTCCGTAATTTGTAACAATAGATTTAGTATATATTTATGTATTGCGGGCGTATAATTAAAATATATTATATGTATCATAACTAACAAAATGTTTACAGTCGTTTTTTAGTATTCATCATTATTGTTAATCTTAGTAGCAAATTTAGCCTTTTCTATTCTTATTTTGCTATACTTTAAAATATATCGTCTGTGTACATCAATATATAATGAGGTTTTCGTTTTACTCGTAAAGCTTAGGTAACCTAGAAAAGCGGTGCCGTTATCCAACGGCCGTAATGTAACGTTGGGTGACGTCACCCATACGTTGTCTATAAATAACATCGGAGTAGGTTTTCTAGAGAACGTTGAGTGTCACCGTAACGTCAAATAGTGATGCTGTCATTTGCATGACGGCCGTCATAGCGATGATAAACATTAGTTCAACGTTTTTCGCGTGTAGCGGTGCCCATATTTAATTAATACCATGAGTGGAAACGTGACTTGGACGAGCGAAAATGATGTTTTTTCTTGCATTTTTGTTAAAAAAGTAAATACGGCCGTTATTAACAACCGTAAAATGAAAGCCGTTAGTTAACGGCACCGCTTTTCTAGGAAACCTAAGCTAAGGTACAGCAATATGAAAAATGTTCTATGTCTGTGGTGAATGTTATAAGTACCTACTACTGAATGCATGATGCATTACAAATATTAGTTCACATCTAGAAATATTACATGCACAACAAAATGTATCAAACGAATTCAATTAAAGCGAGCCAAGCAATAAATTTGTCGCAAATTTCGCACATAAATCAGTTATCTGCCGCTTAAACTGTATCTTTGACTTTATTTTGTAAACAGAACTTTCGTTTAATAAACCTATCACTTTATTCTTTAGACTGTTCAATATTTTTGAATTGGCAGCATATAGTATTAGATTTGACTGACAGTCAAACACAAATTGACTGAGTATGGTACTATAAGATTAAACTATAAAAAAACTTGACACCAAAGACAGTAACTTGAAGTGAGGAAATGTAGCCTTTTAGATGTTTGTAGCTGGTAAACAGTTTTAATCTTTCGGAAGTGCCGCAATTACCCCAACATCCTGCCATGAAGTGGCGTTCCGTGTTCTATCCTTTCTTCTTGGGTGTTGATTTTTGAGTTTCCTATATATTTAAATTTTTGAGCAGTGTTGGCCTAGTGGCTTCAGCGTGCGACTCTCATTCCTGAGGTCGTAGGTTCGATCCCCGGCTGTGCACCAATGGACTTTCTATGTGCGCATTTAACATTCGCGCGAACGGTAAAGGAAAACATCGTGAGGAAACCGGCATGTCTTAGACCCTTACTGGAGCTTACTAGAGGCTGATCACCTACTTGCCTATTGATACTATTAGATTGCAAAATGATCATGAAACAGATTCAGAAATCTGAGGCCCAGACCTAAAGAGGTTGCAGCACCACTGATTTTTTATTTTTTTATTTTATATATTTAAATTATAAGTAGTATCGCAAATTATAAAATTCGATTAATTTTTAGTCTAAACCTAATCCATGCTAGTTCCATGGTTTGGTATCTTTTGTTAATATAACCTGAGATCTTGGCGTCAATTTCCAGCACAGCAAAGATAGCTTCGGTTCCTTACAGCTTGGTGAACGTGCTGATTACATATTAGTATCTCTCTCTTGCGGTGCCTCTCCTATTACTGAAAGAGCAGAGGGCGTACTGCAATGTGTATTCTTAATCTCTATTAGAAGTTTTAAATATGATTGTGGCACTTTGTTTGACATTCGTATGGGGGTCGAATACGCGAATTCTTTATAGTTCAAAAACCGTAACCTCTCTCTCTCTTCTGGTGCTTCTTATTTGTGAAAGAGCAGTGGGCGTACTGCAATCTGTATTCTCAATCTCTATTAGAAGTTTTAAAGATGGTTGTGGCACTTTGTTTGACATTCGTATAGGGGCGAAAAACGCGAATTATTTATAGTTCGAAAACCGATGCCTCTCTCTCTCTTCTGATGTTTCTTATTTGTGAAAGAGCAGTGGGCGTACTGCCATCTGTATTCTCAATCTCTATTAGAAGTTTTAAATATGGTTGTGGCACTTTGTTTGACATTCGTATGGGGGTCGAAAAACGCGAATTCTTTGTAGTTCAAAAACCGATGCCTCTCTCTCTCTTCTGATGTTTCTTATTTGTGAAAGAGCAGTGGGCGTACTGCAATCTGTATTCTCAATCTCTATTAGAAGTTTTAAAGATGGTTGTGGCACTTTGTTTGACATTCGTATGGGGGTCGAACGCGAATTCTTTATAGTTCAAAAACCGATACCTGATGGCTATTAGTTTTATCCGTTCTCACTGGCCGCTATACGTCTTCCCCATTACTGTTTGCCGTGCGGACGTTTTAATCGACTTACTAACGACCCCGGTACTACATACATATTTTTCAATGGATGAAGTATAAGATATAGCCAATTATATTAAGGAAACCCGTAACTATTGTACCTACAGTACCGTTTTGATATTATTATTTTACTTAATTATGGATATGTCTACAGAATTCAATATGCGATTCATCATTTCAAGAAATTTTTTAAAAACTAATCACGTTTCACAATTTTTTTATCTATATCTCAAGTTAACATTTTTTAACGTCTACCAGACGCCAACGCTGTTGTGTTTCTCGCTCAACAAATAAGTACATATTCATTATTATTATTTTGTACACCGCATGATAAGTATTCATTCGCTAAATTTATCTTAATAATTTTGAGTAGATTTAAAATTATTAAATCTTATTCTATTATTCGATTACTGACTCCAATTATCTTTAGTAAATTTCTTATGATCTAAATTTAGTTCTAAAGTTCATAATAATTGTTTATTTATTTGTATGAATAATGAATATGGTACAAAAATATAATGGTGGCACCATCTAAACTCCGCATATATACACTATACAGCCACACATAATGGCATACAAATTTGTCTTACATAATTAAAAGGTAGAATTTTATATAGTAGTTACATATTACATTACTTTATAATTATAATGTTTCACTAAAATAATTATTAATAGAAAAATATATAATTAATTAATTATATTATATAATTTAAAAAGTTATAATTTAATTTCCAAAAGTAGCATGTTAAGTCATCTTTTAATGTTTTTGGTAAATTATTATATCCTTGATAGCCATACAAGAAGTGTATTCCTTATACAATACCAGATTAATCTTTGGCATAATTTGGCTAATGGTATACATATCATTACGGACTTTTTCTCATGGTGAGATAAAATAGCTTGTAAGCACAATGAGGACAACATTCAACCATAGATCGGGATTTATAATTATAAATAGTTCTAATACTAGTAATAAGTAATAGTTCTCAGGTGATAACTAAACTGTTCCTTTGAAGACCTGAAGCTTGTAACACTGCATCGCAACTATTCGCTTATAAATTCAAGTTCTTCGTCAAGAAATGAAACGGTTTCAACATTAATTTAAGCATAGGTATAATATTATGTAAGCGTAGAAATTACAGTTTCAGCGATATGGACTATAAAGCAACATTCATGATAAAACATTAAAAAATATTATGTTTTTTTACTAATAAGCCCTAAAACATACATCAATTATATTAGAACATAAAAAATTTCAAACTAGCAAGGAAAAAAATAAATACAAGCAAACAGCAAATTTAAAAACATATTTAAATATACACTTAAACCTCATTAATAGCGTATTACACTAAGTCAAACAATCTTTTTATCGTTGTAAAATATATTTAATTTTATATATAGTTATTAAAATTTGGCAAAAAGGTCAGAATGAGTTTCATCAAGACGTATACAATAAACACAAAATTTTTACCTTAAAAGCTCTAAGCCAATTAGGGCATATTTTTGTGTCTGCTTCTGTGATCTTGCGTGCCTTCCTGATGTGAAAAGTGTTCTGGATAATTATTAATTAGGATTAATTGGTATGATATTTTGTATTAATGATTCATTTGTATAATTAATATATTGTGTATGCACAATGATAGTCAACAGCCAAAGGCATTACTAGTTAAGCCGCCCGTCGTCGGGTAGCGTACTTCAGAACTATCTGGAACCAGGCCAGTTTCATTACACACTAAGTCCGTTCATTTGTAACTACAAACAACTGTTTAATTAAAGAAATTCTAGCTTGCAAAAAATGCTTGCGTATTAAAATCCAACGTGGCATCTGTAATAAAAAAAAAGTAAAAACGCTGAATAATTTCGATTAAGCTATGAGGTGCAGGGTACAACAATTTTTTACCTAACACACTGTCCTAACATTTTAAAACTAAGTCCCTCTACATTTATCGGACTGTATGAACGGAATAGATAAATGGAAGTGTGACTTCCGAGGAAGGGTTTTTGAAGTGATGGGCACCCGCCCATGGGCACTCACATTGCCAGAAGGCTCGCAAGTGCGTTGCGAGCTTTTAAGAATTTGTATGCTCTTTTCTTGAACGCTAAGTCGAATTGGTTAGGAAATACTTCAGTGGGCAACTGGTTACACAATTACACATAGTGGTGGTGCGCAAAAACTTCCTTAAGAAACGCTCAGTTGTGGACTTAACAACAAAAATTACATTCAGTATATATATGGTATACGCCGCTCTCTTGCCTCCGTCAATGTTCCGTCAACCTCCTTCAGACAAGCAAAAAAGCTGGGGCGGCCGCAGAGCAGGCAGAAAAGAATAAACGGTGCAAATATAAGTCTTTCCTCCAACTTCGATTTTGTTCCCTTTGGCGTAGAGACTCTTGGGTCGTGGGGCTTAAACGCACAGGCGTTTATTAAAGATTTAAGTCAGCGCCTGGTAGATAGTACCGGTGACCCCAGAGCTGGTGCTTTCCTAGCTAAACGAATAAGTATCGCAATACAGTGAGAAATGCTGCCAGCGTTAAAGGTTCACTGCCACAGGGACCAAACTTTTGAATTTGTTCTAATTTTCTTTTTAATTTTTATTATACATATGTAGCAACAGTTATCAAATTAGTATTAATTATAATGTTACACGTAATTAATAGAATAGTACGTATAATACCACTTCAAGATCTTTGTAATCACACAGTATTGGCCGAGGGGCATAGAAGTGTAACCCCAATGTCTGAGGGAGTACACCAAAGGGATTTTCTTTCTATGTGTGCGATAAGTACTTGCTCCTTGGTTGAAGGCAAACATCGCGAGGAAACTGGCATGTCAAAGCAAAAGTCGATGACATATGTCAGACACAAGACTACTACTACTTATCTCTAAAATAAAGTAAATTTACGTAAAATAATTAATTTTTAAGTAACCTAGCTTATAAATACACAAAAAAAGAACAGCAAAAAAACTATAAATAAAATATATTATTAAAAGGAGTCCCTTTAGGCAAGGTTCCGAAGATACTGGCAGCATTCCTTCCAGCTAGACTAATTCTGTGGCCGAGGTAGCTGCCAGCTTTTCGGTCTCTTGTGATGTCGACTAACCTACCAAGGGTCTCGACACCGAACACACACGGGACAAAATCATATTCGGAGCCTAGTGTATTTGGAGGCTTTAGCTTTTTTAGCCGCACCAGCTCTGTTGTTGGTTCCATGTAGATGGGAAGGGGCCAGTCTGACCAACGACAAGACTAATAAGTATTTAATTTAATAGTTATTTAACCAAACAAAACATTACTTATAAAATACAGTTTGCATGTCAAAAAGAAGAGACTCACAACACAACGTCAACAATCGTTACCCTATGCACAAGTATAAAATTTTTCATTCCATTATTAAATTTCAAAACCCTTAAATTTCTCGTGGCTGGAAAATCACATACCCTGGCCGTTAATCGAAAACTAATAGTAGAAAACTGTACAAAAAATATTAGAAATTGGCTAAACGGCTAAATCATATTTTCAGGTGAAATATGATCGCATAAAGCGTTTCCGAAAGCAATTAGTTGCTGTTACGAGCACAGAGGAAGGATCTGAAAAAAATTGTTTACACACTTGTGAAAACACGCGGCGTTCTTATTCGATAGGATAGATACAAACGAGAGATATGCTGTATCTATGTCGCAGCCAACTAGCTTAATTAACCGTTCAATTAACAGCCTAGCCTTTTAACTAAACGGCGCCGTTTAACTAGCGGCTTGAAAGGTATTCAGCCGTAGCGTTTGTTACAACATTTAATAAACTGGCTGGCTAATGCTAAGGCCATTCGTACCAACGTCATTATTTGGCAGAAATAAAAAAGGTGTAATATATGACAGAAAAATTATTTATTTTAAAATTAAATTGTACAAGTCAAATTCACAGTATTATCGTCACTACACTCTTGAATTGTACTTGTTGTTTTTCATGAAACTTTGGAAAAAACCATCAAAGTTGTGGTTTGCTGACACCATATTGACAGTTTGAAGAGTTTCGTTTCGATTTTGTGAGTGGCAGATAGTGGAATTAAATTTAAATTAACAGTCAACAGATAGGCAAGTAATTAAATGTCATCGATCCAAGTCATTTGCCTAGCTATTTGATCAACTGGCTGAACATCTTTCACGCCGATAGCTAAACGGCGCCGTTTAGTTAAACGGCTAGGCAGTTTTAATTGAATGACTAACTAAGCTAGTTAGCTGCGACATCTATATTTATTGCAATACTTTCAGCGTTGTAATTAACCAAATTTTATAAGAAAGCTCTTGTTCAGTTTTTGCCGTGCATCACCACTATGTGAAAACAACTGCCCACTAGAGTATTTCGGAAACAATTCGAATTAAACTTGGAAAAGAGCGTACCAATTCATAAATGGCTAGCAACTCACTCGCGAGCCTTCTGGCATTAAAGGTATCCATGGTCGGCGGTATTAACAACAGGTTAGGCCTCCTGCCAGTGTACCCACTATTCTATATTAAAAAAAACTGTATCTGGAAATCTTTTGTTAGAAGAATTCACTCACTTTGGTTTGGTTTAAAGTGATTTTTATTCGGTTTCTGTTAATAAAAACGCAGCGTTTAACAGTACAGTGAGTAGATAGGCAACGTAAAAATAAATACTGTAGTAACGTTGCAGGTTTACGATATGACCACAATAATTTAATGCTTGCCCGTGGATTAGGTATTTATTTAGCTTCCAATAAGGCTTGTGAGTTATTTAATGGGGCAATCGAGGTGAAATACGCGAAACGTTATTATAAAACCCAATATCCAGGATATTGTAATGAAAGCTTCTTGGTATTTGCTTTTATACTTACAAATATTTGTTTAAGTGTATCTTTAAAACACTTTTCAGAGAGACCAATATAGGAAGTCTAGAAAAAATTTGGATTCTTTTTTAAAGTTTTTACTGTTATTAATCTAATATATAAAATTCTCGTGTCGCGGTGTTTGTGGTTAAACCGAAACGGCTTGACCGATTCTCATGAAATTTTGTGTGCATATTGGGTATGTCTGAGAGTTGGACAACATCTATTATTCATCCCCCTATGTTAAGGGTAGTCGACCCCTAATTTTTTTTAAATCTTTAGATTAATTTTTTATTTTGATTTTTTTATGATACAGCATTAAAAATACATACAACCCCTAATTTTAACCCCTCTACGATCAACCCCAATTTTTTATTATAAATGATAAACTTGACAAAACGATGTTTGCCGGATCAGCTAGTATTCGTATATAAATGCAGCAACGTAGCAGCAGTAAGCAGTGTTGGCCTAGTGGTTTTGCGTGCGACTCCTCCTTGAGGTCGTGGGTTTGATCCCCGGCTGTACACCAATGAACTTTATATGAAGAAATTCAATATACTCAGTTTTTTTTAAATCTAAACATAACAATACAATATACAGTATTTACAATTTACTTAACCTACATAGTTATAATAATAATCATTAAAAAATAATAAATAAAATTTTAATCATATGTGGTTTGAATGTCATCTTTTCAATTTGTTCTTCTCATTCCCATTCTCAGTAGTAACCCTCGAAGCAGTCGCTCCGTGAAGCCTGTGAAGTGCCCAGGAAATGTATCCCAGAATGGTCCGCTCGCTAGAATGTGCAAGTATTATAATTCTGTGTGTTCTCATGTTGGCATTTTTCACTATAGTAGTTATAAATTTAGAAAGATTATTCGCGGTGCAGACTTGCAAACAGAAAAACCAATTTTTTGTCATTAAGTTTAATATAGTATGTACATATTATATACTGTATGTAATTGTTAATATTTGGTAAACCAGCACTGAAGATTCCACTAAAATGCTGTGTACAGATCTAATTGGACTTCAGGTTTACAAATGTTGTTCAGTATGTATTACTGTATGTATTTAACCAATCTGTTTTCTGTTTCTGTACCTTAAATGTAAAAATAAAATAAAATAAATGGGTTAGTTACGAATTGCATTTCTCAAAAGCTAGAACCAATCTTAAATTAACCCATATTAGCAGTTGTAATTTAATTCCTCATAACGGTAACAGCACTATGGAAATGTACTCACGTTCACTTAATAAATTAAAACTCCATCTGACATCGGGCCATGTCAGACATTTTAAATTTAATAAAGAACTCGTCTCCTGAGTGGAGTATGGGGCATAAATGTTTCAGCGTGTCACAGACAATTATTATGATTTGCTACTAAAATTGTTTGTTTATGTTTAAACACGATGCAAACTCTTTCTCTGGAAAAAATAATTTTTGTTTAATAATACGTAATAATTTATTTATACAGCATATGTAATATAGGCACCACAAGAAAATTCAAGCAACTTACACAACCCAGAACCAATGTCTATTCTCGATATCCGGCATAGGGCGTGATACAAACAAACAAACAAAATGTAATATGAAAAAAAACTAATTATAGTCTATATAGTAAATCTTATAATCTCTCTCTTTAATCGACATTATATCAATTGAATGCCAGAGAAAAAGCTAATGTATGTATCTACCTACATTAATTTTCTTATTTTTGAAGACTATTTATTATTATAAAACAATGTTAGGTATTGTTTAAAATAATAAAATTATTTTTATATGTTTACCTAGTTTCTTATCTGACATACCCAATCATGGGAAACTTTTATTAATTTGCAACACTAAAGCGACGGTGGCGCTACCATTCAGTTCACAGATAATTTCTTCTTCTTCTTCTTTTTATAGTGCCATCTCCTTGCGAAGGTTGGCGATCATCATGGCTATTTTAATTTTGGATGCCGCGCTTCTAAACAATGACAGATAAGTTGGTGGGACTAAAGTGGCTGTGGCCCTTGCTATCGTAAATAACCGTTGGCCGTCGAATATCCATTAGGTACAAGAAAACCGAGTTCTTGAAGAACTCTTAGATTGTTTACCACCCCCGCAAGACTTTAATTAGATAGCTACAATATGTACATATTTATAGATAGATTGTACGACCCCTAACTCTTATTGTACCTAAGTATGTACTCCGGTACTCGGGTTGACTCGTATTAAACTAAGGATCAGATTTTAATGATTGCTTTTAGATATTTAATTTTCCTTAAAATCATTATCATTTAAATTTAAATAGCTGAACTAATGTAATTTGCCACAGCCATTGGCTATGATATGAATTTAAAGTACCGCGTTGATTTATTTAAATGAGGATTTAAATGAATTTACAGCAAAACAAAGAGGCTATTAACGTTTTTAATCCATATAGATTAACGAAGCGTATCACGGAAGTCGATTCGTCATGATTTATTGGGTGTTAAGCTAAAGGATGTAGCGGGTAATGCATACAAAACACGATTTTTGATTGCTATTGCAACATTTGACAGCCATTCCATACTATTGAGTCTATGAATAGACTGGCTGATGGTTGAGCCTATGTCATAAGCAACATTCCAGTGCGTGAAATATTGCAAGCATTTATCTGAAATTCATGGAATTCCCGTGTCACAGTTGCAACCAAACTCCAAAAAGGCCGACATTATATATTATTTATTTATTTCATACTGTTATAGTTAACATTATATACAACAAAAAATAATTATACTAAACATATAGAGAGATCCAGAGATGGAATACATAATACATAATAGTTCAAAGAAAAAAAATCAAAAATAAATTAAATACGAATTATTCGGATGTGTTGTGTGATGGGGTGTGGGATGTGCTCACGATGCATGTGATTTGGATATTCTTAATATTTTAAGCATATTCTGCGATAGCTTAAACAAGTCAAGGTTTAAATAGTGGGCGTTGTATGTCCTACAATAGTGAGTTTTATCAATAAAGATTTTGTGTATGATTTTTTTTTCATAATATTATAATAATTATATTTAATAATAAAGAATAATTATTATAATCTATATAAATAATTATTATAATAATAAAGAATGTTCTTCCTAATTTAACTTACATCACTCTAATCGATTAACTTCTGTTTATTTCAGTAAACAAATTCTCGTGTTCTTCTGTATCTTGCACCAGTCATAATATACAATGATCCTGTATCCGGAACCATTTCCAAACAGCCAGAATTTACTGTGTGTCAGCCTTAATTTAAAAATATGCGAATGATTGCTTAATTGCCCACCGAAATGGGCAATAAATAATCGGACAATAGGGCTTATTGGGATATTAGAGACAAATCGAGAATGGGCAATCAATTATGTTAAGAACATTGGTATTGTGTTAATTTTTTGTTTAACTTATTTAAAATAATAAGGAAGTGGTCATAGTGTTAAATGATTTGAAGCCATTGATTTTGTAATAAGATAGATAGTTTTAAGATATTAACTGAAATGTCTCATGGAAAATCCAAATATAATAAAGCCTTTAATCAGATAGAAAATAATTACATAATTTTAAACTTAAACTTAACACTAGTGAGTCTGTGACACCGACAACCCATCTGTTTGCCCAACTTTGGCAAAGGCCTCCTCCACTTTTCTCCACTCTGCTCTGTTCTGAGCTTTCCTGGTCCAAATTTTCTCAGTTACGGATTTTATTTCGTCTTCCCACCTTCGAAACTGTCTACCTCGTTTTCTTTTATTATTTCTTGGGTACCAATATATGATCTTTTTGTTCCACTTTTCTATACCTCTTATTACGTGACCAGCCCATTTCCATTTGTTCAAAATCAAAAAAAAAAATCCAAAAGTTGCTTATAAGTAAAAAAAAAATATATACTGTAAAGAATATTTAAATTTGTTACCTATTTTATTTGCTGAATATACCTGCTAGCTACGAATTCGAAAGACTACTTTAGTTTAAAAAGTATTGGACTAAAACAATCACTAAAAAATACACTTTCACGCACATACCCTCACTTTTACACCATCACACAAAGCGAAATTAGGTATTACTTAGTTAAATGTATTGAATAATTTTTATTGTTTTTTCTCTTTTGTAAATGTAATTTTAAATTAGTGTAATATTTTGTTAGCTGTAGGATTACGAAATAAATAAAATACACACAATTATAGTTTTAATTTATTACAAGAGGCTACTAAAAGCTGAAGCTACAAAGCTGAAAATTATTAGAAAGATTAATTGTTCGCGGTACCAATACTTTATAATCACAATAGTGTTCGATATATGGAGGAAGGAAGTGTGTATTGTTACTCCAACCAACCTCAACCAATTTAATCACTGACTGGCCAGACAAAAGCCCTAGTTGCTGATCTCAAGAGGATCATACTTCGTTAACACAATTCCGGGTATAACTTCATGACACTGACTATAGCTATAGTCTCAATAAATATTGTATTACGGGACGGGATTTAATCGGAAACTATGGAAACCGTGTAACATGCATGTCCTAATAGATTGTGTGTAATACAAATTTAATGGACTCTTTTGAGCTGTCAAATTTACAATGACATTTAATTATTCGTTACCTCTATTTTAATTTTGCGTTTTAAACCAATATTCTGGAAATTTCTTAGTAAAGCTATTTTAGGACTAACTACCAGCTTTGAAGACACGAAGTACCCGCCCACTCCATGTTACCTTCCTTCACTTAAACTTATAAATCAAAAGACACTTAAATTGACCAATAAAAATCTGAAATGACCTTATGTTTATAAGATTGTACACAAATAATTCAAATACTAAATGTTGTTTGGATACTTAAATGTTTTGTTTTTTAATAATTTTTATGGGCAAATAAAAACAACGAATGAAACGCGCCATTTCAGTTGAATAATTCGACTATGTATATCAAACAAACTTTGAAACTGTTTAGTATTAATATAGTGGGAATATTTGTCAAAGCGCTGAATAAGGTATTCACAATGAAATACACACAGCCAAATTATTTTAATATTAGCCAAACATTATTATTTTCGCTATGGAAATTCGATTTAAGATACTAGGTACTGTTAAATAAGAGTAGCATGTAAATTTAAAGGTCAGTGAATAAAGGGCTTTTATTATTATTATTACACACAGCCAAATGTATTAATCAGAAAATGTTTATGTATCAATAATTCAACTTATAAAGGTTGAACCACCACTGATATTAGGCGACCTTTTAGGTGGTGCTAATGTAAGATTATCAAAAATGAAAAAAAAAATAGTTTTTTTATGTATGAACGGTAATTAGATAATTAAATAAATAATAATAAACAGGGTTGCGTTTGCATTATATTATAAAAATAAACGAAAATCAGAAGATCTGTTAACGGTGAATAAAAAACATAAAATATATTGTTTATGTATAACCTATTAAAACGTAATACTCGACGTAATGCGAAAGCTTTGTAAGCAATAAATAAAACAACGAAAACGACTACAATCAACGTCGTCGAAGAAAAACGTTATTTTAATAATAAACTTTATAGGTGTTTATAATTTATGGTTACAATGCTATTAATCTGGGGCGTAAAACTGTTAAGGTGCTTTCACATTGGATAATAAAGATAAGGGGAACTTAAACATGCAATTTAAAAGTAATATAACTTACAGCTTTATTGTTTCTAGCAAAAAACACATACAAATTATTAATTACGTTAAAAATTAAGCAATGAATGAAGCCTGTAATTACAAATCAAATAATCGTAATTTATAGCCTTTAAGTTTAACTTTAAGAGGACGTTGGTGTGCTGACTTCATCACTTGATGTTATTTTAACGGGATGGGACACTGGCGTGCTGACTTCATCACTTGATGTTATTTTAACGGGATGGGACACTGGCGTGCTGACTTCATCACTTGATGTTATTTTAACGGGATGGGACACTGGCGTGCTGACTACATCACTTGATGTTATTTTAACGGGATGGGACACTGGCGTGCTGACTACATCACTTGATGTCATTTTAACGGGATGGGACACTGGCGTGCTGACTACATCACTTGACGTCATTTTAACGGGATGGGACACTGGCGTGCTGACTACATCACTTGATGTTATTTTAACGGGATGGGACACTGGCGTGCTGACTACATCACTTGATGTCATTTTAACGGGATGGGACACTGGCGTGCTGACTACATCACTTGACGTCATTTTAACGGGATGGGACACTGGCGTGCTGACTACATCACTTGATGTTATTTTAACGGGATGGGACACTGGCGTGCTGACTACATCACTTGATGTCATTTTAACGGGATGGGACACTGGCGTGCTGACTACATCACTTGACGTCATTTTAACGGGATGGGACACTGGCGTGCTGACTACATCACTTGATGTTATTTTAACGGGATGGGACACTGGCGTGCTGACTACATCACTTGATGTTATTTTAACGGGATGGGACACTGGCGTGCTGACTACATCACTTGATGTTATTTTAACGGGATGGGACAATGGCGTGCTGACTACATCACTTGATGTTATTTTAACGGGATGGGACACTGGCGTGCTGACTACATCACTTGATGTTATTTTAACGGGATGGGACACTGGCGTGCTGACTACATCACTTGATGTTATTTTAACGGGATGGGACACTGGCGTGCTGACTACATCACTTGATGTTATTTTAACGGGATGGGACACTGGCGTGCTGACTACATCACTTGATGTTATTTTAACGGGATGGGACACTGGCGTGCTGACTACATCACTTGATGTTATTTTAACGGGATGGGACACTGGCGTGCTGACTACATCACTTGATGTCATTTTAACGGGATGGGACACTGGCGTGCTGACTACATCACTTGATGTTATTTTAACGGGATGGGACATTGGCGTACTGACTTCATCGCCTGATGTCATTTTAACGGGATGGGACACTGGCGTGCTGACTACATCACTTGATGTTATTTTAACGGGATGGGACATTGGCGTACTGACTTCATCGCCTGATGTCATTTTAACGGGATGGGACATTGGCGTACTGACTTCATCGCCTGATGTTATTTTAACGGGATGGGACACTGGCGTGCTGACTACATCACTTGATGTTATTTTAACGGGATGGGACATTGGCGTACTGACTACATCACATGTATCTACATTCTATTTTATCAGGACGGGATTCTGGCGTGCTGACTACTTCAATTGATTCCTTTTCCATTCGGGAGCTTAGAACCGAAGGACATACATCTTCCATTGATTTGCTTTGTAAAATTGGTATAATATATTCTAGACGATCCCTTCTTATCGTTATAATTAAATGTAATGTTACGTTATATATAAAATATTCACAATTATTGAAATTAAACAATAAAATATAATTTATAAGACAAACATCCGTCTATTATCGTTCATGCTGCAACCTTGGGTTTGTTTCAATTACACAACACGTTACAATTACGTTGTTTCAATTACACAAAAATACCTAAATAATAAAAATATTGTCTTTAGTCAATATATAACGAAATAACCGGAAATGATACACACGTATATATCATTAAAAAAATAACGACCAATAATTTCACCTTTGACAAATGCCTTTATACACCCACACGTTAGATTAACATATCAAAGTTTTATTATAGACAATATGTAATTATGAGCACGTCAGTTACAAGTAAATTATTGTATCATGATTTGTAGATACAAATTATAGCGCCCTGGGGCATTGCTTTGTGCTACTTAGATGTACGTTTTGTATATATGAACTTTGAGTACTCGAAGAATAGTCTTGGTTTAACAGGCATCGCTAAGAACGCTGGCAAGCTGCTACTTGTGTGGACTGTGTACTACTGTAGGATGCTACTTCTGTGGACACGTAAGCCCCGTCTCACCACCCTCGGGTTAGCATAAAAGCCGCCTACCACGCTAGCAGCCGCAGAGCAAGCGGAAATATAAGAGCCTTTGATTTAGTTTCTTTTGGAGTAGAGGTTCAAGTGCATAGGCGTTAATTAAAGCTTTTAGACATCTGGTAGACAGTACCGGTGACCCCAGAGCTGGTGCTTTCCTCACTCAACGAATAAGTTACGCAATACAGCGAGCTCTCAGCATTAAAGGTACCCTGCCACAGGGACCAAAATTTTTGAAATTTATTCCAGTGTTCTATTTATTAATGTTTAATTAATACGATGTACTAAATATTCTTTTATATTATTAAAATACTAGATCTCGTATTAACTAACGCAAAATACTCATCGATATGCCAGCAATGGCTTTCAATGGATCACTTGGACAAGCTGTTTGTTTGACAACTATCCACGAAATTATAGTCCAATGTCGTGCCGATCAAGTCCTTGAGCAGGTCAACTCTTAAAACTCAAATTCAAACTCAATATAACTCTATTCATATCGGTAAACAACTACACTTATGAACGTCAACAGAAAATATGTTAAATTTATTGAAAATTTACATTTACTACCTAGTAGAGTGGGCAAGAAGCACTAGCAAGAAACTCTCCGCCACTATTTTTAATCGCCAAGTTTTAAGTCATACAAATTGTTTGAACTGGAGCAAATCAATCCCAAGGATTAGGTTGATTTAAATATTCATCAAATTTATAAAAAGCTTTTATTCATTTAAGTTTAACTTACTTCATGTAAGTCCGCTGTCATCAAAGTAAACTTTCCCATGCTTCTTTAG
The DNA here is from genome assembly GCF_905475465.1 of Pieris napi. NCBI lineage: Eukaryota > Metazoa > Arthropoda > Insecta > Lepidoptera > Pieridae > Pieris > Pieris napi. The sequence continues at coordinate 1,555,351 of NC_062245.1, forward strand.
CAGTTGTGTGTACATGAGGTGGATTGACAATTATAACTTGTTAGCGTCAATTTGATTTTTGTCAGTCGGCTCAATAGAACACCAAACGTTCTTATGCTGCAAATATGTCTTCACACTTTAATATGTATTTCTTTACTGACAAGTCATAAGTGTACAATGTGTTACCTATATGACTAAATGAATTTTGAATTTTGAATACGAGGCAAAATTCTCTCTTCCTATTCGTCTATATTGAGATGGCAGCTACCTCAGAGAAAGAATTAGTCAAGCTATTCAAAGGGGGAACGCTGCTAGTATCTTCGGAACCTTGCCGCAAGGGACGCCTTTAAATAATATATTTTAGTTACTATATTTTAATGTTAGTTTTTGTTTTTAGTTAAGAAAATTGTTAATAATAAAGTTTTTCCATTATTCTATCAATCTCAAACATTTTTTGAGTTATTTTTGACGGAGGGTTCTCTTCATACAACTTTTACTAGAAAAGCTACGTTGATTTCTTCAATTCCAAAGTCGTCAAGTACCTATTCCGCCAATATAAATTGTGTTCTCACTTTTCCGATATTTCCAACTACAGTGTAGTACACTGCAATCACGCTCTGCTACCTGTGTGAATGTACGTGGATGTTGTAATAAAAGGAATGTTTAGTGAATATAATTTATTTTGAGAATAACCAAGTACAAAATTTTTTGCATAAGTAGTAGAAAAAATAAAAAGGGCCTTGTAACAAAATTAGAAACAAAAAATGGCTTTCGTTCTAAAATACATACTTTAACACTAGCTTAATATATAGGTCTGGGCCTGGGATTTCTGAATCTGTTTCATGATCATTTGTCAATCTAATAGGCAAGTAGGTGATCAGCCTCCTGTGCCTGGCACATGCCGTCGGCAATTGGGGCTAAGGCAAGCCGGTTTCCTAACGATATTTTCCTTCGCCGTTCGAACAAATTAATGCGCACATAGACAGAAATTTCATTGGTCCACAGCCGGGGATCAAACCTACAACCTCCCTGAGGTTCGCATTTGAATCAGAGTCGCATGCTGAAGCCACTAGGAAACTTAAGCACTAGCTAACTTAATAATATTATAAAATATTTATTAATTTACAGCAAATAGTCAAACAATCTAACCTAACCTTACCGAACTTACATAATACATTTTGTAACTTACAAATTATCTACTATTAGATAATGAAACATTTTACATTTATGCCACAGCCTATCGAAATCTATCGCAAAAGTTAAAAATATGTTACTAATTCCAGCTCCTTAAACATCGATACCTAGATTCATGAAAGAATATTAAAAAAATATGTTTTATAAGATGTATTATTTGACAAAACTAAACTATTTTTGTTCTATTTTTTACATACTTTTATTCTATTTCTATACTTCTATTAGGAATGTATGTGTTAACGTAAAATTGTAAACACCGTTAGATTGTAATCTATCTCGCGAGATTATAAACTGTCGAAAGATTGTGAACCTCAGCGTACTGCTTACAATTTAACGTATTATTATTCGGTAGATTGTACTACACTAACTTAGTTATCATTCAAACTTCTTTGGCCAATTACAGATTAATTTTACTTCCCAACAATTTCATATAACTACCGAATAATAATACGTTAATTTGTAAGCAGTTCGTTGAGGTTCACAATCTTTCGACAGTTTACAATCTCGCGAGATAGATTACAATCTAACGGTTTTTACAATTTTACGGTGACATATGCATAGCGAAACCAAGAAACTCTTTCACAGAGGCTCTTATCTACCTATGTATATTACAATGTAATATCGTACAGCTATAAAACTAGAATCAAATAAAATACAATAGAATGGCCTCGGGCTGTTAATACGGCGCCGAAGTCTCAACATCGAAAACGTAATAACCTATTACTCGATTGAGAAATGTAATAAATTGTAAAGTCTATAGATATTTTGTGATTGCTAACTTTATTAAGAGTCAATTTAAGCTTTAAGTCATAAACTTTGATGTCTAATTTTTTTTATTAATTTGTTTTGACATTGTTTAAAAGATTGACAATATTTACACATACATATAAAAAACAGTTTAGATAAGTTATTAGAAAAATGGGAGTCTTATCTCTAACAAGCGATTTCTTTCAGGTAACTTTAGTATGGAATAATAAATAAGAAACACCAACTGAAGGTAACAAGAAGTGCATAAATAATTAACAAAAAAATAAATATACCAACTAAAACTAAACTAAAATAAAAAAAAAATGTTACAGTTCATATATATTTCATTGATATATATAAGTAGCTAATTACTCGCCGTCTACTGAGCTCGTCTCATATTTAGAGGTAAAGAGTTCCAGCAGGACACTGCGTAGTAAAGAAGGAGTTATAGAAATCCGTTTTATGAGAAGAAGTATCAAGAATTACATGAATATTATGATTAAACGATGCTGATTTTTTTTTTCATTTTTAACATAAATTTCGTTCATTTGTTTCTCGCTTGTAAATTTTTGTATATAAAAAGCTTGATGAGCTTAAAACTCATATTTGAGTCACAAACAAACTTTTCTTCTTTATAATATAAGAAAATCAGTGGCACTACAACCCTTGAGTGCATCGGATTTTATATCTTTTTTTTTTTTTTATAAAACAGGGGGCAAACGGGCAGGAGGCTCACCTGATGTTAAGTGATACCGCCGCCCATGGACACTCTCAATGCCAGAGGGCTCGCGAGTGCGTTGCCGGCCTTTCAGGAATCGGTACGCTCTTTTCTTGAAGGACCCTAAGTCGAATTGGTTCGGAAATACCTCACTGGGCAGCTGGTTCCACAAAGTGGTGGTGCGCGGCAAAAACTGCCTTGAAAAACGCTCAGTTGTGGAACGGCGGACGTCGAGGTGATACGGGTGGAATTTCGTACTCTGCCTCGACGTCCGATGACGAAACTCAGCTGCAGGTATTAATCCGAACAACTCCTCTGAACACTCTCCATGGTAAATGCGGTAGAAGATGCAGAGAGACCCCACATCTCTACGCAATGCCAAAGGATCAAGCCGCTTGGAAAGGGATTGGTCATCGACGATTCGAACCGCTCTGCGTTGAATACGGTCAAGTGGAAGGAGCTGGTACTGGGGAGCCCCCGCCCAGAGGTGAGAGCAGTACTCCATGTGGGGCCGAATTTGCGCTTTATATAGTTGCATGCGGTGGCCCGGAGTGAAGTACCGTCTCGCCTTGCTGAGCACACCAAGCTTTTTGGAGGCTAATTTAGCCTTTCCCTCCAAGTGACCGCGAAACTGAACGTCGTTCGATATGTCAACGCCATTGCTGGCTGTGGCTTTAAGAAGAGTGTTTTCGAAAAGAGGAGTAGCGACAAAGGGTGTTTTTTTAGCGGAAAACGCGCAAACTTGTGTCTTCTTGGGGTTAAATTGGACTAGGTTTAGTCTGCCCCAGTCTGAGACTCCACGTAGAAGAGTTTCGACTTCAGACACAAGTTTGTTCCGGTACTCATCGACAACTGCCCGAGAAATACCTGCCCGGCCAGTGTAAAAAGTATCCCCAGTGCTGTCATCCGCATAGCAATGAATGTTGCTAAGTTGCAACATATCGTTGATATGCAGAAGAAACAGGGTCGGGGATAGAACACAGCCTTGTGGGACCCCCGCGTTCACGGGTTTAAGGTCGGAGCATGCTCCGTCGATGACGACCTTGATGCTCCGATCGGCCAGAAAGCTGGAGATCCAATCGCATAATTTCTCGGGTAGCCCATAGGCTGGAAGCTTCGAGAGCAGTGCTCAATATATATATCTGTTGTATATATTGTATTTATTATATTATAGACTGTGTTATCAACCTTCTGTACCTGACATACCATCGATTTGTGGTATTGGCCATGTGATATTATGTTTCAAAGCAATTATTTTATCATATATATACTTATTTTACAAGTCAATAATGGTGTTACTATAAATTAGATACAGATTTTCTGTTTACAATTGCAATCAATATATGTATATATGTTTATGTTCGTAATTGGGAAATGCCCAAATACGAACATAAACATACATATCTATTGGTGGACAGCCGGGGTCTGAACTCCGACCTCCCTGGTATTCCCGTCGTAAACCCTAGACAAGGCTCTCTTTATAATATATTCTCTTATTTTTTACACAAGAAAGTGACTAATACAAAACACGATACATAATTCAAAGTAAATATGGCGGTCCTTTGATTAATAAGCGATCTTAACCAACCCGTAATAATAACATTGTGACTATAATATCTATTTCCTGGTTAAAAGTGGTAACATAGTGTAGTGCAGATAGTTTCCGTTAATCGCAACCTGAATCAGTATAAACCTCACAAACAGTTCCGAATAAAACCAGCATCTTAAGCTGTTTCGTAAATTAAAACTAATAATTTCTCCAAGTTCCTTTCACGAATTCTGCACCTCTCATCAAGATTACGTAGCATTTCCAATAAAGACCATCATTACTTCACAAAAGACTGCAAATTCAAAACAGAGTATACGAATACCGGCATTTTGCAGTCAACTAAAGGAGTTTACGGCAAAATACGAAATAGCAGGAACGCTTTCTTCTTTAAATGTACATTGAAAAATAAACTCTAATAGCCTGTAATAGAACTTAGAACACTACGCTTTGAAATAAAGGGTCAAGTCTATCTTTCCGCTTCAACGTACAGAGGAAAATAGCCTTTCAGTGATAGAAATAAAGTTGATTATAGCTTGACGTTGGAGTTAAAAAGTTGCGGTATCGGTGTAAATTCAATGTGAATCGAATTCTCGGCTTCTCATGACTCTATTTTCGGCGATTGTAAATGCAGTTACGATGAGTTTGTTTTGTTTGATCCTTTGTTTTAAACTGATTTTCTACTTCTTGAGAACCTGACAAAACTTAAAGAGCACCCGTTGATATTTATACAATTACTTTACTTACTGATGTTATATTGTTTATAAATAACACGGACAACTTACAACTTTTTATTGATTAAATTAAAACTTAAAAAGTAGAGTAGTCTATTAAGATATCGGGCACCAGTTGATTTTAGGATTTGTATATATTTCTGTAAACGCAGTTGCTTTTATGGTGAAGGAAATATGGGGTATCATCGCAACTGAAAGAAAAATTAAACATCAAGAAAAATTATTATTACTTACAATTATGCAATAGGACATGTCAATATAAAAAAAACAAAGGCGCTTTTAAGGTTTCAGCCTCAGATTTCTGTATCTGTTTCGTGATCATTTGTTTTTCCTAATAGGTAGGTATGTAGTAGTGGCCGACCGCGCTGGTGCTGGGCGGACGACATCACAGCCGTCGCCGGGGTCACCAGGCCGCGCCTGACCACGAGTGGATCCGGTAAGAGGAGGCCTATATCCAACGGTAGATAAACCAAAACCTGAAAATGCAAGTATACGATGGTTCCTAAATGTTACATTGTATTTTACCTACAGTTAAAAGTTATTTTTTTAGGATCCATATAGATGAAACTTCAATGTTCATAATTAAGTTATGTACCTAAAGGTTATTGTTACTAATAGGTATGCGGTCAACCTTTTATGCCTGACACACGCCGTCTACTTTTTGAATCTTAGGCATGTTGGCTTACTCACAGACGTCATTTATGAGTAAAAAGTAAGTTTCACATGTGATTAATTTTATTTTTTCGCCCGATACCTCCCTAAAAATTTCTTAGCTGATTTTATAAGTACTATTAATGCAAAAATTTAGATAAATAATAATGAACGACAAAACGTTTCTATAAACATAATTTATATCAAAGGCGGTGGTCAAAGATAATTTCTCGAAGTTTGTATCACCAAGGCGGTAATTTATAGGAGAGCGTAAATTCTATAATCGCAAACGATTTCTATACTCTCTGGTCTGCCGTCATTTATACAACAGAAGCAATACACATATTTTTATGTAACTTAAACTTATTATAAGATTAAAGGCTTTATTTTACCTTTTACAGAAACAAAGATTGAGCTTGCTTGACAGCAAAAGTGTTTCACATTACACAAGTGAATTTTTTATAACTTCTTCCAATGCGAAAACAAGATTTTCCCATATTTTCCGCATGAATATTTGAAAGGTCACTTACTGAGTGGCATTTTTAGATTTCTTTCAAACAAAGGGATATTAGGATTGTCTATCACAGTGTCGTGAATCAATTGTAGTTGTACTATTGTATGATAGCATCACATTATCATTGTAAAAAAATGGTTAAAAGGAATATTAATAATATCCATAGCGCAAAATTATCTCCATCATGAGCATACCCCACATACACACCTTCACATACTTGCCCTCGTTTTTACACAACACAACCAAGTACCACTTAGTAATTTTTATTTGTTTGTTTCCTTTTGTAAATTTTTGAACCTTTTTGTAGTAAAATGTATTATGTATTCCATCTCTGACTATATTTTCAGTGTAACTGTTTGTTTTTATATATAATTTATGTTAGCTGTAGGATTACGAAATAAATAAGTAAAAAATTAATAGATTGGAAACATATTACTTTATTTAAGTTATTAAAATAGTACATTTAAACGTACTAATTAATATTATGTACCACGGAAATTTCTAAAACTTCTCTCAATGATTTATATAATTGATTGACTAATACAAGTATTGGCCTGTATTCATTAATTGGAGATTAATTAATTTTTCAATATTTTTATTTAGTCTCTTTGGAGGGGATAATTATGATTACTGAAAGAGATTCTTATTGCATTCTGACTCTGAATCTAAGAATATTAGATTCAGAGTTGAGACGTGTGACTCACATTTATTAAACATGGATACGGGATTTATATAAGTATCGACTCTAAGGGTGAGATTAAGATGTATGTCAAAATCCATTACATTTGAACGAATGGGTACTTTTTTATTAAATATAAGTTTAGTCATAATTTCGACAGATTAAATTACATTTTTCGTCTGTTTCTGCATAGAATTTTAATAAACAAAAATTTTGAATTGTATTCAAAAACATCGTTATTTTTATTCATATAAACTAATGCCTTTTTATGAAGTATTAAAATAATTTAATCAACTTAACTATATTCAATGTTACTCGTAATATTAAAACTTATAAAATAAACCGCATTATTAATATGTTATATTGTTAATTTAGTTATTCGTAGCAATACAATGTTTTACAGCGTAATAACAGTGTTAGCTCAAGGGAAATTAGTTTTGAGTTTACACCCGTTCATAAGTTTTGCTACGTTCAACACATAATTCGTCTGTCTTAGTTTAAGTTTGTAGTTAAATTTAATCTCTGTTTTATTTTCAAGTTAATGTTCATTTGGTAATTGGATCTTGTTTGGAACATTTTATGTTATTGCCTTGATAATTTTATTGAGGCATTCAGAACTTTAGCAATATCAAAAGTTGGTAAGTAAGGCACAAATATGACTAATAATTATTTTATTCCCATTTTATGAAAGTTAATATTGACAAGTGTATATACGTAAGTACGCAATTTCAATTACCTATGTCATTGGGTCTCTTTTGCTTTTGAATAATTCAAAAAATGTTTAAGTATCACATCAAAAAAAATGGCGATTAAAAAGAGTGGCGTAGAGTTTATTGCCAGTTCTTCTCTCCCGTTCTACGCCCTTGATTTGAGAACTGGCAGTAAATGTAAAATTGGAAGCATTAATATGTATTTCTTTACTGACGAGTCATAAGTGTACATTATGTTACCTATAATTTGCATAATTCTTTTTACTTTTACTTTTTTACTTTATCATATTCATTTGCGACGTTGCGCACTTGCATGTTGTAGTCGCTACTCAAAGGTTGGCAACCACGCCTAGGCATCAGGGAGTAGGAAGGATTTTTAAAGCGGTATCTTGCTTTTTATTAACATGAACTATTGGATCATCATATCCCACGAGAGTTAGGGCTTAGCAATGTACATATGTGAGCACCATGTATCTACATAGTATTTTTTTTAATTGATAAATAGAAAACTAAAACAAATTTAAAAAGTTTGGTCCCTATGGCAGTGTATTATGGCAGCATTTTCTCGCTGTATTAGCGAAGTCCGGTACTTCGGTACTTATTCATTGGGTTCAGCTCTGTGGTGACCGGTCTTATGTACCAGGTGCTAACTTCCATCCTGAAATAGTCTTCTTTAATAATTGTATGAAATTAGGTTTGTTCTGATTTAATTATCAATGGGACTAAAGCTCAAGAGATTGAAAGTTAATGGATGCATTAATTGAAAAAATACTTTTTTAACTGACCTTCAGTTCTAAAAGATTTTTTTGACGGTTAACTGGAGTACCAATCATTTTAATAGTTGTATTCATTTATATAAATGGAGGTAACAAGGCAGGAGGCTCATCTGACGTTAAGTGATACCCGCGCCCATGGACACTCAGATTGCCAGCCTTTTAAGAATTGGTACGCTCTTTTCTTGAAAGTCGAATTGGTTATTATTACTAAGAATAGTATATTGGTAAATGGGCGATGACGCGATTTCTTTACGAGTATATATTAACTATAGGTAGTATTTGTATAAATGAAAGTAATTTGCATATGTAGAAAGAATTTACGATAACAGAACTAAACAAATAAAAAGTACATATATTGGAGAATTTAAACCCAACTTCAGTGAACTAAGTAGGCAAAACACTAAAATGCACTAAAACTTCCAAAAGCGCTAATTGTCAATTAGTTGAGTCAATTCTAATCCAAGTTTGGACAGTCTAGCGTTCAGTTTGCAACCGAATCCTTACGGGGTACAGAGGTCAATTAATTTTCCTTTACTATTGAATTAGAAGTTCTACTGACGCTGCGATTAAGTTCATGTGGATTTTATTCAGGTATAGTCAGCGAAGACATGAAATCTTTCCTTATATATTATATCATAGTATATTAGTCTTTGGCATATTGATATGGATTATATTATGGCAACAAATCATTTAATTGTTGTGCAGTTCTTCATATATAATACTTTCATTCCAAATTAGAAGTTATTATTCCAACTAGAAGCAAAATACTTATGTCGTGGATTATTTCATTCCAGCAGCCTGTCTAGGCTTTGGATAGTTAGATTTTCTTAAAAATAAGTACGGTTATGTATATATAAATTAGATAATAATAAGATTCGTTAACTAGTGTAATATGTGTTACCAAATCCATGGTCGAGAGTGCTTTTACATTTATATACATATAACAACAAAACCAATGATTCAAAATTTCCAGAAATTTAATAATAATAAAATAAAAAGCCTTTATTGCTGTTTAGCTAAATATAGTGTATATGTGCCTAAAGTAATATAGTATTTATTATACTGATTATCTATCGGGAAACGGTTATTTATTAATTTACAGCTTGTTCTTCGACAAAGGTATCCTCTAAATTTTACCGTAGTGTTCCGAAGCTACATTGGATCCGCTACATTATCAAGAAATTTACCGGTTACAAAAAATTCTTTGGCGTAACAAGATAAAAACCTTTTCAAAACTTTTATTTTACGTTTAGAAAAACAACACTAACAATAGAAAAAACTAAAATGTTGACTAAAGCTAACTTCAGTGTGTCGGTTTGAAGTGACGGTGTGCGAGCGCATCGTAAAAATTTACTCTCATCTTTTTTCCCTAACACGCCAAAAGAACTTTAAAACTCCAAAAGCCCAGAAACCAGAACCTCTATAAGGTCGTAGCGCCACTGGTATATAAATATATAAACCAAAAACGGCATAACAATCAATCTCGACATAAACAGTACTGTCTTGTAGTCATCATTACTTCAGTTGAAATACTGTTCTTCATATTTAATACCCAAGTCGTAAATATAAAACGTGTTTCTGAGAAATATATTCAATTGTATATTTGGACCTTTGCGATGTTTCGTGATTCAACTTCGACCTATGAGTTCTCAAATGAGTCTGCACTATATTTAAATTTAAATTTCCGTTGCAATGTTACACTATCTTCTGTAGATGGCAAGTATTAATAGGCTTTTTTTTTTAATTTTTTGAAATGCAATACTGGCTCTGTTCCATACCACTTCCTCTTTTTGTTAAGAGGTTAAGGTGAAGCGTTATCAAGATATCTACAAAAGTTTTCGAAATAACGCCTCTGTTTGGGGCTATAAAATTTGAATTACATAGACAAATTATCTAAATATAATTTAATTTATTTATTTAAAAGTAGGCTTACATACATATTGTAAAACAAAACACTTAGATAATATACAAAGCTAAAACAGATTACATAGATGAACAATATATATATGATACAGAAAACATAAGTATCAGGCTATGTTCAGATGGCAAAAACTTGACGCGCGTTTTCAAATCGCGCGACTAGACATTGTGGTATTTTCATACAACTGTTCACATGAGCGCGCGTTAACGCGCGTCAACGCGCGTCAACGCGGCGCTCAGAGAAAAAGTCTCTAGACGCAGGTGATCGCGCGTTGACGCGCGCTTTGATATTAATGTAATGTCCGTTTGCCGTTCAGATGAGCGCGCGCTTTCATCGCGATCGCATGTAATTTTGTTAATTTTCGTAATTATATTTTGTTCTCGCATTTAAAATAAGTGAAATTAAAGATATTGACATCGACTTACTAATCGATGAAGTAGAAAAAAGGCCAGCAAGTTGGAATATAGTAAATTTGTATAAAAAATATAATATAATTTAATTTTTTTTTTCAAAATTGGATAAACCCAATGTGTACGTTTTCTTTTTCTATATTTTTCTTTATAATATAACCACAAAATAATAGCCTCTTCCACGTCCATTTTCTACGTTCTACCGAACTAGACTGACGAGTACTCTCGCAACGCGCGTTAGCGCTCTTCAAATTTGATCGCGCGTTGACGCGCGTTAACGCGCGTTACATGTGAACATAGCCTTAAAGACAAAATTAAAATAAGAGAAATACAAAAAGGAAATTTAAACAAACGATAATTCGTACTTAATATGTGCATTCATTTAATGCACATTAAATTTATACGTTTTGAAGAAAATGATTCTCAAACTCAAACTCACAATATCTTTATTCAAGTGGGTAACCAAGTACACTTTTGAATCGTCAAGTTAAATTAATCGTAAATTTACATTTACTACCAGTTCGCAAGTCAAGGGCGTAGAGCGGGTAAGAAGAACTGGCAAGAAACTTTCCGCCACTCTTTTTAATCGCCAAGTATTGTCATACAAATTGTTTGAACTGGAGCAAATCAATCCCAAGGATTAGGATCATTTAGTAGTCCTCAAATTTATAAAATTTATAAGATTCAAGAATTTATTTCTTTTGGTTAAAGTTTTAACATACCATTATATAAATGGTTAAAATAATAATTTTCACACTTAAACGTAATATTTTCTGGTCTTCGTCTTGAAGATTTCACAGATTTTAATGTCAACTCCAATGCGCAGATGCGATGAGAAGTTGGAAGAACTGATCGTGGTTGGTAACACATAAGGCCGTTCCCCAACCAGATGGACCGATCAAGTGAAAGACTCATCGTTCTCAAAACTGTACAATGTCATAAGAGAGATGCTGGACAGAAACCAGTGGAAACAGATAGTCCGCTTCAGAGGCTTTCTTACTGACCATTACGATCAGACATAAGCTGCCGATCAAAATGAAATGAAAATTTGAAATTTATTGCATTTTTTGACAATAAACTTTATGCTATCTATTATTGTGAGAGACTGGTGCTTGAAAAAGGTTGGGAAAACCTGTTATTACAATTCACCAGTCCCTCTTGGACATAGTGGTAAAAAGTATTGCTAATAAAAGTTTTAAAAACGAACAATAAATAATTTAGAATTTATAGAAAAAAGTTAACAAAAACACAAAGTCTAGTTTATGTGTGTGTGCGTATGTGCATTTGTGAGTGTATGTGTGTGAGCGTGTACAGTAATCAAAGAGAGATTGTTAGCTCAATCATCACACCTTTCCATTGGCACATATGACTAATTAGGTAGCCTAAAAAAATTAAGTTCCAAAATACCGGCGACATAATAATTGTTTTAAAAATTTACTTCACAAAGGCACTTCCTTGCATACTACGTAAATAAGTCTCGCAATAGATACTAAATCACTTTCTACTTTTACTTTAATATTAATTATTTTATTTTAAATTTAATTGAAGTAAAGGCATTTCGTAGCCCCGCGGCGGGGTCTTATACTAACATAAAAAGATTGATCTAACGCGGAGATAGTGAACGTCAGAACTCGTCAGAGTGAGTTTGAAATGTAATTGTCAAGTTAACAGACAGACTGATGGACACCAGTATATTCTTTTTAAGTTCTTCCGAATTTAAACGTAAGCCTACTTCAGACAAAATATATTTTAACTTTTTGTGTTGGCTTCAGCGTGCGACTCTCATACCTGAGGTCGTAGGTTCGATCCCCAGCTGTGCACCAATGGACTTTCTTTCTATGTGCGCATTTAACATTTGCTCGAACGGTGAAGGAAAACGTCGTGAGGAAACCGACATGCCTAAGACCCAAAATGTCAAAGGCGTGTTTCAGGCACTGGAGGCTCATCACCTACTTGCCTCTTAGATTTAAAAATAATCATGAAACAGATTCAGAAATCTGAGTCCTAAATTTTGATGATTGATTTATTTTTATTTTATATAGAGGAAATGTCACTAATAATTGAAGACGTTTCCTAACTTAGATTACGTGTCTATTGTTATCCGGAGGTTCGAGTACGGGCGAAATAATAATTGATTTCGTTCATAGCAATTAATATAAATGAAATCCTCACCTATATGGAAATTTTTTCTACATCTGCGTTATAAAAAAATTATAAAAAATAAAATAGCCATTATTAATATAATTAAAGTTTATGTTATTATTACATTTAATACTAGTATCTACTCGACTTCTGACGAGTGAAATTCTTCCATTGTCTCTTCATCTTCGCAATAAATTTCCAATCTATCCCCGCTATCTCATTTATTTCATCTTCCCACGTTTCTGGTGGGAGTCCTCTGCTTTTTCTTCAAATTTTTTTATTCATTGGTCTTTAAATTCGGAAATTAAAACTATAATAATGTAAATACATAACATAATAACTTAAATAAAGTGAAACAGCTAAGTTACTGCTCACTACTACAAAATACCGTTAAAGTTATTGTCGTTTCTACTATTCTTTTTGTCTATACTAATATTAAAAAGAGGAAAGATTTGATTTTTTGTTTGTTTGAAATGAATAGGCTCCGAAACTACTTGCCCGATTTCAAAAATTCTTTCACCGTTGGCAAGCTACACTATTCCCGAGTGACATAGGCTATGTTTTATTTTCATAAAAAATAGGGATGCTTACTAAAACTTAAATAATCTAACCCAAGGTGTAAAAAAATAAACAAAAAACTTCCTTCAATCGCGTGCGCTGCGAAAACTATTAATGATAGAACAAAATGATGTAAAACAAGTTTTCAGGACACATCACTATCTATAAAAAATGTCGCGATAGCATGTCTCTATCTTTTATAGTTACGTCACAATAAGCGTCCTTTTATTATTATTTTTTATTAAAATACCACCGCTAGAAAAGGCTCTTTATTCGTACCTAGGAATGGATACTTATCAAAATAAATACCAACGTTTCACATAAGCTACAATTTAATGGCATAACCACCAATCAAATATAAAATCCTTAATACATAAAGCTTCAGCTTAGACTGACTATGCTCAGTAGGTTTTTGAACATGATTGACATAGACAATTGATTTTTAAAATTGAAGTTCGTCAGATTTAAAAATGGAAGCTATAAAGGCGCGAGCGGGCCGGACGCCGGACGCGGCTTCATCAGATCCGTATCAGGACAGACGCCGCGAGCGGATTCATTTCCGTTCAACGGTCGCATTTTGAATTTTAGAATTCCATTTGATTTGAAATCGGGTCATTCGATTTTAGTTTCGATAGAAACATCATATATTTGCTATTGAAAATTAAACGCATATTGTGTTGTTCTAATATAATCGTATGGCAAATTATTCCTTTTTTTGCAGATTAAAATTTTCAAAGCGTTACCTAGGCCCGTATTCTAGATCGTCTACTAAAATTTAAAAATTTCATGATCTTTCATACCATTTATTTCTGTATGAAGTTTGTCATGCGCTGTCAAATGACAGCGCAACCTTTAAATACTATATAATATAATTAAATTGAATAAAGAGAAGAGGTCCTTCAAGAAAAGAGCGTACCAATTCTTAAAAGGCCGGCAACGCACTCGTGAGCCCTCTGGCATTGAGAGTGTCCATGGGCGGCGGTATCACTTAACATCAGGTGAGCCTCTTGCCCGTTTGCCCCTGTTCTATAAAAAAAACGAAATAAGTCTGTATTATTTTAAATCATTAATTCATTTTAAAATCTACGCGTGTCAAGAAGTGGTTAAAAGCTTCGTGGTTCAGCATTTGTTTCTTGAGGCGAGCAGTGAGGTCGAACATTTGCCCCTTAAGTTAGCATCTAGGTATTTTATGAGGGGTTTTTGTATTGTCCAAAACAGTTCGGTAACGAAGCATCATTGCAGAGGCGAAAGAACCTGGATTGAAATCAAAAGAAAACCTAAAACCAATCAGACTAGTGTTCTACGTTGGATACCACATGGGGGACATAGGAAAAGTCAAGTTAGTCAACAAGTCTAGCTCTAAAAATGTCTGGCAATTTCTTTGGAAATAGACTAAATGTGTCATAAATTAAAGAGTTTTAAGTAATATTTTACGAAAAACGTGTACTAAGCACCGATTTTTTTTCATGATTATACTGACGAAACCTTTTTTTACAACTTCTTTAATCTCTTTATCTATAGAAATATTGTTCAACGATGTACTCTACAATCCATCTACCACTTCACGAACATGTGCACGCGTGCACATAAATAAGTGCGTATGAAATTTATTCTCTCTGTTAGATGTGTATCTTTATCTATGGTTAGGTGGCTATCTGTGTCTACACACGTTCGCTATTTATGAACCTGTATGCGTGAAAACAGCCATAGTTTAACTTAAGCACAGTGTTGCCAGATAAACCTATATAAAAACAACATTTAAGCATTAATTATTATAGTCTTGTGTCTTTCGATTGGTAAAGTGCCTTTAATTTTAAATTTGACATAGACAATAATTTGCTGTTTTAACTGTAGCAGTTTCACCACAGACTTTAACATAATTACGTTACCACATATATACTTAATAACTTATACTACTATGTTAGTGCCTAGTATAGGATACTGAAGAAAACTAGGATAAAAATGCTATTATAAAATAAAATTTTATTTTTTTGAAATAAGAACAGAGATGGCAAAGAAGCATCATTGCAGAGTTTAAAGAAGCTGGAATGACCTGGAGTGAAATCTAAAGAGCTGCCTATACTGATTTATACAGAAACTGCCAGAGTCCCGCGATATCAACAATAGAATTTAATTATTTTCATCATTATTTAATAAGTTGGTAAAATGCATACGTGTGACTAAATCCTCCGATGCTAAGTGCTCCACTACGTTAAAAGATAATTTGATTACACTGCGTCTGCTAGGCTTAACTAAAGGAATACTATATAATATATGTATAACTCGTGTCACTTAAAATCGAGGAATATGTAGGCACTATAGTTTTAAAACTTGTGAATACTATACTATACTTACCTTGATACAAAACTTCTGCGGTTTCGTTTCTTTTACAGAAAATAACTTGTATAAACACACCCTTCACTCATTGAACCAAGACTCTCACAGGATTCTCACAGGCCATCCAGGTGTTTCTGAAGTCTGGATTAAGTGAAATCATTTGATGCCGACATAATTCTCAAAAGAAGAAAAAACCACTGCCGCTACAACCCTTTCTTAATAGGCAAGTAGGTGATCCATCTGTACCTGACACACGCCATTGTTTTTTGAGTCTAAGGCTCTTCCAAGAACATCGTAATTATTTCTTCACAAAAACAAAAGTCTATTGATGCCAAGCCGTGATTCGAACGCACGTACTCATGGAACTAATTCTCAGAAGAATGCTTATAAATAAAAGAACTGTGGACCAAAATGAAATCCCCCCAGAGCGGGTAGCCAATTGAGACGTTCGAGCCGTCATTGTGACTGGAGGAAATTTAATACAGCATCTGTCTGTCCGGTAAGTGCTTCAGTTAAAACGAAATATTGGAAATAATAATTGAATTTCATCTCTTTGACTTATTGTCCCCTTTGTTGAGCACTAGCTTTTGTGTCGATATAATAGCCATACTAATAACTTTAGATGTTAAATATTGGTACAACTTTTTAATTCAACCGTATTAAATTAATATGTATACGAATAAAATATAGGACAAAGAACAACACGAAATTTGAGAAAATACGATTCATGCAAACAGAAATGGATAGACTAAGCTCCAGGCTTAACATTGAGGTCGAGTGTTAAAGCGCCGTACACAAATAGATTTAGTTTCTATAATAAATTATAATCTATGAGTACACGGGGTACGGAATTAATATTGGTCTACGAGCCATAAAATTTTCGATATTTGAATTTTCAACAAAATATTTTTTTATTTTAATTTAATTAGGAATTTTCTATATATAGTATAGTAATGAGTACGGTACGGTACAGTATACAAATAAATTGAGAGGTTCGAAATCAATACTGGTCTACTTGCCATTCAATATTCGATAGTTGATTTTTTAATAAAATAATTTCAAAATTGATTTATAGATTTTAATTAGGATGTTTATATGCATAGCAAGTAGTGGTATATGTTTGTTACAATAATTATTACAGTAATGAGTTTGGTACAGTATTTTTTTGTACAATTAAATTGAGAGGTTTGGTATTAATACTGGTCAAAAGTCCATTCAATATTCGATATTTGAATTTTTAACAAAAGAATTTCCAATTTTATTTATACATTTTAATTAGGATGTTTCTATGCATAGCAAGTAGTGGTATATTATGTATGTGACAAAAAGTATTATAGTAATGATTATGGTACAGTTATTTTTTATACAAATAATTTAAGCATAATTTTCAGGTGACTCCAAATTGTATGAAAATTAATTTTTACAAAACCGAAACAAATGGAAAACAGGTGTCAAACAGTGCGGTGCACTGAATAAACGTTATCGATGATATCGTTTCGAAAAAAGAGCAAACGTATCGACAATATAGCACGTTGAGAATAAACAGTATGGCGGACGTGCGTGATTTACGCGCAGCGCGGATATTGTTGAAATCCGCGTCGATAGCGCTTTTGTTTCGCCGTCTGCTTTCTTATCGCGTATTAGTGATGTGCCACACTAGTGTCGATGTTTTTAAAGAAATAAATTCTGTTTTAGATTCATTAAATTAATATTTCTCTTTAGATTTATTATATTCCATTTTAGATGTTTGAATAATAATAATTAAACAACATATGCGTTTCAGAACATAACAACCCCGACCTGACCCCGGCTATTAATAACACTTATAGACCGTCAATGTCACACTTGTATTAGTGAGAAACCACTTTTTACCGATACATTAAATATATGGTATTTGTTTCTGACCGTAAGCTTAAATTCATGACGACTTTTTATAAACTCTGGACTAATAGTATAGTGCAGTGTTTGTTACCACAGTAAATAAGATACATCATAATTTTCACAATAATTTCAATCTTAACCAAAAACTACTTTTTGACTTGCAATTTCTTCGATACAAAAACATAACTACCATCCCAGAGTTGTATGCTACTCTATTCTGATGAAGTTGCATGAATCTGGTTAGCGATGCACCTTCTAAGTTCTCATGTAACTTTTACCTATTTGATACAACATGTGTGATAATGGAGAGCATAAATAATTTTATATAGCCGCGTACATAAAGTTATCGACACTCGTACATCACTATTAAAGACAAAATGCCTACACCCGCGGTGCTGCGAAAAGGCAAAATATTAAACGCATTCCACCACACCGATGTAAAGGTGAATTTATTGGTTTTGCCTCTATAATCTTTGTTTTAAATCTGTTATGTAATGTTTGTAAAGGCATAATGGGAACATTTTATGTATGTGATGAAGCGAGCCCCCCGGCGGGACAAAAGACAGACTGAATCGGCTCTGCTGATAACTTTTTTCACAAACCTAAACCTAAAATAATTGGTGCAAAACCGGTGTCATTTAAGCTGAAGGTTTAATTACTGTAATATAATTGTTTTAAATTATATTTACAATTTTCATAACCTATATATAGTATTAATAATAATTAATAAATAGAAAATTAAAACAACATTAAAAAGTTTGATTCTGTGGCAGTATACCTTTAAACGCTGGCAGCATTTCTCCCTGTGTTGCGAAAGTTATTGGTTGAGTGAGAAAACCCACCAGCTCTGGGGTCACCGGTACTATTAACCAGGCGGCAACTTAATTAACGCCGGTGCACTTGAACCCCACGGCTTAAGAGTCGGGACTCCAAAGGGCAAATGGCGATGCGCAGTGATTCAGTGTCCTCAAGGGTAGGTATTTATGAAATAATATGTTTTAATTAATATAGCAGGGAAGGGAGTATATGATATACAAAATAAATCTCAAAACCCCGTAGAGTTAGAAAATATTTTTTTAAAAACTAAAACATTTCTTGTACAAAAGTAAAACTCATTTACATTTACTACACAATTATTATTTCAATTACAACAGTCACGTGAAAATTCACCATTAAATGTAAAAAGGAAATGAAAAAAAATCCCAAAATATTGCTTTCATTAAGGCGCTTCAGACAAATAACCAGTTTAACAAGATATTTATACAAATAACGGCCTGAGGCTACAAAACTCCTATTTACAAACATAAATGATTCATTTTTTGCGTCCTTAAAGCCGCCATCTTAACTGAGGGTAATGACGTCAGACAACAATGACGTCATAAAATGGAGTGAAGCCTAATAATAGCCTTAAAGCCTCACCTGAGCTTTTACTGTGAGTTCTCGAATGAAATTCGAAAATAGATTAATTAATGGAAGTAGTAATTAGGAGGTAGTATTTTAATTAAATGTAGTTGCAAACTAATAAAAAAATGACCAACAAATAACGATATATTATCTGTACGACAAAAACGTATAAAGAAATTATTTTAAGAAAATTCATATTAATTCTGTACTG
The DNA here is from genome assembly GCF_905475465.1 of Pieris napi. NCBI lineage: Eukaryota > Metazoa > Arthropoda > Insecta > Lepidoptera > Pieridae > Pieris > Pieris napi. The sequence goes on from NC_062245.1 coordinate 1,574,463, forward strand.
TTGAAAACTTTTTTTTAAATCTCAATATTAATTTTATTAGCAAAATAAAATCATTTATTTTTGGTACAATGGAACATGGTATTTATTTATTTCATGTATGAAACCGTTGCCGAGTTTATTTTTTTATTAGAAAATCCAATCTTTCCTTAGTAGGAATATTCCTTTAACAGGTAGTTATTTTTATGATTGCAAAAATATGGAGATCAGAGAGCACTCGTAAAAGTTAAGTGTACTTTTAAGATATGACATTAAAGGTTCTTTAATATTTGCATTCATTTTTGTATAATTATTAATTAACTTTTCTACGAGAGATGTTTATCTTGGCTTTGCACCAACGGACAGTGAAGGAAAATATCGTGTTGGGACTGGCAGGTCTTAGACTAAACCACCGGTGTGTACCACAGCTATTAAGTGTATTATATTAGTCTATTGTCTGACATGGAAAGTCAGTTTTGTATTTGGATAAATAGTTTATTGCATTAGTGTTTATAATTTTATATGAATAATTAAATAATTATATAATAATATTTAAGAGCATCTTAACTGTTCAGATTTCATCATTTGAACATAAACGAACTACTGACATGGATCCGGTGTGTGCTAAATATTAGCAGCTGAATAGCAATTTTAATTATATTTTAATCAGCTGTTGACACGGTTCATATGTGTTCCATATTTTAATAGCTGAGGTTGCGCGATACACCAACTAGTCTAGTCGATAAGTTGAAAATGGAACAAAATAGAGATACTACTCTTAAAATTATGTGCGATAGCTCATTGGATCCGGAATGACGTCTAGAAAAATGTGCTAAAAGCGTGTATTAGCACATAAAAAATTGCAAAAGTTATAGACCATTAAAGATGAAAAAATAATGGCATTTAGTTTTTTGCCAATATTTAATAAACTATTAATATTTAAGAAATTTCAAATAAAGATTCTGAAAGAGGAGGAAATTTCTAATAAAAAACTCCTGACTCCCAGAACTCTATCTCCATTATTTATAATGTTAATTTAACGCTGAAAATAGGTCTGCGGTTGACATTTTTAGGATTCGCGCGTGGCGTCAAAAGCGACTACGGCACATTAATTAATTTATTTAAGGTATTGAATATTTTTTTTTAAATTTGAAAAAATTATGGTGTGTTCTGAACACTATAATTAATTTATTCCCGTTGAAAATTTTACTTAAAGTTAATTTTTCAACAAGTTAAATAATTGTTAACTAACGAAATTTTCTCGAACGACCGTCTTAATTGTAAGTGAAAAAAAATGTTTAAATAATGGTCGTAAAAATATTTCGCTTCGTAGAGCCTTTCTTACATACATACTTAACAAGATCGTGCCATAAAAGTTAAAAAAATATTTATACTTTGTTTATAACAATTTTTTTACTTAAACAAAAACTTAAAAATCCATCCAAAAAAAAATTTTTAATTTTAAATAAAAGTAATATTCATGGTAATCAAAAAATTTACAAAAAAAATTTTTCTATACTTTGTTATATATGGTTGTTTTTGTTAATTTTAGAAGTTTTAGAAAAAAAATAAACAAAAGTTGAATATTTGTTTATAACAAATTGGTAAGTTAATAAACAATAGAATTGTTGATTAAAAAAAAATTTTTTTCTGTTACTTTATAGAAGACTGTCAATTATGATTTTTAGGAAAAAAAAATTTCTTAACTAATTATTTAAACAATAGAAAATTAAAAAAAACGATTATAAACAATTAAAAATTGTTATTAAGGAAAATTTTTTTTTTTAAAAAACATAAAATTTTTAATGTAATAAAGTTGTGTTAAAATTTAAAAAAAAAATATTGATTTAATCAATTTGTTTAAAAAAAATTTATCAACAAATGGCGGGAATTTTTTTTTTGCAAATCAATAAATATCTTGTATTAATAAAAAAACTATTATATGATGATTTAGAAAAAAAAAATTTTTTTTAACATCATTACATGGATTTTTAAGTTTTTGTTTAAGTAAAAAAATTGTTATAAACAAAGTATAAATATTTTTTTAACTTTTATGGCACGATCTTGTTAAGTATGTATGTAAGAAAGGCTCGAAGCGAAATATTTTTACGACCATTATTTAAACATTTTTTTTCACTTACAATTAAGACGGTCGTTCGAGAAAATTTCGTTAGTTAACAATTATTTAACTTGTTGAAAAATTAACTTTAAGTAAAATTTTCAACGGGAATAAATTAATTATAGTGTTCAGAACACACCATAATTTTTTCAAATTTAAAAAAAAATATTCAATACCTTAAATAAATTAATTAATGTGCCGTAGTCGCTTTTGACGCCACGCGCGAATCCTAAAAATGTCAACCGCAGACCTATTTTCAGCGTTAAATTAACATTATAAATAATGGAGATAGAGTTCTGGGAGTCAGGAGTTTTTTATTAGAAATTTCCTCCTCTTTCAGAATCTTTATTTGAAATTTCTTAAATATTAATAGTTTATTAAATATTGGCAAAAAACTAAATGCCATTATTTTTTCATCTTTAATGGTCTATAACTTTTGCAATTTTTTATGTGCTAATACACGCTTTTAGCACATTTTTCTAGACGTCATTCCGGATCCAATGAGCTATCGCACATAATTTTAAGAGTAGTATCTCTATTTTGTTCCATTTTCAACTTGTCGACTAGACTAAACAGCTCACTAGAAAAATACCATGTATGTGTGAATAGGTTTAATTAGTATTTAAGATATTGTTTTATAACAATAAATCAGATTTGAATATTGCTCTGTCTTGTTCATTTCTCACTTCCTCTCAAAGTGGCGAAGACTACTTCAAGTCCTTAATTATCGTGGTGAGCCTGCCCGGTAGCTTTGAGATAATCCCATCACCTCGAACCTTTGATCCTACCCGTAGGGCTCCGTCTGTTACCTTAGGTCTCTTGGTGCAGACATCCCGTACTTATTTATATATTTATATATTCACTATTTATGTGTTAGGGTACGTCTGTAGGGCTTAGGGATCCGTAGGGTTGTTAGGTTCTTACGTCTCACCCTCTCATATATTTAGTCATCTAGTGCAGCTTGCTTATACATACATTACATATACTATTCAGATACTCCTGACATTAAATACATATAAACTTTAAACACACTTTCCACAGTCCACTAACTAGCAAGCTGTTCATTAACGTTAACTATACATAAATAACTTTAAAGCATACAGTAAAGCGAAAATGCAAAGAATTGTTTTTTTATTCGGTGGACGATAAACGACAATTATTATTTAAAGTCGTAAGACAATTTAAAATCATCGTTACGAAACCGGCATGTGTTGAAAATCTACATCCGACAAGACGTATCTACAATTTAAAAAATGTACACAAAACTTTGTTCCTCCATGCCCCAAAGCTTCATACCTATAAGAGTAGGCACAACTCAATGTCCTACACGGTGTAAAGACAATGGTTCTATTATATTGAGTTAACAATGAACTCCTGATTAAGCGCCGATCGTAAATTGTTTCGTTAAAAGCTTCCTAAGGCTTTTACTACCCGGGAAAAAGCTAAAAACTGTTTAGAGCGTCATATAATAATGGAAGGCGTCTTGAAATCAGTTTAAGCTTTCCGAGATGCATAGTTACAATAGATGAAGTATGTTCAGAAGTGGATTCAATAATTGAGATGTTTTTTTTACCATAGAAACATTAAGTCCACTAGAATAATGAGGTACTCAGAGTTGTCATTTAAATTATCATTATCATAATGATACATTTTATAATTTTCCTAAAATCTTTAGTAATTTCATTTTAATATTTACTAAATTACAACTTTAAAAGTATTATAATTTGTATTAATTTCAGAGCCATACCACACACATAATTGATTTTGTTCATAAATAAGAAATAATTTTTACGTAACGAAACGTAAACGTAAAACGTAAACGAAAAATACGAGCTCCTTCAACTAATCATACAAGGCAAAGTGGCAGCTATAAGGAGACTTGGAGGTTGAAAACTTTTTCATTTCTAAATCTGTATTCCAAATAAGAAAACAAATGATAAATTAAATGTAAGTTTAAATATGTTTGTGACATTTGTCTGAAAGGCCTTTATCGTCTGCTAATCAACTAGGCGTCTATACATTGGAAGCATTGTTCATGAAAATGATTTACTTTTGATAGCTCCATTATGAAGTCTATATTAATAACTTCGCTTAGAAATTGACGCGTAATTTGGTGAGAATTAATGGATAATAAATTTTACGATTATTACGAAAACGTGAAAGGTATAATTGGGTGTGAAATTCTTTAAAGCATATTTACTTATACACTTGAAAGAAAGGAAGAAAAATCATTTATTTCACTAAAAATAAAGTACTTTACACACTTAACAAAGAAATACAAATTTTATAATGCCACACTAAACAAACCAAAAATTATTACAATTAAAACAAAAAATAAAATTAAAAACAACTAAAAATCATCCTCTTGCAGAATTCAAACTGAGTTATCATCAAAAAATACTTTATCAATACTAATATAAATCGTTGATAAGCTATGTTCGATAATAATTATCAACTGATACCATTGTAGACTTTTAATTATAGTAATAATTACTGATCAAAGCGTTAATCATGAAGATCCTTTTATTGATTTTATTCGTAGGATTTTTAGAGGTTTCAACTCAAAAGCAAACATTTGAAGGATACAAAGTCTATAAGATAAATCCAAAAACTGGAAATGACGTAGAATTTATAAAGAAATTGCAAAACAATGGTATTGGTGAGTTGTGGGAAGACCAAGTCCATGTTAACTATGAAGCAAGAGTTATGGTGCCACCGGAAAATTTACAACTTTTCCTAGAAAACATAAAAGAAGAAAAGATAGACGCTAAAGAATTGATAAGCGATATGCAAAGGTATGTAGAACACCCTTTCTTTAATTTATATATAATATGTCGGAGCAATGGCGCTGAAACTAAAATTGGAAAATAAAATAAACCACAGAACAGTTTTGAACAAATTTGACTTTGATATTATAAATTATAATGACATTGGCAGCTTGTACCGGCACCGTTGCTCTGAGATACATATATGATATTTTAAATGATGCAATTGTTTATTGCAAATGTAATAGATTATCTCAAGTCATCTGTTTAATAGATCATTTTTCTTCATAGGTAAGTCCTTCTGTACCGGACGAACGTCGTCGAGATAAGATTTGCTGATTTAGTCACAACTATTCACCGTATGAGCAAATGTTGATAGTTTTTACTAATAGATGCCCAGATACGTTAAAAGAGGAAGAAACACTATATGACAGTGGTGATGAAAATTTTGAATTCATGAATTTTATAAATTGTTTTATGATTTACAGGATTATAGATAATCAACTATTGCCAGATGCAGTATCTCGGAATTCAGCGAATACCTCCTTACTTTCTATGACTTGGGATCGTTACCATAATTTGGATGATATTAATAAATGGCTGGATGAGTTAGTGATTACCTATCCAGGAATCGTAAGAAATGTTACAATGGGAACATCATTTGAAAATAGGCAAATAAGAGGAATCGTTATTAACTATAAGCCTGATAGAAAAGAAAAACTTATTGGTATGTTAGAAGGGACTTTGCATGCGAGAGAATGGATTTCACCAGCCGTAGTAAATTGGATTATTAAAGAACTTTTGACAAGCACAGATCCCGTAATAAGGAGTATGGCTGAGAATATAGAATGGCATATATTTCCAGTGGTCAATCCTGATGGATATGTATACACATTTACTACTGTAAGTATATAAAAATATTAAATTATATTTAACTAACCCGAGTAGGTATAACCTATTTTGTGGATATGTATACGAATTAAAACAAAGTATATATAACTGGACATTTATACAATTTACAGCTAAAGCATACAATTTAAATCAATAGCTAGCTATGAATATAGCATATATTATATTATATTATATTATATTATATTATATTATATTATATTATATTATATTATATTATATTATATTATATTATATTATATTATATTATATTATATTATATTATATTATATTATATTATATTATATTATATTATATTATATTATATTATATTATATTATATTATATTATATATATATATATATATATATATATATATATATGCAAAAATGTCACAGATTTTAAACGTTTTTGTGGGTGGTTTTGAGAATGGTTTAGCGTTTTTCAAAATTAGACGTTTTGTTTTGTATTTAAAACGAGTGTACAGGACGTCTATCAGGTTTGCTAGTACATATACAATAAAATTGTGAATTTTATTCTATCTGCGATAAACTTAACCAAGTATCTGTTTGGTAAAAATACATGATGACTCTTTCTTTAACATTTAGTATATTTAATTAATTTTTACAGAACAGAATGTGGAGGAAAAACCGCAGCACTCGTAATTTCACATCATGCGGTGCTGTGTCAGACGATATGAGCAATGGAATTGATCTTAACAGGAATTTCGACTTTGCTTGGAGAAGTGAGATGTTTTTATTACTAAATACTTAAATAGACATCTTGACTATTGTTGAAGTGAAACTTCATTAGGCGCATGTGGGTAAATACGGATGTAACGGAATAATAATAATCAGGGCGAATTACCTTATAGAAATTATATTTTTAAAATTAAAATTTCGTAGAGAATTTATGAAATATTAATTAGTATTTTGTATAAAAAAAATAATTTATTGAAATCTCAAAATATGACGAATTGTAAATTATAGTAAATTATAATGCCACGCGTTTTTATTACTTATCGATTTTTTTTTTTTAATTATAATTTGTATTAATTTTCGAAATTTAATGACAATTAAATCCCTCCCTCTAAGTCTCGGAAATCTAAAGTTTTAGATTTGTATAAATATATGAACAAGAGTTAAAAATTAGTTGCATAGTAGTATTAGCTTCTGACATGTGTACTTTGTACGCACGCACTTATTTTTGATGGCCGTCGGTACCGGAGAAAGAGGTTTCGTTTAAAGAACACAGAATGCTGTCTAACTGAACGACCAGTGGTAGAAGAGGCATCTAGTATTATTACTAAATTGAATAAAATTCTGATTACATTTGGAAATTCTAAAACGCGCCTTAGGTAGATGTTATAAAAATGTTGTAATATTGAATATATTAAAAAAACATATTAATACAAATACTACCTTCCTATAGGTAGAAGGTTTTAAGTTTAGTTTTTTTTTTAATTCCAGCCGTGGGATTCTCTAGTGATCCTTGCTCAAATACGTTTGCGGGTTCTGCCGCGGCGTCAGAACCAGAAACTCAGGCTATAGAAAATTATGTTCGGAGTATCAAAGATCAAGGGAAGTTCATCTACTACTACTCCTTTCATTCCTACACACAGGTTATAATAGTACCCTACAGTAATGGGACAAGTGCTGATGTGTTGCAAGCCGATAATTATGGTGACATGGTAATTAAGAGTTTATTAACTAGTTACACTATTACATAAATAAGCAAAAAATATCCGCGAGGTATAGGCTTTTTGGGTTGCTTGTACAGGGTGTGAAAAAAGCTCTGTATTCTAAATCTCAGTCATAACTCATAATATATGACTGACTAACATATATCTTTATCATTAAAGGGAATTTGGGAACCTTTTATCTTATAAAATATATTATATAGCCGCAATGAATAAAGTCATAATTCAAGCACTGCCTACAAGATACGGTACATAACGGACCGTACTTTTATTACGAAATGTCGAGGCACCACTGCCCGCGAAGTGAAGGAAAAAAGAGTGCCGCTTCTTGCTTTTCTCGAAGCAGTTTAGGCCATTTTCCTAACTTAGTTGTGAATAAAACTAGACGCCTGAATTTCAGTTAGGGATTTTATACATGTATATTGTATAAGTCAAGGAAAAACTAAAATATTTTGCAATTTCGGTCCGGTATTATACATAATTTTATTTTTATTTTTGATAGCATCGGTATTTATGTCTTAGTGTCAGCCAACTACACATTTAATGAGCGCATATTGTGTGCTCTTAGAATTGTTTGGTTTGATTAGGATTTGTCGTATTAAATAAAACACTTCTAACCTCACTTATCTTTACCGGTGGCGTTAATACTTAAATACCGACATTTTTTTAATACAAGTTTTTAGATGAGCAAATGTTACTTGATGCTAAACTGGTTTTCATACAAATACATGAGGACTTAGTAGACGAAAACTTTTGTTAATGTGGTTTTATTATTAACTTTTTAGTTTGAAATAGCGGCTAGAGGAGCGGCGAAGGCCAAAGAGCGGTATGGTACAGTCTATAGAGTTGGAATTGCAGCAGACGTATTATGTAAGATTCACATTAATTTAGTACCTATACCAGCGTAGAGTTATGCAGTGTTAGAGGAGTTCGACCGAACAGAAAACCAATTAATATTTGATATATGTATTTATTTAGATCCTATTTCACCATGCCTACTGCTGATAGAGGATAATTTCTTGTTTTTTTTATTAGTATTGATAGTATCGGAGAGTTTATTGCCAGTTCTTCTCGTCCGTTCTACGTCCTTGATTTCAGAGGCAGTAAATGTAAAATTAGAGGAATTTAATATGTATTTCTTTATTGACGTTCATAAGTGTTCATTGTGTTACCTAAATGAATAAATGACATTGAATTTGAATTTAAATCTTAACAGTGTCATATTTCCAACAAATTTGCTTTATCTTTATACTAAATTGATGTTTCGATATTTTAGATTTGTCTTAAATTTCAGATGTAATGAGTGGAAGCAGCTTCGACTGGGTGAAACAAGAGACTGGTGTTTCAGTTAGCTACCTTATCGAACTACGAGACACGGGTGATTTCGGTTTCCTTTTACCCGCCTCACAAATTATTCCCAATAGTTTGGAAATTGTGGACAGCTTAATTGAAATGGATAAAGTAACAAGGCGACTAGGATATTACTCGGGAGCCAGTACATTTGTTTCCTCCTTAAGTTTAATAATTGTGTGTGTATTGGTATATGTATAAAATGGGGGTTTATATTTTTATAAAACTTATTATCTAGTATTTGTTGTATTATTTATCTGACTTGAATCATACTTTCCAGCAGTCGTAGTCAATGGGAGGATTGAAAATTAAATTTTATTAAATTTAATTTAAAAATTATATTGATTACGGTATCACTGTAAAATATTTCCCAAATATATAAATCAACTGATTAGTATTGATAATAAAAGATAAAAAGTCTAATTGTTAAGTTATTTAGGAGTAGTTGTTCGAGGTAGTCGACAAAATGATATTAAAAATATTATTCTTAGCGGCAGCAATTGCAACAGTAAACGCTGGTATAAGTTATAAAAATTATAAAGTTTATAAAGTCACACCAAGGAATGATCGTGAAGTAAAAGTATTGACTGAATTAAAAGATCAAAATGAACATATGTTTTGGCTTAATTATGTGAAACAAGATGTCGAAGCTAAGATAATGGTTGATCCAGCAAAACAAAACATGTTTGAAAAATATCTATCTGAAATGGGAGTTAAAGGTGATTTAATTGTGAAAGATGTGCAAAGGTAAGAACTGTTTATGTATAAGGGTAACAATTAATGAATGTGTGCGGTGTCATATTATTAATCGAAGTAATGAAACTGTTAATTCTGGATAAGGAAAATTTTCCCTCATACCTTGTACCGTCGAATTCGAGTATTACAATTTTACAAACATAAAACCACTAGAATCAGATTACTATTTCTACTTGCCAAGTTCTTAGTAACATCTAAATAAAACTTCACAGTTTGATGGAAGAGCAAATAAAACGTCCCGTAACAAGAAATACTCAGGAATACAACTGGGACTTCTACCAATCCTGGGAGGAGATCGAGAAATGGATGGAAGATACAGTCGCCAAATACCCGGATGTAGCAGAAATAGTTACAGCAGGAACGAGTAATGAAGGGAGACTAATAAGGGGTATGAAAATCGCCTTCAAGAAGCGAGAAACACCCGTGATTGGTATGATTGAATCAGCACTACATGCTAGAGAGTGGATTACTCCCCCAACTGCGACATGGATGATAAATGAACTTCTAACTAGTACAGACCCTGCGGTCAGAGAATTGGCTGAAAATGTCGAATGGCATATCTTCCCTGTTACAAATCCAGATGGCTATGTTTATACCTTTACCAATGTAAGTATTTAATCAAAATTTATTGCAATGTAACTGCTATGCTATTAAGGTATTCTATATGACTGAATGGTTAATTCATAACGATAATGTCTAATCGAACAATGGAAATTTTGTAATCACTGATTTTAATACTATAACCCTTGAGTATAAGGCAACCACATTTCTGATATTGTTTCAATTTACATTTAAGGCAAATTCTTCTAAGCCCGAAATAATTATTGTATCGGCAATGGACCCCGAATCCTGAATGTTAAAAAGTATATTTTTTAATCAAAAGAATAGTCTTTTACATTTTAATGTACATAGGTACATAAGTGCAACGGAGTGTAGAATTTTGGCTCAAATAGTATTTTTATTGCAGAATAGAATGTGGAGAAAGAATCGCAATAAGTCATTATTCACAAACTGTACGCACAGAAATGTCGATGATGATCTTAGCAATGGCGTGGATTTAAATAGAAACTTTGGATTTAGGTGGAATAGTAAGTATCTGTAGTAAATAAAAAGGACCTTGGACCATGAGCCAATGAAGATCATGGCAGCCGGTGGAGGGTTATCTCTATTGATACAGGCCATCCACGTGGAAGGATGTACAACTTGCATGCACCATTAATTTAGTGTTTTTATACTCAAGATACTCTTACACTCAAGACAAAATACCAGATCTGTATCTGCGATCAGATGCTACGCACTTCATTATCTGGTTGATGGTCCGTGATTCTCACGAGCCGTTCCGTCTGTCGTTTTCTGCTTTTCTGGATAAATGCAGCATATATTGGCAACCAATGTGACAGTAAATGTTCTGGTTAGGTTGACATTTTTATATACATAATATTAAATGCTGTGTGATTATTGGTAATTAATATAATAAGTATGTTATCGCGATAAGATACTTATATCAATGCTTATCATAGCACCATCCAAAAACACGTTCCATTTGTACAAATTACTACCAAAATACCAGAGATTTGATATCACATATCTTATTAGTTTCGTTTTTGGTTTTCTTTCTTTCTACAAATAGCGTAAATCCGGCTTTGACTGAGTTAAATAACGCACTCCCGGGTCTTCTGGTAGTGTGGGTTTCTATCAGCGATGATATCAATCATAATTTTCCTGATTTTGAGTGATCATGATTCCACTGATTCCTGAGCTGAATAGAGAATGTGCGCTCTCTTATTTTACAGTTTATAACTTTGGAGTAAGGAGTAAAACTGAAGTAATAAATATATTTAAAAAAAAATGTTCATAAAGTATTTTTATCCTTAATCCATATTTTCTTCATGAGTCTTCAGTTGATTTGTTGCTTGAATATTATGACAACTTCTAGGCATTATTATTTGAAAAGACTTTTATATTTTATGAATAAGACACATTTATGAGAAAGTATTAGGCTTTGAGTCATATTATAAATATTTTTGAAGTTATACTTTATTTGGTGTATTAGGGAAAAATTATGAGCGTAAATTTTTACGACGCGCCGTCACAAAAAACCAACACCCTGAAGTTTTAAATGATTTTTATCTACTTACGCTAAAGAAGTATAACTTCGAACGCGTGTACAATATAATAAGTACACACACGTTTTTTTTTAGCAATTGGAGCATCAGACGATCCATGTGACATAACCTACGCTGGTCCAATAGCGTTTTCGGAGCCAGAAACAATGGCTATAGTGAACTATGTGAAAGGATTACAAAACAGAGGCAACATGGTGTATTATTTCTCGCTACATTCGTACTCGCAAATGTTATTGGTACCCTACAGTGATGTTGGCGGTGCTGGCGTGCTGAGTGTACCGAATTACGGTGATATGGTAAGTCTTATCTTTAAAGTTTGCATGCCCTTAATTGACGTTTTGAAAAAACATATTAAATTAGGAATCTGTAGAGTTTTATACGAAACACACATAGATATCGCTGTCATTATAGATTGGTATAAAAAAAATCAGTGGCTCTACAACCTCTTTAGGTCTGGGCCTCAGATTTCTGTATCAGTTTTATGATCAATTGTCAATCTAATAGGCAAGTAGGTGATCAGCCTTCTCTGCCGGTTTCTTCACGATGTTTTCCTTCACCGTATAAGCGACTGTTAAATGCGCACATAGCAAAACAGTCCATTAGTGCACAGCCGGGGATCGAACCTATGACCTCAGGGGTGAGAATCGCACGCTGAAGCCACTAGGCCAACACTGCTCTATAGAGTGGTATACAAAATAATAAATGGAGGTGTTTAAACATAGATTAGTGTACCAATTGAAACAATTGACAAGACCTAGAGAAACTGTCTTACTAATATTATGATTCATTCAAAAGTTTGGGTATATATTGATCATTCATGGCCAATGCTTAGATGACATAAAAATACAACACAGAGAAAATATAATATGAGTATTTTTTATTACTTTTAACTAAGTATTTATTGTATTCATTTTTACAAAAAACTTCCAAGCGAAATTAGAGAATTATCACTGAATAAATTCAAAATTCTCGTTAAACGTAAATTAATCAATAAATATTTGACGATTATTTAAATGATTCTAATACTTGGGATTGATTTGCTCCAGTTCAAACAAATCACTTAAAATTTGGCGATCAAAAAGAGTGGCGGAGAGTTTCATGCCAGTTCTTCTTGCCCGCTCTACGCTCTTGACTTGCGGACTGGTAGTAAATGTAAATTGAGAATCAATTTAACATATTTCCTGTTGACGTTCAGAAGTGTACTTGGTTACCTATATGAATAAAGTTATTTTGAGTTTAAGTTTGAGGCAAACTTAGATCTATCGTTTTAGATTTAGGTTTCCTGCAATTATTAAGAAATTATGATCACTGGACATACATTACTGTTTTACTATTTTCTTTACAAATAAGTACATTATTAACCAAAATACACGGCTTTTAAATGAGATAAAAATAATGTATTTATTGCAATTTAGCAAATAAATTACTTTTTTATTTCACATTACAGTTTGAGATTGCATCAAAGGGAGCTGAGAAGCTTCAAGCAAGGCATAACACGACGTATCGAGTTGGAACCTCTTTGGATATTTTGTGTAAGTATTTCATATATATTTAACACCAGTACGTATTTTGTCATGCGACCGAGAAGATGTATTTATTAGAAAATTAAGGTGTAGTTATTAAGTGCCAATAAGAAACTAGAAGGATGTTACATTGACTATTTTTATTTCAAAAAAAAGACTTTAATTTACTTTTCTTCAAAATTATATATCTATATCTATAATATGTCAAAGATTTGAAGCGATTAATTTTAGTCAGTTATCACTATCGACGTCCGACTTTTGATTTTTTTTTCAAATAAGTCAGTATCTACGATCAATCCAACGCACTAGTGTCAAATTGACAAAATGACATTGACAATTTACAACCTGTAAGATGTCTATGATATTGCGTGGTGTTGCCATGCTAATAAAACAAATGACATAGTGTTCTCTAATCACATTATATCTGACAAATATATAAAACTTTGGTGCGTGTTATGATTGTTTAAGCGGAATCGATTATTGGAAGTTTTAAGCTATTGCATAGATTTTATTGCGGGCTTTGAGCGCGGTGACCGAATCGAGAAATTCCGTAACGAAAAAAACCTAACACACGATGACGTAATATAGGTGCGGCAAATACGCATTGGAGTGGGACAGAACGCATACTGCGCATTCCCATCTCTCTGACGAGATCGGTGATGTAGCGTGAGCGCGGCCAGTGCAGCCGGTACGCGTTAGAGTGAGACAGACTATATAGGCGTGTTAGTCTGAGTCTGGTAGAGTGGTAGATTGAATTAATATCAAAGAAAAACAAATACTTACTGCATAAATAAAAAAATTATAAATAATTATAACTGCATAAGTTGATAAAAAATGCTATGCAATAGCTTTACCGCGGCAATCCCAGAGTGCCACACTTTTTTTTTTGAATTTTTTAAATCGTGTGTGTTATAGGTATTTGATTATACTTCTCTTGACAACCTTCTTTGCCCTTTAACTGCCTAATTTACGTCGTAGGTAATAGTTTAACAAGCGTATGATTAATTCATCGTTAATGGATAGTTAATGCTTGTTTTTATAGGGAGATTAATTATGAATGGAATGTGAACGAATATTCGATGATTGCCATTTGACGTGCCGTGTCGGAGCGATTGTCATTTCCTATTTATTTTTTTCATGGCGCTTGTAGAAAACCGAACATTTATTCGTAAACGTACTATAAACTTGTAAATATTGTGCTTTGCTAATAATATAAAAAATATTTCTCTACGATGTCTATCCAAAAATTCGTTGGTTTTAGGTATCAAAAACACATGTAAAAAACACTAAATAGATGACAAAAATATGCTGACGCTAGTCAAAGCATCTAAACTGTTTACTTTGACCTTATTTATTTAAATATGAAGTTCGTTCTTGAGACTTACAATTTCCGCCATTTCGAAATAATATCCGACTATTCCCTGATATAAAAATGTCCCTCAAATCCATACAGATCTAATAATATAAAGGAATGATTAAAGCTTTTTTAATTCCATATAAAATATAAACAGAATATACAGGGTTGGATTTAGAAGTCTGTAGGCCTCGGGGCAATAGTGGAGGCGCCTTGGACCCAAATTATTTTCCAAATAAAATGAACAATTTTTTCAGTCGAGTTTTTAAATCAATTATTTACTGTGAAACCAATTAGATTTTTTTATCATTTAACAAACATATTAAAATATAAATACAGATCAATGATTTCTGTTAATATTCAAGAACAATATAATCATCTTTGTACAAAGTAAAGCTAAAGGAAAAACAGCGAAAAAAAATATCAAAAGATAAGTTGTTTACTAGTGTTTATTAGTCGGATTTTAAATAAAAAAATACAAAGTCTCTATTGTGGGGGCTTTAGGGCTGTATCCCGGTTGCTCTTTCCTGAATCCGACCCTGACACAATATATTAAGTAAAATTTTACTTCTGTCATGTAGAGGGAATTTCAGAATATTCTTTCTTTTGGTATCTTACAATTCTTTTATTTTACAGTACATTATGTATTTAGTTTTAGCCATATATCAAATTTGTTACAGATCCTGTGACAGGTTCCGGATTCGACTGGGTCAAAGGGGGTGCGAATGTACCAATTGTACTTTTGTATGAGTTGCGTGATGTTGGCGAGTTCGGTTTTCTTCTCCCACCGAGGTTCATTCGACCCAACTGTGAAGAGTTCATGGATTCTATTATTGAGATAGATAGAGTCACTCGTGCGTTGGGTTATTATCACACGAGTTCAGGGAATATTTTAAAATTAAGTAGCGTTTTGATGGCGGCTGTGTTATTCCTGCTGGTGTAAATATTATAAAAAGTAACATAAATTGTTTTGTCGAAATTGTTGTGTTTAATAACCTCGTATAAATAATTCTAATCGTGAAGAGGACTAACGATATAACTACTTAAGCCCGAACTCATTAACCTATCTCAATCCATAATCACCATAGTAATCTTAATCCAAATGTGCCATTAACAAATCGACGGATTGTAAAGCCATCTGTCGATACAAAATATCCATGGAAGGTCGTATCGGTGTCTGTAGATAGACCATTGTATGAAAATGACAGTTGACGAAAGACAGATTTGAACTTTTTTTTAATTATTAAAAAAAGTGATGTACACTTTTTTTAATAATTAAAAAAAACTGTTTGTTATGTTTTAAACATACACATATTATGTATATTTTAATGTTATTTGTACGGTTTTATTTGCTTTATTTGGTTTACATTGATTATCAAAATTTGATATTTAATATGAATAAAATCTCGGTAAAATGGCATTTTATCCGTCGCCAACAATGGATTGTCTTCGTAGGGTTTGGTTATTGGCATGCAGATAGGAGATCGATCGACTGTCACGGTCTGATCTCAGTTTGTTTTCAATCTGAGATTGTGGATTGATAATTGGGTTCGGGCGTTAGACATTATGAGATACCACCAATTTGCCTATGACTCCCGAAGCAATTTGAGTGTCCATTGAGGGCTAGGGGGCTTAATATTGCGTAAACTTCATACCCATTTGTATCCATTTCCCAGTCAGCTTGACTTCAAAAATTCGAAAGAAGTTTGCAAACGTGTAATTATTTTTTTCTCAAAAAAATATATGCTTAGACAGGATGATTGCACTCATCGAAATATAGATATGCTATAAAAATTTGTAAATAATAATTTAACGTTATTAATTTATTTCGTAATCCTACAGCTAAAAAACATTATTACATACAAACAATTACTCTAAAAATATAGCCAAAGATGGACATAATATTACCTTCAAACATTTTCAAAAGGGGAAAAAAACAATAAAATAATTCAAAACATTTTAACTAAATTACCTAATTTGGCTGTGATGTGTGATGGTGAAAAGTGAGTATGTTCGTGAAGGAGTATGCGCTATTAAACAAGTCAAGGCTTAAATATTGGTCATTGTATGTTCGGGCTGCGCGATACAAACATTGTAAGTATTACATTCTTTATTCTTCGGCACTCAGTTGCAACCCCGACTTTAATGTTGATATTGTATATCGCTCACTCCCAAGGTTGCTATCAGCGCTACGGATATTGAACTATATCGAAATTGCATACACAAAATATCGGCGCTGCTTCATCCTAGTTTTACGAGAATAAAGATCTCACCTAGTTTTGTACACTTATAGTTAAATACACTATATATATGTTAAGGTAAAATTTTAAACACCGTTGGATTGTAATCTATCTCGCGAGATTATAAACTGTCGAAAGATTGTGAACCTCAGCGTACTGCTTACAATTTAACGTATTATTATCAGAAATATGGTGGCGCGGGGCATATTCTGTTCAACCAAGCAGCGCGCGAGGTGCGATCCGTTTCACAATTTGACGGTTTCACTTCGATAGATTATAATCTACCGAATAATAATACGTTAAATTGTAAGCAGCTCGTTGAGGTTCACAATCTTTCGACAGTTTACAATCTCGCGAGATAGATTACAATCTAACGGTGTTTACAATTTTACGGTGACATATACATAAATGAGAATTACATTATATCTCATACTTAAGATATGAAATTATCTTAAATAATCAGCCATTTATTGTTCTAATATTGTTTTTCAACTGATATTATCAGACATCATCGAATCGCTTACAAAATGTTCGCTACGATTTCGCTTATTTTAAATGTGTTAATATTAACTTCGGCTTATAAAAGTTATGAAAACTATAAAGTGTATAAGGCAGTACCGGAATCCGATACGCAACTGCAAATCTTAACTGATTTGAAGAAAAGTGGATTTGATTTATGGACGGATCTACCGATGATTGGAAAGGATGTTAGGATAATGGTGTCTCCAAGTCAAGAAAACGATTTTGTTGACTACATGAAAAGCGTTGGACTCGACATAGCGGTTGCTATAACAAACGTGCAGTCGTAAGTAAATATACTATATTTATATCTAAAAAACGTCACGTAAATGTGCAGCGTTTTTGTCGAAAAGGTAGAGAGCGATTGAGAGAGAGTGAGAAGGGTGAAGAAATACTAGTAATACTACTAATATTAGTATTCTATATTTTATGCAAAATAATTTATTGCAATCTGAAATGACGATTTGTAAATTAAAATGCCACGTATTTTTATTATCGAAGAAATAAATTAAAAAAAAATGATTAATATTTGTATTAATTTTCGACACTTTTAATATTTTAATGACAATTAAATTCATTAAATTTCGAACATATCTTCCTTTTTCCCTCTAAGTCTCGGAAATCTAAAGCTTTAGATTTGTATAAATATGAACAAGAGTTAAAAATTAGTTTGCCAAAGAATTTTCACTTCTGACGTGTACTTTGTACGCACGCACTTTTTGAAGTGAAACTTCTTTAGGCGCATGAGGGTAATTTTTTTATGTAATTGGAGGCAAACAGGCAAGAGGCTCACCTGATGTGTATGTAATAAAACCGCCCATGGACTCACATTGCCAAAGACTCGCAAATGCCTTGCCGGCCTTTTAAGTTATTGAATACACTTGGGATTCATATTTATTTATTTAATATATTAATATAAAAATCTCAGCAGTGTTGGCCTAGTGGCTTCAGCGTGCGACTCTCATACCTGAGGTTGTAGGTTCGATCCCCGGCTGTGCACCGATGGACTTTCTCTCTATGTGCGCAATGCGCATTTAACATTTGCTCGAACGGTGAAGGAAAACATCGTGAGGAAACCGACATGTCTTAGACCCAAAAAGTCGACGTCGTGTGGCACTGGAGGCTGATCACCTACTTGCCTCTTAGATTTAAAAATGATCATGAAACAGGTTCAGAAATCTGAGGCCAAGACCGAAAGATCTTGTAGCGCCAATGATTTATTTTTTATATAAAAATCAGCCAACAGTTACTTAACTCACATATTTAAACAGACCTTATATGAATTGACCAAATTACAGCCTAACACAGCTTGACTTATTAAGCCACATCAAGCCTTCCCTGGGCCGCGGCCCCGACCGAATCGGCCCTTCCTTTCACGACATATTCTAAAAGTAATGCGGTTTAATAACCCTAAACAAATAAAATATGTGACGATTTTATGAATTAACTCTTGGTACACACAAATTTTCGAAATACTCAAACTCAAAATAACTTTATTCATGTTTAACCAAGTATACCTTTTTTTTATGGCTCTGGCACGGTTTGTTCATTAGCCAGCGTCAAGTATAAGATTTTTTAAATAATTCGCACTTGTAATTTGCCATCCTCGGCCTAGAACGAATTGCTACGTTCTAAACGATCACAGTCTCCTTTCTTAGGTAGCATACTCACTGCTTTCCTTAGAAATTCGATCGTGCCCTCCATGTACGGTTTAAGCACTCGCCCGGTACCGCACAATCCTCCCAAAGGCCGAGAACAAATTTAAATTAAATTAAAACTTGCCGTCGAACCGGGAATCGAACCCGGTACCCCTCACCTAGCTGCCACTTAATAAGACCGCTAGGCTATGAGGCCCTTCCATTAGTATACTTGCGAACGTCAAAACAAAAGATGCTAAATTGATTCTTAATTTACATTTACTACAAGTTGAAGATCAAGGGCTTAGAGCGGGCAAGAAACTCTACGCCACTGTTTTTAATCGCCAAGTTTTGAGTAATACAAATTGTTTGTAAGGTAGCCATAAATATTTGAACTGGAGCATATCATTCCCTTTGGATTAGGATCATTTAAATAGTTTGACGACTCATTGGTCTAGTGGTTAGTACCCCTGACTGCGAATCCATGGGTCCCGAGTTCGATCCCCGGCTGAGACGAAAATCGATGTGATGAGCATTTGGTGTTGTGCTTAGGTCTTGGGTGTTTAAATATGTATTTATATGTTTATCTATCTATAATATGTATGTATATCCATTGCCTAGTATCCATAACACAAGCTTCACCAGCTTAGCATGGGACTAGGTCAATTGGTGTGAATTGTCTTAAAAAAAAAAAAAAAGTTGTCAAATTTTTACAAACCTTTTGTTTAATTACGTAGAATTTTTAGTCAATCATACTAATTTATATTTGGAAATAAAACTTTTTGTAGCCTCATAAACGACCAACTAAAACCAAGTACCACACAACGCAGTAGTCTGGGGTCCTTAACCTGGACGGAATACCATACTCTAGAAAAAATACATGCATGGCTTGACGAACTTGAGACAATGTATCCGAATATAGTGAGCACCGTTACTATTGGTAATGGAACAGAAGGCAAAGCAATAAAAGGAGTCATAATAGATTATAAATCTGGACGAAAAGAAAATCCACTCATAGGAATGATTGAAGGCGGTATCCATGCAAGAGAGTGGATCTCACCAGCTACCGTAACAGGAATTATAAAGGAGTTTTTGACTAGTGACAACACTGATGTAAGATTCATGGCTGAAGCATTCGTATGGCATATTTTCCCTGTGGTCAACCCAGATGGGTATGCATATACGTTCACAAATGTAAGTTGGTCTTTTTCGTATAAAAATTGTGTAGATTTTTTATATGCAATATATTAATACTATTACATTTATTATATATAAATTTTATGTTAGTTTGCGTATGCTTCAAAAACTTAAAAAGTTCTGCACCGATCGAGCTGAAATTTTAGTATGATATATAATCCACATCCAAGGATTGTTTTAATCTATTTTTGTTATCATTTTTTTTTGTTTTTTTTATTTTTTCATTTTTTTCCTACAAGTATTGCAAAAATATTGTTTCTCATTTCTCAAGCATTTAATCACCATGTGCTACAACGAAGCGTGTCAGGGAACAGCTAGTTATTTATAAATAGATAATTTCAACGAAGTATACGCTATTATATTAATATTTTCGATTCGTTTTAATTATTATGAATGCAGTTTACAGTGAGTTTTAGAGATTAAGTAGTCAGATTTCTTGGCATGGATGTAACAATAATATTCATAACTAAATATGACGTGTGTGTTAAAAATTAACCCCTTTATTTTACATAGCTTATTAACTAGTAATTTGACACGATGTACATAACCAACCTAGAAATTAATCTTTGAACCGAACCCAATTTTCTACAGTGTGTAGACTAGTATTTAAAAGTGGTTATACTATAAACCTGAAATAGTTATATAAAGTTTTGCAAGCAAATAATATCGACGTCACGATTATGAATAAGTTTGTAAGTAATCTATTCCAGAATCGCATGTGGCGGAAAAATAGAAATACACTTTACTCCACCACCTGTGGAATCGATGATGATTTGAGTAACGGCATTGATCTAAATAGGAACTTTAATTATGTTTGGAACAGTAAGTAATACGTTACCAAAATATATTTGTCAAATCGAAGCAAGTATAAATCCAGATTTGACTTAAATATATGTACTCACTGTAATTGCACTCGCACTTAGGCTTTTGCAAAAAAAGGGCCCGAGTTTTGCGATCACACCAAGAGCATCCAATGAAGTATCCAACAAATGGACAGCTTCTCACATATTCTAGATTATCTTGAGCTTACGATATAATGTTCGGTATTGTAAATGCTTTTTTTTTATAGAACAGGGGCCAAATGGGCAGGAGGCTCACCTGATGTTAAGTGATACCGCCGCCCATGGACACTCTCAATGCCAGAGGGCTCGCGAGTGCGTTGCCGGCCTTTCAGGAATTTGTACGCTCTTTTCTTGAAGGACCCTAAGTCGAATTGGTTCGGAAATACTTCAGTGGGCAGCTGGTTCCACAAAGTGGTGGTGCGCGGCAAAAACTGCCTTGAAAAACGCTCATTTGCGGAACGGCGGACGTCGATGCTTCTGTTAATACAACTTGTAGGTATATCGTTTTGGATAGGTTTGACAGGTTTGCAACTACCAACTAGGTGGCTTCTGCGAGGTATACTCGTCTGCTTTGCTCGTATGGTGATGGAAAATATTGTGGAGAAACCGGCATGCCTTAGACCCAAAAAGTCATTGGCAGGTGTTAGGTGTAGACAGCTTCTACGCCTAACTTGCCTATTAGAAAAAACAAGTTATGACGAAACAGATACAAAAAGCTCAGGCCCAAACCTTAAAAGATTGTAGTTGTTTATTTCCTGTAATAACAATATTATTTTTAAGCCGTGGGTGCATCTTCAAATCCTTGTGATCAGACATTCGCTGGTCCTTCGGCTGGATCAGAACCAGAAACACAAGCAATTATGAATTATGTGCAAAAGATTAAGGGAACTGCAAATATGATTTATTATATTGCGTTTCACTCTTATTCTCAAATGGTCTTGATTCCATACAGCCATGTGGGTGGAGCTGATGTTTTGCAAGTGGAGAATTATGGTGATTTAGTAAGTATAATAGTAAGATAATATATATTCACCCTCTTATATCTTCATTTCGTAACATACCTTAGGTAATAGTACATAAATCGTTTATTGGCAAAAAAGTGATACAGATTAATAAATTATAAAAAAAAAACTCTCAACCAAATAGGCATGCAAATGTCATATTAATTATCATAACGTCATAATTATCTAATAATTTATTTACTAACCTATGCTCACATCAGTTCCTAAGACCTTATTGTTATGAAGCCATTTAAGAAAATATATATTGATGAACTGAATATAAAAAAAGCCTTTAATTACTTTACACAATTTTCTTACTTGGTCTTACTTTTAATCTTTGTCTAATTATAATAATAAATGATATCATATTTCAACTATTAACTTAATACGATTCTATTATTAACTCTAATATTGTTCAAGTTCGGTAAGGACTCTATATTAAAAGCCTCTAAGCCTAGTCTGAATTAAATTACTATTATTATTTTTTAATTAAAAAATTCGTTATTATGTTAGTGGTATAATATGACTAGCATGCGATGTTACGATACTGTGGAAAAGTTTTTAATTACATACAAAGATTAGCGTGAGGTAACTTTACATTTTGTAAAATATTTGACGAATATGAAGGATTTTTTTCGGCCGTGCAATTTAACCTTGATTATTGCTATTTCTTTGTAAGGTAGCTTTTCGTCTACTTCACCGCACAGCCGGGGATTGAACTCTGGACCAGGTTAGCGCATCGTACGTTTAACTAAAGTATGTGTTAGTTTTATTAAAATATTTTAGTACAACATATTTTATGTGCAATATATTATACTGTACACTTACATTTAAATTTTTCTAGTATGAAATAGCGCAACGTGGTCTCGACAAATTAACGGAAAAATATGGAACTCAGTACGTAGCGGGAACTTCCCTAGATATTCTTTGTAATATATTTTCTATGTTATGATTATTTTATGCTATTTCGGATACTTTTTATATACTAAGTATAGAGAACTGAATATAATCTAATATATAAACTTTCGTGTCACAATGTTCGTTCCTATGCTCCTCCGAAACGGCTGAACCGATTCTTATGAAATTTTTTAGTAAGTCTGACAATCGGCTACTATCTATCTTTCAAACCTCTAAATGTAAAGGGTGGTCTAGATAATTTTTTGTTTTTATTTTTTATGAAAAAGCATACAAAAATACATACAACCCTTAATTTTTACCCTTCTAAGATCAACCCCTATTTTTTATTATAGTAGATACTTATTTTTATTGAACTAAAAAAATGTTTCCTAGAAATAATATACATGTCAAAACGAAGTTTGCCGGGTCAGCTAAAAGATAATGATATACCGAATTAAACCGGTAACCGAATTTAACAATTATTTTATCATTATGTTGATCCAAAGTTTGTGTAAGTCTTTATATTAATTAAAAACAACCTACCATGCATTGAACATATTGGAAATGATAGTCAACAAGGTAAGTAGTACTGTTGCGAAATCTCCACGAAGCAAATATAATTTTGTTTTACCAATAAGCTTCCAATTAAAATATTATGTTTCTAACTCATTCATAAATTAATGGTTGGATATTCCAGATGCAGTAACAGGTTCAAGCTTCGACTGGGCAAAAGGAGTTGCGAAAATACCTATAGTGTACCTTTTCGAACTTCGGGACGTTGGCGATTATGGCTTTCTTCTCCCCCCGAATCAAATTATCCCCAACAATGAGGAAATTATGGCGTGCCTCATTGAAATGGATAAAACTACACGAAACTTGGGCTATTATTACTCGGGCGCGGCGAATGTTGCAGCTTCTGCTATTGTGATTTTTACTTTTGTATTGGCTTTTGTTTATTAAATAATTTAAAATTGTAGTGAGTTTGTTTCTGATAGTATAATAAATATTAACCTCTAACTTCTCATAAAAACTAGATTAGTCTAATTGCACTGTTTTACATATTATATAGTATACATCTGTCTCTTTTCGTCACATGGTATAGATAATTTGACATAATTAGACATAACTGAACACACACACTTTTAATTTATATTAACTTATTACTATTATTATTATTTTTTTGATTGGACAATTCACACCAATTGACCTAGTCCCATGCTAAGCTGGTGAAGCTTGTGTTATGGGTACTAGGCAACGGATATACATACATATTATAGATAGATAGACATATAAATACATATTTAAACACCCAAGACCTAAGCACAACACCAAATGCTCATCACATCGATGTTTGTCTCAGCCGGGGATCGAACCCGGGACCCATGGATTCGCAGTCAGGGGTACTAACCACTAGACCAATGAGCCGTCAAATTATTTTATTACTATGTAGTTTAAGAAAATTATAAATACTGTATATTTGATCGTTATGTTTAGGTTTTATTTAAATAAATTAAAGCAGCGTAACACTGATTTACAATAAAATATATTTTCACTCGGACTTCCAAAGAACGCCAGTTCTTATTTACTTTAAAAAAGTCAATAACAAAAGTAAATCAACGCAAGAATTTGAAGAAATAGGATGTTTAGGTAATTAACTAAGTGATTTATTTGTACGACAGTGCGCATGGGAATTCGTTGGACATAAAAAATACATTTAGTTCAAAGAACTTTGATCGGTTTTTGTAAGAGGAAGCTAGTACTATTTTATTAATAACACCCCAATATCATTTGTTTAATTAAAAACAAGCCGAAGTGGAACTAATCAAAATCTCAAATTGCGAATTCCCAAAAATGTTCTCTTACGAACTATGCCTTTGTATTTCTGAGGGTGCGATATACGAGTATAAGTAGATAATATATTTATTTACTTAAACGGGAGTTAGGTTCGGTGGCGGGTGTTGGTATTACTACCAAAACTGACGTTTTACAATTTATTGGCTACAAGTGTAATATCGCTTATATTTACATAATAGGCTTTACATTTCATTTGCGTTTTTTTATTTTTTATGCAAAATAATAGCCAATGATGGAATACATATTATGAAGAGTCAGTGGAATACATATGATGCGCCGTTACATAATATTTACAAAAATGTTCAAACATTAACAAACGGGAAAAAACAATAAAAATTATTCAACACATTTAACTAAGTAATACCTAATTTGGCTGTGTTTTGTGATGGTGTACTATTATATATTATATAACGTAGCTAAGGTTAGGTTACATAACTCGGGTTTTACTGAATTACGCCGCGGTTTTGTAAAGGGGTTCTCAATGTTATCCTCATACAAGTTAATATAAAAATAAACCATAAGGCCAACCGGATAATATGAGAGGTAATAAATAACCCCACCCCTGACGCGGTGACGCTTGACTGAAATCAGATGTCACACAGCCACAAATCATAGTCCACACCTATTTCACTTATTCGGAACAAAAAACGTTGGAGTAGATGATAGCCTAATTAATCTATTTTTATTACCATAATGTCTTCAAGCCTTCTATGTCTGACACATGTCGTCAACTTTATTGGGTTTAAGATATACCTATTTCCTCATAATATTTTCCTTCTCCGTAGCGAGTGTTGAATTTGCACATAAGCAAGTCTGTTGGTGCCCAGTCGGGATTCAAATCTATGACCTCACTGATGAGAATCGTTTGCTTTGTCTTTGTAAACACGTAGCGGCAGCAGGAGGACGGATTGTGATAGGTCTCATATCATCATAGATTAAATATCTCAAATAACTATCTAAAAATATTGGCCCCGTCCTCCAAACAAAAAGCAAAAAACCTGAAGCAGCCGTAGAGCTGTTTGAACTATATTTATATTAAATATAAACATAGTTGGAGTCTTTCTTCCAACTTCGATTTTGAACCCTTTGGAGTAGATACTCTCAGACCGTGGGGTTCAAGTGCACAGGCGCTAATTAATTAAGCTGGCGCCTGGTAGATAGTACCGGTGACCACATAGCTGGCACATTCCGCTCAACGAATAAGTATCGAAATACAGCGAGGAAATGCTGCCAGCGTCAAAGGGACACTTCCGCAGAGATCAAATTGTGTTATATTTTCTGTTTATTAATTATATATTTTGATTATTATTATACTATGTAGGTTAAGTTTACAATAAATAAACACACCAAAGTGTTAATTTGTGATCAAAGTCACGAACTTTTAAAATAAAACTAAAAGCACTCAAACGATTTCAAACTGATTTCTTTATTCATATTTAAGCAATAAAAGTTTACATTTAAACACAAAATAGACATGGAGGCGAGCCAACTCTTAATTGGCAGCGATTTTAATGAAAGCCGTCTCCACAGTTTTCTTTAGCCAAAGCGATTTCAATTTATATGATAATATTTCGTAATGATCTTTTTTATTGTTTTCTCTCTTATTCTTGCGTAAAATTAAATTATGGAAAGGATTTAATGGATATATTGATTTTAATGGCACTTTTTGATATATTATAATAATGTTTTGTCTAACAGACCTCTTTACTTCACGGGAACATCCTCTCATGAATATTTTGTTTTTATTTTTGGTATTTTCGTTCTTTGCACTTGAAGCACATGTGCTATTTAAAGATGTATGTTAAATTGGTGGTAGAACTGATCCAATAACCGACCGAACCGATACTGACCGGTGACCCCAGAGCTGGTGCTTTCTTCACTCAAAGTATCGCATACAGTGAGGAAACTTAGTCAGTATTAAAGGTACTGCCATAGGAACTAAACTTTTTAGATTTATTTTACTTCTGTTTTTATATATTTTTAAGTATTTCATATCACATTTTTTAAACAGAACAGCCTTGCGATTCTGTAACTCACTTTTCGAGCTCGCACAGCGGTTATCGCAGCGGCGGTCACGCTCAAATCAGTCGTAAAGCAGTCATTTTACGATTGGGCATTCTGATAAACAATAAACTACAAGGGACCAAGGGATTCCTACAGAATCGCAGGGCTGATGTTAAGTGAGATGTGGCCTTGTTATTTAACCGCCACTTAAATGAAGCAATATTAAACTGTCTAGGGAAGATGGAATGGGGCAAGGAGTTCTACTTCTTTACTGTTTTACAAGTAACGATCCAAATAGTGCAGTGCGCCAACTAGGGATGTCATCAACGAATATGTGAAACTCTAACGTGCTTCATCAGCGTTATTTGAATGGAAATGACGGAGTTTCTTTGTCACTATTGTATTATCGGTTCCATGCTGTTCTAAACTTAATACTGCAATGACCCAAAGTGATTGACCTCAGAACTAGATTTGATTTAGAAGAATTGTAATGGAAACTATTCAGTCTTGGACTCTTCTGGCTCTAAGAATTTCGAGTGGGAAGTCAGTTTATGCTCGCATTAATAATTTAGTAACTGTCAGTAATAGGGAGTTAAATGATACTTTAAAATAATGATTAGAACTAGTGTCGTACGTAAGTGATTATATAACTTGAACACTAAGTAGCATACACCATTAACAGATCTCTGTATGTCTTGTTAAAAAAATATACACAATACAATTTAATAATATTTCACATTTGTAATTTTTTATTCTCGTGTTGCGCCATTACCGCTACTACCACTTTCACTTCTTTATAATGGGTAAAATCCAAGGTACACGGTGTGTTGGTAGAAGGAAGAAATCGGTATTGCGACTGTGGAGGAGTTGCTGCATCTGGCACAGGACGAGACATGCTTCAAGAGACTGACGGTCAACCTCCAGTGATAGAGTGGCACTATAAGAAGAATATTTTTTTCATTTAATTCTGAAACATAAACTATAGGATAGACAAACAAAACAACAGCACAAATACAATACAACAGTAGAAATTCCTTTACGTAACAAGTAAATATTTAAAAAGGCCGTACTTAAAGTTCTAGTTTTACAACCTTTGCTCAAACGCTTTAAAAATTCTGTTATCGTAGTTTCTGATCTTTCTTAATACCAATACAAATATATGATTTTGCCGAGATCAAAACCAGAATTTTCTTAAACCAAATAATCTTAAACACAACCTAAAAAGTTCTATAGAAACACTCCAATATTACACTCCTTTTTCGGTCGCGTTAAAAAGGAAATACCTGCCAGAATCAATAAAATCTCTATAATTAGCTCAAAGTAAATATTTTCTTAAAAATAACCAATATTTTATGACCTGTCACCGGTAATATTTATTAGGAAGTTTAAACTGTCTGGAACTGGTCAACTAATATAACTGGACCTACGCCAACTAGTTAAACGTGTGACGGTCTAGGTCAAGTTTATTGGTTATTAAAATTATTTTCGGTGTTACTAAAGTTTATGTCTAAAGCATTGATATATAAAAAACCCAAGATGCACAATCAACGTCTAAAAAACGTCCTCAAAAAATGAGCGCAACATTCTAAATTGTGCACTCATTTCAAATAGTCTCGCGTCTAATAAGTGGAGTCGATGTTATTTATTTGTGTTTTTTTTTTATAAATAAATTTATGTACTTTTGAACTTTTTTGTGTGTAGTTTTTGACAAATATATTTACTAACAAATTATTTTTTAATTTAAAGAAAAAACTTTTTAACCGGATTAAAGTTATGTATTATTATAAATTTCCAACTATTTAACATCCAACACCTTTTGTCTTTAGTCACCGTGACCACGCACGCTATAATGCACCCGAAAAGTCGGAAAAATTTAAAATTATGTTAAATAGTTGTAAATAAAAAAGTAATGTTCGACTCCACTCAATACCTTGTCCTACCGACCACGGTCGGTCGTAAAATTTTATTGCTTTAAGTACGTATACACTGCGTTGTAATAACAACTTTAAGCAATTCGCGTAAGGTTGATTTTGCAATAATATATTCTTGTAACATATACTGTTATAGACATACTGTTATAGAAAATGACAGAAATAGTGTTTCGGGACACTTTCGAGCGTTACTTTTATTCGAGACTGTGCATCTTGGGTTTTTTATATATCAATGGTCTAAAGCTATTATAACAGCTATAAACAAGTGGCATAGTCGTTTATTAATGCATTTAAAAATGAGTTTTGAGCTTTTCGATAAAATGGATGAAGCGGAAAACGGAAATCGATTTGTATTAATTAGTGTTCTTTTTTCAAATCTATTTAATTTGCGATTTATGTTACCGACAAAGTTTGCCTTTCCGTTAACATAGATAGTCGATTCAATATGTTATATACGAGTCATCATATATTATTATATCTGGTTTAAAATTTGCCTTTTTCCTTACAATATTTTCCTTCTACCGTATGAACGAGCAACTTGGTTCTCTACTGGGATTCAATCGGCGGAACTCATGTTGTACAGTCACATAGTCAGGATAGCACTGTTCTGTAGTTCGGTTCTGAAGCACTGTACATAAGTAATCAACGTAGAGTGGTTCGAATCGTCGATGACCACTCACTTTCCAAGCTTATCCCTTGGCATTGCATAGAGATTTTGGAGAGTTGCTCTGTATCTTCTATCGTATTTACCACGGAGAGCGTTCAGATGAGTTGTTCGGATTGATACCTGCAGTTTCATCATTGGACTTCGAGACAGAAATACGAAATTCCACCCGTATCACTTCATGTTCCACAATGGAGCGTTTTTTAAAGCAGTTTTTGCAGCGTACCATCACTATGTGGAACCAGCTGCCTATTGAAGTATTTCCGAACCAATTTGACTTAGGGTCCTTCAAGAAAAGTCCCTACAAATTCTCAAAAGGCCTACCACGCACTTGCGAACCCTCTGCTGTGTGTCCATGGGAGGTAGTATCGCTTAACATCAGGTGAGCTTCCAGCCCGTTTGCCCCCTGTTATATAAAGTTAAATATATAACATTTTTCTATATCTAGTATATAAAATTCTCGTGTCACAATGTTTGTTCCCATACTCCTCCGAAACGACTCGACCGATTGTTATGGAATTTTTTGCATTTTCAGTAAGTCTGAGAATTAGCTACTATCTATATTTCAAACGCCTGAGTGATAAGGGGTGTCCACCCCAAAAAAAAATAGATTTTTATACAAAAATTTTTTTTATTATTATTTATGATACAGCATACAAAAATACATACAACCATTAATTTTCACCACTTTACGATCAGCCCTTATTTTTTTGTAAATTAAAAACTATTGACTTGAACTCTGAGGTATGTATAGAGAAAAATTCACTGAACAACCTTTCATTTTTTCAACATTTCATTCTGGATAGAGATAGCATAGCATAATGTTCAAAGTTGGCATGTACTACAAAGGTAGGCTAAGTAAAATCTCATAATGGAGAAAAGAAGTTCGTGGGGGCAGCTAGTTACTTTATATAATATTAAATGTCTACACTACTTGCTTTAAATATCTTTGATTCTAAGAAATAGCTCATGTCTCGTTATGGGAGAGTTAGAATCGTTTGGAAGACAATTTATCACCCGCTGACAGTGAATCCTCCCCTTAGTTTGACATTCATACGTCACTCTGTCAACTTTGGTGGATTCGATCTCCGAAGGTTTGGTACAGGTATTAAGCGGAAGCGTTATACTAAATTTTACCGAAATTAGAGATGCATGATAAAACCATGATGATTATCATGATAAGGAATGTTTTTTTTTTAAATTTATCATGATATTTATAGTTTGATGATCCTCCTGGGTTACAAGAGTCGCGAATACGTCATTAGCATCTTAAGAAGCTTTTGTTCAAAAAATATAAAGCACTAAATAAATTTATAATAAGATTAGAAGGTTTTTAAAAAATATTGTATTAATATTATAGAAGTCGATGTTATTAGGATTTGCTTTAATTTCATATTTCAATACTACGTCACAGTGGTCCCACAAAACGTGTGTAATGAAAATAATAGATTTATTCTCTGTCAAATTATAGAATTAATCGCTACTATTAAGCACAGTATTAAGTATTAGAAATAATATGTATAGGTTTCTTCAACGACTTGTTGCATTCTACAACTGAACCGCATTATCTAGCTCGGCGCGTGTTTACTACACTTAAAGTACATGAGTTTTGTATCCCAGCCGGACACCAATTGTTTTGGAATTAATAACACAGAAGACATACATACCTACACGCTAATATAGCTCATTAACATATTGTATTATTGTATTGCATTGTAATTAATGAGCCGTAGGATTAGCTTTTAGTTTATATTTTAAGCTTGGTAATTGTACAACTTTTTAGTGTTACATGTAATTTTATTTTTG
Organism: Pieris napi; assembly: GCF_905475465.1. Classification (NCBI taxonomy): domain Eukaryota; kingdom Metazoa; phylum Arthropoda; class Insecta; order Lepidoptera; family Pieridae; genus Pieris; species Pieris napi. Next base: position 1,605,611 of record NC_062245.1, read on the forward strand.
TTGATTGGGCTATGCACTTCTTGCACTTTACCTTTGTATTTATTTCTTAGGTTTTTCCTTACTACGTTGCCTGGAAGAAATTGCTTGTTAGCGATAAGGCCGCCCGTTGTATCCCTAATAATTGATGTTATAAGTTTTTATTTGTAACATAGTTTAAATAAATAAATATAGTTTAGCGTTCATGACTTAAACCAACAACCAAAACTTTTTTTGTCCCAAATTCTCGATCGTAAAGGGAGTACTAAACGTTCAGTAATTATGTCTGTGACTTCCTTAATGCTTTGAAAAATATTCTGTTAATTAACTTAAATAAACCCAAGGAGTCATTAGCGGTTTGCCTAGAATTTATTCGCTTGCATGTGTTTGTTTTGTTTTTTTTATTTATAAGGAAATATAAACAGTGTCGAAGTAGATTGGAAATATAAAAATACTTATTTTTTTGTTGGTTTGGTGAAATTCCGGTAGACTAATGTCAAATATTTTTTTATTCATTCTTTTTTTTTTTTTTTTTCAATACTTTCGTTATATTCTCATTGGCATCGCCAGCTACTAGAGAGTCAAATAATTCAATAATTAATTTGTAAAAAAAATCTTATTATGGTTTAAAATTTTATGTTTTACATTCCCCTACCCCCACGTAAGTTCGTTCTACCATTGATCTTTCTGTCACTGTGTATGGGAGCATTTAATAATATGTCGTAATTTGCAAGAGATGAGCAAGCCGTCATGCTTGAGATCCACAAATTCAACGGCGTTTGAAGGCTGATCACCTCACACATCACACACCACAATCTAAATGGTTGTAGGGCCACTGGATTTTTCGTGTCTATAAAGAACGCCACGAACTAAACTATTTACTTTACTACAGTTATTAACGACATTATCTCTCTATTCAGATTCTAGATGTCAAAATACTCAAACAGGTCACGTTTATGGTTTATATTATAGTTGCATAGTTAAAAACTGACTGTCAAAACTTTCTAGAGAGAAAGTCTATTAAAATGTCAGTAACAAAGGCCCAACCACATGACAATTAAATTGGGAAACTTGTGATTCGGTTCGGATATCTTCGTAATAGTTCACTTGCCTTTAGTTCTAATGTTCGAACTTGTTGCGGTCAGACTGCTTCACATTAACTCGTTTCGGGGAATAGGAGAAAATATGTTCGCCAATTACGTATTTGTTGATATAATTGTAGTATAATGGAAATCATCGTGAAATGTTGCACCTGAATTACGTTTTTCAGGCATAGAAGGAGAAAGTTATTGAAAAAAAAAATGAGTTACACTAAATTAAAGTACCAAGCAATTATATTATTTGAAAAAAATCGGACATTTAACATTCGTCTTTAATAAAAAATAAATATTAAACACCCAAACTTTATAAATGTAGTGTTAATAGAATTGTCATTGCAAAATTAATTTTACTGTTTACACTAATTAAAATACTATGGTATTTTGTTTTTAAACGAAAAAAGATTAAAATCATTCAAAACGGTCCACAAAAGGAGATAATTGAACCAATCTTAGTCTTTTATTTAGAGCATTTAACCTACAAATCTGTTTTATTTATTTCCAATACACAAATATACAGAATTTAAAACATACGATATTTACAATATGTTTAACCTACATAGTAATATAATTTAAAAAAAAAAATTTTTTGTCTCTGTGGCAGTGTACCTTTAATTGGCAGTATTTCTTTGTTGTATTGCGATACATATTCGTTGACCTAGAAACCCAAAAGTGCAGCACTTTTGGGTCATCTGTCATAATAATGGATACTTTTTGAAGTCAGTTAAAAAAGGCAAAATTTAAAAAAAAACATTCATTTATTTTTTGTACAAGCACATAATATGATCGGTTCTAAGTTACACAGACACACAAGTTCAGACAATCTAACACAAAATTATTATTCTTCGAAAATTTTACGGCAAAAAAATAAACTAAAAATCACTTGTAAGCAAACATCTGTAGGACATTATCGCCTTCTCACCTCGAACCGGAAACCCTTCTTCCGTAAGCCACAACGAACAGCCAATGGTAATTGATGGGGACGCGACGCGCCATTTCATCAGCTGTCGCTCTATGATGACATTCGGGACAAAGTTACATAAGACATTTGTTTCGTACGATACGATATCGGATAGTTTGTTTCGTATCGTATCCAATTTTATATTCAGGTGTAATTTGGTTTAATAATTGCTTACAAGGGTGTAATTCAGAGTTGTAATTAACTAAAAATTTGCATCAATTATGAAAAATATTTTTGATCCGCCTCCATGGTTCAACTCAGTATCCTCTATGGTTTTCGATTGCCAGCGTAAAGAAACTCTTTCTGGTTGTAAGACACACCAGCCTGATAACGTACCTACTTATGAAAAGGAATTTTCGAAGAAAAACAAATTTTTTACTTGTTTCCCCGTATATTTCTGATAACAAATATCTTACAGGCTAAGAGAAACGTTGTCTATAATAGTTACGTTTTAACTGGTCACGTGGATTAGAATCAAATTTATTTAAAATCGTGTCCTGTAAAATGTGTCATATGAATTATGACAGTTGTTATGTTTTACTGCATTGAAAAAGCTTTCAAGTTATTATTATACACTAATGCGCGGCCATTTCGATGTCTATTTTAAAATGGAAGCTAATAAACTAATTGTCCCATATTCATTATTAAACTGTTTAAATCGAAAAATAGATATTAAAAAAAGAGTCTTCTAAGTCTCTTTAATTTTGTTTCCTTTTTTATTAGTGCCTCTGGGGCCGTGGGTACAAGTGCGCAGGAGCAATTTTTTTTAAGTTTATCTTATGTGACTCAATTACTATCCAAAATATTATACTATTATTAATTAAATGCAAATTAATTATTAATATTATTAATTAAAGCTAGACTTGAGAATAAAATTATCAGTAAATTTTTATCCACAAGTCTGTAGATAAGATAAATTCCTTTTTTATCTTATAATAAAACTCACTCATAAATGCACTAAATATGATTAAATGACAATATTTTTATCTTTTTGCTTATCCTTGAATGATAAAATACATAATGTTTTTCAGTGGCAAGTCACAATACGTACAAGGTGAGTTTTATATTTTTTTTTAGACCACAAAATTAGTACAACATATGATACAAACAAACAAAATGACATACAAAATATATGAGATGCACCACCGCATCTCTATATATTATATTCCTATTAATGCGGATACATCCAGCGAAATCAAGTGATAAATATGTAAAAACTATATACACCGTTAGAGAATTTTTGAAATGAAACTTCTTTCGGCGCATGAGGGTAATTTTTTTACGGATGGAACGCAATAACAATAATATTAGCGTCACGAAAATGTGCAGTGTTTTTGTCGAAGAAACGGGAGAGAGCGATTGAGACCGATTGAGAGAGAAAAAAAAATGGGATTGATCTGAATAAGATTTTTCTTTCAATTTAACGGCAACTCTTTGTAACGTAAAAATTTGATCATCCCTTGAGTGTGCGTTATATAGAGTTTACACTATATTCTAGAAAATTAAGATTCAGCCGTTCGAAGCTGTAACAGCCCTGCGATTCTGTAACTCACTTCACGAACTCACACAGCGGTTTTCGCATCGGCGGTCGCTCTCAAATCAGTCGTGAAGCAGTCATTTTATGATTTGGCATTCTGATAAACAATAAACTACAAGCTTCCACCTTTTCAGAATGCCAAATCATAAAATGACTGCTTCACGACTGATTTGAGAGCGACCGCCGATGCGAAAACCGCTGTGTGAGTTCGTGAAGTGAGATACAGAATCGCAGGGCAGAATACTAATAAAATTATATTGATAATATAGAAATTTCCCGCCGTCCTTGGGTCCATATAATACCATCAAATAATATTAAGACGCAAGAGAATTCTGTCTCAAAATAATTATTATGGAAGTCAATTAATAAGAAACAAAAGGTGTAGACGTTTCAGCAGACTTTGTATATTTTAATTTGACGACGGAGTTTTCGAACTTTGTGTCAATTTATTAAGTTATAATTTATAGGAAGAGACAATTACAAATTCTTATTAAACAATATAATGAAAGTCTTCATTATTTCTAAAGAAAATTTAATGTTAATGAAAATAAAAGCAGTGTTGACTTGAGGTCGTAGGTTCGATCCTCGGCTGTGCACCAATGGACTTTCTCTATCTACGTGCGCATTTAACATTATAGGAAACAGACATGTCTTAGACCCAAATAGTCGACAGCGTGTGTCAGGCACCGGAGATTGATCATCTACTTGTCTATAAGATTTAAAAAAATGATCATAAAACAGATTCAGAAATCTGAGGCCAAGACTTAAAGAGGTTGTAGCGCCATTGATTTATTTTTAATGAAAATAAAACATATTGTGTTAAAAATGTTTGTTCGAAATACATAATTTTAGTTTCATAAATTTTTATAAGGGGGATCTAAAATATTTTAACTCGGCCTATCGTCATATTTTTTTAAATAACCGACTGCTTTGTTTCACTTTATATATGATAACCTTTTTGCCAATTACATTTGTTAGTAGTTACGTCCTAGATTTTATAATTTTGTATTAAGAGTTTTTGTGACTATTGTTAGGCAAGGTTATCAGTGTAACCTCTAATTGTTCCCAAATTAATAAAAGTTTTCCATATCCTTACGACTGACAATTGTGTACCTTTCTTCTTGTTATGGAGATATCGAAACGAGGTATGTACTCAGGACTCTTACTAAGGACAGGCTACCGAACCGTTCTTTGTCATACAGTGATCGTATTAAATCTTGGTCGTCTGTGCGGAAAGACACAGGACGGTCTGTTATTATTAGCTACGTATCATTTCACAATTATATACTTTTAATGTCTGGATATATCAAGATGATAACTGTGGAACTATAATGACGTAATAGTGGTAAAATAACAAATAAATGTAAGTACTGCAGCAAACTCTAAACCCACAATCGTTCTCTTTCCATACAGACTATAAGGTTTCCTCCATGCCTGAGACGTATGCCAGGCATAGGAGATAACCATTAGGTTTATAAGTATGCTTATAAAGAACAATTTAATATTGAGGTTAATAAGGTATTAAGGTAAATAAAGTCAACTCAAAGCTTGTTGGTGAAAAAAAGTTCTTTTTATACCTACCTAAAGCCCGTTCAGAAAAGTTTGAGATTAAGTTTATGTGAATGTTCCATATAAGAAAATTTACTTTGACAAATATTGATGCGTCAAAAGCCGTGTGACTTCTGAATTTTTTAAATTATGTTCGTTGTTCTTGCTTGGTTTCTAATCATCTTAATTCCAAATCATCTAATTATTATGACTATTATTTGAGATTATAACAACTGAATTTTAATCCTACAATTTTATCCTTTTCCAAAATGTAATTTTCATGAAACATCAACCCGAATTAATAAGAGCACATAAAATATGAAATTTTTACCGAAAAATGCAAAATCACGTACCATTGGGGCTCATAACTCACGAAAGTGGCACGATTTTTTAAATTATCCCCTTTTGTTTGCTTTTTAATTGGTAAACGGGTGTTTTTACAGTTAAATATAGATACCTTTCGTTTTTGGAACACTAAAACCTCTAACGACTAATTTATTTAAAATAAATTTTAATGTGGAAACTGGCAAGTATCATGTATAGTTATTAAACGTATCCGAAAGCAAAATGTGTGTATATACAACTGAGTCTCTTATGTAAAACTTATTTGTTCATTCCATTTTTAAATTTCCACAGGCCACTTATCGCATCACACAAGTTCGGTTACATAGTTCGAAATTTTACCCAACATTCGTTTTTGGTAGACCAAAACCAAAATACTAATTTATTTAACATTTTTCTATAGTCTAAGGGCCAAAATAGTTTCTAAATAGCCCTCATTTGTGTGTAACAAGAACAAGTATCATGTGTGACAATTACATACCTACGATTAAATTGAGAATAAACTATTTTGTTCATTCCATTTTTAAATTTCCACAGAACACTTATCGCACTACAAAAGTTCGGTTACATAGTTCGACATTTTCTCTAACATTTGTTTTTATGAGACCAAGAACTACCTAATTTATTTAACACAATAGAAAATATATTTTCTAAATAGCCCTTAGGTGTGCGTAAGAAGAAGAAGCATCATGTACCTTATTTGTTCATTCCATTTTTAAATTTCCACAGAACACTTATCGCACTACAAAAGTTCGGTTACATAGTTCGAAATTTTCTCTTACAATCGGTGGTGGGAGACAAAAGCCCCCACTGTTTGCGTTATCTATGCAAATATTCAAGAAGTCAAGCTTTGTTTAAAGTTCGTGTTACGTATGAGGTGCGCTACTTGTTAGTTCTTTATAAAGTTTAGAAATAACATATTTCCTTGTACAAGTTTTATAAAATGATAAGAGAATGAGAAATGTGTTTTTCTAGCTGTCCGTGCGTTGGCGTAATTGTTAGGGACTCTATTTTGCAATGCAAATTTTTGAAAAAATAATGTGTAAGTGGGTAATTCATTCACGGACGATATAAATAATTATATGAAACTAGCTGGCCTGGCGAACATCGTACCGCCTAACAATCGATTCTTTATTTTTTTTTTATACTTATTCTGCTATTCGGGACACCGGTCTAGCTAGTAAGATAAAAAAAAGAAAGTAGATACAACAAATACAATATGTCAAAAAATAAAAATTTACCTTCCCGGAACCCCTCCACTAACACTTGAACTTTATGTTATGGTATTAAAGTTCAAATTGCCTTTTAGTATTATTACGAATATTTTGTAAGGGAATATAGAAAAGTGTTGTTTTTAGACTTTTTCACTCAATTTTTTTAATTTTTCTCTCCGTAAGAACCATCCTCGTACTTCAAGGAATGTTATAAAAAAAGAATCAGACAAATTGGTCAAGCCGTTTTCATGTTATGTCGTGACAACGGAAAACGGGTTTCATTTTTATATATGTATATAGATATGGGTAATTAGAAAGAAAATTGTCGAAATACAATTTTTCGAGATGACAAAAAAAACGAGTTGAGCATGACGTACAGACCCGAGCTGTAGCACAACTTCGCCTTTGTACGTACGAATGTTGAGGTATTTGCTACCGGAATAAAAGGACTATTATACAAACCCGGTCAGTTATTAGATAGCCTAAGATTAAGTAACATAAAAAATAAGTTCAAGAATTATATTTATATGCATTTGTCGACAAGACTGCTATTGTTACATTTATACAAACCACAGTGGTTTAAAATTTAATACCATGATTCAGATTGTAACTATTCTAATTTTGCTAAAAGAAAGGTACTTTCGTATTAACGCCACCGCGGCAAAATTTCTGGTAACGATTTAGAAATCCTGTTTTTTAGCATGAAAAATCGATTAATAAAAAGTAATCGATTTTTGAATCTTAAAGTTTTAGAATAAAAACCCCTAACCACTTTCACGCACCGGAAACAGTTATTTAAATAAAATATTAATATACTAACCTAACCTAACCAATACAAATTAATATGAAATATTAATAATTAGAAATACGGATTTCTAAATAGTTACCAGAATTATTGCCGCGGTGGCGTTACGTAAGTACCAAAAGAAAAAAAAAAAAAAAAATTAACAATATTTTTATTATAGATATAAAGATAATAGGCTTGTAATAGAAGCATTTATTTTTTCTCTATACATAAAGTCATTGACATGTAAATCTTAGGAAATTAACGAAAAGCTCAATTATTACATACAAAAGCTTTCTTCCTATCAAGAATATTATTGCACTTCAAACGAACATCAACCATAGTACGCCAACATAAAGACTATTTTTAAATTGTTCAATATACTCATGTTTCCTTTTAAAATAAAAATCGTAATGACAGTAATAAATCATACGGATCGTTAGCTCCCCATCGCGGGTTCGATTCCCGGTAGAATGGCATCATCTGTCAGTAGGCCGAAGTGACATGACTCGCTAATGGAGTTGCCAGCTCCGATTGTTGACAATAATTATGGAAAATCGGAAAGTATTTAAGGAAAATTTCCTATTGACATTTGACAGTGATGCTTACAGGTCGACAGTTTGAATTAATCGTTTCACCAAAATACTTGTTGGAGGAAAAAGTTGACGGTTTGAATGATAATTATCATGCGCTTCTCATTTAGTATGTTGCTGCGTTTTAACAATCATATAACTTTTATAATTTTGCAATGGATATTAATATATACGTTTCTCCTTAATGTGATTTTACTAAGCATATATTTTTAGTATATACCAACATGGAATATTTTACTGTGCTACCGCAGAGACTGTTCGGTTTTCCGGAATGAAAACTTTTTAGGTTTTTCTGTGATTTTTCTCTATTTAAACCTCAGAGTTTAAGTTCTCAAAAAAAAATAAGGGTTGATCGTAGAGGGTAGATGAAAATTAAGGGTTGTATGTATTTTGTATGCTGTATCATGTAAAAAAAATGTTGGGGTGGACTGCCCTTATGGGTTTGAAAGATAGTAGCCGATTCACAGATTTACTGAATTTTCATAAAAAAAACATAATAATCGGTCGAGTCGTTTCGGAGGAGTATGGGAACAAACATTGTGACAGGAGAATTATATATATTACATTATATTTCTACTATCGCAAACATACGTATGTTAAGGCAACCGAAGTTAGGTTTATATCATACGAATTTCTCTTTGGAGCTAATCCTTCCCACCGGGGTATCAGTGACCAGGCATGTTGGTGACGACAGCTATAAGAAAGGAGGGGCTCTAGTGAAGTTCAAGTACTGCAATTGTCTAAACTTCTTTAGAGAATTTTAAATTTTAAGATTAGCGACGCTATACGATAATATAATATGCTTGCGCAATAAGATATATGCTTTAGATTAAACGAAGTTTTAACTCACAGTAAAATATTTATTAGGCATATAGGCCGGCCTCAAACTTCAGCGTTTACAGTTTTTTTTATGTAATAGGAGGCAAACACTCACATTGCCAGAAGGCACGCACTTGCGAGCGTTGCGGGCCTTTCAAGAATTGGTACGCTCTTTACTTGACGGTAAAGAGTAAAAATGGACGTAAAGGCGGAAACATACTACCAAAACGCGACGCTACACCACGCCATCCGACGCATGTCAGTACTTATCAATCCCATATATTTAATATGGTCAGATGCACATAGACAACACGCCATGTGATCACACGCGGTAACATCCAATCGATTTGGATCGGCGTGTTGTGGATGTTGTGAAGATGACGTCATACGTCAATGCTTTCGAGTTTTTGACACGAATGTCAATTTATATACTTAGATAATTTTTGATTTATTTGGCGAAATGAACGATGAAAAATTAATTGAGTTGGTGAACCAATATTCTGTTTTATATGACATGAGATTACCTCAAGACAAGGACAAAAACAGGGAGTTAGGATGTTTTTAGTTTAATAAATAACCTGCTAATCAATTCAGTTTTTTCAGTTCAGTTCAGGCCAGAAAGATTTGCGAATTTGAAAAAAATATAATAAAAGTACTAAATACAATACACATAAAAAAAAATATTTTAATTAAAATAGACATCTGGGAAACTTATTTCTTAAAAATAACATCATCCAGGTGTGCACCATTGCGCTGCAAACATTCCTCGAATCTGAACCTCAAATTCGTAAAAACTTGCTGGCACATTGCGCGGGGAATAAATCAGCTAAATGACTTCTGGATTTGCAAGCGTGTCGTGGTATCGCGTGTTGGTAATGTGCACGATGGACATCGGGTGTCGACACGACACGTCGCGTCGCGTTTTAGTAGTATGTTTCCGCCTTAAGTCGCTTTACCACTGCATACAATCAATTGATTCAAATTAAGAACGCCCTACCCAGTCATGACGCAAACAAAAAACTACGTTAATGAATAATTAATGAGAATTCATTTATAACGGTAAACAAAAACTTGTTAAATGTTAATGAAAATTGATTAAACTATGCAAAAACTATGTAACACCCACGGGGATGTCACATTTAGCTATCAGTTAAGCGAAATTACATTACTGTGACTAAGCAAACGAAGTTATAAGGGTATCATCGATGTTCGACTTATATTAATTTTTGTATATTTTTTTAAATCCATTTTATGTGTACTTTCTTATTCGCTATAGACAATAGCAGCTATTAATAAAACTCGGACCGCCTAAGCAGATGCAATTACAATCATAACCTTCACTGACATCTACAATCCTGCAAGCCTTTTGTTCAGATTTAAGCATCAATTCTTATTCATAATAAATGATGTCTTGACTTCTAAACTTTAACTTCTTCCACCGAGCATTCTCTACAGAAGTAAATTTTGACACGAAACATCCATTTTACTATAAGCATTAATTAAGCAAGGGAAGTGGTTTACTTTGTAGTGATACCTTCTATCCCATCCTGAATTCAGGCATCCTCAATTCCTGGCGCAATTGCGCCATTAACGTTATTCTAAATGCTTAGGATATACACAACTTCTCAACCTTATACACAGGTCCTTCGGGCCGGAGAGTCAGTGGAGAGATTGGTCCACGATCCACTTCTACGTTGGAGGAAGAGTACACCTTCCTACCTTCACAACTCTTTCAATACTTAACGATATCTCGTCAAATTCAATGGGGGCAATAATTTTAACTTTGTGGCAACTATTTTACGTAAACGTTTATCGCACTGCGAATCAATTATTATATTTGAAAATATTAGTTGATTACGGAACAGACCAACGCGAATACCCAACGTCACTGTTAGTAGCGAGGCGTGTCTGACATATTACGTTAATTCGTCACATCTCATAACGCACGTACGGCCTTTGTTGACATTAACGCCATAATGGGAACAATAGTTTCAGTCAAAGAATGGGGGATGTCTTTACTAATATTGTAAAGAGATTTGTATGTTTGTAAGGAACCTCAAAAACTACTGAACAGATTTCAAAAGCCTTTTAATGCTATCTTATACTAGAGAAATGTGTAGACAATAGCTATATTTATTTCGGTAATGATAAAAATAATCTATGGTCCCCTTATTTAATACATAGCAGTCAAATAGTCAAAGTTTTCCACTTTATAATATTAGTATAAAAAAGGAAGTTTATCCTATGCTGGTCGTCTACTTACTCCGTATTTTGATTTATATGTCATCGTATCTCTTAATAATATTGGCGCAATGTAAATTAAATAAAAACATTAAAATTTTTACGTAAAAATTGTATTTACTTATTACTTTAATACGTATAGGTATAACATATACAGCCTTATTATATTTGTAATTCAAAGTAGAGTCAAATGTCGGCAGGTTTCAAGGTGATATTTGTATAAAAGTGTAATTTATATTTTAGTATGAAATAAATAATTTATAATATTTAGAGTGTATGCATACAATTTTAATGAATCTCAAATTATCTTTTTATTTTTGTCAATATAGAAATTTTACTAATATTAAAAAGGCACACTGCAACTTTTATAAACTTATATAGCAAACGTCAGAAGAGGTTCTTCTTTTGTTTATTGAACATATATGCTTGTACTCTCAAACACCTGTTCATAAACCAATATTTCTTTAACCACCACTTTGAACCGCTAGAAGACACTCAAAACTTGTATCGTTTAATATCGAGGCACGTTGAACACTTCAAAAACTTAAAGTACTCTAGTTCAAAACTGCATCAAAAATTTCTGATTGAATTTCGCCGACATTAAAACTCCGCGAGGAATTAATGCTCTGAAGTTGGGAATAGAAAGTTGATTATGAAAGCGTAATGTTGATGGCAACTTTTTATAAGTACTCTAGGCGTACGAGGGGTAATTAACATATATTAGTCAACAGTGGTACAAATTAAATGAAGTGAAGTTAGTCATATAAAAAAAGAGTAGCGCTACAACCTTTCAAGGCTTTACATTTCTGTATCTGTCATTTTATTTTGTGAACAAGAGAACTGTGGAATTGACTGCCTTTCCTGGTGGTTACAACCTCCAATTATCCTTATATGGAAATTGTATTCGTTTTCTCAACAAACTCCCAAGCGAACTTAGAGAATTATCACTAAATAAATTCAAAGCCCTTGTTGAACGTAAATTAATCAATAAACCTTTTTTTTAATTTGACGAATACTTAAATGATCCTAATCCTTGGGATTGATTTGCTCCAGTTCAAACAATTTGTATGACTCAAAACATAGCCATTAAAAAGAGAGGCGTAAAGTTTCTTGCCAGTTCTTCTTGCCCGCTCAACGCCCTTCACTTGCGAACTGGTAGTAAATGTAAATTTACAATTAATTTAACTTCTTTTTTGACGTTCATAAGTGTACTTGTTTACCTATATGAATAAAGATATTTTGAGTTTGAGTTTAAAGAAGCGGCAACGCACCCACTAAAATGGATGGCCATGGAGGTTTGCCCCCTCTGCTATAAAAAAAACTGTTTAGCGATCTTTTGTCCCCTAAGTCGTATCAGTTTGGAAACATCTCTACTGGCACCTGTTTCTACAAAGAGTTGGCGCGTAAAGAAAGTAAAAGCGCTGTGTTGTAATATGTATCGTAAGTTACATTTATCCACTTTTATCGATTAATCTTTTCAACGTATATTTAGGCCAGTTAATGAACTTTAATAATTTAATTATCCAATTCAAGTAAATAGGATAGCCGATAGACAATTCCATCATCGGACGTCGAGGCACACGCAAAATTTCATCTCTCGTCAAATTTTTATCTAATGGCAGCCATTTGATATTCTATAATTCCAGAAAAAAATATTTTTGACGTAACACCAGTATTAACAGTCCCAACTGCATCGCCAATGGCTAATTATGTATAATGCGACTTTAACAAAATCTATCAGTTAAAAATTTAATTTAAAAAACCAGAAAGAAAATCAGGCTGTCCAATTCTTTAGAAGTCTTACCAGGACAGCCCGAACACAAAGTAATTTCAAAACTCAAAACCAACTGTAGCCTGCCCATGACTGTACTACACAGCCATATTATTTATCGTCTATAATACCAAATGCGTTATATAAAGATCAATCGATCATAATAAAGCATAAAATTCTTGAGTACATTTGGGTAAAATATGATACATGAACCATTTACGTGGGAGGCCGTAACTCCGGCCCTTTTCTATTCCATTGAATATAATGAAAATTGTGTAATAACTTGAAATAGTTGTACCCTCATTACGTTTTCAAAGAATGGATGACATTTATCATAACGATGTATTGTACAAAGTTAACGTTTGCTTTTGTTAAAGTTTATGAGGGAATTATTAGCATATTAACTTTTTTTTTGTGTAAACGGGCCATGTCATTTGCGCTGCCGGTCTTATAAGAATTGGGACGCTTATTTTCATGGTTCGGAAATACATTGGTGGGCTGGTTCCACATAGTGGTGGTGCGCGGAATATTCTAAGGCAGTTTTTCCCGCCTTTAGAAGGCGGAGGTGAGTTCCTGATTACGCCTTTTAAAAATAAATGTTATAACACCTTTAAAAGTACATTATATACGATTAGAATACTACATCCCTGAGTTGGCTTTATTAATTTTAAAAATACTATAAATAAATATTCAGTGGAAGGGACACGCCCTTTTTTTTTGTTATCCGAGGTGGAAATGCATTTGCGCATCCCCTGAGACTAGAGAGACTGGAGAGACTGGGTGAGCAATACCCACTAAAACCACCTCGAGTAGTTCCGACAAAGCCGCGTTACAGAGGCGCCGGGGTCGTGCAGTATACACTACATAGGAGGTAGGAGATGGGTATATCTTCTCCTATTTACTCCCCGTCTTCTACCCCTAGGATTCGTCTTAAAGTGCTCCCTCTCTCGTTCTGCTGTCTCCTTCTGTAGCATGACATGCTCACAGAAGGATACCACTGCAAGGGCCCTACACGCCCTAGATGATATTAAAATATATCCTATAAGATTTTTATTTCAATAACTTAAAAAATCCAATAATATTTGGCACACATTGAACTTATTTATCATTTTATAACTTGCTATCTTTATATACATCATGTAATTTACTTTACAAGATTAAACAGTAGCATATAATACGGATCTTGAGATTAATTCCCGGAAAAACAAATTTTTTTCCTACTCTATCAATAAAACATAAATATGAATGTCTTATTGTTGAGCTATATGGTACGCATTTATACATTTGAATAAATATTGTGTTAAGAAAAACGAAGGCTTGCGAGTGCATTACCAGCCTTTTCAACATTGGTGTGCTTTTTCTTATATATTATATATATATATTAGCGAAATGCTACGACATATACTAGTACAAAGAATATGTTATAGGGAAGTTTCTAAGTAAACCTTATATATAAATTGAAAGTTGTTCCGTTAATTATTTCAGTGAAGATAAAAGTAATATGCAAATGGGTACATAGAGTAAATTCGAGCGATGTTCAAAGGAGCAAGTTCTCGCATTATTCACAAAAACTTAGTTCCGAAGACAGCAGTTTCTTCCGCTGTTTTCATCGCTGCCAACTTTTAATGAGCTGGACTTTGTTACTGTGTCAGCGGTCTAGAATTTTAGAATAGAAAGTTAAATTTAAACTCGCTGCAATCTTTTTTTACTTAACAAAAAATCACAGCCCGCTTAGCAAGTAAATTTTTATCAATTGATTTTAGCAACTATTTTCGAGATGTTTCTATGAGGTGTAAAATTAACTATGGTTAATGGTTATATCAACAATAAGCACACGAAATCACATATAATAACATTTTCTACTTAAGTACTTAATTTAAGTACAGTAACTTTATTTAAGTTTCAATGCAATGTTCTAAAATACATGAAAATTACGTTGGTGGTTTACAAAAAAACAAAATGTTAAAAAAAGAAGAGAATAAACAAAAAAACATAACTTGTAACTTAATAATTACTTATTTAAGGATGATTTTATTAATATTCACAAACTATTATTTTATAAATCCCATTCCTTCAGAAAAATACTTCGTTTCAACTCGGGTGCATGATGCACCACAATGTATTTAAAAAAATTATACGCCATGGCTATCAAACTATTTATTCACCTTCCTAGAAGTTAGAGATCACTGCCGTGTAATGCTTTCAAGGGGAAGGTGATTAATTTTTTAAAGGCAAGGTACCTTTAAAGGCAAAGTATTTAGACACTAAATAATTTAACTGTTCATATTATTATGACATTATGATAATTAATATGACATTTGCATGCTTATTTTTATATGGCTGATTGTGCGGTTTTTTTATAATTAAACAATCTGAACCACATTCTTTGCAAAGTTTTATTTTAATAGGTTTCGGTATTTTAACGTACTCACTATGTCGAAAAAAAATAGACCGCACACTTTCGACAGTGTGAGTTTAGTGACGATTTTGATAGACCACACCACACTTTGACAGATGACAAATATGACATCTTAAATATTTGATGAAATTAATCTTTGGAGCTCTTAAAAAAATCACTTTAACACAACACAGCCGAATTAGATATTACTTAGTTAAATATATTGAATAATTTTCATTGTTTTTTCTTTTTGTAAACGTTTGAAACATATTGTGAATATTATGTATTAATATTATTCATCTTTCGCTATATTTTGAGTATATTTTTTTTTAATTATATATATTATGTAATTAATGTTAGCTGTAGGATTACGAAATAAATAAATAACGGTAAAATAAGAAATACTGTTGCTTGATAAATCATAGACTGGTTAGTTTTTTCCGTATCAACAAAATATACTTAATGCCTTATTCGGGGAACTGCGATGAAAACTTTTCCTATCAGATGAGGCAGAGATTTTTTATTTAAGTTCGTAATCTTCTGTCCCATTGTTAAGTGACAGCCACCTAATGGGATCTCGAAGTTGGGCTGTTTAACAGGCAATTTGAACAAATTAAAACTTCTTTAACGTTAACAGTTTATCCTTTTTCGAAGATCCTTTATTATCTTTTGCTTTATCATAAAAATATACTTACTATTGAAAATCCTTGAGTTTTTAACAGGCAAGTAGTCTGTGTCTCACCTACGCCGATTTTTGGGTTGAAATTCAATTTCTTCGGTCTATTTTCTTTTATTGTACGAGCAACATACAAGGAAACATATTGGTGTCGCGGATAGCCGCTGATGCATTATACAATAAAAAAGGTTCCGATGACAAAATAAACTTAACGGTGCGTACAGACTATATAACATAACATGTTATACAACATTGCTATACAACATGTTTCAGATAATGTGGACACTGAATGTTATAAAACATGTTATAATAACATGTTAACCCAGCATCTACGTTTTTTTGTTTTTCTTTTGTTATTTAAAATGGTTATATAACATTGTTATATTGCATTGTTATTCTAATGTATACAGTATTGTTTTATGTTATAATGTTGAATAACAAGGTTACATAATGTGGACGTGTTATAAAACACAAGTTATATAATATGTTACATAGTCTGTACGCACCCTAAGGCATGAATTATTACGAATTCGATGGTTTTAATAATAACGGTTTTACGATAATTTCGGTTGAATCTTCATACATTTTATGTTGTAGTAAAATAAAATAATTTTTTGATCATTACTTTTAGAAACGAGGTAATTTTATATTTGTCATTTTTATATGATTCTACTCAGATGTAGTACATCAGTGTATAATAGGGTTCTTTTGCATGAAGGAAAATTTTATAAAACTGGCATGTCGAGAACGTGTGTCTCGTGTCTCTAATACACGAGACACAGAAGGATAATTATTAAAAAAAATATATTTGAATAAAATATTCACTTGTATATAAGCAAAAACTTCTCATTTCCTTCGGGTGACTCACAGAGAAATATTTATAAATATAACTACGACGTACTGTAGTATGGTACACCACTACGAATCACATAGAGCGAAACAGATTTCGATGTAGCTCATACATTCTCTTGACAACGGTCCTAATTTATGTGCCCCATATAAATTCATCTCTATGCAAGGGATTTGGTGACCGCAATCTTACGATTCGCTAATAATGATTCTTATGCTATATGCCATACTATATTTAATGGTATTACGAATTATTGCGTTTAAAGTAATTTTCTATTGTTAAACATTACATTTTTAAAACTCTCGTGTAATATAACCAAACTTCTCTGAAACGGCTTGAGCGGGTTTTTTTTTTGTGTATATTGGGTAGGTCTGAGAACTATTATTTATACACCTAAGTCATTAGGCCCCAAAGTTTTAATTTTTATTGTTTATATTAAACATATTATATGTATAATTTCCATCACCAAACCCATTTTTTATAGTTTTTATTACCAAAACAAATAGGGGTTTGGGTAAGCCAGTATAATAGTAAGATCACACTTTTTTGAAGCTATACTTCTTTAGGCGCATTATGAAAAATTGATGAGAGTGAAATTTTACGATGCGCGCGCATCGTGACACAAAATTAACAGAATGAAGTTGCCCACGGAAGATGCTGCGAACTGAACGCTACTGAACTTTATTGACTCCTTTTCCAGTCTTTGATTATTTAATTGTAATTAATTATTTGCATGCAATCAAAAACTATTTTTAATAATGCCAAAGAAGTATAACTTCTTACGCGCGTACACGCACCCTTTTTTTTTAAATATTATTATTCAACAGTTCAAGATGAACGTAATCAAGTCATGTATTTATTATTATTATTTCTTGTTTATTACTAGTTCTTCTTGTTCGTTTTACGGGTTTGTTGGTAATTTAGATTAATTTAAAAAAAACCGCTTAATGACGACGTCAATGTTTTATTTTCTTTATTTCTTATGATTTCTGGAATTAACAGCAAAAGAAAATTAATTTTATACACTTAATTTACTCGTGGTATCTTTTGCAATCAAACTTTTTATCCCTTCTTCTTTTTATATAGCGTCAATATCAATTTGTTGTCAAAATTAAGCATTTTATTAAAAATGAAAATTCTTTTTTTGGCTTTATTTTTATTCTTAATTCATTGTGTATATTCCAAAAGCAAAAGGTATGAAAATTATACTTTGTTCAACCTTGTCGCGACTGAGCGATATCAAATTAAGTTTCTGCAAAATTTGGAGACACAAAAATACATAGATGCTATATTCTGGAGACGTCCTTTCAAAATGTTCAGCGATATCCAAGTTCTAGTAAATCCTATGGATTTAGAAATTTTTAAGGAGAGATTAGTGCATTTTGGCATGAATTCAAGAATTTTGTCTGACAATATACAACGGTAAGTATTTGAACTCAGAACTTGTAAGATGCGATTTATATTCCGTAAATGCTACGTTAGCGTAGATTCAGATTTAGGAAAATAATACGAATTAGTCGTTTGGATACCCAGATCACTAAGCTTCATAAAATTTTGAAAAACAGCCTTTCCATTTGCATGTATAATGTTTATTTTTTTATGTAATAGGCTCACCTGATCTTAAGTGATACCGCTGCCCATGGACACATATTGCCAGAAGGCTCGCAAGTGCGTTGCCGGCTGAAATGTTAATGAAGCACAATATAAGAAATATATTTTAATTCCATTGTCTTTAATTGCCTGTACTATAACTATTTTTCCTAACCCGCGATTAAAACTGTGAATTGCTAAACCTATTATGTAAAAACGGGAATACTCATATGTAATTTTTAATCTAATAAATTTTCCAGTGAGTTCGACCAACAAGTAATCCACAGATATTTACGCCTCAAAACAGCGTCTTATTCTTGGAACAATTACCATTCACTTGAAGACGTATACCAATGGATGTCTGATATTGCTGCAAAATATCCTAAACTAATAAAACTCAAGGACATTGGAAAAACTATTGAAGGCAGGGAAATCCTAGCTATGAATATATATAGACCAGGTTCTAAGAGGAAAGTTATAATAGACGCAGCGATGCATGGAAATGAATGGATTACGGCAGAGTTTGTGACCTATCTAGCAAACGAGTTGGTGAAAGCTGATAAGTCGAAGAATAGCAAATTGAGACGCGTGGCGAATAAGTTTAACTGGTTTCTGATACCCGTCGCTAACCCTGATGGGTATGTTTATAGTATGAAAAACGTGAGTACAAATCACTTCATAATTTATCTATGAGTCTGTCATAAATTACACGCTTTATAGTAGTTTGACGTGGCGTTCGGTCAAAGTTAAGGCACCCACAAATGTGATAATAAAACACAAGTTTATTTATTTATTTACTCTTCTTTACATTTATAGAAAAACAAATAATATAATACATTAAAAAGCTTTTAGTCTTTGATGCAATGCTAAATATAATGATCTCTCCTTATATTTAATATAGTTGTGGTCTTGTAGGTTTTTCAAACTCTTTAGATTTGTTTTTCTCTAGGTTCTCTTTAGTTTCTTAAAATAGCTAATGCTGTTTAAACTTTGAGAATACCATATTATATTTATATGTTACATATTCAGCCTCTATATTTATACTGTCAATCTTAACCATATTATCACTTAAATTTTATTTCAAAATTATATATAGAAAAATATTCTCACACTATTTAAGATTTGTACCGTTATTAAATTAGACTTATCCTTATTTATAAAAACTGACTGGAGTTCTCATAATCACAGTGGAACACAATTTGACTGAAAAGATGAGAGAGATTTTTAGTTCAAAGAGTGCTAGAAGACAGAGTTAAATTTTTGGGAGTTATGTCAGTAATAGTGTCTGACTGATCTGTCTTTTCCCAGCGTAAATCCAATTTGACAGAAAAAACTAAAGAGTATTTAAGGTTTTGTGTACTAAGACTGCTTTTTTATATAAGTAGGTTAGTATTATATTCAAAGGCAAATATTTTTACAGGATCGACTATGGCGGAACAATCGGCGCATTGAAAATAACAATACAATCGGTGTCGACCTGAACAGGAACTTCGATTATAGTTTTTGCAGTAAGTATTGAATCTATATGAATTGCTGTTAGTTAGTCTCGCTAAAACTTGAAACTGGCTGGACCGATTTGGCTAATTATGATCTTAAAATATTTGTAAGTTCAGAGAAAATTTAAACGATGGGAACCATTAATAACAAGTACAGAAAAATACTAAAAACGACAATTGAATATTCTAATCGAAAAATCGAAAAATTCGAAACTATTTCTAGCAGGGAAATATTTTGTCATTTTAGAAATAATAAATTGTCACTTGGTTGTCATATATTTACAGACCCTTCAGAGTTTGAGTTTAGCTGTAGTATGAGGTCCGATCTCTTTGGTTTGTATATTTAGATGATACAAAATTCTAAAAATAAATATAAAATAGCTGAGTAGCGAAGAGCCTGACTCTCAATGTTTAACTTATATTCTATATTTAATTAAATTAATGAAATATATAAACATTTCTTAAGAATCTTGGCATACGCGCGTATGTGTCATAGTTGATCATTTCACTAATTCTGTTGTTTACAAATTTACATCGAACCTACGCCCAAGTCGGATGGTCGAATCGAAATAGGGAATAGATTATAAATCTAGCTGTGGCACATGCGCACGGGCATTCTTCGTCTTTGAAGTGATACAGCCCTGCGATTCTGTAACTCACTTTTCGAACTCACACAGCGGTTTTCGCATCGGAGGTCGCTCTCAAATCAGTCGTGAAGCAGTACAGAATCGCAGGGCTGTTTATCTAAAATCAGTGAAGTGAAAGAAGTGAATTATAATGAATCAAGTGTTTAATTTCCTACCCTTGATCCAGCTTTTATTACAATCCTTAGTATTCTGATTCTGCGTTACTCTTATTCATAATAAACAAACTTATGTCACTGATTTACCTACTAAAGCAGTGATTCTCTAGTTCTGTACTTACATATGCTAAATTAATGTGGATTTATATAGGCTTAGACCAATTTTTATTATTGAGAAATAGATAAAGAGTATATAAAATATATTTTTATATATTACAAATTCCAATTCAACCACTTTCGTATATTTTGCCTGGATTTAGCTAGTAACGCAATCTAAAGTTCAATTTGGTCCACCTGGGATTGAAACCCAATGAAATGAAATTGTATTATTGGCATAATTCGATCTCATTCCAGCTCAAGGTGCCAGCAAAGAACCATCGAAAGATTACTATTGTGGTTCCAAGGACTTTTCGGAACCGGAGTCGAGGGCCATTGCCGACTTTGTGAGAATTCACCGGAAGGACCTAAATTTCTACATCTCACTCCACGCTTACGGACAAAAGATTTTGATACCGTACTCGGACAGGGTGAAACATGTTGAGAACTTTGGTGAATTGGTGAGCGTTTTATATTTTATTGTACGAGTTTAAATGACCATACAATAATCATTTATTAATAGTCTAGTTTGTCTATGCGGCTTATAAATGTTGTAAAAATATATTATTGATGATATTTATACAATAATAAAACTCAAAAAAGTCAAAAGTCAAAAATCATTTATTCATATGGGTAACACAATGTACACTTATGAACGTCAAAGAAGAAATATACATTAAATGCTCCTAATTTTACATACTGTCAGTTCTCAAATCAAGGGCGTAGAACGGAAGAGAACTGGCAATAAACTCCAGCAATACATTCCAAAATAACCACGGGTCAAGGCTGTTTTATTTGTTATTAGGAAAATATAATTGACTGAACATTTGTTTCTATAATGATTTCATTATTGAATTTAGTAACATTATCTTAAAAACGTGAAAACTACAGCCAGTAGGTAGGTGTATGCTACTTATTACAATCAAAATATAATTGATTCATTTAGGTATTTAATATGCACTTATGAACGTCAAAACAAAGATATTAAATTGCTTCGTTTTCTGTCAGTGTTCATATCAAAGGCGTAGAACGGACGAAAATACTGCCAATAAACACTTACGCAACTCATTTGAATCGCCTAGGTTTTATTTTACAAACTTGCAATCACGAAAATATTCGCCGTATGGCATTACGAATCAATTTTATTAATTAAAATTATTTTTAAATAGACTTTAATATTGCTAACTATTCATTATAGCAACACTAAGGGTGATTGACATTCAGAAACGAAACTTAACGCTAAGTTGGATCTTGACATACGGGAGTCAAAGTTCGCGCTTCATTTCGTTTCTGGATATCACCCTAAGTGTTGTACATATTGGCAAGTGTACAAATATAATAACGACACTGACAATCAACATCTAAAAGAATGTTGCCATTTGAAGAAATTAGTTCTAATAGTTTTCTGCAAACTGGCTAGGTAAACATAAACATAAACATAAGCGTGTTTAATCAGTTCAAAAGGGCATTAAAGATACACATCAGAATGATTTAAAAAAGGTGATTCATGAAAGGTGATTTTTTGCTGACGTCATACATTGGGCTAGCTGATGACGACGTGTATCTCGTTCTTAATATTAAATTTCTCATGTAAATAAAAAATAATTTTTGTAATGAGAAATAAAGTTCTTTAAACATTTTTTATTTATTTACTAAGAAAAGATTTCTGAAATTATTCGATAGAATAATTGTCATAGGCTCTTGAACTATACGTGATAAGTTTAAGCATAGCAAACATACTAATTCCAGAGATGTGGTGTTGATACATGCAAACAATACAAAAGATTTATTCGCCGCAGTCATGTGGGAGATTCCTCAAGTTGCAATTTATTGATGTAATTTATGTGTGTTAGCAATGTCTCATGCAATGCTTAGAACAATTCATACCTCGAGAACTGAGCGTGTGCTAGTTTTGAGTTATTAAAACTAATTTTAATGAAATGCTACTTTTAAAAACTAATAAATTAATTTGAAATTCAAATATTTATCATATCTATTTATATGTAGGATTTAGACACATTGCATGTAGTACTCGTACATACATATTTGATATTTTTGACGTGAGAACGTCTAGTAAATCGATGAAAGCCGGCTGTATGCACGAAAAAGCATGACTTATTGTCCTGTTACGCTCATTGTCACGTTACGCTCATTGTCCCGTTACGCTCACTGTACGCTTGCCGCATCTATTTATCTTCCACTCGAAAAATCTCTCAGAACGTCACGGTGGAAGGGGTGGATTCTTGCATTCATTATTATTTCTTGATGATGAAACTAAGCCCCAGGTATTAATTCGAAAAGTTCTTCTGAACAGTCCCCATGGCAGTGTACGTCTATACTACACAACGCCAAAGAGGTCTAGCCCATCAAAATCAAGATCGTCGATTCTTCTATTAGACCAGTGCAGATAGCCTTTAAAAATAATAAAAAGTGAAAAAAATTACAGTAGGATGAAACCCATTAGAAAAGCAGGGGAATATGATCATAATGAAAGGAAAAATAAATTACGGTCGATCTGAGGTCGGGAAGGGGTAGGGGGGGAGTTTTAAGGGTAAAAAACGGTTTATCTCGATTTCCGGCAAAACTGAAAGTCCTATCGAAGAAAACTAAATGGCAAAGTTGTAGGTCATAAAAAGATCTACAACTTTTGTATTCACATATTTTTCACATAACCTAAAAATTTATGTGAAAAATTCAAAAAACCAACTTCTTGGTTTTTTATTTCTATCTTTTACAAAAAAATTTTTTTTTAACGAAATTTGGTGAAAACTTACCTTCTTATGTCCCAAATATACTGTAATTTATTTGATTAAACATAGTTATTTTTTCACCTTATTTTGAATTAATATCGAAAAAACACCCTAATTTTCAATCGAAAATTCTGACGTCAAAATTTCAGCTTTTTTCAAAAAGTTGGTGTGCTTTCAGTTTGTTGAAATCTCTACTTTCCTATGGTAAAAAAATATATATATATTACCATAGTAAATCTTCTCCGAAAATGCAAAAAATCGTATGCAGTAACGCCCAGACCCGTCATCCCCTTCCCTACTTCTCTATGAATCTTCTTTAAATTATAATTAGATGCCTATTTATTACCATTTTAAGATAACTTATATATACCTGAGTGACCTTAAAAAAAATTTTTAGCCTTCAGATAGGCTAAAATTTTCGTATTTCATAGAGAAGTAGGGAAGGGTATGACGGGTCTTTACGGGGCGTTACTGCATACGATGTTTTGCATTTTCTGAGAAGATTTACTATGGTAATATATATATATATATATATATATATTTACCATAGGAAAGTAGAGATTTCAACGAACTGAAAGCACACCAACTTTTTGAAAAAAGCTGAAATTTTGACGTCAGAATTTTCGATTGAAAATTAGGGTGTTTTTTCGATATTAATTCAAAATAAGGTGAAAAAATAAATATTTTTAATCAAATAAATTACAGTATATTTGGGACATAATAAGGTAAGTTTTCACCAAATTTCGTTAAAATTTTTTTGTAAAAGATAGAAATAAAAAACCAAAAAGTTGGTTTTTTGAATTTTTCACATAAATTTTTAGGTTATGTGAAAAATATGTGAATACAAAAGTTGTAGATCTTTTTATGACCTACAACTTTGCCATTTAGTTTTCTTCGATAGGACTTTTAGTTTTGCCGGAAATCGAGATAAACCGTTTTTTACCCTTAAACCTCCCCCCCCCCCCCTACCCCTTCCCGACCTCAGATCGACCGTAATTTATTTTTCCTTTCATTTTGATCATATTCCCCTGCTTATCTAATGGGTTTCATCCTACTGTAATTTTTTTTGGTTTCAAATTTATCGGCGCTGGTCTATATATACGTAGTTTGATTTAAATAACAGAGCATTGAATGATCACCTACAGCTATCTAAATATAATAGATATTATTATGATAAATGCTTATTGATTAAATATTAAAATATTTATTTTCATTCCGTGCTATATACTTTGCAGTAAAGGTAATTCTTGTAATTTTTTGACGTTCATATGTATATAAACTGATATGAATTATTGTTTTTTTAATTAGTTAAA
This sequence comes from Pieris napi, assembly GCF_905475465.1. NCBI lineage: Eukaryota > Metazoa > Arthropoda > Insecta > Lepidoptera > Pieridae > Pieris > Pieris napi. The sequence goes on from NC_062245.1 coordinate 1,630,465, forward strand.
GTGTTAACCAAGTAAATCTCTTAAAGTAATTAACAATGATTATTATTTTATAACTAAAAACCTAATCCAATAAAAATTGCCTAGCTCCTTTTTAATCCACCTTAAACAAGTCAAACTTCATGAGAAATCTAAACTAATTCGGCTCAGACAGGCGCTTGAGGTATTATATTTTTCAACGAAGAGAAAGTTATATTAAGTCGTGCCCTGATTTTAAATTTAACTAATCAATAAGGTTAAAAATAGCAAGAGTCTAAATTGGAAATCAGTAAGGCAAATAATTTTTTCTCCGAAGGAAATCAAAATCACTTGGCGCTGGGTAGGAATATTCATGCGAATTTTGAATTTCAAATCACGTTTCAGGAAAATTATGGGAAACAAGCAATATTGAAAATGTATAAAGTGCACGGGGTCAAATACGGTATTGGAACCATTTATGATAGCTTTGGTGAGTTCCTCGAAAATTTACTATTGCTTCAGTGAAAATTCCACTCTTCTAATTACTACGATGACCGCCATACCATGATGACGTCATGCCACTGGGGTAAGTCATTAGTTAGACTGGTCGAGGAGCCTACCTTTAAGTAGCATAAAGATCATCACCTTCCTTCCTCCCACAGATAAATAAAAGGTAAGGATTTTCAAAAACGTCCAAATAGTTTATAGTTTTGCCTTTTTATTTAATAGTACTGTTATTAAAACTGGTATTTTATAAATTTCAGGTTATAGAATCTCGGGTGACAGTGCTTCATGGGTGAAGAAAAATCATAAAGTTAAGTAAGTATTGACTATACTATAATAGACTCTTGCATTGATAATGATTTGGGGTTTTCAAAGGAAAATATCTAAAAGGTTTTCCCTATGCTTCGTGCATAAGCTAAGCTAAAAGGGTGAGTAAAAATAGTAAGTATTACTTATAGCCTCACCTTGAAATAAAGTTTAATTTTAGACTTATTATTTTATAAAGGGAGTGTTATAGTATTACGTCACGCAATTTTTGGAGATTATTGACCCCCTCCCCCATATAACGCGCCGTAACGTTTTTCTGTACCCAAGTATAGTAAAACGTTTCGTGACCACCTAGTGACCCTTTATACCTAAAAGTTACAATTATGTGGTGTAAAGTACTGGAAAGTCAAAAATAATATTAACAATAACGCGTAAAAAAACTTTTTAACCGGATTAAAGTTATGTATTATTATAAATTTACAACTATTTAACATAATTTTAAATTTATCCGACGTTTCGCGTGCTTTACAGCGTGCGTGGTCACGGTGACTGAAGACAAAAGATGTTGGATGTCAAAAAGTATCACAGCTGTAGAGAAAGTTGCCTTATCTGTATTTATTTCCCCGGAGTTGGTATCGACTAAAAGATGGAGGGTTTAATCCGGTTAAAAAGTTTTTTTCTTTAAATGTGTAAAGGTTATGTCAATCAAAGACAATACTAATAATGCGTAATTCAATTCCCTCCCCGCATCGTAACTTTTTACAAAACGACCCCCCGTTAAATTCGTTACGTAATACTTGACCGCTCCCAAAGTCTCCTACGTAAAGGTACTATGAGGTTTGATAGAAAAGCTTTCACAATTATTTCAGATATGTGTTAACCATACTCCTACGTGACAACGGTACATATGGGCACGCGCTGCCTGCGAATCAAATTTTGCCAACCTGCGAGGAAACGCTGGTGGGCTTAACAGAAATATTGACGGCTCGCCACAGACGAGTTGAACCCGTCCTATTTAGCGATGCAACGCGTATACACTTTTGTCTAATTATATTTTGTATTTGTTACTTTTTGAATTATATTTTCTGAATACATTAATGTATTATATTATAGATCTAAGTACATGTTTTAAAAGGGGGTTGCTCGCTCTCCTGTGTCCTTATTAATTAAACTACGTAAGGATGACGGCACTGTACGTTATAAATACAAGTGACTTAATTTAAATGTACATTTGTGTAGTTACGAAATGCACTATACAAAAACATATCAAAACGGACAAAGAAAAAGGCAATATTTCTACAATCTTAGGTTTTTGCTGACATATGTTAATATTTCTTTCATAATAAAAATATTCTCTTTAATCACTAAAATTCTTATTAATAAAAGTGGGACAGTAATCGTTTTAGTCGCGTAGTCATTAAACTATCCAATACAAATAACTTTTAAATTTACTTTAACCCACGTTTTATAACGTGTCTTCTCTAATAGACTTATAATATTACTATTATATTAAAAATTAGAAAACTATATTATGTTACAAACCAAAAAGTTTCTATAGTTATTTTTCTATAGAATGCATTATCTATGCGCTGATTTGACACAGAACCATTGCAAACATATTCTATGTGCAAATAGGCAACTGTCACCAAATGAAATCAGTGAGGTCACGAAACAATAACAATGTTAAAATTTTTACTCTTCACATTACTAATTTACAATGTGCAATGTATTCCAAAAAGATACAAAAATTACTCCCTCATACGCGGTATACCAGTTAATGAGGCCCATTTAAGATTCTTCAATAATTTAAGTGCGCTTTATAATGTTAATTACTGGAGATTACCGGGTCTGGTACACAGGCCCATTGAATTCATAATTGCGCCTACAAACAGAGAGGATTTTGTAAGGACCGCGGATAAAGCTGGCGTGTATTATTCCACTCTCATAGAAGATGTACAGAAGTATGTAATTTGAAGTTGTTTAAAAATCTAAATCAGTCTTATATATATTTAACAATTTACAACTCGTTACAGCAGCTTAGACAAAATATTTTTATATTATATACGATATAAAGAGCTTTAAATGTTTCGTGCTGTAAATACTTTTGGCTTCTTTTGAATTGATATAAGATTAAACTAATTAAATCGTCACAAGTACTTCAATGGTAGTTTCTCTCTAACCGTGCCTTTGTATAGAAAGTGAACATAGGATCTGACAGTAAGGTAATAAACATCAAAAACTATGGACCAAAGCAAGCCATTTCCAATAGAAGCAAGTAACGTGGGAACTTTGCGGTTTAAAAATTATTTAGGTTTTATTAACGTTTTCGTTCGTTTTTTTATCTGGTTCGGTTTTTTGATATTTCACCTCGCTCCAACTCCTACTGGCTCTCTTTGCCTCATCTGCAACTGGCACCAGGTTTGCCTGGGACGGCCTCGCTGATAACGGCCATATATTGAACTAGTTAAGAATCTTAGGAAAAGAGCTGGTTTTTTCTTCTCTTTCTCTTGTAATAGGTCAGAATGCAAAGTGCACGTGGTGGGGACAATGTGCACGGGCGTCGGGCAGTTCAGCGGCATGACGCTTTATAAATTGAGGGCATCTACAGCGCACATTAAGCTAACACAGTATACAAAAGTCATCTAAGTTTATACTTACAGAGCTCTTGATATGCAAACTGTAAAATCCTACATTCGACGTAATATGGAGTCGTTCGATTGGAGGAGTTTTTTTCGCCTGCAGGACATTTACGCCTGGCTCTGGGATCTGGAGACCCAATATCCAGAAGTGATGCAAGTGAAAACAATTGGAAAATCTGTGGAAAAGAGAGATATACTTGCAGTGAAAATTGAACATAAGACTGGCAGGCAATAATTTCATAAAGTTTGATTTTCTAGTCTCGTCTGAATTCCGAAAACCTACACAACTAATACTCTATAGTTTTGAGCTCGGCGAAAAAAAAACAATTATCCACGTTTGTCCTTGCTAAAGTACATAATAATATGTAAATATGTATGTAACGTAAATTTGATATCTACAAATATAAATTTCAAAATAAAAGGAAAAACGAACGACGGTGCGTTGATCTGATAGGATCTGATAGGATTAGAGATACTGTTGACCAATCACAATGAAACGAAACGCGCTATTCTTTCGTTTTTGATTTTCTATGATTACCTTTTAAGATCAAATCTCAAAGACCCAACATTATATTAAAGGACCACGCCAAGACCGAAAGTAATTGTGGAGGGCGGTATACATGCGCGTGAGTGGATATCGCAGGCGTTTGTCACATATTTTCTCTATCAAATTCTGACAGCTGTTCAATCTAATAGCACACTGAGAGTAATAGCTGAGACCTACCAGTGGCATTTTGTACCAGTTATGAATCCGGATGGATATGATTACACGCATAATGCGGTAATATTTATTTTAACATATTTACTATTACATTAATTATAATTAATATTACTATTATATTATAATTATAATTATCTTAACATATTAACTATTATAATAGTAATAAAAGTAGTAGTAGTGTTCAACGTGGTACTGATTACTTGATTTTTAATCCACAAAAATCAAGTGATACTATTGACCAAAGAGTAATAATACATGAGCATGTAAAATAAAATTATGTATTAACGCAGAATCCACAAACATATAAAATACCAATAGACTATTTCTATATCTATATATCATTTATATATGTACCAGCCAGTACACGGTTGACAAGACACTAAAATTTGTAAAATATTTTCATATTATAGGATCGAATGCACCGAAAGAACATGAACCACGTCGATTTGAATAGAAACTTTGGATTGGCTTTTGGAAGTAAGAGATTTTATATGAAATATATCCTATTCGTTTGTACTATTGACACGAGTAATACATATTATAAATTTATATAATTTAACAACTATAAAGTTATTTATAATATTATATATAGTGTTGCAAATAAAATATAATTTACGTTTATATAATCAAAGAAAATTTATTTCAAGACAACTTCTATGCTGGGTATATAACTTATTTTAATTAATACTTTTATATATAGGTACAATATTTTGACCCATAAGAAATAAATCTTATTGCACTCCTTTAACTAAAGCATTCGCGTGTCTCATTGTGGCAAATTGTGTTTACGCTGATAAAAAAAAACAAATAACGAAAGAGACAACTTTAATTAAAACTACTATTTGACGAATTTTTCTTTTATTAATGAGGTGGATCTATAAAATTCAAAGTCATCAGCTAATATTTTAGAACCGTCTTGTTTGACATGTCAAAAAATATATACATACAAATGGCTAGAACCTTTTTAGATCTGGGCCTCAGAATAATCTGTTCCATGATCATTTCTAATGGGCAATTAGCTGATCAGTCTCCTGTGCCTGACTGATGCCGACGACTTTTTGTGTCGAAGGCACGCTGATTTCACGATGTTTTCATCACCGCGAGTGTTCCTCGTCGCACAAAGTCAATTGGTGTACAGCCGGGTATCGAACGTACGAACCCAGGAATGAGAGTCGCACGTTGAAACCTCTAGGCCAACACTGCTTTAAAAAAAATTATAGATATATATTCGAACTAGCGACCCGCCCCGGCTTCGCACGGGTGCAATGCTGATACTAAATACACTACAGAAAAACTGTGCGGCCGGCCGGTACCGCCGCAAACGCTACGTCCCGCAATTTTTAAATCTGTAATAACTTCGAAAATATTCACTTAAATCATACGGTGTAAAGGGCCATATAGATTTATATTAAATGAACAATGTATTCAAGGTATTTAATTGGTTAAGGATTAATGCTGTATTGGTTAAAATCGCTTCGAAAATTAGCCATTATTTGTCGTAAAAAGTAAATGACAAAAAAAAGTTATTGTGGGTTATCCATAAGAGATAGACATATACCATCACGGACTTTTCTGTAGACCTTTTCAATATTTTCAATGTACAATACTTAGTACATTATTTTGATAAAACTCGTAGGGTTCAGCCTGCGTTTGCAATGTAAGCGGAAAAAATGTAATTATTTACTACATCACATTAGAAACCTCAAAAATAACAGTACTTCTCCACTATTTAATGGATGTTATTATACATATAAACCTTCCTCTTGAATCACTCTATCTATTAAAAAAAACCGCATCAAAATCCGTTGAGTAGTTTTAAAGATTTAAGCATACAAAGGGAAGTAGGGACAGAGAAAGCGACTTTGTTTTATACTATGTAGTGAAGATGCCAAGTGACGTGTTTTTATAGCCGTTGGTGTGAGTAGAAAGAAATCTAGCGAGACATACTGTGGTCCACATGCGTTCTCGGAACCAGAATCGAAGGCAATGGCGGATTTTGTTCTTGCAAACAGTCGAGATTTAATGTTCTATCTCGCTTTCCATGCTTATGGTCAATACATGATATTACCGTATACACATATGAAGGGTCATTCAGAAAATTATGATGATGTTGTAAGTTAAAATACGTTGTTAATATTAGAATAAGTTAATTATAGTCTGTTGCCAGCAGTAGTAGCAGAGCTGCCTTGGTCCGTGTTCTTCTTTGGGGCCGTTCAAGTATACGTAAGCAGATTTACTGCAATTTATTCCCCCCCCTGCCTCTTGTCAGTAAATGTAAGAAAAGCTCTCAAAAATAGTACATAAACGTATTAATTTTTTTGTAGGAATCCTCAAAAATGCATTTCATTTTCAAGCATCGACAATGTGTGGGTAATATGTGTAAAAAAGTAAAGAATTACTGTCGACGTAATCACCAAAGACCCCCCCCCCCCCCCTCACCCTATAGTGCCTACGTAATACTTGAACCCCTTTCTTTTGTTTTAGCATAAATAACTAATAGAAAGAAGAGAATTACTTTAAAATGTAATAAACTCAAGTTGAGGAATTTCTCAAAATCTGTTTAATTATTATTTTTAGTTTTACTCACTTTTACGTCTCTCGTCTAAAATTAATTAACGAAACCAAATAATACAATTGGCTAGTCTTTATTAGCATGAAAAACATATTCCACGTAAGCACTGTTTATGTATTAAGATTTTATATGAAATTTTAGCATGAAATGGGTCTTAAGGCTGCGTCCCACATAGCAGGTAGATACGGGACGCAGTATGAAGTTGGCACTGCATACGATACAGTAGGTAAACAAATTGTGTATTACAAAGGAGAAGCATATAAATTGAGTAATAATGTAGGTAATCCGACTAGATATTAATAATAAGCTGTGCCCTACGGTTGCATGTTAACTTGGTCGTATTATATTGCCGTAACTTTTGTATTTTGTGACAGATTTCTACGATTTATATATTTTTTAAATACATGTGTCTTTACTAAGACATCATGGAGAATTACGATCTAGCCTAACAAAAGACTAATTAGTAATTTAAATCCAACCTAAATTACTAATAAGGATATTTAACATAAGTTTCCAATAAAACTACTTACAGTCTTTAATAAATGAAACACACCCTTTCTTGTGCTATTTTGTACGATTTAAATACATTTATATCTTAGAACATTCTTGATATGCTTGTGTTTATTGTTTTGTTTTGTAGGAAGTATACATCTTAAAAACTTGTTTCATTAAGTTTTATTTACATTTGTTTGTAAAGGATAGGATTATCTACAAATAGGTTATCAATTTAATATCAAATCCAAATTTTATTTTCTATTAAAAAAGTGCAACTTTGTTTCTTACAGGCTACATGACATCGGGAGTCAGTGGATGCTGGGTGAAGAAATCATTCAATGTTCCGTAAGTTTGTAATTAAAAGGTTAATAAAAAATTTAACCTTCGACCCCGAATAACTTTAGTAGCACACATAGGATGGATGGGGATTTTTAAAACTTTATTTGTAATGGTAAACCAGGAATTTTAGTTATTTGACCATTATTTTTATTTCTAACTAGCTGGCCTGTAGAACATCGTATCGCCTTACTTGTCGATTCTTTATTTTTTTTAATACTTATTCTGCTATTCGGGACACCGGTCTAGCTAAGATAAAAAAATAAAGTTGATAAGACAACAAATACATTATGTCAAAAAATAAAAATTTACCTTCCCGGAACCTCTCCACTAACACTTGAACTTTATGATATGGTATAAAAGTTCAAATTGACTTTTAAGTATTATTACGAATATTATGTATGGGAATATAGAAAAGTGTTGTTTTTAGACTTTTTCACTCAATTTTATTTAATTTTTTCTCTCCGTAAGAACCACCCTCGTACTTCAAAGAATATTATAAAAAAAGAATTGGCCAAATCGGTCAAGCCGTTTTCATGTTATGTCGTGACAACGGAAAACGGGTTTCATTTTTATATATGTAGATTTGACCGGACTCATAAACTATATTATTTTTATTTATGACATATAATTTTAAGTGGAGATATTTTTTAGATATGTGGTGACGTTTGAATTGCGTGACCAAGGGCAGCATGGCTTTGCTCTTCCCCCCAAACAAATATTGCCGACTTGTAAGGAAACCATGGATGGTCTCATATCCCTTTTAACGCATAAAACAGACAAATTAAAGGACCCGGTCTTACCGAAAACGGGTAGTGGGGATATAATATATATTAATCATGTTATTTTGAAGTTTATATTGATTAAATTGTTTATTTAATAAATATTATTTTATTTTTACACGCTTTATATTAGCTTCACCTGTATGTATGTATGTATGTAACCAACTCCTTCGGACTCGATTTTGACCCACTTTTAACGGACAGATTTAATTCAAACTGTGAGCACCTGTCAAAGATCGATGTCAATGCAATAATCCGAAAAAAAAAATGAAAAAAATAAAAAATAAATACGGTGGCGTATAATAACGTTTAACTAATAATAATAATGGCGCTCTGTGCCATATTTTTCGTCTATCGAGCAACCCACGCTTTTTCACAATAAAACCAGTATTTTTCGTTCATTACCATTTTCAGCCTAAATTAGGAATTATTTTTCACTTTTTAGTTTGATGTGCTTTAAAAGCGTGTTTTTTAGTTTTTTTTAACTATTATTTATTAGAATTACTATCGCCACGTATAATTTATTCTGTTTGAAAGATAGTGCGTAAAAATCTAAATATCATTCATATAGGAAAAGAGAGTGTATGCCAGTAAATGATAATGTTTCTATGTTTGCATTTACTGCCAGTTCTCAAATCATAGGCGTAAAACAGATGAGAAGAACTGGCAATAAACACTGCGTCATTCTTTTATATCGCCAAGTTTTTAAATCGAAATATGTGTCACATTTTAATGCAATTAATTAATTATAATAATGAAATAAATACGGAAAATACTATGTATTTATAGTATCTAGAACTACCTACCTACATGCTAGGTAGTATACGAATTAAATATTTACTTTTTTATTTAAACACTCGGTATAACAATTTTTAAATCGTAAAACATAGAAGGCTGAGGTCAGCATAGCAGCCACAGAAATTAATCTGCTATTATTATGTTGTTATTTGTCATGAAAGTGGAACGTAAGATGCATATGATGTGAACAGCACAATCTGCATGGAATACAGAAATCTTCGATTCGTCAACGACCAATCCCTCTCCGAGCGGCTTGATCCTTTGGCGTTCCATAGAGATGTGGGGTCACTCTGCATCTTCTCCCGCATTTACCATGGAGAGGGTTCAGAGGAGTTGTTCAGATTAATACCTGCAGCTGAGTGTCATCATCGGATGTCGAGGCAGAATACGAAATTCCACCCGTATCACCTCGACGTCCGCCGTTCCACAACTGAGCGTTTTTCAAGGCAGTTTTTGCCGCGCACCACCACTATGTGGAACCAGCTGCCCACTGAAGTAATTCCGAACCAATTAGACTTATTGTCCTTCAAGAAAAGAGCATACCAAATCTCAAATTATAAAAATATTCGTAACAATTTAATTAAATCTCCTTTATATTAAAGATCGAACCATCTTCCCTGTGAGAACATTTGCCCCATTTGCCATTCATCCAGCACATTTTATCAATGTTTTCATTGATAGCTAAATATCACGTGATTGAACAATTTGTCGTAACTCCTGAGCGATTATACAGATCATTAATTTCGTTATCACCTGATAACTGGAAGGATTTATTGCAGTGATTTCTGATTTTTTTATAACCTGTCACATGTTATGAGAACAGTGGTCTACTATATAACAATAAGATTTTAATTGAAACAGAGATAATGGAGACTAAATGTTGATTGCTACTTTAATTGGAGATTTATAAAACCTGTAGACAACTTTATTATGTCGTGATAAATTTATGTCGGTTTTTTAATCGTAGTGTCATTTAATTATAACAATTTAATATATTCTTTTTCGTTTAATGGGCTAACGCAAAAATAGTTTGTCATTTAAACTAGAGATCCCTCAGATTAGCAAATAAAAGAAACTATTGAAATGCTATATAAAAATTGATTCTATAAAGATATTCTGTTTAAAAATCTAATTATAATTCTCTTTAACCGATTTCAAAAACTGAAGGTTATCAATTCGACGCGTAATTTTGGTTCACCATTATCTAAATATCATATGCAAAGTTGGGCGGAGTCGTGAATTTCTATACGAAACTTGTTGCTAAACGCGATTAAAAGCTAGGCAAAAGTTTCTACTCCCAACTGAAATATAATCCACCAAAATGTAATAATTAAAAGCCAACTGTTATTTTTGTCACTGGAGCACCGTTGTGTATTTCACGTGAGAATTAATTTGAGGCTATTATTTTGGGTTATTTTAATGGATTAAAACTATTGCTGTGTGAAAATGCGCGGTGAGTTATGTGAAAATGAGCACGTTTTTCACGTTTGCGGTGTCGAAATTTTCACCTTATTTATTTTCACGTATTTTTCTTATGTTATTAGTGTATAAAATGAGTTCTGTATTCGTTTTATGATCATATTTTTCTTAATATGCAAGTAAGTGAGCCTTATTTTACTGTAGCTCCACTAGATTATTATTAATCATTGTAAAAGTGTAGCCAAGCTTTGGAAAGCTTTTTAAGCAATAAATTTGAATGCAATTTTCTTCCTGAGGTAGTGGGTTTGAGTAATTGCTCATAAGCTGTAGAAAGTAATCCTGAGAATACGGGCATGTAAGACTCAATCGTTGATGTCAGGCGAAAAGGACTGTTCACCTAAGAAAAAAAAATTATGAATGGAATACAGAAATCTTCGATTCGTCGACGACCAATCCCTCTCCGAGCGGCTTGATCCTTTGGCGATGCATAGAGATGTGGGGTCACTCTGCATCTTCTCCCGCATTTACCATGGAGAGTGTTCAGAGGAGTTGTTCGGATTAATACCTTCTGAGTTTCATCATCGGACGTCGAGGTAGTATACGAAATTCCACCCGTATCACCTCGACGTCCGCCGTTCCACAACTGAGCGTTTTTCAAGTCAGTTTTTGCTGCGCACTATGTGGAACCAGCTGCCCACTGAAATATTTCCCAACCAATCTGGCATTGAGAGTGTCCATGGGCGGCGGTATCATTTAACATCAGGTGAACCTCCTGCCCGTTTGCACCCTGTTCTATTAAAAAAATCTGAGCCCGTTAAGACTATAGCGGTCACTCGTTAATCCGGCATTCTTATATATTTATATCTATGAATGAGGCTTTCATTACACGACAAAGCGAGAGCTTAATAATTGCTAAATCCAATATTCTATTATCGACAAATTTAACCGCACCTTAACCCCATTAAACCTTCGTTAACTTTAACATAAGCACACTCGAGTTTAAGCAGAATTTTAAAGATACAGCGATTTTCTTGCCAACAGCCAAGTGATCCTTCAGTCGTTCTCCCCTTCAATTGTTAATGGGATGCTGTTAAATTTATGTTGTAGCCCAGTTCCTTTGTCAGCATATTTTTCTATATAGGTCGGTGCTACGAGACCTAATAACGCATTAGTTGAAGAATCTATTAGAATTGACAACTCAAATTAATATGTATGACGCCTGTGTGTCTCTTAAGGTATTTAATTCAATTAAATTTGTGAATATTGTTAGTTATAAAATTAATATAATATTCATGAGACAGGGGGTCAAGAACAGAGCATGCTTAACATTAGAAAAATTAATAAAATAAGACACTCAAATATAAGAAGCTAGCTTCTTAGAGCTTTACAAAAGCTACTGATGCGCTAAACTATGCTCTAAAGCTTAAATGGAGATGGGCTGGGCATGTAGCAAGACTATCTGACGATCGATGGACCATAAGGGTGACCCGATGGGGAGGCCCTATTGGGAAGCGAAACAGAGGAAGACCGCTCACGAGGTGGGCGGACGACATTGCTAAAACGGCTGGCTCGAGCTTGATGCAACTCACCAAGATATCTGGAGTTCCTTAGAGGAGGCCTTCACCTGCGGAAGGGTTCTTGCAAAATAATTTGGAAATAAATAGAAAAATAGAAAAAAAAATATAATAGTGTAATTTATTTTCTTAAAACTGTATATGTAATAGTATTAAGTTAACTTTGTTCTTTTGCAAGAAATAAAAAGGCTTTTTTTTATTATCATGTTTAAATATTCTACTCGTAGTATATCAGTATCAGCAATGGAGGCGATTTGGTCAAAGATAATCCTCGCGATGTTTTTCCATCACTGTAAAATAAAATAAAAATGTGTTTATTCATAATAATGCATTACAATGTGTAAGATTTGGAAACCTTTTAAGTAAAAAAATCACCTGCATCATGAGCATACCCCACATACGCACCTTCGCGTAGATACCCTCACTTTTACACCATCACACATCACAGTCAAATTAGGTATTACTTAGTTAAATGTATTTTCTCTTTTGTAAATGTTTGAATCCTTTTGTAAATATTATGTATTTTTTTGTGTATTTTGTGTACTTGTGTGTTTTAGTATATATTTTTTGTAAGCTCTAGGATTACGAAAGAAATAAATAAAAACCAAAAAAAAACAATAGCACTATAACCTTCTAGGTCTAAACCTCAGATTTCTGTAGTTTCTGTTCGTCGATGGTAGACGACATAGGCAAGTAGGTAACTAGCCTACGCTTTACACGCCATTGTGTTAAATAGGCAAATAGAAACTGCCCAGCCGGGGATCAAAACTGCGACCTCAGGAATGAGTTGCTTGTCATTTTGTGTACTAATTGGTAACGGAACATCTAGCAAGTCATTGTTGCATTATGGACCGTATTGTCTGATAAATAGAAATAAATATTATTTAAATGTGTTTTTTAATTATTTAATATCAATTTGTTATATAAAGTGATGTATATATATAATATGATTTGGTACGAGATTTTGTCAATTAAAACTCGAGATTCATTAAAAAAGATTTTAATTGGATCCAGGAAGTTGGAATTAGATACTTTTCTTTATTGTCGATTCGCCATTTTTTTACAATCATAAAAAAGTTATAATAATCAAGTTATAAAGCTACGTAAATAAGTTTCCTAACTCAATATTCAGTTTGCCACGACCAAAGACAAAAACCAATTAAAATTCGAAATTTCTTATAGATAGTGGTTATTTATAATAAAAACTATAGATATTGGCCTAGATAATAGAGATATTATTGGTAACTCTTTATAGGTTACATACAAAAATAACTCTTAGCATACATTAAATTATTAAGAAATATACCTAGGCACTTTAAAATTGGGTCGCACAAACAAACTTTGTCGAAGATTAAAATGCCTTTAATTTTATTTTACTGCAACGTAGGTACAAAATTTAATGCCAGATGTTTAAGGCTGATATGTGTGTGTGTGTGTGTGTATGTGTAACGGCTGTTTGCATCATCATCAGGCATCATCTCAGTATGACCCTCCGAGAAATGACTGATTTTCGCGATTTTTTTTGCATAGTTAAAATAAGCTAATCTGTTTTTATTGTTACAAATAAACGCACTAATGAAGAATATAAGATGATTTTTAGTATTTATTAATTAATACAATAAATTATTGAAATCGGTCCTTGATGGTGTCTACCACCGCGGCCGTAATATAGATATGAAATAAAAACTTAGTGAGAGTGCGGTACTTGAGTCCACCAACCATACCATTATGAATTTGTAGGAAAGCCGCTATTGGCCTATGAAGGCTTTTTTTTTAATTTGACAAAATAAATATAAAAATATAACCGCCGCGGTTTAAACTTAAAGTATCGAGTGAGAAATGTTTAGATAAATCGTCTACTTACGGCGATGCCAGGTCCATTCAAGATCCCCACTGCTTCCTCGTATCTTGCTCACAATTCTATACCTTCACTGCTTAAACCTGCTTCGGTACACGAGCAGGGTATAGGGGCTAGACAAAAGGCGACAAAAACCTTTGAGCGGGGAGAAAGACCCTGTATATGTCACGCTCTGTCCCTTTCTCTAAAAAATGCTGTTATTTTATTCGAATTTCGATTTGAAAATTTGAGAGAATATTTACGGCAGTATAAACGTTCCGGTAATGAAAAACAAAAACAAAAGAACACGAGGTTTTTCTCAAAAACCGGTCGAATTTTGTAAAACTATCACGACAAGAGTGTATGTTGATGTCATAATTTTTCAACTTTAAATTGCATTAAATTAAGGCGATCTAGGCAATTCAAATATAGAACCTCACCAAGACTCGAAATTGAAAACTCAATCTAACGAAAACTAATAAAACCGATCTTCACAAACATGTATAAATTCGGATACACTTCAATAAATCAATTAAACGCAACAATACGAAGTATCCCAGCTTTGGCTGTTTGCCAGATACGTGCCTAAAACAACGCCAGTGGATGCAATTGTCTGAATTAATGCAGCAGTTTGATGGATTGCATCGCTGCGGACAAGTGAAGGGTGGATGGTATTAGACGGTGAATCACTTAATTGAAGAGACGTCGCGGTTTTTTGACGTCGCGACAGTTGTCTTGGTATTATTTTCATGTGTAACATGGACTTTGTCTCTATACCAATGCATTGTTATAATTTCGCCCACATCATTGCCTGCGTAGAGACATGTATTTCAAAAATAATATGTTCTCATAAATATATCATATTAATATTAATCTCATAAATATATCATATTAATATTAATCTCATAAATAATCAATTATACCGTCATCAGGAATCAGTATTGGTTAGCCGTCGTAAAATTTGTTACGCTAGTTATTTTTTACATTATATTCTTTTGTTATTTGTAATTTGAGCAGTGTTGGCCTAGTGGCTTCAGCGTGCGACTCTCATACCTGAGGCCGTAGGTTCGATCCCCGGCTGTGCACCAATGGGCTTTCTTTCTATGTGCGCATTTAATATTTGCTCGAACAGTGAAGGAAAATATCGTGAAGAAACCGACATGTCTTAGACCCAAAAGTCGACTTGCCTATCAGATTTAAAAATGATCATGAAACAGATTCAGAAATCTAAGACCAAGACCTATAGAGGTTGTAGCCACTGATTTATTTTTATTTTTTTATTTGTTATTACTGTTCGCCTTTAATAAAATGTTTCGGTATATTAGCTATTACGCAAAATCTAATCTTTTACTACTGCGTTGTGGGAAAAAAACAAATGATAATGTTTGTTATTTTGTTTTAAAATAGAATACTAGTTGTCCTTACCCAAAACATTATTTTCTAGAAAAATTAACACTATAACTTTCGAATATTATATATTTTAAATAATAAAGCAGTATATCAACTATGTGTACGACAACCCGAATTAATAAATCCTTATTGGCACAAAACTATCTCGGCGATTGGCAATACATTTTAATTTTCAATGAACAAGATTAAATTCGTTTCTTGATATAATAAACTTAAATCTGATTGTGAATTTATGTTTTACTAACTTGAAATAAGAGTTTAGTAAAATAATATATTCAAAATATATTTATTTAAAAGGCAGACGGACCTTCACAGAGAAAAACTAAAAATACTTCAATAACAAGTGTAGATTCAGACATATTTGAAGGCGAAATCGTTCGCCGTTACTTCATGTACAGCCCTGCGATTCTGTAACTCACTTTTCAATAAACATGATAAACAATAAACTACAAGCTCCCACCTTTTCAGAATGCCAAATCATAAAATGACTGCTTCACGACTGATTTGAGAGCGACCGCCGATGCGAAAACCGCTGTGTGAGTTCGAAAAGTGAGTTACAGAATCGCAGGGCTGCTAGGAGTAATTTGTAAAGGGCACATATGATTCGCTGTATTACTTTAGTTAACGAGTTACATAGATTAATGGACTTCTTTTATTGTCCATTGAGATAAAGGACCAAAGTTCTATTATTTGTTACTGCCTATAGTAGTTCGTTAATTTTTAGTATTTTTATTGTGTCATTTTGTTTTTCCTATGTGTGTTTTTTGTTTCGTGTGTAATTTTTTTTCTATATTTTGACATTTTATTTTGACAGGATACAAAATACAAAATATGTATAATGTAAAGTTTACAGCAGGTAAACTGCGAAAACTGGTCCATAGGTACCCTTCAACTCTTCATTAACAGCATTTGCCTATATACCACGCTAAATCATAATAAAAACTAAATAAAAACGAACGTTTTAATTTTTAATTCTAATTTTTAATTTCTTTTTTTTTCGTGAAACTTATGT
Source organism: Pieris napi (assembly GCF_905475465.1). Classification (NCBI taxonomy): domain Eukaryota; kingdom Metazoa; phylum Arthropoda; class Insecta; order Lepidoptera; family Pieridae; genus Pieris; species Pieris napi. The sequence continues at coordinate 1,646,786 of NC_062245.1, forward strand.
TTACTTTAATTGTCACACATTTTAGATGTAAGATTTCGTAAGCTTAATACTTAATAAATAAATAACTCTGCCGCGCACCACGAACACATCATAAAGTCTTTCAATTGCCTATACATTGCCTACAAATAATCGTTGTATAAACAAACATTGTTCTAACATTTACTTTGTACTAAAGCAAACAATTGGTTGTGATCTCATTCATTACACGCATTAGATGCAAGCAGCCGACGCAGACGACGTTCCCTGATTTATCGGACCACCTCCTGCCCTTAACGACACATCGTGATGTACGGCTACAATCGCCAGTCCAATGTATGAGATTTAGCGAGAAAAAAGATAACTCGATCTTTTTAAGTTATACTTCTTTTGGCGCGCCAGGGAAAAATGATGAGAGTAAATTTTTACGATGCACGCGCACACCAGCACAAAAAACCGACCTGAACAGCACAGTCAACATTTTAAAATAAAAAAATTCAATTTCTTTAATTATGTAGAAATAATGAAATAAACTTTATTTAACTAGATAATGCGTTATTAAAAAATTCAATGTATTAAACACCATGGGCCATGGAAATGGATTGCGTGTGCCATTTTATGATTGGATAATTGGATATACTTTAAAGCTAATTATATAATATTTAGGTTAATATTCTAACTAAAACAATAAGAACTATTTGGATTTACGATTGTCTGCTTGAATAAATAAACTATTTTTATATGTACAAACTAATTGTAGTTTTGTATGAAAAATTAAACTTATGTTTTTTACATTACACTAGCATTTATTATTATTATATGTACAATGGAAAAGTTTAATGTAGGGTAAATTAAACTTATGTTTTTTACAGCCACAAAACACCATTGAGGAATTAAATTTTGCCTATAAGGCCGCACCCAATTGAACTTAATAAAGACACCTTTAATCAATTCGTAGTTGGCAGCTTAGACATACATTTTAAGAGCACAGTTGCAATTCTCAGGTTCTCATTTAATGGTAAACTTTTAAATTTACTGGGAAATAAAAAGGTTGTGTACCTTTTGCTGCTTGACTAGAATTCGCATAGTAAACGATATAAATTGTATGTCAAACCGATACTTTCAAGCTGTATCGATTGTTTTGGTATTATTAACTAGTATTTTGATAAGTTGGTAGTAAAGCCTCAAGGCTTGGTTATAGCAAGGACTCACAAAGCGTCGACTTCAATAATGTTTGCCTGCCTTTTAAGAATTGTCACGCTCTTTTCTTGAAGGACCCTAAGTCGAATTAGTTCGGAAATACTTCAGTGGTAGGGTAGTAGTAAGAAGACTGAAGTCTTAGTGTAAAAGCATGTTTAATGTTTAATACAACAGGTTATAAAGATGCCCGGCGGAAAAACGCATTTATTCGTTTCGGTATTACTTACACGAATTAAAAATAATAAAATATATGTAGTACCATATGGGAGGTTATCTCTTGTACCACACGTGTTAACCTCAACTGTAAATAGTAAAGAACAAAGGGAATTATTTGAAGATGAAGTCAACCGCGATATTGCACGGACGGACTCGAGTGATTAATGTAGTTTGTACTAACACTTTTGTAAGACGCGTTTAACGCGATTTTAAACGTTTTAAATCTAAATTTTATGTCCGATAGAACAAACGTAAAGCTACGTTCAGCAAGCTTACTATGTTACTTTAATATTAATGTTATAGATTGTTATACAATGGTTATCATTTTATTAATGTATGTCATTGGTCTAAGTATACTTATAAGTAAATACAATTTTTTTAAGACAATTCACACCAATTGACCTAGTCCCGTGCTAAGCTGGTGAAGCTTGTGTTATGGGTACTAGGCAACGGATATACATACATATTATAGATAGATAGACATATAAATACATATTTGAACACCCAAGACCCAAGCACAACTCCAAATGCTCATCACATCGATGTTCGTCTCAGCCGGGGATCGAACCCGGGACCCATGGATTCGCAGTCAGGGGTACTAACCACTAGACCAATGAGTCGTCGTAAACTTCTTTTTAAACGCTTCATCTGTATGTATGTATGTAACCGACTCCTTCGGACTCGATTTTGACCCACTTTAAACGGACCGATTTAATTCAAACTTTGTACACTTATAAAGAATCAGCGTCAATATAATAATTTCATAGGTTTATCTCGAAAAAACAATGAAATTTTTTTAAGTCCGCAAAGCAATATGATTAAATTGAGACAACACGTATTGCTGCTAGGACTAAAAAGTGGAAAATAAATATAGTTTAAAAAAACTATAAAACACTCTCTCTGTGCCATATTTCTCGTCTATCGAGCAACCCACGCTTTTTCACAATAATACCAGTATTTTTTGTTCATTACCATTTTCAGCCTAAATTAGGAATTATTTTTCACTTTTTAGTTTGATGTGCTTTAAAAGCGTGTTTTATAGTTTTTTTTAACTATATTTATTTCTTGTGACTATGTATACAATAAATAAAAATTAAACAACCAGTCCTGTTACATAATTATCTTTTTATCGAAAAGAGTATGTCTTTATAACGAACCTAGCCAGTAATGTACTAAAAGTATTCTCCAAGAAATTAAATTAATGTTTCGTTGATGATCAGTTTACGTCAAATTACGAAAAATATACGCAATTTTCATAATTATCCCTCCACTCGAATGTACTCCAATTTGGAAACGTGTGCGCAACTCAAGAGGCAATAAAGCTCAAGGTTGAACCTTTAGAGTACCCTTATGGTACTTATCATAAATATCTCACGACGCAACATTTTATAATTTGCCTAGAATACAATTACTTTAGCTATTTAATGCTATAAATCTCATCCTGAATCGGAAAATCTCAAATCTTTAGATTTTATTTGATAGAATTACGCAAAGGAATATGTTACATTGGTTTGTAAGTGACAAAACGCTCGGATGTTTTGCTACTACTTCTGAACACAGGGAACAAACGCCCGACTTTATTTTATTTCTTAAATTAATATAATTTATTTCTTTGGAAACATATATGTTACTATACTAGAAACAGAAAAACGTCAACTTAAATATAAAGTTTGAATATTAAATATATATTTAAACATGACACCAGTAAGATAAGTAGAGTAGTTGTGGTTGGTCGAGTCCAAGATACCCATGTACATTTGGGAGTGCTGTGATATATAGAAAGAACAAGCACAAATAGTTAAAATTTACTAACAATGACAGTTAAAAGAAACAGTGTTGACTTAGTGGCCTGCGAGTCTCATCTCTGAAGTCGTTGTTTCCAACTCCAGCTGTGCACCAACAACTTTGTAAAAGAAAACGACGTGAAACCATCCAGATCCAAATAGTCAACGCAGTGTGTCGGCCATGTAGGCTGATCTTTTTTTTTAATGTCCGAGGTGGCAATGGATGGGCGCATTTGTCTCCAAAAGTTGCACGTTTATGTGGGACTCGTCCCACACCAGAATCTCTGCTATTCAGAGACTGGGTAAGCAATACCCTCAAATAGTTCCTACTAAGCCGAGTAACAGAAGCTCCGAGTCTATTACAAAATCAAAATCATTACAAAACACATACAGAAATCTCATTGTCCAAAGGATTTAGCGCCACAGATTTTTTTATACAATAAAATGTTATGATAAGTAGAAAGTATGAAAGTAGGAATTCAATAAGAATGTAATTTTTATGCAATTTGTCTTACAATTCGTGTATTAAATTTTGCCTGAACATTAATATTATTTGGATTTTCACGCGATCGTGCATGATTACATTATATAAGGATTCGTAACCGTACATTTTTATAAATATACGAAAGATATTTAACTGTATTGATAAATATATGATTATTCTGTTCTACGAGGTCAAATATTCCTAGAAAAATAAAATGTCGTCCTTATTGGAGGCGTTTAAGAGGTGCAAATGCAATTATATTAAGTAACCTCTGATCAAAAGCTGTGTAAACTACGGACTTGAACTCAAGATTTAATATTTTTTTACAGAAACCCTGAGGAAGGAAAGTTTGTATAACTTTTTTTGCCGACACCATGCCATTGCCATGCCTCAACCCTGGTCTTCCAACAATGGTTGTTGCTTTTCCGTGCACATTAACACACTTTTGAAAAGTGTGATGAAACTGAACCCTATCGGAATCTAATGCGTAGTTGACAACCGGAATCTAAGTTATCGCCGAGCCTGGAATCTTAACCTATGACTATTAAATGACGTATGAACACAAATATACACATCTGTGCCCATTGCTCATATTAAGTTATTTTTATAATTATAAAAAGGATCTATATACAAGTACTTTTATTCATAACCTTAATTACCTTCCATCTCACACTTCATCCTACTTAGGAAATTGATTCACGATCTCCGCCATTAAGTTGTGGAATACGCTGCCCGACTCCGTACGATTGGCTACCTCTCTTTCATCTTTTAAAACTCTTCTGTATAATCATTTCTTAACCTTATCCTATCCTGATCAATCGTGTCTTGTTTATCTTATGTTTCCTTTTACTCACTATTTGCTGTCCATGTATTTGTAAGATTAGCTTTTAAGTTTTTAGTCTGTTGTTAATATTTTTTTTTTTGTATTACTTTAGATTAAGGTACTATGTATATATATATTTTTTTTATATAACATTTGTTTCTTCACTTCTCGCACGCATCATGTTTCTTTTTTTTTTAGTTTTTCTCTTTAACTAGGGTTGCCTGGAAGAGATCGCTTATTAGCGATAAGGCCGCCCGTTGCATCCCTTATAATTTTTTTGTATTGTGTTTCATTCTTTGTTTTTTGCAACGAAGTGTAAATAAATAAATAAAAATACCTAATACGCGTACCGGCTGCACCAACCACGCTTACCCTATGTCACCGATCTTGTCAGAGGTATGTGAATACGCAGTATGCGTTCTGTCCCGCTCTGACGCCTTTTGGCCGCACCTATATTACGTCATCGTGTGTTAGGTTTTTATTTTTGTTACGGAATTTCTTGATTCGGTCGCCGCGCTCTAAGCCCACGATAAATGCTATGCAATAGCTTAAAAATATCATTTAATTAAGATTTCGTTGATAACACGTTTTTGCATCGTCTATCATTGTTTCGATGTTGCTAATAAGTTACAAATGCATCGGCTTACACAATTTAACTGTGTTATGTTACATCATTGGTCTTAGTAAAGTTGTAAAGTTTGTCCTGTGTCGAAACATTGAAAGAACAAAATGTCTAGTTGTTCTTTCAAGTTGTGATTGTCCTTCCTTAGTTGTCTTCTTTAAACACAAATCACTTAATAAATTAATAGAACCTACGCAGACGTTCGTAAGTATACATTGTATTATCTATATGAATAAATCTAACCCCATGAGATGCTTAATCCAAAGGGCAAAGTTTCATTTGTAGCTTAAGTTTAAAAACTGTTAATACACCCTTGATTCATGGACTATAAAGAGAAGATTCTTATCAGTTGACAGTAAAAGAAAAAGATTTTTAATTTCGATAAAATCAGTCTAGACGCAGAAGTCAGAGGTTGATCTACATATGAGTATATTTGAAGATTTAAAGAATATACCAGTGTAGGGATAAGTTCCCATAACCGAAAATGGAAGTAAAAAATACAGTTGTACCTGTCAAAAGGAAGGCAAAGAGACTGGCAGCCCTCAACGCAGGTAATCCTAGTGTGGGGGCCAGTGCACTCTACTTTACCTAAATATCCTGTATGTTGTATATAATAAAGTTTTTTCTTTCTTTCTTTTAAGTAGGTACACATATTTTAAATACAGAAAAAAAATCTAAACTATTCCTAAATCCAAAAAAACTCAAAATCAAACCGTTTAAACTTAAACTCAAAATATCTTTATTCCCTTCTTTCTTCCTATCTATATGGCCCTTGAAATCATTATACAGCAGTGATCTATTACTTCAGGGTAGGTGACGAAATAGTTTTATGATAGAAAAGTTTAAGTTTTCTTTATCGTTAGGAGAGCTGAACTACTGAACCATTCACTTCGGAATGTCAACCATGTTAAATCCAAATTGACTCGATATTAAATCTACAAACCGCACCATTAGAGTGTTTCGTGTTTAGAATTAGTTTAATGCCGGCTTAACTCCGTGGTTAGCAGTAATTGCGCGGTTTACGCACTGAATTAAGCCTAAATGTAACTATTGATTGACAAACTACGAGGCTAATATCGTGTAGGAAATGTGCGCACACGCCTTAGCATATACGGATACAATTTATAGAATTTTTCAGTTTCTTCAATATTTTATTAAAAGCAGTGTTGGTCTAGTAGCTTCAGCGTGCGACTCTCATACCTGAGGTCGTAGGTTCGATCCCCGGCTGTGCACCAATGGGCTTTCTTGCTATGTGCGCATACAATATTTGCTCGAACGGTGAAGGAAAACATCGTGAGGAAACCAACTTACTTACTACTACTACTGTCTTAGACCCAAAAAGTCGACGGCGTGTGTCAGGCACTGGAGGCTGATCACCTACTTGCCTATTAGATTTAAAAATGATCATGAAACAGATTCAGAAATCTGAGGCCAAGACCTAAAGAGGTTGTAGCGCCACTGATTTATTTTTTATTCAATATTTTATTCGATTTTAAATTTATTTTTTTAGTTAGTTCTCGCTATTTTTGTACCAAATAATTAGTAGATTCATGTTGATTTTAAACTTTTCTTTAAAATATTTGATATCATTTAAAATGATTAACTTTTCATTTCTAATTAATTATGCAATATAAAATTTACTTCTTTAAATATGTAATTAACTCTTTGAAATTCTAAATAAATTTCCCTATTTTTTTTATTTTAAACTATGATACACAATATACAATAAATAAAATTTACTTGGAATACATTTATATTTTAGTACATTCGTTACGTAATATTTGGTTTACAATACTAAGCAATAAAGTAGTAAGTAATATTTTACATACTATTATTCATTATTTGGGCTTTAATTTTAACTTTGTTCGCGACATAATAAAAGAATATTAAAAGAGTAGTGTATAATAATTGACTTGTGTTAGCATAGAATCAAAATACAATAAAATACAGTTCAAACTAGTATCAAGAGAAACGATGTGTAAGTTTTCAAGGAATAAACTCAAAAACTGTTTTCGACCATTTCAAAAATTCTTTCAGCATTGGCTATATGTATTTTCAAAAAACTTTAAAATGTCCGGCCAGCCAGGACAGCATCCTAGTTCGTTTGTACATTTATTTTAATTATATTAAAGTCTTAAATAAACTTTTGTTTTATTTATTTGCACGATTATGTAGGTACGATTTTGTTCGAAGATTCTGCCAGTTACAATGAAAAATTTTCTGAGATAAATTGTTCAAGTTTTGATTTACATATGTAATTACAACGTAACTATATAGTAGTAGCATAGTAAATTAATAGTAATAATTATATGCTGCAGTTAGCATTGGAACTTTCTTAATTCCGAGGCGTTATATTATATATTAACTATTAAAAAAATTACATACAAAATTTCGTAGATGTTTCGTATTGAATGAAATAACTTGATTTTTTTTTTAGAACTAGGTAAACTGAGGCTCATTTGGTGTTAAGTGATTGACACTCTCGATGTCAGAGGGTTCGTGAGTGCGTTGCAGGTCTTTTAAGAATTGGTACGCTCTTCCAAACATGCTAATAATGGTAATATCTGTACTACTTACAAAGTCTTATCATCCAATGGGTTCTTCTCGGAAATCTCTATTTTATTCACCGCCATTATATAAAATACCTTCAACCAGTGGCAAGTGAAAAGTAAATAGCCTTACTAAAGACAAACGATGACGTCACGACAACGGCGCGACAATTTATCACAATTAGCGACGCCACGAGCTATTTTGGTAAAAGTCGCTCGTCTGTAACCGACCTATTGGGGTTTATTAGCTTTGTCTTAAATTTACGATGTATGGATTAACTACGCAGTTATCTTTAAGGGTTTGGCTGGTTTATTAATTTATTAAACTGTCTCTATAGTTTTTACTTTCGGTACTGTCCGACTTTCCTTTTTCACTAGCCTAATTTACTTTTTTGCGTATTTAGATTTTCTATTATTTAAAATATTGCTTTGACTCAGGAACCACAAAATACTCAAAACGTTATATGTGAAAGTGGACAAGTGGAGGACTTTCTTTACCAAATTGTTCATTGCTTGTTCGACAACACACAGCGAGATCAGATTCTAATTATCCTATAATTTTTGGTCCGTGGGGTGCTAGCACTACAAGGCTTTTTAAGGAAATAGCAAAAAGGTTAGTCGACATCACAGGAGACCGAACAGCTGGCAGCTACCTCGGACAAAGAATTCGTCTAGCTTTTGAAACTAACGCTGCCAGTATCTTCGGAACCTTGCCTATGGACTCCTCTTAATAATATATTTTAGTTATTATATTTTAAGGTTAGTTATTGTTTTTTGTCCTATTTGGTGCCTTAAATAAAAAAAATACTCTTATAATTAACTAGCATTATTATATTCCAATAAAATTAAAACACCCAAGTCTAGTCTTTGAACCCGGTACTTCTAAGACAGAGGTTGTTAAAATATTTATAAGTATGTAATTCTCGTGTCACGAATCGGCTATCCCCGTTCGGAGGAGTTTAGACGGATTTTTATAAAATTAGTGTATGGTAGTGGTTGGTGGTAGGTCACGTCGAAAACCATTTTTATGTTCCTAAGTGATACGGGCAGGCTATATTTTATATCTACATCACCACCAAAAATACTTAGATTACTTTTATAATTGTGTATTAATTTATCTGTATATTATTTTGTTTTATCCTTACGATTAGATTTAAGTAAATTTGACAACAATTGTGTAAGTTCATAAACATTTCCTTAATAACAAAGAAGAAATTGGTTAAGACACTAGTCCGATTTTCCTTTATAGCGGTGAATCCTGGACAATACAGACATCTTAAAGGAAAAAATAGATGCTCTGGAAATGTGGTGTTGGAGGGATGCTAAGGATTCCATGGACAGCTAAGGAAACAAACGTGTCCATACTTAGATGGTTACAAGTAAAAATAAGTATTTCGACACTTTGTTACCAACGCATCCTAAGCTTTTTGGCCATGTATCACGCAGAGATCCAGAGAGCCTAGAAAAACTCATCGTGACTAGCAGAGTGGGCACTAAATCTCGACGCCGATCCCCAACTCGCTGGACCGATCAAGTAAAGACCCTTACGGGTCTTACCATCACCCAGGCACAGAGGCTTGCCGAAGAGAGGGGAGAGTGGAGGAAGTTGTGCGGCCACTAACACGACCTTCAGAAATAAAGAGTGCGACTGAAGAAGAAGATAAAAATTAATCTTAAATACTGGCTACACAATGTGAATTACTAACCAGTGAATTGCAGCAAGTTTCATTGTACGCTAATTAGCCGTGTAATTGCATTTAGATACCGAATTGGAATGCCATTAGCGAATCTATCCCCTAAATAGTCGTAATCGCTGTAAAACGGACGTTAAGCTTTGTAATTTGTGTTAATTTTTGTAAATACAGTAAATAAAAGTTTATTACTATAGGTAAGGATATTCATATTTTTTTAATATATATATAATAGGGGGGCAAACGAGCCTGCTGGACGCCCAAAAAGGACAGTCATCGCAGCCCATAGACACCCATTTAGAGTGGGTGCGTTGCCGGCCTCTATTTTGAATAGTTGGTCGTATCTCTCAGGGAAGACCCCCACCGGGAGTCAATTCCACAGTTCGCAAATGAAAATGCCTTGTGATTCAACTAAATAAATGAATTTTGATTTTGCTCTCGCAGCAACTCTTCTCCAGAGCCACCTATTTGTGTAGGTTATGGGGGTATAACAAAGGCTTATGTACTCGTATGCTATAAATAAATAAATAATACATTAATTAATTATTTAAAGTAACATTACTCTATGTATATGTTATTATTATTAGCGGTGTCATCACACGGCTGAGTAATATATATTTTAAATAATTAAAGAAATGTGAGACAACGGGTATTAAAGTAGTTTTTGTTATTCGTTACAAACATCTAATAATATAACAATAAAGTATATAAAAGCAATGCAGAAGATTAATTAAAATTTGTACACACTGATGTACTTCTCATACAAACAAATACTAACATACATACTGTATCTGTACGTACTGAAAGTTTATGTAACATTTATATATTCTTTTCATATTATGAAATGTAAATTAATTATTTCTTAAATTGGATGTCCCTAGTGTGAGCTAGCAGCTACTAGCTGTACGAATAGCAACCATGTGTTTTTGTGTAATAAAACTATTATCGACACTCTATTATATACAGGGTGGCCAAAAAGTCGTGGATCAAACGCAAATAGGGGATAGATGAGGTCATCAGCGGCAAAACATTGTTCTACGGGAGGTCTCTAAGGTCAACCCTTGCAGAGTTATGATTTATTTTGGTGTTTATATGAAAATTGACTTTTTTTTACTAATTCTTATTGAAATTCGAAAAAATCTACATCCTGTATCTTTTTCATAATATCCACTAGATTGGTACTGATGAGTTCTTGCATTAGACATACTATTTATAGTTGTTTATTAAGTGTATTGAAGATAATATTAAGTTATACGATGTAAATTTTTTTCAAATCATAACTTTTAGTTTATTTCGGACCCCACTGTGAAAAAAAAAATACTCTACCGAAAAGTGACCCTGTATTACAAATTTTGGCGCATTTAATAGGGATTCTGAAAAGCTATTACACATGGCCATAAGTAGCTCTAATATCTTTCTAGGACGAAAAAACAACAACGATTCGGACTTATGATAGATTATTTAGCTACCTGTGACCAGTACTGTGTGGATCAGACTAAATTCAAAAAATTGGACAGATGGCTGGAGGGTTACGATGAAATTTGATTAGACGGTGCAGATTAAGTATTATGGTCAGAGTAAGGAATTTTGAGCATATTTTATTGTAAAATATTTTGTTTCCTACAAACAACCATTGGGAAATAATTGTTTTAATACAATTATTATTTCACAATCGTTGTTTGTAATTCTTCCTAGAAAGATATTAGAGCGACTCATGGCCACGTGTAATACCTTTTCAGAATCCCTATTAAATGCGCCAAAACTTGTAGTATAGGGTCACTTTTTGGTGGAGTAATTTTTTTTCACAGTGGGGTCCAAAGTAAAGAAAAATTTAGGATTTGAAAAAATGTTATATCGTAACACTTAATATTATCTTGAATACACTCAATAAACAACTACAAATAGTATGTCTAACGCAAGAACTCATCAGTACCAATCTAGTGGATATTATGAGAAAGATACAGGATGTAGATATTTTCGAATTTTAAGAAGAATTAGTAAAAAAAGTCAATTTTCATATAAATACCAAAATATATCATAACTCTGCAGGAGTTGACCTTAGAGACCTCCCGTAGAACAATTTTTTGCCGCTGATGACCCCATCTATCCCTTATTTGCGTTTGATCCACGACTTTTTGGCCACCCTGTATAGCGTGATATAACAAATGGGAATAAACGACCAATATTTCTTAATTAACTTAATAACGCAGTAATGGACTTATTCATCGTAATTAAGGACTGTCAAATGTAGCCACATCGACAATTAGCGAATAAAAGATTGATTGCTTGCAGTAATTAGCAACGGTTCGGTAGCGCCTCATTTTTAACTGTTGAAGTTTTGACGTCAGGTTTTATTTTTACCGCAAATTAATGGTGGCGTTGAAGAATTTGTTTGCAATTTCTTGCAGTCGTTTGGTTAAAAGTTAAATGGTATTTGGTTCTCGTTTCTCAAAAATACAAAAACGACTATTCCATAGTTTTTATCATCACAAGCATAACAATATGCATAATTTTAATTTAAAACAGTGTAGGCATAGTGGCTTCAGCGTGTGACTCTAATCCCCGAGGTTGTAGGTTCGATTCCTCGGCTGTGATAATATCTAAGAATATTTAGCAATTTCATGATTTAAAGAACTTGGCGAAATATTGTTTTAAAAGTTTGCCGAAGCTAATTGATATTTACAAGTTTTGTTAAAATAACTGTTAAGGCAACCTTGCGAAAATATATAATACTATTGTTGTTCGGAATAAACCATGTAGATGAGTTTCATATACGAAATTTCACTCGTATCATTTCAACGTCCGTCGTTCCACAACTGAGCGTTTTTAAGGCATTTCGCCGCGCACCATCACTATGTGGAACCAGCTACCCCCCACTGAAGTTTTTTCCGAACCCATTCGACTTTAGGTCCGTCAAGGCAAACTTTCGGGCGTTCTGAGTGAGTATCCAACTGGTAAGTTTCGTGCACGTTTTCCCCTTGTTCTATAAAAAAGATATGGCTATGTTTTTTCGGTTAACAACCGTAACCTAAAATCAACAATATAATCATTTCAAATAGCAATTATATCGAAATAATCGAAGTAGGAATGTGATTAGATATCAAATTATCAACAAAACAATACACAAGCAATAATAAACTTAACGTACCAATATGAAAGTCCAAAATTGATTAAGATTATAAAATTAATATTGAAGCATTTGATACTAGAGTAGAATCAATTAACTAGTAACGTTTAGCAAAATGTTACTAAAATTTGTTTTATTTGGTGTTCTACCTTTTGTTTTAGCAGAAAAAGTAAGATATGATAATTATGCCTTATACAAACTACACCCAAGTACAGAGGATCATGTGGACTTTTTGAGAGATCTGTATGAAGAATCGGATGGATTGGATTTTTGGATACCGCCAGTTCGGAAGGACGAATATGTTAGTGTTGTCGCTTCGGCTGAAAAACGTATGGAGTTTGAGCATTCCCTGAAGAAGAGAAGTGTCAATTATGAAGTTATGCTACAGGACATACAACAGTAAGTTTTATATAATAACTAGCAGACCGGCCAAGCGTTGCTGTGGCTAAAGTTTTGTTATATTACATACCTAGTAGCAAACTATTCAAGGGAAACGGTAGGAGAACACCAGTCTTAGCATAACCGCCATGCTCTTTTGGTGGTTATGCTATTAAATTGTAGCTTAAGTGAAACGTTGGTACTTTCAACATAGCGCCATCTGTTAGAATTGTGTCAAATAATAAACAAATAATTTGCAATAAAATTACAATGCGGGTATAAATTGAGATGTAAGCTATCATATCTTTTAAGTTGGATCAAACTACACACGGTGTGCAAATTTGATTGATATCGGTTCGGTAGTTTAGTAGTCCATAGCGGACAAACAACGTGACACGTAATTTATATATATTAAGATTTTTTAGTACATGTATTGCAAGACAGGGAGAAAATGCTGCTAGTATAAAAGGTACTCTGCCGATTACCAATACTATTTACAACTTTTAACCTTTGAACAATATTTTTTAAAGTAGGATACCATGTATGTACTATGTAGATCACACACTAAAAATAAGTCAAGTAAAATTAGATGCTAAATCATTAAAAAATATTATATAGAGAAGAGTTTGTTTAATTGAACGCGCTATTTCCGGAACTTCTTACCTTTTCTCAGTTTGTCTTCATTCAATGTTTGTTGTTTGTCTATGAAAACTGTACTCATACTGAATGGAAAGTATTATATAGTAATTTTAAAATTTACCTTTGCACCTTGCATAATCATTACACTTTTCAGTTGTTTGAATTTAAAGAAGACAAAGACTTAATATCATATTTGCACGCAGGGTTTTTAATGTGTGTTGTACAACGGCCTTACAATTATTTTTAAATAAAAATTAACTCCAATCCGCATAAAAGAACAGCCTTACACTTTGCCCTTTTCGTTTACAAAGTAACCGGAGTAATCTACAAGTACTTACCTGTCTTACTGGCTAGACCAAGAGCGTACTACAATCTCAGCTTGACAGGAGCAAAATGCTTAAGTGACGTCCAACGTATCTTTAAACAGATATTTGACGTCATCGTGACAATAAGCATAATATATAATAAGATTGGTCTTTGCTGTAAATCTGTTTGATTTGTTAAAATTAAACCAATAATTTATAAACTATTTATAGGCAATAAATACGTCAATGCTCTTGAAATTAGCAAAAGTAACGAAAGTAATATTTCATTACAAGATAATTAAAGATAAATCACTCAGAGTTTCATTAAAAATTTCTAAGGTGTCATCACGATTTCAAAGAAAAGTAACTTTTCCAACTGCAAAAATTGAACTAAAGATTAAAGTGATTACATCTGGCTAAAGTTAGTTGGACAATTTTAAAGTTTTATTACTTGTGACCTTACAATTTATGTAATTTAAAAGTTTTAATCGCTTGAGGAACTGGGGTCGGATGACCATCGCCATAATGGATCAATTTAAACCACAAAATACCCAGCTTTTTGGCCTTATATATTGAATCTGTTTTCTTTATCATTATTATTTTAGTAACTATGTGATTAACCTTCTGACACATGAGCCGTCAATTTTTGGTACTAAAGCCTCTTGACACCATATGATTTGTAACATACAGGGTGTCCCAAAAGTCGACGTCAAGTCGAAATTTTCTCATAGGTAATGCCACACCAGTTATAAGAAAAATTAAAAAAAAAAAATAAGTCATGTATTTTTGAAGTTATGGATATTTTTGAAGTTAATCCAGAAAATGCACACCATGTGACAGTTTTTTCATTCCTGTTGTTACAAATATTTACTTTTGGCCAATTTTTTTTTCTCTTACGTCATCCCGAATAGTGCTTTATGTAATGCCGCTAGACGTCAACTTTTGGGACCCCCTGTATATACAAGTTAAGACAAATAAATAATTTATAAATTATAAAATAACTCGTTTTAATTGCTTTTCTTAGCAATTCGTCAATTACCTCGACTATTGGGCGAGTCGCAGCCCGCATGACTCGTCCATAAATATCATAAGGATATTTCTGGAGCAATTGTCGCACGAGCTCGGCGGGAAACGCCAAACCCACGAGACCTAGTATAAGTAAATAAAGTCCCTTTTTAGGAAAGGGGAGATAAGACACTCCCTGCTGCTCATCTTCTCAGCCACAGATCTTCTAAATCGCGTGCCAGAAGGGCTATCGAGTCAAGTTATGTAAATTATATAGATAACAAGCTGCCCCCGCGAACTTCATTTCTCCTTAACGTGATTTTACTTAGGCTACCTTTTTAGTACATATACCAACATGGAACATTTTGCTATGCTACCCCAGAGACTGTTCGGTGTTCGGGAATTAAAACTTTTTAGGTTTTTCTGTGAATGTTTCTCTATATAAACCTTAGAGTTCAAGTCATAAGTTTTTAATTAACAAATAAAACATAGGCGTTGATTGTAGAGGGGTGAAAATAAAGGGTTGTATTATGTATCATAAAAAAAATAAAAACAAAAAACTTGTCTAAAAATAAATAAATAAAATTAGGGATGGAGCACCCTTACCATTTAGAGGGATGAAAAATAGCTGTTGTCCGATTTGCAGACCTAACCGATATGCAATTTTTTTTGTAGTTAACAAATTTGATTTGATGACAATCGGTCCAGCCACTTCGGAGGAGTTTAATTACAAACACCGTGACACGAGACTTTTATATACTAGATAAATATTACATATATTACAACTTAACAATAACGATATTCTGGTTTGTCCCTGTTTTTATTTTAGAGCTCTAGATGACCAAATCATATGGAGAAAGAAACGCGATGTAAGAAATGAGATGTACTGGACAAATTATCAAACATTGGAAGATATTTATAACTGGTTTTACTATTTAGCTGAAACACATAGTAATATAGTGTCAATAATTCATGCTGGAACTTCATATGAAGGTAAGAAAATGTTCTTTATTGTACTACTGACAACTTCTGTTTTTCCACGAATTAAATAAATATCAACTTCGTTCAAATACGTTGCTTACTTGAACAATCAATAATTTAAACATATTTAACTGATTATTGATATACCGAGTAGCTTAGCGGTTAATGTACTTGAGATATGTGGTTTGCAGCCTGCGGCACAAGATGCTTAGCCTATGGATAGCAACAAATGAAAGATCATACAAGCATTTAATAAAGACTATTCTGTAAAAGTATAAGTAATACTTTTAAAAAATGAAGTTTGATTCACGGAAAAATATTTGGTATAAAAGTAAAAGGAAAAAATCATTTAATCGTATAGGTAACTTAATGTACACTTAGAACTCGTCAGTAAAGAAATACACATACATATCTTCTTCACCTTCTAATTTTACATTTACTGCCAGCGATTTGGCATTCTGATAAACAATAAACTACAAGCTCCCTCCTTATCAGAATGCCAAATCGTAAAATGACTGCGCGATTTGAGCGCGACCGCCGCTGTTTGAGTTCGGAAAGTGAGTAACAGAATCGCAAGGCTGTTCTCAAATATCTGGTAGGTCTCATTGATCCCTTTTGACACTGAAATTTCAGGTAGAAACATCACGGGTGTCAAAATATCCAGGAGATCCGGTAGAAAGATATTTATGATAGAAGGAGGGCAGATCGGCGCGGATTGGCTCTCTCCAACCGTCGTTACGTACCTGGTTGACCAGCTCGTTAAGGGTGAAGACCCCGAAGCGTTGGCAGCTTCGCAGGACTTCGAATGGCATATTTTTCCAATGGTGAACCCTGATGGACATGAATACACCAATGATGCTGTGAGTAATATAAAAAAGTTCGTCGTTCGTTTGTTCGTTCGTTCATTCATTTATTCGTTCATTAGTTCGTTCGTTCGGTCGTTCGTCATTGTTTATTATAATTGTTTTTTTCAACCTTTTACTGCTTCTGATAGTGGATTGAGTGACTTATAAAGTGTAATACGTATATACTATACGTGTATGTATAATTAATACATTCTTCTGTGTACTTGAAACCTAAAGCTAAGATAATTTTTAAAGAACATTCCTCAATATGATTATAGAATCTTAATTTTTGATATAACTTATAAAAAAATTGCAGATAATATAATAAAATATGATTAATTTGTTGTCATTCACTATTAACACCACACAAAAAAAGAATACACAGAAACAACAACAATGAATGAAGTATAGTAATTTAATTTAACAAACAAATCTATAATTTATTGACAGTCAACGCCAAAAGGGAGTTCAGGGCGCCAACTGTGTTGGCACTTGTAATTGACGGAGACAGGCTTTTAAATAGTTTCGCTTCCTCAAACGTCGTCATACTGTTGCCGTTATTTTGGCAAAGAAATAATTCAAGTAAACTGAATATTATAATCGAATTGAAGTTACTCAGTACCCCTGCCCTATATTAAAATACGTCAGACTCAATAGAGATCAAAGTAAAACATTCATTAATATTGCAGGTCCGGCTTTGGGCGAAGAATCGACGACCTACGGGCTCCGCAGTTGGTGTTGATCTTACAAAGAACTGGAACTCGCAGTGGGGAGGTGAATAATTTATGAAAATTTAACTTAATAAAGTTCAAATAGGTTATATTGTCTACTATTAAAATAATCTCTAAAGATAGAGTATATTGGGATGCTGATTACATCAGCAGATTTCATTTTGATGGGAGAGGACATTGGCGTGCAGGCTACTGCAGGCTTCAACTGATTCCTTTTCCATTCGAGTGCTTGGACGCGATGGCATGATTTAATTATTAAATATCATAGTGTGTTTCTGAATGCAACAGTGACTGATATTGAAATAAATTTCGAAATTTTTTGGGATTTCATTCAAAAATATAAAAATCAAAATACTTTTAATTAAATCAAATGCTACATTAGGTTTTCTTTATATTAAAAACGTTTAAATTAAATATATAAAATGAAATAAATCAGCCTCCTGTGCCTGACACATGCCGTCGACTTTTTGGGTCTATTAAAAGCCGTTTTCCTCACGATGTTTCCTTCACCATTCAAGCGAATTTTAAATGCGCGCATAGCAAGAAAGTCCATCGGTGCTTAGCCGGGGATCGAAACTACGACATCAGGGATGATATTTGGATGCTGAAGCCACTAGGCCAACACTGATCAAAATGGAATACTTGATAGTAGATATAAAAAATCTATTTAATTTATGTCCTGAGTTTGTGCTCACAGCTTGCTTCACTAATAGTTTTATCTGTATCATTATTTTTTTAAGTTTTTTGATACAACATATTATATATTATTAAGAGTAACTATAGTGTGTGTTTACTACTTTTTTGTGTTAGTGGAGTTTTATGTGTGTGCGTTATAAATAAAACTCCACAATCGACAATGAAGTCTCGCTGTTCTTCTGATCTTAAATATTTTCGTTTCAGTAACTGGCGGCAGTTTCAGACCAGCAGACCAAAATTATGTGGGTCTAGGACCATTTTCCGAGCCTGAAACTAGAGCGATGTCTAGATACATTGAAGGGATATCTCGAAATCTCATAGCTTTGTTATCATTTAGAGGCTTTGGACAAAGATTCGTAATTCCAGCTTATCCTGTCTCAAATCACGAAATAATGGTACGAAATGTTTAATTTGTTTGTTAATATAAATATATGAATAATTAATTAAAAGTTCACAGTCACGCGTACGTATTTTAAATGTATAACTTTGGTGCATTTTCAACGCAGCTTAAAAACTTCAGAATTAACATATTTTGAAAATGAATATCATATAAATTACAAATCCTGTAACCGCCCAATGACAAACACATTTCTGGACTTGGTCAATCAACCAATATTACGAAATAATTTAAAAAAATGCTGTAACTTAAACCAATGATTATAAAACTATATACATCACTGTGAAGATGTTAGCATTCATTATATGTTAGGTTGTTGAACTTTATGTTTTTTAGATAAAGATTGGTAGACGAGCGATGGGAGCTCTCGCTGTTCGATACGACACGCAATACAGAGTTGGCACATCTAGAGATGTATTTGGTAATTTTTTTAATTATTTTACTTTTTTTTTAATTTGTCGCTACGCTAAAAACTAGGTTAGAGAACGAAACAAAGATTCAACATTGATTGACCACAACTAATGAATTAGTTAGTGATGTCGTTGATCGTTGGAAGATGTGATAGGATGCTACTTGTGTGGACACATTTGCCCCGTCTTGCCTCCCTCGGACAAGCAAAAAAGGTGGGACTGTCGCAGAGCAGGTGGAAAATTATGAACGGAATAAGTATGTCCTCCAACTTTGAATATGTTCCCTTTGGAGTAGAGACTCATGGGCCGGGGGCTTCAAATGCACAGGCACTAATTAAAGATTTAAGTTGGAGCCTGTTAGTAGTTGACTCCAAAGCTGGTGCTTTCCTAGCTCAACGAATAAATATCGCAATACAGCGAGGAAATGCTGCCAGCTTTAAAGGTACACTGCCACAGAGATCAAACTTTTTAAATTTGTTAATTATTTTTACTACGTAATACGACTACTAAATAATACTGTTTGTTTGATTGTTATATTGTGAAATATAAATCAAGATTTGATTAGGTATAGGAATGTTTTATATCTAGCGTAGTTTGTGTGCCCCGCCATACCATATTGAAAATTCACTTAGTTAATATTTTTTTGTAATACGTGTCTTTCAACAGATGGCGCCACCGGTGTAATTGGTGATTGGGTTAAATTCCGCTTTAATCCACCAATTGTAGCGACATATGCACTACGTGACAATGGTGCTTGGGGTTATCTTCTACCAGTTGGACAAGTGCAGCCAACTTGTGAAGAGACGTATGATTCTGTTATGTCTATTATTCGAGAGGCGAAGTTAGCTAAAGTTTTGTAGAATAAAGATAACAAGTGAACAGGTTGTTTCATTTATAGCTGATTTTAGCTTATTAAATTCAAAGACACATCTTACCTTACCGCATGAGAAGAAGTACTGTCTCATGTTGAAGCGCATTAAGAATAAATTAACACTGTTTTTATACAACAAAAAGCTAGAAACCCAACGGGAGTTACAGCTTGACTACGTTGTTAAAGTTTTTCTGGGAATTATTAGTAAGTAATGTTCTATAAGATCTCGGTTTACTTGTACCAAACGGATATTTGAAACGAAGGCTATTTGTAGTACCTAGGGGCAGAACGAATTTGGAGCATAACGCCCCCTTAACAAAGAGGTCGCGAGTGCTTAACACGGTCTTTGTAACGATCGATTTTTTTATATGTTTTCAGATCGAATTCGCTAAATAGGGTATATATAAGTAAATATATAAATAAATCTTTTAAGACAGAAGAAGTTACTGACTATATCATAAATGATTCTCAACGTTGATGTCATTGAAACCTGGGCGAAGTAGATTTTTATTAATATGTCTGAAGTTAACACTTAAACTAACTAACGATTCAACAATGTAGGAAACATTGTATGCAAATTGATGTCATTGGCTTAAAAGCGATATGACAAATTCAAAGAAGGTTCACGTACTTGTCTATTGATAAATAATCAAGACAACAGACACAAAATTAAAAAAAAGTTAGTTGTTTGTTTCAGAAGTAAATAAGTTCTCTACTATAAATTATAAAATTGAATGTAAAGTCATCCCTCATACAACACGGTTGATTGGTTCCGCGTTATAGGAAACACATTGTTGAAGTATTCTCGCGCTTGTAAGATATGCGTTTGAACGAGACATGTGCGTACAAATCATAATAAATGTCAGTGACATACAGAAATATAACGTGTGCAGTCCCCGCGTTACATGGAAAATACCCGTGTTATACGAGGGACTGAAATCGCGTAATTTTAAAATGCGTTATAGGAGTACCGTGTTATAAGGATGTTTACTGTACTAGTGAAGTACATACTAGAAACAATACAAAACGTAAATTGTTGTTAAAAATACTAAATAAATACTTATAGTAAAATTAAATATGTCTTCTTTTTATCTTCCTTAACTCATGTCTAGATTACTACGCCGTCAATTATATAGATAACCGGTATTAATTTCATTAGTTTTATCTTAAACTTACTCAATTTACAATTAGATTATTAATACCGATAAACAGTTACACTAAGGTTTTTATCAATAACATTCAGTTTGTCCGTGACTGGATTAATATCAATATGATCAGGAATATTGTGTTTTTTCTGACATTTACTTTAATAAGTGCAAAATTCAAGTTTGATAACTATACATTGTATAAAATATTACCTGAAAATGCAAACGATATTCAAGTACTTCGTAATATACAAGAAAATGATCAAAGATATGATTTCTGGACAAACCCGGCTCCCATTTTAGACTTTGTGAATGTAATGTCTAGTCCAGAACATAAGAATGATCTGGAGGTAATTCTTAATGACAATGGAATTAAATTTACTGTATCGATGTCCAACGTACAAGAGTAAGTTATATTTTTAATAATTAGTAATGATAAATATTAAAATGGTATGGTACAACTTGTATAATCCAGAGATTTCCAGTTTGTTTTCTGGCAAAACAATAATTTGCGGGAAGACCGCAATTTGATCGTCAACTAGCATAATCAAGCAAAAACAAGCTGCAGAAGTATGTCTGTTCTATTACTACTAAGGGGGTTAAGGGCTTCGAAAAGTAACCATTACAAGCAAGATACTTTGATATTAAATAATGTAGAACAAATTATTACAGAGCTATTAATAAGGAGAATCTAGGAATGTATACCAGCAGAAATCTTAGGTCAATGAGATGGGATAGTTACTATACACTGGATCAAATCAATAATTGGTTAGACGATTTAGTTGCAAGATATTCTGACGTAGCTTCAATCATAGTTGGAGGCAGAACCTACGAAGGCAGACAAATAAGAGGAGTCAAAATATCTCACGGTAGTGGAAAGAGAGCGATTTTCATTGAAAGCGGTATACATGCAAGAGAATGGATCACAATAGCAACAACGAACTACATAATTGATCGATTACTAAGAAGTAACAATGAAGATATTAAAGCGATTGCTAGAGAATTTGATTGGTACATCTTCCCCGTAACAAATCCAGACGGGTATGTCTGGAGCCACGATGAGGTAATAAATGTTTTAAATGTAAATAATTAACTGAAATACTTTTCTAAACTGAAGTTTTTTTTTTAGTTCAGAATGTGGCGAAAAAACAGAAGACCAATTCGTTCAGAATTTGGTGTGGATTTAAACAGAAACTGGAATAGCAATTGGTTCCGTAAGATTATAAATATTAATAAACTCATATGTATTAATAACAATAAAGACTTTATTCATCCACATATTATTGAAATACGTTTAACAAAAATAGATATAAATAATTTTTTACTAACTTCTCAAACTTCTTCCACCATATTTTATTTCATTAAAACTTATACGTATTACTCACCCTATATTAATACTTAAGAAATTTATGGATTTTATAATAATTATATTGACTTTTGATGATATAGTTCTATATTTTTCTAGCCTTACTACTAAGAAATCATTGAATTTTTTAATTAAATCGTGATCATCTGTCGTTGCAGTTCACGGATCCAGTATGGATCCATCTACCGACATATATGCCGGCAATGGTCCATTTTCTGAGGTGGAAACAAGAACCTTATCAGAATATATACGATCTCTTAGTGGGCAGATTGATTTGTATCTATCAATGCATTCTTATAGTCAGCTGTTACTATTGCCATTCGGAAATTCTACGCAGGGTTATGCAAATTATAATGATGCCGTACGTATATATTAAGTTATTCTTAAAATTGAATATAATATGGCGATTTAAATAGTATCGAAAAGTGACTTTTCAGTTCTTTTTGTCCTTAATAATAATAATAATTTATTTATTGCAAGAATATGGTACAATGTTAAGGTGGTACAATCGTAAATCGTTCGCATATTCTACCACACAAAATGGCGCTCAAATTTGTCTTAAAGAATTTCACATTATTAGTCAAAGTCAATTCTTATATTATCTGTATGGTACATATCATACTTTATTAAATTTATATCAATTACAGTGTCTCACCTAAAAATACACACTCTTTCATTATGTCTAGTTTATTGCTTTTATATTGTAAGTCTATTTGTGTTTTAGAGTTATATGTCTGAAAATGGATTATATTAGTTTTGGTCATGTTTATTTGTAGATTATTTGATCCTTTCCACAACCTTGATTTCAGAACTGGCTGTGCTGGCTGAGCTGGATCAGTAGATGCCAACTTATAGTATATTTTAGACGCTTATGAGTACAGAAATACCTAAATGAATAAATATATTTTGAGTTGGTCTTTGATAGATATCTTAGTTTAGCTCGCCAATATTAGATTAGCAAAATTTTATCAAAATATGTGACAATACTTAATGTCTTTTTTGTTCTCTTTTCTTTCAGATGAATATAGGAAGAAGAGCTATGGGCGCCTTGTCAGTCAGATATGGAACTCAGTACGTAACAGGAAACATCGCTGAGGCCATATGTAAGTAAAAATTATTTAACTACACGTGACCCAATCACAGTCATGTCACCTACTCAAGTAGTTAATATAAATAAAATAAAGAAAAGGCATTCAAATAAAAAATATTGTCTAAGGATAGTTTAAGGCAATGAAATATTTTTTTATTAAATTATCACTATTTTGTATGAATACGAAGAAGTGAATCCGCGGACGCATAGGCCAATGAGTGAAAGAGAGATAGATGCGGCGCAAGCGTACAGTGAGCGTAACGGGACAATGAGTCATGCTTATTAGACGTTGTCATGTCAAAAATTACTGCTTGCTAATTAACTTGAAATGATGTATATATGTGATACTATATTATACTCTTTTACTTATCGTAATAATGGATTTAGGTACCATACTATCACAACCATGATATACTTTGTCATCTATTATAAGCAAATTTTAATACTTTTATTATATACAATATAAATAAATTTTTGCTACGTATAAACAAGCGTCTTTTAAAAATAGAATAAAAAACAAATTTACAATCTACTAACGAAATAGAATAAACTCCAATAGTAATTTTCACTGATTTACTGAAGCAAAGCATTAAATAGAATTTGTTTTAGATCTTGCTACTGGTGGAAGCATCGACTGGGTCAAAGAAGCTCTGAATATTCCTCTTGTATATTGCTATGAGTTCCGTGACAAAGGACAATATGGCTTCCTCCTCCCAGCTGATCAAATCATTCCCAACAGCGAAGAAGTACTGGACTCTATAGTAGACCTTATTTTCCAAGCTAAGCGATTCGGATACATGAACAGTGCTAACAGTGCTAATAATGTCAAAATTTCTACCTTAAGTCTGCTTAGTGTACTTGCAATTATTTTGTATACGTACTAAATATAAATATAATCTAAAGTAAGAGGTCTTTTCATACTAATGATCTATATTTAACTTTAATAAAAAAATATATATTTTTATTAATTACCTATGTAATTAATATTTTTTTAATTATTTAAATTATTTTTATTGACACAAATACAGTATTTACAATTTTCTTAACCTATAAAGTAATCATAAAAATAAATAAAATGAAAATCAAAACAAATTTAAAAAGTTTGGTCCCTGTGGCAGTGTACCTTTAACGCTGGCAGCATTTCCTCGCTGTATTGCGATACTTATTCGTTGAGCCTGGAAAGTGCCAGCTCTGGGGTCACCGGTACTATCTACTAGGCGCCAACTTAAATCTTTAATAAGCGCCTGTGCACTTGAACCCCACGGCCCAAGAGTCTCTACTCCAAAGGGAACAAAATCGAAGTTGGAGGAAAGACTATTATATGTATTCTTATTATTGTAATTAATAAAATATATATTTTTAAATATTTTACAAATTATTATATAGAACAAAATTCTCGATAATTATTTTAAATAAATCACGATTTCGTCGCCGTCTTGGACTTTTTCGCTTAGAAATATATTTTGCAATTAATTTTTATCTATATCTATATATATATAGGTAGATAAAATGAATTTGCTATTTCGCAAACAGTGGTCAGGCCATTTAATTTATCATGGGTGAACTGCATCTTATGTTATATATTCACGTAAAATTGTATGACCTTTAGTGAATTAAGTCGGTTTATTAGATCAGTTGAAATTCCGTTTTTAGATTCGGATTTAATGTTTGGTGAACTTATTAAAATCTCAAAACGTTAACTTAAAATTAACTATCCTAAATGCGACGGTAAAAACCTTGGCAATTATGATTTATTTTGAGATTAAACGAACACAAAATAAAATTAATATTTGTCTGAAAATTTAATTTATAAAGACCTGAAAATAAACATCATCAAACAAATTATGAATCAAAAATTATTTGTGACATGAAATATAGCCACTTTCTTATCTTAGTTTAAAAATATTACCTATAAGCAAGCTAAGCAAAACTGTGAAGGTTAATATAATAAAATTTTACATTAAAGAAATATTTTATTCTTTTTATTTTATCGTGAATAGTGTCATAGGGTGATATGAAGTCAAATTCGAAACGATTTTGATACATCATACACGGAAGCCCTAAAAGCGCTAATTTTCGGCTGTGAACATGTGCCATTTTTCTATCCTTATATTTTAAGAGGTCGTTACAAAGATATAATATGGTCATAAACTTCTAACGAAGAAAATATTTCCGGTTAGAAGCACAGATGTTGATTAATCTAAAAACAATATTATGCAGTGTATATACAAATGTAACCTTCTAAGAAATTAGAGTAAGAAGAGTATTAGGAAGATTAAGTAATTTTTATTTAACCGAATTCATTATTTAACCTCTCAAGATTTGTTATTTTCTGTCTCCTTCTGTCTTATTCAGTCTGATTTTATTCTGTTCTGTTCCATTTTATATCAATCGAGCTTAAACATGTTTTTTCTCAATAATCTACAATCAAAAACACGAGTTCATCTTTGATTTTGTTCTCTTTAGAGTTCTGGGAGTTCAAGAGCACAGGCGCTCATTAAAAATTTAAGTTGACGCCTTATAACGAGTAACAACTTTAAGCATTGCATTACAACGAACCAACTATTAACCAAACTATTTAAATTTATGTTAGTTTTCATTTCAGTATTTAATTTTAATAACTATATATTACTAGCTGTACCCTGCCAAGCTTTGCAGTGGCACATTGTGATTGAATGGTTGAGAAATGAGAATCAAAACAAAGAATACATTTAATATAAGTTTAATTATTTTACAAGGAACTTGTGGGAAAAAAAAAATAGATCCTTGATGCGGATTATATACCATGCTAAAATTTCAGCTCGATCGGTGCATACTTTTGAGTTTTTGAAGCGTACACAAACCATATATATATTATCTCAACCCCAGAGTTATAATTTATTTTGCGTTTTATAAGAAAATTGACTTTTTTTAGAGACTCCCGTAGAACATTTTTTGCAGCTGATGCTCATCTTTCCCCTATTTGCGTTTGATCCACGGCTTTTTTATCATCCTGTATATATAGTTCTCATGAAGGTTCACGCGAACGAGGTCACGGGAAAAGCAAATTACAAAAATACATTATTTATGAGTAATTATTATGATAATATAGATTATAAATATCTATCATGATAAAGAGATGATTGTTTTACGTTGTATTACAATGTTTTAGGTATTGTTATTTACGATTTTCACATTTAATAATAGTAAATTCACTTACACTAATTAATCGTAAGATATTTTTTTTTTATTATTAATCATACAATCAGACTTTGCGACTATAAGTAGATACGTTGAGTGCTTCTTGACGTGTTAGGCGCTACTCCCAGCGGAGCCTGCCTATTCTTATTAAAACTCAGTCTGTTGGGTTGTGCTGGAAATATAATTTATCAGCATGGTACCATGTTATGATACCTAACCCACGAGAATGTAAGTGTGTGCTCCTATTTCACCATGCCTTCTGATAGGGGACAAACTCCTTCTATTACCTCTACTTCATAGCGATCACGACCCCTCAAGTCAAGAGTGTACCGGATAGGAAGAAGAAACCATGATTGTTTTTGTTAGCGATGCAACCGCCTCCCCTCTACCCCTAATTTTGTATTAGTTTTAAGCTCATATTTTAAACCATTCAAGTCAGTTTTACCCTACTTCAAAGAAAGAGTTTTATTTAAACATCTCCATACAACAACCGCCATCGAAATTTACTGGCGCAGTCTGTATGATTACGTCGATATATTATCACTAAAAGTCTTCTTAAAATTAGGGACCGTGGAATATTATCGGAATATCGGTGACCTATTTCTAAAATCGAATGGGAATACCGTGACGCGATCAAACGCGATTTAAGTATATCTGTTAACGTAAAATTGTAAACACCGTTAGATTGTAATCTATCTCGCGAGATTATAAACTGTCGAAAGATTGTGAACCTCAGCGTACTGCTGACAATTTAACGTATTATTATTCTGTAGATTGTACTACACTAACTTAGTTATCATTCAAACTTCTTTGGTCAATTACAGATTAATTTTACTTCCCAAACATTTCATATAACTACCGAATAATAATACCTTAAATTGTAAGCAGTTCGTTGCGGTTCACAATATTTCGACAGTTTACAATCTCGCAAGATATATTACAATCTAACGGTGTTTACAATTTTACGGTGACATATCCAACCACCGCCACCGAACTTCACTCTAGGCTAAATTAATTTACATGCTTATAAGTTTTAAATATTAAACAAACTACTTTTTTTTTTAATGGCTCTGGCACGATTTGTGCAGTAGCCAGCGTCAAGTATAGGATTTTTTTATAATTCGTGCTTGTCTTTTTTTTTTCGTCCGTGTCCTTCATGTACGGTTTAAGCACTCGCCCGGTACCGCACAACCCTCCCAAAAGCCGAGAACAAATTTTAAATTAAATTAAAACTTGCTCTCGAACCGGGAATCGAACCCGGTACCCCTCACCTAGATGCCACTTAATAAGACCGCTAGGCTATGAGGCCCCCCCAAACTACTTTTTAAATTTAAATGATTTCAGATGACATTATAATGTTTAAATATGTTTTTGCGATGTATAGATTTTTATAAAAGTTTAGATTAGTTTTCTCTTTAATAATACCAAAAACAATAGAAGTAGGCCTAGTAAGTTCGACAACAACCTTTCTGAATACGATTAAGTATAAATATTCCGTTCACAGTTCAGGCATAGCTACGCTCGCCAAAACAGTCCTTGCTTAGCTGTCAATATCCTACAGGCTAAGAGCGAGATGTCATTAAAAAATTCTCTGACCGTGGACACTGTGGCATTCCTGTTAGTTGGCTGCTCAGTCATCGTGCGAAGCTCCTTGCGTTTTTGAAGTGAAACTTCTTTAGGTACATGAGGGTAATTTTTTTACGGATTAAACGCAATAATAATATTAGCGTCACGAAGATGTGCAGCGTTTTTGTCGAAGAAAAGGAAGAGACCGATTGAGAGAGAGTGAGAAGGGTGATACACCTTCTAGAAATTCTATTTTTAAAATTAAAATTTCGTAAAGAGAATTTATGAAATATTAGTATTTTATAATTTTAATTGTAAATTAAAATGTCACGTGCTTTTATTATCTAAGAAATAAATTTAAAAAATTAAATTTATAATTTGTATTAATTTTCGACACTTAATATTTTAATGACAATTAAATTCTCGGAAAAAAAGTCTCGGAAATATAAGTTTTAGATTTGTATTAATACGAACAAGACTTAAAAATTAGATTGCCAAAGAAGTTTCACTTCTGATATGTGTATAGGTCGGTTATCGAAAGCTGGCGCGTTCACAGTACTCACACTAATGCAATTTCACTATACAGTATGTTTAAAAATAGTACGTTTTTTGCCAAGCTATATATTTTAGCCTACTCTGGTTTTAGTAAGGTTGGGTGGGTTGTAAATAAATAAAAATGTGTCAAATACATATAAATATTATGTGCATACGAGGGTGGATCCAAAAGTTCTAAGCCCGACCAAGAACGTATAAGAGTAGTTTGTGTAAATAATTTTTCATTTTTCGACATAAGCTCCATCTAGATCAACACACTTCACTTTTACTTCACTCACTATTATTTCAATACTCCTCTTAGAAACCCCAATCGCATCTGATGTCAAATTAAATATAACATTTTTTCATTAAACTGTTTTTATTAAGATGCTTAAAATAATTAAAAATGTTGTGCACCATTTCACGAGATTGCCCTGGTAGTCTAGTCGACAAGTTGAAAATGGAACAAAATAGAGATACTGCTCTTAAAATTATGTGCGATAGCGAAGAACTCCTAGATAGAGTTCTGGGAGTCAGGAGTTTTTTATTGGAAATTTCCTCCTCTTTCAGAATCTTTATTTGAAATTTCTTAAATATTAATAGTTTATTAAATATTGGCAAAAAACTAAATGCCATTTTTTTTTCATCTTTAATGGTCTATAACTTACCAATTTGTTATAAACAAATATTCAACTTTTGTTTATTTTTTTTCTAAAATTTCTAAAATTAACAAAAACAACCATATATAACAAAGTATAGAAAAAAAAATTTAATTTTAAATAAAAGTAATATTCATGATAATCAAAAAATTTACAAAAAAAAATTTTCTATACTTTGTTATATATGGTTGTTTTCGTTAATTTTAGAAGTTTTAGAAAAAAAATAAACAAAAATTGAATATTTGTTTATAACAAATTGGTAAGTTAATAAACAATAGAATTGTTGATTAAAAAAAAAAATATTTCTGTTACTTTATAGAGGACTGTCAATTATGATTTTTAGACAAAAAAAATTTCTTAACTAATTATTTAAACAATAGAAAATTAAAAAAAAGATTATAAACAATTAAAGATTGTTATTAAGGAAAAAATTTTATTTTAAAAATCATAAAATTTTTAATGTAATAAAGTTGCGTTAAATTTTTTTTTTAAAATATTGATTTAATTAATTTGTTTAAAAAATTTTTATCAACAAATGGCGGGACTTTTTTTTTGCAAATCAATAAATATCTTGTATTAATAAAAAAACGATTATATGATGATTTAGAAAGAAAAAAAAAATTTTAACATCATTACATGGATTTTTAAGTTTTTGTTTAAGTAAAAAAATTTTTATAAACAAAGTATAAATATTTTTTTAATTTTTATGGCACGATCTTGTTAAGTATGTATGTAAAAAAGGCTCTACGAAGCGAAATATTTTTACGACCATTATTTAAACATTTTTTTTCACTTACAATTACGACGGTCGTTCGAGAAAATTTCGTTAGTTAACAATTATTTAACTTGTTGAAAAATTAACTTTAAGTAAAATTTTCAACGGGAATAAATTAATTATAGTGTTCAGAACACACCATAATTTTTTCAAATTTAAAAAAAATATTCAATACCTTAAATAAATTAATTAATGTGCCGTAGTCGCTTTTGACGCCACGCGCGAATCCTAAAAATGTCACCCGCAGACCTATTTTCAGCGTTAAATTAAAATTATAAATAATGGAGATAGAGTTCCGGGAGTTAGGAGTTTTTTATTGGAAATTTCCTCCTCTTTCAGAATCTTTATATTAATTATATATTAATATTCTTAAATATTAATAGTTTATTAAATATTGGCAAAAAACTAAATGCCATTTTTTTTTCATCTTTAATGGTCTATAACTTTTGCAATTTTTTATGTGCTAATACACGCTTTTAGCACATTTTTCTAGACGTCATTCCGGATCCAATGAGCTTTCGCACATAATTTTAAGAGCAGTATCTCTAATTTGTTCCATTTTCAACTTGTCGACTAGACTATGGTAATGTTTGAAAAAAGATCAACATGTATAAAATAATAATAATATAAAACAGTAAAGATCAACATAAACAGTAGCAAAAGAAAAACAATAACTGTCTCTTTTATACTCATAAGCTTGACCGAGCGCGAGAGAGACGGACAGTCTTTTCGTGTTGTATTTCAGTTTGACATCACGTCTCGCGCTTATTCTCAGACACTACACAAGCACAAAGTGTAAATGTGTTGAAGCCGCCAGCTTTAGATAACATACCTATACTTTGTACGCACGCACTTTTTTTATTATTTTGTATTTCCTATTAAATCATGCCGAATGGAATTGAAAGTACCAGGAGAAATATTGATTTATCAGTGCGTATTTTTTGTGTAGACGAAAAATATCAAAATGCCCATTTAATTTAATTTGCAAACATTCGTCAACGACTTCCATGATATTTATGTAAAACAGAGTTGCCCTTGTTTACTTTACCCAATTTTATCAGATCACCACGAATGCCACGTGATATACGATGGTTTACTGAACAAACAGGGTAAGTTGAATTTAAAGTATGCAAACAAAAACATTACAGTGGATAAACCCACTGTCTAATAAAGATAATGTTGAATGAAGATTAGTTAGAGAGTTTTATGAATAAAAAAACATTTTTGTTTCGGATCTTAAAAATTTCCACGCCAGTAAAAAAACTAAATAGATGAAAAAGGTGTTAGATGATTTTGCATTGGCCGAAATACACATGTATGTCGTGAAGAAAGAGGCGCTGACCTGGAGGGAAGTTAGCAGAATTGAAACATAACACAAATCTTCGTGGTGATCTTAGAAACTTAGAGTAGGTTACAACTTTGTTGAATTTTCGCTTCAATAAGGAAATTACTTATGGAAAGACATGATATTGTAGTCTGGAGATACAAGTACTTAACCACAAAATTCCAGCTCATCGGATTCAGATGAATAAGTTGATCAATATGGTTATATTGATCACAGATATTACAAATATTAATAAACTAAAATTGCAGTTTTAATTTACTTGACACACTTTGACAACTAAATAATGATACAAATTAACTTATATTAGTTAAACGTTACTTTCAAATATAAAATGTCATTAATTCAATCTTCTTCTTCTGCCATCTCCTTGCGAAGGTTGGCGATCGTCATTACTAGTTTAATTTTGGATGCTGCGCTTCCAAACAATGACTTGGTGCTTTGACCAAACCATTGTCTTAAGTTTTTCAACCAGAACGTGCGTCTGCGGCCAGGTCTCCTTCTACCTGCCACTTTGCCTTGTATTCACGTATTTCGTATTAATTCAATAAATTAGTTAATTTTGTAGGAGGAAATAAATATGGCAACTTGCAGCTTTCATAACCAACAAAACAGTTCAAGGAAAATGATTATGAACTTGCCTTGGCCGCGTCTCAGCTCTGCTATCGACCGCCTTTATATTGAAGTCTTTGAATATCAGCCTCAGTAAATGTATATAATCATCTCCCAAGAAGTTACAGATACAGATCACGGAACCTATTAGTGCTTCCAAAGGCAAAGATTATTGGATTTTTCAAGCC
This sequence comes from Pieris napi, assembly GCF_905475465.1. Classification (NCBI taxonomy): domain Eukaryota; kingdom Metazoa; phylum Arthropoda; class Insecta; order Lepidoptera; family Pieridae; genus Pieris; species Pieris napi. Next base: position 1,678,973 of record NC_062245.1, read on the forward strand.
TTATTAGTGTTTTTATCTATGAAAGAGTTCATACGTTATTGGGTTTTTATAGAACATGTGTACCTATTCAGATTTCATTTGAACATTGACCAACTGCTGATACGTCTCACGTGTGTTCCAAACTATAACAGCTGAAGAGTGATTTTAACTATATTTTATTTGAATATCTCATATTTTTATCTACTGCAGCTTGCTCATACATATATTACATATACTATAGCTAAAGATAAGATCTGGCAGCTACCTCGGACAAAGAATTAGTCTAGCTATTCAAAGGGGGAACGCTGCCAGTATCTTCGGAACCTTGCCTAAAGGGACTCCTTTTAATAATATATTTTAGTTATTATATGTTAAGGTTAGTTATTTATTTCAATGTATATGTAATTTAATCATAATTGTCTTTATTTTAGAATAGATTTTTCCTATACAGGTACTCCTGACATTCAATAAATTTAAATTTTAAACACAATTCACAGCCCACTGGCTAGCAAGCTGTATAATGTGGAAAATAGGCAGGAGACCGTTACACCACCGCCAGGAGATTCACTGCTGAAGGCTTACAACTGTGTTGACGGCCTTTTAAGAATTGGTTTATGTATTTTTTATAGGAGGCATACGGGCAGGAGGTTCACCTGATGTTAAGTGATACCGCCCCCCCATGGACACTCGCACTGCCAGAAGTCTCGCAAGCCGATCATCGGACGTCGAGTTGATACGGATGGAATTTCCCATTCTGCCTCGACGGCCGATGATAAAAATCAATATATATATTAATCCAAAGAACTCTGAACACTCTCCGTGGTAAATGCAATAGAAGATGCAGAGAGATCCCATATCTCTCAACTCTCACGCAACGCCAAGTGATCAAGCCGTTCGGAAAGTGACTGGTCGTTTGTTGTCAAATACGTTCAAGTGAAAGGAGCTGCTAAATAACTAATGAGCTATATTATATAACATTGTTGATCGTAGAGAAAGAAAAAAAATATTTTTTAGATTTGTTTTTGTTTTTCATGATACACGAACACCCTAATTTTCACCTCTCTACGATCAACCCCTATTGTTTATTATTGTAGATAGTTATTTTTATTGGACTAAAAATGTTTCCTAGAAATAATATGCCATGTATACAAACGTTTGCCGGGTCAGCTAGTACATTATAATATTTTTATTATTATTGACATTAGAATCAACAGCCTAGATATTGCATACAAAACAAAAACACCGACAATCATTATAAATCGTTAGCACAGTGAATCATTATGTTAGTTTGTTGATTTATTTTTATTTGCTCAGCACCACAGTGTAACACAAATCAGTTGTGAAAATTGAATCTCAATACAAATGATTTAGATTCAATTTTATATTACTGAAGTCCATATTTTATCGTACCTAAAGAATCACACATGAATGAAATTTGAATAATTAATGTAGATAAAAAACAGGGTTTCCACACTATCCGTTAAGTTTCTCTATCTATCTCGTAACTAAATAGGACTTTATTATCCACAGATAATATACTACCAAACCACCCCATAAACTACCTGTCTTTTTAAATCAGTTTAATAAAACACTATAGTTGTTTTTTCTTCATTTAAGCGTAAATTTGAAACAAAATAATGAACGAATGCTTTTGGGTAACGTGAATGATGATAGCCATTTGCCGGAGTCTTAGGCGTATTTCTAAATTCATTATTATGTATATAAACACACTAGCAGCTTAATAAGCTGATGCGCGCGTATATTTAGATTTGGAGAAACTATCCAATCTATTTTTAAAAGAGTTCAAAGATGGTGCACTGATTAGACTTTTCGAAAGCCTATTCCAGTCGGCCACAACTCGTGTAATGTGTCACAATTCCTGTCTTGAGCTGTCTACAATATCAAACTGCATAGAGATTTTTCTTTGATAGAATGCGTGAATCATATGAAGAAAAAAAATTTCGTTAAGTCGAATAGACGACCATAGTAAAAAAGTATTTTAAGTGTATTTTGAAGATAGTTCACGGTATTATTTGATTTCCCCACTAACTGTTAGTTAACTGTGTCTAAATTAACAGTATGCAGGTGGGGTTTTATGTGTTTAACTACCTGAGTAATGGCCAGGAAACTTATGATGCACTGGCTAGGATGAAATTTATATAGGACCATTATTAATATCCTAAGAGGATTTCCACTTACATATTTTACGCTTTATGAGGAAAAACTTTTTCTCAATACTTCAGTAGTAATTGTATGGTTTTACAGAATTAATAAATTAATTTGTATGAAGCCCCTTTCTTCATGATGCATAAGAGAAGAATATTACGACAAAATTTTCGGATTCTATCAAACCAGATTATCCTTCTGTCACACGGCAAGTCATAGTTTGGGTGCAAGATATCCTTACAGTTTCTTTAGAAGAAAGAAATATCCAGTAAACGGACCCGCTGTCTGCCATATACCGAAATCGAATTACATCATATTTTCGCCACACAATGCGCAGAGGCAATGAGAACTTGAAGAAACTGATCGTGGTAACACAGAAGGCTAAAGATCACGTGGCCGTTCACCAACAATACACAATGAATATTTGTATACAAAAAAAGCTGTAAATAAATATATGTATTAGTATTTAGGGCATACAGTTTGACAACATTTTTTTTTGGCTTCACACCAATTCACCTAGTCCCATGCTAAGCTGGTGAAGCTTGTGTTATGGGTACTAGGCAACGGATATACATACATAGAAAGATAGATAGATTATAAATAACTAAACTGTTTTTAATAAACAGTTTAGTTATTTAAACATTTGAATGCCTATTTTTTATAGCTAATTGTGCGGATTTTTTTTATATTTAATCAATCTGAATGTATCTCTCGAATTGCAAATAAACGATTGCTTTATTTATTTAGACTTTTTGGATATAAACACAAAGTATAACGCAGTACTGAGGTAGAACGTAGAACTATCTCCACATCGATCAATTACATTCGAAATAAGAGCATTTCTTATCAATAATGGATCAATCACTACACCACGGACGGTGTGAGATGGCTTTTATAACCCGAAATGTGTTCAACGGATAAAATGTTCTGTTACCACTTCACGACTACATATAAATATTAAACTAAATCTTAATTGTTAAGACATATTTTATTAGCTTTTGCCCGCAGTTTTTTACCAATTTAGAAAAAAAACCCAAAGAAGGTTAACAATTAGATATGATTTTTTATATTTTGGAGTCTGTTATATTATTTGTAAATGAAATGAGAACCTCCCAATAAATTTAATGTTTTGTGGTATTTTATTTATAGCTTGGGGGGAATACGAGCCTACGGGACGCCCATTTTAGCGGGTGCGTTGCCGGCCATTGAGGGAGGAGTATGATTTTTAAAACAGTTGATAATTGTCGGGTTTAATTGCCACCAGATTTTTGACTGTGTAATTTTTCCCACATGTGGTAGTGTGCGATCGGGCTGATGATCGAGGCGCCGTTACCTTAACTACCAATAGTGATAGTAATTCCAATCCCGACGTATTTGTATGAAATTTAGATGTTCTCTTATTATCTGTAGCCCTACTGCAATTTTGGGAACGAGCAGTGTAGCACAAGAGAAATTAAATCAGTCGGTTAATGCTTCGGATTTACGATATTCTAATGGTCTAAGGTCTTATTCTAATGATATTATATCTAGCACCAGCTCTTCTTCCGCTTGCCAAGTGGCGTCCCAAAAAGCCTCCCACACTTCATTTACTTTCATTGCCCGCGACGCGACACAGTAAATTTTCCATCGTGTTTGTGAATATAATATTGTCAGAACACTTACCATTCTGTCAAATTACTGGACCATTTCTCCTTACTACCTCTTTTAACTTGTCCAGTCCACTTCCATTTTATCTTCTTAATAATCGTTTGAATCTCTCTCTTGTGTAGTGCCTAAGATCCTTGTTCAAAAAAATTCCAACTCAAATGTATTACTTTTAAATAAGAAATGCCAAGATCGCGTGAGCCAGTTACAACGGCTCTATAAACATTTTCACACTGTTCAATCAATCGATTGGAATGACCCGCCTCTCGTTACATTCACTAAATATAAATCTATAATTGCTTTTTCGAATTTAATATAATGTTATAAAGTGTTGAAGCTTTAAGCTAAGCTTATTTTTTATTAAAATACCTTATAAATCGCAAGGCGCCTTGTTTAAGGTTGATTAAGGTTTTAGTTATACATATATAAGAGTCTTTTCTCATTTGATTTTGTCCCCTTTTTAATAGAGACTTGAGCTGTAGCGTTCAAGTGCACAGGCGCTAATTAAATATTTAAGTTGGCGCCTGGTAGATAGTACCGGTGACCCCATAGCTGGTGCTTTCCTTGCCAGACGAATAAGTATCACATTACAGCTGCCAGCATTAAAGGTAAACTGCCAGTCTTTTAAATTTATTTTAGTTTTATATTTATCATTTTTTTATTATTCTTATTACTATGTAGGTTAACAACATTGTGAATACTCTATTGAATATTCTTTTACCATTAGAATCCTTTTTTTAATGATGTGAACATCGCTTAAATATAATGCGTTAAAATATGTATGCGTGGCACGTGAATTTTTTTAATAGTTATTTTTTTTTGTTGTTTTACTTGTAACATTTTTTACCTCCAGTATTCAAACACAGAATTTTACATTCAGTATTTCTTTTGTAAAACGTTACGATGCGGGGCGGGGATTGAATTACACGTTATTGTTAATATTATTTTCGACTTTCCAGTACTTTACACCACATAATGGTTACTTTTAGGGATAAAGAGTCACTAGGTGGTCACGAAACGTTTTACTATACTTGGGTACAAAAAAACGTTACGGCGTAATACTTGAACGCTCCCTAACGTAAAGATCTCTTTATTTAAGTTATTTAACGACAAAATTAACTTGTTATAGAACGCATAAACATAAGCTAATTGCTGACAGACTTCGACAGTTAATGTTTACATACACAATTTGAATTTTGTTTCCAAAAGGATAACTGTTTAATTTGCCATACAATAACGCTGGAGCTTGGATTAAACTATTTTATTTCAAGACAATGTTAATAAGTAGAACATTTTATCAAAGTTCAGTGTAAAAATGTTACAAAAGCAGCTGTTACACGAGCTGGAACATTCTTTATTCTCGGTGGAATTGTTCGCGGCTCTGCATTTACCTGTGTGACTTAGATCTACAATAGCTTGGAGAAGGATACATATTTATTCGAAGCAACATTTTTGATCATTGCTAGAGTATTTTTTTTTTTAATTATTATTTATAATAACGTTGTTAACAGACGGTTAAAGGTGTTTCTAAAGATTTAAAATTTAAGTATAACACTTTAAATAACTTCAAAAAAAAATTGACATGATTTTTGGGTGTAATAGATCTTTATATCATATCTAATTAAGACTTTATACAATACCAAAATAAAGTATCAATATTATCAAATATTATTTAAAAAATGATACGTTTTAGTACAATTTGTTTTATATTATATTATAATTAAAAAGGGCATTATTTTAACTTTATGTTCACTTCCAGTTCCCACAGGGGTGACAGTGTTGTGCTATCGAGTTATAAGACCTAATGCTATATAAAATCCATACCCTGCAGCTACCAAAGCGTCCAAGTATTTCATAGTTTCTATTATCAACGGTCAACTCAAAATTCATACAAAACTCAAAAACGTGCTATAAAAGAGTTCTAACGGAAACTGTAGACGGAACAAAACGGAGAGATGACACAAGCAAGGCATTAGGCATCTTATGCCGGCCATACGCACTACGGTCTACCGGAGAGGTCCACCTGCGCAGGTTGACCGGAATGTGTGTGGGAATAGACCTGTGCAGGTTTTTGAACCTGCGCAGGCGACCGGCGCAAGATCGAAAATCGATTCTTTCTAGTGACACCGTACGGTGCCTGCGCAGGTTGTTAAGATAGTAATCGGTTAAATAGTAATAACAATAGTTCAAATTTCAATTCATTTAATAAATTAACATGACTACATATATGTTTTCCTGTTCAATAACCAATGCTTTCACCACTTTCTTCGCTTGTTTTTCGTATAATTTTTCTTCAAAATTAAAGCAAGACCTAGCAACGCCAGCGTGTCATCGTCCACATTCGATATCATCGCAAAGAGAACTGAAGACCGCTCCGATACACCGGAACGTCCCCATACACGCTACCATTATTCGGTTGACCTGCGCAGGCATACCTGCACAGATTACCTCTCCGGTAGACCGTAGTGTGTATGGCCGGCATTACAGTGACGCAAACTTCAGCAATGATGAATACGACTAAGAAGAGTTTCCGTCAATAAACTAATATGAACACAGTCTAAACATTTCGTCATTCTTTCCATACAAAAAAAGTATTTTTTTATACAAAACAGAAGAATGTCGTGTTTGTGTAAGACTTGCCCTAGAATATTAAGCTATATAATTATCCTTACAATTCTTCTGATTACATTCGAGAACAGAATTAAATAGAATCGAATTAATTAAGAGAAAAGCCTCATCCAATTGTATACGCTTTGGTGTTTCCGTATTCAATTTGACTACAAGTAATTCTTTCTACAAATGTGAAAATAATTGAGGTAATCATTGTTTGTTTACCCAAAATAGACCTTTGTCGAATAAATGTTTTTAAATTGCAGTTTGTTTAATAGATATAATGAATACTGTATTAGTTGTAATCAATCATGGATGATTTAGTTAGATAATTCTAGTAACTATGATTAATTTTCATTGTATTTACCCTGAACGCGCTACCGAAGTTATTCCTACTAAGGATATATAGAACTTCTCCACCTTATGCTCTGGGACACTCAGGCCAGTCAGTGACTTAACCAGGATCCTTGAAGGTTGATGGAACTATTCACCATCTTTCCTCCACATATAGGCGACTTGATCATACTCGTGAATGCTACTTGTAGTGACTGGTCGAACTTGAATTCGTGTATGTGGCGATGTTAGTTATTTCGACTTTGAATTGCGTGTTGTTCCCACGAGAATGTAAGTGCGTGCTCCTATTCCACCATGCCTACTGCTGATAGAAGACAACTCTTTGTTTTTAATTATTAAAAAATAATAATAATAACAATTAATTACTACTTGGTTGCAGATCCTTACAAATATTGTGTAAAACAAAAACTTGGCGATTAAAAAGAGTGGGGCACTGCCGAGTATCGAACCTACGGCCTCAGAGTTGAGAGTCACACGCTGAAGCCACTAGGTCAACACTGCTCAAAAAAAGTTTTTCTTTGTTTTATATTGAAAAATTCACAGTGCTATAATATAAACCTTTAAATTACACTTTTGCTGCAAACAGTTTAAATAAAAACTATTAATGTCAATGGTCTCACGCATTTTTCACATTAATGTCGATTTCAATTTAACTATGGGAATATTATAATAGCCTATAATTTGTCAACCATTGTTATGTTTGGAAAACAACGTAACGAAAATGTTTGTTTCAATTTATATGCGGTTAAAAAAGCATACATTTTAAATCTATTTTTATTAAAATTTCATAAAATATTTCGAAAATTTAAACTTTCTATAAGAAGAATAACACTGCTACCAAACTTCTTAGAAAGTGAATTACAGAGCCACCCAAAATTTAAAAAAAAAATGATTTGCAGTCCAAGATGCTAACCTGTGGACCATTGAGGCCACTTCTTGAAAGGCCGGCAACGCACTCGCGAGCCCTCTGGCATTGAGAGTGTCCATGGGCGGCGGTATCACTTAACATCAGGTGAGCCTCCTGCCCGTTTGCCCCCTATTCTATAAAAAAAAAATTGAGGCACTCAGACTTTCTAGACTAAACAACTATCTAGAGTAGTGTGTTAGTTACACAATAGTAAATGCTTTTGCATCTGATAATATCTTTTTTTTTAAGACAATTCACACCAATTGACCTAGTCCCATGCTAAGCTGGTGAAGCTTGTGTTATGGGTACTAAGCAACGGATATACATACATATAGATAGATAGACATTTAAATACCCAAGACCTAAGCACAACACCAAATGCTCATCACATCGATGTTCGTCTCAGCCGGGGATCGAACCCGGGACCCATGGATTCGCAGTCAGGGGTACTAACCACTAGACCAATAAGTCGTCAATATCTATATGGGTTAATATCAAAAGAAATCGATATAAACAAAACTGTAAGGGAAAACCTCTGATTATTCCTCTCAATGTAAAATAATCGTCTTATTGTGGCCATCGTATAGGACATATTATAGTAATTTGTATACTTCAAAGTTGAAGAATACACTCAAAAACTACTGGACCGATTTCAATATTTCCATGTATCTTTGATTAACTTGGCTATTACTATTTATGATATATCATAAAAAATATACAATAATCATTCGATTTTATACTACGTACACACGAATCTATATATATAAAAGAAAGTCGTGTTTGTTACAACACTTATAACTCGAGAACGGCTGGACCGATTGCCATGGTTTTTGATTTGTTGGATTTGTTTCCGTCCCGAATAGCAGAATAAGCAATAAAATATCGGATAAGATATCGAATAACAATAAATTAATTAATTAATTTTACGAATGCAAAAACCATATGGTGCCATCTGTTGACAAAACTACGCATCATTTTACGTCGAATTCGTGTCAGTTCAAGAAATTCCGATCTTGAGGTGAATGAGGAGATGCATAACCATGCTTTGATCCTGATCAAAAGATGTTGGATATCAGAAAGTGCTTAACATGCAGTATCGCCATATTGACGCTAGAGAGAAGATGCCTAATGTGTAAAACTACCATTCTTCTTTCGCAATGGCAAGCAATAAAACATTTCTGTATTTGCAAAAAAGTTGTATTAGTGTAATACTTAACATAAAATAAGTTAAATTAAAGTAACAACGATATTATAAGGTTGTAGGGCGGAACGAAGTTAGCCAGGTCAGCTAGTATAATATATCTATCTGGGTCTACTAGCTGACCCGGCAAACGTCGTTTTGCCATGTATAAATTATTTCTAGGAATTTTTTTTTAGTTCAATAGAAATAACTATCTACTATAATAAAAAATAGGGGTTGTATTTATTTATGTATGCTGTATCATAAAAAATAAAAATGTAGGGGTGGACCACCCTTAACATTTAGGGGTATGAAAAGTAGATGTTGTCCGATTCTCAGACTTACTGAATATGCATAGAAAAATTCATAAGAATTGGTCGAGGCGTTTCGGAGGAGTATGGTATATATAGATACTAAATTATAAAGAGGAAAGATTTGTATGTTTGTAACGAATTGGCTCAAAAAGTACTGGATCGATTTAAAAAAATCCTACAACATTTTAATAATACATTATTACATATGCTACTTATTTTAACTGCAAAAAAATCTAAGTATAGATATTCTAAGCCTCAATGAAATGTTTTTAAAAATTACCCGTTCATGTCATTTATTCTGTAATCATTTTATTTTCATCAAGTCCCGTACACAAAGGGAGCCAGCGATATTGCTAAATACATTATTATTTAGGTATGTCCGCATATACTGTACGTATGCCAAAATGTTTAAAAAAAAATAGCCACCCGTGCGAAGCCGGGACGGGCCGCCAGTATCTAATACAGACAGACAGACAGACAGATATAACATTTATTACTAACAAAAACACACAAAATAACAATAATCAAAGAAAATATAAAATATCTCTTATATCAAAAACAAAAAAAAAACTTTTCCCATTCGGTTCGTTTCAAGTGTGTAAAGGCCGATTTACATTATCTTAGTGTTTAGGAGAGTGCTTTAGGATAGTACTTTAGTTGAAACATGTAAACGCTACTTGCTTTAGTAAACGCTACGCTAAAGAACTTGCCTTTCAAGTTGTACTAAAGCACTCTCCTAAACACTAAGATAATGTAAATCGGCCTCAATGCGTGTGTGTTGTGGTTTTAATTGGCCCTGGCTCAGCGATATACAATAGACGAACGTTTTATAAATAATTTTCTACTACGTGTAAAAATAACTGTGAAAGATAAACTCAAGAAACAATTTATCAAAAGCCTCTACGATGCAATACTGTAGTCCATAAATTCATATTTTCTGAAATAGCAACGAAATAAATGGGAAATGACTTTCTAACCCACATCAAAATAGTCACAACCAGAAACTATTTCCGAGTGCGGACGCCACCTGGGGGGCTCTTTTGACCCCCATTCATATGCTAATGTTACAAGTACATTTGCTTTGCCGCCATTCAGTCTTCGATCCACGGCATTCTGGTGTCTCATACACTTGATTTACGATTCGCGTAGGTTGAATTTTTTCCATTGTTTGTGGTTTATCGAGTGTAGAAGTCATACTATTCTACCATCCTTTATATATATTGTATGAAGTTTCTAAGTTACGAATGGACGGTGTGTACGAGCCAAGGCTGTTTTACTCAGGCTTTTTTTAGTTTTAGCGTGGCGATTACGCCCCGAAAGTATAGCCAGACGCAGGCACTCTCAGCATTTAATAAGCAGAGCATAGTTTTTTATTACGTATTTATTAATTTGCATTAATTTTTCCTTTTGTTATCATTTTCTTCGTAGTCTTGCTTGTCTTAGGTCATTAGAGATTTTGAGAGCCATTATTGACGTATATTTTATTTATATAATAAATATATATATAATTATTTTTATTTTCTTTATCTCTTGTTATACGCGAGTAATAATAAATAGTGTAAATTCTTTTTTACGTCCCGTTTTCTATATCGGTTCACCCCTCATCGTAAAGTGAGTTTTCTATCATTAGATACTTATATATTATGTTAATATTGAGTACTACCTATGAACTCAATGAATACAGCTTTAAAATATAGAGAAAACACATAATGTTTAAATCAATATCGTAGAAGACTCTTGTACGTGTGTGTGTCTCATCTAAAACATAAAAGTTGTTTGTATTCTGTTTCACAGTAAAGCATGAATCCACATACTACTGAGACTGAGACATTTGTTAATTTTTAAATACTTTTGTAGCAAACAAATTTATCTACCAAGAATCGAACCTACGAACTCTGAAATGCATGCATTAACGACTAAATAACGAGGACGGTTAACTGTCAACATCCACTTAAGAGGATATAATGATGCCATCATAATGAAATTAGTTGGTCATTTTTCTGTTCATAACTATCTAACAGTGATTTCTACGTATCCGGTAGAATCAGTAATTGGTGATGTTTGTGATTCATATTTATTTATTTCGTTCTACTACAGCCAATTTAAATAATACAGTAAAAATCTGTTATAACGCCATCGAAGGGACTACTCATATTTGGTCGTAAAAACCGATAGGAGTAAAAACCGATGAAGTTGTTATTAAGAACCTAAAACAATAGGATTTTCGTCAATATATTACCGGTATGTCTAAACGATGTCGTCGGTTGATATAAATAAATGTTATAACAAAAAGGGTGCGTGTACTTATGTACGCGCGTAAGAAGTTATACTTCTTTGGCATTATTAAAAATAGTTTTTGATTGCACGCTAATAATTAATTACAATTAAATAATCAAAGACTGGAAAAGGAGGCATTATAATCAATAAAGTTCAGTTTACATTTGAAAAATAAAATAAATAAATATTTATTACTATTCTCTTACATTAAGTGTAACATAAATTCTATTATTATTTGAATGTTGTTTTTAAATTATGTCCAATGCCGTAGCATCTTCCGTGGGCAACTTCATTCTGTTAATTTTGGGTCACGGTGCGCGCGCATCGTAAAATTTCACTCTCATCAATTTTTCATAACGCGCCTAAAGAAGTATAACTTCAACAATTATACTAAAGATATTGCCAAAGGTGGAACACATTTTATATACAAAACGCGTCAAACATATACCAACCTTACAAAAGAAAAAAAAAATCATACATTTAACAAAGTAATACCTAATTCGGCTGTGTTGTGTGAAAGAGAGGGGATGTACGTGGGGGTGTGTATGTGGGTGTGCTGATGATGCAGGTTATTTAGTGCTGAATATTCATAATTAGTAGTCTTAGAAGTAGTAGTTAGAATATCCATTCATCCGAATTTTGAAAAGGCGTGTTAAGCATTTTCATATATTTTTTATAATATTGTGCCATAGGTATATCTATATTTTATATATTAAGAACAATGTTGGCCTTATGCCCTGAGTGTGCAATCCTTAATCCTGAATTCGAGAACTGTCCGTTGAAGAGAAACATTATGAGGAAACTGGCATCGACAGCGTATTATAAAAATATTACAAGTAGATTATGAAATCTGTTTAATTTGTGCCTTTGCAAGTTTGTGAGTGCAAAAAACCCAATACTAATATTAATATAAAACCTTTATTACAGTTTATATATACGAACACATAATTAAATAATGAAAGGAATCGTTCCGTCGCTGCGAGAATCGATTTCCTTTGAGCCTTGTATGAGACAAAACTTCAGGAACACGCTCGTGAATACTAATTTCTTCTAATACCTGTAATTAGTGGATTAGTCCCTTGTGACTTAGAAGACCCTAATTTGAACCTGCCGAGGTCATACGGACCAATATTCAATTACATACACCGATATCACGCTTCAGGCATTCTCAGAATATTCACTGTTAATTGACATCGGAATCTCGCCCAAACTACGCGAACATAAAGTCTGTTTTCGCCTGTTAGAATTCGATTGGATATTCTAACATTGCTTACCAATTACTTAGATTGTCTTATGTGAGATGCAAATAGTGTTCAGTGAATTTTGGCAATTCCAGTGGTATTTTACTTTGATTCATCGGAGATCTGTGGACTCGGTTGTGTGTAATTTGTAAAGGGCGTGCGGTTGTCTATGGATTTTAAGCCACAATCCATTAAGGATTTGTTAAGATCTAGTTTTAGCTTATTATAGTATGAGAGCGTATAACGAAAATTATTCGAAATTTAAATGTTAATAATACAGTGGCGCTTACTGCATTTATCTGTTTCTTTGGACGTGTTTCCTTACGATTTTATAACCTTCATTGGAAAACCGAAATTTTAACTTTACATACACCCATTGTTAATTTAGTTAATAAGCATTTTGTCTAGTCTTTCTGAACCCTTAAACGTCGATTGATATCGTCTTTGGCGTAAAAACTGAATAATATTACGGTTGTATGTAGGTCGGTATAAATGATTTATGAATAATCTAGAAGAGCTACAACCCAAAATTTACCACAGGTTGCATCCGGCCTTTTTTTATACAAGTGTGTGGTCAGCCTTCTGTACCTAACACGTGTCATTGATATTTGGGTTTCCTCACGTTTGAGTAAGTGCTAATATCACATAGAAGACGATGTTATCTATGACATATATTTTTAATATTTATTTGCGCACAAATAAATTGGTATAAAACCTGCTTGATTCTAAATAAGGGACATATTAAGTAAGCTTTACACAGATAAGTCACCACCCACGGGTATTCATAAATAATCATAAATAGCAGATCAAAAAGCATAGAATGGGGGCAGGCTCGTCTATAATGTTCCCAGTTAATAATGTAAGTAGTCCATTACGGGCACAGATCATACGTCTATAGAGATGTTAAGCGAGATATGGTGGAGAAAAGAGAATCATTAATTTAATTTGATTTTTTTCTACTTAACAGCTGCTCACTTATGGTCCTAGTTGACACTTCGAGTTCTTGATTTGATCAGTACATGAAGAGCTCGCTGTTGCTCTTGTCACTTTGTCCCAACCCTTGACCAGCCTCCCTTTGCTGTCGCGATCCGAGCCTTGCAGTTGGAAGATACCTAACTTCTAGGTGATTGATTGGTTGAATTAGATCTAACCTTACCTAAATTAATTGTTTGGTGTGTATTGGAGAATCGTGAGTACTTCGGATATAAAATTTGTATATTCGAAAAAGCAATGTCATCTAACATTTATTCCTAAAATTAATTACTAAATATAGCTATCTAAAAATCTAAATATATATATATATATATATATATAATTTCGGATACACGAACATAGTGTCAAAGCATTATAGAACACTAAGGGTCGATTCGACCAAACTTCAATTTATACACGAGTAACTATACCAAGAATAATCTATTCCACAATTTTAATCTCGAGTAAATCCATAGTCGTTTGTCCACGTAATCGATAGTATAATTGTGCTAGGAATAACAATACGCGAATAGCAAGAGAATGGTGAACGAAAATAAAACTCGGCAAATAAATGTTGTTCTACAACGGGACAGTGTAAGAGCATACATCATGTCAACTCGATTTTGCCGTATTATAGTGTGAAAAAGTAGCTTTTAACAGGTGTCAAACGACAACAAAAAGTTTTTATTTCTTGTTTGTTTGAGGCTTTCGTCTAAAAAGGAACTTCTGTTGAGCCCAGTTGAATTTCATTCTAATATTATAGAAAATAAAAAATCTAAAAACAAATAAATAAATAATAAATTGTTTAAACGTTTTATTATACAATGCTAGACTAATAATTTAGTGCGTTGCGTTGACTTGAAATTAAAACACAGAATACATATTTGTGAAATGTCAGAAATCAGCTGATTGGACTGACTGACGCCATTAAATTATTCTAGGAATAGCTGTTATTCCGTGCGAAACGGCAGTATAGTAGCAATTCCCGAATAAGCCCACTATTCTTAGAATTTGTAGTTGGTAAAACGTAAAATTGATTTACTCTCGATTAACTAACGATTTATTCTAAGTATAAGATTTACTCTTTTTTGGTCGAATCGACCCTAAGACTGTTAATGAACATTACCTTAGTTTAAGCTATTCGCTAGTACAACATAATCTAATCAACATAATACAATGTATTACTTATTAGCCATAATTATTGTATAAAAGAAGACGCACTCTATTATGTGAAGTTTATGATAGGAAAAAAATATCTAGTTTCTCATTGCATAATGTATGGATTAAAAAAAAATGTAACGTAAACAAACACTAAATCTGTTCAAGCGGTAGGTCTTTTATGTTTCTTTGTATTCAGTACCAATGGCATAACCTTTTACGTCCGGGCCTCAGCGTTCTGTATCAGCCCTGCGATTCTGTAACTCACTTTTCGAACTCACACAGCGGTTTTCGGATCGGCGGTCGCTCTCAAATCAGTCGTGAAGCAGTAATTTTATGATTTGGCATTCTGAAAAGGTGGGAGCTTGTAGTTTATTGTTTATTAGAATGCCAAATCATAAAATGACTGCTTCACGACTGATTTGAGAGCGACCGCCGATGCGAAAACCGCTGAGTGAGTTCGAAAAGTGAGTTACAGAATCGCAGGGCTGTTCCGTATTCATTTCTTATAGGTAAGTACATAGACAGAAAGTCCATTGGTGCTTCCGGGGATCGAACCTTCGACCTCAGGGACTCTTTTATAGAACAAAAGACAAGCAGGCTCACCTGATGTTAAGTTATACCGCCGCTCATGGACACTCTCAGTGCCAGAGGGCTCGCGAGTGTTTTGCCGGCCTTTTAAGAATTGATACACTCATTTCTTGAAGGACCAGCCGTCCGTACGGCCTGCAACGCACCCACTAAAAATGTGAAAAGGTGTCCATGGTCTAATATGACTGCCATTTATGAGTGAAATTCATATAAATTTTGCTTTTATCTCTCTATATTCCATTACTCTATGGCAGACGTCACCGCCGTAGAACTCAAATAATCGTTAATGTGTTTACCGGTTTCACTTTTAAAATACGTTGCATTAAGTAAACAATATTTCAGTACGTGGGGTATTTCAAGTAGTTTTATTTTTAATCTCCAATTTTCATAATAGATTCCGTGAAAGCTCCTAGCATCGGCTATTTCGTTTTCTCTAGGCATTTCTCTATTCTCATACCGTAGGCAATGCAAAACAATTTAGAAAACATTAGTTATCCGGAGCTGGATATATTCGGTAGTGGGCTGATCAATTTTAAAGAAAGCATTGTTAAGTGCCCATCTCATACGTAATCCACTGGTTTGCTGGTATTTAATTTATTTTTTTTAACATTTATGATTACCAAAATTTACATAAATTTTAGAAAAGAGTTTTTTACATATACCGTAGATATAGCATTATGTATGCTGATGGTAGACTTCAATAAATACATAGCTAAATTTGATCCAAAACTTCATACAGTAAATGTCGAATGAAAATCAATTCACTTCCGCGATAGCTTCAGAACGGCAAACTTATGCCTCGGGTATTTGCATAAGATCTTAAAACACCAATCGTCTGATCGCTACATTTTAGTCTAAAGTCAACACTGAAGCACTTTAAATGAAATATTTATATAAGTTATAGTATATGTGGAGGAAACAGATGAATTTGCAAATATAAATATTGTTTCACTTTAGTAGTAGGATTCAGATATGCGGGTACTATGGGAGTATGTCAGGACGCAAGTGGGAGAGTGTAGACGGTCTTCTCCTCGCTTCGTTTTTGGGGCGCGAGGGGATGAGGCGAGAGAATCAATCACACTCTCGCACTCGCTAACTTTGTTGTTAACAACTGAGCTGTAAGGACTCGCGCGTTTTCATCATGTCAGAGTGGAGTAACGCTTTGTGTATTTTATCATCAATTGGAATCCAAAATATACAGGAGTTAAAAACTATAAAAATATCATTAATGGCGACTTTTAGCAACACCTATGAAAAAACAAAGCTTAAATTAAATTATATTACACCCACATGAAATAATATTATTTATTTATATTAAGATAAACGCAAGACATTATAATATTGGTAGCCACATATTAATAATCATAATGTCATTATAAAAAGACCAGTTAAGATGTTTATATTGTTGTCAAAAGTTAAGGTCTAAATTCTCTCCTACTATAAATGCACCTTGCCCTTAATTATTCCCCTTGAAAACATTACACGGCAGTAGTCTATACATCTGGGAAGGCGATTAAATAGTTCGATAGACAGTGTAACAATTTTTAAAATACGCCGTATTTTAAAAAATCATTACGATGAATGAGCAAGTATTAAAGGCACAAAAATATAGTAATATCCATTGTTGCAAAGCCGGGGTCCAAACATACGACCACAGGGTTGAAACGCGCTTTGCCACTGTCGTTCTTTATTTTTTTTTAATATTGCAAATAATATACAATTTAATTTCTATAACCAATAGACTCCTTACCTAACTAAATAAATAAAACACACACTGCAAATTTGTATTTACGTAATAATTACGCTATATTATATAACTCCTTTACTTCATTTTATAATTAATTACTGTGCTATACAGGTTATGTATTAAATTGTGCCCAGAACCACTGTTGTATACCGTGATAATATCTATACTATTTTGATTAAGAAGTGATCATGCGCATGCTGTGGTACCGCACATCGAGTGTTGATTTATCGATACAACTTCAACGATCACGCAAGACAAGTATTATTGATAAATATATGGCAAATCAAGATCAATATTACCTAGAACATTAATTATATTGCTTTTCACCTATTTTACGGTAATATATTAATTGAATATTGAACAATTATTCAAATCTTAATATATATGAATTACGTGTCACGTTGTTTGTCCGCTATGAACTCCTAAATTACCGAACCGATTTCAATCAAATTTGCACACCGTGTGCGGTTTGATCTAACTTAAAAGATAGGATTATTTTATTGCAAATATTCGTTTATTATTTGATGGTCACAATTCTAACAGGTGGCGCTGTGTTGAAAGTACCAATGTTCACATAACCTACAATTTAATGGCATAACCACCAAAAAAGCATGGTGGTCCCCATGACTGGTGTTCTCCTACAGTTTCCCTTGAATAGTTTGCTACTATTAATATAACAAAAACCTTAGCCACAGCAACGCTTGGCCGGTCTGCTAGTATGGTTATAAAAACTACAATAAAAATGTATGTAAAAAATACGGCAATATAATCAGACAATTTTAATATTTTTATTTCATAAAAATTGCGTCATCAAATTTACACCTTAACAAATACATACATTACATATTTTAACAAATTTTGGACTACAATCAATAGGTGCAATTACTGGCTGTTTGCAATTATTAAGGCTTTCCGCGGACCCCGGCACCCACTACTAAGCTGCAGCCTGCATTAACAGCCTTGGTCAGAAGGCCGTGCACTCTTTAAGCAGCCTAGAGTCTCTAGAAATGATGCTGCTGAATTCGTCATAGACTAAAACTATTTGACTATTTGAGAATTAGCTTTAACAACACTCACATTTGTCGGTTATAAATATTATTGACTTTATATATAAACAGCTGATCTACATTCCGTCTGTGTCAAGTCTATTTTTTTTAATATCTTGGTAGGAATAAAAGTAACTTACACTAAAAACTAATATCTGAAAATTCAATTATTATAACTTTATTATAAATAGGTATAATACTTTAATTATTACACCTATTTATATTTTTTTCTTGTTTAAGATTGTTATATGTATTTAATTTTCATTTAACCGGTTACCTCGCAATCGTTCTCGCGATGTATATAACTT
Organism: Pieris napi; assembly: GCF_905475465.1. Classification (NCBI taxonomy): domain Eukaryota; kingdom Metazoa; phylum Arthropoda; class Insecta; order Lepidoptera; family Pieridae; genus Pieris; species Pieris napi. The sequence continues at coordinate 1,697,467 of NC_062245.1, forward strand.
TTGTTTATTTTACTATCGTAGAACTTACTAATAAAATATCAGCAAAGTATTGTTAAGATTGATTTTAAACCCTAAGCTAGGTCAGATCAATTGAATTTTCTTCTTGTCTTTAACGAAAAATGTTCAGCGACACAATTTCGTCACTGAAATCCTTCACTTACACCTGCTACTGTTTCTTTTATCTGGTGCTTATAAGAATAACAATGGCTGTAAATAGATAAATCTATACTAAACTTATAAAACTAAAGAATCTGTTTTAAATTAAACATTATTTTTCTTGTTATATAGAAACGTGGACCATGTGAAATGTATGATGAACGTGACAAACGCCGTGTTCAAAAAAATATAGTACGAAGAAAATCTTGCAGAAAGGAATATATACGACATCGCGAACCTATATTTTAGTTCTCGCTTCTAAATTTATTTAATCGCTACTTACACAAAGATTTATTCGAGCGAATACCTTACGAACTGTAAATAATTGTACCGCCATAGAATGGTAATACAAGAACAAACAAGGCATGTGCTTGTGAATGCGCATGAATTACGAAAGCGATGCCACAGACATCTCATAACAAACGTGTCGTTCCTATATCTATCTATCTATATCGGTTTAGTTTTGGTCATGTTTTGTTTTCCTATAAGACAAGGAACAGAGTAGGCTCCCTTGGTATTAGATGAAGCTCACGTCGATCTAGGAGTAGCAATTGAAATCCTAATTTTGGTGTCCCTTTATAGAATAATGCAATGGGATATGCTATTTCACTGGAGGAAACAGATTGACTCCAGATGCTTCCTAGCGGACCACGACGTTCACACATGAGCAAGCGACTGAAGAGAGAGAGATGGGATAAAAGATGTCACGAGAGAATTTACGTCAAACGCGGTGAATTAGGTTTATTTAGACTGCACCTAAATATACAATTTAAAACATACATAAGTTTCAGTAACATGCGATTTATTTCAGGCAACCAGTATGGAAAATGAAAAAGCTACTGGTAACGTACAACAAGTGCAGAACTAATTAACATAAAATTACATTGAACGCTAGATATTTACTAATTTAAACTAAACTAAACTAAAATCTCTTACATATTTAACAATCAGGTAGATTGACCTAAACTTTTTTATTTTTATTATTATTATTATTAAGCCTTTATTTCTATAGTATCTATTGCCCAGTATATATGAACACTTATTTAAGTTGCATCATAAAACTTAATCTATCAAGCTTTTATAATAAATCTAAACATAATTAATATATATGAATAGCTAACTACATGAATACAATCATAAGTATTTCCGAACCAACTATTCCTTCAAGAAAAGAGCCTATTATTAAAAGGCCGGCAACGTACTCGCGTACCATCTGTCTGTGTCCATGCACTTAACATCAGATGAGATGAGTCTTCTGCCCGTTTGCCCACTGTTCTTTAAAAAAATAGGACTATTATAACGTTTCATTTCATTTAATGCAACCAATATCTTTACCTTTGTTATATTTAATAACCAAACAAAAAATATCGAAAATAATTAAACTTCAACGCATCTTTTTTAGTATTCCAGTCTTTCACTGCCTATATCGATTGCGTCCTTTATGTGCAAGCAAAATGCATTTTTAATAATCTTTGCTCCAACATTCCACCCCAAAAGCGTGTACAAATTCAGGGAAAATATTCATTTAACTTTGCTTTAGAGTTTTAACAATAGGTTTTGGGAGTCAATTTTTTTATTCAATAATAAATACTTAATATATTTTAAGGACTTGAAAGCTTTTAATTGGATTTAATATAGACATAAAGCTCAAACCTGTAACATAATATAAAAAGAAATTAAAGTTGTATTATATAAATAATATTTTTAACTTTTATTTATTTATAAGTGTTTAAACTACACATATATTATAAAAATAAATCACTTAGGCAATAAACAAAGCCAAACATTACATCGATAAACAAAATGTACGAAACAGAAAATATATGTCAATTACATGAATAGATTTAAAAAACTGAAATTAAGCATTAAACAAACTACTACTTAATATAAAGAAATTGTTATTACTACTAAATAAAGTCAAAGGAAACCCGCTTCTTAAAATATTTCTTCACATCCTCTTTGGTATGATGAAAAATGTTAACACCTTCCTAAATTGTATTGTAGTTAGCTAATATCCGAATAATTTAGATTCGGATAGAATTTTTAGGATGCTATTTGTGTGGACAGTAGACACGTCACCTCCCTCGGACAAACACAAAAGCTGTCGCGGCCGCAGAGCTGGCGGAAAATAAAAAACGGCCAAAATGTAAGTCTTTCCTCCTTTGATTTTGTGCAAGTGCACAGGCGCTAATTAAACATTTAAGTTGACGCCTGGTAGATAGTACCAGTGACCACAGAGCTGGTGCTTTCCTCACTCAACGAATAAGTATTGCAATACAGCGAAGAAATGCTGCCATTACAATATTGAACACTGCCACAGAGACCAAACTTCTTAAATTCATTTTAATTTTTTATTTAACCACTTTTACTTATTATGATTACTATGTAAGTTAAGAATATTATAAATGCTAAATATTTGTATGTTGGAAATAATTGTGAAAACCGAAACTTATTCTCATCACGCATTAGTAGGTCATGAAATCGTCTTGTTATTATAAACTCCTATCAAATTAGACAACGCGCAATTCTTTGCATTTTTAATATTAATTATCCAGTTATTTTTAGCGCAATCTTTGAAAACGTTTACAGCTTAAACCGATTTTAAGATAGATTTAAACTCAATTTTCTCATCTTAGTTATTTATCTACGATAAGACGCCATTCCGCTCCGAGCTCTATCATTAGTCACAGTTTTGTTCTTATTCACAACTTTGATAGCAATCTTGAGTAATGAATTGTCAATACTAGGCTTTTAACTATACTATAAACAATGAATTAAATCTAGAGCGGTGTCTAGTGGTAATACTCTTCTTTTTTTTTACAGGAGGCAGACGGTCAGGTGGCTCATCTGATCTTAAGCGATACCGCCGCCCATGGACACTCGCACTGCCAGAAGGCTTGCAAGTGCGCTGCCGGCCTTTTAAAAATTGGTACGCTCTTTTCTTGACTTCAGGCAGCTAGTTCCACATAGTGATGTCAAAACAAATAATTCATCAAAAATCAGGGCATTTTCTTTCTATTCACGTAATTAATACTCGTTTGTAAAACTTTCATTTGTTCCGTATATCAAAAATTTATTGGATTATTTTTATTAAACTTTACCAAATTAAATAGTTATATATGACGTTCAAGAAAATCTTGCAAATATAAATGAAAGTAGTTTGCATCTACCTCCACTATATACGAACGAACAAATTCGACTTAGGATCAAGAAAAGAGCGTACCAATTCTCAAAAGGCCTGCAACGCACTTGAGAGCATTCTGGCAATGTGAGTGTCCATGGGTGGCCGTGTTACTTAACATCAGATCAGCCTGCTGCCCGTTTACCTTAAAAAAATGCATGTTGGGATACTTTTTTGACTCTATAGGATAGGGATGCCCTTAAAGGCAGTCCCGTAGATTCTTTTTAGTGCGTTGCCGGCCTTTGATGAAGGAGTATGCTCTCTTTATATCTACTGATATCTACAAAAGAAGATCTCCACCGAGAGTGGGTAAAAACCATATTTGTCTTTAAAGCTTTCGCATCGCGAACAGTTTTGATATCCATATTTCCATACATTGAGGTAAGTATCAGGAGGCCTTCTCAATCACTCTTATCTTGGATCGTAATTACTTGAATAGATGATTTCAAGTCTTCATCAATCACCTGGAATCAGCGAGTAGGAATCAATGAGCCCGATTGGAATTGTACTGAATAATATATTAGTTTTGCTTGCAATTAGGTGCTGATGAATTGGCTTTGTTTAAGAAAAGATGGAATTAATTTTTTGTACTTAAAATGATTACCAATATATATATGCTGCACAAGCGACTGTTCGGGGTATTTGTTGTGTTTCCCCAAGGAAGTTTGTACGGAATAAGTTTAAGGAATTCAATATTATGATACTATCTGGTCGATATATTCTTGAAGCCTTGTTGTATGTATAAAAAAATATAAACGATTTTAAAACAAATAGTTACTTCAGTATAGTACCCTATTTTAAGCGTGTGACCAACCAGGTTCCAGAAGATAAACCACTCATTATATGGAAATTGTATTTGTTTTACAACAAAACTCCCAAGCGAAATTAGAGAATGATCACTGAATAAATTCAAGACGTTAAACGTAAATTAATCAATAAACTTTTTGTAAATTTGACGATTATTTCATTGATCCTAATCCTTGGGATTTATTTGCTCCAGTTTAAACAATTTGTATGACTCAAAACTTAGCAATTAAAAAGAGTGGCGGCAAGTTTCTTGCCAGTTCTTCTTGCCCACTACGCCCTTGACTTGCGAACTGGAAGTAAGTGTAAATTTAGAATCAATGTAACATCTTTTCTGTTGACGTTCATAAGTGAACTTGTTACTATATGAATAAAGTTATTTTGAGTGTAAGTAGAAATATGGTCACCACAGTCATCCGTAGTTAAATCTAATATATAAAATTCTCGTGTCACAGTTTTCGTTGCCATACTCCTCCGAAACGGCTTGACCGATTTTGATGAAATTTTTTGTGCTTATCCGGTATCTATGAGAATCGGCCAACATCTATTTTTCATCCCCCTAAATGTTAGGGGTAGTCCACTCCTAAATTTTTATTTTTATTTTTTAGACAAATTTTTTAATTTGTATTTTTATGATACAACATACAAAAATACATATAACCCCTAACTTTCACCCCTCTACGATCAACCCCTATTTTTTTATTTTAAATGATATACATGGCAACACGACGTTTGCCCGGTCAGCTAGTTTTGTATAATAAGTACGAATAGTGTAAGGTAAGTTTCATTACACAAAGAATTTATTTCTATCCCAGGCCCCAGGAGCGAAGAACAGATAATATATTTCCCTGCCTTGTAAAACAGCTAGAAACAATGTACCAGCCCTAACCCGAGCATAATTTCAAATTCCGAACGACCATTGTTGTCGCCTTCGAGTTTATTTCCTAAGATTGCCATGACCATTTAAAATACTGTTTTATTGAATTAAAACGCTAGTAACTTGCGAAATAGGTGATGCAGTTAAGAATAGTAGAATATTGTCACAGGCGAAAACTCCACACTTGGTGGCGCTATACAGGGCGTCCCAAGACTATGGGACATTAAGTGAACGTCCCTTGAATATCGTAGACAGGATATTTTGTAGAAGCTTTTTATTGCATTTGTTGAAAGTATCAAAATATAGAAATGGTACAAGTAACGCCATCTAATGACAGTTATGTAAAAATGTATTTACTGTGGTCTATTGTATCTATTGTATCTGTGATGTGTTTGATTAAATTAGTCGTTCGTCGTTCTTTGTCACTGCAAGTGATTGCGTTTCATTTTAGGTTATGTGCCCAGCGCACCTCTAAACTTTTGTTAAATGTAGTAATTTTGTGTCGAGAAGTAAGTTTCGGACTTGTTGAAGTTATAATTGTATCGATCGTGTTATCCAGTAAGTTAACTAACGAGGATGGCATCGAATTACATAGTCAACGTGCCCAAACTGAAAGGCAGAGAAAATTACACAGAATGGGTTTTCGCTGCAGAGAATTTTCTAGTCCTGGAGGATATGGTGCATTGCATCAGACCAATACCTGGGAAGAAGATAGAAGCTGCAGAAGATGCGAAAACAAAGGCAAAGCTTATCATGACTATAGACAGCGTCTTGTACGTGCATATCAAGGAAGTCAAAACATCGTCAGAACTTTGGAACAAGCTTAAGTCATTATTTGATGATTCCGGATTTTCGCGAAGAATATCTCTTTTGCGAAATCTTATTTCAATACGGTTGGAAAACTGTGCTTCCATGCAGGCGTACGTCACGCAGATCGTCGAGACAGGTCAAAAGTTGAGCGGGACAGGTTTTAAAATAAGTGACGAGTGGATCGGCTGTCTTTTACTAGCTGGATTGACGGAGAAATTCATGCCGATGATCATGGCCATTGAGCATTCAGGTATCCAAATAACAACGGACGCCATTAGAACCAAGCTGAATGCTGATGGATATGGAAACGGAAGTTCGGGGTTCTCAATCTAGTGAAATTGGTGGTGCATTTGCAAGTGGCGCACAGAAGTGGCAACCTAAGAAAAATAAAAATGTGTCAGCCGGTGCGCAAAGTCAAGCTAAGTCAAATGTCAAAGTCAGTGGTGGTGCCAAAAGTCATGTCAAATGTTACCGGTGTAAACAAACGGGTCATTACAAGAATCAATGCCCAAATAATGATAATTCAAGTAATCATTCGAAAGAATTGCAACGTAAACAGAGTAATGCATTCAGTGCAGTGTTTATGAGTGGCCAATTCAACAAGTACGACTGGTACATCGACTCTGGCGCGAGTATGCACTTGACGGCCAATGAAAAGTGGATAAAGGATGCAACATACCATGATATGCGGGAGATATGTGTTGCAAACAACGAGAAACTTCAAGTATTATGTTCCGGCGACGTAAATATTGTGACGAAAACTGATCAATGTGAATATGAGATACCAGTGAAAGATGTTATGTGTGCTCCAGGATTGACAACAAATTTATTGTCAGTAAGCCAATTGATCGAGACTGGTAACAGAGTTCAATTTACGTCAGAAGGCTGTAACGTGTTCAACAGAAATAATGAAATGGTGGCTATGGCTGTGCTCAGTAACGGAGTGTACAAGGTGAGACTTGCTGACAGTGAAGTGACAAGTTTAGCAGTGTCAGGAGATGTCTGGCACAGAAGACTAGGCCATGTCAATAGCAGTTATTTAAATAAAATGTCAATTGCTGTGGAAGGAATGGATCTCCAAGAAAAAGTTGACATAAATAAGTCATCTTGTCCTGTATGCTGTGAGGGCAAACAGTGTCGTCTGTCATTCCCAAGTGGTTCTAGATGCAATGAGTTGCTAGGTTTGGTACACACTGACATTTGTGGACCAATGGAGCATGAATCGTTGGGAGGCTCGAGGTATTTTATCTTGTTCATTGACGACTTCAGCCGAATGATAGCAGTGTACTTCTTAAAGCTTAAAAGTGAAGCGCTCAGATGTTTTGCAGAATATAAAGCCAAAGTGGAGAAGCAAACGAGCAAGAAAATTAAAATCTTGAGAAGCGATAATGGGTGTGAGTACTGCAATAAAGAATTTGACTCATTTCTCAAGAATGAAGGTATTATACACCAAAGAAGTAATCCGTACACACCTGAGCAGAATGGTGTATCGGAACGGAATAATCGTACTGTGGTTGAAAAAGCAAGATGCTTATTGTTTGATGCGAAGTTAGGGAAAGAGTTCTGGGCAGAGGCGACACATACTGCTGTGTACCTACAAAATAGAACAGTACTTCCATCATTGAATGATAAGACTCCATATGAAGTCTGGTTTGGTCATAAACCAAATGTGAGCCATCTCAGGATCTTCGGTAGCAGTGTGATGGTACATGTGGCAAAGGCAAGACGTCAGAAATGGGACAAGAAAGCTGAAAAACACATTCTTGTCGGATATCCTGATGGTATCAAAGGATACAGGATATATAATCCAAGGACAAAGTGTATCACAACTAGCCGAGAGGTCATTGTCATGGAAAAGGATAAACATCCAGATATCACTATCCCAATTATTGAGAGTGAGAGAAAGGAAAACTCATGTTCAGTGGGAGACATAGAGGATAAGGAGGCATCAACCTTAGAAAATGTCACCGGTGCGGATGAAACCACAATAACTGATGAAACACTAGGTTTATCAGATGAAGACTATATACCAAGTGATTACGAAGATGCTTCTGATTTGCCGGCACGTCCCAAGTCTACCAGGATAAAGAAAAAGCCAGAAAAGTACAAAGTGACTAATATGTGTGTCTCTGAGGAGTTTGATGATGCCAATGGTTTGTCAATAGAAGAGGCTTTACAAGGAGAAGAAAAGGATCAATGGTTGTCAGCGGTAAAAGAAGAACTTCAGTGTTTTAAGGACAACGATGCTTGGGAGTTGGTAAATAGGCCTACGAATGGTGAAACTATAGTGAAGTGCAAGTGGGTTCTTAAAAAGAAGTGTGATTCAGAAAATAATGTGCGTTATAGAGCTAGGCTTGTAGCTAAGGGGTGTTCTCAAAAGTATGGTGTGGACTACAGTGAAACTTTTTCCCCTGTTGTGCGGCATACAACACTTAGATTACTTTTTGCATTGTCAGTACAGTTGAATCTAGAAGTTACTCATCTTGATGTAAAAACCGCTTTCTTAAATGGGGACCTGGCTGAGACAATATATATGCAGAAACCGGCTGGTTATGCCTGTTCAGATAATAGTAAGGTGCTTAAATTAAAAAAGGCTATATATGGTCTCAAGCAGGCATCCCGGGCTTGGCATAAGAAGGTAGATTCTTGTATGTTAGTTAATGGTTATATAAAGTCAAAAATTGAGCCATGTTTGTATATTAAAATTGTTGGTAATAGAAAAACTATTGTAGCTCTGTATGTTGATGACATGTTTGTTTTTTCTAACAATAGAGCTGAAAATAAAAACCTTAAAACCATGTTAAGTAAAAACTTCCAGTTAAAAGACTTAGGTATTATTAAGGAATGTTTAGGAATGTCTGTAAGTTTTAATAAGGAAAAAGGCACTGTTACATTAAATCAGAAGAGATATATAGTTACATTATTGTCTAAATTTTGTATGACTGATTGTAAGCCAGTAAATACTCCTATGGAGGTCAATTTAAAATGTAAAAAGGAGACTACTGGTAGTAGCCAAAATCCTTATCAGCAGCTTGTAGGCAGCTTAATGTATTTAGTTGTTCTAACACGACCCGACATAGCATATGCGGTGTCTTATTTAAGCCAATTTAATAATTGTAATACTGAAGAACATTGGCAGTATGCAAAGAGAGTGTTAAGATATTTAAAGAAAACAAAAGATTTAGGCTTAAAATGTTGTAAAGGCAACAATAATAACATTGTTGGTTATGTAGATGCAGACTGGAGTAATGATATCAATGATAGGAAATCATATTCTGGGTATTGTTTTGTTTTGTCAGGATCAGTAATATCTTGGAGCTGTAGTAAACAAAAATGTATTGCTTTATCTAGCACAGAGGCTGAGTATGTATCAATCTCAGAAGCATGTAAAGAGGCAGTTTACTTAAGGAATTTGCAGAATGAAATTACACAAAAATTGTATACTATTACTGTATTCAATGATAGTATGAGTGCTCAGAAATTGTTATCTAACCCAGTTTTTCATAATAAAACAAAGCATATAGATGTCAGATATCATTATTGTAGAGAAATGATAACTGAAAACATTGTTGGTGTTGAATATATGTGTACATCAGATATGCCAGCAGATTTGCTCACAAAGAGCTTAGGCCCTATTAAACATTACAAACATTTAAATACTCTAGGTATTGTTGAAATATGAATTACTTATGTTTTGTTTGTAATTTTCTATATTTTGAGTGGGAGTGTTGAAAGTATCAAAATATAGAAATGGTACAAGTAACGCCATCTAATGACAGTTATGTAAAAATGTATTTACTGTGGTCTATTGTATCTATTGTATCTGTGATGTGTTTGATTAAATTATTCGTTCGTCGTTCTTTGTCACTGCAAGTGATTGCGTTTCATTTTAGCATTGAATGCACTAACACTTAATTTTTTTTGAAAATTAAGTGTTAGTGCATTCAATGATTTTCTAAAAATAACTTGTCTCGTCTTGGAATCGAACCGACTCAAATGGGAAAAAAACACCATTTATTATTTTTTTTTTGACATAGACATAGACATACACACACACAATAACAATAATCAAAGTAAAAAATCGAATGAGAGATATAAAACAATTTTTTTTGCCCTTTTCCCATTCGGTTCGTTTCAAGTATGTGTAATGCGTGTGTGCTGTGGCTGTAATTTGTCCTAGCTCAGCATTATGCTGAAGTCTTCTTTCAGCAAAATATCCTATCTACAATATTTAAGGTAATTTCCCATGATGTCCCATAGTCTTGGGACGTCCTGTATAATCTGAATTCATTAAATATTATTAATAATTTTATTAATTTCACATCATTTTACAATATAACCTACCTTATTAATATTTGTAATTTAATATTAATGAGGTAGGTAATTTCTGTTGCTAAAACTGTGTTACGGTAGGAAGACAAGAAACCACCAAAAATATTATTTTAACAATACAAAACCCAACGCGGCATAAGTAAGAATACAACAAAGAAACACAAAGAGGAAACTAAGTGATTAATGCCGGAGGCAGTAAAATAATTATATTATGTATAAGTATGTAAATACATAAGGGAAAAGAAAAATTATATTTATTTCCAGACATCAGACTGTGGCATATTACCTCTGATAAGGTAAATAGTTTTATTGATTTATTGTTGATTAATCGTACATTTTCGCTTGTCCTTTTGAATTTTATTTCCAGCCAGGCCATAATCACTGAACCGCGTAACAATTCTGATTGGTTTTCAAACCCATGCGCCTCATACAAATTCATAAACGAAATAAAATCCAATTCCTATCTCAATCAAAACAAAGGCACTTCCAAAAAATTCAAAAAATCCAGCACAAAGATTTCACGCACAATAAACGCCAGTTTTAACCAACGCTGACGCGTCGCGCCAAAACCTATTCTGATTTTGAAAACGGCTCCCACGAGCAAACAGAGCAAAAAAGCGATATCGCGGATTCGTGTTGATACAGGATATTTTTAGTAGTAATATACAATTCAAACGCTTTCCGGCCTAGACCATTTAGCTTATTTCTGAGAGTTTTAGAATTGTATTGACAAACAAAAACGTGTGGGACTGGTTTATTATTTAACATTTTATAATTATCTTGTAGTGGTTTGTTATGTTACAGTTGCCACCAAAGCTTAGGTCTTAAGTTCCATCAATGAACTGAACCAAAATGACATTTTGTTTCCGTCAAAATAATTATATAAGGTGTTATATAATTATTTGATTAACTGAAGATCATTCAAATTAAATTATTAAACAGATGCTAAAAGCGTCTGTTTACGTACAATGTTTGATTGCCTTAAACATACGTTAGAAGGCTTAAGGAATTTTCAAGACTGCGTAACGCAAATAATTTACAATCTTTTACTATTATTATCATTTAGTTAAGTTGCGTTATTCATTTTTGAAGTTATACTTCTTTAGGCGCGTTATGAAAAATTGATGAGAGTGAAATTTTACGATGCGCGCGCACCGTGACACAAAATTAACAGAATGAAGTTGCCCACGGAAGATGCTACGGCATTGTACATAATTTAAAAACAACATTCGAATAATAATAGAATTTATCTTACACTTAATGTAAGAGAATAATAATAAATATTTATTTATTTAATTTTTCAAATGTAAACTGAACTTTATTGACTATAATGACTCCTTTTCCAGTGTTTGATTATTTAATTGTAATTAATTATTTGCATGCAATCAAAAACTATTTTTAATAATGCCAAAGAAGTATAACTTCTTACGCGCGTACATAAGTACACGCACCCTTTTTTATTTTTTCTAATTGTGATATAGGTATAATTGTAAAGTTTTTTGTCCGCCCTACTTTGCGTCATATAATTTATATTTACTTATATGACGCCAAAGTAAAGTTAAGTAATTAAATTTTAATTTAATTACTCGTAATAGTAGTAGTAGTAGTACGTAATAAAAATCTTGTGCACATTTAGAATGTTACATATCTTTGCATGCATTTTTTTTTTAAGAAATAAAGATACACTTTACTTTAAGTTCTATCGCCTTTGGTTATATTCTATAGAAACTTAACAACTACATTGAAATAAAAAAAAACATATATTGCTAGGACATAAACATTAACGTACATTAATCTGTATTACGTCTGTGCTACAACGAAGCACGTTTTGCGGTTGTCCAACTGTTCGGATTATTCTCGGGCGTTGAACCGCGGCTGCGATGGGTTTTTATTTTTGACAAGTGCCATCGATACGCACCGGCCATTGTTCTCAGTCCGCCATGACGGCTTGTTATTTTGAAGATCTGCACTTCGTTGAGTTACTGCACTCGCCGAAAGGGTTTGATACGCAATATATTCTGTTGACCCGAGTTAATTAGGGAAACTCAAAACTTCAAAGAGTTGACTAACATTTAACATATTTTCTCAAAGATAGGTTCGATTCTCTATACATAGGTAGATTCGAGTCCTCGTAGGGCATTTCTGAATCTGGTTCATGATACTTTTTAAATCTAATAGGCAAGTAGGTGATCAGCCTCCAGTGCCTGACACACGCCGTCAACTTTTTTGGTCTAAGACATGTCGGTTTCCTCACGATGTTTTCCTTCACGGTTCGATCAAATGTTAAATACGCACATAGAAAGAAAGTCCATTGGTGCACAGGCGGAGATCGAACCTACGACCTCAGGAATGAGAGTCGCACGCTGAAGCCACTAGGCCAACACTGCTGTCTTTACAAATAAAGTATTTATTATTATTATACTAATTGAAGACGCAGTTCCAGTAGAAATAAGATAATGTCTGAAACGCCTTTAAATAACCCTCAACAAAATATCGCTTAGATAATCAAATAAATTATTAGCACAAAAGCTTATTTCGTCCTCACTAAATTACTGGTATCTTCATTTGAAACGATTTCTGTGTTGCGCCCAAAATCAGCATTTATCTTGGCACATAATTTATTGCGAATGTAAAAAATGTATGTGCATACTGTGTAGGCGTACATGATAAAATATAATTTATTTGTCGCCAAATTTGGTAAGTGTATTTTTGTTTCTTCAATTATATATTCAAATTTATTCACATAATTAGACTTTTCACAAGCCGTGAGACCCTTCTGAGAGGCAAAGAAGCATTCAATGATATTTTTAAAACCATATTAACTTTGTATAAGTTTTTCTCAATATAAATAACATAAAAAATAAATATTTGACAACAATTGTAATGTGTAAGATTTGGGAAAGCTTTTAATTAAAAAAATCCGGTGTCAGGGTCATCCCAGCTCTTCCATAAGAAACTTAATAATAAATTCCTCATCAAAGGCTACCCACATAAAAGTAAAATTTAATTTGAACATAGGCAGGTTACAAGCGCGATTTTAGAATTGAGAATCACGCGGGCCTAGCCTACATATATTTTGTTTGCCGCGTACCACCACGATGTGTATCCAGCTGCGCACTAAAGTATTCCGAACTAATTCGACTTAAGAGTCATTTAAGAAAAGAGCGTACTAATTCTTAAAAGGCCGGCTACGCACTTGCGAGCCATCTGCCAATGTAAGTGTCCATGGGCGCCGCCTGTATAAAAAAATATATATGCACTGCTTACTTATTTAATTACCCTCTATATATTTCTTGTATTTTACGAGAAAGAAATAATAATAAAACAAAATATGACTACAATCGTATATGAATCATCATTCAAGATGCTATCATTAAAAATGTACTAATTATAAAGCTCATTAACAAAACGCTGTATTTGCACAAAACATTCCATACCAAATCGGAAACCATTAATATACAAGAAATCAGATAATTCCGAATTTTAATTTAATATTTATTTATGAAACGTGTCCTTAACAGGTTTAAAACAATATCGAGGGAAGAAAACACTCGCTGCTAAACATTTAAATGTAAGACGAAATTCAACTTTATTGCAATATTATATGAGCTATAATCGTGTAAAGTTGGTACTTAACAGTGTTATCACGTGGGCGACAATAAATTCGCGTATCAGAGATCCTTAAATATATATTTAAGGTTCTTGAAATTTCCTATTTCGTATGAAATTTGATGTCATTGCTTTGAACTAGCCGGACATAAAGAATCGACCATGCAACATGTAATTTCGCTACTGAGGCTCTGACGAGTTTGGGAGAGAAAAGAGAGAAAAGAGTTTGGAAGAGAAAAGAGAGACATAAAGCCTGGATGTATAACAAAACCTTATTTCGTTCTCACAAAACTAGTACCTTTATTTTAAATTCTCGGTACCAAATGAGTATTTAAATTGTCACTTGTTTTTTTTTCTTAATAATCTCTTCAATTCATAAAATATTTTAGGAGCTGCTACCCGTGTTTTGGTCGGATGCGTTTCCGTCTTTTTTGACATAAGACTTTAATCAACAAAATTATTTATGCTTCCATCTAAACTATCATTTTTGAAACCCGCACGAACTATGAACGAATGGATGGTCTATTATTCGGATGGCCCTTCTACACTTAGACAAATATTTCTCGCGATATTTTCCTTCATCTTATAAGCTTGCACGGTTCATCAGGGCTAAGACCCGCACGCCTAACCACTAAATTGACTCAATAATATACGCAGAACCCAGGTCTAGACAGATTCCTTTGGCTAAAATAACGCATAATGTCAGTGGTGTTTGCGGCATTGAAAACATTGGTGGGCTTTAACCGGTTTCGCATTATGCGATTCTCGTCCGCACCACGTGTTCGTAACAGAAAAAAGAAGAATCCTTCAACAATGATCTGTTTTCTATACGATAGAACCGGGGTGGCCTGGTAATCAATACAGTATTAATATACTATTAAAAGGCCAACCGATATGTATTTCTTAATACAAATCTAGCAAATTATTCATAATTTTATTTATATAATGCCTGCTATGTTAGCTATTAAGATGTATTTTTGTAATTTTTGTTACTATAAACAACCTGAATAAATAAAATTAAAATATCTTTAGTTTTTTAGTATTTAATGGTTGGTACCTTATGGTAAAATCAGTCATTTGTATATTTTAATAGCAGTTTTGTATTTATTTATAAGTAATCTTACAGCTACATATATCAAAACTATAAAAGAAAATACTTAGACAATACACAAAAACAGATTGCATTGATAAACAAAAAAAAAACAGAAAACATAAGTCAATCAAGCACATTTATACAAAAATTATTCAACGATCTTCAGAAAATTACACTCAGACTCTGTCATCATAAAAAGCTTAAAAAATATGACCAAACAAATCATTAAATATAATAATTAATCTTCAGTCTATCAGCGCATGAGATACGAGTCGTTTTAAAACATTACATCCTCAGTCGTTTGAAAATTCAAAAGCCAACAGAACTGAGATTGAACTACCACATTGAATATTGACAAAATATTTAATCGCCTTATTATCATGGCGGCTGACGGACAATCGTAGATTGCTATTCGATATTTTAACGAGCGGCCCACTTTAAATTTATAATTTTGCATTGAGTCTCCGATTCTTTTTTCGATTTTATACGGTTTGTTTGCGGTTTTTGACCTCGAATATCTTGAGAGACACTGGATTTAATGAATGATTGAGTGATAGGGGATATATTTTTATGTTTGTTAAGATATTTTTGACTTAAAAGAAGAATTGTATTAATAATACGTGTTAGTAATACCGAACTACCAAAATGTTATGTTGTTATGGCATATATACACCAAAGTTAGGTGGTAAGTTGATGAAGACATCGTAAGGGAAAGAGAGAGTCTAAGGAAGAAGAATGATATAAAAATCTGCGCCAAGCCGTTGTAAGATTGGTCCTGTCCCAATGTGACATTTTCTTTTATAGAACAGTGGGCTGATGGGCAGGATACTCATCTAATGTGAAGTGATACTGCCGCCCATGGACACTCAATTGCAGAGGGCTCGCGAGTAAGAGGCCAGCCCTTTTAAGAATTGGATAGACATCAATGCTAGATATAATTCGATTTTTGTATGTAATTAGAAAAACATTTAAACATTTTTCCCTTGGTCCGTGGGGTCCTAGCGCTATAAGGCTTTGAAGAGCTGCCAGCTACCTCGGACAAAGAATTAGTCTAGCTATTCTAAGGGGGAACGCTGCCAGTATCTTCGGAACCTTGCCTAAAGGGACTCCTTTTAATAATACATTTTAGTTATTATATTTTAAGGTTAGTTATTGCTTTTATTAGAAAAAATACTTTATCAAGTTACTCTACTCACATGTATTGTAACTGCTTTGTATGAAAAATATGAACATTATATGTTATCTGGTTAAAAGTGTCCAAATAAAGTAACAAGAATTGCGAATTCCAGACAGTATTTCTCTGTATTAGCGCACAATTCGAAAAAGCTATAACACCCACGCTTGTGGTTTATCCAATTTAGATCGAGCGTAACTAGAGATCAGAAACAATGGTATGGGTGCCATAAACAATGCGAAAGCTTTACGTGTAAACCTGGCCGACATTATTACTAAACAAATCATGATTTCCTCCATTTATAGTGTGTCGTAGCGATAAGTTGACTCAGTTAAAAGTGGATTTTGAAATGAAAGCGTCGGCCAAATAACTAATTATATGATAATATTTATATATAAATGTGGAAATTCTCAATAATTTAGTTCAATTCAGTAAATGTAAAATTGGGTGCATTTAATGAGTATTTCTTTTTTGACGCTCATAAGTTGAATTGTGTTATTTAAATGAATAAATGATTTTTGACCTTTGACTTAGATCTTAAATATTTTCGAATCTTACGACAGAAATAATCGTATTAAATTAAAGAAATAAAGTAAAAAATCTTTGTTGACAACGTGAATAAGAGGTTGTTTTACGTACGTGCAACATATATTACAATCATTATACCTGATCCAATGTCGTAACGACATATTGTAAACCTCCGACATTTTCACGAATGAAGCCAGGCACATGCGTTTTTATAAATCAAGTTATTCGTTACGCCCAGACTTCATTGTCCTCGCTTTGTGGACGGAAATAAAAACAGAATACATCTACCTCTTTACAAAATGTGCACTGTATTGGAAATCATATTTTTGCAGTCCGCGATTTTAAAAAAAAGAACTTATATGTCGTCTTTTGTCTTTTATGCGTCATTTTAAATTTCGAAATACTCACCTGATTATATTGGTTCTACAGTCTTTTGTTTCGTATAAAGGAGTATTTTTATAGATTTCCATGTTTTTGTTATATTCAATCAAATGATTATGTTTATGAAAAAATATTGGTTGTTTGTAAAGTAGGTTTACGATCGAGATGTTTACGTGATAACGTCTTATTGGTGATATAAGTTTTTGGGAAGTAAGGAATTAATGAAGATAACAATTTTTTCAAATTTTAAATTACATCTATCGTTTTATTCACACTTTTGATGATAAATTTCCGGTGTAATATGCCAGCCTCCGCTCGTGAGGATTCCGCGTGACAAGTTTCACGGAATGACTGGCAGCGCTCGAGATGAGACGGGAGATCGGTCCGTCTCTCTCTCGTTATACCTGCGATCGCGCTCGTGAGGTTTTGGTGTGACACAAGTTTCTGAACATGTCACCCGACTAAAACGATTTTAAAGACGTTATCACGTCAAAAGTTAATACTTTTAATAATATCAGTGTTTCAACCTAAATTATCTTAAAATGATAAAACAAAAGCTATCCAGCTAATAGTGCCTTAAACACGCTGGCTTGTTGAACGACAGTTTTCATGTTATATGCAGTGCAGTGCAGTGTTATTTCACGTTCATTGATTAAGAGCACTGTTGGCCTAGTGTCTCTAGCGTGCGGCTTTAACCCTGAGGTCGTGCATTCAAATAAAAGCTATGCAACACTTGTTTCCTATATGCATAAGTAACAGGCTTGTACGGAATTCCTGCCTGTTAGGAAAATAAATGAGCCCGAACGGATGAGGGCCTAGCATGTAGCGCCACTGGTTATTTTTATACGCTTTATATTAGCTTCACCTGTATGTATGTATGTATGTATGTAACCGACTCCTTCGGACTCGTCAAAGATCGATGACAATACAATAATCCGAAAAAAAAATGAAAAAAATAAAAAAAAATTAACTAAAACATAAATAATAGTTTAAATAAACTAGAACACACGCTTTATATAGAAAACTATAAATACTGGTATTATTGTGAAAAAGCGTGGGTTGCTCGGTAATGGCACAGAGCGCCCTACGCTTTTTCACAATAATACCAGTATTTTTTGTTCATTACCATTTTCAGCCTAAAATAGGAATTATTTACATTATTCTTAATTAATATTTATTAAAATTTATTTTCCGTTTTTTAGTTTAGTTTTCTACATAAAGCGTGTGTTCTAGTTTTTTTAAACTATTAATTATTATGATTAATTGTATCGATAACAAACATGTAAAAAATAAATACATATATTACAAGTGCTAAATATCACGCTATACATGTTGAATACATTACAATACCTTTCTTATTAGTATGTCCTCGCTAATGACATAAAAAAATAAGTTTAATACCGTTTTGTTCGAGAATCTTTGTTAACACGTTTTCGCAAATAACCCTTCAAGCGCCGGTTTTATTGTGATGTGTGAAGTGTCAATGTTTAAATAAAACTTCCAAGAACACTTAAGAAAAAAATTGTTTGATTTATAAAGCTAACATTGGCAGGAATTACTTCGGAATTTGAATTAAGAAGTTTTAAAGGGGTTTTCTATATTTGCAAACAATCTTAATAATAATTGGACATCCATAGTCGCTCACCTCACACTTTGAGAGCGATTTTCTTTTAATGTTTATTTAAATTATATTATTGTTTTTCTTAATTAATTTTATTACTTCTTGTATGCTATGTATGCCTGTAAGTGCTTGGCACATTAAAACATTTATTTTATTTTTCTTTTATGAATGAATCAGTGTGCCAAGCGTTGGCAAGCTTTTATAAATAAATAATTGTTAATCTTAATTCATTTTTATAATTAATAAAAATGAATCGCCATGTATAACCCGCGGCACGAAACTCTAGCGCTGACCGTTATTGCGCAGAAGTAAAAAATAAGGTACCTGAGGGGGGCTAGCGGAATGAAGAGCGTCGATTGGCTCTCCAGTCGCATTTTGTCCCCCGCGCGACAGTACACATGCGCAGCAATCCCCTCCACGTATCGGCCAGCGCTAGACTTACGTGCCGGGGGTTATACTAAGATAATTCGTTATATCTAATAACTTTAATTTATATTTTATCATGACTTATTCCGAAATTATAGATAAATCATTATTCTACAATAAGTATTTATTTCTTAACCTACTACTAATAATTTCAAATGGATAAGTAGAACCCTACGCTAAATTTTAAAAGTTTGGTTCCTGTGACAGTGTAGTTAATGCTGACAGCACTTTCTCACCGTATTGCGAAAAAGAGATATTTATTTATATTTTTGTGTTTGTTGTTCAAAGGCTTTTTAATAATAATTTAAAAATAGAATACAATTTTTATTTAGGCTTAAATGGAAAGTGAATGTACTGTAAATACGACTATGACTGATCTTCAATATATGACCAAACATTGATAGATTTATTGAGATGAAAGCTTTTTGTTAGAGTCTATTTACGAAAAACAGTTGCTATCGTATTACCGAATTAACGCTGTTAAATTCACCAGGCTATACACAGGTTATAATATTATTATTTCTAGTTTAAGGTCCGCTAACTAGTTGCATGGAATGTTTATGTGCGAACATTCCTTCATTTTAGTAGAAAATTAAAAATCTACATGTATCGAAATTACACACGTATCACCTCGACGTCCGTCGTTCCACAACTGAGCGTTTTTTAAGTTTTTACCGCACACCACTCTCAATCGGTCTCAATCGCTCTCTCCTTTCGTCAAAAACGCTGCAAATATTCGTGACGTTCCGTAAAAATATTACCCTCATGCCCCTAAAGAAGTTTCACTTCAAAAAGAACATACATAATTCGTTTGTGGAACTCCTCATACACCATTGTTAAGCACGCATAACTTCGGAATAGTTTCAGATAATACAATAGTGATAATAATCTAGAGGCGCTACACCCCTATGGGCCTTGGCCGCAGATTGCATCCCTTTCTTTGATCATTTTTATGGTGATCAACCTTCTGCTACATTCTAGAAGTCACTATGTTTGCCTTTCTGTAGGAGCATCATTTGCGCACAAAGAAACCACTAGACTCGGCTCAATGCTGTATTAGACATTATTGATACGCCTTTGAATCCAGTCAAAATACATACACTTATTAAAGTTACATAATCACACAGCCCAGTAAGGCGATTAGATTAACTATGTCATGTGGGAGCTAAGATCATTTCGCCCATTTATTACAAGACTCAGTAAGTCACAGAACTGTAATATAAATCACGTCTAAGACGTATTTCGGTCCAAGATTACAATGTTATGGAAAAGCTATGTAACAATTTAGTGTGGTAAATCGTGTCGTGCATATGGAAAGGTACATATGAAATTGGCGGTTTGTCGTACTGGCCTCTTTGACCCCAAAATCTTCTTTGGTTAGGAATTCCAAATTCAAGTTTTTACAGCTATATTGCAGCATTTGTTTTTCGAAATGATTAATGTCATTTTCCCGCTTTTTTTTCTTGGCTTTTGTGTTAAAATGTAAATTAAACAAATGTAATTTAAACAATCACATGAATACATAGTAGCAAACATTGATTCATTTCATTAAGTGTTTTAATCCACTTTTATCATAGTAGTGTATTGGGACTCATTTTCCTCACTTAGACGCTCATTTAGTTCAAGCGTTAAGTCCTGGCTAATTAAGCCAGAATAGCACATCCCAGAAGCTCAGGAGACCTCACTCTTTCGAGGATTTCTGTTTCTTTGAGAAGCTTTCAGGACTACGTGGGTGACTGATTCCTCTATGCTCAAACAGCCTCTGCACAATGGACTGACTGTCTTGCCAAGGAAATGTGTAATCATAGTAATGGAATATGGTTACAAACAATACCAGCTATCGTATCTTCATATACTCGTAGTTGGAGTTTGAAAATATAGCTTATTATTCAGGGTTCAAATCAAGAGAACAGCGTAGCACTTCCTTATAGGCCGCCCAAGCACTTGCAAGCAAGAAGGAGGACCCATGGGCGGCCGCAAGCATTTACTGAAAGGGGTGCTTATTTGCCTCCTGTCCCTAAAAGTATCCTAATGGTATGTTCGATACAATCACACAAAAATACAATTCTTTCCTCTTTATAATAATAGTATAGATGAAAACAATAATTAATTTTATTACAAAGGCAATTGCGATAAAATATTAACAACTAAAAGTTATAAAAAAAAACGATCGATCGATCCCCGGCCGTGCACCAATGGACTTTCTTTCTATGTGCGCATTTGCACGAACGGTGAAGGAAAACATCGTGAGGAAACCGACATGTCTTAGACCCAAAAAGTCGACGGCGTGTGTCACCTCAGATTTAAAAATGATCATGAAACAGATTCAGAAATCTGAGGCCAAGACCTAAAGAGGTTGTAGCGCCACTGATTTATTTATTTAAAAGTTATAAAATCTGTTCAGACGTTTCCAGGCCAAACTTTTTAACAATTTTAATTAACCTTCATGTTTAATAACTCTTAATTTTATAGCTAATAGGTATAGGTAAAAATGTCCTTAGAAATTTAATTAAACCTCTGATTTGGAGCGAAAATTAAATTTCACGGCCCACTCGAGTTTTATGCAAAATTAAGCCTACTCATTAGTGACTTTTCGGTTTGTTAATGTCTTCATTTGAATTTCGGGTTTCGATAAAAATTGCTAAAATAAGGCTGGATATACATTTAGTTTAGAAATTGTTATTCAAGTACCGCAATGCGTCTACCTCTTTGATAATATTTTTTAAACAGATAATTTGTGTTTATCTATGTTTCTTGTATAAACTATGCTTTTTAGAACAGTTTAAGATTGTTTTATAAGGTTGCAGCTTTTTTGCTAGCAAGGAAGCAATTTGGCTTTTTTAGGAACTGACTTAATATTTTTTCAGACATATTGTTTATGATCTTGTGACAATAATTAATCACAATATATACAACAATAATTGCAAAAATCATAAAAAGACAAGATTCCAATCAATCAATTCCAGTGAAAAAATTTAGGCCTCGTTGACACTGGATAAAAGAATAATCAAACTTGTGGGATGAGAATAAACTACATTAATTATTTAACTCGACATTTTGAATTTGTCGGCGTGTTTTGCTTAGCAGATATCATTGCAATCAGGTCTCAGTGTGCCGCAGCTTAATCAGTGTAACGCAGTAGCCGGTTATAACGGGCAATTTCGAACTCCTGTTTGAGAAACCAGCCCGCGCCATACATCTTAATTAAGTTTATCGATAATTTAATTGGAGTATCGGTACAAAGCTGAGTTTGCCGTTTTAAAAATCCTTTGCGGATAAAATTGCATTATTGCGATGTTTTTATTCCATTTTTACATTTTTATTGATTTTCTTTTTTTGTGAGTAAAGCGTTATTCTTTTGTTACCTTGTTTGTAGACTGCTAGTCACATTTTGATATTTAGTCAATAGACATACACAGATAACATATTTATCTATTCTTAGTCTAGTTTTCCTTTCACGTAATATTCTAATGACTCACGAGTCATTAGAATATTACGTGAAATTAAATAATAATAATATACGTAATATTAATATACGTTTTTAAAATAAATATTCACACGTGAATATTTATTTTAAAAACAAATACACACTCTTTTCTTTTTTAACCGAAAAATAACTTTACCCATCATATTTCTTTTTTAGTTTTTTTCCTTACTAGGATTGCCTGGATGGAATCGCTTGTTAGCTATAAGGCCACCCGTTGCATCGCTTATAATTTTTGTGTATTATGTTATTTGGATTTCTATAAATGTAACGAAGTGTAAATAAATAAATAAATCTATTTATTACCATTTCCGCGGGGTCGCTTTCGCCTATTGCCGGCGCATCTTTTATCTGACCTAGTGAATGCTCAGAAACAACTAACGTGAGCTGTATGATGCATCAAGATAAGAAGCTACAGCTTGAGGAGTTTATATGCTCTATAGTCTATGCACAATGTTGCTCATGAAGTGCCATCGAATAGATATTTCAGCTTTAATTAAGTTAAAGAGGATTTTTCTGAAGGAAAAGCAGATTTCACGTTTTAAAGAGATTTGATCGGAAATGTCAAGTTAAACGATGTCCAATTAATTAGTGAAAAGCAATCGTGGTAGCCACAGCTGCCATTAATCAGGCCGAGATCGTACTGATAGTGAGGACAGTGGGAGCAAGTGGTTTCCTCCTCTTGACTCTTGTAAGCATCATCTGTTATCTTTATTTGTATGATACATTATTTAATGAATTCCAAAAACAAAAATGTACACGCGTTTTTTGAATTAAGAACACTGCTATACAAATTTGTGGCAGTCTGTGATTCAGCGTTCTGAGCCTGGGACTTAAGAAAGACATAAATGAACTTAATATATAATTAAAGGAAAAATTCTACGAAAGACAAGGCGGTATGGTCAAGAGACTATAGCCTGCGCTATGGGCGAAAAAAAAATGAGCGTGGGATGTGTTGTTGGTTTCAGTAAATAATTATTAGATAGATTTTATAATTCTTATTAGAATAATCATATTGAAGTAGAAGTACCTGTCCGTCACCGTAAAAAGACAGACTCAAGAAGATACCATGGCTTTAATAATGACTGCGTCACGTGTAGAAGAGGAGATGCTGTCTTCGTCTTTTATACGTACGTAGTCCTCGGACTGTGAGTAGTTTATGTCTTTGTTTAGCATATATTATAACAACCTAGTGTTAAAGGAATATTTTAATCACACTATGTTAAAGAACAGAACAGAGCAGTGTTGGCCTAGTGGCTTCAGCGTGCGATTCTCATACCTGAGGTCGTAGGTTCGATCTCCGTCTGTGCACCAATGGAATTTCTTTCTATGTGCGCATTTAACATTTGCTCGAACGGTGAAGGAAAACATCGTCTTAGACCCAAAAAGTCGACGGCGTGTGTCAGGCACTGGACGCTACCTACTTGCCTATTTGAATTAAAAATGATCATGAAATAGATTCAGAAATCTGAGGCCAAGACCTCAAGGTTGTAGCGCCACTGATTTATTTATTTTATTTATGTTTAAGAACAAAATATAATTACAATCCTGATTCGTGTTATATTCAGATCTAACCGGAACATAGCTACTACGTCGCGCTCTTCGCCCAGTTAAATGAATATGTATGTTCATAATATACAGTTTATGGGAAGTATCATTAGCAAATGAGGTAGATTAGCAAGGTTTATTGGGTATTCTTGGTTACGGCCAAAGTACGGTAGCTGTCAGCGGTTAATTTACAAATTTGTTAGTGACTTTCATTTATCAGGTATATTATATGAGATTATTTTTTATAGAACACGGGGCAAACGGGCAGGAGGCTTACCTGTTGTTAAGTGATACCACCGCCCATGGATACTCAATGCCAGAGGCTTGTGCGTTGCTGGCCTTTTAAGAAGTGATATGCTCTTTTAAATTAGGAAAGCTGCTAATTAAAACTATAAATATTCTTATATATTACCTCTTATTTCTATTTAAGATTATAAATAGTTATCACTGGTGTCTGTTTCAGTTGTGTTTGATACGAAGGAGTCTTTAGTACAGCCAAGGTTTCAACCAGGCCAGGAAGATCATATCCTATGGTATAAAAACAACTAATAAAAATTAAATCACTGGCGCTACAACTGTTATTTGAGGCCTCAGATTTCTGTATCTGTTTCATGATCATTTGTCAATCTAATAGGTCGATCAGTCTTAACACACGCCGTCGAATTTTTGGATCTAAGGCAATTCGGTCCTTCACGAGCGAAAGTTAAATGCGTACATAGACAGAAAGTTTATAAGTGCACAGCCGGGCATTGGACCTACGACCTCAGGGTTAAGAGTCACTAGGCCAACACTGGTCAACAATAACTAATACTCTTCGAAAAACTTCTTTGCTAAGTTATACAGCGATTATACCGAGTTTCCAGGTTCAGTTCCGCAAACAAATTATAGTTTTGACTTATAAATTAAAACAGTATATCACTCATTGCAATGCAGATTTGTCAGTCCCCATGTCCACGAGGTGGCTATCTATCACTTTGCTTTATAGTTTTTTTTTAATACATATAACGGGCCTGTAGACACTCATATTACCAAAAGGCTCGCATGTGCGTTGCCGGCCTTTTATACGCTGTTTTCTTTAAGGGTCCAAAGTGGAATTGGTTTGGAAATACTTTAGCTTGTTTGCTATTTAATTATGTATTAATTAAAAGGAAATCTTATATCAAATTTACGATAATCACTGTTCAGAATATAATATCATAATACGTGATATTACGTTCTAAAGCTGTCAGTTTTGTGGATTCCCATAATCACGTCGGGATTAACAGTGTAATAGATCTTTACGTTCCGGAACACTGATAATTTAATGTTAGATTTGCGTTGTTTTAATAAAACTTTAAATGTTAGGTTTGGTTACATTAAATAACATTTTCCTTTTTGTTTAAATACATACTGTTAGAGATGTTGTTTATGAACAAATGGTTAGCAGTTGTTTATATTCTGGTAGTTAAATTAGTTTTACTGCTGACATTTTATTAATTTTATATAATTGAAGAACTATAAATTAATGGATAACGTTAATTAATATTCTACCTTTAATTTCAAAATGATGTAATAACTGCAATAACATGCAATAACTTAATAGTTAATTAAAAATATATATATTTTTAATATTAATTAACTATTCATTACTTAAGATGTCATGTGGAACATGGTGTAATGGTTGCAGCTCCTTACAGACATTGTGTAAAACAAAAAACTTGGCGATTAAAAAGCGTGGCTGAGAGTTTATTGCCAGTTCTTGTCTTCCATTCTACGCCCTTGATGAGAACTGGCAATAAATGTAAAATTAAAAGCATTAGGCATTTAATATTTATTTCTTTATTGAAGTTCATAAGTGTACACTATGTTACCTAAATGAATAAATGATTTTGAATTGGAAATTCAAAAAAATAAAATAAAAGATCATGAATTCATAATCCATTATATTAGGCTGTACCTACACACAATTTGGCCTCGTTGAATAAGTGAACCCCTTCTTTATACTTGGGAATTCTATATACCGACCCCTTCAGCAACTGGATAAGGTGACACAAGTATGGTTTGGTCCAGAAGGTACACCATCGATGGCTCCAGCTGCTGGATATTGGATGGAGGAATTACCTTAGAGTTCAGAATAATTCAGCCCCATTTCAACTTTACTTTCAGATTTCAACTGAAGCTTCACAAAACCACTCATAGCGTATACACAAGCGTCATAGGTTTTAATAAAATATATGAAGTTTTTAATACAATTTAATCAAAATATATAAACACCAAGTCATATCAAAATTCACAAAATACGTAGAAAGGTGCAAGTCACTAATAATATATGCAAATTCATTCTCAAATTAAAACATCAAGCGTTCAAATTAATTCAAAGAAATAATCTTAAGCTAAAGGATTTTGTCCGACTGTCATTCAGATGTAATTATGTGGAAAGGATTAACTTATTGAAAGCGAAGATCTGTCGATTTATTGGGTTTTTTATTTGCGCAAAGTAATTATATTACAGATAAGCTGCTTGTCGGCAGAGATTACAAGAATTTTTATGGTTTTATTATATTTGAAGGAAATTCCTGAAAATATTTCAATTTCTGTTTCTTTATCTTTTTTTTAATATAACAGGGGGCAAACGGGCAGAAGACCTACTTCAGTTAGTAGCTGGTTCCACATAGTATCGTGATCCTATGAACTCTTTCCATGGTAAAGAAGATGCAGAGAGACACCTCATATCTACGCAACGCCAAAGGATCAAGCCGCTCGGAAATATACTGTGCGTCGACTTTTTGGGTCTAAGGCAAGCCGGTTTCCTTACGATGTTCATCGTTCGAGCGAATGTAATATGCACATATAAACAGAAACTCCATTGACGCACAGCTGGAGACTGCGTGCTCAAAGATGAGAGACGCACACAGCTACCAGTTCAACACTGCTCTTTACTACAACTCCAACTCCACTTATTAACGCACATATTACACTCGGAGAATCTTTTAATCTCAAGCGATACATATTTTTGGGTTAATGGACTAAAGTCTCCTAGAAAAACGATCAATGAAACAGTACTTCAAAATACATTTCACTAGAGTTCAGCTAAGGGCACCCTGTAGAAATTTTCTCAGAAAACAGTGACTACTAGATAAGCCGTAATATTTTCAAATTCTAAATCAATACAGGCACCTCACAATAAAGATATAAATCAAGTCCCGGGCGCTGAATAATATCGCTTATATCTCGCTTATCGCCGGATCGGACCCTCCGTGTATATGGCGATAGCCACTATACAGCGTGTACCTTTTTGTTTTATCATGTTATATGTAATATAAGAAGTGTAACGCACTTCTTCTAGATATTTAGATATACAGATAGATAGTTAGGTACCCTAAAACTCCGACGTAACTTCATTGATCTAGTTTATTTGTATACAATATTTAACTTTAATATTAATTTCTTTCTTGTTATCCTACAGTTACGGCGACGTACCTACGGCTCGCTTATCTTCTATTTTTAATGGTCCAGTCACCAGTGAATAGGCGATCTCGCATTTACCACTTAATTAATTGATGAAAATATTGATATATTTTACAACAATCTTTCAACTTACCGTAACTTTGTTGTATGTAAGTTTTCATTTAGTTTTAGTTATTATTGTTTTTATTTTTATTTTGTGGGTGCTTGTTTATTTTTTACCCTTGTAAAGCTATGCTTATGGTCTAATATAATTGATGTGTAGAACTTATAAATTAGTACTCTTACTTTATTTACGAAAACCCCTTTAAATATATTCACATTTTAACACCTTTAAACACAAATACTTCCTTATTTATTTATATCATATAGCCTATTGTATGGCATAAAACTTCTTCTTTAGCTACCACTTTATTAATAAAGCTTGGCTGCTAAAACTTGAATTGCTGGATATCTTGCGATAGTCTTAAAAGCTGCTCATCGGATGTGATGACGTACAAGAGTGGCCGGGTACATTCCGCAACCACTTCTTACTTCTACAATTAGAATTTAGTATACACCTGTGACTTGACTTGACTGACTTGACTTAATGTCCTATAACCCCTAATTGGGACAGAGGGCGTCCACAGTACGTTTCCATCGCGTTCAGTCTTGAGCCTCGTATTTTACCTCGCTCCAAGTCTCTCCGGCTCTCATTGCCTCGTCTGCGACTGTACGGCGCCAGGTTTGCTTGGGACGGCCACGCTTCCGCTTTCCTTGCGGGTTCCAATCAAGCGCCTTCTTGGGAATGTGATTGGGATCCCTGCGAAGTGTATGGCCTATCCAATTCCACTTGCGTCGCTTGATCTGCTGGCTGATCGGGGTTTCTCGGCAGCGCTCCCAAAGTTCCTCGTTAGAGATTTTTTCAGGTCAGTAGATTCCCAGAATACGGCGAAGACAGCGGTTGACGAAGACTTGGAGTCGGTGCGAGATGTCTTTATATTATATTATGTGTAATTATATATACACCTTTAAATGCATGTAAACGTTTAAGCACACCAAGCGTTTATAGTTTTCATCCAACTCAACTCCAGTTATAAAGTAAGAAAATAAAACTCTAACAAATATAATATTGCACGTAGTGGAAAACATTTCATAAACCACCGGTGGCAAAGTACACTTCATGAAGCGAACTAAAAGTCAACCAGCCATTCAGCGGGCGACAATTTCACTGGTCTATTTGAAATACAGTGTGAAAATAATAAATTTCCACAACATCCTGTGAATGTCGCTTGCAAGGCCTCTACACTTGTATAGGGTGTTTAATGTAGCTCCGAGAGGATTTTCGTGATACTGCGTTCTTTTTTACGTTATTACAAAGTTCAGTAGGGTTACCCTGTAAAAGAGAAGACATCCTCCATAGTTAGCTGAAGCCGGTTTTCTCTAGTAATGATGAATGATGAACTATCTTTCAATATATTCCGTGATTAACATGGATGGTTGTATTTTGTTCATTCCAGGTCATTTGGAGCAAGCTGTAATGGTAGCTCCTTACAAGTAACTTGTAAAAAAACTTAGCCATTAGAGAGTTTCTCGCTAGTTATTCTCGTCTTTTCTACTCTCTTGATTGAAGAACTGAATTATTCCACTCATAAATGCATTCAAAGTGAATAAATATATTTTGAATATGCGTACACATATCGCAAACATGGAATAATGTGTTATGAAAAATCAATATAAAGTTAGGAGTAGGCTGCCAGGGTTATAATGCTTATACATTTTTTGTATTAATATAGAGGATGTGAGCCAACCACATTAAACTAAGGAAAATAATGTCATAGTTTCAAGAACTACACATTATTTTCTCGCCACCTACTATTCATACAGGTAACACAATGCACACTTATTAACATCAGCAAAAATAATTCTTCTAAATTAGCATTTTCTCAAGTAAAGAGCGTAGAACGGATGGGAATAACTGGCAATAAACTGACCGTCACTCTTTTAAATCGCCAAGTTTTTTTACAAAAGGTTTGTAAGCCGCCGCAACAACACATGCTACTATTGATCACGTCTCAATTACAATAATTATTATTAAATTAATAATAAAAACATGTTTATTCTCTAGCTAACGAATAGGAGCATGCATTTAACTACTGGGAAATAACATGCAAACACGTAATATCGATGTGAATCAAGGTAGAGAACAGTATATAATAACCTCCTTCGGTTCTTTAATGTCGGTTAAAAACCCACCAAAGTCCCTTAGCTTAGCTCTTAGCATTGCTACTCACCACATGAAAGAATCGCCTCGCCTCTTCATTTAATGACATAAAAAGCTTTGAGCGTACATTCATTAAATGAAGTTCTAAGCATAATTCACTCTGATGAATAAAATCGTTTAGTTCAAGACTTTTCAAAGATGTATACAAATTAAATGAGTTTCATATAGTAGTCTGAACATCCATAGTTTCTCCCCTCACACTTTAAAATCGATTTTCGTTTAGTTTTTTTATAATTTAATTGTTTTGTTTAACTTATTTAAATATCTCTTCGCGCATATAAGTGCTTGTCACATTAAAAATTGTATTTTATTTTTCTAGTACCAATGTATCAGTGTGCCAATCGTTGGCAAGCTTTTATAAATTTTATAATTAAAATATCTTTTTTGCAGTGGAACAAATTTGATTAATTCAAAAAGGTATTTGATAACTTTTTAAGGATCTATTTTTGTGTTATATGTGGTCATAGTAAATATTTCAAGACAAACAATAAGTATGTTATGTCTCTTGTACAGTTAGGACAACAGCCTTGCGATTCTGTAACTCACTTTTCGAACTCACACAGCGGTTTTCGCAGCGGCGGTCGCGCTCAAATCAGTCGTGAAGCAGTCATTTTAAGATTTGGCATTCTGATAAGGAGGGAGCTTGTAGTTTTGAGTTCGAAAAGTGAGTTACAGAATCGCAAGGCAGCATTGTTGTCTGCTTGAGTTTCTCAATGCTAAAGTTGTTCATTTCATTCCGGGCTGTCTTAAAATAAGCTTTTATAGTATGTGAGTAATTAACACTGTACGAGTAGAAAAAATACATAAAAAACGAAGACTCCGAAAATCAACAATGTGTTTCAGGCCTAGAACACAGATCTATCCTTTACTTGCCTTTAAAGAAACCAATGAAAATTAATTGTAAATATTTCCGCAGAGCCCGCACGACCCCTCAGGATTGAGAGCCATTTGTCTAACACTGCTTAAGATTTAATTGTATAAACGGCTCGAATATAAGAGTCAGCTCCAACTTTGATTATGATCCCTTTGGAGTAGAGACTCTTGGGCCGTGGGGTTCAAGTGCCCAGGCGCTACTTAAAGATTTAAGTTGGCGCCTGGTACCGGTGACCCCAGAGCTGGTGCTTTTCTCGCCCAACGAATAAATATCTGAATACAGCGAGGAAATGCTGCCAGCGTTAAAGGTACACTGCCACAGGGACCAAACTATTTAAACTTGTTTTGTTTTTCTTTTTATTACATTTATTTTTTTGTTTCTATGTAGGTTAAGAAAATTGTAAATTCTCTAAATTTGATCGCAATAATAAAGAAGGGCCTCATAGCCAAGCGGTCTTATTAAGTGGCAGCTAGGTGAGGGGTACCGGGATCGATTCCCGGTTCGAGGGCAAGTTTTAATTTAATTTAAATTTGTTCTCGGCCTTTGGGAGGGTTGTGCGGTACCGGGCGAGTGCTTAAACCGTACATGGAGGGCACAGAGAATTTCTAAGGCAAGCAGTGAGTATGCTACCTAAGAAAGGAGACTGTGAAGGTTTAGAACGTAGCAATACGTTCTAGGCCGAATATGGCAAAATTACAAGTGCGAATTATAATAAAAATCTTATACTTGACTCTGGCTAATGCACAAACCGTGCCAGAGCCATAAAAATAAAACACAAAAAATAATATTAAGTGACTATTATTTAAACTAATGTGACCTTAAAGTTCCATTTTTAAAGTTAATACTGGTTCTTTATTAAACCAATGAGAATATGAGAGCGGATGACATTTATATAATTTCCCATATCGTATATAAACAATCTTCAAAACATATCCCTTCAAAGAAACTTCATATTGACAAATAACCGCCGGCGACCGTCTTTCAAGATGAATTGTCTGACGTCTCATGTCATACACAAAATATGGAATGCCGGTATGAAATGTTAAAATGAATATTTCGGTGTGAGAAAAATAGTTTATTGTTTTATAAAAGTGTACGTAAATAAAATTTCTTTAATTGAATTTATATTATTTAAACAGTTACTCCATGTTTTGGCATCACTCTGATTGCAAAATCAAATCCAGCACAGCATACACTTTTCACACCGCTCAGCCACACTCACGCACACACACCCATTCATATTCTCATACTCAGGCATACTTAAAGTCTAATACTGTATTTTATTTAATTTGATTAAACATTAAGATTTTGGTACATAAAATATAAAAATTTTAAACATGCACTATGTACCACGGAAAAGCAAGTACACCGTTACTAGAACTCCCTAGTGTGGGGGCTAGCGTCAATTTCGTCACAACCATATTTTGTTATCAATAAAGTTTATCTTTTTTTTTTTTATAAAAGACAATTCACACCAATTGACCTAGTCCCATGCTAAGCTGGTGAAGCTTGTGTTATGGGTACTAGGCAACGGATATACATACATATAAATACATATTTAAACACCCAAGACCTAAGAACAACACCAAATGCTCATCACATCGATGTTCGCCTTAGCCGGGGATCGAACCCGGGACCCATGGATTCGCAGTCAGGGGTACTAACCACTAGACCAATGAGTCGTCAAATTTAATAATTTTTTACTATATGTTTACGAAGAGAACTTGACTAAAATCTGAAAACTTTATGTAAATTATGTTAAAAAATTCGTCTTATTTAAATTGTGTATGTTTTCTTTAAGAAATTTTTATAACTCTTAGCTAGAATAGCAAAACTTATCGAAATCATTTAGATTTTAGTCATAAATCTTTTAACCCAGAGGCAGAGGTATATGTTTGTTTCAATAATCGTATTATGGAACCTATATGTATGTGTGTACGCTGAAACAATTTTGACCTACAAATCTACTTAACTTAAACCATCTTCGCTCGGAACATTGGGAACGAACACTATTAATATCATATTGCTGATCTAACATAACATATTTTTGTTATTTTTTATTTTATAATACTTCAAACTGTAATTATTTTATTTTTATCTCACATAGTTTTATTGTTCTTTTTTATTACTCTTATATGTATAATATTCTACGGCTTCGATATTTGTAAATATGTGAGGAACATATATTATACTAACAATACAATAATTGACCTATCCGCTGCATTGCTTAGTTTGTAAGTAATACTTTGTGCCTATTTTAGTATAGTAGTTTTATTCTAGGAGTACACTGTCTTCACATATAATTATTTAACTAGTGTATACACAATATTGTAAACCTATTTTAAAAGAGTAAGTGAGGAGTTTCTTGCCCATTCTTCTCCACACGAAACTAACTTTTGGAAGGGGCAACTAGAATCATCTTTATATTTTATTTGACGTTAAAAAGTGCCATTTTAGGTAGTCTAATTGAAATAAATGATTTGACTTGACTTATAAATTTTGATTAGATACTTATAATTTTAGAAAAGTTCCTTATAATCTCATAACATAACAATTCGTAAAAATTCCGTCAAACCTCTCGAGACAGCACGAAACATATTTTTCGTTAGGGCCGTTGTCATGAAAAAATGGCGAATAAAAATTGTAAACAGCAAACAGAGCAAAACTTTGCCGAAACCTCTGGAGAGGTCGAAATTTATTATTTTTGATATTTCCACCGCTTCGAATGGAAATGAAACTAGTTTTTGCAGATTGTTTTGTCACTTGACAAGTTCGCGCTTTATTACCGAAATGTTGGTGTCGTTTTTTGAACTTCTTTTAAACAGTTATTAGTTACTAGTTATATTACTCGTGTGACCTTGTTTGGAAACGTAGTTGGTTAGAAATCGTAGTAAAAAAGATTCGCTTTGCGTTCGCGTTCGAAATGAGGCCATTCGTGAAAATTATATTAAATGCGCACATAGAAGGAAAGTCCATTGGTGCACAGCCGGGGTTTGAACCTACGACCTCAGGGATGAGAGTCGCACGCTGAGGCTACTAAGCCAACACTGCTCTAATAACGTGTTTGAGTCTTGTTTAAAATTGGAGTTTGGAGTGTTATTCAAAAATCGATAACCTAAACCTCTAGTTTTGATGGGGTTTTGATTTAATTATTGCTATGAAAATATACTAATATCCCTATACTATACCTATTATTGCTGAATCGCTTTAAACCCATTCATCACCGATGAATGATCTTAGATTTGTGTAGCAACAAAGGGCGGCCTAATGGCACCAAATCCGCTGAATCAGCTCACTGTAATGTATCTGTGGTAATGAAAAATTGTATGCCCTTCGAAATAACGATGACCGAACGATACCTAGTTTGGATAATGCATACAGTTTTGGTAATATTTTTTGATATCCATAACAATGTATATAAATAAAAATGAATCGCAAAGATGTTCCTAAGCGCCAAACTGATGACTGGACCAATTCGAGAATTATTTTTTATTCATTGCTTGAACTCTGGGAAAAGTTTTCATGAATAGAAAATTTAAAAACACTTAGGTTTTTATCCCGGAAAAGCGAACAGTCTCTATGGGGTAACACAGCAAAATTGTCCATATGTTCGTATGTAGCGACTTAAGAGGTAAGGTAAGTATTAAAATCATATTAAAATCAAAACGAAGTTCGCGGGGTGTTTAAAATAAATTTACTTATTTATTGGTGTCATACAGTTACTATGTCACAGGGAACATATTCTTTTTATTTAATCTGGTGTTTTACTATATCATAATGTACAGCTTAGGAGTAGTTTATCCTATCTGTAAATAGCAAAGGTTTCATTGACTTTAAAAAAAATCAATGGCGCTACAACCTTATATGCAACCTTAGATGATCAGCCTCTTGTGCCATACGCCGTCAACTTTTAGATCAAACCGGTTTACTTAAGAAATATAGCCACAATTAAAAGTATAACTTAATAAATTAATTAACTGCAAATATAAACCAAAGACAATTTTTTTTTTAAATTTTATTTGCTAAATTATCTGCGTAACATGTTAAGTAACTCATAGTATATAATCTTCTTAAACCTTGACCTGCCATATTTTTGAAGTGAGTAAAACAGAGAACAATAAGCCCTAACTATTATCGTCCAGTCTCACGGCGCGGGCGCAGCGTTCTTGCGAACATCTCAACGTTTAACGCTCGCATTGTTGTCTTCACAAAGGACGCTGTAGATATGTTATACTAGATGCGAAAGCTGCTTTTTTAAGACATATATCAGTGGGAAGTGAGTTAAGAAAAACTTATTTAAGAATTTGGATAAATTACACTTATAATTAAACTTAACGACACATCAACCAATGACTTAGAAATGAGAATGAGATTAGAAACACATGTAAGGAAAATCAGGCCTTGAAGCCGATTAAATCGTTGACCGATCAAGTTAAGGTCTTTTACCATCACCACTCCCAGCACAGCTGCTGGGAGTGAAGGAAATCTTCCGGCGACACATATACAACTTCATTAGCGCTTGAAGAGAAGAAAAAAACATGTGTGTATTTCACACGTAATAGAAGTGAAACCTTCAAAAATGTTGTTTTCAAGATAATGAAACGAATGTGTTTATAATTTTTAAGTTAAGTATCAATTAGTAATTTTGATAAAAACGACAATGATTGAGCCAAGAAAAATCATTACAGTATTAGTCTGATAAGTCCGATTTCTATCGAAACAATGATTGATCGTAACACAAGTGGGCCTCATATATCTCTGGAAATTCTCTCATTTCTTTACTATGATCACTTGTAGCTCCAAAGCGAAAAAGTATTGAAACAGAAATGATATCTATATTCGTTTTTTTATGGAATTTCCATCCGTGGGTTTACGCGTTCACTCACTTACGCTCAAAATGTAATACAACAAAACTTTACGGAAATACTTTTTATAAATTCATTTATTTATTTGCTCAACAGTATTCCTACAGCTACTCACTAAACAATATCCAAACAATTACATTGTACACAAAAGCCAAAAACGGAATACACATTCAAACATAAACAAAGCACAGTTTCACCTATATATACAAAAAATATAACAAAGTATATACCTATGTATTTAGGTATAATAAATTCTAAGTTCTAAGATTCATTGATCATAAATTCATTGATAATAAATATTTAATATAAAGCCATCATTAATAAAAGATACCAGAGTTTTTTAAATTATTTTTTAAACATTTTTTAGTTACATTAAATATATCTATTTGCTGGTAGTTTGTGTTATAATCTGAAGTTATACGACACATGAGTGAGTTACGTAAATAAAAAATAACTTACGTAAATAATAAATTCTTTGTTTTTACCATACTATACTATCATAATATCTGGAAAATAATTTCCCACCGTTCTCCGTCTTTATAAATAAACCTTTTATGTATTTCCCTTCCAGTAGTGCTTATCTTAGTGTAACACAACAAAAGGTCTGAACCATCATAAGGAGGCTTTAAGGGAGTTTTATCCGGAAGTCTTCACTTCAGATGAAGGGCCTTGATACGATCTAGACTCAGACATAATGGTCAAGAATGGACGATCTTTTGTCTATGGACGCAACGGTCAAGTCCACTTCACTAGATTTTGAGACGTGAGAAAGGCATCACTAATTGTGCGAAGCTTTTCACTGTTGGCTATAGAGGCTCTATGGATGTATGCTGAACGTTTTTTAAAAGAACATTACATGATGTAATAAATCTATAAATACTAACTTATTCTTAATCTTTGGTTTATGTGATAGCTGGCCTGGCAAACATCGTACCGCCTAACAGTCTATTCTTTATTTTTTTTTAAATACTTATTCTACTATTCGGGACACCGGTCTAGGTAGTAAGATAAAAAAAGAAACTTGATAAGACAACAAATACATTATGTCAAAAATAAAAATTTACCTTCCCGGAACCCCTCCACTAACACTTGAACTCTATGATATGGTATTAAAGTTCAAATTGACTTTTAAGTATTATTACGAATATTTTGTATGGGAATATAGAAAAGTTGTTTTTAGACGTTTTCACTCATTTTTTTTAATTTTTCTCTCCGTAAGAACCATCCTCGTACTTCAAGGTATATTATAAAAAAAATCAGACAAATCGGTCAAGCCGTTTTCATGTTATGTCGTGACAACGGAAAACGGGTTTCATTTTTATATATAAGATAGATTAAAACAAAACTTCTGGTCTGTTTTTCAGATTTCTGTATATGTTTCGTGATCCTGTTTTTCTGAAAGCCAAATTTGCTAGCTGATAATAATAAACAACTATTATACAATTAAGTCACCCTTCTGTGCCTGACACACGCCATCTTTTTGTGTACGGGTTACCTTACGATCTTTTACTTCACTGGATGAACGAGTGTTAAATGCGCACTTAAACCACTCTTTTAGAGTGCAGGCGGATTTCGAACCAACCACCTCAGGGATGAGAGTATCAAGATGATACCACTAGACCAACACATGATTTAACATATAAAACTGGATGTTTTTGCTTTACGCCATCGCCAGCGAGATATAAAGTTATATTTAATAAAGTTATATAGAAGTATAAATCTATCTATTCTTGTCTAATAAATAAAAAAATAATCCTATCTATTCGCACTTACAATTGAATTTTTACGCTTTAATTGAAAGTACTTTTTAGGAAACGAATAATAAAATTATAAGACTGCTAAAATAATTATGGCAAATAATTTATATTCATTCTAAAATTACATTATAATTTAAACAGTATCAATCCATTATTAAAATGTATACAATTCTGTTTACAGATAGTTTATTTAAAATACAACATTATAACAATGTGCCACGATATTTATTTGTAAATTCCATATTCACAATAGGCGCTTCACATACAAAAACAAAAACATTTTATTTGAAAGGGTAAATTAACGGTATTGTGATAGATGACTGTGTTGTATCCGGTAAAAATGTATTTTCGAAATGAAATCAGATTTATAACAAACCAATTTTATAGTCAAACATTTGATGTGATGGGCTTTACAAATGTTTAACTTATAACATTTTCTACCGGACCAGATCAATATAATAGATGGTAACAATAAAAGTTTATGTATTGAATCAGACAATCATGATAGGTGGAATATTAAAATTTTATTGACAAACTTTTGAAACAAAAATATAGAAAAATAATAAATACATAATTGAGAATAATATTTATTTCCAACACATAAATATACTGTATTTACAATATTAGTAACCTACATAGTAATAATAATTAAAAATTAAAACAAATTTAAAAAGCTTACTACCTGTGGCAGTATACTTTGAATGCGGCAGCATTTCCTCACTGTATTGCGATACTTATTCGTTGAGCGAGGAAATGCACCGGTACTATCTACCAGGCACCAACATAAATCTTTAATGACGGCCTGTGCTCTTGTACCCCACGGCCCAAGAGTCTCTACTCCAAAGTAAACAAAATCAAAGTTGGAGGAAAGACTCTCATATTTGAGTCGTAAAATATTATATTTGTAGGTGTCAAAGCATACTCGTATTCATCAAAATATTTATAATATATCCAATTACTGAGTAATTTTAATATTACTCCGGCGATAATCCTTGCCGAGGACTCAGGGGATTGGAGGAAGATACGAAAACCAACAAGAAGAATGCATTTTTTTAAATATAGATGTTGATTCGAGGTTCCAGGTTTGAGACTAGAGTAAGTATAACTTTCGGGTGTCAAAAACTTACTAAATTTTGACGCGCTAAGTCTCAACTCTAAATTGCCCTTACTATAAATTCAGCTTTAATGCATTACAGATTTACGTATTAGGGTCGACCCGAATTAGAGTCTAATGAAAGACCCACATAGTTATGTGGTATCAATTATTTAAAGGTAACTTTCACGGGCCCTTAATTACTTAGCTTTGAGTTACCTGAACTTAATAAGATTACAGAAGTGGGGAGGTCGCATGGGTTAATGCATTTACACCTTACAAGCCACTTCCGGTATAACTTTGCATCAGATGATGAAGGATTGTCTTAATTAATTACAGACAAATCTTCTCTAGTCTAATTCTTATTTCCACCAAATAGTTATTGATTGTTCACGTTACTTTCTAAATCAATAAACAAAAATTGTGTTTATTAATTATAATGTGTAAGATTTGGGAACCCTTTTAAGTAAAGAAATACCTGTCAAGGTTCCCAGCATAACAAACTTAATAGTAAATTCAAAAACAAACTTAAAATATTTGTTTTAATTTAGTAATTTGAAATTATTTTTTGTTTTTTCAACTGTTTACAAGAAACCTGAGTGCATGAGTAAGTGTGTGGGTGCGTGTGAGTGAGTGAGTGAGTGTACAATAAGATTAGAATAACAATCTTCGATTGAATTTTGGACTAAGGCGTAACTTTTCCATTCCAACAGCTGGTTCCATAAAAGGGTTTGGGTGCGGCTACAAGTGTCAGAAGAAAAACCTAAATCAGAATTATTTTTCCTTATGAAACCATGCACATCGTAAAATTTATTTTCGCTTGGAGTCTTTATTTTGTTGTCGTATTAGGCGTCTCATAAAGACCCTATAAGCTCCCTGACTGAATGAGCTAACTTTGCCTTCAGGTCTTTTATAAACAGTGTCACCAAGACTGAACATATTCTCAAATTTGAATTCACGTTTACAAGCCGAGAGAGCGTTATTTTTATACATTATCAAAACTTCATCCGCATCGCCACGGTCCGCTTCACACAACATTTTCTTTTGCGACTAGCGAACTGTGGAATCAACTCCCGGTGGGGTCCTCCCTAGGAGATACGACACCAATTGTTAAAAAAAAGCATACTCATTCCTCAAAGGCCAGGCGCCAAAATGGTTGCCAATGGGCTTTGTTATAAACAAGTTAAGCACATTATATTTTTATGATTGGACAATTCACACCAATTGACCTAGTCCGATGCTAAGCTGGTGAAGCTTGTGTTATGGGTACTAGGCAACGGATATACATACATATTATACATATTAGACCTAACACATATAAAATACATATTTAAACACCCAAGACTTAAGCACAACACTAAATGCTTATCACAACGATGTTTGTCTCAGCCGAGGATCGAACCCGGGACCCATGGATTCGCAGTCAGGGGTACTAAACACTAGACTAATGAGCCGTCATTTTATACACGATTCCTAATACCGTACTATATTCTCGGTTCCTTTCTACACGTCTATATTACGACGTTTCGTACCTGCAATATTAATGTAAGTAACATTAAATGCAAATTGCAAAACGGATGCGATCTTAGTCATACTTCCAGCTAGTTTATAGCGCATACAAAAGACTATTTTTATTAGCCGGCGAAAGAGAACAGTAGGCTATTATAAGAGGTATTGTATGCACGCAATGGCTACCGAACCGGCCGTCATAACTTCGAGTCCTGTCGCATCGTAAATAGTCGAGTTTGTCGAGTCTCAATGAAGTTAATGGTTTAAGTTATGAACGGGAGGCTGTATAGTATAAATTTTTCTTCAAGTAAAGACTATACTTATCAAAATTTTTAAATATCTATAAAATAAATAATGTCGTTTAAGCTGATTAATCACCAGAGGAAATGCAGAATCGCGTACACTTTATGTCACTGATTCAAATTTAAAATGCCGAAAAACTGTTTTCTTTTTTTTAATATATCGCTATTTTAATGGATCCCGTATTTGCACGGCAGGTCACTATTATAATTAATTTAAATATAATATTCGAAATAAATGTGGTCGAGTCTCTGGGATGGCATTCTAATGCTGAAAATATTTTTCATAGGATTATTCGTTAAAACATACAAATCTTTCCTCTTCATAATCCTCTTCGTCACAAAACTTAATAGAGTATTATTAATATGACATATCAGTAAACCCCGAAAACGCTAAAAGTTTCTGCCTTGATATAGAAAACTGTAGGAAGAGCATTGTTTATGGGAACGACATTTACACATAGGTATTAGAAGCTTAGTGATAGCGCAATCAGAGAACATGGTAACTGTGATTTATTTTAAGAAGTCTTTGTCATATTATTTAACTAGTTATTGTTACAGGAAATTGCAAGCTTTTCGCCTTAAGGCCGATTGGTAAATTGTTCTTTGATTTTTATATTACTGGTTTAGTGTAGTTTTTGTTTTTAAAGGAATAAAAGGTTATAGAATAGTCATAAAAGGCAACTACTACCCGTACTCTTTAGGGTAGTATGCCCTTTTTTAAATAGTTGGAGGTCACATATCTTAGGGAAGATCTTCTGGCTAGTTCGCAAAAGGTAATGACTAGAATAGGATGTGGAAAATTTACATAACAAAGTTGCGGATGAAATGGAATTATTTATGATTAAATCTCTTACTTCTCACTTATTGGATAACCTCTGCTCTGAGACCGGCGGAGGGGTCAATGGGACACTAAAGCAAGACCTCCTATCCTCCAAGATGTATCCTACATATTCAAAATCTTTGGACATAGCATAGGCTCAAATGCCACCTTGTTACTTTTCACCTTTGGGGTCTTCCTATTTTTGTAAGTTAATAAATTGATAAACAATAGGGTTATAATAGTTTTGTCTTAATTGTATACATTGTTGACTTTTTATTTTAATTATAAATGTTCTCCATCCCTCAGTAGTTCTGGCAGAACACTCTG
The DNA here is from genome assembly GCF_905475465.1 of Pieris napi. Taxonomy (NCBI): domain Eukaryota; kingdom Metazoa; phylum Arthropoda; class Insecta; order Lepidoptera; family Pieridae; genus Pieris; species Pieris napi. The sequence goes on from NC_062245.1 coordinate 1,738,745, forward strand.
CAGTGCCGGTTGTGATAAATTAAACTTTGTAGTGTATATGTCACCGTAAAATTGTAAACATCATTAGATTGTAATCTATCTCGCGAGATTGTAAACTGTCGAAATATTGTGAACCTCAACGAACTGCTTACAATTTAACGTATTATTATTCGGTAGTTATATGGAATTGTTGGGAAGTAAAATTAATCTGTAATTGACCAATGAAGTTTGAATGATAACTAAGTTAGTGTAGTACAATCTACCGAATAATAATACGTTAAATTGTAAGCAGTTCGTTGAGGTTCACAATCTTTCGACAGTTTATAATCTCGCGAGATAGATTACAATCTAACGGTGTTTACAATTTTACGTTAACATATACAACCAATAAGTATTTATAATATTTCATCTGTTTTTGAAAATTTTGTTTTGTTGAATTATAGTCACGGCTTGTAAATTTGCGCAGTGGGGAAAAGTTTGCATATGTATTTTCTGTAGTAAATACATTCATATAACTAACTGTCTTGTCTAAAATACTTATAACTTATGTAATAAACGGACAAAAGAGTAGGTATGAGGCAAATTCCTATCACCATCTCACCCACATAGTACATTTGTATTGGGATTATCTGTCTGGCAATTTCTCTAGGTGACATATTAAAAACTATTTCAAATAAGTGTGTAAAGCTGAAACCAATAAAATCAGGATTTCGCCCACGTCCCACTGTGTCCCGTTCGTGCGAACACGGCCTACTCGAGTGGGTGTTAAGCTATGTGCACACTGGTATTAAAAGCTAGCTGTTGCTTAGAAAAAAATGCTTATTACTATTCTTAATTCTAACTAATGTTAGAAAATACATTAATTACGTGTATGATATATCATTGAATAATATAGTAACAGAAAAAATATTATTTACTTGAGAAATAAACTGTTCTTTTAAGAAAATAACGTACATATTCTTAAAAGGCCGGCAACGCACTTGCGAGACTTCTGGCATTGGGAATGGATGTCACTTAACATTAGGTGAGCCTCCTGTCCGTTTGTCTCCTATTACATAAAAAAAGAAATTATGCGATACAAACTAAAGACAATATTACTGACCACTGGATAACTTCTTTCTGACAATTCATAAGTGTACTTGTTTACCTGTATGAATAAAGATATTTTGAGTTTGAGTTTGATATTTGACTTCATCACATGAAGTGGAATACAAACCCAGACTGTCTTTTATGTCCACATTTTATTGCATTTATAAATTTTTTGCGATCAGTATTTGATCCTTCATTTAGTTAACTCGTTCTAGCTGCGAATATTTGCAAAACTCATCGAAGAATCTAATCGGATTTTGACGTATTCTGGCTAACAAGAAATATGAATAAACTTACATAAGTAATGCATAATAATTGTGTGCATCGACGAAGCTCGCTCCAGAACTCAAATTTTTTTGAGCGAGTTATATATTTGAAATTGACGAAAACCTTTTTAGGTCTGGACCTCAGATGTGTGTATCTTTTTCATGATCATTTGACAATCTAATAGGCAAGTAGGTGTCTCCTGTGCCTGACACACGCCGTCGACTTTTCGGATCTAAAGCAAGCCGGTTTCCTCACGATGTTTTCCTTCACCTTAAATACGCACGTAGAAAGAAAGTACATTGGTCAGCCGGGGATCGAACTTACGACCTCGGGGATGAGAGTTGCACGCTGAAGCCACTAGGCCACTACTGAAGAAAAATATTTGTCTTCATAATTTTCTTTAAATAATATATATACCTGTATTCAGATATGAAAGGATTGATTTTACATATATTCCACATAAATAAAACATGTTACTGGTGTAGTAATGGTGTATGCAGTGAACTTTTCATATATCAAACTGTGTCATATCCACTGTTCTGGAAAATATTTTGAGACAGCATTTTTGCAACCTATGCTTATGACATTCCAATTTTGAAAATGTTTTAGGCGATACTGGTCTTCATTTATATATAGTGAAATTGTTTCTATCTTCCATATCTTCAAAATATGTCTGAAATGAGGTGTTTATCTAGGGTAGTAACGTCTTAATAATGTGCAAATATAATTCGGTTTATGAAACCATTTCGTCAAATTTAAATAAAAATTGACTTTATCTATTCGAACGCTTTTGAAAGATAAAGAAATATGTTGCGTTATTTTTGGAGGTATTAAAAATTATCGCGTGAATACATACACTAATTACAATATGCGATGAACCTCGCTTGTTGCAAATTTTACATATTTTTTTCGTGAAATATTTTTCCAAACGAAACGTGGGCAATAAATAGAGCCTTTATTGATTCACAATCACACCTACATTAGTATCCAGCAATTACTTTAATTACATATTCATTGGCAATCAATATTTAAAATATTCATGAATTTTCAGGCACTTAGAAATTTAATTTGTCCGAAGAAATTTTTGCAACATAAAATTTTATACACCCGTCAAACCATTCTATTACCATTCAGGCTGCCCTCATAAAAGGGTTAAATTTCCCCTTTGCCGTTTCCTAACCAAATGCAATCTTGAGGCTGCATTCAACATAGACAATGCAGCTCTACCCTTTCATCTCTTTCTACTTCAAACAAATAAACTACCTATCTCCTTCACCTGGAAATCACATTCGGTAGTTTTCGTTCGAACTCGGTTGCATGAGCCGGTGCCCGGAGTCCCGCAATCGGGCATAAAAACAGTTTTGTCGACAGTCGTTATCCAGCTGTTGGAGGGGGAGCGTCGCCGTCTCTTATTTCTCCCGCGCAAAACACGTTATGCTTTAGGTACAAATGATGTGTTAGGTTTTGTGTAAGTGTATGTGAACGGATGTGGTTTTAAAAAACTGTAGCTAATATACAATACATGCATTAATTGTGTTTCAACAAATTTTGAGGTGAAACACAATATTCCAAGTGAGTATTAGTTAGATATTGCTTTTTTATATCAAATCTTAAATATATATTTTAAGTATTACAAAAGCTCTATTAAACAAAGCTTGAAGCAACTTGAAGCTGCAACTGAGAGAGCTAAGGGTAATTTCGGAAATGTTTAAATAAGTTCAACACTGATTGATCTTATCGAAAGCTTTAGCGTCAAGTTCGCGTTCTAGTGTCTGAATTTCACCCTCAGACTTGAGACTTAGCACAAACTCAGACTCTCTTACGTCAATCCAATAAGGATTTCCTGTGTGTTCATCACCAATGACTTTCATACCCTTAGTGTTCCGTACGAGGCCACTGTTCTTAATTTATTTATTTCGTAATCTTACAGCTATCAAACAATATAGCCAAAGATGTAATACATAATGTTACAAAAAGGTTCAAACATTTACGAAAGGGAAAAGGCAATGAAAATTATTCAATACAATTAAGTAATACCTAATTTGACTGTGTATGTTTATGATGCAGGTGATTCTGCGTTATGGATATTCTTAGTAGGTACTCCTTTTAACCATATATTGGCCATACGAAACTGAGATTTTTGCATAGTTAGTGTTGATGTGAGGAGTTTACCTAACTATAAGTACAATTAGATTACGTATACGACTCCCAACTACAGTATCAATTCTCTCGATATGTTTTAAACAAGTATTTCAAATCTGAATTTAAAATATTATAGGAATTATTCCTTAATCGACTAGCAAGCTGATTCTTATAAGATTTTCTCTATAATTAAAATACAATGATCTTGGTAATTCCAACATGAATTTATTGTTTTAAGGACGATATAGAAATTCGAGAGCAATGTTGGCAAGGTTGGTAGTGGCTTCAGCGTACGACTCTCATACCTGAGGTCGTAGGTTCGATCCCCGGCTGTGCACCAATGGAATTTCTATCTATGTGCGCAGTTAACATTTGCTCGGTGAAGGAAATCATAGTGAGGAAACCAATATGTCTTAGACCCAAAAAGTCGACGGTGTGTGTAGGCTCACCTACTTAGGCTCACCTACTGCTAGATCACCTACTTGCCTATTAGATTTAAAAAAATGATCATGAATTAGATTCCGAAATCTGAGGCCAAGACCTAAAGAGGTTGTAGCGCCACTGATTTATTTATAGAAATTCGAGCGTGCAAAATAATTCTTATACGACTCATTATTATCAAAGACGATTATTCTTTCTGAAATCGATATTTTTCTCAAAACGCTTCGTTTTGTATTAATGTGTTATAAAATGTATTAATCCTAGAATTACGTTAATATTTAAATAAAACTTTGTGAGTGCTTTTCAGAAGAGACGAGAATCGGAACGTCGAGTTATCTAATTACTGAAATTTGCGTTTTCAGAAGTTTTAAATGTACGAGTAAAAGAGACAAAAATAAAACGTTAATAATTTAACACGTTTGTCTAATTGTCTATTGTTGAATTTTTTGTCCCAAAATTTTCAATAAATAAACCGTCATGCCTAAATCAATTAGGTATTGAACGCAAACAAAAGTAGATTGAATTTGAGCCATGAATGCTTAATGATGCATAGTTTTGTTAAATTATTTCCGTGTTCCCAGGAAACTAAAACGGTTCCAACAGGGTATTTTGGATTAATTAAAAAAATACATTAACACTAAACATGAAGCAGTGTTGGTCTGGCTTCAGCGTGAGGCTTTCATACTGAGGTCGTAGGTTCGTTCCCCGGCTGTGCTCCAATGGACTTTCTATCTACGCATTTAACAATCTTTAGTACAGTGAGACATCGTGAGGAAACCGGCATGTCACATGAAATCTACGTGTGTCAGACAGAAGGTTGAAACTTATGAAAATGATCAAAGAAACGGATGCAATCTGAGGCCGAACCCCATAGGGGTTGTAGCGCCACTGGATTATTAACTAAATATAAGTAACTGTAAAGTAATACGGGATTTGGACATTTATGTCTCTTGGCTTTAGAGTTCTGAGAAAAGTTTTTTTTTATTTTTTAGTTTCTCAGGTTTGCGCGTTCAAACTCTTAATAATGTTATTACGAACGAAAATTGAACTTTCTTCTATTAAACTAAATTGGTTAGAGGTTAAGTTTAGAAGGAACCATGAAAAGTTATGTACTAAACATATTTTTATTTATTTTAAAAAGGAAAACTCCAAGATGGCTTAGATCATGTTAAAGTAAAAATAGGTTGTGTAACCTCTGTATATAATATGCCTTTAGGTCGGTATTTATTTTTTGATGCTATTTCTCTTTTGAAAACTCTCCTACTGCACACTTAAAACATCCCACTTTAATTCGTGTATCGTAACTTGTATGCCAATTCCAGTGCAGTGGCACAAAAGTGTAATCATTATATATCTATTGATTTCGATCCCAACGTTTTTGTATGCAAGTTCGATGTAATTCTCAATATCCGTAGCACTGATGTCCCAACCTTGGGTTCGTGCGGAACAAAAACTCAATACAGAAATCGCTATTGGAAGTTTCAGAGTAAGGCAGGTCATAATTATTTTTCCCTTTTTCTTTTAATAAACCCTGGAGTTCCGGTTTAAAGGGAATGACTTAACCGCTATACAGTCAGAGTTCTTTTCAATGCAAACGAAACAATCTTTTATGTTGACTCACTTGAAAATCTTTGAAATACTAAAATTATTGAAGCGTAAAGAAGCGTCGGAAAGAAATTGAGGCGTCTTTTCATTAAGGATCATTAGAGATTCGAGAGTAAAAAATGAAAAATAAATAAAGAGCCCACATTGTAAGCCCCTGTGAGTGGCAAAGTCTTTTATTGTAACGAAAAATTTTGTATAGGGCTGCTTGCACAAGTTAAAAGAATACACAACGAATTGATAATCTCCTACTTCAGTGTTAGTATAGTATAATAGTGTGGATTCAGACGCACATTTGCTCCGTTGTGCCTTAAGCCCTGGCTAATTAAGCCAGCCTAGCTCCTTGAGAAGCTCAGTAGATTCCATAGAGCGACCTCACTGCTTCGACCTCCTTCAGTGATAAGTTAAACTATAAATGATAATTTAACAATAATATAATGCTGTCTATAATATAGCGCGTCTTTTGCTAGAAATTTTATCATGTGTTCGTCCTAATTTCGTAGTAAAGATCGACACAAGCTTGGCAGAAACAAAAGAGGGCTGAGTTCGAAAATGATTGGTCATACGAAACAATAATAATGTAAATTATCTAGATAGAGAGACAAAACTCATTTAAAAATATAAATACGGTTTCAAAATGCACTAAAAAATATTAAATAACATTATTTTTAATTTATTAATATACAGGTATGAATATCACAAAGCCGGTGGAAACAAATTGTTCGGTTCAGATGTTTTCTAGCTGACCACGACGCTCTGACCTAAGTTAACGACTGGTAAGAGAGAGAGAGATGTCGACCGTGATTTTTTTAAAGTCGGGCGTCGAACTTAAAAAAAATCGTCGGATTGATAACCTCATCCTTCGCTTGTTTCGGCCCATGGACACGCGGCTAAAAGGCTCGCAGGTGCGTTGCCGGCCTTATAAGATACGCTTTTCTTTAAGGACCTTAAATCGAATTGGTTCGGGAATACTTCAGTGGTGGCTCTACATAGTAGTGGTGCGCGGCAAAAACTGCCTTGCAAAACGCTCAGTGGAACATTTACATCTTACACATTAACAAACCTTACAGGATTTTGCTTCTTTCAATCCTAAAACTTGTTCACTACTTATTTATACAAATAAATACCTTTTTTAAAATATTGTAATACTTGGAAATCAAAATTTTCAAATTAGACTTGTTTTCATAAAAGTAAGTAGCAACCCTGATTCGACCCCGTCAAAGTCGGCTCTTGATTTATTTTGATCGCGGAATGTTGTCATAATTTTGTTGTTGAATTTGCACCTCCATATTTTTAAATCAATAAAGATATCATAAGTGAAATAGAAACCTATTATGATCGTTCTTTGAATATTTTTTATTTATTCCTTGAACTTTAAGGAATGTTTTTATGGAAAAAAATTAAGAATTTAGTTTTAATTAGTTTTTAGGTTTCTATTCCGGAAAAGTAAACAGTATCTATGTGGTAGCATAGCAAAATGTTTTTACGGCAGTCACAAATACCATTCACTCAGACACATCAGTGTCACACAAATCAGTGAAGAATTTGCTATAAGTAAGTATAAGGTTAAAGTTATCTTATCCATAATAATTAATATTTATACAGTTATAAATATTTTCATTAAAGTTTGCTTATCCTCAGTTGAAATTATAATATTTCAATAGTTATCAATTTATATTCGCCCACGCACAGTGTTTCTAATTATTGTCCCTTACCGCCTCCATAGAACCTTAGATTATTCACGCAAAAACCTTTAATTTATGTATGATTTACAAAATATTTGTAAAAAGCAACCACTGTTTGTTTGGCCATTTTCCACCTGATTATTCGTCTAAAAATCAATCCATATACAATTAAAAGAAGACACAAGAATCTATTTATTTATTTATTCAAATTTACTACATCATACATAATACTATATCTACGGTATATGTTTTAACTGTTTAATATAAAACTTAAAACAATTTACGTAAACATAAAAATGTTCCAAAAACAAATACAATTAATATACCAGAAATTTTTGTTAAGCAGAAAAACAAATGGCAAAAACTATACAATAAGTCACATAATCTAATCCATTCAATTCCCAGCAATATTTTCAATATTTATATGGAGTTGGTCGTGCCTGATCTCCCACTTAGGATAACTGAAAGCACACGTTTTGAATAACTCTGCCGTTTCACACTAAGATCGAAGGTGATTACTCCAATTCCCCTCGAAACTCTGATCTGATACCGGTCTATGGTAAGCTTAAGTGTGCTTGTTAAATTTCTCATACATATATTTCAAATGGTTGTTCTTATGTCCTTATAGTTTCTGAAATGTTACGTGTTTGAATGAAATATCATAATTAAGGCATGTCGTTGCATTATTGACACAGTAACTGCACTTTAAAAACATTGCACGTCGAATTGTAAACTTCCTTTCATTTAATTACAATACAATTACAGTATATTTTAAATTCTCTAAGAATCCCTCCACCGTATTTGACAAGATACTCACAATTGTTCCAGTGTTCGTACGAAAATGAATTACCTGCATAATTCGCCAATGTTTCGGGTTTTAGCTAACTCTGATGTTGTTGATATTTTTCACCTTACCATAGAGGATGTGAGGAAATATTTGAAGAGGCGGGAAGACTTTGACAATATATAATTACTTCAAATAGAATCTTAGTCGAAGCCAAACAAATATAAAAAAAGTATGTGTATTTATGTACGCGCGTTAGAAGTTATGCTTCATTGGCGAAACAAGCTAAAATCTTTTCAAAAATTGTATTCTACGTTTGTAGAAAAAACGACACTAACAATAGAAAAAAACTAAAATGTTGACTAAAGCTAACTTCAGGGTGTCGGTTTTTTGTAACGCGCGCGCGCATCGTAAAAATTTACTCTCATCATTTTCCCCAACGCGCCAAAAGAATTATAACTTCAAAAATTCTAAAATAAATTGAAAAAGTTTAGTCCTTGTAGGGTTCCCTTAATGTTGACCGCCCCCCTCTATACATTACTAATGTTATTTTATTAGATATCGAATACGAATCGTCATCGGTATTAAAGTGTGAATCTGGCCTTAGTGAAATTAAATTGGCGCCACACAACGTTATCAATAGCCTGTCCAGGAAACTGGATCCGTTACACTGATTAGAGAGATGTCTTTCATGGAATAAGTCATTTATAAGCCACCTTTAGCACGAACAATACGTAAACTTGAATAACGTAAACATAAAAATTGTATCCTTGGCATTTGATAGCGATTCAATGTCCGAATTTTTGACTCCGATCAGACTTGCCTAAGAATTTCGTGTACAGATACTTCATTATGTCTCTATATGAGCTTATTTACTCAATAAAATCTTATTCCTGTGTTTATTTACGCCTTTACTGAAGTGACGGCACACGGACGGCGGTCTGCTCGTAATTTCATAAAACTATCAATGTTTATGAAATCAAAAATACATTAAATAAATTTTCAATCGACCTAAATATTTATATCAAAGCAATCACGACCATATTTGTTGTGACAAATAACACAAAATCGTGTGAACGAAATACAGCAATGCTGTTTACATTTAGACACTGGTACAATTACGAAAACGTTTACTCGATACGATGAATAAAGTAAACTCTTCTATTTTTAATGCTTTGATCTCGACCGAGTCCTGTGATGTTGCGGGCATTAACTAAGCGATAGTTTCGCTTAGCGGACAGTCATTTGTTTTTCAAATTTTTAAAGGAATCAATTTTTGTTTTCAATTTATAGTTCTGTTTACGTTATCTGGTTTCGTAACCATTGATTTTACAACGCCATATTTCTGAAGGACTACTCTACGATGTACGCCTCTTCTACGCACTTGATTTGAGAACACGTCAATGTAAAATTAGAAGCATTTCATATGTATTTCTTTTTTGACGATAAAAAATCTATTGATCTGACTCTTTTCTTTCTCTCGTTTCGTAACGATGTTGAAACTTTTTTTTATTTCACCGATCAGCCAACCGGGGGATGCACCCAAACTCCGGGAACATCTCCCGGAAATTTGGATGCCAAGACACACTTTGGTTCATTGCACCAGCGGATTTAGTATTGTATAATAGCTCGCCGGTTTCATTGCCTCCACATGAATGGCATGGCAATAAAGAGTTATTAGATTGAGTACTCTTGACTACAAACGGTCGCGCCCGCGCCGATGTCAGGACTGTGTTAGTGTTATGTCTTCTTGATACAAACACTATTTGGGTGTTCTTTTATTTAAAGGTTACGTGTTTGTACACGTCACTATGTTCCTCGTTCCTTTAATGGTTTACACCATTAAATGTACCATGGATTGCACTTTTTAGTTATAAGTTCTTTCGGCTTGAGTCAATGGACAATATTTTTTTTTTGAAGTCGATTAAAGAGTAACTTAAACTTTACATTTGCCTTGAGAAAATTTCAGTCGATTTGTATGTTACGCTTTGGCGAGCATTTTTCTGTATTAAGAAACTCAGATATAAAACAAGACTTTTCATTTTATTCGCTAAATTATTCAGTGTGGAAAATGTTTAATAAAAGAAAAATCGACAGGAGTCACGCCGTCTGCGGCGACAAAGTTTTTTAATAAAATATGTAACTGACAGGGAGAAATTTTATTACTTTCCCTGTCTTTTTACAGAATTATTAAAACTAGTATTTTGCGGTGTCATGGTCGTTTAATATTAGATGTCATACCAAATATAAAATTCCGAAAAATGGCGTCATAAAGTTATAAACATGAAATCGTCAAAAAGAATTCTATACATAGTCTGAAGTAAAGTAACATCCCGCTCTTTGTATTTTTAAAACTGCGTAACGGATTATAGTATGCATCAATAATTTTTTGTAGAGACTGTAAGTTCTATGCACTTTTTGTATTTTAATTCATATAATTATACATTACATAATATCTGATTAGACGGACATATATATATACATATATATACATATATTTTATATAAATGGGAGGGCAAACGAGCTTGCTTGACGACCAAAAAGGGCAGTCTTCGCAGCCCATAGACACCCTTTTTTAGCGGGTTGCCGGCCTTTGAGGGTACACTCGATTTTTAAACATTTGGTGGTCGTATCTCTCAGGGAAGACCCCCACCGGAAGTCGATGCCACAGTTCGCTAGTTCTCAAAAGAAAATTCTTCTTAATGCCATCTTCTTTCTGATAAATCAAAGATATGTGCACTCTGCAAAACGTTTATTCAAGACTGGCGCTCAGTGTTGCCCACTTAGTCTGCCAAATATCTAACACCTTCCCCCTTAAATGCTAAGCTCTCTTACATAGCTAATTAATTAGTTAATAAACTCTGTGTTCTAAAGATTTTTAAGATATATCAAATACCTAGGTAAATTCACAAGTAGATAGGTTGCTGTCTTAATAACAATAGTAATTTAATAACTCAATGATGGAAATACATAATAAGGAAAACAGTAAATAACAAAAAAAAACAATAAGTATATTTCTATGTAAGCTACCTCAATACCTACCTACCTCTCTCCCTATTTACCGAAATTAACACTTTTATTAAAGGTGACAAAAAAAAAAAAAAAAAAACTTAAAAATAAACAGCTGCAATCTATTTTAAAGATTTACCTACTACTACAACATACAACATTTATATTTAATGGTCTAAATCTCTACTTGTTACAAGAATATAACAATTTACATTGACATACATGTGAAAAGATAAAAAAAAAATAAGTTTAATTTTAAAAAAAAATAATCTAAGATGCTTATATGCTACCTGAAAAAAAAAACATCTTCGAAGCCGTATCTACGAGGGGGTCTACGAATCCTACTAATTCTGTCTGTTTGCTGATCAGACGTTAACTCCCTGTAGACTACATTATCTTGAATCGGTCCCCCGGGCGTGGACACTGCTGGCACGGTGACGGCGGTGATAGCTTCCTGACGTGACGTATTGCCATCTGGGCTGCTCATTTCATTGTGGGATGCTCTTTGATTACGAACCGTTCTAGGTGACGTCAACATATCAGCTGTGGCAGACGACGCTGTCATAGAATCGGGGTCTCGTTCTGGGCTCTCTGAGGTTGGAAAAGCTAATGAACTTCGGGACTTAGGTTTTGGATTAACATGTGAAGGTTGACGATTTATGTCCCCTGTATTACTATCAACTACTTTGACCTTTCTAAACCTTAATTGATCGATATGTCTTTGTACTTCGGTTCCGAGAACAGATTTAACTTTGTAGTCAGTGGTTCCTAACCTATCCGTCAGCTGGCCTGCTAGCCACTTGTCCCGAGAGCGGTAGTCGCGGTACCACACCGGGTCACCGGGTGTAAGTTGACGCCGCGCTCCCCCCGCAAACTCCTCACTGCGAGCTTGGTGCGATTGAACTCTCGTCTCGCGTGAAGGCTTTAAGGCATCTAAACGCATACGTAAATCCCTGCCCAACAGAATTTTAGCAGGACTCTCTCCTGTAGTGTAATGCTCCGTATTTCTATAAGCTAATAAAAATCGAGAAAGTGCTATGTCCGGGTCTAGTTTTTGATTAACCGCTTTTTTTATGACTCTCTTACATATCTTAACTGCGTTTTCCGCTGCTCCATTTGAAGCCGGATGATACGGGGCTGAGAAAATATGCTCAATTTTATTTCTTTTCATGAACAACTCAAATTCCTTACTAGTGAAAGGTGGACCGTTGTCACTAACCACTTGTTTTACTAAACCAAAGCGAGCAAAATTATCTCTAAGAACAGCAATTACAGAATCTGCCTTTGTGCTTTTCATTCTGATTGCTTCAATCCATTTAGAGCAAGAATCTACTATTATAAAGTAAGTTACACCGGAAATAGGTCCCAAAAAATCTATGTGAATTCTGGACCAAGGTCTACTTGGCCATGGCCAGGCCTGTGGCGTGTGTGAAGGTGGAGCATTTGCGACCGCACCGCACACTTCACAAGACTGACATATTACTTGAATACTTTCATCTACCCCAGGCCACCAGACATAGCTTCTTGCTAACGACTTAGTTTTAACAATACCCATATGGGTATCATGCAATTCTACTAATACTTTATTCCTACATGAAGCTGGAATGACTAACCTATGGCCCCATAAAATACAACCTAGTTCGGTGTAAAGTTCATTTTTTCTATTAAAATATGGTTTTAATTCTTTGATTTCATTTCCTACCGGCCAACCATCTCTAATATAAGTTAACACTCTTGATAATATCGGGTCAGACAAGGTTTCTTTTTTTAAAACTGAGTAGTCCAGAAGAAGAGCTTCTGTCGCAAAATGCAGATATGTTTGCTCTGGCAAAGTATCTTCACCTATCTCTTTATGTGCTGTAATTAATCGCGATAGTGCATCTGCTGTGTTTTTGTCGGTTTTAATATACTCAATATTAAAATCATATGCTGATAACTTGATAGCCCATCTTTGCAACCTACTCGCTGCTGTACAAGGTACTGCTGAATTCGGACCGAAAATGCTTACTAGTGGTTTATGATCTGTTTTTAATGTAAACTTCCGACCATACAAGTATTGATGGAATTTATCAACAGCAAATATAATAGCGAGGGCTTCCTTATGTATTTGGCTGTAGTGTCTCTCCGCAGGAGTGAGTGAGCGCGAGGCATAGGCCACGACCCGCTCCGAACCGTTAGGTGCGCGCGACGCTAACACACAGCCCACGCCATACGAACTTGCGTCACAGGTCACTATGGACTCTGCAAATATATCAAAATGCACTAGAACTTCTGCACTACATAACAATTTCTTTACTTTGTTAAATGCTAAACTACTCTCCTTAGACCAAATAAACTGTTTACCTGCCTTTAATAGCTCATATAAAGGAGCCAGATGAGTGCTCAAATTTTTTATGAATTTTCCATAGAAATTAACCATTCCTAAAAACGATTTTAACTCAGAGACGTTCTTTGGATAAACCATACCTACAATTGCTTTTACTTTGTCTGGGTCCACTCTTATACCATCTTTATCTATAATGTATCCTAAGTACTTAACTTCGGAAGCCAAAAAATTACATTTGTTTTTCTTAATTTTTAACCCGTTGTTTTGCAAAATACTAAAGACTTTCTCTATTGTTTCCAAATGACTTTTAAAATCCCTACTTTTTAGCAATATATCGTCGTAGAACGTAATCACATCTGGAATATCTTTGAACAAATTTGCCATAAATTTTTGAAATATTCCTGGACTTGAAGCTAAGCCATATACTAAGCGATTATATTTAAAAAGCCCCTTATGTGTATTGATTACAGTGTACGCTTTTGATTCTGAATCTAGTTCAAGTTGATTATAAGCCTGTGATAAATCAATTTTTGTGAAGTATTTATTTCCACTGAGGTCGCTAAACAATTCATCAATCCTCGGAACCGGATACCTATCAATCATTAAGGCTCGATTGAGTGTCACCTTGTAGTCGGCACAAATACGAATTCCCCCGTCTGCTTTGGAAGCAATGACCAGCGGAGTAGCCCAGTCGGAGTGGTCCACCGGTTCCACAACGCCGGCCTGAAGCATGGCATCTAGTTCTGCATCCACACGCGCTCGCATAGAGAAAGGCAATGGCCTCGCTCTGCAAAATATAGGCTCTGCGTCCTCACGCACCTTCAACGCCACCGTACCACCAGTGTACCTGCCCAGGGTCCCGTCAAACACCGACTTATATCTGGAAAGTATATTATTGATTTGATCATTCGATTGGCTTGCTTGCACATTATTTACATTGCAGATTTTAAATTTAGGAATATCTATATTCAGTTCTGAGAGCCATTGTCGTCCTAATAAATGGGTACAGCCATTGTCGATAACATAAAGGTCCAAAACTTTACATATGTTGCCATATTTTACACTGATTTCTAAATATCCTAATGGTTCAATGGTAGCCCCGTCATAAAACTTTAATTTTAACCTGCATGACCTTAACTTTAATTTGTTAAAGTATTTTAAAAATGTACTCTTACTAATACAGGATAAAGCGGACCCAGTATCTATTTCCATATTCAACAATGTATCGTTCACTAACAAGGAAATACACACCGGTTTGTACTTAGCTAAGGACATCTGATAGATCGGCTCCTCATCCGTGTAGTCTACTTCCTCTTGCTGGCGCACCTCGCTCGCCGGCGCCGCTTTGGCCACCGGTCCAGCCTCGCATCCGGCGGCTCCCTGCAGCCAGTAGGTGTCGGCGGGGGCTCCTTGTCCGGCCCCGCGCCCGGCGCCACGTGATCGACCGCCACGCTTCCCGCGCCATCGCCCGCGCCACCCGCGCGATCTGCCACTGTACCCGTAGCTGTTCATCACGCCCTCACCGCGTACCCCAGTCTTCTCTCGTCCCGAACACATACGACGGAGATGGCCTGTCGTTTTGCAGAGGCTGCACACAAAATTTTTGTAGACACAATCTTCCCAGCGATGATTTGTGTCCCCACATGCTTTACACTCACGTATTTGCATTTTATTTACTTGCTCCACAATGAGTGAACGATCCACAACGCCCGCGTCACGTTCCGCCGCCTCAAGGTTTATCGCGAGCGACACGGCTTTTTTATAACAAAGATTCTCCTCGGCAAACAGCCTCTGTCTTGTAGATTCACTTTTTAGCCCGCACACAAATTGGTCTCTAATATTATCTTCTAGTGTTGTTGAGAAATCACAAAACCGTGATAATTTTTTTAAGTCTGCCACGTAGTCGGCAATCGATTCGTTTTCTTGCTGCCTTCTTTGACGAAATCTGTAACGCTCCGCTAATATTGAAGGTTTCGGCTGCAAATGCGTTTCCATTAAATTCACAACTTCTTTGAAAGTTAGACTCGAAGGTTTCTTCGGACTGGCCAACGTAGATAGCAAGTCGTAGCTATCTTCCCCCATTACCGCTATAAGCGTGGGTAATTTGACGCCATCTTCAATTTTATTTGCCAAAAAGTACATCTCCACACGTTCAATATATGCTGACCAATTGCCATTTTTAACGTCAAATGCACTAATTTGACCAATCATTATAATTTTCTCAACACAGTTTAATTAATTTTTAAATTTATGTGAATTTTTTTTATCCTCGTCGCCACTGATAAATCAAAGATATGTGCACTCTGCAAAACGTTTATTCAAGACTGGCGCTCAGTGTTGCCCACTTAGTCTGCCAAATATCTAACACTTTCGAAGGTTGACAAATATAATGGCTACTTTTATTATGGATACCGCGTTTCAGAACTTTTACTTGTTGCTTTGATCTAACCATTTTTAATCACGCTTTTCTGTTTTCTAGTCTTGGCTTTGAGCTGACGCTGATTTTTCTTTCTATGTGCACTGACCACATTTGTTTCTGTACAGGATCACCGACTTATCTAAAGAAGAAAGTTACCTATATAGAGTTGTAGCTATTGTATTAGTATTTTCATTTCCTGTTCCTTGAAAGACATGCACTTTACAACGACATCAACACTAGACATTCAATTTTCTCGCAAATATTTCAAAAATATATCCTTAGAACAATATCTGACATTTAATGTCACTAAAGCACACAGTTTCACACGCAAATTCACATCCACACCCTACACGCATTCTCTGTGTATGTTTTTGTTTAGTCTATATATACCTCTTAATTTGCGTTTCGATTTAAACATTTTTTTGCATTTCTTAAGTTGAGTAAGCTGTAAGGTTTTCTAAACAAATAAAAATAGATTTAAAATGCACACATGCGTAATGAGTATGTATTATTATCAATACATAATTTATTTCTTAAAATTTTTTTTGTTATGTATGCATTAACTTTACTGCAAATTATATTTAGAAATTTTAACGTTTCCGAGAACACAAATACAAGAATTGAATAACTATACGTAAATCACAGTTACAGGCCGTAAAAGAATCACGTACCTCCCATAACCTTTAAAATACAATCCTAATTACCCACACTAAGGGTTCTTTATGGCGATCATAATTTTATTCAGATTGAAATATAATAAAAGGACAAATTGAAGACACCATAAACGTTTTTATAGTTGTATAAATCTTTACGAATAAAATATTGGTTTAAGTTTTTAATTTGAGATTTAATCGCTTGTTTTATAGTTTATGAAAATTGAAAAAGTTGTTTTATGGACGTACAAATCTTCGTCCGTTAGACATAAAACGCAAGTTCCATAACCTCCAGTATGGCGCAGACATTACTGCTTTCTTGAAAATTTTATACCTTTAAATGTCTAAGGAAATATATTGTATCGCTTTTTATATATTATTTTTACTAAAGTAATGTTAACGTATTACATGTATGCTGGCTACATATAGAAAAAATAAATCTGTTAATGCATACAGCCTTAGAAATCCGAAAGGAAGTTCCGATTTTATATATACATATTGCTAATAAATGGTCTACCTAATCACATATTAGATTGCCTAACGCCAACCAACATAAACAGTAAATTAAAAAACTAAACAAGACTGCTATGTTTACATTAATACAAACCACAGCGGTTTTCTAATGTAACTTATTATTATTGTATTATATTTCTTTGTAAAATAAAAAAATTAAAAAAAAAATATTTTTTGTAATTGAACGAATCCCTTCAGTTGTTGCGGATGTTAGGACTATGTAACTATGTAAACATTGTCTATATGTACACATACCAAACATAGGTTTACAATAAATTAGTGTGTGCAACTGTATTTTATATAATAATTGTGAACAGTATATGACGGATCTCAATTTTTCGCTGCGAGAATCTTATATAATCTTTTTGTAAACATAAAAAGCACTGGTTTATTTTCTAAAAACAAAAAGGATTTGACCTTCAAAGCGGGGGATAGTTGCCTCATGGATAAAGACGGCTATCTATTCTAGATACATAGTAATTTATTTATTTTCTTATGAATTTTGCTCACTATTCGAACTGATATAAATCGCGGAGCTGTATTCCATGGGGATTCGACCTGGACGAGCTCGAACCTGGAGCCGGCCCTATTTTGCTGTAGACATATTTGGGTTCTAAGTCGAGCCTCCGCGGTACTAATTCCCTCTCCGAGCAGTACCCTAACGAAAATTAACTGTATTTTAAGAATACCAAGGAGATTTATTTCAGCTCAGAATGATGTTAAGTATTAATAATAAAATATCCGGAGTGCTTTTACTTTATTTTACCACTTCCGCAATATTCCAAGCCCACACCCATCGTGGGTTCGTCAGCTGACTTGGTTCAAGTGAACACTAACAAGTGTGAGTCAGTCAGCAATCGATCGGCGTGTAAACACTAGTTAAATCCAACACTTACCTTCCCTTTTATTAACCTCGATTATCGTTTGTTTTACATGGAAAAAAGATTTATATCTCCACGTTTTATAATAAGGCCGTAAACATCAAATTCCAATAAAACCACTTCCTCAAATAAAAACTGTAATTGACGTTAAATATAAGATGTAAACACATCGAGAAATAGTTTTTCAACGGAAGTCCCTTTTAACACGTACTCATTAGCTGGAGTTTAATGAAACGGCCTGAATAGAAACCGATGAATAGCCGCACAGATTTCAAGCTTTACAACTTATGGTGCTAAGTGAGCTTTGTTTTATTATAGGTTTTATGTAAATATTTATGTTTTTTTGCAATGTCAGAGAATTTGTCTGGACGTCATTGTGTGTTCGCGACTCGACGTTGTTGACGACGCTTTTAAATTTGTAAAATTTTTATGGTTTAGTCTTTGTTTTCGAGTGCTTAGTAGCTGTCTAAAAAAATTGTGGCGGAGAGTTTATTGCCAGTTCTTCCTGTCCGTTCTACGCCCTTGATTTGAGAACTGGCATTAAATGTAAGATACGACGCATTTAATACGTATTTCTGTATTGACCTTCATAAGTTGGTCATCAGCAGTTCTACGCTGGCCACTCCCGTCCATTCTCTGATATTGCGGAGCCACTTCCTCCTTCTGCCAGCGCGTCTTTTCTCCTCAACCTTGCCCATCATGATGCGCTTGGCGATGAATAAGAAGGAGTATGACGAGCTTACCGCCAACCTCCAGTAGTGGAGAGGCACTACAAGAAGAAGAAGTGTACATTGTATTACCTAAATGAATTAATGATTTTGAATTTTATGACATCAAAATTCTTTTATTAATAATATAATAAATATTATAATAATAGTAATAATTACGAGTTATTATGTTCACTTATGAACGTCAGTTTAAAAGATGGGAATCAAGTCAAATATAAAATAATATTTTAGCGTAGGTACATTTTTATTCACATAAATGGGTATAAGGCATCTATCATAATATTGAGGAATAATTATTTTTAAAAATGTTTCGTAACTGCGGTTGCATCTGAACTGCACAGACGGGTAACAAGTTACTAGACTAATATTACTTTTGCTTCGATATCTCCAATTCAAATGATACCGTTATCTTAGCTAACGTTGCACAAATAACAGTCTATTCCGGCTAATGGCCAAGAGTCCCATGCTAATCGGCTGTAATTAAAATAAATCTTCGACGCTCCCCAGACTAAGTGACGTGAAAGCTAGGAACGAGGCCAGCATCAAATATAAATACAGTAATACAACGCGGTACACACATAACGTGATTACCGCCCCCATATAACGCGGTATTAACTCCTATAACACGAAGATTTCTGTAGTTATATAATAATGATTTGCCAAGTCCATTATTAGTTTAGCGTATCTTTGCACTTGTTTCAATTGTGTTGTTATAAAGTTTAACCGAATAACTTTATTAAATAAGTGTCACTAGTGTTTGAATTGTTCAAAAACATGGTTTTATCAAAATACTCCTACAACGCGATTTCCTATAACGCGGTCCGGTACCGCCTCATCGGATTATTGTAGGTAAAAAATATTCGTAGTGTGACTTCTAAGCTTTTATAATTAGTGATGGAAACCGTCGTTAAACATATAAAAAGTACTTTTTTACTATCTCACCGTCTATGTTAGTAATTACATAGTAATGTATTATCTATATCCAAGTCAGCTTAATAAAGTCAAAGCAATTTATCTCCATTCTCTTAACATAGAGGTCTGGAATCGTTAGCTTTAGAATACTATCGCTAATGAGCTGAAGAGTTATTCTGCAATTATTACGACAGATTAGCATAATGAACGTACTAATGTAATGGAACTCTGGATCGGTAAAAAAGGATTGATTTTTAGGTATCAAATACATTGTAAAACTATAGACATTATACTTTGAAAGATGGGCCGGGTGCTGGTATGGGATGCAACCTGTTCAGACGCGCTGGCCCTTCCCAACTTGGAACCAACAACAGAGCTGGTGCGGCTTGTGAAGCGGCTTAAAAACCGAAAGCAAATACACGGGTCTAGGCTCCGAATATGATTTCGTCCCATTCGGTGTCGAGACGCTTGGTCTGTGGGGTCCTAGCGCTATAAGGCTTTTTAAGGCACCGAATAGCAATAGCAAAAAGGTTAGGCGATAACACAGGACACCGAAGAGCTGGCAGCTACCTTGGACAAAGATTTAGTCTAGGTATTCAATGGGGGAACGCTGCCAGTATCTTCGGAACCTTGCTTAAAGGGACGCCTTTTAATAATATATTTTAAGGTTATTTATTTTTTTTAATTTTTGAAAAAGTCTTGTGAAAGCATCTATTAAGTCACTAAAATATTTTATGGGTCGCTTACCTATTCGATTAATCAAATTGGAATTAAAAACTGATATTCTATGGAAACGATCGGTATGTTGATGAAAACAAAATCGTATTTAATAATAACAATAATAAAAATAATAATATTTCATTTATTTGCAAGAAAGTGGTACATTAAGATCGATCAATTGTAGAAATCTGCGCA
This sequence comes from Pieris napi, assembly GCF_905475465.1. Taxonomy (NCBI): domain Eukaryota; kingdom Metazoa; phylum Arthropoda; class Insecta; order Lepidoptera; family Pieridae; genus Pieris; species Pieris napi. Next base: position 1,759,090 of record NC_062245.1, read on the forward strand.
CGCAAATTTCATGCTCATTTTAATTAAGTCATGTAGAACATCAACACCATCTTATAATAATAAGGTAAACTATTTATAATTAACTGTTGTAATATGATTTCTTTATACACTTAAATTATTACTTTCCAACCATTCTGTGACAAGCTTTTTATTTCATTCAATAACGATTCGTGGTTACGCGTATCTTTCGTCACGACCATTACATCATCCGCGTAAAGAACGCATTAATTACTAACCAAATTTTTTTTTTTACTAAAGACAATTCACACCAATTGACCTAGTCCCATGCTAAGCTGGTGAAGCTTGTGTTATGGGTACTAGGCAACGGATATACATACATATTATAGATAGATAGACATATAAATACATATTTAAACACCCAAGACCTAAGCATAACACCAAATGCTCATCACATCGATGTTCGTCTCAGCCGGGGATCGAACCCGGGACCCATGGATTCGCAGTCAGGGGTACTAACCACTAGACCAATGAGTCGTCGAAAATTCGGTAAATTATTAAAGAACAGAAGAAACAGCATATTATTTAGTAAAACTAATTTATGGTAAAGCGAGATAAAATTTCAATTTACTTTATATCAGAACATTACAAAGGACCAGATAGCTTTTTATCGGGCCTTCACGTAACGTCTTTTGGGTAAATAAGTTGAATAATGCTACTATTTCTTTTATTCGAATTGGAGGGTTGAGTGTCAGTGCGCTCAATGTGAATGGCTTTTCCGACACTTAAAAGAAAATCCACTGATTTACTTCAGAACTCTATTGAGTATTTTTAAACCGATTCTCTGAATTGGAATCTACAACTATTTATATTGCGGTCAGATTGACTATATTTTAAACTATAATGAAAATGGTTTAGTAGTATGTGCTGAATGGGAGCGAGTATGAGGTTGCTGCAGTGCTATTTTTGAAGTGAAACTTCTTTATCGGGGTTGGAAAAAAAATTTGTGTAACATTTTTCGTTACGCGTCACATTTTTCGGTTACGCGTCACATGTTTCGGTTACGCGTCACATTTGACCGTTACGCGCGTCTTTTTCTTGTCCCTACCAGGGTTGATTCAAAGAGATTCTAAACCATTTATAACAAAAATGTATAATAACGATAACAATGATACTAAAAATTCTATTACAATTTATGAAATTCTGTAATAATCTTAGTGGTAATAAGGTAAAATGAAATAATTGTATTTGTATTCAAGTCTGTGATATTAAAAGCCTTTTGTTAAACTTTATCTAATTTAACTTTATTTAACCAATTTCTGTAAAGTTGCATATAGATAAATTTCGAAAAATAAGGTCATAAAGAAGTGTCACTTCTAACGTGTGTACACTAGTACACGCACATTTTTTTTTATGTTTTTTATGTTGTTGATAATGAAAATTGTGTAGTAGACTGTGCTGAATGATAAGCGTATGTATGAGGTCACTGCAGTGCTTTTTATGTCGACTACACTGCTATATTAATATAGTTCCATAGTATTGATATATATTGATACGCCGCTTCTTCTTAAAGTATCTTAAGTAGTAATCAAAAAAAGCTCTATAGAATGCAATTTAAAAAAATAATGGATTAAATGCTTTTATTTACAAGTTCTAAAACAACGTGTATGCATAAAATTACACAAGAAAATATGATATCACATGTTTTACACACATACACATTATTATATTAGAACATACGCAAGCTAGTAGGGGAAAAAATTAAAAATCAACTGCAATAAATAACTAAAAACTGGATTAGATAGAATTAAATAGAGTATGACAATATTATATAAGTCTTCGTAAGATATTTATTTTGTTATTCCCTTATCTGTCAACATTATATAGCTCTTATCACGACTACTGCAAAGCGTTTGAATCGTCGAGTTACGTAAATAATGTTATAAACTCGCAATGAAATCCCTTGGAAGTTTTATTTAAATACAAATTATGCTATCAGAATATATTTCTCATTGCAAGACTTATAATTAGCAATTACACAGAAATACATTCAATATAAATTATACACCGGCTAACATGTTAAACTATAATTCTTGAAGTATCGAGTTTCAATAAAATTTTAGATTTTTCTGATATCTCTCGTCCATTTTAGAAGAACCGCGCTTTATATTTTATTTCTATGTGCGCACACATTTTTTAAAGTTCATTGAACTGAGAGAGGTCAGGATTTATTGGTTCGTTATAGTAAATATTGCCTTTGAGCTCAATAAAACCAACGTGTTCCCATACAAGTTTTATATATTTTATTAGAAAAAGTGGAAATAACAAGTTACTAATTAATAAAATTATTGCGGATGTATTTTATCACAAAGAGAATCTAAGCTTGATTATTTTGTTTTTTGTATCTCGTATATTTATACTTAACATTATTAATAAAATCCTTTGGTATATAATAGAAATTAAACGTCAAACGTACAATTTATTTCTAATTAGAAGAGATACCCAATTCATGGAATACAGCTAAATAGTTTAAAAAAAATCTAATGCTTTGACTAACGCAAGATAGAAAAATAACTAAAAATTTCCGTCATGAAACCTACCACACAGGCGCGAATCAAAAATTGCTTAGACAAAAACAGCTGCTCAAGAAATGGAATAAATATACCACCGTTATTTGCAAATTGGGAAAATATAGGAGGCCACTACAAAACGTGTAAGAAAGGTGGTTGCAGGAAAAGCTAGGAGAAGGATAAAGAGGAATAGGAAAATCTGGCTTTTAATTGACACTCGGATTACTTAATCTGAACAATACATTTTTATTATTTTTTAGGCACCCTCTGTGCAACACTAATACAAATATTACTTCTTTAATACATCTCTAACATGTAAAAACAGTGGCGAAACCTTTTGAGGTCTGGGACTCTGATTTCTGAATCTGTTTCATGATCATTTGTCAATCTAATAGGCGAGGAGGTGATCAACCTCCTGTGACTGAGATGCCGTTGATTTTTTGGGTCTAAGGCAAGCCATGTAGCAATGTTAAATGCGGACATAGAAAGGAAGTCCATTGGTGCACAGCCGGGGATCGAGCCAAGACCTTAGGGATGAGAGTCGCACGCTGAAGCCACTAGGCCAACACTGCTCTTTTGTCTAACTTATATACGTCATTGAAGTATTATCTCTTCGTCTGAAATATTATAGTAATTAATATACCGTTGCAATTTACTAATACATCTGATCACTCTTTGTCCGTACATATCATACTTCAAATCTTTTTGAATTCAGCGAATGTATGCCAAGATATCAAAAACACATGACTATTAAGTACTGTCAGTTGAAGAATTAGACAATTCATTAGAAGTGATTGTTTAGGATGAGTCAGCAACTGTTTGTATGGGATGCGTGTGGTATTTTCCTTTATTGTAGTTGTACAGTTTTTATATTTTGTCATTTACACGTCACGCTGATAGATTCTTAGAATTTTAATAAGATTGTCATTTGTTTTGTGAGAGTTCCTAGGTATTTGTATGAAGCTTTCCGAAACAATAATTGCGGTTTGATTGTATTTATTTATAAGTATAATTAGACAATATACAAATCCAAAACAGATTACATTGATAAACAAAATATACGAAACAGAAAACATAAGTCAATTATTTACATAAAAAAACGAAACTGAAATTAAACATTAAAGAAATGACAACTTAATATTTTAGGCTATGTTCAGATGGCAAAAACTTGACGCGCGTTTTCAAATCGCGCGACTAGATATTGTGGTATTTTCATACAACTGTTCACATGAGCACGCGTTGACGCGCGTCAACGCGGCGCTCAGAGAAAAAGTCTCTAGACGCAGGTGATCGCGCGTTGACGCGCGCTTTGATATTAATGTAATGTCCGTTTGCTGTTCAGATGAGCGCGCGCTTTCATCGCGATCGCATGTAATTTTTTACTATAATTCAATACTGTAATTCATTTAAATTTTTCACGCATTTAAAATGAGTGAAATTGAAGATATTGACATCGACTTACTAATCGATGAAGTAGAAAAAAGGTCAGCAAGTTGGAATATAGCAAATTTGTATAAAAAATATAATATAATTTGTATTTTTTTTTCAAAATTGGATGAACCCAATGTGTATGTTTTCTTTTTCTATATTTTTCTTTATAATATAACCACAAAATAATAGCCTCTTCCACGTCCATTTTCTACGTTCTACCGAACTAAACTGACGAACACTCTCGCAACGCGCGTTAGCGCTCATCATCTGAACGCTCTTCAAATTTGATCGCGCGTTGACGCGCGTTAACGCGCGTTACATGTGAACATAGCCTTAAAGTAAACTACTGCGAAGTAAGTAAGTCTTCCCGCTTGTAAAAATATTTCTTTACAAATGTCAACCTCTAAATATTTTATGTTGTATTTAGTTAAAACCCGAAACATTGGAGAAATACGAATTAAAATAAATCAGTGTCTCTACAACCTTTTTAGGTCTGGGCCTCGGATTTCTGTATCTGTTTCATGAGCATTTGTTATTATAAAGGCAAGTAGGTGATCGGCCTGCTGTGCCTGAAGAACACCATCGACTTTTTGGATCTAAGGCAAACCGGTTACCTCACGATGTTTTCCTTCACCGTTCGAGCGAATGTTAAATGAACCCATAGAGAGAAAGTCCATTGGTGCACGACCGGGGATCGAACCTACCACTTCAGGGATGAGATTCGCTGAAGCGACTTGAAATGAAAATTGTTTTAGCAGAGCAAGAAATTTTAACTCACCTATATATTTAAAGCAAAAACTTTTTAACCGGATTAAAGTTATGTCTTATTATAAATTTACAATTACTTAACATAATTTTAAATTTACCATCGTCGATACCAACTCCGGGGAAATAAATACAGATAATGCAACTTTTTCTACAGCTGTGATACTTTTTGACATCCAACACCTTTTGTCTTCAGTCACCGTGACCACGCACGCTGTAAAGCACGCGAAACGTCGGATAAATTTAAAATTATGTTAAATAATTATAAATTTATAATAATACATAACTTTAATCCGGTCAAAAAAAAATTCTTTAAATGTGTAAAGGTTATGTCAATAAAAGAATACTATCACCTATATATACCATTTTTATGATTTAATAATGTGTTCTCGTTATCAACCCAAGCTAAATAGAGCTTTAATAAAAATGATTACAACGGAGTCGGAAGTTAATATACAAAATATTCTACCCATGTCGCCACGTTCCACTAAAAGGGCTATTTACACCTACATTAACATATGAATAATCTTAACAAAATCTCTTTAGAGATCACCGTCCATTGCAACTGGGCCGATCATAGAGGCACTACTTAGCATTCAAAGTAGGCATGCTTTCATAATTCCGCCACTACTTAATACAGCCTTACACGACCAGACAGAACCAGCGTAGTTGAACCGTGAAATGTGGAATTCATCTACACAGACTTGACTTGTCAAGGGTCAACTTGTATTGGACACATTATCTCATACTTGCCCCCATCTTTGTTTCACGAAAACGTGATATAAAAGATTAACTTATTAGTATTCGGGACCGAATTGTACGGCTGGAGCCGTGCGTGAGAAAAGCCGATTCTAAATGGCGTCCATCTTGAAATAATGACAATTGTTACGCTTTTTGTGTGAAGCTTCTTTGTATTGATTTTAAATGCAGTTAAGTCGAGTTATTACGGCGAAAAGTAATTAAAAATAATTGCTGGGTGGAATTTAATAAGCAGCGGATGTAGACATCCACTTAGAGTTTCTGCCATAAATAATGGGATAAGAAAAAATAATCAGGGCCAAAAGTTTTCTAAATTAGAAAAGCAGTGAATAAGAAAATTGAAACCTAATCTGGAATCAATTGTTTTCGAATTAGATTGAATTGGGACGGTTCAAATAAGAAATTACTTGTTAAAAATAGATTTCCATTACAAAGAAATCTCTCTCTAATTTGCATATACCGATTTTGTCTAAAGAAAAAGCTTCATCACAAAATGTTACTTATTTTTATTTTTATTTATTTATTTATTCTATTTTTATTTCTTCCTAAATAGAAAGAAGTTGGCGTGGTGGAAACACAAACTGGACACAGTGGCGTGGTGGAAACACAAACTGGACACAGTTTGTGTTTCCACCACCTCCGCTTTCGTTTATCTTATTAATTATATAAAATTACACTTGATGAATAGGAATGAGTTCATTCTGTTAAGACGCTATGACACACGCATGCAGAAACAAATGAATATCTACTTATAAAGTATTCCGTTCGCGTCGGTTGGGTTTTTAATTTACTTATTGCCATTTAAACTAGTAAAAGAATCCATACATTACGTTATGTGTGCCAGAAGTTCTAATACAAACTTTTTGATTTTTCACTAGCAAACCGGGGAAGCCATCTTGTGCTGCGAGAAAGTTCTGGAATAAATAGCCGATTATTACAACTTTGTTTAGAGATTTGTTTTAATGTAATTCGCTGAAAATTATAATTTGTGTTTGTCACTTAACATGTCACAAAAAACAATAAAATAAACATATATTAATGGTCCCATTTAAAGTTATTAAGTTAAAATTAGGCGCGTACATGACATTACTTAAAGCTACAATCAAATACTTAAGTGAATGCTTATTCAGAATCAATTGGCCGGTGTAATGAAGACATTACGTTCCGAGATCTATCTCAAGATAATCGCGGTTTCATCACGACGATGCTACGTGCTTTACTGACGCAGTCTATAGCACATTTGTAATTGTTCAATTAGTATAGATTCCCATGTTCTATATACATATATATTTATCTTGTAATGCACTAGACTACAATTTTTTACTCTTAAAAGGGATACTAAGTGCTATAATAAAAATCCAGTGCCACTACAACCCTAAATGGACCTTGGCCTCAGATTGCGTCTGTTTCTCGATAATTTCGTAGACAAGTAGGTGATAGATCTGTTTAGCCTTCTATATCTGACACATGTCATCGACATTTTGGTTTAAGACATGGCTTCCTCACGATATTTAACAGAGCAAGTAAATTGCGCATATATTATATAATGGAAATTCCATTGGTGCACAGCATATACACATATATCACTTAACATCAGGTGAGCCTCCTGCCCGTTGCCCCCCGTTCTATAGAAAAAAAAACATGTAAAAGACGTAACTTTTTAATTTGTCAAAAATATTCTTGTTATAGTATCAACATATAATTATCTATTAATTATAATATCAACAGTAACTAAAACTATTTCAAAATGATTATGTACGATGTTTAAAAGTCGTAAATATATAAGAATTTCAAATTGGCTTCTCACACAATGTACATACACTGTGGTTAATCTGACAACCGGTTTCATCCTTGTAATACCTTCCTATTATCAGACCGAGGATGCGTTTCCATTGTGTGAAGAACTTGCAGAAATGGTATCCAACAGCAAATCTAGTGGAAATTGGATTTTCATAGGATTCAGTATTATAAATCTAATCTTAATTATGTTATTAATTACAACTCTAATTAGTTTCGAAAAAAAGAGTTCAATGTTGCATTTTAAACTGCTCTGACGACAAAAAGTAAGAATTAAAGGATTACTGAATGTCCCATAAACCCTAGATGGGGCAGAGTGCGTCCACAGTGAGTTTCCATCGCGTTGGATAGTACAAAAAATATGCAACATAATAAAACAATCGTAATATATACATTTAGTATTTGTGGACGCATTTGTTCACATATATATACGTATAGATATCCTGTATACATGGCCAGTATCAGATACTCCGTGGCCCAATCAGACTGAATTTTTTTTTATTTTATTTATTTCCAACACACAAAAATACAGTATTTACAATATTCTTAACCTATATATTAATAATAATTAGAAATTGATAAATAGAAAATTAAAATAAATTAAAAAAATTGCTTCATGTGACCCTCAATATTTATTATATTCACATAACGGCAAAATTATTCCAGTAGGTAATAAGTTTCGAAACACTTCTAGTAGGTCCATTTGAAAGGCGTTCTCAATATTATTCTTTTCTGACGTTCCCCCTCCTTTAAAACCACGTTCATCCATTAAATTACAATTTTTATTATATTTTTTGAAATAGAATAGTGGGAGACAATGTCATTCTAGTGTATTCAAAAGACTTCTAGTAGGTTCATTCGAAATGCCTTCCAAACATAATTATTTTCTGACGTTCCTCCGCCAGCCATGTCTCTTCATTCGATAATAAATGAACGCGTAAAAGCTATTTCTAATACTCCTAAAAGTTCTGTCCCTTTATGTCCTATCCGTACAGTGTCAGTCATCCATCAACTTATTAGACTTCGTAACAAAATTTAGGATCAGATTTATATCTTTGTCCCTGCCAAGCTTAATAAATCACCAGCATCGAGCATCGTCATTAAGTAGAAAGCTCAGTATTACAGTTTTTTTAAATATAATCCACATTACGTATATGCAGTGTTCGCCTAGCAGTTAAGGAACTCTTAAAGGTCATGTGTTCGTTGCTGGTATGACGAAGAGGAATATCGACATTGTTTATTGAAGGTGGATATACCTTCATACCTGATACTTGGCAGATAAGTAGCACATAAATTTGTTTAAGCTTAAAAATATCTTAAATAAAAGGCTATTATTAACTTCGTGATAAAAGATAGTACTGACCACCCTATACAGTAGCATTATCTGATAAGAAATAAAAAACAGATACTACATGTCTTTGCTCCTACATATACAATTTAATCCTCCTCCATAAATAAATTGCCGGCGACCATGGATACTCTCAATGCCAGAGGGCTCGCGAGTGCGTTACCAGCCTTTTAAGAATTGGTACACTCTTTTCTTGAAGGACCATAAGTCGAATTGGTTCGGAAGTACTTAAGCGCCATCGTTTGTACAGATTTTTCAATTTATGAAAAAGTACAATATTAAAATCTAAATCAACCATTGGAGGATCCCAGTCTTCGCCATAGTGGTTGGACTAGTGACTTGGCGTACGACTTGAGGTGGTAGGTTCGATCCCAAGCTGTGCACTAATAGGCATTTTGTCTAAGTGCGCACTGAACATACTCTCGTAAGCTGAAAAAAATGTCGTCGTCGACCCAAAAAAGTTAATTAGAAAAAACAAATGCAGACGATACAGAAATGTAAAGCCCAGATCTTAAAAAGTTGACGAACGACTACTTCTTTATATACTTACCATATGTTATACCTCTTTAAATTAATCTTTTAAAAGACTAAACCCTGACATATCTCTTTCCACGGCAACTCATCGTTCTAATCTAGAATCTAGACCAACGCTAAGCTCGTGAAACCTGGACTTTAAACAAAATAAATGGCCAGCTAGCATGGTCTATTATCCCATTAATAAATATTAACATACCATTTGAGGCGATTTACCGATCTATTTAATAATGATCGTGACTTCGGTAGACCATTAGGGTTGGGCTCATAACATTACGCTTAACGTGATAATGTAGAATAAACTGCCTTCGCTAAGACAGTATTTAATTTAATCATTTGTATGTGAAATGGCAGCACAAAATTGGAAAATATATATTGATATTTTATTCAGTTAAGATTATATTGCTTTTTAGTTATATCTAACTTTGACATGCATTTGTACAAGGAAACGAACGAAACCCACACTAAGACGGTTACAGGTAAAAAATCTTCTTTCGACACTTTGTTACCATAGCATCTTAAGCTTCGTGACTGGCCAAATAGAGGGCACAAAGCATCGAGGTCAATCTCCCACTCGCTGGACCGATCAAGTAAAGGCTCTTATATGTCATACCCAGGCGCAGAGGCTTGCCGAAGATACGGGAGAGTGGAGGAAGTTTTGCGTTTTTTACTGAAGAAGCACATTCACTGCTCCCGAGAGTACGACGGGTATGTGAGACCCACACCTTGGTTGTCCCTACAAGGCTGCTCTTGTATTCTACTGTCTTAATGGCATAACTATCATCTGCTGCAGTATACACTACATAGAAGGTAGGAGATGCTATTGCCAAACATAGATATGAAGAATTTTATTATTTTTGAGAACACGTAGACATAATATGTTTGTATGTATGAAAATTTATATATTATTGACGGTATGTTAAACTTATTTTTCAGCTTACTTAAGTACAAAAACACTAAAGTTGAAAATTATTTCACTAATGTAATGAAACGTGATGTAATGTAATGTTAGCATTACTGATACCAACCTATCGAAGTCATTAAATTCGGAGTGATGTTAAATGTACTGCTCTATTTAAGGCAAGTTTATACATCATGATCTGGGAACATCGTGATTACGTAGCACGACGAGGGTAGATATTGACGTCTCTATCATCTATTAAATTAAGATAGAGAGAGTTCTAATGCTTTGTTTTAAATCGTAGTCATGAAATCGTTGATGGCTTCTATCAATCATAGTCCATTGAAATGTTACATTTTTTAGGCCTAACCTTGCGTTTTTTAGAGGACGCAATTTTATTTTTTTGATGTGTAGGGGGGGTCAGTGTAAAGCTAAAACCAAGTTTGTGGGGTCGCCACCCTTGTCCCACGGCCGCCATCTTGGAAAAAGGGGTCCAAAAACCACGTTTTTGGCTATATCTCCTAAACTATCCATCCTACATTTAACTTGTACAGACACATTTTGTAGCAAATCGCTGTGCCTACAATTATGTTTATGTAACTTTTTATCATAAATCCAAAATTTAAAAAGTTATAAGTAAAAAAAGTGAAAATATTTTCTATTTCTAAAGTTGACTAGGTGCGTCAATGCTCATGACAAGCCGATCAAAACAGCAGTTTTACCTTACTTTTAAGATCTCTCGTTTATTTTAAACAAATTTTCCAAATATATTTTTTTTTATTTTTTTTTTATTCCTACAATTTTACTTATTGGTATTCCTAGTAGGCCTATTCCACAGACAACTTGCTGATATGGTAATCTTCGACATAATTATATTATCAATCAGTTATTAGAATGGTAGCTGGACATAATCGTAGACACAGCGATTTGCTACAAAATGTGTCTTTGCAAGTTTTATGTACGATGGATAGTTCAGGAGATATAGCCAAAAACATGGTTTTTGGACCCCTTTATCCAAGATGGCGGCCGGGGGACAAGCACGCCAACCCCACAAACTTGGAGTTAAGCTTGTATTGACCCCCCCTACATGTTCCATAAATAAAATTGCGTCCTCTAAAAAACGCAACCCCAAATGTAACTTTTCAATGGACTATCAGTGATTTATGTTAAATCGTTATTCAATTGTTATTTTTTTTTTGTTATCTTAGAAATTATACACCATGGTCAATGGGTCTTGCAATTTTTGAACGATACACGATTTATATTTTATTTATAAGTAATCTAACAGCTACACATATTATAAAAGAAAGCGCTTAGACAATCTACAAAGCCAAAACAGATTACATTAATAAACAAAATATATGAAACAGAAAGTACATTAATAGATTTATAAACAAGAACTGAATTTAAACGTTAAATAAATGTACAATTTACAAACTTAATTATATATATATATCTTGTAGAATATAGTATGTTATTTTGGTGGTTTGTTAGGTATACGAGCCTTCTTACAGTAACATATTTGTTATTTTTTTTATTTTAAAAGGCACACTAACGAAACACATATAAACACTTACAGAGAACACATGACATAGAAAACAAGATATATGCATGTGCATCAATAACAAGTGTGCACAACATTTAAAGGGAAACATTACAACGATGAAGAGAAAATAACTTAAACATTAAAAACAAACTAGATTAAAAAAATACAAACGTGCAATTTACAAATATACGTATATGTATATAAAAAAATAATAATAATAATAATGGTAGTCATTGTATTGTAATGTTTTGTAAACTAAGCAATAATTGTTACTAATGTCAATGTCACATTGGTATTCGTCACACGTCAAATGTAAAATGTCAACTTTAGCTCTAAAGAGAAAAGATGGCGGTGTGCTTTAAAAATAAAAATGTTTAAAACCGAAGTTTTCTCCATTATTATATCAAGTACGACTACCATTATTGTATGAAATGTTGCAGAACAAACTTAATTTTTAACTAACCACAGATCATCTCCGTCGATACCTAAAAGATTTTGAAGTGCCAAATATTATTAAAAAAATATCATTCATGATTTCATCCATTTCTACCAAAACATATAAAACCTTTGTAGTTAAAAAACACCAAAGGAAATTAGAAATAGCTTCTATTAAAATTTTATAGTTTTTTAATTCGTATTCCGATTCAATGATTTTAAAAACATAAGCGGATTTTTTACTATTCAAGTTGAATTGCGCATAAACTGGGGTTGTCACTCGCAAAAAGCTCGATTTACCGTGAAATCCTGGGATAAAAGTATAAAATGCTACCTGAGTAGTAAAAAGTTAATGCTTTGTAGTTTTGAACAGATTAAAGTTCCTGGGGCGTCTTAAGCCATACAAGATTAGGGTTTTTTGCGAACTATTATTAAACTAGAATTTTATTAGAAAAATTCAAACAACGGGTGCATTTGTACACAATACAACAACAATTTATTGAATTTTTTAACATTACTATGTATGGAATTAATTTATTTACCTGTATTATTTATTACATTTTTTATTTGTATTAAAATGTGAGCAATTTTCAATAAAGTAGCCACGAAAAGTACAAACGCTACTTGCTACTATAACCGTAACAATAAAAAAAATATCGAATTAATAATCACCTCCTTTTTTAAGTCGGTTAATATAATCTAGGAATATATAGAAAGCTTATATGTTCATCCATAATAATTTTAATTAAAATAGGGTAACTAGTTCCATAATAAAACATTTCAAGCACGCAACGTGGTAGTTGACAGCTCTTAAACTTTCTTTAAAAAAAAGAAATTTATAAGCCACATACTTTCATAACTAAAACAAAAGCGAGAATGGAGAAGGGGTCTGATTCTTGTGTCATATATTTTTACAAGAGAATTGATGAAGGGTCTATAGAAATATCTTGGACCGGTATGAAACATGTAACTCGATTCTTCGGCATCATGATGTTTATTTACCAATGGGACAACACACCGTCTCTTATTCACTTTTCGCAATACGGTCTGCAAAATAATATTTTTAACTTTTGCCTTGCAACATTTTGCTTAATCTGTTAATGAAGAATATTCTTTTGATACGTCACCGTACATCACCTTGATGGCTGGAAGTCATCCATGGTCCGCCAAACATGGTCATGACATGGTTCATCAGACATTTTCTTTTGCGAACTAGCGAACTGTGGGAGTCTTCCCTGATAGACACGATCGCCAACTGTTTAATAAAAGATCATACTCCAGCCTCAAAGGCCGCCGACGTACCCACTAAAATGCATGTCTATGGGCTGCACCTGCCCTTTTTTGACATCAAAAAAAAACTCGTTTGCTCCCCTTTTCAAAATTTTAGTTCCTTATAATTTACGCAAATTATGTAATGACAATTTGTTTCTTAGATACAATCTTATTAACAATCTATCTTAGAAAATTAAACGTTTATGTAAAGACCAGATGTATGTATATAGAAAACATACAATTGATATCCAAAAACCCTTTTAATAAAGCTTTAATACTAACAAAAAAAATTCGTGAACATTTTTGCCAACGCTATACATTTAAGCCCTCGCTTAAATATGATACCCTCTGGAGTGGATTGCTAACAAAAGCCTATTCTGATTTTGTTTTGACTAAAATCGAGGCTAGAGGCAGATCACATTACACTAAACTCGTTTGCGATGATACACAATATTTTATTGAAACCTTATTTATTTTAGAAAGCTTTTGGAAGCTTTTCTCTTTGTGAGATATTTTCCACTTAGTATTTTAACATCATTCTATATGATAATTGAAGGTTTTTCACTACTTAAGGGACAACATCACAGATTTTAGATATACTACTTTTTATTTTAATTTGTATGCTATTTAGATAACGAAATAATTTTCAAACGAAACACATTTTTTTTGTACTAATATTTAAAATTAGATTACAGGTTCGAGATACAGTTTGTAAGGTTGTAGAAGGTAATCTCTATATCTACTTAACAGATTAAAAAATTCTTTTACCAATAGAAACCCACGTTCACGTGAGTGTCAAAATACATATCAACCCAAAAAATGGTTTTCATGGTAGTCGAATTTGCAATTTAAAGAAAAACCAGTCGAACGAAAATGGTTGAGTTCTAGGGAAAAGTTGTAGAGCTTGATAAAGCCTACAAAAAAATCAGTGACAACAAATGTCTAAGTTTTATATTATTAAAAAACATCCTCCGACACGTCTATCAGAGTGTAGTGATAAACTCAAAAGCTTTAATGCAGTTTTCACTTATATCTAGAATGATTCAAGAAGAACATAAAGGTATGTTATTTTCCTTGATGGAAGGATGAAAAGCGGCACGCCTAGAAAATCCGTACCGTTAGAGAATTATTTCTTCGTAATTAATCATACTTAGTTTTTACATATTCATAAAATACATATACACTATTCTTTCAGATTCCGCCAATCCGATGTGTCGAACACACAATTAAAATTCCTTGCAACTGTTTGTAATTTTTTTCTTAATTGTAACAGATGTTTGTGGTCCACTTCCATAGATAAAAAATCTCGTATCTTTAGCAAGAATTAATCACGCCAAACCGGATGGTTTTTGAAAGGTAGATAATGCCCAGAGGTTAGCTAACAATTGTATGAATACTCCGGAAGCAGAGAGATTCACTAGACGACAGTAAATATTGTCTTGCATTGTACAGTACAATAACACGATGTTTGAAAGGACTGAGGCAACTTGTGTCGATTTTTTTCTCAGGATGTACGGTTTTCGTTTTTTATTACCATTACTTATTGATACATTGAAATACCGCCAGTGAATTAATTTTTGTAAGTATATTTCATGATGTTTTTAACATTTATCAGCAGTTTGCATAGAATTCGTAAGCATAAAATGAACCACATCTCGTGCTATTATCAACTGTGGTGTCCTTGTAATAGAAATTGTATGTATGATGTTGGTATAATCAAAGATAATAATATATTCTGTGCAGAGCAGTGTTGGCCTAATGGCTTCAGCGTGCGACTCTCATCCCTGAGGTTGTAGGTTCGATCCCCGGCTGTGCACCAATGGACGTTCTTTCTATGTGCGCATTTAACATTTGCTCGAACGGTGAAGGAAAAACATCGTGAGGAAACCAGCTTGTCTTAGACCCAAAAAGTCAACGGCGTGCGTCAGGCACTGAAGGCTGATCACCTACTTGCTTATTAGATTACCATTTTTTTAATATATTCTGTAACAAATTTAAAGTTTTGTAGTTTATGTAAACCACACTTTTTTTATTGCGACAGTGTGTAGCGTATTGGTAGCGCCGATCGATCTTCCCGCGCGCAATAAAATATTAGCTACTGATTAAATTTAATTTGCTACACACTTCTTAACTAGGTGACCGCAACATATATGCACCTGAAGTTTTGATTCGTTACTGCCTTTAAAAAAATAATTTTGTTAATTAAATTTCATGTTAAAATGTTTGAAAGCTCGTATTAAATAGCGTTATAAAATGACGAGGTTAACAAAATATATAAAGCAAAAAATACATTTTGAATTAATTTAACCTTTAGACTTCTAAGAATTAAGATATTGAAAGACGAATTTATTTTAATTTCAGAAAACTTAAACCTAATATTTCTATGTAATTAAGGCACAACGAACTTATAGTAAACTCGAACGAAAATCGTTATTCTGATACATAACGTTTTAATAACGACATAGAGACGTTCTCAAGAACTTAATATAGATCAATATCGAGTGCATTACACCGTTGAAGTAATATTTAAAACTCAATTTCCATAAGCTGGCGTCCATTTAAGAGCTTTTACAGATTAAAAAATCACTTGAGTATAGTCATAAATCATTCGTAAATAGATGCTAGTTACTTCGAGTGGTTAATGTAAGATCTGCTGGTGTATTGTTTTTATGTTATAATAGATATTAAGACAACATGGGGAGAGGTGTCCTTGGGTTCATTCATAGTTGTAGTACTATTTGTTTAGAACAAAACAAACGTTGCTTCATTATTGTACATTTCAAGTGGCGAAGAATAGTATTATTTGTAAACTTTGAAACTTCAGGTTTATTGGATGAGTATTTTTTTCATATAAGTAATATCAAGATCAAAAAAGTTACTTGTGGATTCTTACTTTTTTTTAATGGTTTTTATTTAGGCCCAGCCTTATGCTCAAAGTATTATGCAACTGTTAGATTACCTCATAACTTTAATAGCGATTCGAGCCTTTATTCTGTCATTTCCAATAACCATATCGACAGCGATCCCAATATCAATACTGGGTGTTTGTTCCGCGCGTCCCTAAAGTTGCGACATATTATATATATCGCAACTACATCGAACCTGCATAATACGTCAGGATCACTATTGAAATTTACAGAGTAAGGGTGCTGATACCAATTTTAATATAACTTGACCTACTACATTGCGGATTATAAAGCTACATTGAAGTTCATGTACGAGCCAAGGCTGTACTTTTGCTCACTCAGGCTTTCTTAGTCTTATAAGCGTGATGATTCCCCGTGTACGTGCCCTGTCTGTACATTTTGATCACTTATAAGCGTGACGATTTCCTAAATCGTCGGAGTTACACCCCGAGTGCTAGCCAGACGTAGGCACTCTCTTTGACTGTTAAATTGTTAGTTAAATTCATTCGTTACATAGCAATTAACATTTCACGATTTCGCTCATATTCTATTGTTATACGCGATTGGTTAATATAGAGTAAAACAAAAATCTTCTATTATTTGTAACACCCGATGACCAATGAACCGTACAGTTCAGTTTGACATGATTGAGTCATTCAAATCGTTATTAGTTTTAAGAACCGGGGCTTAATATAGGAATATATTATAAATAAAACCAAGATAAGTAAGATGTCTCACTCTCAAAGTCATCACTATTTTATTGGTCACATTTAATTCCTATTTATGCGACTCAACATTGCATTGAGAGCATTATTACGCATATTTAAGCATTAGTTGGTACTTGTAACGTAATCTTGTCGTAAAATATCGTTATCAGAATAAGTATGCCACTTATATGAAATAATATTTAGTATTTACGAGTCTGTTATTGGATTTTGTACTTAACTTTAAACTAACTGTAAACGGAGAAGTTGGTTATATTAGGTAGATAAAAAATTATATTTTTATAATAAATTTTAACAAATGTTCTAATATTATAATTGATGTGAATGTGTGTAAAGTTGTGATTAAGGCAACTTGTGTTGATATTTTTGTCAGGATGTACGGTTTTGTTTGTCTTACCATTTCGTATTTATTTATTTATGATACAGTGAATTGAATTATATAAGTATATTTCATGTTTTTTTAAAGATTTGTCAGCTATAGTTTAAGTAGAATTCGTAAGCATAAAATGAACCTTATCTCGTGATTTAACTGAGGTGACCCTGCAATGGAAAATGTATGTGTGATGTTGGTATAAATAAAGATATTTTTAGTTATAATGCTTAAAATTTAATTTTAAATTTAAATATGATGTATGTAAACGGAGATGTTCGTTGTTTATTAGGTAGATACAAATATATATTTTATAATAAACATTGTCATGTTCTAATATAATTGATGTGTATGTGTTTTAAACGTCATTTATTCTTGTATATTTTAAGCAACCATGTTGTTTTAGGACTTATATAATAATATAAAAAAATTAATGATTACGAGACAAATGTAGGGTATTTTAAAGCGAACTCATCCAGGCAACTTTGTAATCAGAATTTAAAAAAATCCATGTAAAGGTAGAGGTATTTATTTTATTTTTTTTCTCAATTCTTTATCTTTGTTTGTTTCAGGTAAGTGGACATTCATATAAATTAACAACGAACAGTAAGTTGACACTTATAGCATAAGTACTTAATCTTATTTACAATTAGCTTAAGTTATGGCCTAAGTCAGAAGACACCCTGACCAGATATACCCTAAAGAAAAAAACGTTAATTGACAATTACTTGTAATCAACTTTCTTTGTAATGGCCAGATAATAAAGTCTGTATTTATTATAAGGGTTCAATTAGTTAAATAACGTTTACTCGGCGTAGTTTATTAAACAACAGAAGAGCGAATTAAATATTGAATACATATTTAAAGCTTTTAGTACGATTATAGTAGGTATATTAAATTAATACGATTCAAAAATATGTGGTTTTTTTACAATGCGTAACGAATTACGAAATAATTTTAACCCTCGTAATGTTGACATGTGCCATGCGGTCCATTCGACCAGGTAGCTCACTTCCTACTGTCATGGTTGTTAAATGTGACATGGATGTATGGGATATTTTTGACAATAAGAATTATCAACTGTCATTCCATTGATGATACGATATTTTATTTATGTTTGCGATTGTTATGTAATGTTTATTTTATTATAAAAGTATAATCTTTGCGTACCTACGAAACATGTATAAAATAACTTTTAATGCATTTATAATATCACGTATATTATATATACTGTGTTATATATGTTAATACATGAAAAGATTTTTCTACCATAGTTTTTAAAATATTTTTAATACATTTTATAATGAAATAAACATTACATGAATTGGTATTCGTAACCTAAATTTTAATAGAATAGAGTTAAAGAGTTTGTTTTATGAATATTTTACCACTGATTCAAATTATAAAATTATTTTTGGTCCTATGTCAAGGAATAATATACTATATTTAATATATCATATAAAAACGAATGTGTGTGAAACCGTAGGCGTAGTTGTCTTACAGAAACGTGATAAACGCATGGTTAAATTGAGTGAAGCTCTCAAGGAGCTTTCGTAAGCAATTTTAGAGCAATTTTCAATAAAAGCTTTCTAAATCGTTCCACATTCATAAGCGCTGATTTTCATACTTTTGAATGCAATTGGAATAAAATTCAAAGAAAAAATAGGTCACAGTATCCTCAAATATTAATAGCGAAAAATGGGAATGTCGCGGTGTGAGATTGGTATGAATTATGTTGGAATTTATTCGCGTTTTAATGTATTTTGTATTTATTGCAAGTTCTGTAGGTCAGAAAAATTATTTATATTAAAATTATCTGTAATCTTAATATATATAAATTACGTGTCACGTTGTTTGTCCGCTATGGACTCCTAAACTACCGAACCGATATCAATCGAATTTGCACACCGTGTGCAGTTTGATCTAACTTAAAAGATAGGATAGCTTACATCTCAATTTATACCCGCAATATTATTTTATTGCAAATAGTTGTTTATTTTTTGATACAATTCTAACAGATGGCGCTGTGTTAAAAGTACCAACGTTTTACATAAGCTATCTACTTTTCACATAAGGTCTCCTACCGTTTCCGTTGAATAGTTTACTACTATGTAATATAACAAAAACCTTAGCCACAGCAACGCTTGGCCGGTCTGATAGTACTTTATATAGTTTATAGTGAGAGCAAAGGAAAGATATCGAATTTGAGGCTAACAATAATTGCCTTATACACGTTAGAGCTTTTGTCCTATTCACTTTCGCCAAGAAATGTGAGAATTCTTCAAGCAATTGAAGAGACTAGAAAAAAAATGTACCCCGCACGTACTTGAACTCTTAATAGAGTTCAATCAGCATAAAAAGCTTTTAAAAAAGCTGCAGTTGTGTCAACTGATATTTTATTTGCTCAGCCTGTCACTTACCAAATGTTGGTTCATGCAACTCTATGTATTGGGGTTACGTTTCTTAAATCAATATTCGAATATTATAAATATATATTAATCACAGATAAAAGCGTGTTTTGGGTTAAAAAAAAATCATCTATTGTTCACATATCACACTACTAGGGAGCTGTTTTGTGGGTAACTAGAAAACAATTATTTCGTGGTACATGGTGCGTGTTTAAAACAATTTCAAGAAAAAGTAGTCTTAGGGTGAGATCTATAGTGCGCACTTGGACTTTGCTCAGACTTTACTTACGAAAAACACTAAGGTTAAACTATGATTTAGTATATTTATAGACATTTTAACGGTGAGATTAAGCTAAGCTCAAGCTAAGACAGAAATTGATGTTTCATTTCATGCAATACCTTCTTTATTATCCTTTAAAAAAGTAAAGAATGGTTATAGTTAAGTCTGAGCAAAGTCTAAGTGCGCTCTATAGATCTCACCCTTAGTGTTATAACAAATAAGGCAGTATGCGTGAATGTATGAGTATGTGAATGGGTGTTTGTGAGCTGATAGTTGTAATGTGTGTTGTCGCTGTTGGATTTGAAACCTCACAGTCAGAATACGTAGTATTATACAAAATTTTAGTTATTCATAACTATACAACTACTAGTTGTGTAACTTAATAACCGTAACACAGGATATTGAACGTCGTTATTGCTAATTCGCTCTGAGAACATATAAAAAGGTCGATAAAATGTCGACTTGCAACGGCTTTATTTATTTTAAATAGTAATAGCGAGATAGCGAAGTTGTTATGTGAAATCTCTATACGATTAGTCACGTGTGACTATTGCACAGGTCTTTTGTTTGTATTGTGTCCGAAACGAAAATTATTTCGATGGGCAAAGTAGCACCGTTTAAGTTTTGTGTAAGCTGTCTGATTTGTTATATTCCTAGAATTCTTTAAACGTTTGCTTTAACTTCGCGATACTAGAGCTTTGATAGTATATTTTAAAACATAAAACATCATTTTGCAGCGTCAAGTGACTTGATTGGTGTGTTATTTAGAAATTTGTGATTTGGATCCAACTTTGTTTAAGTCGTAAACCTAATTGTAAGAGTCGAGATTCATCACGAATATTTTATGTATTTTATGTAAGTGATTTGCTAACCTACTTCTTTGAAAATACGTTAGTATAGAATTTTTTTTACGCGTGACATAATTTTTTCTGCTCTTCATTCATTCATTCCATTCCATTTCATCACGAAAGTTTTATGTGTTTTATGTTAGTGATTTGGTTACTTACTTCTTTGAAAATAAGTTAATATACCATTTTTTTTTACGCGTGACATAATTTTTTTTTCTTTCCATATAGGCAAAACTCTTCTGCCTACATCCCGATACTGCAATTCATATGGAAAAAGTTTCGCGCTGTATGAAATGCGGCTTATAAATTAGCGAAGGTTAGAATTTTCACATAAAATGTATGAATAGAAAAATCTTTACTTCGTACTGAATTAATTTCTCGTTAAATAAGCTATTAATTAAAAGCCAACCTGAATATGAACCCTAAGACTGAAATTTGAAATGGCTTAATTACCTTGAAATACTCTTAAGATTACTTAAGATACAAATTAACGATTTAAAATTCAAAGGCTGACCTCCATATGAAACCTTTTCATTAATTTAAATTCTTTGAAATTTTATGTCATCACGTATTTGACACGAATTCAAAAAGTTTAAAGATTAGTTTGGATTGCACAGATTACCTAGTTATGAAAACTCTTATTTATAAATTAATACATTACATTTTAAAATTGATACTTTAGAGTTTAGACTCCCGACGAAAACAATACGATATAATGCTACTACATGACGTGATCTCAAATAAAATTATTTGCAGCACACTTCTAGAAAAATTGCAGTTTCATGTTTCTGCCTACCAGACTCGTAATCAAGCTTTGTTCCACGTTCCTCACATCATCACCAACTATGCAAGAAACTCAGTTTTGTTACAGCCCTTACACATTGACTACTATTTAAGCCTTGACAGTTGACTTGTTTCAGCTATCGCGGTGGCTTGAAAGAAGTAATAAGAATATCCTAAGCGCTAAATTAATAACCAAATAAAAAAAACCCTCACATTTACACCATCACACGGCACATACGAATTACGTTATTATTACGTGTAAAATAATTATTTTCCCTTTAGTAAAAAATATTTGAAGCTGTAGGAACGAAATGAATAAAAAAAACAGTCTCTTAACAAATATCCATTTTCTCCTCCTTCTGTCATACTCTGTGATGAGAAGAGACAAATAAGTATTTCAGTTACAATGGTGCAATAAAATTGATTGAGTTATATAAGGGGATAACTTTATAAGTATAAACATAATATTGACATACCACATGACTGTAAAAAGCTACGACAAAAATTAACCCTCGCTAAATATTCCCCACCTTATGTAGAATATGTAGATATTCTTTGTTTAATTACATCTTATTTCATTATTAATTATTTGTACTCAGGCTTTTACACTATCAGAGAAAATTTATTCCACTTTTATCGATTGGAAGGGGCACTAAGAGCCTCTTAAAACGTCTTTAAGTGTAATTATTGCCGAGAAACGAGAATTACTAGATTCATTTGACTCAATGAAGATACCTGCTGCCTGCATTTAATTACTAAAGCGAAATATACATCTTAAAGACGCAAAATTGATGCAGTATTTCAAATGGGGATGGGGTTTTGATCCTTGTGAATGAAGGGTTAAAGCCTAGAATCCTATGCTGTTTCAATAGAAGAATGCAACTTGCGTAGGCAGTTTCGCTACTTAATAGCAATTACTTGTGGCTTTAAATTCTAGGAAAGTTTCTTTAGTGAGATTAAATTGTCATTAGATTTTATGCTTTTTGTAATGGCTTTGTTAACGTGTGTGCCTTGATATTGTTAATTTATGTTTTAATTAAGACACAAACTCTAAGGGCATAAGTTAGACATTTTGTTATTTATAATGTCAAATGAATTATATAGATTACTTTTCATTTTTTTTACCACCACTACGTGGAACCAGCTGCCCACTGAAGTATGTCCGAACCTTCGACTTAGGGTCTTCAGGAAAAGTGCGTAGCAATTCTTAAAAGGACGGTAACGCACTTGCGAGCCTTTTGGTCCATGTCTTCTGGTCTGTCCATGGGCGGCGGTATCAAAAAAAAATCTTAATAACCAAATACAGGATTCTCCATGTAATATTCTCACAAGGCATCGATCTGGATGTCTGAGTGCCTATGGGCGGCTGTATTAACTGCAGACAAGCCTCTTGTCCTGCCCCATTTGACCCTATTCAAGTTAATGAATTCGCATAGTTTATATAAATACTTAATGCATTATGAAATTTAAATACCTAAATAATTGTATCGTTCTGCCACGTTCATTGCATAATTATCATTTGGTTCTCTAGAGTTTTGTTACAAATTGCATTCAATTAATTGAAATCATCAGTTGAAATGTCACATGGAAATTTTTGTTTAATTAATTCAACCATAACATAACTCTATATATATTAATGCATTGATGATGTATTAAGTGCCATGTAGGCATTATATTAGTAACTGAACATTCTTTTGAAATATACTTTACCACTGGGAATTAATTGACGACTTTAATAGCCATTTTTTTTATAAATAAACTAATAGTACAAAAAAAACAAACTACAATTAAAAAAAGACGGTCAATACAAAGACGAAATGAAAATTTTACAACAAACAGAAAGAAATGCAAGTTTTTATACCTACCATACTAGCTGACCTGGCAAACGTGGTTTTGCCATGTATATCATTTATAATAAAAAAATAGGGGTAGATCGTAGAGGGGTGAAAATTAGGGGTTGTATGTATTTTTTAATGTTGTATCATAAGAAAATAAAAACAGAAAAAAAAAATCTAAAAATTAAAAAAAAAATACGTAGCGGTGGCACGGGACTACCCTTAAACTTTAGGGGGATGAAAAATAGATGTTGTCCGATTCTCAGACATATGCACACAAAATTACATGAGAATCGGTCAAGCCGTTTCGGAGGAGTTTAACCACAAACACCGCGACACAAGAATTTTATATATTAGATATATATATTATAAAATCTAGATGTTAAAAACTATTTCATTCAATTTTTGTTAATAATATTGTAACAGCAAAACTTTAATCAGTTACCCTTAGAACGAGAAAGTAAATCTGTCGATTCGCTTCAACGTATTAAAAGTAAAAAAATGTTATCATATTTCTCACTCAATAGCCATGTCTTTGTCAGTTTTTTATTGATAGAAAGAGACAGTAAAAACGCTACTATATTTATCAATTTGTAAATATGTCGCGACGTATTTTATTAAGTGGAAGGATGTAATGGATTAGGACACGTGGTTTTTGATAAGGTATGATCGATTGGTTTGTCCAGAAGGTATCTTTGATAACAATCCTTTTCGTTGACAGTGGAATTAATGGAGATGGGTTATGGGATATAAATTCGTATTTTTTTAATTTTAGTTGCATATTACACCTAAAAATCAAGAAATTGTTTCTTTTATACTAAATAAAAAAAAAAATCAAGGTTGGGCCTCAGATTTCTGAATCTGTTTCATGATTATTGGTTAGTCTAATAGGCAAGTAGGTGATCAGCCTCCTGCGCCTGACACATGCCGACTTTTTTGGATCTTAGGCAAGCCGGTTTCCTCACGATGTTTTCCTTCACTGTTCGAGCAAATGTTTAATGCGCACATAGAAAGAAAGTCCATTGGTGCTCAGCCGGATCGAACCTACGACCTCAGGTATGAGAGTCGCACGCTGAAGCCACTAGGCCAACACTGCTCCATGTTATTACATACTTATTTATCTGTTTTTATAGCTATACTAGCGGACCTGACAGACGTTGTCCTGCATGATATTTCAAGCGATTAGGATATTACACAAAGTATGAAAGTACCTCCTGCAGCACCACCTGCCGGGCTGATTTGTGAATCTAAACCATTCTCAGATCCCCTTGAACACACACAAAAAATTTCATCAAAATCGGTCCAGTCGTTTGAGAGAAGTTCAGTGACATACACACTCACAGAAGAATTATATATGTATATAAAGATTTACTTAATCCTACATATATATTATTTTAGTATTCGTCGTAGTTACTCGTAAAAGTTACAACCAAAATTAAATGCAACGAATTAAAAGGTATAAAGCGCTTTACGCTTCACAATTTCATTTTTAATATCGAGGAGTGTGGCTGGGATTATTTGAATAATGCTGTCAAGGAAATGGCGGAATAAAAGCGCTTATGAATGGCAGATATGCCGAGATTTTATAGACGAGAAATGTACATTATGCTCGATGTTTTTAATATTTCAAATTGTCTTACCTGGTCGGGTATTCTTTGATTAATGTTTGTCTTATTTATACAAATACCATCTGTTTGTAACACTTTATTTTGTATTCAGTAATACCTTCATCAAGCAGTACCTGAGTACTCATCTGTCTCTTTTCATCGCAACGTAAACTCAATTTGACGGACAGAGACAATATAATGTACAATAAACAGTTACATGAATCAGAAACTGCACTAGGATTCTATGTATCGAGGGTAGCTATCAATTTGACTTTAACGTAACAAATTCTAAGTATAGTGCTTTTCATGAAAGAAGTCCCGCGGTGATTTTTGGAACTAAATTTGACAGGTCGGCAATGTTGTCATTCGTCGATGTTATCAAGTTCGTTTGTTGTGGTAGATTTTTGTGAATTTTTAATTAGCTTAGTGCATTTTGAAGATTGATTACAAAGCCAAAAGTTGTAAAAAGTTCGGCTCGAGAAATTATATTAAAGGTGAAAGAGTTCTGTGAAGCGGAATATAAGAATCAAGGTGTGTTAATACCACTAAACAATGTTCGGAAGAGAGTTGCCGCCATAACAGGTATTTTTTAGAGTTGCCATTTAATAATTTTTTGCTGTATTGATGGGACTTTTATGATATAAATTCGTTTTTGCAACAAGATTGAACAAATACATAACGTGATGAAACTAGGTAACTGAAATTAAAACATATATTACATAAGCATTATAAACTTAAAGTTACTATTATTTTTAATTGTTCATAATTTAATTGCAGGTGTGTCAGAGAAAACTGTAACAAGAATTACAAACGAAGGTATAACAGCGGCGTGTTCTTCGAAAAAAATTGTAACCCAACAATTATACAATAAAACTCTGAATAAAAAATTGTATTGTTTTTCTTTACCCTATTTTCTCATCTTTTCCCTGTAAGTAGGTAGAGCACCGCTAATATAAGTAAATAAAAATATTCTTTTTACATAACAGAAATATTGTTTCATCGAAGTATGCAAAAAATATGTAGTATTATTTGATAAATTACATCTGCTAAATGTAAATAATGTAAAATGTAATGTTAATTACGAACAAAACTAATATTTGTATGTAAGTAAACTAACTTAATCTAATCTAACTTTCTGCTTTATAAGCTATAAGAAATAAAAGACTTTTTTTTATTAAATAATAAATAGAGCGGCCATATCGCTAATAGGATATCTGTCTATAGGAAATAAAAACATTAATTAGTTTTTGCTTTCCATTATATTATTATTTATTAAATCTTCAGAAAGAGATCCTCAACAAAATTGATCTGACATAATTTTTTTGATAAAATCAAAAGCAAAAAGTTATTAAGCAAAAAAGGATTTTGTTTTCACTTTTTTACTTATAACTTAAGAATTTTGGCTTTATGATAAAAAGTCACACATACATAATTGTAGGCAAAGCGATTTGCTACAAAATATACCTTAACAATTTTTTGTACAATGGATAGTTTAGAAGATATAGCCAAAAACGTGTTTTCACCCCTTTTTCCAAGATGGCGGCCGGCCTTGTATTGACCCTCCCCTACATATTCCTTAAATAAAATTGCGTCTTCTAACAAATGTTCAGTTTGGCCTTCAAATTGTAACATTTCAATGGACTATTATTAAACAAACATCAATTTTGAATTTGATTTCTGTCATATTCGATTTTTTTTACATATATTACATAAGCATTATAAACTTAAAGTTACTATTATTTTTAATTGTTCATAATTTAATTGCAGGTGTGTCAGAGAAAACTGTAACAAGAATTACAAACGAAGGTATAACAGCGGCGTGTTCTTCGAAAAAAATTGTAACCCAACAATTATACAATAAAACTCTGAATAAAAAATTGTATTGTTTTTCTTTACCCTATTTTCTCATCTTTTCCCTGTAAGTAGGTAGAGCACCGCTAATATAAGTAAATAAAAATATTCTTTTTACATAACAGAAATATTGTTTCATCGAAGTATGCAAAAAATATGTAGTATTATTTGATAAATTACATCTGCTAAATGTAAATAATGTAGGTAATTTTTTTACTCATAAATGGCAACATTACGTCATGCGATTGCAGCGCCGCGTCTGGGGGACTTCTTTCATGAAAAGGACTATAACATGTAAACTTAATTAACGTTACTAACTTCATTAGTTATAAAAAGTAAATTTAAAAATATACATGTAAGCAATGGCGTTCTGTCACCTGTCATTGTCGTTATATGTCACAGGGATTATAAATCAACAACGTCAAAGTCAATTTAATTCAAAACCGTACATAGTAGTTTACTTGATGGATCTAGCAATAGTGGAAAGAATAAAAAAGACTTATTACCATTTATGAACTACAAAATCATAATTTAAAAGTACGGTTTAACTGTAAAATAAAAATACTTAAAGCATTAAATCACGAGCAATCTATCTAAAGACCGAAGACTATAAAAATATAATTCGTTTCCAATGAAGACGTGGACCAATTTAAAAGCGACAAGCGTTGTTAACATCAAAATTATCACCTAAACACCACTTTCAATAAAACATCAGGATCATATATAATGTCCATAATGTAATGGCTAATAATGCATTCCGTTTAACTTCGTACACATAAGCAAACAATCAACTGTCTACTGGTCAGTAAAACAACGATTGTTATGTTCTTAGACTATTGTCAAAAATCTCTATTTTTACACAACTGCGTCCACTTTAAGTGAAACCGCAGCCTATGAACACACATTGCTTCATTGTAAGGGTTTTTGTATAACTTTGTGATTAACTAAATTTTGTAAATATATTTAAAGAATATTCAAACTTTATTCAGGACAGAAATATGGGTGTGAAAAAATTTACCTAACGCTAGTCGATTATTAGATTACAATTAGTCAGTGGTATATGGAGCATGTAGTCTTAGTAATACATCTCATCAAACAAAACTCGTGTATGCGTAAATGTATGAGTACGAGAATGGGTGTGTGTGCGTATAATTCACTCTGTATTTCAGTGTGGTTGAGAGATGTTATAGGCTTGCACTGTCTCTCTCTTAAGTTTTGGAACCTCATAGTCATGCCAAAATATCTAGTCAGGCCTCTGCAGAATCGAAATCCAATTCAGCTAGTTTAATTTGTATGCACTTTGTGAGATTATCTCTCGATAGTTTCTGTAATAGATCAGAATCCATAGATGGGGAGATTTATTATAAAGAAAGGGGTAAAAGTACATAAGCGTTTTTCATTCGGTATTGGTTGTGGGACTCATTTTCCGAAATAATTAGACTCCTGTTTGGTCCGTTGTGCGTTAAAGTCCTGGGTAATTTAGACAGCCTAGCTCCTTCCAGAAGCACAGAAGTCTCCTGGGCACTTCTCAGGCTTCCCGGAGCGACCTCACTGTTCCGAGGATTTCTGCACGTTGATTAGCCACAGCCTCGCATTCCAGGACTACGGGTGACTGATTACTCTGCGCTGAAACAGCCTGTTCATTCGGTTTTATATTCCTTCGTTTTTCGTCGGCCTTTGCCTTACTTTAACTTTTCTACTACGACATACTTTATAATTTAAAAATATCTAATCTCTACAGCGTTTGACACATACCACACCTCTCGCGATGCCTGGATCAACGGGGTCGACCTAATATCTCAGAAAGGCTACCTAAACGTATAACATAATGAAATAAAATAACTAAAACAACCGATATCAAACGTAGCTATGAGGAATTTTGATGAGACGGGTCAAAATTTCGATATTAAATTCTGCTAATATTGATAATTAATTTTGATAGCCGGACAACTACTATGAATTTTTCATTCGGCATATTATTCCTATACGAAATACCACTTACACACACAAAATTAATTTCTTAAAAATAAAGTAATACTTCGTAATATGTGTTAATGACACAGAACAGTTTTTAATATATTACTGTACTGAATTGAACTGTATTAAACATATATTACTGTACCGTACTCACCTATTTTTAATATATATTACTGTACTGTACTGAAATGTTTTGAATATATATTACTGTACGGTTTCAGGCACTACGGGTACTCCCAAGTGGATTTTGTGTAATACCCTTACTTAATTATAATGTTTTAACAAAACACCCATAAAGAACCTTCAGTTAAGAGCCTAGTTATCAGCTAAGAGAGTGGCGGTACAATCTCGCATTTTTCAACGTCTCAACCAACACATCAATCGTTAAATGAAAAAACCTGTTCCCTAACGATTAAGTGATCTCCCCGCTAACACCAATTTTACGTTAATCTCTTCATTTTGTTTCCGAGACCGTTTCGGATCGAACGGGCAATTTTTCTAATGGACGACGAAAATGTACCTGTTATTCGAACGCTTTCTTTGTAATTGCCTTACTCGTTTGACAAGTTGAAAAGTTACTTGGTGCAAGATATTGGATGTTTCCTGAATTGATGGGATGGGTTTCATACGTATTTAGATCTCCACGCTCGTTTTAATCGTCCTAAAACGAGTTTGACGGTTTTGACATTTAGAACGGACTTTGATGAATTTTGTAATATCGATAGTTAGGTACTGCCTTGTATTTACACATGCAAAACAATATATGTTTAATTACTATATATAACGAATAAAACCCTAAATAAATTAAATTCTAAATATTGATTACAAAAGTGAAGTTATTGGTAGATTATGTATAGAGCAGTGTTGGCCAAGTGGCTTTAGCGTCCGACTCTCATCCCTGAGGTCGTAGGTTTGAACCCCGGCTGTGCCAATGTACTTTCTTTCTATGTGCGCATTTAATATTCGCTCGAACGGTGAAGGAAAACATCGTGAGGAAACCGACATGTCTTAGACCCAAAAAGTCAACGGCGTGTGTCAGGCACTGGAGGCTGATCACCTCGAAAATGATCATGAAACAGATTCAGAAATCTGAGACCCAGACCTAAAAAGGTTGTAGCGCCACTGTTGTATGTAGCAGACAAAGATAAGCCTGATAGCTAGACGAAATAATACTTAGTAAAGGTCGAATATTTTTAAACATAAATGTAGAAAATTGGGTCATGTTTTTGACATTTATAAAGAAAACAATCTAAGACGTTGATACCCCAAATTTGCGGAAACGAGGCAATTACTATACCATGAACAAAGAGTGATGGGGAAAAAACTAAGTTAGCCAAAAGCTATTCACTCACGGTTCGACGCAACTGTTTTGGGAAAACGTTTTCGTAGATTGAATATAACATACAATTTATATTAAGGCTGCAACTAAATATATTGTTGAGAGATTTTATATTGGCTTTTCTTACTTGAGTTTTGAGTAAAATAAAATATATCTGTAACCTCACTAGCGTTTATATCCTTAGGGTTAGAATTATTTGAATTTGGAATGTGGATTAGTAATATTTCAATTATCAAAGAGGTCCATTTTTCATTTGATTCAAATTACTGGCTGCCAAGAATTACCCGCGCTTGGACCGAATTAAAAAAAAAGTTTGTGTAAAATTAAAACGCGAGAATTCTACTTCTTGAGTTACACTTAGTTATAATGCTATGGGACTTTTATTTAGAAGTCTTAAATTACTATTAGAATAATTAAATAATAAATAATGCCTTCACCTAAATAGGAGTTCTTACAGAATGAAGAATAATAGTTTAATAGTGTAGGGTTAAGGAAAAACTAACACAAGTAAATTTAGGATCCAAACTTAATTACGAACAAAACTAATAATTGTATGTAAGTAAACTAACTTAATCTAATCTAACTTTCTGTTTTATAAGCTGTAAGAAATAAAAGACTTTTTTTTATTAAATAATAAATAGAGCGGCCATATCGCTAATAGTATATCTGTCTATAGGAAATAAAAACATTTAATAGGTTTTGCTTTTCATTTTATTATTATTTATTAAATCTTCAGAAAGAGATCCTCAACAAAATTGCTCTGACATAATTTTTTAATAAAATCAAAAGAAAAAAGGTATTAAGCAAAAAAGGATTTTTTCACATAGACATAATTGTAGGCAAAGCGATTTGCTACGAAATATGTCACAATTTTTTTGTACAATGGATAGTTTAGAAGATAATATAGCCAAAAACGTGTTTTCACCCCTTTTTCCAAGATGGCGGCCGGCCTTGTATTGACCCCCCCCCCCCCCGTAAATACTCCTTAAATAAAATTGCGTCTTCTAACAATATTCAGTTTAACCCTCAAATTGTAACATTTCAATGGACTGTTATTAATCAATCATCAATTTTGAATTATTTTGAATTTGATTTCTGTCATATTCGATTTTTTTTACATGATTATAAACTAGCACAGTTATTTTAAGTCCTAGCTATAGATAAGATTCAAAGAAGAAATACGCTTGATCAATGACGGATCATGGAGGCTTACGTCCGAAATGGACCCAAGAGAATGATCTATCATAAAGTATCTTCCATCAAACGCGGCCAAATCAATGCAAAATTCGATCCGTTTGTTTATTCTCGTTTCAAATCAATTTCGAATCTTTCGTTATCCTGTTTCGAATTGGCCCCAACATTAATCTTCGACAAGCCGTGACCTTGTCCGCATCTCGTCTTGGATTTCATTCGTGTTCTCGCGATCGAATCGTGATCGAGATGTCATTGTGATGTTTTTATCTACGAGCTCGTGCGTTTTTTGAACGTTTACGTCGATTTAGTTTGTTTGCTCTCGTATTTGTCTGATGGAATACCGATGAATTGTATCGAGTTACGGGTTGAGGTCGGTGATTGACCAGAAAAAACTTCATGCTAGATTTAATTTCGACTTTAAGATTGTTAGAATTTACTTAAGATTTATAGTTTGAACTGTGTTTGTAGAAGGTTGTGTGTGTTTTAACTGACTTTAAAAAGGGAGAATTTCATCGACGTGTATTTTTTTTGTTCCATTTAAGTGCGCAACTAACACTGAATGTCTTCACCACAAATAATTACAACGTTTGTTAGATTTGAACATAAATTTTCTACTTGAAAGGGAAAACCCGAAGAAACATGAAATACTGGCAGAATTATTTTATTATTATTATTTGTTACTTGGGTGAGATTTAAGAGGTTATACCGCTACTGTATAAGGTAAAAAAAAATCTTTATCCGTTTAGAACGCCAACGCCCGAGGTCTTTTAGATAGATAGATAGAGAAATGCGGTCAATAATCTATGTTAAACAATCACTAAGCCACGGAGGTGAAGAATTAAATCTACTTATAAAAAAAAGGATATATTATTTACATAACTATATGCTGACAACGCTGACTATGATTGCTGGTAAATGCTTTTCAGCAGTCAGCGTACCACTACCACATCAAGTAGATAGGTAATTATTATTATTTTCATTTTTTTTTATATTAAATATTGACGTCATCTGTTACCGCAAACTTGGAATTGTTTCGCTGGAGTATAAAACTGATTGTGGTTCCTTATTTATAAATATATTTAAAGTTACTGTTCATTTCATTTTGTACATAGTCTACACGCACTTATTAAAAGTCAATGTTTAGGTATAGCTTGTTTAGTATAACAGTCACATCCCGGCTTTTCTACGTTCGTCTGTAGAATCTAAGACCTATCAAAAGAAACACCAATTGCAAGTTATAATATAATAGTATAAGATCCCGATATACAACGACCTTCACCGAGATGCTTATTTAATGAAACATATTTTATATTTTATTTAATATGTCAATAAATATAATCCATATGGGTTGCCTAGCAAATTTCAGTCCAGAGTATGTTGAATTAATATTTAAAAAAAAAATATTTTTTTATAATTTGCATGTAGTAAATTTTTTTAATTTTTTCAATCAATATTTTTAATCAGGGTAGTATTATATATGTATCACTATAACTTTCTTTTTTACTAAAGATGTATATATACTTAAGTGTCACATAAAAAATATACACATAAATAATTAATTGATTAAAAACAACCTAACGTTTGCATATTCTATGGGCTTCATACTTTCGATTGGTATAGAATTTATCTAATAATCATACCGGTGAAATGTTTAAAAAATTATTTTTTTTTAATATTAATTAAAATACTCTGGACTGAAATTTGCTAGGCAACCCATATATATGGATTATATTTACGTTTCATTAAATAAGCACCTCGGTGAAGGTCGTTGTATATCGGATCTAAGACCATAAACAAAAACATAATAAAAATAACGGTAGATGTCAGATTAAAGAGAATGCCAAAGTACATATGAATCTTGATCGGCATTGTACGAAAGGTATCACAAGATAGACGGGCATCTTAAGAATTCAACGTTCCGTTAAACGTATGAATCAAACGTCAAAGCTAGGGTCAAATATGTTAACGAAGCTATATAAAGTAACGAAATTCAAAAGATTTTAATATCCGTAAAATGAAGCGTTTTATTAACACCAATCGGCTTAGTAATTAGTTGGTTTCTTATGACCTTACCGAACTGTGAAATTGGACGTTAAGCTTTCGAATTTCGTAGTCGGCTCAAATTCATTTGATAAATCTATATTTTCACTAAGTGTACGTGCGACGAATTAACAGTTTTTGGTGTCTTTTTAATTTTACTGAATATTTTTTAGTACAATTGTGTTTTTTTTTTACAATTAAAAGTATACGTAACTGTTTCTCTGTTTTATATAAAGAGATTAGTATTAGGGAGTCAAAGCAAGACTGTTTTTTAACATAGGCCCATTTTTTTTTAAAAAAACCTTATTATGCTTTACCAGGAGCTCATACACACCTTCACGTACATACGAGTTAAGTGTATTGAATTATGTAAATGTTTCAACCTTTTTGTAAATATTATTCCATCTTTGGCTATATTTTTTCTGTAATTGTTTGTTTTTATATATATTTTTGTTAGCTGTAGGATTACGAAATAAATAGAGCAAAATTCGTCTACTACTTTGAGTATTCTTCCATCCTTGTTTACATCTCTTGTGTGACAAAACACTGGGTTCCAGACTGCATTTATAGTAACCAGACAAATGCAAGTCAAGTTATAATATATATTAATTTATAATATAGGGAGGACATAGCACAACAACTTTGTCGTTTGATCTCAGATTTTTGTATCGTGATTATTATTTTTTTTCAACGCAAGCAGGTGATCAGTCTTCGGTGATACACGTCGTTGACTATTCTTCTATTCCACCGTACAATCGAGTATTGTACATAGACAGAAAGTCTATGGACAGCTGGAGAGTGGAACTCTGCTCACATAAGGCATACGATAAATACAAAAAGAATTCAACAGAGATCGTTCCAAAGTTTCAATCTATCCGTAATCCTGTAAGCTATAAACAAGCTAACAAATGCCGATAAAGGCGATTTTACGATCCGCCACCTCGTTTATTACCAAGTGTCGAAGCTTAACAAAAGTAGAAACAAAATGGACTTAAATATTATTGCAGGTGACTTTATATAAAGTCCGTGTCATTAATGTGTCCGACCTTTTACTCCGAATAGATTTATTTATGACTCCATTCTCTAGATTTATTGTGTTTGTTTTGAATGGAATCGTTCTAGTTAGTAGTTTTAATTAATTTTATTCCTTTAGATTAATATGGAGACAATTTAAAAATCTAACGCTCATTACGTGCTGTTAATAATATAAGGCTAATATTATAATAGTATATACGTTTCTCTTTAATATTAAACATATCATGACGATTAATTTTGTGTTTATGGTTGAACGTGCATTGCGTTTTTGGCTTTTGTGTATAATGTAATTAATTGTTTAGATATTTTATAATAAGTAGCTGTAGGAATACTGATATGCAAATAAATAAATAATAATTTAATGTATTGTGTGCGACACCTAAACCGTTATATATACAATAATTCATTTTAACTTTGTTTATGAAATTATTTGTGAAATTACTGTTTTTTTTTTTATTAATTAATTAATTTAATTTATATATACAAACACTCCTACCCTAACAGGCGAAATTGGCAAGAGTGCACAAAAAGTGAATAAAATTTACAGACGAAACAAAGAAAAAACATACGAAATTAATTAGGAAAAACAAAATTACATAATAAAAAATACATAACTAACTAGTACTATGGGCACTAACAAATAATAGAACTTTTGCCAGTTCACTCAACGGACAATGATAAAGGTCCGTTAACCTATGTAATTCGTTAACTAAATTAATACACCGAATCATATGAAATGTATGGTGTAACCTAAATATTCGAATAGCAGTAAAATCTTAAACTTTAATCCTTAGCAAATGGTCGAAAACACATGTAAGAAACCGCCTCCATTGATTTCTCAGTTATAATAATTATTGCTTTAAAATTGCCGTTTCGCATGACTTCTAAAATGAATCTTATTTCAACCATACAAAGTTGAAATTAGCTTACACGATAGACATTCGATTAAAACCGTCCACACTCTAGGTTAATTAAGACATGGATTATCAATCGTTTTGAGGCAGTAAATAAAGTTGTAATCTTTAAGTTTTAAAGCAAAGGCGTTTCTATAATATGCGTTATCGTAAATGTTAAGACTAACGCATAATGTTTTCTTTTGATCCCACCTACACGGTTAACTTAATATCCTTCTACTAATGCACTGTCAAATTTTAATGTATGCGATAAAGGAGATTCTATTGGAGCATCTTTAATGGAGTTTTGACATTGATCCCATTTGTCTCTTCCGGATAATCTGGTGTCCAGTGAATTGTAGCCAACCATTGCTTGATACGTCTTGTTTAAAATGTTTCAATATATACTAATACTAGCAGACCGGCCAAGCGTTGCTGTGGCTAAGGTTTTTGTTATATGTATTACATAGTAGTAAACTATTCAAGGGAAACGGTAGGAGAACACCAGTCATGCTTTTTTGGTGGTAATGACATTCAATTGTAGCTTATGTGAAACGTTGGTACTTTCAACACAGCGCCATCTGTTAGAGTTGTGACGATCAAATAATTAACAAATAATTTTCAATAAAATAATATTGCGGGCATAAATTGAGATGTAAACCATCCTATCTTTTAAATTAGATCAAACTGCAGATGGTGTGCGAATTTGATTGAAATCGGTTCAGTAGATTAGGAGTCCATAGCGGACAATCAACGTGACACGTAATTTATATATATTGAGATTATTAAGATTTGTGTGAACGCCATCCACTTAAAACACCTGAGTCCTCAAGACATTAGACCCACAGGGTTTGCCAAGGTATTCAATCCAAGAGACCGGAGACCTTTAGAATGCTATATATTGTCTATAAGTAACGTAGTATGTTTTATTTTTTTATTTTTTTAACCAGACGTGCGAAACCGGTACAATGCCATCCAAACTACAAATGTTCAATATTTTGTGACCTTATTTTTTTATTACAGTTTTAGTTCGTCAATCAGATAACTGAAACCCTAAAAGTTTATACCGTTGAAAGAGACTTAGTCTCTCTTTATAATCTTACATGTTTTTGGTAGTCAAAATACAGTGTACTCTCTATAACGTATACATTAAATCACTCTTTATAACGCAACAGCCACTCGCTGTAACGATTTAGAAAACAACATCATTCTTAAGTGTAATTGTTTTTATAATCAGCTTACAAAACCAACTTTTTGAGGTGCCGAAAATTCTAAGAAAGACACCTGAGGTCATAAACAGCCTTCTCGCCTTTGTTTTTGTTAATTGTATTAACACGCGTGCCATACTTAGACTACATTGCCTGTAGGAAATTTTGGTCTCAGTTACTAAACGCACCACCGTCACCTATCGTGTATTATCAGTCGTGAGAAAACTTTGAAACCGTCAAGATGGAGTAAAAGAAAAGAATAATTTACCTATTAATAGTAATGAAATTAGAAATTATTGTAATTGGTCAAATTTTGTTTTTTTTTCTCCACGCTCCCTATAACGAATACTCACTATAACCAAAAAAACAATGCTTCCTTGAAACCATTGAAATTCGTTATAAAGAGTTTACACTGTACTTATATTATTTAGACACCAAGCTGTGAGTCATCAAAAATAATATGCTAACAGGGAAATAATATTGTTGTTTTAGTAAAGTGAGGAGTCCATTTCTTGTCTGATGGGTTTTCAAATATTGACCATTATCAATAAAGGTGACCGGCAGCCCTGTCTTTGATAAAACACATACCGACGCCGTAATTGTGTTTATTTTTGTACTCTGGTCGGTCAATAGATTTTACAGTAACGTACTAATCCATTAGCTATTTCAATTTAAGTGCGAATTTATTTTTCATATGACGTTTCGTGTGTTTCTTAGAGACAGAGTGGACAGAGAGAAACAAAAAAAAAGCCTTTCTATAAAAATGTATGATAGACTCCAAAATGCACATTTAAGTCTAACTTTCACTAAGAATATTATTTCTTAGAAAAACACTTTTTTAACGGATTTGAAGTTATGTTTTGTTATAAATTTACAATTATTTTACATAATTTTAAGTTTATAATAAATAGTTAAAGTAGTAAGTAATTTATAATTTCAATAGAGAAGACGGCTTAAAATTGTCAAACACCTGGGATCTAATAATATCCAAATTAAAATCTCAAGATAAACAAGCCGCGATATGGAGGGAGTTTGTAGTTTATTGTTTATCAGAATGCCAAATCGTAAAATGACTGCTTTACGACTGATTTGAGCGCGACCGCCGCTGTGAACACCGCTGTGTGAGTTCGAAAAGTGAGTTACAGAATCGCAAGGCTGCACTTCTAAAAAAATCGCTTTCTCTTTTGATGCGCAGGAGTCGATTTTATGTTTTTAGCGTAATAGCCCGTTAAGTCGTCCGAGCGTTGCGGCTGTTACGGACCTTGATTTGCTAACCTCAAGGACTATCATGAGAAAATGTTATCATGCGTTATTCATGCCGCAAATCTCGTAACCGCACCACTTAACACTATAATAATAAAGAAAATATTAACGTAATAAATCTGAAAGCTAACTCTCCCATGTGTTGAAACAACGTTCAGTAGTTATTAATTACGCACAGACAGACACCCGAGCCGAGGAGATATATACAGTGAATATTTCAACGGTTAATTAGAAACAAATGTTGAACTTTTTACCATCATTTGTTATGACGTGCAAATAAATAAAATGATAAATAGGAGGACTTTTTGAAGAATGCGTATGCGCATGGCATAGCTGTTGTTTGCCGTAGGGTTAGTCACGATTTAATTAAATCGATTGTCACAGCTGTAGCTTAGTTTTGATTTTTCGGAGTTTCTTGCTGGTTCTCACTTTACTCTGTTCGAGCTTCTCTCAAAAGCTCATAGATTATAGTAGAAATATCTTGTTAAAATAAATTAAGGTAGCTTAGATTAGTAAGATTGTAAGTAATCGTTAATGAGACACCCAAAAACGAATTAGTTTTGCTTAGCACAGCTTGCGACATCAGATGGTTCGGAATCCCATGAAATATAGTCCCAGCAAATTAAAGTACATATACATATGTCTTATAAAGTCTCTTAAAATAAAAATAAAATAAAATATGTTTATTATGGAACGTAAGATACATGTATCACTTATTCCACGTCATTAAATTTGAATTTGTAGGCATCCCTACTCATCGGCAAAGAAGACAGAGGCCGAGAGAAAAAGCCGGCATAAAAAACTCTCGGTCTTACTTCCTAAGGAACAGTTTTTAATTTACGTAAAATTATAAAAAAAAGTGTAAGTTATTTAATGGTTTACCAGTTGACGAATATTATAGCCATAATTATTGTATAGCCTAGATTGTTATTCATATGAAGTCGCACTCTCTTTTGTCAACTTTATTGTAGGAAAAAAAAAGACAGAAGACGACCACTAAAACACACGAGTTTCGTAAATATTTTAGCATATAACATCTAAGTACATCTCATAATAAAAAATGTATTACGAAATAGCGGAATAAAATAAGAATTAGTTTTGAGGAAGTGAATCATTAAGGTCTATAGTTAATGAAATTATGAATGAGATGATTGCAAGAACTGCTGCTAGTACTGCGTATGGAATGTCTGTATGATATTATAGCTAAGGGACAGGTGACAAAAAGTATTATAAATGCCGGGAGCGGATCGTTTTTGTTCAAAACTGGTTCCCGTTCAATACTTGGGAATGTCGGAGATTGCTGATGAGAAATCTTATGATTTTTGTGTGGCTATGAAACTGGATGCCCCACAGCTTTTCTAATAATAATAATAATAGTAATCCAGTGGCTCTACAACCTTAAATGTCTTGGCCACAGATGCATACGTTTATTTGATAAATTTATTTTGGTTTATCGGATTTGAGACATGCGTATCCTTACTAAAGATTTCCTCACTGTTGGAACAAGTGTTAGATGCGCACATAAACAGTAACTCCATTGGTGAACTGGTACTTATTACGTCAGGGAAGTGAGACGGATGCTGAAATCACTAGGCCAAAACTTTTCGCCCATAGACAATAATATCTTTATACATTTATGACTGTAATAAGTGAACTACGTATATATTATGTTAGGGCGAAGACTAACAACCACGCGTCCCTACGTCCAACAGTTGTATCTACTATATAAACGTATAAATATATAGAGCATTACAGTAGCAGACAGAGGCCTACGAGTAGGACTTGAGGTTCAAGGAGCCCCACCAGCTTAATCAAGAGCTGGAAGGTGTCTTCGACTTCACTGCAAGGAAAAGTTACAATTATTATATTTCTTTATTTTAGGAATCCAACAGCTTTAGTTAATTTAAGTGCCACACTTCGTGAAATTCCATGCCGAAAACCGATGACTTTTCAAAGGATAACTTTGGAAGATTTTTTTTTATAAGATTCTTTTACTACTAATACGTAAATGTTAAATATATGCGTATACGCATATGCACATATGCACGTTACATTTAGCAGTTTATTTATTTAGTTATCAAGCTTACGACATCACACACAGTCCTAAATTTACTAATTATTTTACAAAATCTTACATCTAAAATGTGTGACAATTAATGCAAGCATAAGTTTCTCAAAAAAAAATCAATTAGAAATAAAAAAAAATACAACTAAGTAAGTGACACGATAACTATTTAAAATACATCACATAATATTTCCCTAACTTTGTTAACCCTATTGTTTCGCCATCTTCAGGATTACTAGTGTATATAATTTGATACTTTTATTATTAAATCTTTAATCGTGCGTTTCTTAAGGTGGGAACTGACCAACGTTACGAGGTGTAATGTAACATGTAATGTAATGTTACACAGCGAGCATTCGTGCAGTCAGTACGTCGTGTTACGTCGTGTTTCCCCGTAACACGACGTACTGACTGCACGAATGTTCGCTGTCTAACATTACATTACATGTTACATTACACCTCGTAACGTTGGTCAGTTCCCACCTTTAGCCTAACGCGTAATAAGATACAGTCGGTATTTAAAATTGAACAGAGACATGTAACTTATAAAAACTTGATAATGACACGAACTGGCTAAAGGCTTGAGAGAAATTTAACAATTAGTTTTAAGGAATAGCATCCTGAAATCCTGCCAAACCGCTAAAGGTGGGAACTGACCAAAGTTACGAGGTGTAATGTAGCATTCGCATCGAGCGTGTTACGCATCGAGCATGTTACGCTGTGTTCTAAAATCGGCGTAACATGCTCGTCAAAACTCTGTGCTCCACTTTCGCCGCCAGTGTTCACGAGATGTGATAGTGATAATGTTGATATCTTTCATTCTATTTAATTATTGTTTCATCCAAATTAAGAAGAAGAGAAAATGTTATTGGACATAAAACTTATTTAAAAACACAGGCGTATGAGGTGGTTTGTTATTGATTGCAATATTAAAAACCAAATGATTACTGGACAGTATAAAAACTTTGTACGCAGGTCTCGATTTTGAAGAACTGTTGAATTTAATTGGACCAAAAGTACTTAAAAAAGACACAATTTATAGAAAATCATAATCATGATCACTCGCGATGTGCGACGCGTAATTACTGAACCGCGTAACAGTCAAAGGATTCGCCAAAAAACCGACAGCCGGGTGGAGCACTCAAAGCGAGCAACGAGCGGCTCGTTGCTCGCTGGTTTCCCCGTAACACGACGTACTGACTGCACGAATGCTCGCTGTGTGACATTACATTACATGTTACATTACACCTCGTAACGTTGGTCAGTTCCTACCTTAACAGTTTGTTTACTCATAGCAGGAGTGATTGTATTTTGAATTTTTATTTGACCTCCTTAACAGGGCTAGAAGCCTAGTACTTCTGAGCTCGAAGAGCTAGGCTAAGCAGACAAATATCTATAAAACATTTATTTTATTATTGCAATAAAGTATACGTATACTGATCTTAATTTAAGAAATTAAAAATGATTCATGTGAACTTTTTTTTTTTGTTTTTCATGTATTCTTTATTAGTTTAGTTTGTTTTTTGTTCCTTGTTTCCAACTAAATGTAATACATGTATTTTTGCACTTCTTGCCTATCTTATGTAATTTAAAAAAAAAAAATTCTCACAGTGGTTGCCTGGAAGAGATCGCTCGAAAGCGATAAGGCCGCCAGTTGCTCTCCTTTTTATTTAATTATGTCAATTGTACTATATTAATGTATATGCAAAGAAGTGTTAATAAATAAATAAATAAAATATATAAATAAATAAAGTTTGAATAGTTATAATGTTGACATAAGCCGGCAGCACACTTGAAATTACCAAACTATGACTAAGCTGTGTCAAAGCGTAGTTTTTTTACCCAAAGTGAAGTAAACACAGTTTTAATATATTATTTTACTTTCGTTGATTAAACATTGTAATCGTAATTGATCTATAACAAAAATGCAATAAACTATAAATAAGC
The DNA here is from genome assembly GCF_905475465.1 of Pieris napi. Lineage (NCBI taxonomy): Eukaryota > Metazoa > Arthropoda > Insecta > Lepidoptera > Pieridae > Pieris > Pieris napi. The sequence goes on from NC_062245.1 coordinate 1,800,980, forward strand.
AGGTGTTGAAATATTAATCTTGTAAGGTAGGATCGATTCAATCCGATTATAACAATGTACTTAATTGCATAGCTACAAACAAGTTTGAATGTTGACTGTTGCAGACTCAACTTGGATGAGAGAACGATGGATAAGTGAGAAACTTCGATTTGAGGAAGTTAGTTTTGTACTTAAATTATTCATTCAATATGCTTTTTCATACTTCTTATAAAATAAATGTTGCCAAAGATATTTTGTTGTTAGTTTAGAATCTGTATTCTTTTTCTATTTCTCTGTAGAAAGTACATACAATTCTAATACATAAAATTCTCGTTTCACAGTCTTCGTTCCCATACTCCTCCGAAACGGCTCAACCGATTCTTATGAAATTTTGTATGCATATTCAGTAAATCTGAGTATCGGCTTCTATCTTTCAAACCCCTAAATATTAAGGGTTACACCCCTACATTTATTTTTTATTTTTTAGACAATTTTTTTTGTTTTTATTTTTTTATGATACAGCATACAAAAATACATACAACCCTTAATTTTCATACACGATCAACCCCTATTTTTTATTATAGTAGATGGTTATTTTTATTGAACGAATAAAATGGCAAAACAACGTTTGCCGGGTCAGCTAGTATTACTATAGTCTTAAGTCCTATCGTCCGATATTGTCTCTGAAATTTAGCGTCAGGATTTGTGTCACTATTCCTTCATTTCCTTATTGTTTTTGTGTTTTAATAAAATTGTTATTATTTTTTGTACCTTTATCTATTATAGTTCGGTCCCAAAACACATTATTTAATTTCATAGAATAATGGTTATTTTCATGATTGTAAGAAATTTTACAGAAGTCCCTAAAGCCTAGGTAACTAATATAATAGATCAGAATCCGATGGGAATAAAATCTATGCATAATATTGCAGACAGCGAATCTAATTTACAAGTCAAACAAACATTAGGAACTCAGCACAGACTTCTAAGATTCGATTTCGATTAATCTCACGCTTGTAGTCGAACTTCATATTAGAACCGCGGTAAGCTGTTCAAAGTAAGAGGAGGCAGCGATTAAGTACAGTTTTAAATTCAATTTTTTTAGTACAATATTTTTTCGACTCTGACATGTCTTATATACTTTGAAGCGCATTTGAATAACAATATTTCTTATTTGCTTTGATTGGTCTTGAGGGATTTAAATCCATTTTTTAAAATTTATTATAGACATTAGACAAGTATGTACTGAAATTTATTGGGACTATACTACCTGGTGTCGCAGGCTGCAAAACTGTTTCATTATTATTTCTTTGTTTGTAGTTGCTGAACTATCCGTTCGCATGGATTCTCCATGTAGACTCTGTTCGAGGAACTGAAGCAATGAAGTTTTTATCAGAAACACGTAGTTTTTTGTATCTGGATGCTCCATACGCCGGACTGTTGAGCAGCTTGTGCAATGTGCAGTGATGTTTGTTCAGTGTTGTTATCGCAGTAGCAATTAAATATATTGAACGATAGTTAATTAACACGGGCTATGAAGATCACATTAAGCTAGTTTTTGGAAGGCATTGCCGAAAATTCCGTCAAAATTCCGTCCGTCAAATCATTAACATGACAACCCCTAAACAATAACTGCTTTATAGTTGTAGTAGACCTGATTCTTGTCCTTATGTCGAAAATAAATAAAAGTCACAAAACCACTTTAAACGATTTATCAATTATAATTGTACAGTTGAATATAACGGCGTAACTATATGTGTTTATTTAACAATTCAAAAATCATTTATAAAATTAAACATAAAATGCCATATCTACATTGGAACATTTATTCTCATAAAATCGCTCGTGTTTTTAAAAACGCTTCTCGCTGCTAACGAAACGCTGCCTTTAAACAAGTTTCGCTATGCATTAATGCCTCTCTTGAATTGGTTACATTTCATCGGTTCTCTTTTGATGCTAATCGAAGAATTTAAATATAAATTATTGCTGATTGTGTGATTGGAATATGTTATTGTATCCAAGTTATAATTTACGTTTCTAATTAAGACGTTTTATGAGAGCATAAATTATTTATAAACTTCTCGTTAGTAACAACAATACTGTCAACAGATCTATAAAATATTTGTCATTTAAAGTACTACGTCGGACGACTAGGAATATTTTAAAAATATTTGGGAAATAAATATGTTAATCAGATGTTGAATTACTTTTTAGATTTTATAAAAAAATATTTTTATTTTTCCAGGTACCTACTACAGGCTCTACAGAAATTGTAATTGTAAGTATGAATGTTTTTTATTTCTTTTTATAAAAAATAAAATTCAGTTTCAAACAGAACATTGTTATGTGCTATCTAATTCACTGTTTTTTTAGTAATTTTTTTTTAAATTTTTGTAACATTTATGTTTACCAAAATTCTCTTATATTTTCGATAAGATTGCCATAGATATAGTATTATGCACGTGGTGAACTTCAATGAATTCATAAATAAACACTTCTTATCATTATAATAAAGTTTCGACATCTAAAGCAAGAATTTTATTTCATAGTTTCTAAATTTAAAACATCAGAAGATAACGAGTGTGTTAACATAAAAAATCTGTGTGTGAAAAAGGGTTGAAAATTTTAATTATAAGTATCAATAAACCGTAGTTATCGGTCCGTAAACTTTAGAGGCGTCTACTCATTAACTCGAGGTCATAAAAAGTCAGATCTTTAATTATTATATGTAACGTCATAATCGTCCCGATCGTGAGCAATCATCGAACGCATGAATTAATGTTGACGTCCAATTAAATTAGACACTCAAATTACACTTCGAATACACCCAATATTCGTGCTTACGATAGTCGAGTGCTCTGGATTTGAGATGCAAAGTGTCTTGTTAACATGGTCGAGAGATACTTAGATTATTACGTTAGTAAGATACTAGTTTACTTGTTCGAAACACCCGCTGGGCTAAATGTGAGGCGTACAGTGTGCCACTTCATCTGAATCCAAATCAGGTGTCAAATCATTATTAACTTTATAAAGCTCGTAATAGAATTCTAAAATGTTTAACGCCGCAACTTGCGTTCTCCGCTGTACAAGCTGTTCCATTACAAGTTTTACATCATTTATCATACTTTACATTGCTATAATTTATTCTTGATGCCTCTCTTGTTTTATTTTGAGATTTCTTACATGGAGTTCTCGAATTTCTTGGGACGTGATGCGATTCTTGCATATAAAGTTGTTTGTGCCTTTATTATCGATAACAATATTTTACACGTCAACGAGAGCCGGTAAGGTGAAACCACGGCTTATTTATACGTTGTCGGGACCTTATGGATTTCTTTAAAGTGTTGGCGATTAATTATCTGCATTTCCATTGAAATAAGAGAATTCAATTTCAACTTATACAAATAAATAGCTTTCAATAAGCAATACATTTTTCCTTGACTAATTGCAGTAACACGTGACATCGTCTTATAATATGATTATAATCGTTTTACGATTTGGCATTCTGATAAACAATAAACTACAAGCTCCCTCCTTATGTAAGTTACAGAATCGCAAGGCTGATTTTTGTCCTTTGATAAACTTTAACGCATTGGGTGAGCATAGACTAAATTGAACACGGTGACTTCTTTTTGTCTACATAAAGAATTCATATCAAATTAAGATCTAGCCTAACTTAAGACTAATAAGTAATTTAAAACTAACCTAATAAAATAAAATAATAAAATAATTTACTAAAAAGGATTTTTAACATAAGAAACTGTCCAACACCACTACTTACAGAAGACACAGTTCTTGTGTAATATTTTATTCCACTTACCACTTCTTATCACTACCGCTTTTTTATGTAATAAGGGGCTCCTGAAGTTAAGTGATACCACTTCCCATAGACATTGTCAGAAGGCTCGCAAGTTGTCGACTTTTTAAGAATTGGTACGCTCTTTTCTAGAAGGACCCTAAGTCGAATTGGTTCGGAAATACTTCAGTGGGCAGCTGGTTTCACATAGTGTGGTTCCGAAACAAACACTGCCTGAAAAAACGATCAGTTGTGAAACGACGGACGTCGAGGTGATACGGATGATATTTTCTATTTGCCTTGACGTTCTAATGAAACTCAGCTGCAGGTATTGATCTAAAAAGCCTAACAATAGTACACTATTCTCATTTTCAATGCCCGATAAAATTATAATCGAACTATTTCCGGATGGATGACAAGCAACCGTATAAGTAATGAGATTGTTATTATCAAAGATTATCTGTACATAATCTCGCATTATCTCACCTCAATTATTACCTTTAACCATTAATTATAGGTTATTGATGCGGTCACATAAACAGTAATTGGATGATAATGTAAGCATTAGATTTGATCTAGAGATAGTTAATTTAGAACTATCAGTACTAATTTCACTAATGTCTTGCTAGATACAGGTCGTAAACGATGTGTTTGTTGTACCGTGATTACAGTTTAAATCTGATTACGAAGGACTATTCATCTTGTAACTATACTGTATTTAAGGTATATAATATCTGATATGAAGTCGTACAAAAATAAAAGATGCTGTAACTTATACAAAAAGGCTAAAATGGAAATGGGCCGGTCACATTGGCCGCATTTGTGATAGCAGATGGGTCAAAAAGACCCTTACTTGGAAAGGCCCAGTTTGAAGAAGAAAGAGAGGATGCCCACCGAAAACTTGGGAAGATGATATAAAAGGGATAGCGGGAAAAAACTGGAAAATTGTCGCATCAAATAGGGATAAGTGGAAGAATCTGGAGGAGGCCTTCACTCCATCGGAGGCCGAGTACGAGTGTAAAACTTAAAAGACATGGACTTACTGTAGTTATAGTGTACGAATAAAGACTATTTTTATTTATTTATTTATTTTATCTTAATATACATAAATTACGTGTCACGTTGTTTGTCCGCTATGGACTCCTAAACTACCGAACCGATATCAATAAAATTTCCACACCATGTGTAGTTTGATCCAACTTAAAAGATAGGATAGCTTACATCTCAATTTATACCGGCAATTCTATTTTATTGCAAAATGTTTGTTTATTATTTGATAGTCACAATTCTAACAGATGGCGCTGTGTTGAAAGTACCAACGTTTCACATAAGCTACAATTTAATGGCATAACCACTAAAAAAGCATGGTGGTCCCCATGACTGGTGTTCTCCAACCGTTTCCCTTGAATAGTTTACTACTATGTAAAATAACAAAAACCTTAGCCACAGCAACGCTTGGCCGGTCTGCTTGTAATATATATATATTATAATATACCTTAAATAAGATATAGTATATTGAATAAGCTCGTACTTACTTTCTTTTTACGGCCTTCATATCTTCTTCTTCCATGGATAATGTTCAATAATATTACCTAAGATTAAGCAATTTTGGGTTCAGCGTGTGACTCTCATCCTTGAGGTCGTAGGTTCGATTCCAGGCTATGCACCAATAGACTTTCTTTCTATGTGCGTATTTAACATTCGCTAGAACGGAAGACGTGACGAGACCCAATTGCCGACGGCGTGTGTCAGGCACAAGAGACTGATTAACTAATTGCCTATTAGATTAACAAATGATCATGAAACAGATCTGAGGCCAAAAAAGGTTATAGCGCAACTGATTTATTTTTTGATACATAATTCACTAGCCTTTATATGTAACATTGCATGCTTGCATTTAGTTATATTGATGAATCTTTCAAAGAGATCTTTTTTCAAATATCATTCTTATCGTTAATTGTCAATCTCCAAACAATAAATAAACATTACCATGACAAAACGTTATCAGAGAAGCATTTCTTTAAACGTGCGATTGTTAAAAAGGGAAAAGATAAGGCATGTTTTAACTTACGGCGTCGGTGAAAACCCCTTAATTTAAGTATTGGAATTAATGCTAAGACATGAACGACTAAATATTGATTTAAAAGCGATGTTCACTTTGAGGCAAAATAAATTAAATTGTGGCTGAAACTGTTTGTTTTAGGAATCAAGATGACATTTGGCGCTATAGATTATATATACGTAAGATAGTAACAATTCGGATGGGCAGGCCACATAGCGCGCATGGACAAGAAACTATAGAATCGCAGGCTCCTTGAATCAGCAGAACAAAAGACAGTGCAGCCGCCCACCGCCTAGGTAGACTGACGACATTGTCAAGGAGGTTGGCTCCTAGTGGATACAGAGAGGCCAGTACAGGGCGTACTGGAAGGAAATGGAGAAGGCCTGCGTCCAAAAATTGACGAATGGAGGCTAATGATGATGATTAATAATAATTTATAAGCGCTAGGCAAATGAGAAATGGACAGAAGATGTATTATCACGGTATCTAAGATACAAAAGGACGAGGCGATGTCAAGTAAAAAGATGGGCAGATGATGTGCTGAACAGCAGGCTTGCCAGAACAGAGTGGACTAAATAGAACCTGATGAAAAAAATTATGTGTACTGTTACTATAAACTTTGATTAATTTTTTTATGAGAAGGTAGGGAAATGAGCAGGCGGATCACACGCGCAACACCAGGAGGTTTGCAAACTTCTACAGCTGTTTCATTGGTTAATTTTATTTTTTGAAAAGTCAGCTGTGTAGCCCAAGCATGTCATTCCTCAAATAGAAAGAACATTCTATTAGAATTGTTATTCTGTATAATATACGAACAGGGATATATATAACGATAAATTTGTTACACCTTAAATCCCATAAATACATCAAAATAAATTCTTCTACAAACACAATATATTTATAATTTCCCGTACCGTGCCAAGAGCGAACACTGTTTCACGAGTTTTCAGATAAAATTTCTGAGATCACATGTTCCGGAATAAGTTGGAGGTACGAAAACACAATTTTCCACATCAGTTGATTCTGTTAAAAGTAAGGGCATACTTGGAACCCGCCCAGTATTATTTACATATTACCCACATATTACTGTAGCTAATAAATTCTCAGTAATATTGTTTCTGGTTCTACATTTATTTGCTTTACTATGTTTCTATGTTTCTATGATTTACATAGTATGAAATTTTACCCGTGAATGGTTTCCGATGGACGGTACTGAAGTTAGCTAGGATATTCTATAAAATGTAAAAAGTCTAAGCTGTATATTATTATTTTTAAGATTGGAAATTAAACGGTTTTTTATTGTTATTTATTATAAATAAGTACAAACATCATTATTATTATTTTTCATGTATTCTTTATTAGTTTAGTTTGTTTTTTGTTCCTGTTTAGTTTCTTTTTCTAAACAACTAAATGTAATACATGTATGTTTGCACTTCTTGCCTATCTTATGTAATTTAATACTTATTTCTCACAGTGGTTGCCTGGAAGAGATCGCTCGAAAGCGATAAGGCCGGCAGTTGCTCTCCTTTTCATTTAATTATGTCAATTGTACTATATTAATGTATATGCAACGAAGTGTTAATAAATAAATATAAATAAATAAACATCGACTAACTGTTTGCTGATATTATAGAATTGAAATGTCTGTCAAGTGTGGATAGGATACGGAATCGGAAAGAAAAACTTATGTAAAGTAGTGTTTGATGCAGTACTGTTAATATTAAATTTGATTTTTACTTTGTATAAGTCAAGTGAAAAACAGAACCAATTCTTCGTAGACACAGACTATAATCGCAAATTATTTTCACAATTTAATTTGAGTTATTCTTAGTTGAACTTAAGATATTCAATATATAATGTGAGCCTAATATATGCACATACATCATAAAGAACAATCAGGAGAATAGGCCTTTCTAGCATATTACATCAATCATTGATGTGTATTTATACATATATTTTCAATATGTTTGATACTGAACCTTGTTTTGACGATAATAATGAAGACAGTATGCAGTAATGTGAGGTAGTCTCTCCGTGTTAGGCTACTAAGATTTGCTCCAGTGTGGTGACATGTCGTTGAAAAAGATCTCTTATTATTTGAATCACCAAAATACACATCATATTATGTACGACCGATACATGTAATAAATAACAGACATAAAAGACTTTCAATGATAAGTAATTACCCACACCTTTTTTCCTACGTATTTAAAGACACTTTTAGCCCGCCACTATGTGGCACCAGCTTCGAAGAAATTCCGAACCAATTTTACTTGGGTCTTTCAAGAACAGCGTATCGTCGGTGGTATATCTTACTAAATCTTAATATATATAAATGTCACGTCACGTTGTTTGTCCGCTATGGACTCCTAAACTACTGAACCGATTTCAATCAAATTTGCACATCGTGTGCAGTTTGATCTAACTTAATAGGATAGCTTACATCTTATTTTATACCAATAATACTTTATTGCAAATTATTTGACAGTCACAATTCTAACAGATGGCGCTGTGTTGAAAGTACCAACGCTTCACATAAGCTACAATTTATGGCATAACCACCAACTAACTTCGCTTACATTGTAATAGAAAAATATCTTTAAAAATAGCAATGCGTTATCCTGATTACCAAGTAGATGTCGTGGGAATCTTATTTTACGAATTAATCATTTATTAATATTAATGAATCGAAACTTTACACCTACCTATAAATTTATACAAACGAAGATTCGGTAATCGAACCATGCCTATTTGGCAATTCGAGCCGCTTACGTTGATCGGAACATAATGGTGATTTTATTTAAATGAACGAAATTTAAGATTTATGTCTTAATAAAGATTCCGGTTTTCGAACAAGGTTGTTTTAACATTTATACTTGTTATTAGCAACTATTATTGTGCCCAATACGAGTTTAATAAATGAAAGACAATAATGAAATAGGTATCTTATCAGGGACGGATTTAGAAGCCACATCGGGGCAACAAAGTAGGCTCCAAATAAAATAACCAATGTTTTACAGTCGAACTTTTCAGTGAACAATTTAGTGTGAAACCAAGTAGATTCCTTTAGTATTTAACAAGCATATAAAAATAAATGTTGTTTACTAGTGTCGGAATTAAAAACCTTTTTCTTCGAAGGCTGTTTTGTGGACATGGCCCCTAAATCTGGCCGTGTATCTAATCATACACATACTAAAATAAAATTTATTTACTAGGATAATGGGTTTATTTGTTGTACATTTTGATTTGTAATTTCTATGTTAGCTGTTGGCTACCAAAATAAAAAATGTTTCAGACAACGTTGCATTTATCTAATCTTTTTTAAGGATTCTAAATGCTGTGTACTTTTTGTTTATTTAGAGCAGGATTTTACAACATTATTACATTAAAATCTTGCATGTAGAAAAAGCATTTTTTCTTTTTTTTGTAATATTAAGTTTTAATTGTCGTTTGTTTAATGTTAAATTTCAGTTTTTTTTACTTACATATGTTTTCTGTTTCATATACATTGTTTATCTATGTAATATGTTTTGGCTGTGTATATTCTCCAAGTGTTTTGTTTCATAATATGCATATTAGCTGTTAGATTACTAATAAATAAAAAAATAACAATAAAATCAAATTTATACGCTTAAACAGTTTTTCTTTTTAAAAATTTCGCGTCATGCTTGTTACTAACAGAATTCATACAAACTTTAAATATGTAATAGCTCTGCGAAACTGCGGTAGAAGGGCTAAATTTCGAGGGAAAATTTATTAGATAACATCCTAGAAATAGCAGAGTTAGAACCAAGGACGGTTCCACGAAAGTCGTAAACTTCATGTATTAAAATATCAAAATGTTCTAGATCTTATATGAACCCTTTAAGTAAAGCATTTAATTTTGTAGCATAATTCTTTAAACAGTTAATTACAATTAAAAATCGTATTGGTTGCGAAGTAACTTTACCAGCTGGGAACTAGCGTAGAAAAAGTACCAACCTGTATACAAAACTCTATAAATTTGTAAGCAAACATAAATCAACACAAACTGAATATTAACTTTAGTCGCGTGGGCTTTTGCGTTTATTTATTGGTTCATTAATAATTTTAAATTAATATTAAAGCAATAGTAAATTCAAGAAACTTTGTATAAAATATATTTTTTCTCAACCACATTGGTGACAAATTAATCATTCTATTTTAAGCGTGATTTAAGAGATGTTTCAAAATATATTTTATTTATATTTCATATTACAACTTATTTAATGCTGGCAGTTGAATCGTTAAGACTGTCTTTCATTTTCAATTAGTTTGATTAGACTTTAAGTTTATATCCATATTAACCACTATTTGACCTGTTACCATGGTAACATATACGGCGTCTATAGTGTAAAGTTTAACCGACCGAGACGTTTAATAATAAAACCAGTGGTGATCAAAAGTCAAAAATCATTTATTCATGTAGGTAACACAATGTACACTTATGAACGTCAAAAAAAAAATACATTAAATGCTTCTAATTTTACATTCACTGCCGGTTCTCAAATCAAGGGCGTAAAACGGAAGAGAAGAACTGGCAATAAACTCTCCGCCACTCTTTTTAATTGCCAAGTTTTTTGTTTTACACAACGTTTGTAAGGAGCTGCAACCATTACACCGTGTTCCACATGACATCTTAAGTAATAAAAAATAATAAAATAAATTAAAAACAAAGATTTGTCCTCTATCAGCTGGAGGCATGGTGAAATAGGAACACTCACTTATATTCTCGTGGGATTACATTCTGGTGGATACAACCCTTGATCTTGTACTATATTATATCTGTATGTGGTTAATATCAGCCCACACTCTGTTCTTTACACACGCTGTCTACTTTTGTATCTAAGACATGCCCCAGTTTCCTCACAATATTTTCCTTTAGAGAGAGAGTAGAGCCCTATACTACATAATGGCAAGATAAATGCATCAAAGATACCTTAAAAATAATAGAAAAAATCATATATTAATGGCGTAGACAGCTGACGCCGTCATCTGGGAGATATGAGGCGTTAACGCATCTCCAAATTACACGCCATTAATTGAAACGTCAGTTTGCGAAACAAAAAAATCATACTAATTTAGATATCAAGAGGCCGACAAATTGTTAGCTATACGTTCGAGGAATTAAGACATCGCTTTGTTGTGTTATTCTGGAGTCTCTGTTGCGACTCAACCGCTGATGCTGAGAATAATCGTTGGTTTTGACTTTTCAGCTTCGATAATTATGTCTCGATGACTTTTATTTACGCAAAAAACATTTTTACTAATGAGTTTTACATAAAAGGTGAAGGCAGATCTAATATATAATAAGATCATGAGAATAAGAAAATGAATACATTTCACATTTCGTCTATGAGATTCCCAACATCGTATTCCAAATAAGGTCTGAATTATTTATTGTGTAATCCTAAAGCTATAATATTTATATATAACATAAAACCATTATTCTAATGATATAGCCAAACATGTATTCCAATATAATATAATATACAGAAACGTTCAAACAAGAAAGGGTAAAGGTAATACCTAATTCGTGTGTGATGGTGTGTAGGTACGGGTACGTATGTATATGTGAGGATGTGTATGTGGGGAGTGCTCATGATGACTACTACTTAAAAATAGCATTTTATAATAAGTTATAGATATCCATCTTATCATTTTAAGCAATTGATACTTTAAAACATTTATTTTAAAACGTTTACTTATGTTTTTATAATAAATGGAACAAAGAACAATAACTAACCTTAAAATATAATAACTAAAATATATTATTAAAATGAGTCCCTTAGACAAGGTTCCGAAGATACTGACAGCTTTCCTCCTTTAAATAGCTAGACTAATTCTTTGTCCGAAGTAGCTTCCTCGTCGTTCCTTAAAAAGCCTTATAGCGCTAGGACCCCACGGACTAAGGGTCTCGACACCGAATGGGACAAAATCATATTCGGAGCCTAGACCCCTGTATTTGCACAAAATTATTGATACTTATATGCATGTGGTACCAAATCCATGTATTTACGGCCAATTTGATATGAAGCATATCTTCATTATTAAATAGTTAAAAATATTCCTATAAAACGCGATGAAGATTAATGAATAAGCGCGAATAGCCCTGTCGGCTTGTTCAGAGGATATTTTTAGCTCTCGACGTTTCAATCGAGCGGTCAGAGTTTGGCGGTTTTTGTTGTGAAATTGTTGGTCCTATCCACCATTCCAGAGGGCAAGGGTTGAGTGGACTTCAAAACTTCCAGGCAATTTTCCGCTTTGAGTCGATTGAGTGTTAATATCCGTGTAATACTATTATCTCTTAACGATTTTATTCAAAAGCATTAATAAGAGGCATTTTGAAGCTCGCGTGACTGATCTTTTTGTATGCTATTAAACTAAGAATATTAATAATGTCGTTAAAATCTTAATGCTATTTATATGATATATTATATGATATTATTTCATTTTTTCTCTTGACTGAAACATCATTAAACATTACAATCTAGCCTAACTTAAGACTAATAAGTAATTTAAGCCAGTCTATATTAAGGGAAAGAAGTTTAGCACTTAAGACTAACATGCACTAACACTAATTTACTAATGCAAATGATTTTTTTCCTTTCCCATCTTCTCAAAATCTTGTAAAAGTTATAAAATTTGTAGTATCGTCATAATATTTTATTGGTATGGAAGACTTGAGACTCTAGACACAGGTCTCATTTACTTAAGTGTCGCCAAATCTACGAATTGTAATGCATATGTCGAAGCCAACTAGATTCATTAGTCCCTGAATAGCAGCATAGTAGCAGTAGCTATTAAATATTTTGTCCTTATTAAAAGCAATAGTCTTCATGAATATCCTCGACTCCATTTCTCAAAAATTATTCAAACCGGATTAAGTCGTCCCATATTTTATCATTAATATAGGCGAATACAAAAATACCTCATAAAAGCTTTATTTAAGGAGCGAAGCCTATTCCCCGAGATCGCAAGAATTAATGCAAAATAATACGATTTGTTTGGGACTTGTCGCCATGTTCCTAAATCCACCCGCCATCATTGGACAGTATTTATTTTATTCTCTCATTTGAATAAAACAATACTGAGCCCTTTTATTACTTTGTTGAGATTTTTAGACAAATTAGCTTCGCAAAGGTTCTTGGTTGAGCAAATTTACCAACTCCATTGTCAATGCTAGAAAAGAGAGTAATTGGAGTGAATTCAAACTACAGTTCTAGTCAACATCTTGAAGTAGATAGGTCTAGGCTAGTAAAGACTGACATAGACGGACCCTGGAATGCCTAAGAGTCTTGGTTAGGCTGTCAGTTCTAAATAAAGATTCAGAGCGGCAACGTGAAAATAACAAAAAAGGGAACGAATGCTCTGAGAACTATTTCAGTTTTTTTGCAGGCCTTACATTTCGATCACATTCGTTCGGGGAATTTTTATAGTACAGGGAGTAAACCGGAAGGAAGCTCACCCTTGGAATGGATCTTGTGCGCTCTCATCTCTAAGGACTCAACGCCAAGGGAAGTGACTGGTCGTAATAGATAGTGTAGCAAGCAGTGGCCCGGTGTGAAGCACCTCCTCCTTGCTGAGCACACCAAATCTTGATCGCTAATTTAGCTTTTCCCTCCAAATGACCGCAAAACTGAACGTTGTTCCATATATCAACGCCCAGTACTCCGATGATAGCTGTGGCTTGGCGTGTCTTCGAAGTTAGTGGCAATAACGGGTGCTTTTGGTATGGTAAAGGCTGATCCTGGTCATGGAACAAATATATTTACTAAGGTTTTGTGGGTAGGACATACTTACAAACCGAGAACCACATGTGTGAAACGGAATTTTTTCTTCATAGTAATAAAAACAGTACAGTGATTTATTAGGAGTCTAATACAAGCGTACATTTATGAAATATATATCCTACGCTATAATATAGTAACTATTCGACGTTGGGAATATAGGTTAATGAAATATGCTTGAATTTCGCGGTCGTTTCGCGGTTTCTGCATCAGTGAACAATAAATCTTTTAAATTTCATCAAACACTGCGGTTTTGCATCTTTGTCTATTAAAATTGCTTATTTGAATTTACATAAAAAAATTATACGTAATATCAAAATAGTCTTTCAACGATGTTTTATAAAAATCATAATTTAAGAATTTATAGGTTTTACTTCACACCCCACAAATCCTTCTGACTTCAACACATAACTTGTACATGTTTAGTCCATAACCAGAAAAAAACCATGGCAATAAACCTGTCTACATTTTAGAATACCTATGTTATAATTTTATTAATTAAAATGTAATTATTAATTATAATAATAGCTTATAAAACTGAACAGAGTTGGCCTAGTAGCTTCAGCGTGCGATTCTTATCCCTGAGGTCGTAAGTTCGATCCCCGCTGTGCACCAATAGGTAGACTTTCTTTCTATGCGCGCATTTAACATTCGCTCGAACGGTGAAGGAAAAAAAAACATCGTGAGGAAACCGGCTTGCCTTAGACCCAAAAAATCGGCGTGCGTCAGGCACAGAAGGCTGATCACCTACTTGCCTAGTAGATTAACAAATGATCATGAAACAGATACTGATATCTGAGGCCCAGACTTAAAAAGGTTGTAGCGCCTAAACTATTCCACAATGAAGGGATCCAATACAATTATTTTGTATCTAGTTATAAGTGTACATTAATCTAATTAAAACTTGGAAGTTAAACGTTTAACTCGTACCTTTCAATTATGCAATAAATACCTTCACGGTCTTAATTTCATATTTAAATACCTTAACTTTAATTTAACGCTTTTATTACGAGTTTTATTTATTTCACTAAAATTGATTATTAATAACCATATCGATATAGTATTGTCAGTAATTACAGCTTAGTTATACACTAATAGGCCTACAATATACAACTTTATTTCAAATGTTAATTCTCCTTTAAAAGCCCTATTAAGCTTGATAAATGGGAAATGTCATTTTAAAACCATAAACGGGTACAAACAAAAATGTGGCAATCCATCATCGCACCGACTAATTATTGTTAGAAGCGTTAATAACTATGTCCATTATTAAACTTGTTTTTAAATAAGTTCGATAAAAATCTTGTTTTTTATAATTACCTAGCTCTTTTTCTTCCCACAATCTTGATTATCTGTATGGTATTTTTCTTTTGAGTTAATTTGGTTGTCCGACGAGTCTTTTGGAATGTTTAATTTTGTGATTTAGCGTTTGTTATCTGATAGCCTTTCTCGTATTTCTGGGATAGTTGTGTAATCTTTGCATAGGGCATTAAGTTATTTTGTTTTATAGTACTTCAGTGGGTTTAATATCATGAGTATCTATGAAAAGTTGCATCAATCAAGACCTGTACGGATTTTAGAGTACTTAAATACATATACTATGTAGTAACAATTATTATCATGGATTGACGTTCTTATTTTAAATATGATTGCAGTCTACAGGACGTCGATATTTTATCCAATTCTTCTTTTTCTTTTCCACTCTGTTGTTAAGGGTTGGCTGTTACCAACTTGAATTGCCGGTCTTGCGCTAGTCTAAATAGCTCCTCGGCGGATGTGATGCCGGTCCACGCCCGTACGTTCCGCAACCACGACTTCTTCCTTCTACCAGCACGTCTTTTGACTTTTCCCATCATTATAAACTGCATCAAGTGATGATGACGCAAAATGTGTTCGAGATATGCGACTATCCGTTTTTTTTAAGAACAGAGGGCAAACGGGCAGGAGGCTCACCTGATGTTAAGTGATACCGCCGCCCATGGACACTCTCAATGCCAGAGGGTTCGCGAGTGCGTTGCCGGCCTTTTAAGAATTGTTACGCTCTTTTCTTGAAGGACCCTAAGTTGAATTGATTCGGAAATACTTCAGTGGGCAGTCGGTTCCACATAGCAGTGGTGCGCGTCAAAAAAAATCGTAAATCCGTATTTTAACATTCTGCACTAACTTTCGTGTCGGACCGATTCCTTGAAGGACTATTTCATTTGTCACTCTTTGGATCCAGCTGATGTTCTCATGCGACGGTAACACTACACATCAAAAGCTTCGAGGCGTCTTCTTGTATATTCTCTAATAGTTCATGTATAGTGCTATTATTTAATGATTCAATTAATTTATGTTAATTTAAATATTTTTAAACCTTCTCTCGAATTATAATTTATAAACAAAGCTTTATTGGCATGTATACTTTGATTTTAACAATATTTTAAAATGCACTCACTTCAACCCATTTAAATTTTCATTTTCAGTACCATCCAAATTATTCATGAAAATTTACAATTCTACAATACTTACGCAAGTTAGCTCGCACAGGGTAATAAATATTAATCACTTACTAACTCATATTTAAATGTTTCCTGCTACTGTAAGAAATGCCCAAATTAATGAAGCTTCATTAACATACGCTTCAAGCCTACCATGATTAAGGCCATTGTTTGGACTTTTTTGTTTTTGACGTCTTTATTGTTATGTTATATTAAATATGCAAGTTCGGTAGAAGGGCAGAAGTCTTTTTGATAGATTTAAAACTATACTTCGAAGTTTGAATAATTTAACTTCAAGTAATTCTTTTGCTAGTATATTATAAATTCATGATACTATATACTAGCGGACGTACACACGTCAAAAAATATCAAATAAAAATTTGAAACAATTTCGAAAAAAAAATGGAATTATAATAATAATGGTTGTATATGGGCTGAGATGACTGCCCTTTTAGGGGGTCCCGCAGGCTAGTGCCCCCCTATTATATAAAAAATATGAAAAAAATAACATCATATATAATTGTAAAACCATTCTCGAATCCACAAACTAAACATTTCATCAAAATCGGTCCAGCCTTTTAAAAATTACAAACACGCACATAAGATTTATACGCCAAGAGCTCGGGCGACTTTGTTCGTGGAGACAGGAAAACATAGTTTAACATTCTAATTTAATTTATGCTCTGTGGAAATTATACCAATAAACCTCTTTGATAATAACCTACTCGATAAGTTGCTATTAAAGGGCTAACCGTAGCGATGACGGGAAGTGGCTTTGGTGAATTATATACTTGTAGGTATGGGGAAGTAGTCTGTGGTGACCATGCCTTTTCAAATGTATTATTGTCTGTAATATCATCATCATCAATGGCTATACAGCCCCTTGTGGGCCTTAGCCTCCGCAAGTATATTTTGCCATCGTTATCTATTTCGTGCTTCTTCCGTCTATTGTTTAGAGGTCCGTTTTTTTATGTAATAGGAGACAAACAGGCAGAAGGCTCCCATATTAAGTGATACTGCCACCCGTGAATTTGCCAGAAGGCTCGCAAATGCGTTGCCGGCCTTTTAATAATTGGTAAGCTCTTTTCTTGAAGGACCCTTAGTCGAATTGGTTCCGGAATACTTCAGTGGGCAGCTGGTTCCTTGACAACTCCGTCCCACAAACGCAGCCTCGGTCTACCGGGGTTTCCCTTGAGAGTTCAGTAAGGACCTTGCTGTTCTGTAGTTGCTATTCGGTGCACATATCCCATGTTATATCTGTAATATATAAACCTTAAAGTACAGATCAAATACCGTACCGTAAACTTGTAAAAAAAACAAAATAAATAATGTACTTATTTCTTTTATTAATTAAGAAACTGAGGACACATAAAATTATGACATAACTATACTCTGAAGACCCGTGACCCTCAAACGAGGCAATGTGCCAGACACATAGCTAAATTTGTATAGTTTCGTTATTACAAAGCTATAGAGTATAGGCATCAACTTACCCACAGTGCTTTAGGTTATGGCATGGAACAAGCGAGCGAACCCTTAATTATACATACATTTTATTAAAATTCTAATTAAATTTAAATAACTCCTTACCATAACTATAACTATGCATTTTAATGCCTTATTCATTCGTTAACAACTTAATTGAAAGGGATCTAATCTAGAATTATTTTAATTAATGTTACTTATCAGATCCGTCACGCTTTGATCACGTACGCGATAAAACATTTAAGTCGGTTCGAACTGTTATCTTTACATGGCTACGAACTCACAATAGAAACCTTTTGATCAATTGGAGAAACGTATTACGTAACGCAATTTTTGGAGATTATTGACCCCCCCCCCATGTAACTCGCCGTAACGTTTTTCAGTACCCAAGTATAGTAAAACGTTTCGTGACCACCTAGTGACTCTTCAGTTACTATTATGTGGTGTAAGTCGAAAATAGTATTAATCACAACGTGTAGTTCAATAACCCGCCCCGCATCGTAACGTTTTACAAAATGAATTAAAATTCGTTACGTAATACTTGATCGCTCTCTTAGACGTAAACTTTTAATAATGTTCATGCGAATAAATAAACTTCTTCTTCGATTAAATTAAACTTTGGTATTGGATTAAATTGAAAATAAGAACAGTGTCTCCATATTACTGATGCAGGCAAATCATTACTATTCCTTAAATAGTTTCACAGTTAGTAATACCTTTATTTTATATTAGATATTGTGGTAGTCTTAAATTGCGTGAATATGGGGATCAGTATATATTAGTCATACAAAGGCATAATTCGAAAAAAAAAGAATTTTGGGAAATCGCGATTAAAGATTTTGATTGGTTCCAACTTCCAGCTTGTTTTTTAAATAAAATGTTTTCTATTCATATTTAAGTCATCATCATGACATTTTATTATTAAGGCAATATGGGGATCCGTATATATTGCACCCACAGTCATAAAAAGGCATAATTCGAAAAAAAAAGAATTTTGGGAAATCGCAATTAAAGATTTTGATTAGTTCCAGCTTGTTTTTTCAATAAAATGTTTTCTATTCATATTTAAGTCATCATCATGACATTTTATTATTAAGGCAATATGGGGATCCGTATATATTGCACCCACAGTCATAAAAAGGCATAATTCGAAAAAAAAAAGAATTTTGGGAAATCGCAATTAAAGATTTTGATTAGTTCCAGCTTGTTTTTTCAATAAAATGTTTTCTATTAATATTTAAGTCATCATCATGAAATTTTATTCTTAAGGCAATTTCTACCGCGCACCACCACTATGTGGAACCAGCTGCCCACTGAAGTATTTCCGAACCAATTCGACTTAGGGTCCTTCTAGAAAAGAGCGTACCAATTCTTAAAAGGCGGCAGCGCGCTTGCGAGCCTTCTGGCAGTGCGAGTGTCAATGGGCGGCGGTATCACTTAACATCAGATGAGCCCGTCTGCCGCCTGTAACATAAAAAAAAGAAAGTACTTTTCTTTCTCTCTCAGCCGCTCTCTTAATAGAACTTAAAATCTCACTTCTTTAGTGAAGATGTCAATCGTAGCAGACAAATATATTCATTTTGTAATATTCGTTTGTTCCTTTAATAAACTATTAAAAGAACAAAATTAACCGCCATTTTGTTAAGCTCGTTACAACTCGACGCACGCCAGTGGGCCTCGTAATTATGATGTTCCTGCGCAGCATGTGTGCTTGTACATGCGAATAAAATTATTGATGTGTGAGTTGAAACACCGAGCTTTTGTTCACGATTGTTGTATGTGTGCGTGGCTTGTGGTTTCTTCTGTGTGCGTGGCGGCTCTTTTGAGTATAATAATAATTATTATATACCTTACACCCGCAGGCTGCCTTCAACCGTGCCTTGTTTTTGTTTTCCTTTTGATGTTTTAATCATATTACTCTTGACAGACTATCGACAGCTAAATATGAACTTGAAACTATGGGCACTAATTTTCCTTCTAGACATTGATTGATTTTTTTAATATATAACTGTGAGCAAGGGCACAAGGCTAATCTACCGACGCCCATGGACACTCACATTACCAGAAGGCTCCCAAGTGCTCCCAAGTAGTGGTGATGCGTGGTAAAACCTCCCTAAAAAACACTCAGTTGTGGGAAAACGGGATATAAATGAATTTTGATATCCCTTTTAACACGGCCATTGATTATTAATTTCTATTTAACCCTATTATCACTCGACCACCTCAGCCTACACAACAGCGGGGAAATGTTGTCATGCTGCACGCATATATTGGTTAATAGGGATTCTTGCACCGGCTAATTAATAAATATTTAATGTTAAAAAATATATCTAGACGAACAGACACAGAAATGTCTAATCCAACTAAGCCTGTGACAAAAAATAAGGCTGAGTGCCATATTTGCCCAGCGGAACTTCTCACGTTAAAATTTATTCCATACTATTTTATGTCAGAAAGTTACATATACCAATGGCGCTACATCCTTTTAGGTCCGTTCCTCAGATTTCTGTATATGTTCCGTGATCAATCCTAATAAACAAGTGGGTGAATATTCTGTGCCTTTCTTGTGTTTCTTTTTGGGTCTGCGCCTTATTATGTTTTTCTTCACCGTACGAGCAAGTGTTTTTTTTAAATGTTAAATGCGTTAAATGCGCACATAGAGAATTCGGGAATCTACAACCCCAGGGATGAAAGTCACTACAACGCTGCCCATAAAATAATTTCTAAGTTATTCATCAATATTCTGATATCTTTGAGATTATTGCCATACCCTGATGTTACAAGTGCTTTTCAGCTATCGACTTTTTTATAATCAATTTGCGTTTTTATCCGCTAAATTTTTTTTTTTTTTTTTAAGACAATTCACACCAATTGACCTAGTCCCATGCTAAGCTGGTGGAGCTTGTGTTATGGATACTAGGCAACGGATATACATACATATTATAGATAGATAGACATATAAATACATAATTAAACACCCAAGACCTAAGCACAACACCAAATGCTCATCGATGTTCGTTTCAGCCGGGGATCGAACCCGGGACCCATGGATTCGCAGTCAGGGGTACTAACCACTAGACCAATGAGTCGTCAAAAAATAATATAAACTTTAAAAAAAACAATATTTAATAAATCTATTTCTAATTTTAAAATTAAATTATCATTTGAAAAGCCAACGCGAGAGTGATATTGTCACAGCACTTGCGTAGCGGTTTTTAGGCATTGTTTGTGGTGGTATAAATTGATTTGCATTTGCAAAGTGTTTATTTTGTGGCCACGTCAATGTTTGTACTAAATTTAATTTTGATAAATTGTTTTCGTCAATTAAGTATCGAAGCGTTGATAAATTTATCAAAAAAACAAAATGCGTTTTATATATGGTCTACGTATAATGTAAAGAATTTAAGGGAAATCTGAGGCTAGAAGAAGATATATAGGGGCAGTGAATCACTGCCATATTTATGATTAATAGTTTGTTTCGATTGAATAGGCTCCAAAACTACTGGATTGATTTAAAAAAAAGGGTGCGTGTACGCGCGTAAGAAGTTATAAATCTTTGGCATTATTAAAAATAGTTTTTGATTGCAAGCAAATAATTAATTACAATTAAATAATCAAAGACTGGAAGATTATAGTCAATAAAGTTCAGTTTACATTTGAAAAATTAAATAAATAAATATTTATTATTATTCTCTTACATTAAGTGTAACATAAATTCTATTATTATTCGAATGTTATTTTTAAATTATGTCCATCTTCCGTGGGCAACTTCATTCTGTTAATTTTGTGTAACGGTGCGCGCGCAAAATTTCACTCTCATCAATTTTAACGCGCCTAAAGAAGTATAACTTCAAAAATTCTTTCACCATTACATTGCTACATTACGCCTGATGAATATGGGCTATACAAAAAACCAAAAAGTTAGGAATCCCTATGAAAACTTCCATAATCCAATATCGCGTGCGCTACGGAGACTGACAGTAGAGTAAAGTGATGACTACAGGTTTACGAGTATATACGTAGAAAACATCGATTATAATAAATTTAATAAAATAAATATCCTTCCGAATCCGGGACTGAACGCTACACTAATTTTATAAATCTGAACGTGCTTATCCCAAGAACAACGAAAATAAAAATTTACTATCGAATTAACTAGCCGATATTGAGGTAATACAAGAAAATAGAGTGGACACTTCATTCGATTAGGAGGTTGTCACCATGCCTTTTTCCTTATTATAGGCCGAAAAGGCCTCATTTTTAAAAGAAAAGAACTGGCAAAGGGCTCACCTGGGGGACAAGGAAACGTGTTTGTGTGTAGAAGTTATTGAAGGTGTATAGTAACTAAGTTTATTGACTGAACAATCAAAAAATATTACAATAATCATTACCAAACTCGTGATCGTGCTTTGTTTCATGTTCCTCCCAGCAATACTAACTATACAAAAAACTCAGTTTTGTATCGCACAGCCCGGACATACAATGACCAATATTTAAGCCTTGACTTGTTTAAGCTATCGCGGAATATGGTTAAACGGTGTATTAAGAATATCCATAGCGCAAAATCACCTGCATCATGAGCATACCTTCGCGTACTTACGCTCAGTTTTACACCATCACACAACACAGCCAAATTAGGTACTACATACTTAGTTAATGTATTGAATATTTTTTATTATTTGTTTCCTTTGGTAAATTTTTGCTCCTTTTTGTGGTTAAATATTGTGTTTACCTTCTCTGGCTATATTTCAGTGTAATTTTTTGTTATTCTATATAATTTTTGTTAGCTGTAGGATTACGAAATAAATAAGTAAAACACACCATCCATGTTCCAAGGAATCAATTTGACGAAACAATCTCCTTACCGACAATTACAGGACACCAGTAAAGGTAATATAAACATTAAAAATAACTTAAACCTTCTGAGAAGCAGAAAAAATACAAACAAAAGCCTCTCAAGGCGAAACAAAACGATTTAATGACCCTTGAGATCGTACGAACAGAAAAAGTTACAACTCAATCTGTTTTGTACTTACCTGGCAACTTAATTTATGGTCTTACAGTCGTACTCAGAGACGTATATTATTTATAATGGTGGATTAAAATTCCATAATATTGTGCTTATTTTGAGCAAAATTGTATGTAATGGAATTACGTAAATTATGTAAAATTTTCGGTATCCAATGTTTTTTTAATATTCAAAAACCTTATCACTCAAATATGGCAGAGATTCTCTGTCCTAAATGTTGATTTAGCCTCAGATCTAACTTAATTTTTTACCTATAAATAACAACTAATTGATTTAAGTACCTAGTCCTTACCTAATAACGGCTTTAAGTATTTACTTTCTATGTGAGATAAGTCTTTATTACAAAGCATTTATAAATGGTAATTTTTAGTTACCACAGAAATGGAGACGAGTTTTATAGAAACATTTAGTATGAAACTAAAATTTATGATTTTATATAATTTGAATTAAAATGTTATTGAGTAAAAACTTACTAATATAAACGACGGCTTCAAAGTTCAGAAACGGGCCATCATCACCATCTACTTTCCTTGATAATTAATGTACTTAAAAATCAAAGTTATTACCGTAGTAGGTAGTTATTAAATTATACATTTTATAAGTAAAGATAACGGCTGCTATCTATCTATTCAAGGGATTTATTATAAATGTAAAATGTATCCTCTTTTTTTCGTAGTTCGTTTGCCCTTTAGAGTAAAACATCAGGTATAGGAAAGTTCGTAACAAAATCCATTAATTTGTTCTATGTAGTTTTATGTGCAATGCCTTCAAATTGGATGGACTTTCTAACGTTTTTATCACTCGAATAACCTTTTTAACAAACGAACCGTTATAGACAAACATTTTAGTTCCGGTATTTTTGCAACAGCTAAAAGTGCAAACAAAAAATCTCCAAAACTAACACGGGACATGAAAACAAAATCGGTTACTGACGGTCTAAATTTGAAAAAACACGAATTGTCAAAAACTGAATAAAACCTTTTTTTAATTAGACATCAGGCCAGTAGCAAAGTTGTCACGATCCGATCTGTTTGGTTGATTGTTCGTTTTTTAAATGTTGGTTTTTGAATAATGTAAAGGAATTATAGTCTACGCCGCCATTCGTCACGGCTAGCCGTTGACGGGATGACGACGCGATTTTTTCCGCTATTAACATTTACTTAAGTAGACAAGTTCGACTGACTCTATGGCCCTGTATTTAAGAGTCACTATTGCTTGTGCTTTAATCACGTGTTGTAGATTAACATACCATAACTCGTATGCATTTTTAACGACGTTTCTCAAACTTAAATTATATTTTAAAACATCATTTTAGTTACACAAATGTTCAGGATTCTTTAAACAATTATTCAATGTCTAACAAACATTCTAAGGTGAATGTAGCAAAAAACTTGGTAATTTGGCAAAAGTCCGACAGTTCTTCCCCTTCCATCTTCCTTAGACAGATTAATGTGTTCATATATTCACACTGCTTACACACTGTATACGTGTTAATGATAATATAATTAAATAAAAATCTGCGTTTACTGCACAAGACGTTATTCAACAGAATTGGCATCTAAAGTTCTAATATGTAACTACTAAACGATTACATCAACCAATAGCGTGTATTGTTTCTCGATCTCCCTTACTCTCTCTTTCAATCTTTCTCACTATAGCTCTCTCCCACCTCTCGCTCCATGGCATTGTGCGTGATGCGACGTTAGCTCTATCTCACTCTCTCTCTCCATCTTGCTTGCTCCCTACTCTCGCTCCATTTGATTCATGCCATGTTAGCCCTTTCTCACTCTCTCTCAATCGGCCTCTCCCTTTTCTTCGACAAAAACGCTGCACATCTTCGTGATGCTAATATTATTATTATTGCGTTTCATCATTAAAATATTTACCCTCATGCGTCTAAAGAAGTTTCACTTCAAAAACACTGTTTCTTGAACGATGTACAATATTCAGCAAAGTTTGAGAGCCTCTTGCTGTATCGTTGAGTAGTGATGACTTAATTCCAATCTGCGATGGTTTCTGCATGAGGATTTTTATTTTTTAATTTGATTGTCTCGTTGATTATAATTTATGGAGCGGGATAGTTTGCTCAAGGTTTAACATCGCATACATTATGTCTTCATTATTCTACATGGTAATTGAGTTATTTTCGTTCTTGAATAATGGTCTAAGCGTCTCGACTTGTGATTTTATACGTCAACAATAATCAACGCAAAATGAATATAATTTTTTAAACAGGCGGCAAATAATAAACTGCACAAATATAAGAGTCCTTGCTCCAACGTCGATTTTGTTCCCTTTGGAGTAGAGACTCTTGGGCCGTGGGGTTCAAGTGCACAGGCACTTATTAAAGATTTATCCTGGTAGATAGTACCGGTGACCCCAGAGCTTTTTTTGCACCCCTTTTTCCAAGATGGCGGCCGGGGGACAAGCACCATAAATAAAATTGCTTCCTCTAACAAATGTTCAACAAATGTAACATTTCAATGGACTAAAAAGAGAAGAACAGCCAAGTCAATCAATAATCAAGATAGAATATTTAAGAAAGGTTTATTCTCGGTTTTTATCAAAGACTGGAAAACAATATTTGAATTATAACAACTTTTGATATAACAACTTGTATCAAAGGATGTTTATTCTATTTCAGATGACTTCTTCATCCGTATTATTATTAATCGTGAATATTCTCAAAATCCCATTCATTTACAAACAACCTCCTTATCATTTATTCATGAAATGGAATTTGTGCTGCATTAAATAAAGGATTTGGCTGAATTTGTAGTGGATTGAAAATTTACTTAAGCAAAGCTTACATTATTGCGCTCTGCTTACGTTTGAGTAACTTTTTTAGTAAATTTTGATAGAAATTAGAAGTAGCTAACTCTATAACACGAAACACGTTTTAAACAAATCGAAAGGCACCGCGTTCAGGTTCTTGTAATTGCGCATTATTTTATGGTGAATTGTACAAATATTCATAAGTAATAGAATATCAATAATAAATGATAAAGCTCGTCGTGATATAGCAGTGATATCTGTATTTAAACAGTTATAATGATATATATTTTTATGATACAGATAGATATTGTTAAGAAGAAACACAATTTACGGTTCCCGGGTTAGGGAAATTAAAGCCGCCATTTTGATACTAACCGATCCGAAATTAACACCCTTGGTTTATACACCTTCAGAGAATACCATACAAAATTTCACCTGTTATAATTGCTTACTTGTTAGTTTAGCTCAGGATCAGCGGATCATTCCCGAGCACTTTTGTACCATATTTGCAAGAATATGGTACAAAAATGTTATGGTGGTACAATCTATAGTTCTCATACTCTGTCACGCATTATGGCGTATTTATTTATATTATTTTATCACTACATCATCACATTATTATACACACGTATTTTTATAAGCTATTGGCTTTGCGTGTTGTATGTAATATTTCTGCTTTTTAGCTATTTAATTGATTGGATGATGTTTACTAGTATTGTTTTTGCTTTTTTATTCATTGCTCTTTTCGTTTCTGCTATGTAGTCCACTTTGACAGGAAGTAAATGTTATATGAAGCTCAGTTGAGCAGTTTACAAGTAAACCGGGAAAACATAAAGATACCCATAAATTATTAACGATCGCATTTCCTTTCGTAACGTTATTATTGAACTGACGCGTCTTATTCGCTATTTAGTCTACAACATCTAAATAGCGTTTTTTGTTCTATTGCTATTTTACCAAAGACATTGCCTACATGACACGACACAATGTATGAAAATAATTAATGTACAGCACAGACATTTTTGATTGTCCGTTGAGTGTACTGACAAAGGTCTACTAAGAAATAGTGCTTTTGTAAATGTGTTAATCCATAATTGTTAAATGTTGTATTGTTTTTTTCTAAAAATATACCTATTATTTTGTGTGTGATATAATGTAATAGCATTGGAGTACTCTGTAGTGGTAGCTATTTTGTTAAATAAATAAAAAGGGCTATGGAGTTGGTACTACTAAGAACCTAAGACATTAATTTTAATCTAAATGTTTATAATAAAACAGCGATTTGATTAAATTCTCAACGAAGTACATCTTAATCCCCTTTATTTATAAAAACTACATCAGTTTAATTGCAATTTAAAATACGCTTTCAATTCTGGTAAACTGTGTTTATGAAGATACTCAAGTAAAAACGGTGTAATGAGTTTTTTTTAAATAAAAAATAAATACCTTTAATTTTTTTCATAAAAACAAATGCAAACGGCAGAAGGTTCATCTGTTGTTAAATGATAACGCAGCCCATGGACACTCCATGCCAGAGAGCTCGCAAGTGCGTTGGCGGCCTTTTAATAACAACAAGTACAAGATAAATGGATATTAATAATATATAATTGGACGATGAATTATTGAATATTCAGGCACTGTGGGCAAACTGTCGGATTACACCTAGTAGCAATTCCAATTGCCTAGTTGTTCCGCACTGATTCAGATTGTTTAATTGCGGAAATTTTTAATATTATAAATTTGAATATTTTAATGGTTCTTGGCCGTAGATTGTTATCGTCACTTTATAATTATTTATTTTATAGACGACATAATTGTTTGTTTTTAAAATATGGCAGATTCCTAACGATATTTCACCTTGGAAGCAAGTGGAAGAAGTGATTCGAACGCATTATCTCAGGAATATGGGTGAAGACACTGACGCTATTAGGCCAACACTTCTCTTGTATGAATGTATGATTTAAGCAAAATAAAAAGGATTTTGAACGAACACTGTGAAATTTTAAATACTTTCAAAATGACTAAGAAAACACTTATTAATTAATAATTTTCGTAGGCAAGAGCCCAAAAACTAAAACCGCGTGAATACCTTGAAATTCAGTTCACCTAGACGGAGCTTTAATATTATCACGCGAATTAATATTCAAAAGCTCTATTAGTGACAAAGCGTTAACTAAGCACCCCGAAATTTGCATCAACCATTACCGTGTGTCATGCAAACAGTTATCACATTGAAATATTAAAGTTTTATAAAATATTTTTAGGTTTTTTTCTGTAGAAAATTGGCAGGAGGCTCACCTGATACCGCCGCCCATGGACACTCAATGCGAGAGGGCTCACGAGTGCGCTGCTGGCCTTTTAAAAATTGTATCGCTCTTTTCTTGAATGAGCCTAAATCGAATTGGTTCAGAAATACTTAAGTGGGCAGCTGATATACATCTTCTTGTTTTGGTGCCTCTCCAGTACAGGACTTTGCCGTTAGTATCGTGAAGCGTGTCTTGTCCAGATGCAGCAACTCCTTCGCAATACCCGTCCACTCCCTAATGTTGTAAAGCCATGAATATTTCCTTCTACCAACACACCGTTTACCCTGGATTTTACCCAATATAATTAATTAAAGGAGGTAGCGGTCATGGCGCAATACTTATTGTTCTGCATTTATAAAAATGATTATTAAATGAACTTTTTAGCGCTTTTAAAATTCAATTTAAAGCCATAAATAAAAAAACTTAGTCTTTTAAATGGGCAAGAAACTGTTTTAATGACATATTTCTTAGTTGGGAATCGAACCCGAATATTAATCATAACTTGTGATCAATACCCACTAAAACCTCCTCGGGTAGTTCCTACAGTACCGCGTTGCGGCTTCAAGTTCTCTCTCGCTTTAACCGGGACAACCGTCACTAATACTAGAATGTTCCTTTCTGAAACATTTTTAATACGCAGTTATGAAGAGGCCGTGGTTTTTAGTGATACGAATAGCTTATTGAATGAGCCTACAACGAAATAAAAAATACGTAATAATAACCGTGATTTTCCACCCTGTATAGTACTTATAAACTATTCGAATTTCGAACTCACTTGTAAACCGCGACAGTATACATGACAGTGATAATTAGTCGACATGATAAGCGTATGTAACCTAAACCACATTACTTAATGTTAAGTGAAGTGACTTCACTCATTAGTTCGACGTGGCGGTGTTATGTTGCTAACAAACAACTGTGTAAAGTGGTTTATTAATGCTAAATCTCTATAAAGAATTTCGATGTTACATTTAATACTAAGTAGTTACGGAAGGGATATTAAATGAAGGGATGTAAAGTTAAGATTATGATTAATTAAAACAGTATTTTGCCCATTGTATAGACTTAAGGTTTAATATTAGACTTAAGGTTTGATAGCTTTAAATTGAATTTTAAAGACTGAAAAGTTTATTTAATAATAAATTTTATGAATATAACATATGCAGGAAAGGAAAGTTGCGTACACGTGAATTTCATTATAGGACGTCAAGGCAGAATACAAAATACCATCCGTATCACCTCGACGTCCGTCGTTCCACAATTGAGCGTTTCTCAAGGCAGCTTTCACCGCGGTGGTGGTGCTATGTGGAATCAGTTGCTAACCGAAGTATTTCCGACCCAATTCGACTTAGGGTCCTTCAAGAAAAGAGCGTACCAATTTTAATTTTCTTCTCTTCCCATTATATAGTATTGCGAAGGAGTTGCTGCATCTGGACGCTTCACGATACTAACGGCAACGTCCCGTAATGGAGAGGCACCAAAAGAAGATGAATATCAGCTGGCCTCTAAAGTATTTCCGAACCAATTCGACTTAGGCTCATTCAAGAAAAGAGCGATACAATTTTTAAAAGGCCGGCAACGCACTCGCGAACCCTCTGGCATTGCGTCCATGGGCGGCGGTATCACTTAACATCAGGTGAGCTTCCTGTCCGTTTGCCCCCTGTTCTATAAGAAAACTAAAGCTTAAAAATATAAATCTCGTTAATACTTACCCTTCAGTTATCGAAATCATAATTTACTGATCGCTGTGAAGTTTATAAAGAAATTTCGAGTATATTAACAACGGCACGTCGTAAATTTGACGTACAAAGGAGAAATTAAACATTAATTTTTAATTCCTCGTTTTTATTATTCGTGCATTGTGCGCTCCCCTCAATACATTCACAGAAAAACAATGTTCATTAAAAACTTATTTGAAACTGGCCTATTTACAATTACTCGCCGGAAACCTGGCTGGTTTGTCGACATGGCACAAGAATTTTTGGGGTATTCACAAAATTGTGTGCACAAATATATCTGAAATTATATTTTGTGCTATTATTGCAAAGAAAATTTATAGACCCAAAGATTTTCAAAATATGTACCTGCCTGATCACCTACTTACTATATACACATCCTCAGTGAATAAGAACCAAAAAATCACATTTTTTATATTGAAGTGAGATTCAGGAAGGAGCTGGGCTAACTTAATTAGCCAAGACTTTACGCACAACAGACCAAATGAGCGTCTAAGTGTGTTTTATGTACAAGAAGTACATAAAAACTAGAATGCATTCCTTAGGAAATATAAATACGTAACAATTTGAACAAACCTCTCTAAAACTACAATAAAATGTATCAAGAACCAGCTTTATAATAGGCTATAAACATGAAAATTTATAATATTTTCACATTTCAAATGACTTCATAATATACGTAATTTTATTTAACAAGACAATACGCACCATCATTTATTCTACCATGAGGGTGATAATGATCTAAGCTTTTTAATTATACCAATAGACTCCGCCCGTGTTTTAATTTATATGGAAACGTCCAATCATATTACCTGGGTCGCTGGTGGGTGTCTGGTGTCAAACTGACCACGAATTAATCACTTTGTCTTCCAGAATTGTTCATAAATACATTCGATTTGACGGCTCGGTTTTGTAAAAAAATTATGATTTTATCAAAAATAGGTAGAAATTAAAAAAACACTCTTCAATGATTATCCAACATAGTGTTTCAATTTAACCTAGTAACTCTACAGCTCTATACTTTCAGCAAGTGTATGTCATATTTATATATGTGGCCCGTGTCATATATATTTATGTGTGTGTATTCAGGCACGAGGCTTTATATTAAGTATTAATAATAATAAAACCACTTTAATTCCATACTGTTAATCATATATCAAATGTGTTTAGCTATGGTTCTTTCCGTTTCTTTGTGTTCTGCATGTACCCCTTTTGGGTAAGGGCCTCCTCCTGAACTTTCCATTTGGATCAGTTCTTAGTCTCCTTTTTTATGTAACAGGAAGAAAATGGGCAGACAGCTCACCTGATGTTAAATGATACCGCGTAATCACAAGCGCGCTGCCAGCCTTTTAAGAATTGGTACGCTCTTTCCTTAAAGGACCCTAAGTCGAATTGGTTCAGGAATACATCAGTGTGTAGCTGGTGGTGGTGCGCGGCAAAATTCCCTTCGTCAAAAACTTTTTCTGTACACCTTACAAAATGGCCTGCTAATTTCCATTTCAGCTGTAACGTCGGTGATCTTAGTTTTCGAGGCTTTATACGCAGCATTAAACGTATCTTGGGAGGTGTAAAATATAATTAAAACCCATTTATAACCGAATTAAAACGCTTTCTAAAGCTTCGTCCAATTCCTAACAGTAAAGTCAAGCGTAACACTCCCAGTAGTACCCTAATATTCCATTTAAAAATTACCTATATCTAGTGTATAATTTACAGCTGCTCGGCGGATGCCTTCTCACAAATTACAATTCGAAATAACACATTCTCTCGCCGACACGACCGGCCATGGGGATTCGAAATTAACCATAATTGCTTAATTCTGAGCGTATGTTGTTTGCTCAGAGCGCCACGAAGATCTACGCGAGACGGCTATACAAAGGCAGAGGGAGGGAAAGGGACGAGAGATGCGCTCGCGCAACCCGCAGGTACATGAACGCGTGAAGGGTTTGAAAGTGGCATCATTATAGACCGTTTTTATATGGGTAATGATGTGGATGATGAAAAAGTGATCTATCGCGTTATTTTTAAGATTTTTATTGTTAAATTTATCATTAAAGTAATATGGTTACGTCTGTGAAGAATTTAACTACACGTGGTTATTCTGTAATTATTTTTTTTAATAAAGTTAGAATTTGTACTAACCAAAATTAAAGGCTTAAAAAAATAGTAATAAATCAGTGGCGCTACAATCTTTTTAGTTTTGGGCCTCACATTTCTGTATCTGTTTCATAATCATTTGTCAATCTAATAGGCAAGTAGGTGATCAGCTTCCTGTGCCAAACACCATCGGCTTTTTGGGTAAAAGCAAGCCGGTTCCCTCACTATGTTTTCCGTTCGTTCGAACGAATGTTATATGAGCACATAGAAATAAATACCATTGGTGCACAGCCGGGGATCTAACCTACGACCTTAGGGAAGAGAGTCGCACGTAGCGCTTCATGCTATCTAATTACATTTTTGTCATTCGATTCATCAATCAATAGTAAAAAAATATATTTTAACAATTTACAATTATAACTCTAATTTTATAAAGAAGCATAGGCTAAACTAGTTTCAACAAAAAAATATATCAATACTGTAAAGTTAGCAAACGCCAAACATCTTCAAAGAACTTTTTAAATATTACATTTTATCTAAATACTGAGGGTATTTGGTGAATGCACACAGGAACATGTAACACAAGTAGATTCTTAGTTTAAATGTAATCTCATATATCATTGTAATATTTTTGAGATGAAATATCTAAACATTATATATTTTATTTATATATAGCTGGAGGCCTGATGTTAAGTGATACATATATAACATAGACTCGCAAGTGCAATGCCGGCCTTTTAGAAATCGGTACGCACTTTTCTTCAAGGACCCTAAGTCGAATTCCGCCGGAAATACCTAATAATAGTGCAATATAAGTATATTTTTCCTTTCTTTCACTTGATTTCTAGAATGCTTTCTGTATTTTCAAATTAATACTGATTGCCTCATTTAAAGTTATAGCAAACAAATGTTAAACACGACCACCAACACATTTAACTCTGCAAAACTTGAACGTCCTCAAACTAGCACAGAATGTTAAACGATAAGAAAACTCAGTTTTGGATCTCGACTCGGAACTGTTTGTTCAATATGGATTTTAAGATTTTTCTACGTTCAAGTGTATCAGATGGGTTGGTCAAGTAATATTATTCATAAACGCCTTTCATTATTTTTAAGTAGTTTTAAGTAATAAGTTTTTGTTCCCAGGGTGGATATTAAAAAAAAAAATATTATGGAATATAAGACACAGGTATCACTTATTCCACGTCATTAAATTTGAATCGGTAGACATCCCTACTCATCGGCAAAGAAGACAGAGGGTGTAGGCCAAAAGAAAAAGCCGGCGTAAAATTCTCGGTACTCTTTTAAAATAGCAAATCATCATACAAAATGACTATGTCAAACAATACTTATTTGAGAACAAATATCGAAAATTAATTAGTAGCCTGTCTAGCACTAGACCCAGGCCCCTTTATCAACTAAATAATCGTTAACTTTATAGTAAGCCTTTTTACACAGCCTTTCTTTAATACATTTCTTTTATTAAAAGGCAGAGGTAAAAGAGCCTCTGGGATTTTATTAAAGAAAGGTATCCCTATTCCCAAAAAAGAATTACCAACTTTAGATAGTCTAGTACGGATAATTAAGAGAACCTTATTGAACTTGCATACAACAACTGTGGTATTGCTGTTATATTTACAAACGATTGTTTAGCTACTTTGGATATATTGCCAGGATAGATTTTTACATTCTCGACTAGCTGGTAATGGTAGGTGTAATGGTAGTAGTGATGGTAGGAGAATTCGTGGTCGGAACCCGATGGTCTGAACAAATGAAGACAATTGTATCTCGACATCCCTAATGCACTGAGACAAGTTAGAGTGATGTGGAGACAGCAAGTTGACGTATCGGTTAGGGCTTTCCAAGACAGGCACCTTCAGTAATGAAAACTACGGAGAAGAAGAGAAGATACCTACACTATTTTGTAAGTGTTCTGAAGAGTTGTTTGGGTTGACCTCGTTTCATCACCGTATGACCTGTATCAACTAATCATTTCAATCACCTTGATGGCTAGAAGTCTTCCACAGTCACAAGACACTTTCGTTTGCTAGCGAACTGTGGAATTGACTTCCGGTGGGGTCTTCCCTGAGAGATACGACATCCAATTGTTCAAAGTATGAGTATACTCCTTCTTTAACGCACCACGCAAAACGCCGGCAACGCACTCACTGAAAATGGGTTTCCATTGGCTGCGATGACTGCCGTTTTTGGGCGGCCCATAGGCTGGTTTGTCCCATATATTTTTTTTTTTTAATATTCACTGAGGCATATCGCCGCTTGGACGCTAAAGGTACCAAGAGACAATTTTGAAAGTTTTACTGACAAACTATGTTTTGTTTCAGATATCACCCTGGATGAAGTCATTAAAAAGGTTTGTGCAAATTGTTACGAAAATTTGTTTATTGCTAAAAATATTACCGAAGAATTTATGAGCGTAAAATAAGCAAGGCGAGACCGTAAAATTTTACGTTTTATCACACTTTATTTCTACCTCGGGGTAATAAATTTCACGTTAACATTCCCATATTTGCAAGTAATAAAAATATGGTTTTTGTTTGAGCGTCATTACGGGAAGATGAAAGGTATTTACGACATGATACTTTCATTTAATGGCTCAATCGTAAATGATCGCATTGTAGGTCCTGAATCGGAAATTACAGCATATTACTGTATAATTACCATGACTAATATAAACCTTTATTCAGATAAACCATCGACATAAATTATGAAAATGTTATTTTGTCTACAGTACATTTGCCTCTTTCTTTGAAATTTAATCGTATCAAAGGTTGAGCAGTATCAAACTCTTTATTCATATAGGTAAACAAGTACACTTATGAACGTCAGAAAAGAAGTTAAATTAATTGTAAATTTACCAAGTTACATAGATACGTCTCTCAAATACATTAGTTACCGTTTAAAAAATCTGTCACTGGACGGAATTGTTTATGCAATATTTAAAAGGGAACTAATTTTAATATACGAGAAGTTATTATGATCAGTATAAAAAAAGAATGGGCAGTTATTTTTGCTATAATTGCTGGGTAAATTTGTGCTACAGTAAACGAAAAATAGACGTAAAAAAACAATTGGCTAGGTATTTCGTCTTACAATGTCAGGACTGAATATACGTAAGCAGACTAGTAAACAAATGTCTGGTAAAAATTATGGAATGGGCAGTTCGGCAGTTTTAGGTTAGGTTTAGGATGGCCGACTCGTAACTGCCCATTAAACTGCTCAGTATTTATTATATGATCCATTTTATAATTTTTACGGCTCATTTTTGTATGGGATTTCAAACAAAACAATAATATTGGAAGTCTTAAAAAAAACCAGCACTACAACCTCTTTCGGCCTGGCCTCAGATTTCTGAATCGGTTTCATGATCATTTTTCAATCTAATAGACAAGTGATCCGCCTCCTGTGCCTCACACGCCGTCGACTTTTTGGGTCTAAGACGGGTCGGTGTCCTCACGATGTTTTCCTTCACCGTTCAAGCGAATGTTAAATGCGCACATAGAAAGAAAGTCCATTGGTGCACAGCCGGGGATCAGACCTACGACCTCAGGGATGAGAGTCGCAAGCTGAAGCCACTAGGCCAACACTGCTCACACACACATTGGAAGTCTTACCTTTCTTTTAATTGTTGCCTAATATAACTTACGAATATAGAAGATGCCGTAATGTTCCGATCTGTTGATCCTCAAGGTGCAATTAATTTCCTTTTGACATCGCATTCACAGAAGACAAGTGAATTGAAGTTTTGTTTCAGCGTAACGGACACAAATTTCCGTTTCGTATAATTCACATTGCGTTTCAATTGTGAGAAATGAGAATATATTGTGATGCTCCGACTTTTCGAGTATGATTTGTGGATATCTCGTCACATTGTATGAATACGATAATTTATTACATTGAACATAAAAAAAATTTTAATTCCACAATTTGACTGGTTTTAGTGATTTTTATCTAACAGGAGGCTCAACTGATGTTAAGTTATACCGCTGCCCTTGGATACTCATGTTGTCAGAAGCCTCGCAAGCGCGTTGCCGGCCTTTTTAGGAATGGTACAGTCCACGTCTTTGTTTGTATTTTTATTAAAATTTCATTAAATTTACTATTTAAATTTCATTAAATTCACTATTTAAATTTCATTAAATTCACTATTTAAATTTCATTTATGATTATGATAACAGCAGTTTTTGCTGCATACCAACACCATGTGGAACCAGCTGCCCACTAAAGTATTTCCGAACCAATTCAACTTAGGGTTCTTCAAGAAAAGCGCGTAACAATTCGTAAAATGCCGGCAGTGCGCTTGCGAGCCTTCTGGCAATATGAGTCCATGTTTCACTGAACATCATACATAAAAAAACAAAAAGAAATTCTATGTAAACAGAAAATTATAAAAAAATATTACTTTTGAAAGCTAGAACTTATATTGATACTGAAAATTTAGTTAAAAGTTTGCTTATTTGAATTTCACAGGAATGTAATTTTTTTTAATGTTTTTAATATCAGTATAACTATCAAGCGTTTTATTTTGAATTTATGAAATATATAAACACGGCAGCAAGGGCCAGCATTATTCCTTATTAGATCTCTTCCAAGCAATCCGTGCAAAAAAAAACATAGGCGAAATATCGTAAAAATACTAAAAGTTATATTCATCACTAACCAAAATTTTTCGCATAAATCATATTTCCCACGCAGTTGCGTAAAGTGTAAACAATGTAAGGGGTAATAAATAGAAGAATTCCAGAATGATCGTCCGACACGCTAACGACTGTTGTAAACAAGCTCAAGTGATGTACAATCAAAGTTTCTCTGCATATTTCTTGGAGTATTTCGGAAATTGCGAACGAACCGTTACCCGGGAGTTTCAACCCCTTTATTCAGTTTAATCTGTCCTATAATTTGTTCTTATAACGTTGATTGAGCATGAGACCCACTCAATCCCTTTTCACTCTGTCACTTATTCTTAATGGCTGTTTAATTTTCTGAAACTCTCATAAAATACTTTTAAAGAATAATACTAAAGAATTCTATTCAGTTTAAAAATCTAATGAAAAATATGCTGAAGAATTAATTCAAAAAAACTTTGTTTTTAAACAGATGACATTCGCGCTCAGAACTAAATCACATAATTAAGTGGATACTCTTTCCGGGAATCCATAGACAAATGCCAAATAAATCCACCAAGATCTGTCAACGGTTCGACGAAAACGTATTCTAAATTCAAAAGTTTGTGTATGGAACGTTTATTAACTGCCAAGCGGACATGCTAAAACAGATGTTCTGTCTTCACTTGACGGATAGGTCAGGCGAGGTCGGACGCCATCTTGCGAGATTCCCGCCAATCGGCGCGTCCCCGGGGTGCCTGTCAACGGAGCGAGCGAAACAATTACCGGGATCGTGACTTTGTGTATACGGCGGGTTAGCTGCAATCTGAGATGACTTTTTAAAAATCCCTCTGGAACTTCTAAAATTTTGAGGGTTTCTTTAGTGCTTTAGCGGCGATGTCGGTGATTGGTGTGTCCCTTAAGGGATATCGTGGCGGGGAACTTGTAGCTTATTAGTAGGGAATTTCCTTGATGACTTTGTGGGCGATACAAGAAATGGAAAAAAGATTTGATAGCATAGATTTTAATGATGCGTTGTTATTTTGAATCTATTGTGGTGTATATATTTTTGGTAAAAACTGTATTATCACTACATAGTATAAAACAAAGTCGCTTTCTCTGTCCCTATATCCCTATGTATGCTTAAATCTTTAAAACTACGCAACGGATTTTGATGCGGTTTTTTTCAAATAGATAGAGTGATTGAAGAGGAAGGTTTATATGTATAATAACATCCAATAAATAGTGGAGAAATACTGTTATTTTTGAGGTTTCTAATGTGATGTAAATAAAGACATTTGTTCCGCTTACATTGCAAACTCAGGCTGATCCCTACGAGATTTATCAACATAATGTACTAAGTATTGTACACATTGAAAAGGTCTATTTAGTATCAGCATTGCACCCGTGCGAGGCCGGGGCGGGTCGCTAGTGTAATTCATGATTTTTTTTTTGACTAAAAATGTATAGGCCCTAGTTCGAACGCACGTCTTAGTTAGGATTATCTTTTAATTTTTCCAGCTCCACATTATCAGCTAAATCATCAAAACCGTTGGCCGCTCTCCTATAATTACAGCGTGATCTGATCTTCATAACAACAGAATTGCAGTATACATTTAACTAGCGGTCTTTCAATCTAAATGCACCTGTTTGGGTTCGCCCGGTATAATGAAGACATTTCGGTTCCTCCGCAGGTGTGTGACTTCCAGTCCGAGACCCAAAATCGACGGCTCATTATGTTGTTTAATTCATTATGCGCTTTGTTTTCTTCAATCGTTTTTTATCTGTCCCGCGAATAAGTTTATTGTCTCTACCACAATTTATTGTTGAACGGGCCTAAATAAATCGTGTCCTGACTTTAACATATGTAGGTAATTAAGCTGTTAAGTTTTTCAAATGTTATATGACTATCTTTGTTCGAGTTTTATTCCTTGATTGTGTTTTTTCGAAGGCACAAGTGGTGATCGTTTTGCGTTCCTATCTCGATTACAAAGTTACGGTATTCGATTTACAGTTGAGGATTGGAATCGAACGTGTGTCGTTGAAAATTTTGAATCGAAGTATCACTGCGGCTGGGTTCATTTTCGTTCAGCTTAACACTTTCTAGGAATGGCCTATATTAACGCCTTTAAGATAATGCGAGGCTACGTTTAAAGCTATTCTATTTTACGGGAGATTCAACTTTATTTAGAAGGCCGTATGTATTATTTTCCGTTGAATTAAATTGGATTAAAATAAAAATTCAACGGTTCCTGATTAGATGATTATCAAAGTAGTTGCATTTGAGAACGATTACATTTTATATGGTAATTGAATTGTAATATAAGCGTTGGCTTTCTAGTTCATTATTATTACTTACAGAATGATCCAGATGAAATCTTCGAAATGAATTATTAGGGAACTAATTGGTCATTAAATCAATAACGAAGCTTGCTTAAAATTTATATTTTAAATTAATAATAGAATTTAATCTTAACTGTTCTATCATTTATATATTGATATTACAAATTTACTCCTCTTTTCGCCCTATAGATACGTGTTTTTGTTTGAATTGTTCTAATATTGTTTTGTTGTTACATTTGGTTACATAAGTATTAATGTTTTCTGTAAATGTATCAACATAATAATTTAGTTATCTGCTGCATTGTTTTTTATAACACCATGCGCCTATTTTATTTTATTCTAGGTAGGTACATGGTCTTCACATATCAATGTAATCAAAGTATACAAAATGTTGTGAAAATAATTTAAAAGAGTAGGTAGGTAGTTCTATACACATTTTTCTCCATACCTACCTTTTGGAATAACTAGCCCCTAACTTTGATTTGTAAAAAAATTTCTTTGAGATTTTCGACTTTCAAAAGTGCCTTTTAAATAGGCCTAGTCGAGATAAATGATTTGACCTTGACTTTAAAAATTGATAACAGTGTGTGTTTTGTATCCGTTAGGGTTACATATTCTTAAAAATATACAAATGTTTTAACTTAGAGATAAATCATAATAAGAGTTAATATATAAACTTTCTAGTCTATGAGCTCTAAACAGGAGATTAAAATCAAAACTGCACGAAATATCCCATATTGAAAGTAAAAAAAACAGACAATAGACGCGGCAGATGCACCCAAGGACTGCACAATTAATTTCTTATATAAAATAACATCTCTATCCCGAGGAAACCATTTCTCCGAATTTGACGTGTTATAAATTTGTTTTTTTTTTCGGACGCCATATGCTTGTGATGTTTTATTCAATTCTTGGACCACTTGTTTTAAGGTTTGTGGTTTACGTACAGCTGGTTTGGACAGGAATAGATTACGCGTCGGTGTTACTCAGATACATTCTTATAAAACTTTATGATTTTCCTTCTGCTAAATTTGTACTATGAGTATGTAGAATGAATTAAACACCTTTTTAATTTTTTGCGTGTTGTTTCAACGAGAATGTAAGTGCGTGCTCCTGTTTCACCATGCCTACTGCTGATAGAGGACAAATCTTTGTTTTTATTTTTTTTATTATTATTAATTGGCTATTAATTACTTAAGATGTCACGCGGAAAACGTTGTAATGGTTGCAGGTCCTTACAAACTTTTTGTAAAATAAAAAACTTGGCTGTTAAAAAGAGTGGCGGAGAGTTTATTGCCAGTTCTTCTCGTCCGTTCTACGCCCTTGATTTGAGATCTGGCAGTAAATGTGAAATTAGAAGCATTTAGCATTTAATTATTTAGCATTATTTTAAATTCAGGTATTTTTTTAAAAATAAATAGTAGGTATTGACTATAGTATATAGAAGAAGAGTAACGGACTTTTTATTATTTTTTAAATATATCTGTTCGCCATTTTATGACAGTCTACAGTAAAAGAAATACAGACTGTCTAAATTATATTAAAATTATATACCTTTTGCGACTTAACAGCAGTGTTCATTTCAAACTTAAAGGCCGGAAACGGACTCGCGAGCTCTCTGCTATTAAGAGGGTTAATGGGCGGCGGTATCATATCAGGTCAGCCTCCTGCCGGTTTCTATAAAAACCCAATAATTTAAAAATCTGTATTTAGTTGGATATATTTATATATATATAATTGTCTAAGAAATTTAACTTAATAAATTGTTAAATTTTGATAATTTTAACGAAAACAATCAAGACCAACCGTTGTAAACACTACTACAGGTAAAACTTAATACAAGTTTTAGATTAAAATAAAACTTAAATATTTGTTTATATCATATAAAACAGTCAAACGTCAAAAACTTCGCAGAGCTTCGAGCTTTTAAAGTCTTGAAATCTCAAGTTGATTATTGAATAATCTTGATTTTTCTTTAATATCACTCATGCGAGAAGGGCTTGTCAAAGACAAAAGCCTTTTTACATATTTTCAATAAATATTTGCGGTAATAAAGCCGAATAAAGCGAACCTAATTTAATATCACCACACATTTAATTAAATATTGGATAAATTCATGTCAATTACTCTTAATTACACAAATTACGCATGTTATAATATTTTATTGACAATTTATCATTAATATTAATTATTGAATTTATTATATGCATATTAAAATGTGCAGTCCATTTAAATGTATGTAATGTATGTTGATTCTTTTTACTTAAACACTAAATTGTTTATTTTAATAAATTCTATACATTACACATTGAAATAAATAACTAACCTTAACATAAACTAAAATATATTATCAAAAGCTTGAATTGCTAGACTAATTCTTTGTCCGAGGTAGCTTCCAGATCTTCGGTCTCCTGTGATGTCGACTAACCTTTTTGTTAATTCTTTATTTAATATATAATTATAGTTTTACTATCATGCTCAATTATATAGTTAAATGTTTCTCTTGGTTATATATAAATAAATCAATGGCGATACAACCTTTTAAGACTGGGCCTCAGATTTCTGTATCTGTTTCATGATTACTTGTCAATCTAAGACGCAAGGAGATGACCAGCCTCCTGTGCCTGACACACGCCGTTGACTTTTTGGGTCTCGGCAAGCGGATTTCCTCACGATGTTTACCTTCACCGTTTGAGCGAATGTTAAATGCGCACATAGAAAGAAAGTTCATTGGTGCACAGCGGGGATCAAACCTACGAACAGGAGTGCACGCTGAAGCCACTAGGCCAACATTATCTAACATATAAAATTCTCGTGTCGCGGTGTTTGTGGTTAAACTCCTCCGAAACGGCTCGACCGATTCTCATGAAATTTTGTATGTCTGAGAATCGGACATCTATTTTTCATCCCCCTAAATGTTAAGGGTAGTCCACCCCTAAATATTTTTTTTTAAATTTTTAGATATTTTTTTCTATTTTTATTTTTTTATGATACAGTATTAAAAAATACATACAACCCGTAACTTTCCCCCTCTACGATCAACCCCTTTTTTTATTATAAATGATATACATGGCAAAACGACGTTTGCCCGGTCAGCTAGTTTTATATATATTTAATATAATATTTAAGTGCTTATAATTATTTTTATTTAGTAAGCTCTCAGTAAAAAGAAGTGTTGATATCACGTCATTACAAAAGGCCACTTGTTGACTATCAAGAAAACAATGAAACAGAAACAATATACCGAGACACTTTTTGGGTTGGTTTGGGTAAAGCCACTAGGCCAACACTGCTCTCTCAAAAATTAAATACATTATAAATACATTTATTTCATAGAAAATTACAAATCTAAAACGAAAGAATCGTTTAAAATTGATCAGTGAAGTAGTCAAATAAAATTAAAAAGTTCAAAACTAATTTTCGTTATTATACATTGTTTAATGAAGCGTATTAACACTAAAGGGACAGATGGTCAAATCTACCCGACTGATCGATTAAAGAAATCCCTATTCACATCAAATCAACAAATAGGGACGGTTGACAAAGGTATAGGCGAACTTGCCACAATAAAGCGATTTGTGCGTGTAAATTTTTATAGAATTCGTTTGGGGTCATTGTGATCCGAATGTGACTGGGATGTTACGGAATGGAGGAATGTAATGGTCATATTATTATTATGTTACAAATGTCTTGTCATTTTTGACGTTGCAACTATAGGAATAGTTAGGAAATAAAGATGTTTTTCCTTGAAGTATATATCTAATATATAAAATTCTCGTGTCACAATGTTCGTTCCCATACTCCGAAACGGCTGGACCTATTCTTATGAAATTTTGTATGCATATACAGTATGTCTAAGAATCGGCTACAATCTATCTTTCAAACCCCTAAGTGATAAGGGGTGTTCACATCAATTTTTTTTTTTAAATTTTTAGACAATGAGATGAATGATGATACAGCATACAAAAATACATACAACCACTAATTTTCAATACTCATCATCAACCCCTATTTTTATTAATGAAGATAGTTATTTTTATTGAACTAAAAATTTGTTCCTAGAAATAATACGAGTACCAAACTTACATACATATTATATATGGTTTATATACATATAAACCATAATACATGGTTGTATGGTGCCTCTCGGACTGCTAAAAGTTGCTAGTCCGGCTCCGAAATCTGTATTTATTCTTTGCCTTTAACCAATTACTTCCTGTGACTAGACCACGTAAGATTCATAGTCGAGGCGTGAAGTAGATTTCTTAAATGCTTTACTGGTTAACCAAATCAAAGTAAATTTAAGTACAACATAACACTTGAAATGTTATTTCGAATGAAAAATCTCTTGTATATTACACTTATTGCCAACTAATTGAGAAAAAATTTGAATACAAAAATAGACAAGCATTTTCTTTATAATAAGAAGCAAACATACTTAGCTTAATTTATATGTCTTAGCATATTTTAAATATTTCTATCATAGTTAACTAGTAAGTTATTATATTATAATACAATAAGTATGATATGTCCCAAAACAAGCTGTGTATTTATATGTAGAATAAAATAGCATCGAATAATCTCGCAGTAATATTTTCATTATTATTACCTGTAAACGCTATTTCCCTATTGTTCGCTGCCTCTAAATTACCTAATAAACATCACAGAACAGCTCAGCATCAGAGCAATTTATGCACAATTTACACACCAATACACAAAATAACGGACAGAACATTCGTGTCACAGATAACTTAAGTATTTTTACGATGATAGTTAACTTTAACGACACCAAGTCCTGTGGGGAGGTTTATATATAGAGTATTCAGTGCAGCGAAATTCACTTGTCGTTCTTAGAACTAGAAATCAGTATTGACAGTTAACGACTGACATGTAATGACTAGCCTATAAAACTCATCGTCATGCATGTCAAGTTGGCGCGAAAAAAGAAACAAATAACAAATGTCAATTGTCATAGTTTTTTGTTTGTAGTAGTCTGTGATGTGTTCAGTTCGACAAACGCCGCCAAAATAAAAATTTTAAAAACAAAGGTTAAAATAATCGAAACACAAAGCAATGTCGGCAGAACCTCATCATCAGGTCCTGACTTATTTATATCACTTGCCTAGAAAGACAGTATTTTTAATACCGCTGGAAGTCTTTGGGTAACTGGAAACACACCAAAAAGATTGGTTGAAAAGATCCAATATCAGTAATCAAAGTCGAAGCAAAGCTTATTTAAATTAACTTTTTACTTTATTGGGTTATACCTCGAAGACCCGGCGAACTCGGGAAGTCCTTTTAAAGTGAAATATTAAAATCTAAAAATGATTCGTACTTTTAAACTAAGTACACGTAGCTATATAAACTAACATAAAATGACTAAAATAAAATTAATGTTATGCTGTTTTTGGTTGTGTTTTATAGCGAATTTCTTCTACTATAATTTACCTATATTACCTATATCATGAAAAACCAAGGTTTAGTTAGATATCTGAACAATATAATAGGCATTAATTAATAAAGTTTCTTATTTACCAGGCACGGCATCTCTTTCATACTTTCAAACCGACTTGTTTGTACTTTTTTGCCTCCGTCACAGCTCCTACGAGTGTGCAGTGTGCACCGATGTCAAATAATTCGTATTGGCATTGAAAATTAAAAAACTAAAAATAAGCCTCTTATGATCAATCTGTCACATACCTACATAATATTAAAAAAAAGTGCGTGCGTACAAAGTAAGAAGAAACTTCTTTGGGAAACTATTTTTTAAGTCTTGTTCATATAATAACGGCACCGTTTTTCTAGAAAACCTAAGCTTTAGAGGAAGAGAAAAAGGAAGATAAGTTAGGGATTTAATAAATTTAATTGTCATTAAAATATTAACTGTCGAAAATTAATACAATTTTTTATTTATTTATTTCTTCGATAATTAAAACACGAGGCATTTTAATTTACAATTCGTCATTTGAGATTTCAATAAATTATATTGCATACAATATAAAATATGTATTACTAATATTTCATAACACGAATTTTTAATTTTAA
Source organism: Pieris napi (assembly GCF_905475465.1). NCBI lineage: Eukaryota > Metazoa > Arthropoda > Insecta > Lepidoptera > Pieridae > Pieris > Pieris napi. The sequence continues at coordinate 1,845,543 of NC_062245.1, forward strand.
AAATAGAATTTCTATAAGGTAATTCACCCTTCTCACTCTCTCTCAATGGGTCTAAAAAATTACCTTAATGCGCCTAAAGAAGTTTCCACTTCGATAAACTAATTAACATCTTATCAATTCCAAAGAATATAAATAATAAATATTGGGATTCTATTTTTTTTAAGGAATACACTCGTCAGACTCAAAACATCTTCTGTATTAAAAATAAAAAGATAGCGAACCATCTGACGTGCAAGTCATCACGACAAGTGGGATAAACAAATTTTACGACCCAAAAAGGTTTTACTATTCATTTTTTCTGACAATCGTAAACTATTGTTTGGATGACATATGCTAGGCGCCGCTTTAGGCCTAAAACAACAAAATTTAGCGCCACGTTTATGTTCTGTATCAAGTGCTTTTGTTGAACTGTTAGAAAATAAAGAAGCTTTTGCTCTTTGAAGATTTGTACAGTTTATTTATAGAAAGTTGTATAAGTTTTATTCATTTAAATTTCGAATTGTTTGTACTTTAAGAAGGAATATTTGATTGAGTAGGGATGCCTTCAAATTTAATGACGTGGAATAAGTGATACATGTATCTTATGTTCCATAATAAACATATTTTTATTTTTATTGACCTGATAACGTCTTTAAAATCGTTTTAGTCGGGTGACATGTTCAGAAACTTGTGTCACACCAAAACCTCACGAGCGCGATCGCAGGTATAACGAGAGAGAGACGGACCGATCTCCCGTCTCATCTCGAGCGCTGCCAGTCATTCCGTGAATGTATGAAGAAAAATATATATCATAGTCGAATAAGTAAACTTGTCATTTTACACCCGAAATTTATCATCAAAAGTGTGAATAAAACGATAGATGTAATTTAAAATTTGAAAAAATTGTTATCTTCATTAATTCCTTACTTCCCAAAAACTTATATCACCAATAAGACGTTATCACGTAAACATCTCGATCGTAAACCTACTTTACAAACAACCAATATTTTTTTATTATAATTTTGACTTTGTTTCATCCAAATTACTTGTAAGGTATTTTGTTGAAAACTAACATAGGCGCGAAAGTAAACGCTTATATTAGTATAATAAACAAATGACGTCTGGTATTACCTACTCTACTATTTCTCTGTAAAATCTTAGATATATAGTAAACAATTAAGTGGGTTTCAAATAATTATAACATCATCTCCTAACCTATAAGCGTTTTATAACAATTCCGTAAAATGGAATCGTTGTAATAAACGAATATATATACGAATAAACGTAACATTTACGGAAATGTCAAATATGTTTTTGACGTACAAAAGTCACACTTAGCGCTAAGTATCGACTCAGTTTAACTCCTATTAGGAGTAAAATCCGCTACAAGTTAGGTTACAACGTGCAGATAATCCCTAATGCTGCTAATGCTTAGTGCGGACAAGAACAAATAGATTCGCCTCTCGAAGGTAAGCTTGTTATCAAAGCTTAAACGTTACAGTTAACAGCGACAGTTCAAGTTAAGTCGCAAAGTCATTACGCTTCCTAGTACGTTACTTGAAACTAAGCCAAACGTAAATGGTTAATTAGTGTATATCATTTTGTATGGTTTATTATAATACGCGAATATCATATAGACACAGTAAAGATTCAAACAGGTTTTATTTCTTTTAACCAGTCCCAAAGTAGTTAAGAAGTAAAAGTAAAAAAAAAACTTTCATGAGCAAATCGGGGCGTATATTAGTTTCAGGTTTACTGATTTTCTCTGTAAGCATTCAAATGATAAAATGGACATACGCTACGGAGGGATTCAAGTCTCATTGCAACCGAGCTCTCGACTGGAATCATCAAAATGGACGCCCAAAGCAGACCTGGCAACGAAGTATCATTGCAGAGGCGGAAGAAGCTCAATTGACGTGGAGTGAAATTAAAAGAGCCGCCCAGTACCGATCAGGCTGGTATTCAATTCTGGATGTAGCTGTTGAATGATGAATGAAATAGAAAATAAATCTAAAGCGTTAATATTATTATCACTGTATACAATATATTAAAATCAACACCTAAAGCGATTTTTTAAAAACTCATCGACGCGTTAATCCTCTACTAATTTACTGGATCATCAATCATTTGGAAAAAAGTAAACCATATGCCGAAACCTTTACAAATCTTTACCTGAACGGAGACTAAGAAAAAATTCTAACAAAAAAAGCTGACAATACAGTAACTATGATATCTCTATCTATGGCCTACAAATCGATATACAGGGTGTACTAAAAGGGACAGGCACCGGTCTTTACTATAGGAGGTTACTCGAGCATATCTTGTTTCGTTTTAAATATATTTAACAGACAACAAAATACATATAAATTACACAAATTAGACTTATTATTCTGTGACTTGTGTTGTGAAGTCCCGTAATTAATGGGCCATATAAACCTGCGTGTGTTTGGAAAGGAAAGCACATAGAAACAATTTATTTTTCCGAGAATGGAGTCGAGCTTATAACCAAGCCGAAGAGTCGCGGTAAGAAACGATTACAGGCGTTTAGTAGAAAATATACAAGAGCAAATATTTCGTATTAGAAGTTCATGTTAGAGACAGACTTAAAGTGTACTTCAAGATAAAACATTATATGTATAACAATAATGGGATTTATACGAAATCACGTACACAATTTTGCCCCTTATTTTAATAACACTCTGTATTCTTGCGTTCTGAGAAAACCCGGAGAATTTGTTGCAAATAATTCTGAGCGAGGATTTAATAATGTGTGGACATTATTATATTCTGTTGGCGGACAAAAAATTCTATCTTTTTGCGTTAACAAGTAGCTTGTTTGTCTAGTTTCAATAAAACCGCTGTCATTAAACGAAAACTTAACATTTAAACTTATATTTCTTATCAATATTTACGAACTGTTTAAATCGTTACGTATTTGAAGATGAACTTCTTTAATCTCCTTTAGCAGCTATATATTGCCGAAAGTATCTACTCCTTTGAACCTGTCTGTAATATTCCTATTTTCTATAGTTGTAAGTTAATAAATTGATTAAGGGTAGAGTATTTTGTTTTCGATTTGATTATGTTCTTTGTTTTCCTTTTATTTTTGTTATATATGGGCTCCATCCTTGTAGTTAGTAGTTCTTGCACTCTGAGTACCATTTGCAGCTGATACATTTATTTCGTTGTGTATAAAACCAATAAAAAATATATATATTATAGTTGTCTATTGTTTGCAATTACAAGGCCTCTTCTGACCCTCGAACATTAAATTCAAGCAGGAACACAGCATCATACACCTTTTATCTATCAATAAGGAACTAAACGATATTTGTGGATAGACGGTGGTTAATGAGTTCTAAATACTTATGGAGAATTTAAATTTAAGTTTCAGAACAAGTAGCCAGCAGTATATTGTAGAAAAAATATTTACTTAGTAATTAAATCACATTATTATGTGCACCCAATGACTTGGGTTCGTAGCCTTTGACTGATATTGTATCTATAGCTTCAAGTTCGTTCGGCGAATCGATGGCCAGCTTTTAAATAAATTATTAAGATTGCTATTGTTATTATTATTTTCACGCTTGAATTGACACAGACACGATATCATTATACCAAATTATAATTTATTTTATCACCGTTTGGCAACGCCCCATTGACTGGGTATCTTCAAAATTCTTGCATTCAAAATAAGCCAGAAGACGTTATCTCTACCTCAAGGGTAAACTTGACAACTTATTTCCGTCTAAATTTTATTTAGGGTTGTGAAAAATATTTTGCATTGCACATCTGACTTTAGTAGGTACTACAAATAAATATTAGTTACATAAATGCGATGACAGGTAAACCAAATTTATTTTATGTATCAAGTATATCAAGTCAAGATTTCTTACAGCTATTAAAAATATTGATTTTCCTTACAACTTGTTATTAAATGTTCATTCTATTTGCGGTAACAATACGGCGAAGACAAACATCGTGAGGAAACAGATTACTAGATCTTTATATATATAATTCTTCTGTGAGTGTGTATGTCACTGAACTTCTCTCAAACGACTGGACCGATTTTGATGAAATTTTTTGTTTGTGTTCAAGGGGATCTGGGAATGGTTTAGATTCACAAATCAGCCCGCCCGATGGCGCTGCAGTCGGTAGGACTTTGCTTTACTAATTGCTTGAAATATCATGCAGGACAACGTCTGTCGGGTCCACTAGTTAATTTATAAAATTGTTATAGTGACATCCCTTATCGCTTGCGCATGAAGTGTGAACGCCGAACGGCTACAACGGCAAAACAAATATTTTTATCGGCTGGGCTTCTAGGAATATAGATTCTTATCCTTTAGAGGTTTTAACGATACCTGTATTTTTTTTAATTCGACACTTGTCAAGATATAATAATAGATGACTACTGATGTCTTCTTTGGTCTGCCGCCTTGACCTACGGTGATGAAACGGCCAGTTGCATAGTGGTAGGTCTCTCGGAATTGGAGGTTATAAAAATCACTAATTGTTTGTGCATATTTATGTGGATGATATCTTGATAAAATGAGGTGAAAAGATCTTATACGATTTATATGTAGACTTCTCTTAGCAATCTTATCTTAGCTTGCTAATGATCGGCACAGTGATACATTTTTGCTATTTGGTACATAGAGAAAAATAAAATACATGACAATCACTAAACTAATTTTTTTTTTATTTCCAAGTGTGATAAAGCAACTATGGATATCCAGACCTAGCTCCTTTAGTTTTTGCCAAAATTTAATTAGTTTTAGTTAGTACTTAGGTTTTTATTTCGTGAAGTGTCTATATGTAGCATAGCAAAATGTTCCATATGTTGATATGTAGGTACTAAAAAGGTAGGCTCAGTATAAAATCATATTAAGGCGAGACGAATTCGCGAGGGCACTAAGTAATTTATTAATATTATTTCACCTCGCTGGCCATCACTATGTACGTTATACATTGGCGTTTATCTATCAGCGATAACTAAATTAAAACTGATGGGTGCAGCAAGGGATGAATACATGTTTAACAATGTCTGAATCATCGCTTGACATTCCAATGACAGCCCTGGGAGAACTATTTGCAAAGTATGAGTAATCCTGTCACTATCAATGCGATAAGAGGTTTTTGCTCTTTTTGCCTACAGACCGTTATATCGGTTTTACTAACGATATGACTTCAAACTTGAAACTTAAAACGATTGTAAATATTTCCGTTGCTTTGCGGAACGACTAAAAATTCTGTGTAATTTTTTGAAAAAGAATTACAATTTGGGTAATATATTTACTAATTTATTTATAATAGTTAAGCTTTCAGGCGTTTTCATTTCGATTTGAGTGGGCTGTGGCGTCCAATTGACCCAAAATTGCACTGTTTATTTGTATTTTCGTTTAATTCGACATAATATAACAATATTGAAACTGAGTTATTCCATTGCATTTTTTTTAAATTCTTAGGTCAGATCCACCAATGGATGTTTCTGTCTCTAGGTATGCGCAATAAAATCTTCCTGGTATTGTAAATGAAAACGTCACGAAGAAAATCTTAATATATATATTTCTTGTGTGCGTGTGTATGTGACTGAACTTCTCCTAAACGACTGGACCAATTTTGATGAAATTTTTTGTGTGTCTTCAAGGGGATCTGGGAATGGTTTAGATTCACAAATCAGCCCGCCAGATGTTAAGGGTAGTCCACCCCTAAATTTTTATTTTTATTTTTTAGACAAAATTTTTAATTTCTATTTTTTTATGATACAGCATTAAAAAATACATACAACCCCTAACTTTCACCCCTCTACGATCAACCCCTATTTTTTTATTATAAATGATATACATGGCGAAACGACGTTTGCCGGATCAGCTAGTATCTTATATATGTGATCAATGATATTATGAAATGTGAGGCGAAAATCTAAACAGATTTAAGTGTCACTGAATTATTATTGTGTTATTCTTAAACTGAATTCTACGTTGTCACGCTTAAATTAGTGAAATATTTGTATGATCTTGTTGGTTGTCTTTTCAAATATGTGTATAATAAATAGGTACAACCATATGAGCAGTATACACTGGACATAGGACATATTCGTGTGTGAAAGCTAGAATATACAGGTCTGTAATTTTATATATCAGGGAGCGTTCAAGTATTACGTGACGAATTTTGGGAGTTGGGGGGTCATTTTGTAAAACGTTACGATGCGGGACGAGGATTGAATTACAATTGAGTTAATATTATTTTCGACTTACACCACATAATTGTAACTGAAGAGTCACTAGGTGGTCACGAAACGTTTACTATACTTGGGTACTGAAAAACGTTACGGCGAGTTACATGGGGGAGGGGGGGGTCTATAATCTCCAAAAATTGCGTTACGTAATTCAAGTATTATTCGCTCCCTCAAAGTGAACCGAGGTTTTTAAAAAGATAATAGAAATTACAGTGTTCCAATTTCAAACAATTCTGCGTATCCAATCAACGTTTCTAAAACTGATTCGGACAGTGTTAGTTCCGCGCATTGTTTGCGATGACAGATGTCATAACACGTCACTAAAGTTTGTATTCTTCCGCTAACCTATTTCCGGTGCGACGAAAAATAAATTTCAATTTAGAACTTGACCGATTTTGTTTTAGTAAAAGAAATCACACAAAGTTACCTACTGTATTATTCCTTTTACGTAGCATCGCGATCACAACTCTTATGTATTTGGAGGTAAAGGTATTTTTTTTGTAGTAGGTAGGTAGGTATAATTAATTGCTTGATACTGCTTTGAAATCGATCAATTATTTTAAAATTGATCATTTCTACAAATAATTTTAAACTGAACAAATTTTCGATTTGATCGTATTAACAGGTTTTGCTTATTAAGTATAAATATATACCGTATGCCCCAAAATTAAAGCCTAGTTTTGCATATTCGAATTTGGAATGTGTAATAATTGTCCCTTGCTCTAATCAGCACAGCGTTCGATAATTATTGTATATTCCCGTCATTCGTAAAGCTATGCTATTGTCTGCCAGAATAGCGAACGATAGTTTCATTGTCTAATGGACCCTTATTATTATAAAATCATATACGCAGATTCGCGTAGCAATTTGAGTGGTGAGATTGTAAAATGATGTCGCTCTATCTTTTAATTGTTATTGGACAGCGATAGTCCAATGACAGACATAGGACACGACGTGTTTCCGATTGACCAATGACAATCAAACGAAAGTATGGACACTTTCGTTTGATTGTCATTGTTTTTTTTTAATCGTTTCGTTCTTTTACGTTCTCATCTTCGTGATTGTTTGCTGTTTGAATTAGTCATAAAATCAGAATTTTAGTCGCTTACTATTAGAATTGTAAAGTAATTGCAGTTGATATAATAACGCAAATTCTCTCCGGAATTATTAACTCTTAGTGGGTCGCCTTAAGTAATTAGTATTGCTAATGGAACTTAGAGGGAAGAGGCTCAACGTTCTTGATTCTTTTTTCAGTATTTAAATTTCCAATGGATTACTTAAAAAGACTCGAACATATTTGTCCAGTGCAGTAATTGCTGACCGTTAAGATTTATCTAAAACTTCTTTAATTAAAAGTAAAGCAAAGAAACTGTAACATCAAGTTAATAATAGACTTATCAAGATAACAGGCTGTTATTAAATGTTGCGATATTAATGCTATTATGTTGTAAAAACTCAAAAATTAATGAAAACGAAATACTTAGTAAATTTTTTAAAATGTATAAATTAAATAAATTTTCCCATAGGGGCACAGGAAGTGCCAATTGGGTTACTAAAAACAGATACTTCCGGCTTATTTTAATTTGATTGGATTACAATCAACATAAATGAATGGAATAAAGCTTAGAACCCTTCATTGTTGCTTTAAACAAGGTTAGTTAGAGTTGGTTGTGGTGAGAAGTCACACACACAATAATTATCGAACACACGTTCTTAAAAGCAACTGAGTGGTCGGACTTATATGACAAAACAATTGTTTTTCCGGGAACCGAAGCTAGGTAAACTTAACCGTCGAAACCAACGTAATATCTTTAGAATTGTATTTACTATCTAAAATATTTCGATAGTATATGTCAAATGAACACGGCTGATGGAGCTTTATGAATATTATGTATTCAATACATTCAAATCTCGTAAATGTTAAATTCAATCCTTCGCTTAACTTAACTTATATTCTTGTTATTTTTAACTGTTTCTTCTTCGGTATTTTATCAACAAATAACCGAGGTTTTCATGAAAATAGCGTACGTGACCTTGAAGGCGGCCAATATTGTGGTTGTTCACCTATGAACGGTCCAAATAAAATGTCTGACGTAAAATTTACAATTACTGCAAGTCCTCAAACCAACGAAGGAGAACTGGCTAGAAACTCGCCGCCTCCCTTTTAAGCCTTTTTATTCGCCACGTTTTGTTTTTTAAGATGCATGCATCCACTTGATATGTGGACTTAACCTACAATTTTTTACGTTTTTATAAAAAAAAAACGCTCCCTCGTAACATATGTATATAAAATATTACAGAACTATTAAGATATTCACCACAATCAAACAATACTGAGTGGGTGTTAAATCTGGTAATGTTCTAACGTAGCGATAAAAAGCGTGATTTTATGATAGTGTTGTCGAAACATTGTTCATCTTGTGTGGTCACTGGCAGGCCTAATGGGCTCATAAACACCGATTTCCCGTTTTATCCTTTATTTCCTTATCAATAAAGGAAATATTGGCGTCATAATGATATACAGGCATATCTGCTGTAATCTCTGCTTATTATATTATTTGTTGGGTACGCTTTATTTTCAAGCTATATATGCCAATGCGATTTTTTAATTTAAAAAGTGTTATATATCTTATTCATGTACTTATGTATCAATTAACATCCATGGGACGATACAATAAGACGTACATTGATAAAAATTAAAATAACATAACATTGAATTTATAGTAATTTGGTTTGGATAGGATTTTGGGAGTAGTTTTTCCTAATTGTACCTTTGCTGCTATCTTTACAAATTAGTTAGTTTCGATCAACTGAAGCCAAATGACATGAAAAAAGCTAAAGGAACGTCATACCACTAGCTTCAGGTCCGACAGTTAAAAGTTAACTATCAGTTCAGATATAACCTCGCATTTGATTGAGGACTTATTCACGAGGCAATTGAAAATTTGTATTAAATAGGTATACATTAAGCTCATCGTGTTACTGACAGCTACCTACTAGGAGTCCATAAGATTGTTCAACTAGAGCGAAAGAAAAAGAATTGCTCCTGTCAATAACTTATCGATATAACATGGGGTGACAAATTACAAGTCTCCTAATGTAATTGTTTCCAATTGTATTCAAGATCGATCGTGGGACGTCGTGTCTATTGACTGTGTGAAAATTTTACAATTGTTTGATAAAGAAAATGTATTATCCCAATTAGACGGTGTTCCATAATAGTACACGTGCAACGTCGATAATTAATGTACGAGTAACGCACGGAGTATGTCATTAAAAAAAAAAAAATTAATATATTAAGGAGATCTTTTCTCATAAAGTGTAGGAGTTGATTGCTCATTGTAAATAGATTATGTAAACTCGTTAAATATGCAATTTGTAGTCTATAGGTAATTTTTGGATTGTCAAATGTTTTTGTCGTCAGATTTTAAAATTGTTGAAAATAAAGAGTTGCCACTTTTGGTTGATTCGGTCTACACCAAAAGTTGAAATTGAGTTGTATAGTTGAAACATAAATTATAGTACTTAATTATAACAATAGTACAGTACAGTAACTATAGTACTACATTACCGACTTAAATATTCCTAAGGAGGACAGTAATTACTTGATTTGTTGATATATTACCGAAGAAAAAAACAATTAAAAAAAAAACACTAGCACTCCGGGAGTGCCGGCAGAAGTGAAAACTTCAATATTAACGTTGTGTTTAATTATAAGTATAAAAGTACTATCATTTATGAGGTAGAATACAATGTTTATTTATTGCGCTATCGTACAAAAATATGACAATTTATAATATTATATCGTTATTTAAAAAACAAAAAATTATATAAATTATTATTATTTTTATTAGTTATTTTTGTTTATTAAAGCCAAGTAAGAGTTTTTCATCTAGTAATTTATAAAGTACTTACTCATTTTCTTTCACTACTTCATCATCACTTTTTTCATTAATAGATTCACTTTGTTCGATTTCCATAATTTAAACAATTCACATTTACGAATACACAACAGTGTATTTACTACACAACAGTCAAGCAATCAGCTGTCACCATCCTTGGATACGCGTGGGACGCTGTACACTCAGGCACGGTAGAAAGAGTGGGAGATACTAGTTCCTCTCCCTTCCCCTCGATCTTACGCTTTTTCGATCAGCATCACGTGACCCTGACGCAAGTTTGAAAGTTTTTACCCATACAAAAAAGTGCTCAGCGCCGCTAAAGAAGTTTTCACTTCAAAAACAAGAAGGAAAGTAAAGTAAGCGAAGGGTTTACAAGATATGAATGTATTGAATACATTATATTCATGAAGCTAGTCAAGTAGTGTGTCCGCGAAAAAAGGGTTTTTAAAAACTTAAAGTTAAAATGAATACAACCGGTCCGATTTGAGGTCCGTTTAATACTAAATATTACAAGTGTTCTATTATATTTATATCCTATTCTTAAAGGCCTACGTGACCGTTGTGCTGACACATTGTTCTCACGCTCTACAAGGAAACGTTACTTAGTAAGAACTAAGAGTGGTTCGTAAATCATGTAACAGCACTTCGGCTATTGAAATATAAAGGATCTTTGTACTACTATGTTGCAATGGTTTTTAGTTTATATAAAATATAATTATCCTATGGTGGTGACACACGGGATTATATAACTCCTCCCTCCTTAAGAGCGAAATTATCAGGGGATTGCACATGCAAATTCTGATTATTTCGCCACTGCAACATATTAATAATCTTATTTTTTATAAAAAACACAACAATTAGCAAAATACAATAAAAGAGTGCCTAAACTAATGCTTTTCACTTTCACTGAATTGCCCATTTCACTATCACTATCTATGTTAAGTTGTTTCAGCATGTAAGACATGTGTTGCAATTCACTAAGGTCCATTCCTTGTAAGTTTACTGGATTCTGATTTTCCTTAGAGTTCACTGGTGGCTGTAACTCCAGCAGCTTAATGGATGGGATACGTTCTGATGACATATTTTCTGTATGAACACTGTTGATGTAATTGATGTTGAGATCGCAGGGTTAATCTATAGTAATTATATATGTTCCCTTTATAGAGTTTCGGCTTATCTCATTTTTGCAATTCTTTTGAATAATGATTTGATTACGGGTGTATAATATTCATCTATTAGTTGATATTTTTTGTACCTTTACCTCTTCTATAATTACTGTATTCTGGTAACAGTTGGATGGGTTTTCCTTGAAGGTCATCAACTCCTCAATGGATGTCGTTTCAGGATACGGTGCCCCTGTTTTCTTGTGTGCAGAGATAATTTTCCTCAGAGACTTGTTTGCAAGGCTGTATAAGCGGTAAGTATGTTACACCTTTCACCAGGATATAGGGATATTTAGGAATGATTATTAAGGTTAGGTTTTATAGGGTCATGAAAGATAGGTAAGGGATACATTTTATTATAACTATAAGTTGAATTGGTTATTAAAGCTACCTCTAATACAAAAGTTATTTTCCTGTCTATCATGTATGATTTAACATTAATCGTATCTTCTAATTTAACTAAATTATCCCAAGTGGGTGGATACATAAGATTTTCTGACTGTGATATATAAATTAAAATCTGTAATAAATGTGTAAAACATTGGTTTTGGTGAAAGCCAAAGCAATTTCTAATTCGCTTATTTTTTATATAAAGCGTTCTAAAATTACTTACAAAAAGATTATATAAACTTAAAACATATGTAGAGTATACTGCATTATTTTCTTTAGTACTTATGTCTTTTAACATTTTTTCTACACGTTTTAGTCTTTCGTCCATAATTTTTGAGTTATTGTGTAATATTTCTGATGAATTATTGAGTCCATCTAACATTTTGGAAACAACTATTAATCGCTTGTTTGTGGAAATTTTGTTGATTACCTAATTGATTTATTAACTGTTCATAGCGTTGAGCATCTTCCTGATCTAAGTTTCCAGTTATAATTTTAATAATAGAGCCTAAAGGGTTCATTATTCCTCTTCGTACTAGGTGTGAAGGGATTATTTGCCTAATCTTTTCAGTCGTTATTCTTTGCAAATACTCTACTTGTTCCCTAATTCCTAAAAATTCTTTAAACTAAGGCTTATCATCACTTACTATCTTACTAAAATTACTATATTTCCTATTGTTATATTCTAATTCCATCAGTAGGCCATTCAAATCTAATACCTTAAAAGAAGCCAGTTATGCTGTTTGATGAAGGCTGTTCCCTGTCTTACGGATCCCTGGATTGTTTCCAACCTTTTGAAGTTGAAGGCCCAAGCTGGGGCTCGTGAGTGTCATCGTGATCACTAAGCACCACCTTTGAAGGTCGTTTTATGTTTTTAATTGGTACCTTTTTGTGTTTACCTCTAATTTTAATAGGGATGGTGTTTCTTTCAGGTTTTCCTGTAACTATGGCCTTTTCAAAACAAGGTTTGTACTTACTTCTACGAGTGTTTATTAATTTTGTGAAAATTGTTTTCCCTTCTGGTAACGGGACGTCGGATTCGCCACCGCGTTTTTCTCTAGAGTTTCCCTTAAACGTTAACATTTTATCAGATATGATTTTGTATAAAACTTTTATTCTTTTGGCGTGATCTTTAATTAATTTTTGCAAGTATCGTTTCTCGAAGTCTATATTGAATGCGTTTTCAGAATCTACATGGCCAAACACTACTTCAAACGGTGTTAAAGTTGTTACAGTATGAATCGCATTATTATATGCCATGATGAGTGATATAATAGATGCGGCGTCGGTACATTGTTGTTCGTATTTTGTCAATCTGTAAATTTCAATTAAGGTGGAATGAAAACGTTCAACTATTCCCATTGAATTAGGGTTCTTAGGTGAGCCGATATGTATTTGGATTTTATAGAGTGACATCATTTCTTTCAATAGATCGTTGTTAAATTCAGTACCAGGGTCGCAGCTTATTTTCTTAGGTATGCCGTAAAATGAAAAGTATTTTATTAGTGCGCGGATAACGTCAGGTATGCCGTTACTAGGAATTTCAATTGCCTGTCTTAGTTTGCTAAAAGCGTCAACTAAGGTGAGGTATGTTTTTCCTTGGATACTAAATATATCTATAAATAATTCCTGGAATCAAATCTTGCGTTTGAGTTAACTGTAAATATGGTTTCAAAGGCTTTCGGTCATATTTCATTTGTTTACAGGCTTCACAAGAATTAATTACTGCTGATATAGTTTCTTTCATGTTATTCCAAAAGAAGTGTCGCCTGATGCGTGTAAAAGTTTCTTGAATATCTCTGTGACAGGTTTTTCCGCGATGAAATTTCAGAATAACGGCATTCTGTTCATTTTCATCGTCAATAAAAACGATTCTTTCCGTAGACTCATAAAATTGAATTGATCCACCTTTAAAAAGCCTAATTACCATGTTGCTGAATTGTTTGCGATGTTCCGTATATCCGAAATATATAAAATATTTCTTTTTGGGTTTTATGTATTCTTTCAGGAATTGTTTGATTAAATAATTACACAATTACTCAATAATTATAGCTCACAGAATTTGATGTGAATCTAACTTATAATTAGGTACACTTACTTTAGGGGTTGCAGAATTTCATGCACTAACCTACTTACTTCTATGTTTCTTTAATTTACTTATTACAATTTACGTTTATACGAATTTAACTCTAACAAAGTCTTAAAACTATCGTTAAGATGAGAGATGTCGATCTCAAAATAACAAAAGAAAAGTGGAGAGGGCTGGATTTGAAAGGTGAAAAGGTGACTTACCAGTACATCGCTGCCTCAACACTCGCACAAAACACCCTTAACGCTTTTGGATTTGCGTTCTTGACAAATTTATTTGTTCTTTTGAATAGCCGTTTTTAGCAATCGCGACGTAGTTTCCCCTTTTTAGGTAAGCAGAATTTGATGCTCGAACCGATAATTGAGAAGTACGTGCAGCTAGAGCGACTATCCTGTCCTCAGCGCCAGTCAAGTAGTGTGTCCGCGAAAAAAGGGTTTTTAAAAACTTAAAGTTAAAATGAATACAACCGGTCCGATTTGAGGTCCGTTTAATACTAAATATTACAAGTGTTCTATTATATTTATATCCTATTCTTAAAGGCCTACGTGACCGTTGTGCTGACACATTGTTCTCACGCTCTACAAGGAAACGTTACTTAGTAAGAACTAAGAGTGGTTCGTAAATCATGTAACAGCACTTCGGCTATTGAAATATAAAGGATCTTTGTACTACTATGTTGCAATGGTTTTTAGTTTATATAAAATATAATTATCCTATGGTGGTGACACACGGGATTATATAACTAGCTCCATTAGCCGTGTTTATTTGACATGTGCTATCGAAATAATTTAGATAGTTAATCATAATTATGTCTGCAATTGTATATTACTTTTAATTAATATTGTATTGTAATAAAAATCAATTTGAATTCTATTCAGATACACCGTTGCATCTATTCTTATCTGTTGTTGTATGCCATTGGCATCGTTTGCCCATTTTTAAGAAAAGTACAAAAGACTTAACAAAGCGAAAGTTCTGAGAAAAGGTGGAACTCCACTAACAATTAAGGTCTTTAGTGCTCAACTTTCAACTGAGACAAAATCTAGGCCCTTTAGTTAAACAAAGGGAATTTAAAACTTAGTTTTATAGACTCAACTTGATTTTCTTTTCAGTAAAGTAAGTTAAGATTTCACTAAAGTATTTCGGAACCAATTCGACTTAGGGTCCTTCGAGAAAGGCCGGCAACGCACTTGCGAGCCTTCTGGCAATGTGAGTGTCCATGGGTCCATCACTCAACTCAGCTTCTGCGCGTTTGCTTCCTATTTAAAAAAAGCTTTTGTGTATAAGTACCTTTACGTTACGAATCTACTTAAATATGTTTATATTTTTATTAATTTCTTATTTGTTATATTATTAGGAGATACATTCTTGGGATAAACGCTTATTTTTATTTGATTACTTGTTTGAATTTAAAAACTATTTTTAATAGTTTTATCTAAAAAGCCTAATTCACTAGTTCGGTGGCGGTCGTTGGACTTTGAAGCTAGGTGTCAACCGGCTTTAATCGTTTTAAACATGAGCTTATAACTAACATAAAATTAGGGGTAGTGCTAACAAAAAACTAACTTGAAACGAGAATGTTATGTTACAATTTATAAGTACATTAAAGTTACATATAAAAATTTGGGCTTCTAATTAATAACTAAAATATATATAAGTAACTTAATTAGCGCATACAACTCACGCTAAGACGGAATTAATAGTTATTATTCATTATCAGTACCATCATTTATGTGGTAGAATACAATATTTATTTATTGCGTTATCGTACACAAACATGACAATTAATATTACATTAAATACGCCGCGCCAGCTGTCTACTCACCATCCGTCTTACGAATTTTCGATCAGGCCACGTGTCCTGACGCGAGTTTAACATTTTTTACCCATTCCAAAAAAAGTGTACAACGCCGCTAAAGAAGTTTCCACTTCAATAAAAATGATTCAAACAGACGTTGCAGCTGACACCTAGAGATGTAGCGCTAATGAAGTATTATTATTACCTATATTAGAGATAGATTTAAATTTTTGTTTACTTAGAATATTCACATGACTCTTAAGAAACTTTAAAACAAAACAAATTGCAACGCAATGCACCTTGTTAAAAGTACGCAAACAATATCGTAGAAACCAAAATCAAAGAGCATTTTCTCTACAAACTTGCACAGAACCACCAACGCTGACAATGACTTGTTTTACTTATAAAAAGGAACATACATTTTAATGATCGAGTTTTTGCTCCTTCGGCCTGTTGCTTTGCCCTAAGTTTTTACGACAACTTGCCGTGATTCGCGAATAATTACCTCATTATTGTACTGTGCTGAATAAACTTGACGTTTTTATTGCTTGACGTTTCAATTAGTTTTTGTTGTATTTGAAAATCGAACGCAATTTGACCAGAAGAATTTAATAGCACGTGGGCTGATTATCTTAGTATGTGATGTAGATTGAACTAAGATATGTTTTATTATGTATTAAATTATAATGATGTAGTATTACCGATAGGGTCTAGTATTTTTACATCATTAATAACTTATTTATGGACTTTCTTTCTATATGCGAATTTAAAATTCGCTCGAACGGTGAAGGAAAACATCTTACATACCGAACCGGAAACCGACATATTTTAGACCCAAAAAGTCGTCGGCGTTTGTCAGGCACAGGAGGCCGATCACCTTCTTGCCTATTAGATTGATAAATCATCGTGAAACTGATTCAGAAATCGGAGGCCTAAAGAGGTTGTAGCGCCACTGATTTATTTTTTTATTTAGTTATAGTTAGAGTTAATAATAATTTGGTTGTAGATGCTATTATTAGTATGTATGATGGCACTAAAACCGCCAGTTCGGGTCTCGACAAACATACAGATACCGGCAAACTTCATGAGCATTAAACAAGGGAGTGGGGGAAGTTTGCGCATCGTATGGCAGCGCGGGACGCAAACGTCAACTGATTTACCCATCACTAGATCGACACGTCACTCTACCGCCGCCGCCCCTCCAAGTGATACCTAAAAATCGCCTCTGCGCAGGCAAGGACATTTGTTCAAGATGTTTGCCGGTATCTGTACCTGACTGATTTTAGGTCATGTGGACAATATTAAGGGGGCTCCTGTTGGTTTGCCAGGATCTAAACAGCCATTTAAGTGCGATTTTTGGCTTTGGAATGATAAAGAAAACGTAATGTAATAAAACTTGTAAATTAACAATAAATCAGTAAGAAAATTATTTAAACCATCACTCGAATTCAGATCCAAATAAGTCTTGTTAAAACCTTCGTCGACTTTAAAAAACAAAAACACAAACAGCTTAAGACAAATCCAATTGAAGAATTTCACGATAATTACGTCATAAATTCCAACTAACTTCGTTAAAAAGGGACACAAAATCTGCCATTCAGTAATTGGCTGCCATCCAAATTAGTCGAACGTCTCAGGGCGAAATAACTTATCATAACAAAAACATGGGAGCGAAAATGAACTGTCAAGAGGGAAGTCCAAAACCAATTACTCTTTGTATAACAAATGCACGGATTTGAATTAGTGTTCGCAGATTTACAAGACGTAACGAGATTTAGTTAAGATGCCCACAACTGAGTCGGATGGGATTAAATTAATTCGTAAACACAGAATCGATTGTGTTTGTTTAATGATTTGTGATACAGTTCTACGCATGATGTAAATGATTTAATGGGTTTGAATTATAATTAATAATAACATTTTATCGAGTATTTATGTAGTATTACCGATAGGGTCTAGTATTTTTACATCATTAATAACTTATTTATTTTAGATTATATCTACATGTAGTTATAGCTAGGAGCAGTGTTGGCCTAGTGGCTTCAGTGAGCGACTTTCATCACTGAGGTCGTAGGTTCGATCCCCGGCGTTGCCCAATGGACTCTCTTTCTATATGCGAATTTAAAATTCGCTCGAACGGTGAAGGAAAACATCGTACATACCGAACCGGAAACCGACATATTTTAGACCCAAAAAGTCGTCGGCGTTTGTCAGGCACAGGAGGCCGATCACCTTCTTGCCTATTAGATTGATAAATCATCGTGAAACAGATTCAGAAATCTGAGGCCTAAGGAGGTTGTAGCGCCACTGATTTATTTTTTTATTTAGTTATAGTTAGAGTTAATAATAATTTGGTTATAGATGCTATTATTAGTATGTATGATGGCACTAAAACCGCCAGTTCGGGCTCGACAAACATACAGATACCGGCAAACTTCTTGAGCATTAAACAAGGGAGTGGGGGAAGTTTGCGCGTCGTATGGCAGCGCGGGACGCAAACGTCAACTGATTTACCCATCACTAGATCGACACGTCACTCTACCGCTGCCGCCCCTCCAAGTGATACCTAAAAATCGCCTCTGCGCAGGCAAGGACATGAAGTACTGATTACAATGCGCTTAGTTTGTGAATTAATTTGCGTGCTAAAGTTTGATAAAATTATATCCAGGCAACGGTTTTTATAACAACTTTGATGAGAATGATAAAATATATAGTTTTTCCTGTGTTATTTAATAGCCAATTTTTCCATTTTGCAATTAGGTACTGAGGGTTATTCATGTTTTGAATACACGGCTATAAGTGATACCGCCGCCCATGGACACTCACAATGCCAGAAGGCTTGCAAGTGCGTTGCCGGCCTTTCAAGAATTGGTACGCTCTTTTCTTGAAGGACCCTAAGTCGAATTGGTACGGAAATACTTCAGTGGGCAGCTGGTTCCACATAGTGGTGGTGAGCGGTAAAAACTGCCTTAGAAAACGCTTAGTTGTGGAACGACGGACGTCGAGGTGATACGGATGGTACTTTGTATTTTGTCTGGACGTCCGATGATGAAACTCAGCTCATTATAGAGATTGATATTTTTTACTTTACCAAGAATGTAAGGAAATATTTGAAGAAGCGGCAAGACTTTGTAGCTGTTTTTTAGCAGTAACAATTTAGGTTTTTTTCTTAAAATATTAAGGATTAGTTGTCAGCTGTTAGCTTGTAAGGTTTAAAATCCGTTTTCCTTTTTTGTCTATTCATTTAAATTTATGTTTTCTGTGTTAGCTGTAAGATTACTAATAAATAAATACTGTATATTTGTGTCATATGTCATCTAATACTACATACACAAGTCAAAATGATTTATTGAATCCGTTAATGAACAGCTTTTTAGACGTAAATATATATATATATATCGTAATCTAGATATATACTAAAATTTCATTTACCAGAAAGCTACGAATTTACGACTCACCGTTTTATAGATGTTTATAATTCTCGAGTTCTAAATTAATTAGCCATTAAAAAGATAGTAAACATTTTACGAACTTTGATATTAGCACCTATTTTATAGAATCTTTAGTATTATACCTCAGTTTTATGAGAGAGCATCGACGATATTTTGATAGAACCGTGTTAAGTACACCTTTTAAAGTTATAGGGTAGAATTCCTAAGATCTATAGATTTCACTCCGGAGAATGCTGGCACTACAATATCTGATTCCGTCATCCCCTTTCACGGAACGGTCTTCTAGAAGCACGCTGGAGTTTTGTTGACAACTCCAGGTGTCGCACTGCACTGAAAACTCAACAACTCTAGAAAAGGCATCTCCTGGACAGGTCATTAGGCCACATCTCACTTAGCGTCAGTTGGGATTATCGCCAATCATCTATCAAGTTCTGTATAAAAAAGAAAGATAACAATCAAATATTTAGTCATTTTAAAAGAAATATAAGGTATAATAATCACCGTGACTAGATTATTATAAATAAATTATAATTTTGTTGATGAGTTAATTAATAATTCTAATTTTTATTTATTTATTTACACTTCTTTGCTAGAAATACTTTACAAAGAAACGAAAATAAAAAGAGGGGCAACTGGCCGCCTTATCGCTTTCGGGCGATCTCTTCCAGTCAACCACTGTCAGAATTAAAAAAAAACAAATAATGATAGCTCAAATCCAATTGTCAAAAGCCAATTTAAGTCTAATAGGCAAGTAGGTGATCAGCCTTCAGTGCCTGACTCACGCCATCGACTTTTTGGGTATAAGACATGTCGGTTTCCTCACGGTGTTATCCTTCACCATTCGAGCAAATGTTCAATGCGCACATAGAAAGCCACACAGCCGGGGATCGAACCTACGACCTCAGGTATGAGAGTCGCACGTCGCACGCCATTAGTTCCACAATGCTCTAATATAATGTACAATTACCAGGACATATTCAATGAAAAGGGCACATACATTTTGAGTTATCTAAATTTTATTACAACACTGCAAATGCTAAAAACAAGCATATTTCTGCTCACATAATATTAAACTACATAAAGGTTGAAACATGGGCAGCGAGCGCCCATCTGGTCATTGTCATACAAAAAATGCTACACAATTTTCTCGTAAAGACGTAAAATTCTGCTAAAAAGCTGGAGCGTTGAACCTTTAGCCGAGTTGTAAATCAAGGTTTTTCTCCAGCCTTTGCAAACTTTGAATAAGGATCACTTGCACCTGCTGCAGCGCAATGTAGGCTTTAGCGATTCTGAATTTATTTTTGAAATCGGCTGTAAAACGATTTATAGGTCGCAAAACTTAAGCAATTTTGATTCTAGTTTCTTTATATATGGACCTCTAATTATAAACCGACATAGAAGAAGAACAGAGAATAAGATATGTGTTCTTGCGTACGCAAGTAGTAATCGTCGTTGTCTGGATGGTCACGAAACGTTTTACTATTGGGTACAGAAAAACGTTACGGCGCGTTACATGGGGGGGGGTCCATAATCTCTAAACATTGCGTAATACTTGAACGCACCCTGATCAGCCTCCTATGCACACGCCGTCGACTTTTTGGGTCTAAGGCAAGCCGGCTTCCTCACGATGTTTTCCTTCACCGTTCGAGTGAATGTCCAATGCGCACAACGACAGAAGTCCATTGATGCACAACCGTGGATCGAACCTACAACTTCAGGGATGAGAGTCGTACGCTGAACTAACGGAATTTAATTTTATATCATTAATCATATGATAAAAACCAAATCAATTATTTCTATCTATAATGAAACTGCTTTGATACTCGTATAAAATCTATCGTATCTCTTTCTACGTTGGGGTGTAGAGATGATGAAAAGAGATACCTAGATGGGCATGTTATAACGGTGCAATAATCAAGAATAAACTTGTTCGTATGTATAAAAACGGATTTAAGCTACCGATAATGAAATAATTAATGAAATGATTTCTCGAACAAAGCCTAATTGTACCAACTTCAGGCAAGAAAATCGAGAGCTAATCAATCAAGGAGGGAATCAAACGTTGGATAAACGACTAGTGACAAATGCTACGGTAATTGCCCCGGATTGGGGAAGATTTTTTTCCCCAAGCAAAATTCGGAGAATACGATTGATGAGCTGTTGAAAAAAGAAAATCAGGGTAAGCGTTGATTACGAGACTAGATTTCGAAATTCTCTCCAGGTATTCATTTGCATACTAGTTTTTGGAGTTGCCGTCCAGAATTTAGAGAGGTTCAATTTGCTAACATCGTAGCGAATCATGTGTTCTTAATTAAATCTAGGGCAATGTATGCTAGAGATATTTGCAATAATACTACAAATTGCTACTATGCAACATAAAACCCAAATGAATTTTTTTTCTGACCTAAGTATTTATTTTTTGCGACCTTAATGTTTTTATTTCAATTAATTACGTATACTTACGACATTCTATGAAAACGTGCTGAAAATGCGAGGAAAATTTACGTAGCAGTTACGATTCATATTTTAGATATACACAAGTCTTCATACAGACTGTGATAGTTAAACAAAAGAAACAAAAACTTTTTTTTAAACATACCAGTTATACATATTAAAATAAATAAAAGTTTTTAAAAGGGATTCTGACTGGCTGGCTAAATATCTTGTGAAACGAAAAGGTAAAAGCTACTTTCATTTTCCAATATGCAATAAACTAAGGTCAATATTGTTTATTGAAACGAACTTTATTACCCATAGAGTAACCGAGAGATAAAATCAGGAACCTCAAACTTCTATGCTTACCATAAATTCGATTTTGAAACCGAAAAAACTGGTGGCGCCCCTTCACAATTTACGATCCATTTCGCTTCTGTTTTTGCGGAATAACCAACGGTTCGAGAATACATTTGTTGGTAAAAACTTTTGGCTTGTTTTATGAGGTTATCCTTAAACTCTATATTAAATGCATTTTCCGTGTTTTGCGGTTTATTTAACCTATTATGATATGTTGTGTTGCGAAAGTTTTCAGTTTAATTATTGAAGGATTTAATATTGAGTTTTGCGTATATTTTACGATATACCGTTTTTAAGTATCGTAGTACATCTAAGTACCAGGGAATTTCGTTACGTTTCGCATTGCTCACGTTTCATAAAATTTTAACATTTCGTCTAATTAATTATATTATTATTAAAGCTGGTTTAGTCTGGTTTAATAGAAAGAAGTAAATGATTAGGCTAATCAGAGTTACAATTATTACCAGCCCCAGATTGCATATATGTACTTACTTAATTTTATTACACGCAAGTAGATGCTTTTCTTGATGTCACAAACTGTGTTTAGATCAGTGTTTTCCAACCATTTTTGTGGAATTCCCCACCTTAGCCTTTGTAAACCCTTATTCCCCCCTCCCCATGTGACATACATAATTTTTAATATAAAAAAATGAATTAAGAAAGTCTTGTTAAATGATAGGTCTATACATAAGTAATATTCCAAATAATTTAAAGAAATTTTCGAAATCCCCCTTAACAATCAAATTGCTCCCTTGTGGGGCGTGGGCCGTTGGGAAACACCGATTCATATACTTAATAAAGCACTCTATAATAATATATATGTGATAATATTTTCAACAAAAAAAAATATTCCAGAAATAATATTTAAGCATTAATTAGTAAAGGCGTCAGTCGTCACGTCAAAGACACGACATTGAAGCTTGCGCGTACCTAACACAATAATGTTGCTATCAAAGGGGCTCGGTTAATTTAATGTATATCGTTTTAATTAATTCTCCTTGTTTGTTACTTCGCTTTCGTTCACATGGGAAACGCTAAGTGGGTTTCTGTTAAAACTTTTAACTGATAATCCGGGTGTCTGATAATCTATGCAAATATACAGCGGAAAGATTTGTGTTTAACGCATGAACTTACTAATTATTTTGTCCATAGAATGTTATATTATCGCTGAGTAATATATGCTATATTGAAATCATATCTAGCCGTGCGGACCCGGGAGAGCTTCGCTACTTACTAGTATTAGTACCAAGTAGACTTGAAAGTATTATTCTTGTGTATTCTTTCACAGTTATTATTGATAATAACTACAATTCGAGTACGTTGAATTTTTTTTATTTTATTTATGGTAACTGCACGACACCTATTCACTAACACTGTAGGAATAATAATGAAATAGGAACAAACAATTTATGTTCAGTTGCTGTAATGGTAGAAAATAAGAAAATCAACTACAAAAATAAACATGATAGTTAATTTTATAATGCGTAATGTAACGCACTTATCTAATGGTAATCAAACCATTTCGCCACGACCGCAACGCACCGCGATAAAAAATGACGATCAAAAATTACTTTCGCAAATTCAAAAATGGAAAAAAATTAACCAGATACTGTTCCTAAATTAAATGATAGTTTAAAAACTGCGAGTATTATAAGCCCAACACGTGCTATAACAATAAACCCTCATGAACAGTATTCTCTTTTATATTCATTTTATTTGACACAAGGGACAAAGCGTTTGTCAGACTTCATATTTTTGATGTTAAAGGCATTTGCTTGTTTAGAGTTATTACTATAGTCGACGTGCCTTTTTTAATAGATTTAAATCTCGATTAAAATATGTTAGTTATAGGCGCTTGGTTTAAATGGTAATTTAAAGTATAATCCGGGTTTGATTTCCGGCGTAAACACCATTGTTACAAGTCTATAAATACGGAAAGCTGATCACCTACTTGCCTTATGCGTCCCACAAGATTACAGGACCTACAACAATAGAGATAAAAGATAGACCTTTCAGGATTATTGATCCAAATTTTTCATTGAAAGTATTAACAAATGCTAGCTTAATATATACAAAAATCCATATCATTACGATTATTGTAATATTAATAATAGATGGACACACATCTATTATTAATATTACATGTTAGAAATTTTATTAAAATATACTAAAAATAGCACAGAGAACATACCATTGTTTATTGGCCGCTTATTGTGTAAGTTTTATTAAATACATATTTTAATAGCTAGATTACTATTCCGTGGTTAAACTGAAAATGTTATCAATTACTCGTTATAACGGTCAAAGGTCAAATGATTTTCTATACAATATCTATACGAATGTTCGATTAGCTCTGTGAGCTCCTTCAACAATAGTGGCAGGAAACCTGGCCGCAGACGCACGTCTTGGTTGAAAAACCTTAGACAATGGTAAAGTAGCCTGATGATCGCCAACCTTCGAAAGGAGATGGATGGAGAAGAAAACTTTTGTCTAAGGTCAAATTTATTACAAAAATATAACAAAACTTTATTCATGACAAATAGATTGTGACAAAATTCACATATCGCTAGTCTCCACACTAGGGAGCCCCTGTGATGTGGGTAACTAGATAACAATTAGTCAATGGTACATGGTACTTGTTAAAAACAGTTTTTTTAAGAACATTCTATATAAACGGCATTTACTCAAAAACTACCAAACCGATTTTGATACAGTTAACACCAATAGATAGTGTGATTTATGAGAAAGGTTTTAATGTATAATTATTTATGGTTTAACGTTAATTGACTGAAATATAAACCGTTTAAGAGGAATCAAAAATAGATAGATAGTCTGATTAATCTAATCAAACACAAGTCGTATAAGACATTCAGTATGTGTGAATGTGTGCGCATGTATTTGAGAGTAGCGAAGAGTTGTTATAATATATTTTTGTTATCGATTCGTAGGATGAGCCAGCAATTATGCGAATTAAATGCTACATCCAATTTACTTACGTATGAAGTGCAATAAATTAAAGGAGTGAAGTTAAAATATAGCCGTTGGCTGCAATTTCCATTCCTGGCTATATTTATTGAGCTACTTTTGTTACATTTTGTGCTGTCATCTTTGATCTTGTTAATAGTTAACGTATGTAATTTCATACGTTGGCTATTAGGTTGTGAACGGACAACGCATTTCAGAGCATAATTGTTAATATTATTTTAGCTTTCATTAAGTATATATATTTCCTTACAGTAGGTACCGTTTGAAAGCGTTTAACGCTTTCAAACGGTACCTACTGTAAGGAAGTTTTATTTAATTATTTTAATAGCACTGTAATTGCACGTATAAAGTAATTGTGATTAGCCAAACCATAGCGACACTCGATGGGTCTTATATATATAGTGGTGGACATATTTTAAACACTTCTTATGAATAAAGAAAGTATAACTTCGACGTACAAATTATCGTAAAATATATACACATTCTATATTTAATAATCATGGCATAATATAGCCACGCAAATAAAAACTCATTCAATGCATAAAATATAAAACATATCTTACTTTTAATTACAAAATGAGTCATACACATGTAGGATTTTGTTTTCTGTTACTGGCAGCTTCGACGCCTAATTAGAAACATTTTAAAAAAGAAACCATAGCTCGTTCTTTTTTTGAAATTAGAGATTAACATTTCTTTCTTGGCTTTTTCTACTTTGGCGGCAATTCAAAATTTGATCTGAATTTTATTTTGCTCAAAATGGGCAAAAATAATTTGGGTCTATCGGTTTCTTCACGTAGTCTTCACCGTACGAGCGAGTGTTTAATGCGCACATAGAAAGTCTATTAGTGCACAGCCGGGAATCGAACCTACGCGTAGCTACGGATGAGAAACGTCACTCCATGGTCTTACCTTCGTTTTTTCACTGACTTCTCAGTATATTATTATGTGCTATCGATGAAGATTTTTTGGACTTAACGTACGAAAGTATTTTTTTCGACCATACGATATTCATAAAAAAATTAAGATAGAAATGTATTTGGTATTTGGTTATGGTAGTAAATTTGTGTGTGTAATCATGTGTACGATACAAAAATAAATTTCGTGCATAAACTGAATCATGTCTCGTTGAATATCAAGTTGGGTGTATAAAAATTTGTATTCCAGTGTTATTAGTGTGTTCTCATTCATGTTTAGACTCCCCGTGCGACAAACTGTCAAGTACTGACGATATATGCGCTGTCGAGATAGTTACAGACTGAAATTAAATAGACTTTACTATGAACAATAGACAATTTCCATACTTACACATTTTTAACTGACTTCAAGAATATCAAAATTCATTTTTGTATTCTATATATAAGTATATATAAGTATTTTTGGTGGATCATTTGATCATTTGATCGTGGTGTCAAATTATGGTCAGCTGCGCATACGCATGCTGGATTTTTATAATACATTGATTGATATAGAGCAAGTTTTATTTTTATAGTTTTAAGGTAATACGTTTGAATAGCTTTTGTTTTGGACATGTTTATACATTTTGCGAACAATATAATTTTGTTGTAATTATTTTCAAAGCTTTGAAAGCTATATATATATATATCTCTAAACTACCACTCAAATTCGCTTCAAACTTACCGAGTTTCGATTCTCCTTAATCTAAATTTAAGAACCCATCAACATAACGTTATCAAACTAAATTTGAATTCGAACCAATAATTTCTACGGAAGTTCTAAGCGTGTTCCAATTTTAATTACAATGATATGCACCCTAAATTCGAAATTTGAAATGGGGGCACGTGCCTGCAATTAGAACGTGTGGATTTCATATAAATAAAATGTTTTATTGGAGAATTGCATACGCAATTATAGTATTGCACGTGTTTCATATTTCGTGCAGGTTTCTTCGCTATGTTCCATTTTCAAATGCAGCGCAAGGTACATTTTGTAATTTCACATTTTATTTATTTTCTAAAAAGCAAGGGTGCTTTCTTAAAAACGATTTCGATGTATACTCTCTTGTTCAAGTGTTTTTACTTTGTAGTTTAGTATGTATTAGATGCCATTTTCGAGTTTAGAATTCTTTTGAATTCAATTCGATTTATGTAGTTTTAGAAGCGTAAGCTTTCTCCGGCTTATAATTCATTATTATGTTTTTAATTAATAAATTAATATATTGAAATTATATTTTAAAAATCTTGATACTAATAATTTCTAGAAAATTTTAATGAGATTAACTTTATTTTTTAAAACACATTGTATGATGATTGTACTAGAGATATCTAAATGAATGATGAAACTCAACAAGGTGTTGAAAGAGAGAAATCTAAGTTGGCTAGTAAAATAAAAAAAAACATCTATTTCTCTTTACTCCGTGATTAAAAACAAGCGGATGCCAATTTTATTTGGTCTATGGTCTATTTATTTTAAGTCTACGCTCATGCAGAATTTCTCGTAAATTGACGTCGTTCGAGTTAATTAAGACTTCACTTTTTAGACTTGCGTCGTGGTCGCTAGTCGTGAGGAGACCGCCCATTGCTCAGCTCACTAACTGTTTTAAAGTAATTATGTACCGGGTAGGTACTAATATGATTTAAGAAAAATTCTATAGTTTATGTCTGATGAGTTAAACCAAACACATGCTACCGAATTATCTTCTCTCAAATTTATTTTTTTGTAAGTTCTAAAACTTGTATGAAATATTATACAAGAAAATATGGCATTACAAATTTTACACACATACACCTCAATTATATTAGAAACCACGAAATTAAAATAACTAAAAAAGTATCAAATAATAACTGAAACTAAATAGAAACTTAAACCGCATTAAGAGCATGATAAACAAAATTACGGTAAGTTGGAAGCCTGTTGTAAAATATATCATTATTTAGTATATATATACCTACTGGCTGACCGGGCAAACGTCGTTTTGCCATGTACCTATATCATTTATAATAAAAAAATAGGGGTTGATCGTAGAGGGGTGAAAGTTAGGGGTTGTATGTATTTTTTAATGCTGTATCGTAACAAAATAAAAACAGAAAAAAATATCTAAAAATAAAAAAAGATATTTAGGGGTGGACTACCCTTAATATTTAGGGGGATTGAAAAATAGATGTTGTCCGATTCTCAGACATACCCAATATGCACACAAAATTTCATGAGAATCGGTCAAGCCGTTTCGGAGGAGTTTAAACACCGCGATAAGAGAATTTTATATATTAGATTCATGAAAATCGGTCAAGCCGTTTCGGAGGAGTTTAACCACAAACACCGCGACACGAGAATTTTATATATTAGATATCTGTACCAGTTGCATATGCGCTACAAGATCTCCTATCCGCCCGAGGTGATGTTTTACAACCTTCTCTAGTACTGGTATATGCACCAGCCTCACAAAGGTAGTATGCAATAGCTACTCATTATACGTAGGTTGTGAAGAGACAAATTTATTATTATTACAGTACTAAAACAAATCAAGTGGTTGCTACTATACTAAAGCTAACCTTTCTTAGGCCTTGTCTATATTTAAACGCTTTTTGACTGTACGATATCTCCACGATATAATTGGACAAGCCATCCATACAGCTTATGATTTCCAGCTTGTTTTGGCGTAGAATGTTTGTCGTTTATAGAAAGTTTCATAGAAACTGAAAAATGTGAATGTGGATGTATTCTTTGGTTTAGCAAGCCTAGAATTAAAACACGGAAGTTTTTAATTATTTGATTGCCATTGCGGTTATGAACAACATAGATAATGTTTAAATTATTATATAAATAAGGTATCAGACCCAGAAACTCAAACTCATGCGTTCTCAATCTCTATAATGTAAATAATATTAAACAATGCTATTATAGAAACTTTACGAATCAGAAAGCTCTCAATCAACAAAATGTACCGAAATTTCCGATCCAATATTTATATTCCATCAAACAATGAAGAGATTCATCGGGTTTTAAAACAAACTGTATAAAATCAATTTCAAAAATTGATAAAGTTTACAAATTGTTTATTTGCTAAACACTGAATAGTTGTACTGTATTTTTGAGTAAATATCGACTAAAAAATTTAGGGTTTTGGCAGAAATGGCTCACGGTGTCCTCTATATTCGCGGATTGTTTATCTTGAGATTTTAATTTGGATATTATGTAAATTTATAATAAAACATAACTTCAAATCCGTTAAAAAAGTGTTTTTCTAAATACTAAGTTGTAGTTCGTTTAATGTTTAATTTCAGTTTTCTTTTTTTATCTATTCAACTACTTACGTACCTACTTACTTACTTCTGTTTCGTACATTTTGTTTAATGTAAAGAACTTTAATCTGTTTTGGCTTTATGTATTGTCTAAGTGTTTTCTTTTTTATAATATGTATATGTGTAGCTGTAAGATCTAATATTATGAAAGAGAAAACGTCGCATTTCTATAGAAATATAATTAATTTAAATACATTAAAACAATTTTCCAAATTAAATATTCTTATACATTATAAAGTTCTCCGACCGCAACTGTCTGTATATTATGTATCGCTAGGACAAATACTAAGTTGTCTTTTATTGACATAACTTTTAGACATAGAAAAACACTTTTTTAACGGATTTGAAGTTATGTTTTATTATAAATTTACAATTATTTTACATAATTTTAAATTTAACCGACGTTTCGCGTGCTTTACAGCGTGCGTGGTCACGGTGACTGAAGACAAAAGGTGTTGAATGTCAAAAAGTATCACAGCTGTAGAAAAAGTTGTGTTATCTGTATTTATTTCCCCGGAGTTGGTATCGACTAAAAAATTTAGGGTTTTGGCAGAAATGGCTCACGGTGTCCTCTATATTCGCGGATTGTTTATCTTGAGATTTTAATTTGGATATTATGTAAATTTATAATAAAACATAACTTCAAATCCGTTAAAAAAGTGTTTTTCTAAATACTAAGTTGTAGTTCGTTTAATGTTTAATTTCAGTTTTCTTTTTTTATCTATTCAACTACTTACGTACCTACTTACTTACTTCTGTTTCGTACATTTTGTTTAATGTAAAGAACTTTAATCTGTTTTGGCTTTATGTATTGTCTAAGTGTTTTCTTTTTTATAATATGTATATGTGTAGCTGTAAGATCTAATATTATGAAAGAGAAAACGTCGCAAAATTTTATATGATCCAGACGGGCGAAGCTGTCGGAAGCTGGTATTATTTTAAAGAGCATCGTAAAAAATATGCATTTGGCTCTCAAGTTAGAGCCCTCACTTCCTATTGCCAAAATCCTCATAGACAAGACATCGCTAACGGATGGACTGTCTTGGCAATGTCGCTTGGCAGATGATATCTCTGTATATGGAGCGGCTGTTTAACCTACATCCAGAGAATAGAAGGGAAATTAGGTTATAAAATTGTTTTTCGCTTGTTATCGCGCTTGTGGGATATTTTTATTAGTATTCTTCAGTCATACTCTTCTTTCTGAAGCTTTTATTTTTCTGCTCGCCAACTCACCATTAGACAGTATGTGAGTCGACTAAAACGTCACCATGTTCTAGAGCTAGAAGACCGGCAGTAGCTCTAGACAGAAGATGAGTAGATGCTTCCAATGGGAAGTCACTCCACATGATAGCACCACAGAAAAAATTCGCTCATAGCCTTGGGGCTGATTGCAAATAAACGCAAAAAAAAAAAAAAAATTTCGCTGTTTGCCTTAAAAGCCTTTACAGCTCAGCTCAGGCTGTTTACAGGTCAGCTCGGGCTGTTAGTAGCGCCGCATAACTTCCTCCAGTCTCCGCTGTCTTCGCCAAGCCTCTGTGCCTGGTTGATGGTAGACCTGTAAGGGCCTTTACTTGATCGGTCCAGCAAGTAGGGTATTTGCTTTGAAGTTTACTTTAAAATCGATTTTTGTTTAGGGTTTTGGTTTTTTTTTTGTTTAGTAATTGTTTTGTTTAATATTTGTTAGATCTCTTGTATGTCATGTTTGCCTATAACTCCTTGTCACATTTAAAATTGTATTTTTTGGTTATTTTACCTATGTGCCGAGTGTTGGTAAGTTTTTATCATTCATGTCGGAATCTCTGCATAATAGTATAAATTGTTTAAAAATAATGATAGTAAACTTTATTCAAGACAGAAATATGGTTGTGACAAAATCCTCCAATGTTGTGGGTAACAAGATTACAATACTAAATTTTTAAGCAAGCATTCTTAGTGTCTAATACATGTAATCAAACAAAAGTCGTGTAAGACCTTAAGTATGTGTGAATGTATGAGAATGGGTGTAAGTGCGTGTATACTCTGTATTTGAAGATGTGGCTGAGAATAACAAGCGTGCGCTGCTCTGTGTTAGTTTTTGGAACCTCAGAGTCATGCCTACATATGTAGTAAGGCCTCTATAGAATCGAAATCCAATTCGGCTAGCATACATTTTATGCGTTTTGTGGGTTTAACAGGGGGGCTGAAAAGTTCGTAGGCTAACATAGATATTTTTTTTTATTCGAAGGTTGCATCCGCTCAAAATAGGCTTCAGTATCCGCGATTACCTCTTCATTAGCTCTTATTTCCATTCTGTACATATCACATATTATATCTTTGAATGGTTTTAATCTCCGGAACTACTACGATCGATTGTATTAAAGTTCGATTTTTTTAATAGTCCATATATCGAAGTATATAAAATTCTCGTGTCGCGGTGTTTGTGGTTAAACTCCTCCGAAACGGCTCGATCGATTCTCATGAAATTTTGTGTGCATATTGGGTATGTCTGAGAATCGGACAACATCTATTTTTCATCCTCCTAAATGTTAAGGGTAGTCCACCCCTAATTTTTTTTTTAAGTTTAGATAAAAAAAATATTCTTTATTTTTTATGATACAGCATTAAAAATACATACAACCCTTAATTTTCACCCCTCTACGATCAACCCCTATTTTTTATTATAAATGATATACATGGCAAAACGACGTTTGCCGGATCAGCTAGTCGAAGTATAAAAAAGTACGATTACTTTATGTATGAACTGTTTTCTCTAAATTTCCCAATTCCATCTTTGTTTAGATTTCGACCGCATATTGACCGTTCTTATTAGCTTTGAATTATTGATTTTTGCTTGTAACTAGGTAATCTTTGTAAATATGATTAGGAAGTTACGTAACTCAGAAGTTTGCTATTTATGTAATGAATATTGACGTGAAAATCGACGCCCATAGAGTAAGCCATTTATTATGATATAGAGACGTCAATTTAAGTGAAATAATATCTATGTTATATACCTTTACATCAGCGCAAAGGTTTTTAGTATATAAAAAGGGGCAAACGGGCTGGAGGCTCATCTGATGGTAAGTGATACGGACGCCCATAGACACTCACATTGGCAGAGGGCTCGCAAGTGTTTGCCGGTCTTTTAAGAATTGAATTGAATTAGAAAACTACATCCTAGCTATGCTTTTATAGTCCATTAAAGAAAACCGTCTCCTAAGTCATCCTGGAATGCGAGGGAGTGGCCAATCAAAGGACAAAGTATTATACTCAGAAAAACGACAAAAATTAAAAAAGAAATATTGCATGACTCTTACTACTCTACTAACGAATTTATAAGTTTTAAACAATTGGACACACTTTAAAAAAATGTTTATTATGGAACATAAGATCACTTATTCCACGTGATTATATTATTAATCCCTACTCATCGGCAAAGAAGACAAAGGGTGTAGGCCGAGAGAAAAAGCCGGCGTAAAAACCTCTCGGTACTCGTTTCAAGTAGCAAATCATCACACAAAATGACTATGGCAAACAACTCTTATTTTAAAACAAATACTGCAAATTAATTAGAAGTAGCCTCTCTAGCACTAGTCTTAGGCCCTTTTATCAACTAGATAATCTTTAACTTTATAGTAAGCCTTTTTACACAGCTTTTCTTTAATACATTTCATAAATGTATTAAAAGGCAGAGATAAAAGAGCCTCTGGGATTTTATTAAAGAAAAGTATTATATTTTCCCGAATAAGAATGACTAACTTTAGATAGTCTAGTACGGAGAAATTGCAGCCTGCATTTGTTCCGAGTATTAACAAGCATATTCTATAATTTATTGTTTACCACAGATTATATTGTAATGTATGAATTTCCTCTGTTTATGGATCGTCTGTGGACGAGCAAACGTTTTAGCTATGAGAGGGTAAGACGTGTTTTCTTGTTTGTTCTCGTGTTAGCCGCTCGGCTAATGGTCGCGGCGTCGCCTTTGGTTTTATGCTTGGGGCGTGTACGCACTGTAATTTTATACTAACTTTCAAATTTAAGTGTTAGTTAAAAGAGTAGTTTTTGCATAAGACTTTGAACCACTACCACCACGCCTATGTTTTAATATGTGTGTAGTAGAGTTACATAGTATTACTGGATACAATTAATTAGTGCGTAAGAATTAGTTAAGAGCCGGCAACGCATTTGCGAGCCCCCTGGCAATGTGTGTCTATGGGCGGCAGTATCACTTTACATCAGCTGAGCCTCCTGCCCCTGTTATAAAAAAACATATGTATGCTAGTCTATCACTTACGGCTATGATTAAAAGTTTAACTAACATTAAAGTTAAAATAACATCTGTGAGTATTGTTGGATCTATTTAGGAACGAGAACTTTAAAGGTTATCGATCATTTTGTTCTAATAATACTGGATTAAACTGTGATACTATGACTATGATGTTATTTTCATATAAAAGGTGACAAATACCGGACTTTCTTTACGTTTTATCTGAACACCGTCTAAGTATATACAATATAAAATTATGATGTAGTGTGGGTATACCCTAAAGCACAGCCTACTACTTTATCCCTTGTGCTAACTGTGAACACTCGGCGGGTTACGCCAACTTTTATTTTCGACCACCAACAGTTTTAAGATACATATTTACATAATATGTTATATAAATATCAGAATTTTTTTCTTTTTTATATAATTAATTAATCAGAGTCAATAAAAAGTGTGTTTTTTTTAATTCAGAGCTCGTTGAACCCCAGTCAAACAATAAAAATAAATCAGTAGTGATTTTTAGGTCTGAGCCTCAGATTCTGTATCATGATCATTTTTGGGTCTAAGGCACGATGGTTTCCTTCACCGTTCGAGCGAATGTTAAATGCGCACATAGAAAAGAGTCCATTGGTGCGTGCACAGCCGAGGATTGAACCTACAACCTTAGGTATAAGAGTCACACACTGAAGGCACAAGCCCAACACTGCTCATAAGCCAAACAATTAGCTTTTCTTTATATGTACTGACATAGGAAAACATCGTAAGAAAATTAGTTCGTTTCATAATATTCATACTCATATTTATTTATTTGTTCAGATAAAATAATCCATCATTATGTTAGTATAATAGAGCGGTCAATCACGACATGCTTAGACACCATTATCTCTCCACACTCCCTTGTTCCTTGTAGAGAGGAGTTCAGAGGACTAAGTCCTACAGCTGAGTTTCATCATCGGACGTCAAGGCAAAATACCATCCGTATCACCTCGACGTCCGTCGTTCCACAACTGAGCGTATTTAAAGGCAAATTTTGCCGCACACTACTATGTGAAACCAGCTGCCCACTGAAGTATTTCCGAACCAATTCGACTTCAAGAAAAGAGCGTATCAATGCTTAAAAGAACGGCAGCGCGGCGGTATCACTTGACATCAGGTGATACCGTCAATTCAACTACAACAACAATAGTACTTTGATTTAAGATTACTTATTGTGTTAAACACACACACAAAATTACAAATAGAAAGCCCCAAACCCACTAATTAGATAATATTTGCCAACGCAACTCCCATCTACAACTTACATTAGTTAATTACGAAATCTCAGAACAAGAAACTTATTTATATCACGAAAACAAATCTAAGACGAAACTAATTAACTGGTTGGAAACATGGCAGCCTTATTTACGCGATTACTTTAACACAACCACTATTTTCCGAGAATATTGCAGGGAGGTAACATTTTCATAATTAGCTACGACTTTCGGGAAATGCAGCGCGGAATTGAGTTAGTTAAATTGCACCTTTTCAATGTATTTTTAAAGTGATGATTGCATGCTGTTTATATGGGTCGTACGTTATAATTTTATAAAGCCAAAAGTACGCTTATAGAAAAATACGGAACTGAATAAATTCAATATAGTATTGGAATGTTTTCAAAATTTGTCACCGTGCCACATTACTTCTGCTAAACATAGGCTATATCGTATTTACTATTTAAAAAAAAATAGAATAAAATTATGTCAGCATTTAAAATTGTTATTGAAAGTGTGAAATGGCTTTAAAAAGCGATATGGAGTAAAATAACCCATACGTAAATAATCATAAATACACAAAACGGTCACAGATTAGTCGTAATGGCGCAGCATGCTTTGCAAATAATGTCTGCATGACAATTGACGCACTAAAAACCTGACGTGTACACGGAACAGCATATGCGACGCCATCTTACGCGTTTTGGCGGGTTATTAAAAAAAGTTGCATAGACACTAATGAATAACGTGAAATGGTTAGGAGGTGCCCAATTTTGTTTTTGAATTGATTCCGATTTTGAAATCCTCCTACTTTAGCAAATCATAATTCTAAATTCAAAATCATTTATTCATAAAGGTAACAAAATGTACAGTATACAGTAAACACTTATGAACGTCAAAAAATAAATATATATGAAATGCTTCTAATCTAAATCCGGTAACACTACCATAATAAACTAACTTGTTCAATGATTGTTTACTGTGTATTCAATTCCAGGTAAACGTGGCCAATTTCCGTAAGGCTAAAAAAACACATCAATCAATCATACCATACCATTGGATAATATGTCAAGTAAAACCATTGCTAAAAGGATATGAAAACCACAGCATTAACCACTAAACTTGATCGTTGCATCCAGAGGTGTAATATCTAAGCCCCTAAGTCTTAATTTTACGATACTGACGTCGTAAATTAATTATACGTCGATTGAGCACTTGAATAAAACATAATGGAATTCTAAACAAAAACATCTATTCAAACATCAATGCTAGAAGCAACAAAATCAACCCTTCAATGCTGGCTATAAAACTAAAATGCATAAAGAATTAAAGGATCAACTTGGCTCTAACAATACTTGAAAAACTCTACCTGAATATTTTATTTAACCAATCACACGTCTGAGCGGCCGTCGCCGCGGGAGGAATACATTCAAATTTCGAATTCGAACAGCGAACTTTGAATCTCCCACTCATTCAGGTTCGAGCGCGCGTGGCGGTTGCACGTCGCACTGCACGAATAACGAGTTACGAAGTGAAGTGTTTGTGGCAGTGGTTTAATAAAAAAATCAATGTGTGCAAATCATGTGTTGGATATGTGTTTATGAATTGGATTTTGAAACAAGTTAGTATTTTTGGGTTTTGCTTGTTTCCTTACAATTTTAGGAAAACATATTTTTTGATATATTTTGCAACGTACACGATTGTTAACATTTAAATTGTTAAAACTAGGAATCTTGTTTGTGCACCTACTAAAGAGAAATCTAAACAATATTTGGTTTTTAGTTATAACATCTACGATTTAAACACTAAAAAGCAGTGGCAATATTAAAACTGAATATCAAAACAAAATTCAAAACACAATTAAGAATACTCTTAGTTCATCATGTCGCGGGAAAAAACTTGTGCAAAAATACTGCTTACAAACATAATCGAATTGATCAATAAGTTCCACCAGGGATAGAACGGTTAATACAATAAACTAATTCTATTATCGTATGTTTATTGTGTTAGTTATATTGCTGACATGTTTACTCTAAGTCAGCATTTGTGTAATTTCTATTGTTGCTAACGTAGGATTACTATTATTCTACTATTTTTGCTATAAATTTATTTATTCCAAAAATAACATTTGTGTTATATTAATATTGTTGTATATGATTTGTAGTTTCATATTTTTGTGCATATATGTATGTTGTTAAAGAGATTTTAAGATGATATAATATGTTCACGTTTTGTATACGTTTACGGTTATATTTATCAACATTTTTAGCTTTGTAAAGAAATTAATTATTGCATCTTTAATCCTTAATCAGTTTTATGAGAGACTTCATCGGTTTTAGTTTTTAAATCTGTGAAATTGGCCGCCGACGTGCCTGACGCTTTCGCTAGAGGTTTAAGTGCCGAAAAGTGTATAAATATGAATAGATTTTAAAATATTGTGTTTCGTGATATTATTTGGTATATTATGTATTATATTTAAGCTTCATTGCACTGCCTTGGTATAGTATATTTTATTTGATGGAGACGACAAACTATTAATATGTATTTACCTACTAAAACTTAAAGAAAATATATTTGCTAAGAGCAACAGAATAATATATGTTCATTGTTAAATTCAGCTTCTCATACCGCATAAGTAATTTGCGTTTAAATTTATAAAGACATACGATTATATATATTTGTTAAACCGTGCTGAACCGTGAAAAAACTTGAATTACTTAATTTAAATTGCAAGGTCAATCGCGTTGTTAGGGAATATATTATTCAGATAAATTAACTTTATCGCCGCGAGTCAACGAAAATAATGCGTACTCGAAAACCGAACAAGTAGCGCCATCTATGAGCGATAAAGTGAACCACACATCCGAAGCAGGAACTAGCTTTGATATGACTTTCAACTATTTGCAAGGAAGTATATGAATATAAATACATTACAAGTAATGAAATTATTTGTACTTTTTGCTTATTTATTAATTTATCTATAATTCGTATTTATTTTAAATTACAGATAAACAACTTTAAGAGTAACTTTAGAATAATTGTGGTTTCAAAGATCAACATCGTTATTTCGTAAATGAAAAGTAAGATAAATAGTAATTATATAATAATTAATAATTTTAAAGCGTTTTATTTAAGTCAAACTATTTACTTGTAAAGTAATACTTGTTCAATATATATATATATATATATATATGTCTACCTATGTAATGTTTTGTCACACAATTATTTAAATAATCATGGATACACAGACATTAATCTGTTTTTGCTCAGTTTTTTTGCAGCCAATATTTTTCTACAATCAGTTGATATTTATTTCAAATCGTTTCCTTGAATATTATTTATACATAATCTGTACTATGTCATAGACAAATTATAATTAAAATAATCGTGGTAAATAATGATTTTATAAACGTATTACAAATAAACAAATATTTATTTAGTATAAAATGCATAGACTATAGACCATTCAAACTATTATAACATCAAATAAGCCCGCATATGAAAATGTGCCAAATGCGACTATTTCAATAAACGTATCCATACAACTTCCGGTAAAAATAAAATACAACTACGACCCAGAAACCAACAATCGTATCAAATTGTCCCGCCCACAATATTGCATTTTTATGACATGAACCCATGTTCACTAAGTCCATATGTACGTTATATTGGCAAGGAAAAGAATATTTTTTGGAAGGATTTTTGTGCGGTATTTATATATAATTTAATATATTTGATAACTTGTGTTATTGCGATATCGCACATGATGCACATGATTTTAACATTAGTTTCACGATTAGGACTTGCCGTGCGTTTTAGATGAATAAATGACTTTTGAATTGAATAAATATATAGAAAGTTCATTGTATTATCTAAATATATAAAACAGAGTCGTGTTAGTTACACCACTTATAACTCATGATCGGCTGGACCGATGTTAGTTATCTCTTTTTTGGTGGATTCTTCTGCGCTCCGAATAGCAGAATAAGTAATTAAATATCGAATAACAATAAATAAGTAAATTAATTTTACGAATGCAAACAGCATGTGGTGCCATCCGTTGACAAAACTGCGCATCATTTTTACGTCGAATTCGTGTCAGTTCAATTCCGATCTTGAGGTGAACGAGGAGATACTTACAGGATTTGATCTAGATCGGAGACATGTGTTACCTCATCAAAAAATGTTGTATATCAGAAAGTACTTTGACATGCAGTAACGCAATATTGGCACTAGAGAGGAGGCCTAATGTGTAAAACTGCCATTCTTCTTTCGCAATGGCACGCAATAAAACATTTCTGTATTTGCAAAAAGAAGTTGTATTAATGTTAACCTTAATGAAATCGTAAAATAAGTTAAACTAAAGTTAACACGATATTATTAGACTATAAGGTGGAACGAAGTTCGCCGGGTCAGCTAGTTTTGTGTATAATTAGTTTTGTATATATAATTCTACGTAAGAACTATGATTGCTGTTAATAATGTTACACATATATGATGTTACTTGTAGAACCCATGGAACATTATGAAGAAAACTCACGTTTAAGTGTTCATATGAATCAAATGAATGTCCCTGGGGTCGAATTATCCAATTTTTTTAAGGTATTCTTTATATATATGAACAAAATAATTTTCTATTCACCAACAGTTGATGTTAGTTTTAATAGTCTATGGATTACTAAGTATATATTTGTTTATTAGTAAAAAGCTTCTAAATAAGATTACTTTGATTATTTTAACTATAATGTGTCTGACATATTACAGATTATGTATAATTAATAAGAATATTCAAGGTAACGATTTGTGTTAAAATATTAAACTGATTTTAATAAATACTTGGTTCAAAAAACGCGTTTAAGTGATCTTATACATAAAAAAAATCTTAACGAGCCTTGTACTAACAAAGTTGCTTTTTCCAACTTTGATTCCAAGTTATTCGTTATATAATATATGAACAAAATCATATTATTTCATATCTTAGGTAATTACATAAGATCTCTAGGCATGTGTAACCTGGGAATGTGTAATATTTGTAGGTCAGGTGAAACTGATATTTCTTGAGAAAGAAAATAATATTGTGTGAGAATTATGGCTATCATATTCATTAATGGTGATATATTTTTTTAATAATTTGTTGTTTATTCTGTGATGTGATCTTTATTTATTTATTAAAATTTATCACATCGTGCATAATGCTATATCTACAGTATATGTTACAAGCTATCTTTTATAAAATATATGACATTTATGGTAAACATAAATCTTACGAAAAATACAATAAAAATTTCTAGTAAAATAGCGGATTAGGTATCAGATAGGCAATTAACAATGCTTTTTTGAATATTGATCTGCGCACTACCGAATATCTTAAACTCTGTGTTAGTTAGGTATGTTTTTGACATGTTTACTCTAAGTCAGCATTTTTGTGATTCCTACTGTTGCTAACGTAGGATTACCTACTATTATTCTACTATTTTGCTATACATTTATTTGTGCAAAATATTTAATTTATGTTATATTGAAATTGATGTATATGATTTGTAGTTTCATGTTTTTATGCATATATATACATATACATATATAGTTTTAAATTAATTTTTGTATTTTTTAAATTTTCTAATGCTTTTGTCCTAAATAATTCTTTGTGAAAATTAAACAGCGCACTACAGAATATCTTAAACTCTGGATATTTATTGTTTTTTCCGTTATATTCTAGATAGATTATAATATAAACATTAGTACATAATATTAGAATTAGAAAATTAATTTAAATATAGCATATCTGTGAAACATATTGAAATATCCGCTTCATTCTGTTATATTCTATTCTTACGCGGTGATGACAAATAGCCCCCAATAGGTAATTGAGAAACTAAAAAGTTCCTTAAATTTGTACTGAATAAAATCAATGAATAACTTCGTAACAATAATTGATAATTGGTTAATAATACAAATCATTTCTCTGTGTCATGTTGAACAGCCGTCCGACATCTGTCAAACTACCGAATCATAGACAAGTAGACTCAAACGATCGCATTGAACTCTTGACCATAGATACGCTATTCATGTAAAACCTCGATTCATGCGATCTTGATACAAATCAACCTCTGCGTAACCTCGGATTAAGATTTCAAGAGGGATGACCGTTATTGGGTAGGGCTGTCAAAAATTGTAAGCCAAAATACTAATAATTATTTTATAAGATAAACAATTTTTTTAATTTATTAATACAATTGTTTATCTACACATGCAGTGATTTATAAAACCAAAAACGGAAGAAAAAGAATGAAATACCTTGTATATGAAAGGAATATAAGCTTCATAAGGTTTCTAAAATATGTGCAATTGTACTTTAAATAAAAAATAAAGGGATCTTCACAAGAGGCAACCCTAGCCCTGACAATAATTCACGTGAGAAAACCAACAGAATAGCTTCGTTATGAGGTTCGAGGGCTCTCCAGTATTGTGCTGATGTCAGGTTCTTCCCGCCAAAATGCTAATGAGCTCAGCCTATATGGCGACATTGATTTGACGTATAATGTGCATATTAAAAACCAACTTTTGAACAAGCCTGATGAGCTGCATATTTAAATATGTTACTCATAATGTCTAATGGTATTGATGAATTTTAGTTTAGAGATTTGTCAAGTCTATAATTAGTTTTACATACCTTTGCACCTGTTTCAATTGTGTTGTTATAAAACTTAATAACTATCTTTACTTCTTAATAAAATAATAATACATTTTGGTTGACATTTGCTATGGTACAAAGTGTATTAGAATATTTCATAAATGCCTCATAAATATTTACATATACAGTACAGTTTAATATTAAAAAATGTCAAAATTACAAGTATACTATACACTTTAAAACGAAAAAATCATTTAGTTACTGAAGGGAATTCAATTAAATTTGTTTCATAATTGCCAAGAGCAACTTTTAAAAATAATAACTAGATAAAAAATGTGAAAGAAAGCGGGAAATCTAAATAAATAAATAATAGTATTTATTTATTAATTACAAATTGTTTTATGTAGAAATTATTGTCAAGTACTGTTAACATGCTAGTGTAACAGAGTTGGCCTAGTGGCTTCGGCGTGCGACTCTCAACCCTCAGGTCGAATGTCCAAACCCAGGCTGGGCAGCAATATACTTTCAAGCTCGTACCGAGAAAACCTGAAGAGACCGGTATGCCTTAAACCCAAAGAGTCAGAGTCACAGACGGCTGATCATCTTGACTATTAGATAACACAGTCAACAGATACAGAACTCAAAGGCCCAGATCTAAATGCTCATGCTCGCTTAAATGTCATTGCTTGTGGCGGCGTCCATGCGTCGGGTTGTCTCTCTCCCTAAAATATGGCGATGGGGCCGATGGCTGGCCATGCGTCATACTCGTGAACGGGTGCTACTTGTGGTGACTGGTCGTACTTGAATTCGTGTATGCGGTGATGTTAATTATTTCGACTATGTGTTTGCGTGTTGTTCCCACGAGAATGTAAGTGCGTGCTCCTATTTCACCATGCCTCCTGCTGATAGAGGACAAGTCTTTGTTTTTAATTTATGTTATTATTATTAATTACATGTGGAACACGGTGTAATGGTTGCAGCTCCTTACAAACGTTGTGTAAAAAAAAAACATGGCGATTAAAAAGAGTGGCGGAGAGTTTATTGCCAGTTCTTCTCTTCCGTTCTACGCCCTTGATTTGAGAACTGGCACTAAATGTAAAATTAGAAGCATTAATATGTATTTCTTTACTGACAAGTCATAAGTGTACAATGTGTTACCTATATGATTAAATGATTTTTGAATTTTGTTGTAGCGCCACTGGTTTTATTAGTTAACATACATTTTATGCTGTGAACTAAATACCATTCATGTTTGTTCTTTATTAAAAACAATATACCGTATAGGTTTCAAAGGCTGTTTATAAATGTATACAAAATAACACAAAACTTTAACAGACAAAGTTACAAAGCCGAAAATAATTATGCTAAATAATTTAGGTTCATTATTCTCAGTAAAAGCTAAAAATGTTTTAAACGACAATTAACTTGACAATGTCGCTTTTGACCGTTTGACCTAACGACCTGACTTTCACGTTACACAGCTGTTTATTTTTTATATTGTTCTCTCCTAAATATACCGTAATAACTGTTAATTATTTTTAGCTGAGAGAAAAATTAAAAATCGTACGAACGTAATAATTTTTATATTGCTTGCAATTTCGCCCGCATGTGTATTTTGGAAGGAATTGTTATCTCTTCATGGCATAAACGTTGTTTCAGTCAATTTACATAAAACTATAATTAAAAAAATAAAAGTGGATGTTTAATAACTTTTAACTTATAAAACCAGTGTCGGTAAAATCTGTTTGTGTTTCTAATAGGACAATCAGGTTTCTGTGCCTGACACAAGCGCTTGACTCTTTGGGTATAAGGCATGCCAGTCTCCTCACGATGTCTTCTTTCATCGTACGAGTGAGTTTTAATTGCTCACTTAGAAAAAAAGTCTATTGGTACACAGCCAGGGTTCGAACCTACGT
The DNA here is from genome assembly GCF_905475465.1 of Pieris napi. Taxonomy (NCBI): domain Eukaryota; kingdom Metazoa; phylum Arthropoda; class Insecta; order Lepidoptera; family Pieridae; genus Pieris; species Pieris napi. The sequence continues at coordinate 1,888,640 of NC_062245.1, forward strand.
CTCCAGGGATGAGAGTCGCACTCCAAATTGGGCAAACACTGTTCATTCTTTTGAAAATGGAACATAGAGTTTAACCGTATAAAAAATAGTTTGATTTAAAGAAAACGCGCTCCGACAAAAAATCTATAACAAAATAACCATAAATACCATTTATTTATAATTAGTTACAAAGTTTCATTTATAATAGCAATGATAACAAACAACACAACTGCAACGAAATATTTAAATAACTTTTCTTATTTAAATAAACTTTATATAATAAGATTAATAAGCATATACATTATACATATATACCGTTCTACGACCCCATCTCAACCGACCGTATAAATAATAATCATACTTTGAATCCAAATGTCTGTCAATCAAAACAATTGAGAACTTAAAACAGCAATCTAAATAAAAAACATTGGACTTCAATCTGTAGAATCGACATCCCGAGCCGCTAGAAAAGCATCCACTCAAATTGATGTGATAAAAAATAAATTAAAATAACTCGTGAGGCCAGATGATATCGACACTAACGCATCCATTGTGCCTTCGGATCTAGTAGTCTCTAATTGCGGCGTCTTTGTAATACAAAATGAGGTGTTACTCTTCTATTAAATAATAAGTGGTTCGATTCTTGACGAGAATCGTTACATTGGCTGTCAGATTTCAAATTGGTTGCCGTATTAGTTATTTATTTAACATTGTCTTTCTTTTTACAGATAACGAGGAACGCCGCGCATGGAAAGGTATAAAGGAGGTCCAAATAAAGCGTCGCCGTACGCTTCTTGGACAAGTTATACCTGGAGCAAACATGCTAGCCAAAAACTTTTGCGTAACGCAGACGTAGATACGAAAGATAATGATCTGTATAGTGACATTGATCAATTACAATCTAATATCATCAATACAGTTATAGCAACAGAACCGGAAGAAAATGACTTCGAAGAAGTCAGAAAGAACGTATGGAGCGATGTTGATGACGAACTTTACATAACAAATATAATAAAAGAAAGGACTACAAATGAAGTGAAACGCGTAGTACGTGATACTAGTTGGAGTGTTAGTGATTACAGTGAGGTTGTGAATAGTGTTAAGTTAGATAAATCCGATATGTGGGACCTGGAACCTACGGACCTAAAGGAGTGTGATTGTCTTGGACCACCTCCTGAATTCCTGTTGCCTCCTCCGCCTCGGCCGCCTTTCCTACAGGCGGAATACTATTGTGGGGACGATCCGATAGCGGATCTGGAGACCTGCGATACGGAACCAGTAAGTTTAAATTTTATTTTATTTCCTAATGCGCTCAAAAAGGTACATCTAGGTCTGCTATTTAGACTAAGACTCCCATCGACCCTAAAACTATCAATTTAGGATTTCATTAGTAAAAACTAGACAAATACGGTATCACATTTTAATTTTTTGATACTACTTTATTATAAGGTAAATTAAGATAAAACTCTTTTCCTTATATTATTAGAATATACAGTTTAATGCAAAAGAAACAAAAGCATATCTGTAAATAGCAAGTTTAATGTGGATTCTAATTGGAATGTCGCTTCATCTAGCAACGATCTGGACAAAGCGTTTGAGCAAGTGACACGTACTCATTATTTAGATTTTAAATGAGTCACGTTTCAAATTATACTTAGACCGTTTGTGATAAAAGTATTCGTGACATTTAAAATAAAAGTTGAATTTTCTCTTTAGTCATCAGTTCCAAAGTCATTAGTAAACTATGCCATCTACGACTATCCGAAAATCTTTAGTATGTAATACCTAACATTAGCTGAAATATTGAGAATTTTTGCTTAAAATTAAATCGCTAATTTAGAATAAATATAGCTTTTAAACTTATCGAATAGGTTCATTAATAAGAATACGTATCGAAATATATATTTGAAGATATTTAAATAGGTTTAGTAGTTCCTTATTGGACAGCACCACTTAGAATTTCAATTTCACTTAATTGTGTATTTATTTCCTTCTCGCAACTCTATGTTTTATGTGCGTACCTCTAAAATTGTTCGTAGTTTTTTTTTTATTGTTCAAAATGCAAGCAAATTTTGCTTACCTCACTTGATACGTTCACTTTATCTGTAGCATCTTTAACAGCCGTCACTTAAGCACGATAAAACTTTTTATTAATAGGTGTTTTTGATAAACCGTAGTTTGTTTTTACGTTTCAATCAGATAATGGTTATTGTTTAATGCCGTTTCGAAATGCTTCCTTTCTCCTATTGTCCCTTACTAAACAGTGACGTATCGCTCAATCTTATCTCTTCCATGTTTTGTCCTAGAATGGTAATGAATAAGCGGTTTCGAGTAACTAAGTAAATATTTAGTATAATGCACTTAATGAAGGCGCGGCTACAATACATTTTATCTTGAGATCTCAAAGTTTTTTACGATGTCTATAAAGCTTTCCTTTAACTTGGATTAAATGTGTGTAGAGTACGGACGCCGCTTATTACACTTGCCTTCCCACCGAAGCCAATAAAACGATTGTATTATTTGAGGTAATTTTGAGACAAAGCATTGTTTTTTCTATTACTTTACGATGCTTGGGGATTTGAAATCCCAGTAGGTATGTTATTAATATGTCAAAAACGATTTTCATATAATTGATCATTAGTTTCTTACCTTCAAATTTTGTTTATATGACGCTCGTACGGTGAAGGAAAACATCGTGAGGACACCAGAATGACTTAGACCCGAAAAGTCCTATTGTAGTATATGTAATATGAGGGATATATTAAAAAAAAACATAAAACATACAGAAATCTGAGGCCCTAGTGATATTTACTGACCACAGTAAGGAATATATGCCTATTAAGAAAAAAAGGAATTTGTTTATTCCCAACACAAAAATACATAGTATTTACCATATTCGTAACGTACATTGTAATAATAATAAATAGAAAATGAAAACAAATTTGGTACCTGTGGCAGTGTACTTTAAACTTTTAGCATTTTCTCGCTGTATTACTATACTTATTCGTTAAAAAATAATAATATAATATGAGCCTTTATTCAGACAGAATTTTACATAAATTTAATCTTAAACTAGTGACTCTACCGGTGCGACAACCCATCTGTATTCCCGTCTTTAGCAAAGGCCTATTAGATATATAGCGAATAATTCATTGACAAATATCTTAATTATAAATTCAGGTAAAAAAATTGTATCTGACTGTAAGCTAAATTATTCCCGTTCATGATTATCACCGCGCTCTAGAACTCGAAAGGTGCTTTCTATTTGGAGTTATGGAAGTCTGTGGTAACGGTTTATTGCTTAGATTTCGTAAGTACACGAAATGCTAACATTGATACAGTATGTTTACTTACTTCATTCTCGCCCTCGCTAAAGCCTGGCATTAAGAACAGTAATCTTAGAATTAGAGGCAGCGTTAGTCATCATTTTTTGTATACTTTTAAATCAACCATCAATTTCTCTTGATATTGAAGCTATATTAAGTACCTATATTATGTACGTATAGTACATTTATTTATTTTCATTTTATTTACATATGCAAAAATATGGTACAAAAATGTGTAGGTGGTAAAACGGTAAATTCGCATATTCTGCCACACACAATGGCGCGCAAATTTGTCTCAAGGAATTTTACATTTTACATTATTAGCCAAAGTCAATTCTTATATTATTTGTATCGTACATATCATATATTATTAAATTTATATCAACTACAGTTTCTCACCCAAGTAATCATTTATTGAATATCACATTTTTATCCAAAAGTAATACACCAAATCGTTTAGTAAAGACTCTAGTCGGAAGATTTTTTAATTCTTTTGGTAATTTATTGTAAACCTTAATTGCCATACAAAAAGTGTTTTCCTAAACAGTTCCAGAATGATTTTTGGCGCAGCCAATTTCTCTCCATGTCTACTTCTTACTTCGAATTCTACATTCATAACAGAAGCCACACAATAGTGTCGTGCGACCCTCATCCTTGAGGTCATAGGTTCGATCCCCGGATGTGCATTTAACATTCGCTCGAACGAAGAAGGAAAAACATCATGAGGAAACCGGCTTGCCTTAGACCCAAAAAGTCGGCGTGTGTCAGATACAGGAGGCTGATTACTATTGCCTATTAGATTGACAAATAATAATTAAACAGATACAGAAAGAGGCCCAGACGGTATATTTATTATTTAAAGTTAGGTGATTCAATTATAAACCGGATTGATTTATCTGGAGCAGAAATTTAGACGTTCAGCAATTATATATTTCAAATCTACAAATGTTCGCGTCACGCGCTGATTGAAATTCAATTTCAATTAAATTTGTTTAGTGTTCTCTACATACTTAATTAAATAGAAGAGATATTTAATAATAATCCATTTAATTACGACATTAACTGAATCAAAGCGAGCAGAAAAAATCCTTAAAAAATAACCAAGATATCGCTTAAGCTACCTTTCAAACAAAAAACTTAAACAAAACCCGTCAATCCGATTAGGACCTACGATACACGTCAAACTTCTAACCCTTTTTTGCGTTAGGGTAAATGGCTTATAACCGCCCCTAAAACCTTGTAAGGCCTATGCTAAAGTAACGTTGTAACGGCTATTTAATTTGAATAAAAATATTAAAAGATCTCGGATGTTTTATTAATTAATTCAATTTGGTTAGATAAGCTAGTGCATATAATATTTAAGGCCTAAATAGGTACTGTCTCAGGAGTACTGTTGGGGTAGTGGCTCGACCGATTTCAATGGACTTTTCATTGTATGCGCGTTTAAGTCGCTCGGACGGTGAAGGAAAACATCGTGAGGAAACTATGCCCTTTAAATAATCCTGTGTAATTCCATTTTTTTATTATATGTTTTAAATACTGTGATTCGTTAACAATTACCAAGTAATTTGTTTCCTAAAACCTATCATTTATAATTTCTTAAGTGATCAATTTAATTTTATATATTAAAATTATGTATGTATGTTACATAGAGGGTCATACGATTTAGAAAGGCTAAGACCCTATTGTAGTATATTTAAATTGCCTATTACGAAAACTAATCATCACGAAACAAATACAGAAATCAAAGGCTGCACTAGTATTTAGATAAATACTGCCTCAAATTTATCAAACGACTTGACCAATGTTAAGAAAAACGTGGAACTTTCGTCGTTCAAAAATGTTAATCACGAAAACACTTGTAATATAGGTGACGCTGTAATAAAATTTCCCTTTCTATCTATAATTTAAAACTAATTTTACCAGAATAAAAACTATAATTAAGTAATTATAAATTGATTAAAATTATAAGACCATTAGTCTTGGCTGCGGCGTTATGCCTAGGATTGTAGGCCGAGTCCATTCCATCCAATTTCTCCAAAACTTCCAGCGCTCCCTGACCTGTACTACCGCCAATTTCTGGCGGAAGCAGGTCTTCCTCCACTCTGTCGATGTAGTGGCACCTGTTCTACTACCACAACTGCGACTACTACTAGTCGATTATAAAAAAAATCAATCATTATAATAGTGTGTCGTGTTAATCTAACCGTTTTCAAAGTAAATAAATTTGTTACGAATTAAAAATGACACGCTCGTTAGGTGTCCAAAGACATAATTTTCCCTAATTGGCCTTTAAATTGTTGCGGTCTAGCGAATTGAGTTGTTGAAATTAATAAGACCAATTTCTTAGAGTCGCCGAGTTGATTCACACTTCGAGGAATCCTCGGGTGGCCTACGGGTAAGGCACAGTTTTAATTAAACAGTTGTAACAAGCCTTTTTATAAATTAATTTTGCTCAAAATGCATGATATTTTTAAGCTATTTTTAACATTAGATTACTACTTCATAAGTTGATTGAGTTTAATTCTCATTTTTTGGTGACTTGTAATAACAGGTTTTCCCAACCTTTTTCAAGCACCAGTCTCTCAGTATAATACATAGCTTTAAGCTTATTGTCAAGTTTATTATTATTATTATTAATTAAATTAAATTAAGTTAAAGTAAGTTTAAGTTAAAGTAAGTTTATCATAAAGCAATGTATCATGTATAAGATAAATAAATTCTCATTCTCATTTAAACCCTATATCTAAAGCACTTTTCATTTTAATAATTATAAATGGAAATTAGAAGATGAGTGGGACCTTTAAATTAAAAGTTGACTGTTATATATATACGCGTCAAAGATAGTACAAAAATATGATATACATATATAGTATAAACATCATAGCTCAAAAGACCTAATAAGGATAATAATAATATACAACCTACTTTATCGTAAATATATAAATGAGGCGCTTTAACCTTTAAAATAAAACTTGACTGTTAAATACACGTAAAAGATAGTATAGAGCTATGATATAGTATAAACGTCAAAGCTCAAAAGGCTAAATATGTAAAAGTGGCTCTATAACCTCTAGGTCTTAAGAATTGTGTAAGTATTTCATTATCATAAAATTTTCTTAATAGCCAAGTAGATGACACATTTTTTGCTGGGTTAAAACCTACGACCTCAGGGATAAGAGTAGCGAGCTAGAGTAGTACACTGCTCCTTATCGTAAATATACGACTACTATTTTTATCATTCTGTGCATACTTAGCTAGGATTAAGTTTAAGCTTCATATAAATTTGTAGGTGGTATGAGGTTTTTATCTGTGACCAGTTGAGCTTATAATTCGCTATCAAGAATTTATTATCTAGATTGTAATCCCAGGGTAATATAAATAAAGATAAGTTTATAACATTCCCTTCAAAGAAAACCGGTGATATTTTAAGAAGCTTTAATTTGGACTTGAACTTTTTTAAATACTTAATAATTGAATTGATTCTATTTTTGAATACTCTAAACAACTTACGAGTCTGTGTAAGAATTTTTTTTTATTTTAGCTCACATAAAATCGTTATTATTTCTGTTAAAACTATGCAGTGAATTTTTTTTACGGGACCCCCAAAAAGCGCAGACATCAAGCTCATGGGCACATTTTATTGGTGCGTTGCCGGCCTTTGAGGGAGGAATATAAACTCTGTCTCTAACTCATTCTTTAAACAATTGAAGGTCGTTATCTCCCAGGGACGAATCCCACCGGTAGTCGATTCCACAGTTCGCTAGTTCGCAAAAGAAAGTCTAGGACCTTGAAGACTTCCAGCCATACATAGTCTTAGTAGCGTATCCTTCGACCGTGGAAAACTTCCAGCCATTAAGGTGATGTTATATAGTGTTTCCTTCACGATATATAAAAAATTTGTTTCTGTATACAGAGAAAAAAAATTGGCAAAAAGTAAATATTTGTAACAACAGGAATGAAAAAACTGTCACATGGTGTACATTTTCTGGAATAAAAGGAAAATTTCCATAACTTCAAAAATACATGACTTAATTTTATTTTTTTAATTTTTCTGATTACTGGTGTGGCATTACCTATGAGAAAATTTCGACTTGACGTCGACTTTTGGGACACCCTGTATATATATATGTACTTTTATTTAAATGTATGAATTGTTTTAAATAGTTTTGAAACTAAGGTTTTGTGGGCCTACCGCATGGATATATTATAATAAATGTATCCTATTGTTTAAACGCATCTTTCCGTGTTGTCTGTCACGCCCACAGAAACGAATGAAAACAGACAATTAAAAAACTCAAGCGCCCATGTTATTTAGGAATAATATTATTCGTTAAGGACCTCACACACGCTGTAACAGTAATTTTTAATTTAGTTAAAAAATTATAAAAATCTTCATTTGTTAGATATAAGTATTATTATGGAAAACACTTTATCCAACCCACCCAAAAACCTTTATCTATTATTTATTATTGTTGTTGCTGCCTCATATATTTTAGTGTTTGCAGAAAAAATTGTTCTGTTTGTGGAATGTGGTATTTTCTTGGGTCAATTTATTTTCCTATGTACAATAAATAAATAAGTAACAACTTATTAATAAATTACACTGTAGAGATCACGTACTCATATTTTCACATTACTTTTCATCTTTTTTAACTGTTCAGTTGTTTAGTACACAATTAGTAAATGTAATTATAATACTACTTAACACTTTAAATCACACAAACACTTTCTAAGCCAGCCATATTATTTTACACCTTATAGGTATTATATTTTAGGATATATATTGTAGAAGAGACGGCCCATCTCGGATCCTCACTGGTGGACATTTTTTTTTAAACTTTTGTAGACATTTTTTGTTCTATCATCAATAGTTTTCGTAGCGCATGCGATGAAAGATATTTTATAGACATTTTTTTACACCTTTGGTAACATTATTTCTGTTTTAGTAGGTTATCTTATTTTTTCTTGCAATTAAAATAAACTATATTAATCAGTGTTAATGTAGCATTGAAATGGTGAAAGAATTTTTAAAGTCGGTACTGTACTTTTTGAGCCAATTCGTTACAAACATACATACAAATATTTACCCTCTATAATATTAGTATAGATTAAGATAATATTTTTTTCCATTTATTAATGTATGACGTTGCCTTAAACAGTTGGCGATCAGCTTCGTTCATGTTCACTCGCTTAATTGACTAAAATGATATAGCAAGTTTGTCTAAATATGCACATAATATTATAGCTCTTTTATTATGTAGATACCTTTGAGTAATGATTATGGGGGCAAATAATGACAATAATGTACCGAATAAACATTTATAAGACCTGATATCGCGAAAGAATATTATTTATATAGTTTACTGGAAAAGTAGGTCTACCGAGAGCACCTAGTAATTGTAGTCAACTCAATGACTACTACAGCATAAACCTTCCGGCGTTTTAAGGTTTCTTTAAGCTAATCCAGACCGCCTGTGCCCGTCTTACGTTGATTTTTGGTTGATGTTCTTTTTTTATTTATGGAAAGAAAAATCACTGTACAGCCGTAGTACGAACTTACTACTTAGCTATCCCTTAATAAAGCTCCCCTCGTATGACGGAAAATCTCGGATATATATTATATATGTTTAAGCAACATTATCGTTTAGTATATTGGACGAAGATTCTAATTCTCTCTTACATATCGGACACACGATTTCTTTTTGTGTGTTAACACATATTTAATGATTTGATAACATGCAAAATCTATGAGATATCGATATTTCATCTCACAGCATTATTTGATAAAAGCAACTCACAAACAGAAACCAAAATCACTTTAACTAAAAAAAATAATTAACTCAGATTTAAGTTATTAGCACATTCAGTTAAAAGCTTTTGGAGACTTCAGAACTTTATCCTTATATACCTTCGTGGACCATACTGTATCAAACACCCACTTCCGCAACCCTATTTTTACGCAAAATTAACGCATGAATAATATAAACGTAATATGAACTCTTGGCATATAAAATGCTTCATTTCCGAGATAATATTCGTTAAAAGTTTCATAAAAAGAATCCATTACGCATAATGCCACTTCCGGTTCCGCAAATCGTCTAAATTCCAATGTGACCCTCAAAGTTTGGGGTAGGATGATCATAATTTATGAAAAACTTCACAAAGACGCTGGAAATTAATTAAAGCCTTATTCAATTCTTTTTCTAAGAGTTTTTATTAATTAAAGAGGGTGCATTGACTAATCGCTACCGGCAAGATCGGGCGATAGCCAGGGTGACCATCAATTTTACTTTTACGGGTGAATAATTTTTCAATTTATTCAAAGAGCTTTATTATCTTTGGTTTTGAATGAAGTCGGGAAGCATTAAGCTTTAAACGGCACAGTTTTTCCTTTTATCTTTTGGTTGTATATCTAATATATAAAATTCTCGTGTCGCGGTGTTTGTGGTTAAACTCCTCCGAATCGGCTTGACCGATTCTCATGAAATTTTGTGTGCATATTGGGTATGTCTGAGAATCGGACAACATCTATTTTTCATCCCCCTAAATGTTAAGGGTAGTCCACCCCTCAATATTTTATTTTTTATTTTTAGATATTTTTTCTATTTTTTTATGATACAGCAATAATACATACAACCCCTAACTTTCACCCCTCCACAATCAACCCCTATTTTTTTATTATAAATGATATACATGGCAAAACGACGTTTGCCAGGTCAGCTAGTGATCTATAAAAATGATTGTAGCCGATTGCAAAATGATCGAAGGATACCTAATGAAGCACCACAAGTGACATATATATATATATATACATATATGATAAAACAATCACACTTTATAGATTTTACTAATGTATGAAAATATATTTTAGGTATAAAGGTATTCTCATGGTTGTATAGCTGGTACCGATTTGAAATGACTTACAAATAATTACCTCGCATTGGTCCTTTATCTACGAACATAGTTTAGTCATATTATGTAGTCATTGTACATTTTCTTCGATGAAAGGCTGGTGACCTGTTACCATATGACTTGGTCATGTTATATGAACCTCACAAAGATAGTGAATACCCGCAGCATGTAAATCTGTAAAATGCATATGTGAAGAGGCAAATTCAAAATTCAATTTTTTTAATAACAAGTTACATTTTTAGCAGATATTGGAGCCCCTGAACTAAGTCTAGGCAGACCTGTACATCAGGGTACTCCGCTCTTCCAATGTTATAACGAAAACGTAACTTGTATTGTTACTAAAATACTATATAAAGGAAAACAGAAATCTAAGACTAATTACTAAACTAAGCATACAGGTTTACATGGTTGAGATTTACAGTTGTTTTTTTTTTATGACTGGCACGATTTGTGCATTAGCCAGCGTCAAGTATACGATTTTTATAATTCGTGCTTTTTGCCTTAGAAACTCGACCATGTCCTTCATGTACGGTTTAGGCACTCGCCCGGTAACGCACAACCCTCCCAAAGGCCGAGAACAAATTTAAATTAAATTAAAACTTGCCCTCGAACCGGGAATCGAACCCGGTACCCCTCACCTAGCTGCCACTTAATAAGACCGCTAGGCTATGAGGCCCCCGATTTACAGGTTTACATTAAACATAAACTATACATTCCAAATTTAAACTTTTTATCCATTCCATCGAGTTCCTTGATCGATATCATTAGAATAGAAGTTAAATCTTTACCTCGATGACGGATGCTTCGAATTGGGACATGACAAATGGTACCTCCGTCCCCGGGGACCATGTTTGATCTTATCTGTTTTTATGAAAGTCTTATGTTTGACCGTTGGGATTTAAGAAATATTGGAGTTATGCGTCGAACTTGATATGTTAGGGATAAATCATTTTGTATGGTATTTGGTATATTTTGTGATTCCTTTCCTGTACTTTATTATTAAATTAAGATTTGATCATAAACTTTACTGAACTAAATATATCTATATATATCTTAAAACAAAGTTAAAAAAGATTATAAAAATCCTTTAATTTCTTACAAAAATAAAAATATGACTTTGAAATATTACGTAACGAATTTTTGGCTCTTTTATAAAACGTTACGATGCGGGGCGGGGATTCAATTACGCGTTATTGTTAATATTATTTTCGACTTTCCAGTACTTTACACCACATAATGGTAACTTTTAACTATAAAGAGTCACTAGGTGGTCAAGAAACGTTTTACTATACTTGGGTACAGAAAAACGTTACGGCGCGTTACATGGGGGGGGGTCAATAATCTCCAAAAATTGCGTGACGTAATACTTGAACGCTTCCTAACTATTATAAAAAAATTGTTAGTACATACATATAATATATATATTAAATTATGAGTTACTTCATAGGTATAGGCCTCCTCCATGAATACAATTTTTCCATAAGCCACCAGTATTAGCCAGCAGTTTTGGAAAAGTCGACCTCCCATCGCATTTGCGGTTGTCCTTTGCGCCGTTTGCCTTTAGGTCCTTTCCATGTGACCCGTTTCAAAAGAACCACCAATCTATAAGATCTAAAAATCTGGCTACTTGCCTAATTAATAATAATAATCATATATACCAACTGAAGTGCCGCTGGATTATTTTGGTTTTGTATACATAATATAAGAAATATGATGTAATTTAATAATTGTTATATCTTAAATGTTTCAATGACAACTATTGATAAATTTCTCGCAAAATTGTATTGACAATAAAAATAAAATGTCAATCACATGACACTCACAAAAACGATTGTCGAAATTGTTACGAACATTTTATAATATGTTTATTTCAAAGTGATTATCTGAATAGATTTCCCCTAACCTTTTAGGTAATTGGAACGATTTCCATTCGGCTGAAACCATACGTTTAAAACTGTCACGCACTTTAGACGTAATTCTGCGCCTGTTTTACATTTTTCACACATATGTGAGTTTCCAAAAGTCCTAGAGAATTTGTCTGTTCATTTATTTCATGTTGACCCAGTAAGACGTACACAGATTCGAACAGTACTTTAATGTTATATCATTGCTAAGTTTTGATGGATTCGCTATGAAATTTAACGACTGATTTGAGGAAGCATAGAGCAGACGTTTAGCATTCGACTGGATCTATAGTAGGTAAACTTGAAAAAATCACTTCTAAAAAAATTATATATTGGCTGAATTATTTATATACCTATACGTATATAGCTAAAATTAGTAACTTCTATATAAATTCGATTCTAACTTTAGCGGTGAGAACATTGCTAACATTGTCTATAATTCGAATTTAGAATTAACAGTCAAAATGTTATTAACTGAGCTACACAATTCTAAATCAATATAAACTGTTAATAAAATTGTTTGTACCCACTAGACAATAATGACAGATGTGTTTTATTATGATACAGCTGTTATGATAATATCGAAATGAAAACAAAAATTACATTGTATAATGGGTGATAATAAAACATATACAAGGGGCGATTTCATGTCAAATATTGGTCTGGCACAATTGGTAGGGCTGTTTTAAATGAATACAATAGATCTTAATACAACGCAATAGTGCTATTTCAGTTAAATTTTGTAAAACGCTGTTAATAGCAACAATAAATTTTCATGCGCCGTTTTAATCTAATTGGAAGAATATCGTTCGAATATTTATTTTGAATAGGTACACTAACAAAACACACACAGACACTTACAATAAATGCACATGAATCAATGACAAGTGTGCACAACATCTAAAGGGAAACATTACATTACGACAATAAACGATTAAGAAATATACAATTTCCTTTTCCGTTCTTTGTAATCCTAGAGTTACTAGAAGTAAAAGTCTACGTACCTATGGCTCGGTTATCTGCTACTTTTAATGGTCCAGCGTATAGGCTATCTCGCTCTTACAACATAATTACATTGATGTTGATTTGTATTATTGATTTTACAACAATCTTCATACTTACCGTAACTTTGTGTATCACGTTCTTAATGAAGTTTAAGTTTCAGTTTTAAGTGTTTAAGTTTAAGTTTTTTTTGTGCTTTCTTGTGTAATTTTATCCTCGCTAGTTTGAAATTTTTATGTTCTAATATAATTGATGTGTTGTCTTGAATATTTTAAGCATACCTGTTGTTTTAAGATTTAATAAATAAAAAACAAATATGCAATTTAAACATTTAATGCTTTCTTCTTCGCAATTGTTATTGTTGACGGAATAATGACTGCAACAACTTAAGCCTGAAGACATGAAGACTGTCATAAAATGGATTAGCCTATGACTAGTATTTGAGCTGTTAACTCCCATCATATCCCGTCATACCGAAAATAATTATATTTTTCAAACAAATATAACATTATATTATACTTACTGCCTACCATTTTCCACAAGAGAAGCATTTCCACGCCACGAACAGCGCTTTTCTTAATTATCACATGAAATTGTAATTATAAGCACATTTCCGGTATAATGGCGAAATTACTTGAATACAGAATAATTATATTCAGCAGATGTTTTTGGACGTTATTTAAAATATATTGTAAATAATTTTTTTTCAATTTACATAAATAACTGGGATATCGAATTGCATGAACATATATTAATATTGCTTTAATCAAAATAAATATTTGTGATATATTTTGTATCAATGTGCGTTTTTATGCTTGAAATATTTGCTATCGTGAATATTTTATAAAAGCCGCACAAATGAAATCTTTAATTAACCACTGTTAAGGGTGACTTTATTAATACGTCCTAGTTAAGTTATAGTACGTTTAACTAATTATTTTTTATTATATTTTTTTAAATTAATTATTTATAGTATTTTCTAATAATACATATCTTACATAAGTATATAAGTTTAATAATTATAATATTATATAAGACAGTCTTATCTAAAGTACATAAAAAACACCCAATGTTACACAAAAATATAATTATTTCTAATAAAAGCCACCGACCGGCCCGTCAATCATATAACGCCACGTAATAAAGCAATTTTCAACCCCTCAAAAGCCCCTAAAAAATGACCCATTGTATTGGTTGCGTGTGAAACTTCCAAAAAAATAATAATATAGAAGAGAGACAATTATTGCCGTATGGCGTGCTTGGTAGAATTCACTTTGGTGTGAAAATGGCAACTTTTTACGAATTTTGATTAACGAACAAAGTAATTTATGTTTGGACTTAAATTGAGGTATTTAAAAGAAGGTTGTGTAAAACTTTCACAAACTCATGATTTGTGGAATCCCAAGGAGATACGACCTTTATTTTTCAAAGGAAATCCTATCTGAAAGGCCGATTCCTGTGTGTCTGCACGCTAGTACTATATATTATGTTACTAAAAAAAAGTATTATTTTTCACGGGCATATACTAAAAAAACCCTGCTTATATTAATATTTAAGTTTGTAATGTGCCGTATGTGTGTTGGCCTAGTGGCTTCAGCGTGCGACTCTCATACCTGAGGTCGTAGGTTCGATCCCCGGCTGTGCAATGGACTTCTAATGAATCTATGTGCGCATTTAACATTCGCTCAAACGGTGAAGGAAAACATCGTGAGGAAACCGACATGTCTTAGACCAAAAAGTCGACGGCATGAATCAGGCACTAGAGGCTAATCACCTACCTACGAATATTAGATTTAAAAGATCATGAAACAGATTCAGAAATTTGAGGCCAAGACCTAAAGAGGTTGTAGCGCCATTGATTTTATTTTATTAATGTGTCGTTTGTAGTCTATACTGAACGAATTTTATACAAACAAAAAAAATATTTGATTACGCAGTAATGAAATTCTTCATTACATTTCCAATTTACAAAACTGGCACGTCCATGCATTATGGAAATACTAACCATACTAAAAAAATATTTGTATTTTTCAGAAGATTGACGCGTACAACCACAGCGGGCCTTCACTACAGACGTCAGCAGTGATCGCTCTTTGCTCCATAGTCCTCGTTCTTGGGATATTCATAGGAGCCATCCTAGTTTGGAAGTAAGTAGCTTTTACCTCGCAAAATAGTGATAGCTATTTTATACCAGATACTGTTAAACATTTCATCACATGTGCCTGTTTTCTCTTTTCATTTTATTTTCGCGTTCTGTAAGGTTCAAGAAAATACAGATGAAATATAATGCAATGAAATAAAAATGTGTGCGTGTACTAGGTGTACACACTTAAGAAGTGAAACTTCTTTATGACCTTATTTTTCGAAAAATGATCTACTATATGCAACTTAACAAAATTGGTTAAATAAAGTTTAACAAAAGGCTTTTATTATCAAAGACATGAATACAAATACCTACAATTATTTCATTTTACCTTATTACTACTAAGATTATTACAGAATTTCATTAATTGTAATAGAATTATTACTATCATTGTTATCGTTATTATATATTTTTGTTATTAATGGCTTCGAATCTCTTCGGATCAACCGTGTTAGGAACAATAAAAACATGGCGCGTAACCGAAAAACGTGACGATTTGCTACAAAATTTCTCCCATACGTCGATAAAAAATTCATTCTAACGCCGATAAAGAAGTTTGACTTCAAAAAGCAACATGGCGCGTAACGGAAAAATGTGACGCGTAATGAAAATATGTTACATTACATTTTTTTCCAACCCCGATAAAGAAGTTTCACTTCAATAATTGAAAATGGAATCAAAATATTACAACATAATTTCTCTAACAAAGAGTTTCTATATTTTTTTTTTTGTCAACGAATTCTTTCAAAACATGGCTAGGTAAAATATTTTGAATTTCGATCAAAACTGAACCACTCAAACGTGATTTGAATCCCATTCTTTTTATATAAAATTTATGTTCTCGCCTTCATGTGATTTCCCGTTTTCATCTAAGAAATTTCGCCCGTAACTGTATTCATATAAGCCTCACTACGGGGGAACGTAATAGGTCTTAAAACCGTCATCACTCGGAGGCAATGGCTCGAAAGTTGATTAGAGTAGCTGTCACCTATACGAGATTTAATCTTTTTGAGTATGTGGTATGCATGTTAAGAGTATAAGCGATTTTGTCATTGCAACAATATTCTTGGTAAAGGCTGGTCTTCCTGGACCAGCATGTTATCATAATGTATGTTATCATTTTATTAATTTCCTAATTACAATTACGGTAATGTACATTCGGTAATTAAAATTACGGTAATATACGTTTGGTAATTAACATTACGGTAATATAAGTATAGTTTGTTATTGCCCATGTAATTGGAATGCATAGGAACTGAAAACCCATAATTTTAATTAAATATCCTATCTGTAAACTGTATACCTACTATAATTTTTTTACACGTACGCTATTTGATGACAAATTATATATTATATTAGAGGTTAACATTAATTGATGATATCGCTTCATCGTGTTTCCTAAACCAAACAACTTAAAGTTAATTATACGTTTCACAGTCACAATACGCACGTCTTCGAGTTAGAAACTATTTGACAGTTGAATATAGAAACACTTGACATTATACTATTTAAAACTAATATTAGTTTAATTAGGTGTCAGTGTAGTAATCAGCTTGTCTGACTTTTATTTTGGTTTATGTTTGTAATAATACGGTCGGTTAATATAAATGCTAATATATAAATTTAGAAAGAGTACTTCAAAAAAAACTGAAGGAATGTAAGTAATATAAGGAATGGAAATGTTATGTCTGACTGGTGGGCTGCTGTCCTTGCTTCACGCTTGCACGTTACATTTTTTTTTATTGGAAATAAATATATCGGGAGGGCTATCCCTCAACTCAGAGATTATGTAGCATTCTAAATTTCGATATCAGTCCGTTTGAGTTCATTCAATGAAAATATATATATTTACGTTTGTATAATATTACTATAGATAGTATGTTCCGGTTTTTAAAATTGCTCACTTTAAAAAAAATTGCACTTGAATGTTCCTGCAGGGAGCGTGGGGCTAGTTGTAACAATTTTAACAAATAATTGAATATCATGAAGTGTATTGGCTAAATTACTACTAAATAAATTTCGATCGATACTCTAACTATTTATCTATGAAGTCTAATTGAAATATTATCAAATCTACAGGCAACTTTCTCACAATTATTATTTTTTTGAAAAAAGGGAAGTGTTACAACTTACCCAGTGGTTGGGGCTAGTTGTAACATCTGCTGGAGCAAGTAGTAACAACAAAAATGACACCTTCAATTGTTTAATTTTTTCACATCTTGGATCATTTTGCTTTGTATATAACATAAAACTAACTAGGTATTTCTATAATGTGTTTTTTATGAAATAGTTACCTGGAAAAAAAATATAATCAACAAATTAAAGATTTAAGATTTTAACTATCTTTCTTATTCTGTACTGAAGTATAATATATATATATATAAGGTACTTATATCATGTCATGAAGTTTATAAGGTACTTATATCATGTCATTAAGTATATAGGGTACTTATATCATGTCAACATGGCACTTATTATACATCCATGCAGTCTGTGCTCTGTTGACGTAGTTTTTAAAAGGCCGTAGACTCCTACATCTCCTACAGGTTGCAAATTGTGGGAGCAATTGGAGAGAAACTATAACATGACAACATTGTTTTCTTTGGCTTTTTCGACAACTGCAATATTCACATGTGAGCCATGGTTATCAAGCAGTAACAGAACTGTCTCTTTCTTGGTAGGTTTCGCGTCTTTGTTAAAATGATCTACAAAAATCAAACATTCTTTATCAGTCATCCACCCTGAAGAATTACCAGCTCCAATGCAATCTTGAGGTCCACCGCGAATGAACATTAGTATTTAAGCCGGGGAAAAATGAACATCGGCCGTCAGTAACTTACAGCAATCGGGGGAAAATTGTAACATGTTACAACAAACCCCGAGGTTTTGTTACAACTAGCCCCTTGATATAGTTCTTAATATTTATCACGATAACTATTAAATCAACTTAGTAATCTTGAAAACTGTTATACAACATCATAAATAGTTATATTTTAGCATAAAATAAAATACATAAAACTTCAAAGCTACGAAAATAGTGAAACTAACCAAAAATTTACGTTAGTAAAATTATAGGTTACCTGTCAACAATAAAGCGTTTGCACACACCCACTCACTGAGCCGCCTGGCGGGACCCTGGCTGTGGTAAAGTGGCGTGGCACGTTATAAGTTTAAGATTAGGTAAAAAAAAAACGTGAATAAAATTCAAATTCCTATTGAAAAAGGTCTGTTACTATTTACCCCTGTTACAACAAGCCCCACGCTCCTAGGTACATACCCTCACTTCCACACCACACAAGACAGCCGAATGTATTTAATAATTTTATAAATTAGTTCCTTTTTTAAACGTTTGAACTTTTTGTATATCTTATGTATTCCATCTTTAGTATAATTGTATTTTTTTAATATAATTTATGATAGCTGTAGGATTACGAAATAAATAAATAATCTAAGAATATTCTAATCTATTTATAACTGTTGTTTGAAATAATTTGATTGCTTTTACTGTCTAAGTATTTGCTTGAACTTCGAAACTATAAGTAAACTCGACTATTAACGTTCAAGTTATTTCAAAACAATATGGCGCCATATTGCGTTGTTTATTATTCATAAATCATTTCTTGTCAATCGCTAAGCTGGGGAGTTGCTTCCTGTTCGGAGTTGAAACTGAAGTGAACTGATAAATGAAACTTTAAAATCGTTCATCCATCTTGTAATCACTACGAAGTCTTTAGACTGAGAATTAAATTGTGAAGAAACTAATATTTATTTGTTAGATTTTTATATACACTAGTTGACCCGGTGAACTTATCACCTACATATACGTATATATAAAATTCTCGTGTCAAAGTTTTCGTTGCCATACTCCTCCGAAACGGCTCGACCGATTCTCATGAAATTTTGTGTGCTTATTGGGTATGTCTGAGAATCGGACAACATCTATTTTTCATACCCCTAAATGTTAAGGGTAGTCCACCCCTAAATATTTTTAGATAGTTTTTTCCGTTTTTATCTTTTTATGTTACAACATTAAAAAATACATACAACCCCTAACTTTCACCCCTCTACGATCAACCCCTATTTTTATTATAAATGATATACATGGCAAAACGACGTTTGCCGGATCAGCTAGTACCTATACGTATATATATTTGTGTCAAAACTTAATATTTACGTACAAACAAACACAAACTTCTAAAGGCAGATCTGATCTCTGGAAATGATAACCAAGTGACATTTTTTTATTTCTAAAAAGACAAAAGACATCAGCTAGTTTTTATTGGAAAAATTCAATTGTCGTTTGTAGTATTTTTTATATTTCTTATCGTATACCTTCCCTGAACTTCCACAAATATTTCAAGATCATGATTAGCTAAATCGGTCAGACCATTAAATATTATGTACACAGATCACAGGTTTGAGGATTTAAATAACTTAGAACAATCAATCAGATGGTATTATATTATAATGTGTATGTACAGAAGGCTCTATAGGTGACCGTCGTCTTCCTATACCTACCCGTTTTTGTTTGTTTAGGTGTGACAGCATAACAACCTTTAAACTTCTAGTTACATTTTACGACTAAGGTAATCATGTTGATGGATTTTCAATTCTTTCGTGGAATACATTTAAATTCTTGGTTTCTCATCTCATGGGCACTATGTTATTCTAATAAAAAAAAAATCAATGGCCTACGCTAACGCTACATACTTTTTAGGTCTGGTTCTCAGATTCCTGTATGTGTTTCATGATCATTTAACCTACGCCCTCAGGGATGATAGTCGCACTCTGAAGCCACACTATTCTGCTTTTATTCCCATACAAGATCCAAAAGGACCTCGCCTAGCTTTATTTGTAATACCTTGCAATCGTTAATTATCAAATTCTGATATTAATATCTTTACTATGAATAGTTCACTTCCTTCCGAATTTAATTTGTATTAAATATATCAAGTTGGTTACCTATACTCGTAGAAAGTATCGTGCTCCCAATGAATATTAATAGTTCCGAATTGAATTTGCACTAAGATATCTTATTGACCATTATGTTTTACAGTGATCTTTGTTGTAAGGCACAAAATTAGTTTCACGTTAAAATAATGTTGTGTGAACTCGTAAAATCCACTTTGAACTTCAACATAAAATAAGGCCAATTTCCCCCCTAACAATATGGACACGTACGAAAATAATTCTATCCAATAGTTACTTCGATGCGTGACTAATTATGCCAAAATTACACTCTACTCGCCGCCATGGCGCGATTGGTTGATATCAAAATGGCGGACCAATCGCGAGCGAGGGCGTTGCGTCTGCGCATGTTTGAAGTATGAATATTCAGTCTTCACTGTCAGTCAACCACCTGTCTAGCAGATGTATTTTGATACTAGGTGGGATTTCGATGTTATAGTGTGATTGTTCTGTGATTGTTGTAGATCCTATGTACTGATATGTCAAAATTGTAACATCATGGGTTGCGTGCCGTTTATATAAAAATCACAATTAGAGGAGCATGAAGTAATGATTGTAGCTCCTTACAAACACTTTGTACAAAATCTTAGCGTTTTAAAAGTGACAGGTGTTATTGCAAGATCTTCTCTTTCTACACTCTTGATTTGAGAATATTAAGATTTCTTTATTGACGTTCGTAATATTACATTGTGTTACCTGTATGAATAATTATTTTAAATCAAAATATTTAAAAATAAATTTTAACCATGGATATCAACCGTGGTATTTCTGCCCAGAGCAGTTTCTTACAGATAGCGTTTTGTTATAATACTAATTAGGTTGGGTTGACGGTCATCTCACATGAAGATCCTGTCCATTGATTTGTCTGCCCACCAAGGAAATATTTTCATGTATACCTGATATTATCATCACGCCTTATTGTTGAAAGCTCTTATATTTTATTTACTATACACCTTTACACAAGGCTTCACTACTTATTTTTTTTCCACTAAGTATAAACATTCCTTTCCTTTCTTTTCTTTGCGACTGAGGCACTGAGCTGCTCTGGTCTCTGGCAGAATGACCAGCGCTGTGGAACATTCTGCTCCTCAGAATAATGCTGAGCCAGGGCCAATTACAATCACAGCACACACGCATTACACACTTGAAACGAACCGAATGGGAACAGAGAATTTTTTTTTAATTCTTTTTTTCTTTGATTATTGTTATTTTGTGTGTGTGTGTGTGTTTTTGTTGGTAATAAATGTTATGTCTCTGATGATGTCACAGTAGAACATGCTGTATGTTTCCCGCTTAAGAGGTCTTCGAGTCCTTCACGTAATTTTTTTACCGCTATTTACTTGTCAAAACATTTTAATACTATACAGCTATTCAAAATTAGTACTGTGCTATTTCTTCTATACACGCGCTGCAATTAGAATGGTATAAAAATAAAATTTTGTATGGTACATTTTATCTTGAACTCATAAATTCGAAATTAAAAAGTGCTTTTTAAGTATTTGACAAAAACTTATAAGAGTTTTTCACTTCTAAGCCCGCATAGCTCTCAAGTTGAACGTTGGGGGTCCTTACAATGGTCTATTTAAATACCTTTTGTCTTAGTAAGAGGTACTCGGTTACGTTAGACCTCCAGGTGAGGTTTTTAACCCTTACTTTAGGGTACTTGGACTTTTTCTTTAGGAATTTGATAAGAACGTTAATAGGTTTTGGTTTAAAAATGTAAAAAATATTATAATTTACAAAATTAGTTAGAAAAAACTAAAGCTTTGAATATTTTTTTCCGTTTATCACAGACTTCTTAATTTTATATATGATATACTTACCTTAGACATAAACATGTATATTCTGTCTTCAAATACTTTATACTAAATGGTTTTCTCCTATCTTTTATAATATATGTTATCCACCTATATGTAAATAATTTAAAATAAAAACATTACACAATCGTGCACTTACATTATTTGCTTTGCTCTCCTTTTTATATAATTGTTTTAATTATACTATATTACTCCAACGAAATGTAAATAAATAAAATAATTCTTTACGAATTGAATATACTAAATTGCATCAGCCTGGTTTCGATTTATCTAAGCGATTGATCTAATGCTAATAAAACAGTGGCTTCTCTTGTTATTTGGCCATACAATCCGCCTACGTCTAACATTTGAAATTAAGCTTAGCATTGTCTTGCTATTACACTTACGTTCGTTACGGACAATCTACATACAATAAGCTATTTGCATGATATCTCAATTCGCTGCAATCATTTGAATACGCTATTACATTTCACGCATGGATACATATGAAAATGGGGCATATGGTTTGTAACTAAAGTATTTATTAAAATAATAATATAGTTGTCAACGTTGACTTTCCTAGAAAGGATTGTACATATCTTGATTAGGAGAAAGTGAAAGGATGAAACTTAGTATGGAAATATAAATACAAATAGTTAATATAGAATTGTACCTATATATTTGACGGCTCATTGGTCTAGTGGTTAGAACCCCGAATCCATGGGTCCCGGGTTCGATCCCCGGCTGAGACAAACATCGATGTGATCAGCATTTGGTGTTGTGCTTAGGTCTTGGGTGTTTAAATATGTATTTATATGTGTTAGATCTATCTATGTATAATATGTATGTATATCCGTTGCCTAGTACCTAAAACACAAGCTTCACCAGCTTATCATGGGACTAGGTCAATTGGTGTGAATTGTCCAATCATAAAAATAAAAAATAAAATATATATATTTAATTATAAAGCTGGTGTGGCGGAAAATAATAAACGGCTCAAATATAGTCTCCAACTTTGATTTTATTCCTTTTGGAGTGTGCACAGGCGCTAATTAAAGATTTACATTGGAGCCTGGAAGATAGTACCGGTGACCCCAGAGCTGGTGCTTTCCTCGCTCAACGAATAAGTATCGCAATACAGCGAGGAAATGCTGCCAGCATTAAAAGTATCTACACTCCCACTAGGACCAAACTTTTTAAATTTGTTTTAATTTGCTATTTATCAATTTTTAATCATTATTATTACGAGTACTATGGAGATAAAGAATTATTACGAGTATATAAACCTCAACGACTCTTACAAAGTAATGAATTCATGACAGACAAGTAGTACAAGTTAAAAGCAATGTCAAACCTGACATATTTCATTACCTTGACATGTCAGCTTTTCCTATATATTTAAATACGTCGTAAATACGTAAGGGTAGAAGAAGATGAAGAATAATTGAATCCAAAAACCATCTTGATTGAGATTTAAAAAGTGAATAATAAAAGAAGATTTTGTTAAAACTGTCTCAAAATTATTACATTTTAATAACTAAAAGCTTTCTGTTTTCCTAAAATTAAATGAATTATTACAAAGGGTACCTACAACATAAAGAACTGCATTAACAGTAACACAATGTTCCATGTTGGTATGTACTAAAAAGGTAGGCTAAGTAAAATCACATTAAGGAGAAACGAAGTTCGCTTCAGCTAGCTTAAATAAACTAAATTAATAATGGGTTTACCACTTTTGTTTATCAATATTAAATAATGTCATACAACTTAAAACAAGTTGTTTAGGGTAATGTTTTGATTAAGATATTGCCCGACTCATAAATCTCAGGTATTATTCACTCTCAAGTTTGCAATCTAATTCCAAGCAATTCCCTGCTTTGATTTATGTTCGAATAAGTTGAGATTAGTTTCAATTTAAGTTTAAGCTTTCGTCTATTTACGATAATCAAGAAATGCATCTTATCTTTCTTTGAAGTAAAGTTTACGAAAAGTTATTGAAGAGGAAGCTCTAATTGGATTTGTAATTTCAATTTTATTACAGTTATCGCCTTTTTCACATACTTACCCAAAACAAATATTTGACACATATGTACAAATTAATTTTAATTTTTAATTAATTTTTTTTTAAAGACAATTCACACCAATTGACCGAGTCCCATGCTAAGCTGGTGAAGCTTGTGTTATAAGTACTAGGCAACGGATATACATACATAGATAGATATACATATAAATACATATTTAAACACCAAATGCTCATCACATCGATGTTCGTCTCAGCCGGGGTCGAACTCGGGACCCATGGATTCGCAGTCAGGGGTACTAATCACTAGACCAATGAGTCGTCAAACTAAACCTTAATGTCCACTTTTAACAA
This sequence comes from Pieris napi, assembly GCF_905475465.1. Classification (NCBI taxonomy): domain Eukaryota; kingdom Metazoa; phylum Arthropoda; class Insecta; order Lepidoptera; family Pieridae; genus Pieris; species Pieris napi. Next base: position 1,913,047 of record NC_062245.1, read on the forward strand.
TAACTACTTACTATGACAACGGATTACGGATTGAACGGTGCTTATCCGGAGCTGGATATTTTCGGTAGTGGGCTAATCGCTTTTAGAGAAAGCTTTTTGGGTGCCTATCTCGAACCTAATCCGCTGTTTTGCTGATATTTTTTTTCTGCTTTACCAAAAATTTCTGGTAACTTTATTGTATGCTTATTTGTAACACTTATGATTATATAATATAAAATATGCCGTAGATTTAGTACTATGTATGTATGGTAAACTTTAATTAATAAATGACAAACGAATAGTGTCGTTCATTAGTATAATAATATTTTTAGTAAATAAATGTTCATTCAATTTGGCTAGGAAGCAATCTGGTTGCTATATTATATGTATTCCATTATGTATTAAATTGTCTTCGTTCATTCTTTCAGAATCTTTGATTTTGGCGATACATCAGTATTTTTTGGAATTATTGCTACTATTGAAATGCTCATACGACTTTTATTATTCCGGTCTTAACTAGATAAATCCAGTTTAATATCAAGACTCTCAAAGGAGTGTAATTCTTGAATTAAAAAATCTTAATTAAGATAAAATGCTTTGCAATGTTACGAAAAGTTTTAGAAACTTATTTCCAACCGGAAAACGTTGGAAAATAAGGAAATTATAATGTATTGCAAGTAAATTGGAAAGTGAAGCTTTAAAAGGCGAGTTAGGAACTTGGATATGCCAATTCTATTCAGAAACTTTTCAGACGAAGACAAGTTTTATATTCTGCTAGCTTTCCGTAGGGAAAGCATTATATTTATAGGGTTGAATTTCTGTTTATTTTGAAATTTACATTGGAAGGATTTCTGAACTATTTCGAATATACAGTCATAAGTCAAAAAAAGGTTGCGTGTACTTATGTACGTGCGTAAGTTATACTTCTTTGGCATTATTAAAAATAGTTTTTGATTGCATGCAATTAATTACAATTAAATTATCAAAGACTGGAAAAGAAGTCATTATAGTCAATAAAGTTCAGTTTACATTTGAAAAAATAAATAAATAAATATTTATTGTTATTCTCTTACTAGTGTAACATAAATTCTATTATTATTCGAATGTTGTTTTTAAATTATGTCCAATGCCGTAGCTTCCGTGGACAACTTCATTCTGTTAATTTTGTGTCACGGTGCGCGCGCATCGTAAGATTTCACTCTCATCAATTTTTCATAACGCGCCTACAGAAGTATAACTTCAAAAATATTTTAACTGGAAACCATTTTTATTTAATACGTGAAATATTTTCCAAACAATTTTTAGAACATTATTCACGTACATAGATCAGTGTTGGTTCGCTGAACACAAGTACTCTCAGGTAATGGTCTGTTCTAAATTTAAGATTGATCATGTATCCGGTATGCAGGGTATAAAATATTTAGTAATACCAAATTTAACCAACAAAAACTTTGAAACAACAATTTTATTTAACTCGCAGTTTTACAGTACATATTGTGTTAGGCACACACTGTCACACAGCATTACAGATTAGAGGCTGGTATACATATACACACAGAGAAGATTACACATGGAATTGTAATCCTCTTTGAGGATGTACCTAGTATGGGACTAGTATGGGACTAGGTCAATTGGTGTGAATTGTCTTTAAAAAAAAAACTTTAAAATCTCAAAGAGGATTACAATTCCAGGTGTAATTTTCTCTGTGCTAAGCTGGTGAAGCTTGTGTAATGGGTACTAGGCAACGGATATACATACATATTATAGATAGATATACATATAAATACATATTTAAACACCCAAGACCTAAGAATAATAATAAGTTTTATTTGCAAAGAACAACACCAAATGCTCATCACATCGATGTTCGCCTCAGCCGGGGATCGAACCCGGGACCCATGGATTCGCAGTCAGGGGTACTAACCACTAGACCAATGAGTCGTCACGTCGGTTAAAAAAGTTTATATCCTGATTCTGCATAAGTATCAGCAGTAACACGGTGGAATATTTAACTTTTTATGTTTTTAATATTATGTTTTTCTCATTTAGTGACAGGTAAATTTTTAATGAAAATAATTCTTTACACCTATATCTATAGTAATTATAAATTACTAAACAACGTATACGAAAATTATAAATAAGGTAAATGGAAATTATAGGAAATTCATTATAACGAAACATGTCGGTCAACAAATACAATAAAGTGTCGCCTTTCAATTATAAATTCGTATCCGGGTAAACGGTTAAACCAATTTCAACTGGATTAAACCGGCTCTTAAATTATGCTCAAGTTTGGTAAACTACTTTTACTTAATAGTTTAGGGATTGTTTAGACAGTCATAACTTGATATCTTTAGTACATAATTGTGACAGGGGTGAAAATACTTAGTTTATCTTAGTTTAAATTGATTTAAACCTTTATTTGTCCACTAATACATAAAAGGTAACTTCTGATATTTTATCAAAACAGAGAGAAACAGAAATAGAACCTAAAATCGTTAACTTTGATATTTTACATATTTTTGTACGGATGAATCTCTTTGTCAATTAGACGGATAAGAGAGAGGCATTGGAGATGTGGTGTTGGAGAATGTTGCGAATACCATGGACTGCAAAATGAACCAGAAAGTCCATTCTCAACCAAGTAACTATCACCACAAGACTGTCAACTATTTACATACAGATGCTTAGCTTTGGCCATATTGCCAGGAGAGAACAGAATAGCATCGACAAGCTGGTAATGGTACGGAGAAGTACCTACTACCCGTTGGTCTGACCGAAACACCACTATGGGTCCCAATATCCCTAATGCACTGAGACAAGCTGAGGATAGAATGGTATGGAAAAACTATGAAGATAAGACTATAGAAAACTATTCGTAGTTATAACGACGGGTACAACCAACACGTTACTCAGAAACTTCAAATAGCCACCCCGGCTTGATTGAAACTTTATACCGCGCTTAATATTGCGACTTCAGTGCTATGAATATTGAAATAACTATATCGAAATTGGGCGAAAACAATCGCTATCACTATTAGACTTTTTCGTAAACCATATTTTTACACTAATCTGGTTCTGAAGTGATATTTCTATACCACAAAAGCAATATTCGTGTGTTTAAATACAGCATACTTGTGTTTAAAACGATATTAAGCTAACACAGGAAATGCCTATCCACTACAGAGCCTTTGTAGGAAATCCAATGATAGAGTACGGGTGAAATAATACCTTCAAAGCAACACTAATAGCCCGACTCGGCTTGCAACTTCCACAGAGAGAAATATACTGATGTACTGCATTTCATGTATACAATATAGAATTAAATACTAATTGGATTATTGGATATATTACTTACTAATCTAAATTGCTACGACATTTTTGAGGAGTTGACTGTGTTCCTAAAAATATATAATAATATTAATAAATAATTTAATCCTAGTATTGTTAATGTTAATACAACTGGCCACAGATTTTGCTTGCTATGAAAACTGGCGTCATATTAGACTGTATCGGAGATTTTTGGACAAGTTTCCTTGTGATATTTGTTACGTTCAAGTGTTATTACATAACCCTAGTGTTTATAATCACATGATTACCCATTGACCTTATGTTATTTGTAAATATTGTTTAATATTCGAGACAACCCAGCCAGTGCTTTCAAAGCAACGCCAGTAATCACAGCAGATTTCAACAGCGCAACGTAATTTAATCTCAGCCCTATTCTCACGTGGAGGTTTAGGCCTCGTTCAAAATGCCAGATTGATTACTGCTTTGTTTCCAATTCGTGCCCTATGGGTGAAATAGAGTAATGTCAAAGTCAAATCAAGTAACATTGTATTGTCACGTGATTTTTAAATAAATATTGCCTGGTCAGTAATAAAAAGGCCAGCAATGCACTTGCGAGCCTTATGGCAGTGCGAGTGTCCATGGGCGGTGGTATCACTTAACATTAGGGTAACCTCCTGTCCCTTTGCCCCTGTTTTATATTAAAACAAACTGTTGTGTGTTGAAACTGAGTTGAGCCATATGTAGTAAAAGTTTTTTGTTCTGTTTAGTTTAAATCAATCATTCTTTAATTCTATACATTTGGGTTACGATTAAATGAAATGAAGACAAATATTTTTTCAATGACAATATACACGCAAAAATATAAATGTATAGTGATAAGATATTCAATTATTGTCTAAACTCTACAATATATATATAATTATAACTAAAATCGAAGAGTAAACTAACTATTAACTTATAACTTCTGTTAATTTATCTACCAGCCTTGATATAGAGCTTTTCAACTTGAAAAACATTCTTGGGTCAGAATAAATTGTTTTGACTTATGAAATCGGAGCTTTAGGCGCCGGTTGAGACGTGATCACTCGCCTGTATTAATTAATATCTGTAATCAGACCACCGTCTGTGGTGTACCGTATTATTATCACAACTATTGATGAAAATTGGAGCTGTCTTTGGCGAAATCATAATGCCTATTGAGTTGGTTTTATCGAAATATTCTGTTAAAGATCATTTTATAGACTATTTAACGGTATGAAAAGTGCTCTCGAGAATAGTATGTATAAAACATGGCATTAAAAAGCGCTATAGAGTACAATATCTTGTAAATAATATATAAATAAATAAAAATATTGATTTACACATTAGACAAGTTTAATTTTGTCGCAGACTGTTTTTAATCTAAATATAATAACTTGTATTATTTTTTTATTGCCAGTTTCGTTTATTGCCAGTTCTTCTCTTCCGTTCTACGCGCTTGATTTGAGAACAGGCAGTAAATGTAAAATTAGAAGCATTTTAGTATATAAATATATATATATATATATATAGGTGTATATTTATATATATATATATATTATATTTTATATTTTTTCACAAAATACAGATTTTCACAAAAATAAATAATATTATTAATCTATAAGTAGATAGGTACTAGTCACCAATAAATAGCCTATAATAATCATACACCGTATAGGAAAAAGGGACCTTTTTAAAACTAAAAGTGCTATTCGAAAAGCGTCACATCAGTAGCAATAAAAAGAAACGCCAATCAATCTCATCATCCGTCCTCTTGATTAGTGATGCACCACTTATCGAGTAACCTGATACCTGTCTATCGACAGTGCGATGTCGATAACGTCTCGAATGTTTGCATGTTTGTTTACACTTGATTTACCTCTTAACGGACGCAACAAATTGATCGTTATTTGTAACGACTTGATGCTTTTTTAACACGTTAAATTTTTTACTTTGTAATACTTATAATCAATGCGATTTTCTAAGAAAATGAAGGTTGTTTAATTTTATTTTTACTTTGTTACATATTCTTCTTCTTCCTATTCGGTGCACTCTTGACAGAGCGGTCGTGATCGCTGGGAAGTAGTTGTAGTAGTAGGGGCAGATGTGATGCGTTTCACGACATTTTGCCATCGTCGCCTATTAGTTGTCATCCTGCTGCATTGATTGACAGAGTCTCCTACGGCCGACTTAATTTGGTCAGTCCAACGCGTAGGTGACCTTCCGCGCGGTCTAGTGCCTTCCACCTTCCCCTGGACGACAAGGCGTTCGATGGACTGGTCACCACGCCGAGATACGTGACCGAAGAATGTAAGGATGCGAGATTGTACTGTTGAAAACAGACGCTGCTTAATACCGAGTTCTTGAAGTATCGAGACGTTTGTACGAAACTCGGTCCACGAAACCCCAAGCATTCTCCTCCAGCACCACATTTCCAGAGCGTCTATTTTCTGCTTTTCCACATCTCGCAAGGTCCACGTTTCAGCTGCGTACAGAAATATGGGGAATATAAGTGTCTTCACGAGCCTGGTCTTCGTGGCTTTTGTTATATTCCTGTTTCTCCATATTTTTTTCATCTTGTCCATCGCCGTTCTTGTGATGCCCATACGTCGTTTGACCTCATCGATGCATCCGCCATGGCTTGAAATCTGAGCCCCAAGATAAACATAAGATTGGACCACGTTGCATTTCGCGATTTGAGTAACTTGAGGCGAATTATTTCTGGCACGGTCAACAATCATCACCTTGGTTTTGCTGCGATTTATCTTTAGTCCAAACTCATGGCTCACTCGTTCCATCCTTGACAGAAGCTCTTCCAAGTGTTGCGAACTGGATGCAAGCAAAGTGGTATCATCCGCGTAACGCAGGTTCGCAATTCTGTATCCACCAATTGTTACACCGTCTGTCCAGTCTTCCAAAGTGATGCGCATTATTAGCTCCGTGTACACGTTGAATAAGAGCGGTGATATTATGCAACCCTGGCGTACTCCAGCACTAGGATGGAAATCACCTGATAGGACATCATCTGTGCGTACTGAAGCTGTGCCTTCCTCATAAAGCCGTCTTAAAAGGTGCACAAGATGTTTTGGTGTACCCATGTCTAGCAGAGTCTTCCACAGCACCGGCCATCTCACAGAGTCGAATGCTTTTGAGAAATCAACAAAGCAAATGAACACGGGCTTATTAAATTCTCTTGACTTCTCTATGATCTGGCGTAAAATAAGAATTTGTTCCCGAGTGCCTTTCCCCTTGACAAAACCGGCCTGTTCCGGAGCGATCTCCTTAGAGAGGTAGGCTTTCAGGCGCTCGTTGAGAATATGTAACAATATTTTGCTAGCGTGTGGTATCAGAGCAATGAGGCGGTAATTGTTACATTTCTTCGTTGAGCCCTTCTTATGCAGGGGTGTGAATATAGTGTGTGTCCATTCTGAAGGCCAAACTCCTGTCTGCCACACCTTATTGCAGATGAGATGAAACATCTGGTCGCCACGTTCTCCTAAGGCTTTAATTGTCTCTATAGGAATTGCATCTCTACCAGTTGCTTTTTTGCTTTTCAGGAGTTTTATGGCAGTTCTTACTTCGGACAGAAGGATGTCTGGTTCCAAATTCTCTGGCTCTGGTTCTGTGCTTATAGACAGTCGCGACTGCGGATCCAGGAACAATGACTGGCAATAGCTCCTCCACGTTTCAGAGATCTGTTCGAGTTCTGTTACCACTTCATTTTTGTCGTTCTCGATAGCCCAGGTTTTAGCAGGTAGAGATTTAGTAATTAGACGAATTTTGTGGTAAAGATCTCTAGACTCGTGCTTCATAGCATGTTTTTCAAGTTCGTCGCAAATGCTATGAAGGTGGGAATTATGGTCTCGCCTGCAGCAGGCTTGGATGTTAGCAGACAGCCGATTCAGTTCTCTTATGTCTGCTCCTGCGGCTTTCTTAAAGCGCCTCTCTTCTATAAGGGCAAGGGTACTGTCCGTCATCCAGTGTTGACGTTTGCGTGTTTCTGATCCCGGACTAGACTCCGTGACTGCATTTTGGATGAGTTCTTTAGCCTTATTCCATAGCGTGTCTGGTGTAGCTTCGGTGTGGTTTACAACTGTCCAATCTGTCCAACTCCGCTCAATGGCTGTAGTGAATTTCTCGTTATCTGCTACTTCAATCCGTCTTGTCTTCTTGGAGGATCGAGCGGCTTTGAGCTTCAACCTCATCTTTGCGATAACGAGTTCGTGATCGGAACCACAATCAGCCCCAGGAAGCGTGTGGGCATTAAGAATAGAGGTGCGCCAACGTGATCTTATCAGTATGTAGTCGATCTGATTTTTGGTTCTACCTCCAGGTGACGTCCAGGTGAACAGTCTACGGGGATGGTGTTGGAATAGACTGTTCACCACTACCATGTTGTTCTCGTCTGCAAACTGCATGAGTCTTTCACCTCTTTCGTTACGTACCCCAAGTCCGAAGTTTCCCACTGATTTGCTGTACTGGGCAGAGTTTGCGCCAATTTTTGCGTTGAAATCACCCATTATTATAAGTAACTCTCTATTAGGGATTTTGGCAATTGTTGCTTGTAAATCTTGGTAAAAACTCTCCAGTACGAGGGGTAGAGCTTCACTAGTGGGGGCATATGCCTGTATTAGGTTCAAGTTTACAGGTGACGCTTTGAGCTTCATAGACATAATGCGATCGCTAACTGCTGTTGTTACATATAAAGAGAAACAAATGACATAAATTAAAAAGGATGCAACGGGCGGTCTTTACGCGAATAAGCGATCTCTGCCAGGCAACCCTAGTAAGAAACAAGCTAAAAAAATATATTAAGGGTAAAGTGCAAAAGCAAATAACAAAAATAAAATTACAAGTAAAATTAAACTAACAATATTTTATAGAAAAGAAAAAAAAAATGATATTACCCGACGAATATTCTTGCCGCCGCGCCGTTTCAATCGTTTGATATGGCACAAAACCGAACTAGTATTTCGCCGGGCGTCAAATTTTAGCCCCCAATATTTATGGATTACCATATATACCACTGAGCCATATATGGGACAATTATCAAAGTTTGTGGTACATAAATTATGATCTAGTAACTACGATGTAATAACAGTAAAAGTATACAATCAAAAGAATGTTAAAAGAATTTGTTATTGATTCGCTGTCACACCCACTATAAAAAACATAATCTATATCTATAAAATAAATGAGGAACTTTCAAATCAGATAAGTTAAAGCTCAGTGTGTGCCCATGTTGATTGTGTATTGAAAAATGTATGTTTTATCTTTAAAAATTAGATAATAGATAAGGAATCGACATTAGACTGATTCAAAAACAGGTCCAGTTGACGAAATGAAAGTTATGGGAGTATACAATATTAAGTTATTATAAAGTATTTTTATTTTATACATACATACTTTTAAATTTAACATTTTTGTTTATCATAATTGTCATATATTTTAGAAAAGATAGCTTGTAACATATACTGTAGATAAATAAATAAATATAGCAAGTAACACTTGATGGTAATTATATTAAATAAAACTATATTAATATATTAATATTGTAAAGCTGAAGAGGTTTGGATAAAATAAATTTTATTTTGTGTTGGAACAACACCCCAAGACAAAAAAAATGCCGGACATTCTTTCTATGTGCGCATTTAACATTCGCTCGAACGGTGAATGAAAACATCGTGAGGAAACAGGATTGTCTTAGACCCAAAAAGTCGACGGCTTTTGTTGATCTGATCACCTACTTGCCTATTAAATTGACAAATGATCATGAAATAGATTCACATCTGAGGCCCAGACCTAAAAAGTTTGTAGCGCCACTAATTCATTTTTTAATTTTTATTGATTACTAGAGATAATGTCAAATTAATTTTTAAATGTTAAACCGAGTGTCCTATTTAAAATAGAGAGTTGTTTATTTAGTTTGTTATTAAAAGATTTTCTACAAACGTAAATATAGTTAACAAGGTAGTGACATTTTTACTGCGCCGCGCCTTAACTGTGGGTGGTCAACTCGTGCGCATCTAACTTCCGAACTTATCTCCCATATAAATACTGATGACGATTTGATAAGCATTCTCTGAGAGAGATTTAGATTGAGAAAACCATATTAATCTTTTAGTATCTAGTTTAGTTGTAAAGAAATGTTTAAAACGGTAATGTCAAAGTAATGTTTGTAATAAGTCAATTGTCATATATTAAAATGTATCGTGTGTCAAAAATATTACGTATAAAAAAATTGTTACACTTTTGTCTTGACACACAATTTACATTTACATAATAATTATTGATGTGTACAATATACATTTTGTGTGCGTAGGAGTTCAATGCGTGTGACATATTGTTTTAATCGTCCATTTGATGTCTGTAATAACTTTGAAATAGATATGTTTAATTTTACCTTTTTATTGCACGCCTCACGCCTCTACTCTCGACATGTCAAAAAACCCAGTCTTACGAAACTTGAATGACTTTTTTCTCACTAATATAACACTTACAGGATAATATGAGTGCACTAAAATAGAGTTAAATAATCTATCAAGCACATATGGTATTTTTTATGAACAATTATTTTGCTTAACATAGTAAATAATAACATTAAAATCAATCATTCTTGGACGTCCGTCAGTCTGTGTTTATGGATCCATGTATGTGGCAGAGAAATTGGTCGAAAAATGTATCGTACCAGAATACTTTTTGTCTTATTATATAAAGTTATACCCTGGGCTGATTCCTAGTTAATATTAGCGTTCTAAGTACTGTTATGTCGTTTAATTATAATTTGTAAAAAACTAAAATACGACTGTGTATTTTCCTCACCTTAGAGTTATGGCGCCACTATATATTTTTTTATTATATTATTGTTTTTTTTCAATCATTCATTTTCATTTATTATTTATTTTTATTTTACACTTTTGGATTTTCCAAACTATTTATTAACTTTGTTTTTTTGTCTCCAGACATAAAAGAAAAGTGACCAACCTCCTGCCATCGAAGTTTACAGCGCCGAGCCAAAGTTCCGGATCACAGAGAAGAGCACCTCCCCCTGCTCCTTTATACGAAGACCTGCAAGACCTGCCTAGAAGACCGCCTTTGCCACAGAGACCCGAAATCGAACCACAATTAGAGGTATGTTCAGATTAGTAGTAGAATTAGTTTGTTAAAAATATGTCTTTTTAAACCTGAAAAAATCGTGTACGATAGCGAGTTGAGTGATTTATTTAATAATTAATAGTAGATATTTTCTCAAATCAACCGATTCCACTAGAAAATAACTCTCTTTAAGACTTCAAAAGTTAAGTTATTGATTTATAATAATTTGCAGATGGTGGAAACAAAGAGGCCCAATTGTCAAGGAAGAGTGTTCGTTTGTGGTACCGGCGGTTCTTGGCGAGGTGGAAACCCGTGCAGCAATAATTGCAACGCACCAGTTTACGAAGAACTCCCTCACAGATCAGATGACTCAGTCCACAGTGATGATCATTTCGCTGAAGACGAACTAAGTCTGGTTGGTGACGTTCTTCCTTGCCGGACCTGCGCTAGGCCACCACAATCTCTCCCCCATCGACCTCGACAGCAACGTCTTGATCGCCGACCAAAATCGCTGGAAAGACGACGAGCACATCGAATGCCCAGACATGTCCATCCACCGGACCCCTCAGAATTCCACGAAGGAGTTCTACTAGATGCCTTGCTAAGGCTATATCCTCAAGTGGGCACAGTGGGTGCCAGACCACCTGGTCCGATACCTATGAGCGCTGGCGGTGCTTGGCCTGGAGGTGAACTACCTGGCATTGCCTGCTGGAGAGGACCTAGAGCGTCCCCCAAGCCTCCCAGTGGAGATTCTTCCTTCGGATCTGATTCAGGTTACAGCAATAACACATGTGGAACCTGTGGTACCAGAGCCTCATCTAAACATAGATTATCAGCGGAAATTCCGTTATCATGAGGTGACATAGAGTGCCATAACTCAAGTGTTTACTTCTCGGCCTATAAAGATAGGCCTCGCCTTCTTCAATAATAGTGATACTACGATTCTTTAAATGGCTGCCAATGCACTGACTTGTTCCATAAGGCCAGTTAGTATTTCGACGTAGTATGGTCGTCATTTCCCACTTCCAGTTGAATTGCGAGGTACCTTCGTATGACCTATTAATTTCGGCTATAGGGGCTCAGATTGTTAGTCAGTGTGGGTGTGTCATATGTCTATGAATCTGTACAAAAGAGGTATTAGAAAACTTAAGTAGATTTCCTTTTTTAATTACGAGTGCTTTGTAAATTGTTTCCAAGTTAGTTATTTTTGTACAAATATGTAAGTTAGTTATAGTTTTGATCTTGTAAGTTATTTCGAGCTAGTCCTAAATTAATTGCAATGATAAAACTATTAAATTTTATTTAAATGGAAGCCGAAGGGTTATTGTAGATATTGTAAAAATAATTAAAGATAGATTAGTGAGTTGAATTTTGTAATCATATCACAATTAAAATTACGTCGCATGGTCACGATTTCCTGTATATTTCCTATGATCTGTCAAGTAGGAATTTATATTACTGGTGCTAAAAGCATATTTGTAATTATTGTTTGATTCTGCCGTTCCAAAAGTTACTACAGTATCTAGTTGATTATTATAAATACATTTTCTAAGGAGTCATCTCAGCAAATTAGGGAGCGTTCAAGTATTACGTAACGAATTTTGGGAAGGGGGGGGGGTCATTTTGTAAAACGTTACGATGCGGGGCGGGGATTGAATTACACGTTATTGTTAATATTATTTTCGACTTACACCACATAAAAGTAACTGAAGAGTCACTAGGTGGTCACGAAACGTTTTACTATACTTGGGTACAGTACTGTACTTGGGTACTGAAAAACGTTACGGCGAGTTACATGGGGGAGGGGGGGTCAATAATCTCCAAAAATTGCGTTACGTAATACTAATACCTATAATTGCTTTATTAAGGTATTAAAATTCAGTCCTATTTCAACATTTTAATATCAATAACGCATTATTGAAATATTTTTCGTTAACCTTGAAAGGGTCATAGACGAGTAGTTTTTGTTTTGATTTTGTTCCCAATAGTAATTTCGTTTTAATGTTGGCATTTGAAAACTAAAATTGTTTTATTTTGTTTAATTTTAATATAAGCGATATTTATTTTATATTATGTTTGTTTCGCATTGTATAGTTTCGATTTTTCATGAATATTGTAATAAATTTCGGGTCTCGGAAACCCCTTTATAAATATGGAGAGCACAATAAATGAAAAATAAATACATTTCTAATGAATTTTTGCTTTTTATTTGTACCACCAGGTACTGTGTACTACATACTTTGTCAAGGGTGATAAAGAACTAACTTGCATTCACCTCGTTGTTCAATTGTTTTTATAGGTAAACTACCTGACCGGGCAAACGTCGCTTTGCCATTTATATCATTTATAATAAAAAATAGGGGTTGATCGTAGAGGGGTGAAAGTTAGGGGTTGTATGTATTTTTTAATGCTGTATCATAATAAAAACAGAAAAAAATATCTAAAAATAAAAATAAAAATATTTAGGGGTGGACTACCCTTAACATTTAGGGGGATGAAAAATAGATGTTGTCCGATTCTCAGATATACCCAATAAGCACACAAAATTTCATGACAATCGGTCGAGCCGTTTCGGAGGAGTATGGCAACGAAAACTGTGACACGAGAATTTTATATATTAGATGGGAGATCATCTTTTGTGCTTTGTGATGCACCCCAATTTTTGCCCCAATATAGGCTTGGCTTATAAAGTCTCCGACGTACGAGTTAGCGATACGTTTTTTTATACAACAAACAGGAGTTTTAGACAGGAGGCTCACCTCATGTTAATGTATACCGCCGCCTGTGGGCACTCAATGCCTAAAGGGTTCACGAGTGCGTTGCGTGCGTTGCCTTTTAAGAAATGGTACGCTCTTTTCTTGAAGAACCCTAAGCCGAATCGATTCGGAAATACTTCAGTGGGTTGGCTGGTTGCACATAGTGGTGGTGCGCGGCAAAAACTGCCTTGAAACAGATGTGAAACGACGTTCGAAGATGAAACCCAGCTGATGGTATTGCTTTTCTATAAAGAAACAATGCAATACTATACGGCTTCTTTATTGTGACGTATTTTAATTAAAGATAAGAAATAATTTAGGTTATATTTAATTGAATACAAAAGTAATCACCAGCAATATTCAATGAAATCTTTTAGGTACATAACAAACAATCGTAATTAAAATAATTTCCACTTTTGTTTCAAGTGATCTAGATATGAACTAGATTCCTGCTCGGGGGACTCTTAAATATCCCATTATTCTTGGAACAAAGCCGTCATGTTGCAATTTATATGGAAAATTACTGGGGATTTAATAGCCTGTTTAATTTATTAGAGAATTTAATCTTGATTATTTTATTTACTGTATTTTCCTTTTAACAGTAACGTACCGTAATCTATGGAGCAGACAGAATTCTGTTATTATTTCTTTACAACCATGCTCTGAGTTTTGTCTAAAACATGCTGGTTACTTTATTAGTTGTACAGTGTACACGTAGAAAGAAAACTGTTTACTCTGCCGCAATGAACGTGTTGTATGCGAGAAATCGTTAAACGTAACTTTCATTCATTTATTTTTATAATATAGGAAATATCACCTAGTTTTCGATTGGTCAGTACATGATATGAATTGCATCCTTAATATTAGATTTATTTATAAGGTAAGATTTTAACTTAAATTGTTTTATAATGAAATCCGCATATAAATATACCAACAATTTCTATCATGACATTTTCCTTTTGTCAATAGCATGACGCTTGTGAATTGTATAGTATATTGCGAGTCTAGTAAAGAGATAAGCGAAGTGCGTTTTTAATAATAACCCACCGCCTTGCCTTCTGCTGAGACAAATACAAATAGACTTGTTTCGTACAGTCAGCAAAAAAGCTAAATCGCAGACGTCTTTATTACCGTCATTTCGGTGACATTGTTATTTGAGAGCTGGCTTTGTTTTTTGCTTCAATTATTTCGTAGGTTTTCGCTATTAGATCAGAAACAATCTTATAGACGCAATATTGTAGTGAATGCTTCGACATCAGTTGTCTTAGAACCTACAAACCGTAACCGTACTTATTATTTTCGTTCTCCAAATTGCTGCAGTTCTTCAACCAAATCGCTCCACGGCCGAAGGAGGGATGCTTAAAAGACAAATAAAATAACACATCGTATTGTCTTCTCCTTTTTAATATGATGGGAGTGGGATCAAACGAGCCTAAAGGACGCCAACATTTGACTCATTCAAAATATATAAAAACACTTTTTTTTTAAATTTCATAAGTGCACACTCACGAAACACTTAGAAAGAACACACGTCATAAGAAAACAATATATGCATACATAAAAAGTGTGCACAACATATAAAGGGAAATATTACAATTATAAAAGAGACAATAAATAATACAATAAAAATAAACGAGAACTAATCAAATATGCAATTTAAAAATGTAATATTTTTCTTCTTTGCATTTGTTATTGGTGCCGGAACAATAGCTGCAACATCTTACATCTGAAGACATGGAGACTCATAAAATCGCCAATTCCAACGATTCTTCTTAAATATAATACAATTAAATTAAAGCACCCCAGTGTTCATTTAAATGATTTTAAATGTACATATACATTTCCCAAATGGATTACAAATAGGGTTGATAACGTTTCATGTCATTGCACTTTTATACCTGAATAATTAAAGATAAGAAATTATCGTTCATAAATTATAATTAATGTTAATTAATGCTTTATGATCATACAAATTGATAAACGTGTTTTATACATATAAATTGAA
This sequence comes from Pieris napi, assembly GCF_905475465.1. NCBI lineage: Eukaryota > Metazoa > Arthropoda > Insecta > Lepidoptera > Pieridae > Pieris > Pieris napi. The sequence continues at coordinate 1,928,191 of NC_062245.1, forward strand.
ATATAAGGAGTGAAACAGTTTTGTTTTTTTACTAAAAAAACAAAACAATGTATGTTTTAATAAAACTTTAATGTTGGTACCCGTCAGTATTGTATACAATTATTTAAACAAACTTATCACGACCAGCTTACCATGGAAGCTTAGATATAACTATAAAATATTACCCTCAGACAGAACCTACTTCTTTATAATAAAAGGAAACGTACAAGCGTGATCCTATGTGACAAGCAGGTGCTTTCTGTCCGTAAATTATTTAAAAATATATTTAAATTGGAAAAAAGACACCTGTCTGAAGAAACAGGTAGAAAAAAAATTTGAAGGTTAAAAAGCAAATTTTAATTAAAACTTCCTTGACAGATTTTGTTGTTTTTAATTTAAATAGCTTGAATACGTACTTACCTTACAGCATTCGTAATCCGTAGTCAGCGAGTCACGTAAATAATGTAGCGTAAACTAGATATAATATACGTATACGTATAAAAGATTTATTATTCATTTGACAGCCCTAATTACAGGGTAACTCGTGCAAGTTTAATTCGAGTTATTGAAGTAATTGATTGCGGTACAAAATGGTTAAATGTGTTTATTAATTTGTCATTTAAATATCGACATGACACAATATGCACTATACTATATGTATGCGTAACGAGTTTAATATTGATGTGTGTAAAAAAGCTTTTAAACTTATTGTTTGAGCCCCGACTACATACTTTCCTTTCGTACGCAAATGGATACCCATACGGCGAAGCAATCATGTCTTAGGCCCAGAATCCGATGAAGTCAAGCACAGAATGCTCATCCCCTGCTAGTAATTTGAGAGTGTGTAATAAAGTGTGTGACTTTCACCTTTAAGCCCTGGATGCATACTTTCTTTTCGTAAGCTACTGGAAACCCATACAGCCAAGGAAGACTGTCTTGGACCCTGAATCCAACGACGTCAAGCACAGAATGCTCATCCCCTGCTAGTAATTTGAGAGTGTGTAATAAAGTGTGTGACTTTCACCTTTAAGCCCTGGATGCATACTTTCTTTTCGTAAGCTACTGGAAACCCATACAGCCAAGGAAGACTGTCTTGGACCCTGAATCCAACGACGTCAAGCACAGAATGCTCATCCCCTGCTAGTAATTTGAGAGTGTGTGACTTTCACCTTTAAGCCCTGGATGCATACTTTCTTTTCGTAAGCTACTGGAAACCCATACAGCCAAGGAAGACTGTCTTGGACCCTGAATCCAACGACGTCAAGCACAGAATGCTCATCCCCTGCTAGTAATTTGAGAGTGTGTGACTTTCACCTTTAAGCCCTGGATGCATACTTTCTTTCCGTAAGCTACTGGAAACCCATACAGCCAAGGAAGACTGTCTTGGACCCTGAATCCAACGACGTCAAGCACAGAATGCTCATCCCCTGCTAGTAATTTGAGAGTGTGTAATAAAGTGTGTGACTTTCACCTTTAAGCCCTGGATGCATACTTTCTTTTCGTAAGCTACTGGAAACCCATACAGCCAAGGAAGACTGTCTTGGACCCTGAATCCAACGACGTCAAGCACAGAATGCTCATCCCCTGCTAGTAATTTGAGAGTGTGTGACTTTCACCTTTAAGCCCTGGATGCATACTTTCTTTCCGTAAGCTACTGGAAACCCATACAGCCAAGGAAGACTGTCTTGGACCCTGAATCCAACGACGTCAAGCACAGAATGCTCATCCCCTGCTAGTAATTTGAGAGTGTGTAATAAAGTGTGTGACTTTCACCTTTAAGCCCTGGATGCATACTTTCTTTTCGTAAGCTACTGGAAACCCATACAGCCAAGGAAGACTGTCTTGGACCCTGAATCCAACGACGTCAAGCACAGAATGCTCATCCCCTGCTAGTAATTTGAGAGTGTGTGACTTTCACCTTTAAGCCCTGGATGCATACTTTCTTTCCGTAAGCTACTGGAAACCCATACAGCCAAGGAAGACTGTCTTGGACCCTGAATCCAACGACGTCAAGCACAGAATGCTCATCCCCTGCTAGTAATTTGAGAGTGTGTAAAAAATAGTGTGACTCTGAAGCTTTAAGCCGTTTATTAAAGCTGTGGGGTGCATAATTTCCTTTCGCAAATGCAAATGCATACAAAAAAAACAATACTTGTACCCAAAATTCAAGGATGTGAAGCACAGAAGATCAGCCTGCTTGTCTATAAAGAAAAATAGCCAAAAAAACAGACGCGTGTCTGCTCCAGCACACAATACTATTCTTTTTAACATTCGCCGTACCTTTAAAATAAAACTACACATTTCTAAAACGAAAACAAACATTTTCTCCTATCGCTACATGTTCATAATTAATAAGGCTTTTTGCTATCTGTACAAATAAAAGCTTGCATCTCTTTCCCGGTAAGCTCAACAATACAGAGATAGAATCTCACTTATTACCTACAAGTGTATAAGTGCTATGTGACTTACCGTTGCGAACATTGATATTGGTCACTAGATAGACTTTGGAATTGCGTTTACTCTTTAATTTGTACACCGTGTAGTGCTCTCTGGTTTTTTACTCAAAATAATTTGATTAATTTGTATGACAATGGGGTTTGAGTGCCTTTTCGCCTTCAACTTCTCAGGACGGCGGACTCACAGAGATTAACAGCTGTATGCATTTTGTACCACACTTTATTAGATCAAATTCTTTGTTAGAAAAAAGTATTAAAATTGACAATTTTTTAATTAAATTAATATTCTAAAAGTTCTCCTTTAAGTAAAACATTTAAATTCTTCGATGTATAATTTTAACTTTTAATTAATTATACAAACCATATCCAGCAAATTTGTGTCTCTCCCGGCAAATATTAATAAGCCGCCTAAGGCAGTGTTGATTTATGCGCTTAGACTTGTGCAAATGAATACATTTTAACATACACACAAACATACCACGAGGACGGATTGTACGCAGACAGTCCACTTTTGAGGCCCGGGATTTTATTGAAAAAAAAAAAATTGGTTGTTTGTAAAGTAGGTTTACGATCGAGATGTTTATGTGATAACGTCTTATTGGTGATATAAGTTTTTGGGAAGTAAGGAATTAATGAAGATAACAATTTTTTCAAATTTTAAATTACATCTATCGTTTTATTCACACTTTTGATGATAAATTTCGGGTGTAAAATGACAAGTTTACTTATTCGACTATGATATACATTTTTCTTCATACATTCACGGAATGACTGGCAGCGCTCGAGATGAGACGGGAGATCGGTCCGTCTCTCTCTCGTTATACCTGCGATCGCGCTCGTGAGGTTTTGGTGTGACACAAGTTTCTGAACATGTCACCCGACTAAAACGATTTTAAAGACGTTATCACGTCAAAAACCCAATTATTTCAACACGCTGGTTTTCTTAATTAAAATACGTATAAAAGTGAATTTATTACATACATATACGGTAATTAAACGTTTCGAGTACCTTGTAGTTTAAATGTGACAAATACGAAAAAAATATATCAAAATATAACGTTGTCACCTTTATGTATCTCCCAGCCCAAATATTTTTATCCATGTCTGAAACCGACAACCGAAATAGCAATAGAATTTTTCTGTTGGCGGCCTTTCAGTAGTGGGTACGTCTCTGTCCTTTGATACTCGAGTCATATCGCTAAACGAGGACGTTATTTATCGAGAGGACTGTACTGAAGATGAAAATGGATTATTATAACATGACAATTTTGTCTTGTCCTACACTAATAACTGGGGGTAGCACTATGTTTGGTTTGTGTCAAGAAAGATGTCGCAAACGACCTAACGCTATTTTTGCAGATGGCCACATGATATATAATATAGAACTAGCTAGTTATATATTAAGGTTAGGTAACGCCATCAATTATGATTATTATTACTAGAGCTTTATTAATGAATCCATACAAAAATTGGCAAGTTAACTATTCTTAATATGAGTATTAGTTGTAGGTAGTAGAAGTTGTGAAAAAATTAAGTTATTTTTTTTAGTCGTTTTTTTTACCCCTTTTAGGGTAAAACCCTCTTCCATATTTTTCCATTTCTCTTTTTTTTTCTCTGATTTTTCTCAATGCATTATTCAGATCTAATTGTCTTGTTTTGAACGATAGAAATCTTACGTTAAAAGTACATAATTTTAATTGTTGTGACTTGTGTGTTTATTTTATTATTGTCCTGTTCTTCGTTTTTCATATGTAATGGAGGGTGGAGGTCGCTTTCCCACGGGGTCAGCCGGATAATTTTGAATGGTTTTACATACATCAGTGTCATGATTGACTTACTTGATTTAATGTCATATAACCCCTATATTGGGCAGATAGCGTCGCTCGCTCCAACTCTTTCCGGCTCTATTTGCTTCATCTGTTGACGCCAGCTTTGTTCAGGAGAGTGTCACGATAGACTGTAAAAAAATTGTTTCAGAACAAAAGCCTACAACTTGAATATTATGATACAAGTTCTTCACCGGAGACGCCATAAACTCAAGAACTTAAACGGATTTTCATCCGGTTTAACCTGCCGTCTAGTAGAGGAACCGTCTTGTTATAGAGCCAAGATTTTTAGCACTTTCTAAATTGCATTCAGTTTATTCTGACGTCATACAAAACATGGTAATTGCAACTTCCCCATACCCTAACACGTCTAATCAACTGATGGGTGTCTGGAATCGAAAGAGTTTTTATGTTACCAATATCCAACCCCTATAGTTTCCCTTTAAATACACGATAAACACCATTATATTTCAATCTCTAAGTATATACTTATAGAGTTGAATATTGTTTACGGTGTTCAGAAAGGCTATTAAGAAAATGGCTTCTATTTTCACACATAAACAAAGCTTTTGTTTTCTAAGCGTTTTAAATAAAATTGCTAGAATCGTCAGTTTTAGAAAATACATCTTTTATGGTATGACTCATAAAAAGTTTAGTCTAAAGTGGGACATAAGATGGATGAACAAAAAACTGTCTAACTGCTAAATTCAGCATGCTAATCGTCAAAAATATAATATGTTAAGTAGTTTATTTATTAATAACAACTACTTTTGACAACAACTACTGAGCTATACAAAAATGCAGGATGACTACATATTTTATACTACATGCAGCCCTGTCGGCAGGAAAGCGGGAAGGGCAGCTTGTGTAAGGGAATTAGTGCCGCAACCACCGCCACTAAGAGCTACGTATGAACACTCATTGAAGACGAAACAGCTAGAAGTATTTAGGGGAACATTTTTGGCAGCGCTGGCCTTCCGTGTAAATGTGGTATTAATAGCTTTAATACGATGAAAGTAAATTCCTAAATTCTTCCATACTTTTGTATTTCATCGTAATTCATGAAACCGTGAGAGCTTTTCGCTTTTTATTTTTTTAGGTATTTTTGTATTAAATAAATTATGGTTGGTAATTTTATATTTTTTTATGCATTTCTTGCCTAGAAGAGTTCGCTTGTTAGTGAGTAGACCGTCCGTTGCATCCCTTACAATTCTTATGTTATTTTGTTTTTCTTTAAATGTAACGAAGTGTAAATAAATAAATTAAGGGCTGTGGAGGAAGGATGTTTCCTTTTTTCCGACCTAGTGGTTTAATAAGTTGCATATATTATGCTAGCGTTCCAAAACAATTGATATCTTCAGCTCCTTATAACTGCAATAAAACCGTTAAGAACCTTGTCCAAACATTGTCATGAATTTATATCACATTTATTTGATTTAGTGGTTATTTCTCATAATTTAAATGCTACGAAAATAACGCTTTAAATATGAGCTCCAGTAAGCAAGATCCATAAGCAATGAGTCACCAGAGACAAGAACGGACCATAATGGATAAACCACAGAATAGATAAAAGTAAAAGTTATGACAGACGATCGATTTTCCATACATGTTCATTTGTCCTAGATAAATTCTATTCGCACGCCCGAGCGTTTGATGAACAAAAAAATCTATATATTCAATGTCAATAAATCCTTGAATGATTTTTGTAATTAGGTACTATGAGTATATATTCACTTATAATACCACAAGAGCTTCAAAATTATCGGGTATTTCCCGATAGGTTCGTTGCAAACAATTAATATAGTCGTCATGACGACAATATTTGTTTGCAGGGAACCTTGAGGGAAATGCCCGATAATTTTGAAGCTCGTGTGGTAATCGGGGGATTATTTTTCCGACCCAAATGTCGGCCAATAGAATTGCACCATGAGACGAAATGTACAGTTAACAAATAAGAATTTCATAATGAATAAAACAACTACTTAATACTTTTCTTGAAGCAACGACCAGAGAAAATTTTCACAAAAAATTATCAGTATAATACCATGTAGGTTGTACCACGTGACGTCGAATGGTGCAATTCTATTGGCCGATATTTGGGTCGGAAAAATAATCCATACAAATTGTTTCCTAAATAAAGTTCGTGCTAATCGAAATATATTTTTATCTAAGCTATCTTGAGACACCTGTTAGTAGTTTTATAATAATTTTGATAGTTCAAATTAAACTGGTAACTCAAACGCATGTCTGGCGTCATCGGACGCGACAGACGACTATAATTCTTGGAGGACGCCGGAATGCAATTTATAAAAGACAAGTTTAACACAATTCAGCGGGTACATACGTGATCTTAACTGCGATTAAAAATAACTGGGCGTTTATTCGTGAGTTTACGAAATTTAAGAGCAGTGTTGGCCGCGTGCGCCTCTCATCCCTGAGGTCTTAGGTTCGATTCCCGGCTGTGTACCGTCTTAGACCCAAAAAGTCGACGGTACATGAGGCTGATAACCTACTTGCCTATTAGATTGAATGAAATACAACTAATAACGTCGAGTTATGTAATTACTGAAGTGAATTCGCGTTTATATATCCATTAAAGATTAATTTTTTAAATATATTATGGTACTTATATAAACTAAATAAATTGTACAATCCTAATATACCGTACCAATCAATAAAAAGCGCAATCATTCATTGTTTATACGGGACATTAGTTTAAGAACACAAATAATTTTGTTAAAACCAAAGTGAATTCAAAATAAAATATGCGCAAAATGTAAATTTTAAAGGTAGAAAGAAGTTGTAAGCTCAAAAAATAAAATTGAAAAAACGTTGGCAGGTAATTGACAGTTTGTTAAATACAAAAGAAAATGCAGCGGGCAATGTAAAAATGTAGAAGCTTTTGTATTGTAATGAGATGCGTCTTAATTCATTCAAGTTAAGAGATTTGTCCTGTATATATATTATTAATCATTGTAGTTGAATAATAATAATTTAATTTGAAATTTTACTGTAATAGTATCTAATAAAAAGATCTTTGCTTTTGCACAACAATATAACTATTAAAGGTACACTCCCACAGGGACAAAACTTTTTAAATTTGTTTTAATTTTTTATTAATTACTACATTATAGTTTATTCAATTTAAAGGCGTCTTAGGGCATGCTTATGAATGTCAAAAGCGTTTACAAAATTCGCGAAAGAGCAAGACTACGCCATCCGTTCGTAAAATTACCAGGAGGCCTTGTTCTGAGAAGAACGGGCAAGAAACTCAGCAAGTATTACCCTCCCTCTACATTACAATTATTCAAAGGAAAATGTCATAAACCACAACGTCATTAAAATTACATAAGTAAAAAAAATCTGTTCTGTGATTTACCACATTCACCATTATTGTTATGATTACACTCATAGTTCTATTATTGTAGTAAGATTTGGTTTTATCTTAACAAAACTGTTGGATCTGTATCAAAATATTATTGCATATTTATCTATCAAATTAAAAAGCTTTAAAATTTTAAATTGCGAGTAAAGTCTAAAATTCCTATAACCGAGTTAAGAATAGCTCCCCTTGATTGAGGATTTCTCGTTTTAATTTTAGCTAAACGTTTACGATGTTTGTCACCTCCTTTGTGAACAAGCGCCACGATACGTTTCGTTTCATACCTTTGATACTATTTCCGTAGCTATACTTAAAAGCCCCTAAAATCCAAACAAAAAAACTGTATATTTAATTTTGCGATGTCATAATTTTCAGACAGTGCGAACGCTTGTCAGCTCTGCGATACAGGTGTACCCATACCCACCCATGTTGTTTATTTATCTTTTTAATTTACTCTTGTTGAATGTACTATAATTAGTTTTAAACTGTAAAACCCAAAATGTATTTTTATTATGAATGAATGAAAGGATTTGATTTGATAATCGATTAGCCCCATATAACTTACGTTTTATTTAGTGAAAGATCTTACTAATAATATTAATGATATTGCTATAGTTATGTAAGTATGTAGCTATAATAATGAATTGCCAATCAAGTGTAAATAATACCTGTTTCTAAGCCTTCTTGATTTAGAGACATAGTATAATTAATACAACACAGAAATATACAGTATTTACAATATTCTTGACCTACATAGTAATAAAAATAATAATTAAACATAAAAATCAAAGAATAAAAATGTAAAAAGAAATAAAGATCATATTATTACTAACAAATTAATACACACAGTATTTGGGAACATACAATATAACTGGGAAGTCACAAGCTCCTGAACTACAGTTTATTGCAATAAATTATTGTTATAAAGTATTGGGTTCGATTGCCGGTGTAACAATAATTGTTGGTAGTCCCAAAAGACGAATTACGAATGTGTCTGCCCCAGGCCCCATTTGGTTAAGGACTATCCCTGAATATGTATATCGATTGCGTATTTTAAATAATCATTACGTACGGGTATGTAATTGATAACTAATTGTCAATTGTTATTTCTCTTCTTTACAATTGATAAAATCAGGGTACCTAGTATCACATACTTGTTTATTTATGTTCTCAGATTCTGGGTCATGGTCTGAGAGAATGAATAGTGTCTGTTCAAAAAGCCAGAATTTGTCTCGCTGTGGCACAAAATTGTTGGGCTACTAAAATATACCTTAGTTACGCTCACAGTTTGCCTGCAGATAAATTGTAGATCACTGAAATAATCTATCTTTGTGGTTACCAATTTTTAAGAAATAGTTAGTACCACTGTAAAAATTAACTTGGATTAGACTAATGAGTTGACAGTTATCTAAATAATCAAGTATGTTGGTTATTTCTTTTGTGTTTGTACGTTTCCTAATTTTATTTTTACTCCACCCTCCAATTATATTACATAACAAATTACAGTCTCCTGCTGCCCAGCTCTGCGATTCTGTAACTCACTTTTCGAACTCTCACAACAGTCATTTTACGATTTGGTATAAGGAGGGAGGTTGTACTTTATTGTTTATCAGAATGCCAAATCGTAAAATGACTGCTTCACGACTGATTTGAGCGCGACCGCCGCTGCGAAAACCGCTGTGAGAGTTCGAAAAGTGAGTTACAGAAACGCAAGGCAGTACTGTAAAACACTCAAAACGGTACGTAAATAATGTTATAAATTTCTGTTTATATCCGTGAATGATGTTTTAGTTAGTTTAACATATTTTTCGTATTGGAGCAGGAAATTGTTTGACGTAACGTTCATCAGAGCTAATTCAGTCTTGACCACTTAAATCCCTGATATAACCGTATGCCGAACATCGATTGTACATACCATACAAGGTTTTTAAGCTACACATAACTTGGACAAAGTAACACTAACTTTAAAATTAAGGTAAGTTTTACACGTAACTTGAAACCTTGTAAAACATTTGTAAGACATTACCACCGAACAAACATCTAATAAACAATTTTTCCTTTTCCACAGTATTATCCTACTCGAAGTATAACGATATGGATATAATACAATAATGCCATGCAATATCTATAGACAAAAGCTAACCAAATGTTTGTACTAGGGATTAGTATGCAATTTGTGTACGCTCATATAAAAGTACTCCAATCTGTTAATGGTTATAGCGGTCTAATTAGGCTAGTATTGCGTGCTGTCATCCACCAATCCGTGTAGATTATAATTAATAGGTTTTCCCGCCATGATATACCTTAATTATGATATTATCAGAGAACTTTCGGAGATTTATTTCAAATTCGACCTAATACTAGCACGTAGGTTAATTGTTTAATATAATTAACTACTTTTTAATGGGTAAAATAGTGTTAATATTATAAAAACTACAGAATTGTATTTTTGTATAATAACTCATTTCACCATTCCTACAATATCCTTGAGTAAAATAGGCTATATTTTTTTTTTTAAATATCAGCACTAGTACAATAGAAACTTCGTTACCCAAACGCTCTGTCTTTTGTTATTAGACTTAGAAAAGGACATCATTTATAACAAATTTTAAATAGTCTTGAGAAAAAAATCTGGATATTTGTGATAACGTATCTACAAAAATGTCACTTGAATACACAAACTGATCATTTAAACTATAAGGGGGCCTACCATCAGCTTTCTTAAAACAATCCAGTTGAGATTCCAATGAGTTTAGGTACCTAAAGTGAATAGCATTTTTTCGTACCATGAACGCCTATAAGGTGAAACGTATTGGCATTGCAAGACCGACCGAAAATTTTCGTACCATAAGGTGAACGTAAGCAAGACCGAACCAAAGGGCCTAGTTTGACTACTGTCAATAGTAAGCCAACGTAGGACCAATCAATGGGTCCCTTCTAAGCCCCATTTAGAGCACACATAATTTCACTATAATATCTCATTTCAGGCTGGTTCCATAATTAGTCTAGTATTTCAAATTCAAGTCCGTTTATTGGACGGCAACATTTAATTTACATAATGTATTGTTGGCGGTCGATTCCGCACGTAGTCGATAATTACGTACGAATTGTAATTGGTGTTGCCAGCTTATTGCTTCCGATATTGCCACTTAGATTTTCCATTTGGAACAGTCCACATGGTCCGATAAACGTGAACCAATAATAATAGCCGATTTAATTTTGGGAACGGCGACCGTGAGTGCTTTCAAATTGGCAGAAAGTTGATGCATTAACTCACTACGTCTGAAACTTCAGATCTTAAGACATATTAAGACATCAATATTCACAAGCTCCAGCAATTTAATTCTCACTATATTGGAGCAGCTAGTGGATTCAGCGAGCGACTCTCATCTCTCAGGTCGTTGGTTCGATCCCCAGCTGTGCACCAATGGACTTTCTTTCTATGTGCGCATTTAACGGTGAAGGAAAAGATCCTGAGGAAACCGGCTTACCTTAGACCAAAAAGTCGGCGGCGCGTCAGACACAAGACGTTGATCACCTGCGCGCCTATTAATAAATGATCATGAAACAGATACAGAAATCTGAGGCCCAGACCTTAACTTTTTATAATATTAGTATTGGATTTTGGTTACGCTAGTAACAAGTAAGTAAGTATGTACCATGATATATTTTTTTTTAATGGAACAGAGGGAAAACGGGCAGGAGGCTCAAATGATGCCAGAGGGCTCACGAGTGCGTTGCCAGGTTTTTCAGAATTGGTACGCTCTTTTCTTGAAGGAACCTAAGTCGAATTGGTTCGGAAATACTTCAGTGGGTAGCTGGTTCCACATAGTGGCGGTGAGCGGCAAAAACTGCCCCAAAAACCGCTTAGTTGTGGAACGACAGACGTCGAGGTGAAACGGGTAGAACTTCGTATTCTGCCTCGAGGTCCGATGATGAAACTCAGCTGCAGATATTAATCCGAACAGCTCCTCTGAATACCCTCCATGGTAAATGCGGTAGAAGATGCAGTGTGACCCCACATCTTTCTGTCATTTCCTTATTTTCTATTTTTACAGTAACTTAATACTAATACAATAGAAAACTTTTTAATATAAAAATTTAAGTAAAAACAAAACAAGAAAACATCTTATATTAAATGTATCTTGTTAATGTGCTCAAAGGTTGATGTCAATTAGTTTTGTTAATAGTTTCTTTTAGTTTTTTGATTGTGTAAATAATAATTTTATTTATAACTTGTTTACAGTGAAAGACATAAATATAAAAGATTTAATTAAGTTATGATTATGGTATAATCTTCGCATCATCTACATTGCTATAACTACTAGTGATGTGGTAGCGTTTAGATTCAAAGTATTTTTATTTATCACTTATAAAAAATATAAGTTTTATTTTAATAAATAATTAACTATAAATTTAATAATAAAGGAGGAACATAGGGTTTTACAGACATTTGCCGTTGTATGTTAAAACTCTTTGGTGAAGATAAATAGATCTAATATAATAAATAATTCCCTATTGAACTTTACATTTAATACGTAAATATTTTATTTATAAGATAATATTATTTTGTGGATTTTTAAATATATTTTTTAGCTAATTCCCCGACTATATTGAGGTCGAACATAACGAATTGGTTATATAATTTATTAAGTAACTATTATTATTAACCTATTTCCATTAACAATTTTGTTGTATTAAATACAATTTAAGCTTAAATTTTCGTTCAACATTATTTCTTTGAAGTATCCTTCTGGTGTTGTACCTTACGTAGTCATACATTGGAAAGACACATTAATAATCTTACAAGGAGAGGCTGCATTTATTTAACTTTAAATCTGTGAATATACATTAGAATAGAATTATTTTAGATTTTAGAAGGTACAACAAAATCTAATTATTTAAATTTATTAGCATATTCACGTTTATGTTCGTGAAAAATATTTAAAAAATTGTAATGCTATATTAATTGCGCTCAATAATTATATCTTAAAAAATCAACCTACCGCCGATCTAATATTATCGATACACCAACATCCCACAACTAGCGCGTATTTTCGTCGTCCATCGTCGCACGCGCAGCTGTTCTGAAACATCTAATAAATGACAAGTCGAGTTTCACGAACGTCGCGCAAACTGCGGGCTTGTTAACAACTTTGTTTTGACAACCGATGTGTTTTCGGAATAAGGACAAGTTTTTTTCGTTGAAAAATTTGAAAGAATTAGTTTTGTATTTCGGTATGTTTCACAATTCAAATAATGTCTGTCTCTCTCTTCAGTTGGTAGCTCATGCTCATATCTGAATGTAGTCAGCAAGGAAACAGCCGGTTTATGTCCAGCGCCTCTCTTATCTAATATATAAAATTCTCGTTTAATATATAAAATTCTCGTGTCACAATGTTCGTTCCCATATTCCTCCGAAACGGCTCGACCGATTCTTATGAATTTTTTTTTTCATATTCAGTAAGTCTGAGAATCAGCTACTATTTATCCTTCAAACCCTTAAGTGATAAGAGGTGTCCACAACAATTTTTTTTTAAATGATATCTACAGAAATACATACGACCCCTAATTTGCACCCCTCTACGATTTACCCCTATTTTTTATTATAGTAGATAGTTATTTTTATTGAGCTAAAAATATTTCCTAGAAATAATGGTCTAAGATCCCGATCACCGAGATGCTTATTTAATGAAAAGTATTTTATATTTAATTTAATATGTCAATAAATATAATCCATATGGGTTGCCTAGCAAATTTCAGTCCAGAGTACTTTAATTAATATTATAAAAAAAATATTTTTTTAAACATTTCACCGGTATGATTATTAGATAAATTCTGTACCAATCGAAAGTATGAAGCCCATAGAATATGCAAACGTTAGGTTGTTTTTAATCAATTTATTATTTATGTGTATATTTTTTATGTGACACTAAAGTATATATACATCTTTAGTAAAAAAGAAAGTTATAGTGATACATATATAATACTACCCTGATTAAAAATATTGATTGAAAAAAATTAAAAAAGTTTACTACATGCAAATTAAAAAAAAATTTTTTTTAAATATTAATTAAACATACTCTGGACTGAAATTTGCTAGGCAACCCATATGGATTATATTTATTGACATATTTAATTAAATATAAAATACGTTTCATTAAATAAGCATCTCGGTGAAGGTCGTTGTATATCGGGATCTTATACTATAATATACATGGCAAAACAACGTTTGCCGGGTCAGCTTGTAACAATGAATAGTTTTGAGGACGATGAGTCTTTCACTTGATCGGTCCATCTGGTTGGTGAACGGCCACGATGATGATGATCTTCTGCCTACTGTCTTACCAACCACGATCACCAATATCAACTATGCTTATTTGTAATGCAATTAGTATTATAATAATAATCTAGTCGTTATAACTCTATGTGACTTTTGATGTCACATTGATTTTTTAAATTTTCTTATTCCTTCAAACTGTAGGGGTCTTGTCAGGTACTCATTCATTCTAAGACATACCTACTAGTCTAGTCGACAAGTTGAAAATGGAACAAAATAGAGATACTGCTCTTAAAATTATGTGCGATAGCTCATTGGATCCGGAATGACGTCTAGAAAAATGTGCTAAAAGCGTGTATTAGCACATAAAAAATTGCAAAAGTTATAGACAATTAAAGATGAAAAAAAAATGGCATTTAGTTTTTTGCCAATATTTAATAAACTATTAATATTTAAGAAATTTTAAATAAAGATTCTATATGTGCTAAAAGCGTTTATTATGTGCTAATACACGCTTTTAGCACATTTTTCTAGACGTCATTCCGGATCCAATGAGCTATCGCACATAATTTAAAGAGCAGTATCTCTATTTTGTTCCATTTTCAACTTGTCGACTAGACTATACTGCTTTCTTTCACGATGTTTCCCTTCTCAGTATGCAAGTTTAAACCGAACATAGACAAAACAATTCTGGATTGAAAATTGCACGCTTAGCCGCTAGGCCGATATTGCTGTCTTAAACAGGATAGATACATGTTTGCGTGTTATTAATAAAACCTTTATCAATCCAGTTAAAACATTTACTGTTCAGTCGTCTCTCTAGGTTTTTCAATAATATCATGATATTCCAAAAAATGTCGATGCAATGACCTTTGATACTTTTTTGCAGCACCCTCGATTTGCGGATAAAAAGGAATCTTAATAACACAGTTACAATTTTTTTAATGCGGTATTATAAAATTGAGAACGATATAGTATTTCTAACAAGTAGGCTAGAGTACTTGTAATACATAAAAGCAAAATGAAAATGCAATGCAACTGCAAATTTTAATTAAATCTTAAATATGCATACATGAAGATTGTAATTATTTTTCTACGAGATAAAATATTTTAAAGCGCACTTTACTCGTTTGGAGAGTACTAGAGATCACAGCCGCTTCCATTTGGCCTATTTCCGTGATTACAAGATCTTTACGCTTCGAAATATTAAATTACATTCAATTCTTGAAACGAAATAAATTATTCATTAATTTATAAAATAAGTTACAAGGCGTGAACATGTCTGTAACCTCTTCACCTAAAATCCTATCATAACAATTAATTAGAACAGAAATAGAAATGTGTTTTTTCGATATACGAGTAAAACAATAATGAAAAATAAAGGGGAGAAAAAACTTTTTAACCGGATTAAAGTTATGTATTATTATAAATTTACCACACGCACGCTGTAAAGCACGCGAAACGTCGGATAAATTTAAAATTATGTTAAATAATTGTAAATTTATAATAATACATAACTTTAATCCGGTTAAAAAGTTTTTTCAATAAAATACAATACTATAAAGGGGAGGACCTTAAGGGAGTGCAAGCAGTCTATGAAAACTGAAACTCAGAAACTGATAGCTTAAAAGACAATAGTTTGATGTTGGAGCGTCTTCTAAACTAAGAATATTAATTATTCTGCAGCAAAACAAATGAACAACTGCATCTGTTTTTTTGACGTGATAACGTCTTTAAAATCGTTTTAGTCGGGTGACATGTTCAGAAACTTGTGTCACACCAAAACCTCACGAGCGCGATCGCAGGTATAACGAGAGAGAGACGGACCGATCTCCCGTCTCATCTCGAGCGCTGCCAGTCATTTTTTTTTTTTTTTTTTTTAAGTAAACTTGTCATTTTACACCCGAAATTTATCATCAAAAGTGTGAATAAAACGATAGATGTAATTTAAAATTTGAAAAAATTGTTATCTTCATTAATTCCTTACTTCCCAAAAACTTATATCACCAATAAGACGTTATCACGTAAACATCTCGATCGTAAACCTACTTTACAAACAACCAATATTTTTTTTTAGTATAAAGAAGTTGGTTAGGTAGTTAATCATGTCTTAGACTGATGTGCTGTTTATTCCTCACGATGTTTTTTCGGTATGTCTAAAATTTAGAAATCGATCGATTCAAAGCCGAGATTAAAACGCATAAAACGGTGGAGAACGCTTAAACCACTAGGACAATACTTTTCAAAAATGTATGATAATCTCAAAATCAAATCAATCACACATATAAATGTGAAAGAGAAAATCAAATGTCTCCATATTAACATTATTCACAGCAGTCTATGACACTTCAATGACTAGTAAATTTTCTAGTCTGTGAAAAATTCATAGACAAAAATTGTTGCCATATCGAGCTAGAGTAATATTGAAAAAAGAATTCACAAAACCAGACAAAATCTCCGTTCAATACAAAGGCGTAAAATTGATTTCTCATCACTTACTAGTTTTTAGAGTGTGGTCCATATAAGGCAGGTGGCAAAATTGCCAGCTAACCTCTTTGGTCCTTCGAAAAAGTCCCCATTGTCTGAACTACGTGCTCAGCCTCTCAAAGTGGGGTGGTCTGCGTCAAAAAATATTTCATGTAATATTCATATATTGATTTATGTTTCTCTGGAAGAGGCATTTTGTTTTTGTGTGAACCAATTCGACTTAGGGTCCTTCAAGAATAGAGCGTACCAATTCTTAAAAGCCGACGACGCACTCGCGAGCATTTGACATTAGCAACATTGACATCAGGTGAGTAAAAAATACATACATTTTTAAATGTATAAAAGTTGTTTATGTGTACGCCATTCAATTATTAAATGTAACCAATTAATAATTAAATATATATATAAGAACTCTATTAGTTCGTTTCTGATTAATGAAGTAGCAGAGGTTTCTTCTTTCTTTCTTAATTGGTTAAGAAACGATTGCCAGTTCTTATCTATTCTGAGGTAACTTGAGAACTGGCAGTAATGTAACAGTCGTATTTATAAGTAACATTAAGAATTTGATTTTGATTTTAATCAACGAATCGATTTGACACGGATGTGGGTGCCGGCGTGTACCACCTCTTACTTCATGATTAAACTATTGAATCATCTTCCTAGAAGTTGCAATTTATTGCTTTATAATGCATTTAAGGAAAGGTAACCGTTTTTTAAAGCATGCCTCTATAATGCCTAAATGCCTCTACATACGGGGAAGTTTTTAAAAAAAATGTAACATTGGTTTTTATTGATTATATTTTAAAATTTATGTAACTGTGACTTGAATTCTTTTTGAAATGGCTAATTGTGTTGTTCTTTCGAAATTATTAAACTAATTTTATTATTGTTTTATGTATATTAGTTTTATTTTAAATTTCCTCATTCCTGAAGTAATGGTAATTTCTTATTAACAAATAAATAATAATCATATCTAGTAATTTAGTTCGTAACTAATCTATGTTAGCGATATATATGTTGAAAATAATCACTGAAATTGTTGTATTGTACTTTAAAACATATTTCAAATCATAATACCTACAATAATAATCTAATGCCTTTATACGATTTTGTAGTTTATACGTATAATAAGATTCGTAGTTGAATCCTTTCCTATGATAAACCGGATTTTTGACGGACCCTCCACTTCAAGTCATAGTCTTGAGCTGGGGTTCAAACCCAAGAACTCAGAAGCATCGAAAGTTGACCCTCTCGAGCGCACACTGCTACGTGAATCGATAATTCCTTGGAATTTCTGTTTAATGAAGCCAACTAAAACTGTATACAGAACTCGTAAGATAATCTGCTAGTTCAGAGATAGCTTTGATTACAGTTATCATAGAGACGTTAATTAAAGGAGATTCTAGTCAGCCTCTATGTAGTAATAATTAAGTAATCTATGGCTTTACACGTGCAGCGAGTTGAATAGATTTGAGGACCTATACGGGTTTTGTGTAATAGAAATTGTGTTTCAAAGCTTTAAGGAATTTTTAACAACGAACGCTGTTAACACATTTTCATAGTATATGAATTTTCCTTCAGAGTAAAAATCGCTTTTAAACGATAATAATTTGTGTTTATTGATCGTTTTGTTTCATACATAATTAATATACTTCTGTGTTAAATATATCATTGTCTTAATATATAAGTTTTGAATCTGTTTGACGTCTTTGTGGGCAGAAAAACTGTGTCCAGGCCTGCGATTCTGTAACTCACTTTTCGAACTTCACAGCGGTTTTCGCATCGGCGGTCGCTCTCAAATCAGTCGTGAAGCAGTCATTTTATGATTTGGCATTCTGATAAACAATAAACTACAAGCTCCCACCTTTTGAGCCGCCGGCCGAGAAAAGTATGTTGTAGGGGCCTCATAGCCTAGCGGTCTTATTAAGTGGCAGCTAGGTGAGGGGTACCGGGTTCGATTCCCGGTTCGAGGGCAAGTTTTAAGGTATCGGGCGAGTGCTTAAACCTTACATGGAGGACACGGTCGAATTTCTAAGACAAGCACGAATTATAAAAATCTTATACTTGACGCTGGCTAATGCACAAACCGTGCCAGAGCCATTAAAAAAAAGTATGTGGTACTGTACATCTGACATAAATAAATATACTTTTTTTCATTCCAACACTCGAGGTTACAAGAATAATAACGATGCTATTTTGAACCTCAAAAGATGAAGTCTTCTATTCAAAAGAGTGAAAAGGTGGCATTGGAAGAAATCACAGTCTGTAAACGATTTCAACGTTCTTAAGAAAACAAGAATTTTAGACGTAATTATAATGTGTTTTAGAACTGAAATATCGTCATTTTCTTAATATAAAAGCTTTGTTTAAATTTCATACATTTAAATTGTGAATAATAAGATATTCTGTTTTGTTCCTTTAGTTTTGTCTCAATAACAATATGTCTTATGTATTTTTCCATTTCTTGCGCTTTCCTTATCCATTTTTTTCTCACAGTGGTGGCCTGAAAGAGATCGCTCGAAATCGATAAGACTCAATTTTTATTTAATTATGTATATTTCTGTACATGCAACGAAGTGTTAACAAATAAATTTAAAATGCAGTTAAGATAATTCCCGGCTAGGCTATCAGATAATTCTTTTTTATATAGCATTACGGAAAAACAGCTTGACCGTCTTAGACTAAAAGATCAACTTGTGTCAGGCACACGAGATTATTTAAAGATAATCTAGAGGACAGAGACCAGAAGGCATCTTTTATAATTTTAACGCTTTCTTGTTTATTTATTTCATTGTAAAATGTCCTCCCTCCTTATCAGAATGCCAAATCGTAAAATGACTGCTTCACGACTGATTTGAGTGCGACCGCCGCTGTGAAAACCGCTGTGTGAGTTCGAAAAGTGAGTTACAGAATCGCAAAGCAGGTAACAAAACCAATCATATCAGTTGTTCCTGTTTGTGTCACATTTATTTAAGCCTAGAACTATATTTTCTAGATACATTTTTTTATTAAGACAATTCAATAAATTATTAAGTTAGCTTGCATGATTTCAAAATATTCCCCTTATTAATTTTTATTTACTGGCAACACAAATATCCATGACAGCCACGGCCAAGAAAAGTATGTCGCACTGTAATATTTAAAACATTTCGTTTTTTTTAATGACATCAGTTTTCACCAATTTCACTTAACACTATCTGTGAAACAAATAAATCTATTGGAGGACATGAAACTGTTCGAAAACCACCCCTTTAAAACAAATCATTCTTGACGTGCAATTTATAATTACAGGCTATTAAGATCTCATCGCATTATGTGTTGTTTATGCTACCAGCTTTTATGAAAATAAGATGTTTGTGACGCCGTCACGTAACAAAGTATTGAAAGGTTAATCAATATTTGTTGTTTTATATAACAGGGGGCAAACGGGCAGAAGGCAAATTATTTTTATATAATTTTATTTATAAATTTTGCGATTTTTATCATCTGATTTTAAGTAATATCGCCGCCAATAGACATATTACCAGATGGCTCGCAAGTGCGTTGCCTTTTAAAAATTGGTTCGCTACAGAAGAGTTTTATAAGTCGTAGCGTTGGGTACAGAAAGAAAGAAAAATAGTTGAATTTAATCCAATTCATTACGCAATAAAAAATGAATGCTAATAAGAAATGTGGGCACGATTCAGCGTTCAGTTCCTATCAGCAATACTCATTTCCGGTTAACTGATCTAAATCTGACATAAACTTTCTTCTTCTTTAGGCCGTGTGTTCGAACCCCGGCCCCAAAAAATCTTACACATATGACTTATTTTGAGGGCGAAAGAAAATATTGTGAGGAAACTGTAATATTGTCGATTACAAAATCAACGTGTGTTGACAACGAATTCAAGACTCTTAAATGATTGTTTACGTGTATAATGTACATATCTTTATTTATTTCGTAATCCTACAGCTAACAAAAATTACATATAATACAACAATCAAATATACTAAAAATATAGCCAAAGATGGAATACAAAAGGGGAAAGAACAATAAAAATTATTAAATACATTTAACTAAGTAATACCTAATTTGGCTGTGATGTGTAAACGTGACATTCACGTACATACCACGTGAATGCTTGGATGTGCTCAAGATGCAGGTGATTTTAAGCTATGGATACTCATTTTAACCATATTCCGCAATACCTTAAACAAGTTAAGGTTTATATATTGGTCGTTGTATGTCCGGGCTGCGCGATACAAAATCTTGTGCGGTAGATGTTAAATATTCCGCCAAAATTCGCTCCGGTGTAAATGCAGTCTAATTAATATCCAAAGAGGATTTTTGTCTGAGTTTATTTGTGTTAAGTTCATTCAAGCTTTCAAATAACGGGGTTCTAATAACAACTAAAAGTTTAGCTTCCCTCTGTTTTTTTTATAGAACAGGGTCAGGAGGCTCACCTAATGTTAAGTGATACCGCCCATGGACACTCTCAATGCCAGAGGGATTGCGAGTGAGTTGCCGGCCTTTTAAGAATTGGTACGCTCTTTTCTTGAAGGACCTTGATTAGGAAATACTTCAGTGGGCAGCTGGATCCACATAGTGCGCGGCAAAAGCTGCCTTAAAAAATGTTGTGAAACAAAGAAACTCATGAAAAAAAATGAAACTCATCTGCTTTTTGTAATGAATTCAAAATACACAAACAATTTATACACGATCTGTTTTAGTCTAGTAGGCACGTGAGTCGTATTTTTTACCTCTGCTGTGCACCATGAATTCTTCTAATAAAACATCAACAACTTAAAACAAAACTTGGTCATAACTTATAAGTGCATACTCCTACGATCAGAATAACATACTTAAAACTGCGGGGCAGCTAGTAAACTTACAAAAAGTCTACACATAATCATAGCTGAGCATAGCATAGCATCTTAGATAATCAGTTCTTCAGATACTATTTTACTGAAACAGAGTCAAAAAATATAGTGAAAATGTCAGTCCCCTAACATTGCGCGTAATATTTTGTTAGGCGTTATAGATTATCATTAGGACAATAGATAATAACATATAATTAATATTTTTTTTAAAATATAGAGCAAATATCAAGATTTTTATATATTTTTTAAACTTTAATGCCTTTTCTATAATTGTAAACTAAATATGTACTTGTTGTAGCTATAGACTTCATATATTTAATTATAAATAATTTTCGTTTCGTTTCGTTGTACGTACTTGGAGCGTACTTGGAAATAGCGAAGAATATAACGTTCGCTTTCCGTATTTATATTATGGAAATAAGCTAATTTTATAAAGTACGTATTCGTACTAATTTGGATGTCTTTGATGAAACGTATAAAATTATTGATATTTATTTAATTTTACAGAAAATAAATAATGGTCAACTTGAAAAAATCAAAATACTCAAATAAAAAGGGACATGAGCTATATATATAACAAAACTACTCGAACAATCGGGGTTGTGCGAAAGATGTGCAAAAGATTTTGCCAAATTACAGAAATCAATGTGGGCGCAAACTGAATTAAAATAAAATATGATTTTTTTAAGATTTTATTGTTTTTGTTACACTATCTAATTAATTGAATATTGTTAAACATTGTTTGTGCATTTTATTTTTATTTTACATCTTCGAAGGGGCCAGTCGTCATGCTTATTACTAAAGTTTCTTTATAAACTCAAAATTACATAAAACAAAACAATTACTTAAATATCCAAAGAAAAAAAAATTATTTACCTACCATTTTATTTCAAAAATCTTTAATTTTATGTTTTAACCTACACTATCTGGACACTTCTATACAAAAAGTTTTTAGAATCGCTTATTCTGTCATAGTTTGACAGGAACAAGTCAAGGTTTTAATATTGGTCGTTGTATGCCCAGGCTGCTCGATACAAAATCTTGTGCGGTAGATGTTAAATATTTCGAAAAAAATCTCTACAAAAAAGTTTAACAAAAAGCTAACTTTTTCAGAATCGCTTATTCTGTCATAGTTCGACGGTTAAACGGTCTAATTTAGATTATGAAACGAGGTCATGGTGCAAATTTTCATACAAATCGAATAAATAAAATCTGATTACTGAGGTTACTCCTTTAACCGACGTCATGGTATAAATAAAAATGCATCTCAGTTGTAGGTATAGACTCGCAATAAGAGCTCATGGTAGTCACCCGGTAACTTAAAAACTCCCGTGTGTAGGTAGGGCCTTTAAAAATCTAACCACCTTTCCTTTGAAAGCATTATAAGGTATCTTTAACCAAAAGGAAGGTGATTAAATAGTTTGATCTCCATGGCGGCCATGTAGGTGCATTGGACATTTAATTGCAAGGTTTCTAAACCCCATACGAAAAATCTATTACTGCAAATACAAAGTTCGAACACACGATAAATAAATAGTTTATTTGCCAAGATAGTGGTACATAATAGGCATGCAAATGTCATATAAATTTTTTGCAATGTCATATAATAAGTACATTAACATAATGTCATAATAAGAAGTTAAGTCATTTATAATTGTTAAACTTATGGTCTAAACACTCGCTCACGCTATAAAAGCACCTTGACATTAAAAACCTAATCACCTTCCCCTTGAAAACATTACATGGCAGCGATATAATATCACACACATTAACACTACTCTTATTAGTATATTAGATTACTATTAATATATTTTCCTATAACTACAAACAGAAATCCCACATTATGGAAGTGCGTGTGCGGAATTTTACGAGCGACCCAAGTAACATGAAACTGTTATTTTTCTTACATCTATTTAATTATACGGAATGACCCTGCTAATGGATTTAGGTGAAAAGATAACAATTAAGTTGCGTGTTTATATATCTTACGCATTTGTAAGTTAAAATGTAATAGAAACCTATATTTGAAGCCAATGGCGGATTAACAAGTTTTCAAGGTATAGGCTGTGAAGTTTTTGTCGCCATTGCCTACAATTGACATTTTCAAATTAACAATTTCGTTGAAAATGCACATAAAATAATTTTTGGATTTTCACAAATAGGACAAAGCTCAGAAGTCTATGATCAAGAAACAGGACGCAAATACTATTCCACTAGGAATTGGACCTTTATACACCATTTAATTACTCTTGATATGCCAATTCATAATATTAGATAAAATAATTTGTCCAACCTACCACAATGTCACAAAAACAAAAAACTATCAAAATACAAATGACTGAATTGGAAATTAAACTAACACGGCTTTCGAATAAAATTTATTTGAATTTCGAATTGCGTGCCAATTCATAGATAATTAAATCTGTAAATGCTGGTCATAGATACATTTAAACTTTTAATTTTTAAAATATAATCTAAAGATTTTTTTCTATTTAATTCGAATGATTTCTATAAAAGTTTGCTCTTGTTGTTGTTTATAATTCCAATTAATGGTATTTCAATTAATGGTTATTTTTAACACGATACGATATCATTACGTAATTAATGTACGACAGTTTTATTAATCACGACACGATTTTTAAACCCTGGTTTGTAGTGCAAAAGCAAAAGAATCAGCAGTGCCTTGGAATCCTCCTCGACAGAGTAAAGGTAAAAAAAATTGATATACAAACAGAGTATTCTATTGTATCGATATTTAAGTAAATAGCACAAATTTGTCAATGGCTTCGAATTTTTGTGAATTACGTCTCGAGGGCTCGCTTACTTGCTACTTATAATGCTCCTATGACTATCTGGCTCTTACAATTTAATTTCGAGCGATTTCCGAACCAATTCTACTTAGCGTCTTTCAAGAAAAAAGCGTACCAATTCTTAAAAGGCCGGCAACTCACATGCCCCTCAACTCCGTCTAGGAATGTCAGTCTATGAGCAGCGGTATCACTTAAGGTGAGTACCTCCTGCCAGTTTGCCCCTGCTAATTAATAAAAATATTGATATATTTCACTGTTGTGACTGTGATACTTATATAATTTTGTTCATTATGCTCTTAATTAGTTTTAAGTTTCTTTATTGTTTCAAATTAAAAAAAAAAGATGTTGATATGATGATGATAGTTCTCAAACGATGAAGTTTACAAACTTGAAACAACACAAAATTCTGCATGTCTTTTAATATTTTTTTTTGCAAGAAAGGTGGTCCGACATGCCTTATTTTGTTTCACGAGAACCATCACGGTCTGTACCACCTGGCTGGCATCTAATATGACCAATGCCTAAGAAGTCATAATATCGTATCGTAGGTAATAATTATCTCTTTCAAATACTGCAGTTTTGCAACAAGCCTCAGCCAGACACAATAAAAACCATTCTGCAAATAAAACAAGCCAAGATGGTTTGCTGGTTTAATGAAGAACTAATTAAAACTTAGCTGGATATTATTCCAGAAGAAAGATTCTTAGTGAAAAATTTTAATTATTATCAGACCAACGTATTTCATGACTGCTGGAAAAATAGGATTTGCGCTCTGAAATGATATTGAAACTGTACTGAGATGTTTTTTGTTTTTGCATTTGGTTTTTTGCTACTTTGTTTTACGGTTTCCAGTGCTTTATCGCAACGAAAAGCTTTCCTAAATATTTAGTAGTTGTAAACTATAAAGACTACTGCATCTAATGCTATTTTTGTGGTTAACTTAACAAATTGTACGTATAATCTGCGTATTTATTCATAAAATATTCTAGGTAATTTACTCTTTTGTCTCTTTCTGCCAAATCGTTTTAACGCTATGATAAAAAGAGCCCGATAAGACCTAGTTAAATCGTTTGATGGTGGTAGCATTAGACTGATTAATTTTTTATGAATAGTTATAATAGTGGACGTTCTTATCTGGACTACATTATCGGCCGACGAGGTAGAATACGAAATTCCACCCGTATCACCTCGACGTCCATCGTTCCACAACTGAGCGGTTTGGCCGCGCACCAGGAACCAGCTGCCCACTCATGCATTTGCGAACCAATTCGACTTCTTAAAGAAAAGAACGTCCATGGGCGGTTGGTATCACTTTACTTCAGATGAGCCTTTTGCCCGTTTGCCCCCTGTTCTATAAGAAAAAAATGTGTTAACAATATAAATATTTGTTGCTAAGGGTATCTCTAAATAGCGGTGATTGTTTACCAATCTCTCTTAGATTCAGACACTAATCGTTATGCCTTCTGTATGTCAAAT
Organism: Pieris napi; assembly: GCF_905475465.1. Classification (NCBI taxonomy): domain Eukaryota; kingdom Metazoa; phylum Arthropoda; class Insecta; order Lepidoptera; family Pieridae; genus Pieris; species Pieris napi. The sequence goes on from NC_062245.1 coordinate 1,953,747, forward strand.
CCAATACATTTCTGACATACATGATACTGGACGTAGTCTCCACTCTGAATGCGAATATTTGATACCCAGAAACACCTAAAGGGTACACTCCTAGTGAGCACGAGTTGGTTTGCAACAAAATGTTATTATATTTTTATAACATTTATTATGCTACCTGCTAACCGCTTTAGTTACTTCTAGTATATAATTTAAGGAGCGCTACGTGCTCGTAAAATACACGGAAGCTGATTTATCGCTCAATGTATGTTCACTACAAAAATTGTATGCAGAATCTATGTGTAGTTGAAATATTAGCATTACCGACTTGGCGTATAAAACGTGAAAAAATATCAATAACTAGCGGACCCGACAGACGTTGTCCTGTCTTAACTATGAATATTGATTTCAAATTGGTATAATGAATTAAAAAATATTTCAGAAACAAAGTGTTTATTATTCTAATGCTTTATGTTATACAACATTCTTTGTTTGTTTTTCTGGCTCGCATATTATTATATTATCAATATAATAACTCCGATCGAAGCATTTATTTGGAATAAGGTTACACCAAAAAGTTCGAATTGTATGGTGGTTAAGTATTCTTGAATTTTCTAATTTTCTGCGCAATTTTTTTCTTTTTTTCTTTTATAAGAACCTTCTCCTGACAATTACAAACACAACAAAAAAAAATCAGATAAATCGGTCGAGCCGTTTTCATGTGATGTCGTGACAACGGAAAACGGGTTTCATTTTTATATATATAGATGTACCTGTTTATAGACTTATTAGTAATGGAAAAAGCCAAAAGCCTATACATTACAAAGAATATCAATGTTTGTTTAATATAAGAAACTAATAGCTATAATATGCCTGAGATGTTTAGTCTATAGAATAATTTCGGATGAAATGCGATAGTAAACAATAACTCCAAACACAACCCGTTGAAAGCGAAAAATGGCCGAACGATTTAATAAATTGTTCGAACATGAAATAAAAAGTTAGCATTATGTCGCATTAGGTTATTAAGTCGTATTTTACTTGCGGTACAAATGACCGTATTTGTTATCCGCAGTGCCTAATGGGTTGTCGTGTGAAGCGTAAACGGTACTGTTTAATCCCCATTAAATAATTGGATAGGGTATAAATTTCGTTGGCACAGACCGGGTGGGATTTAAATAAGTCGCGTTTTGCGGCTAAGTTATGCGCGGTAACTTTAATTGGTTTTCTGATTTTTGATTCCTTTAGAATAGAATCTGTATTATCTATGTTTAATTAATAACTTAATGAACTTCATTTGTTCTGTAAAACCACGTTGTTAAAGTTCGAATAGAAAACGCCTACCGAAAATAATTAGCAAAGTGTATTCAAAACTGTTCTGTTTTCAAAAGTCGAATCTTTTAAAAATGGAACAAAGGCGTCGTAACTTCATAACAATGCAGTGAGAAAAATATTGTAGCTATATACACTCAGAGAAAATTACATTTGAATAAAATTTGTGAATACGTCAAAATGATGGAATAAATGAGTGTTGGAAATTTGAATGTGCCAACGTGCAACACTTGGGGACGCGTAAATATTCGGGACTGACCTTTTTGCACCTTCCGTGCCATTACGTAAAACCTTTATGTCACCCTTACGCTAATATGTAAAAAGCAAGTAAAAAATAACGCTTTCAAAGCAAATATTTTGTTTGTATGTCCTGTTATTTTTTGGAACGAAGTTCCTTATCGCGCGTTGTGAAAGGGGGCTAGACGGAAAAAATTCTTACGAAAAGTTGTCACGACACTTTTTTGCTATTTGCTATTGTAATACACCGGTTCTCGTCCGATCACCGAAGTTAAGCAACGTCGGGCGAGGTCAGTACTTGGATGGGTGACCGCCTGGGAACACCTCGTGATGTTGGCTTTTTTTTTCGTCATAAGATTGGTGTCGAGAAAATCTATCATACTGTTATGATACCAATTAACATATAAATTAATCGAAAGGAATTTCGTTCCATCCGGGTGTCCCTTGACACCTCTAAAGTTTTTTTATTTCGTATTATTTTATTCTTTGCTGCATTGTAGTGTTGAGTGTTTAGTTAGGTACGCCAATAGTATTTAGGAAATTTTACCAAATTTAGGACCAATGGGCTCTTTAAAAAAAGACTGGCATAGCAAACTGTACGTCAATAAATAACATCCAATTAGGGTAAGATTCCCTTAGGTCCTACGCATACATCCTATACAAATTTATAAGCAATGTTTTTTTTTAATCAGTAATTTTTTTAGTACCTACATTATACACAGTCGATAAGTAGAAAACAAAATTGCTTTAAATATTTTTGTATCTTTCCAACATGCATTTTAAATTTAGAAACTTTTCAGGATGTGTTTAAGATGAAGTACCGAATGCGGATTTCCGGTGACGTTGGCAACCCTAACAGTGCGTAGACCATAAATATTTGAGTTTTGTTTTGGCTGATCCGGCTTCCGGCATGTTCCGTGGCTTAAGTATGTTTCTCTTAACTTTAAAATGCAAATACTACATATTATTCACTGGCAGTCGTGCTCACAGTTTTATGAAACCGTGGTTTGGTGTTTTATTAGACATTAGAGTTTACTTTTTAAAGTCTTCTGCTTGGTTCGACCGCTCAATAGAACTGAAGACACCAGCCAATGCCTGTATTATAGATTAGATAAACAAGTTTCGTCGACGGAATCGACTACAGTCAAACGGCAGTCTTAGAAACAAGTATCAAATGATTATTTTATGAAGTTCCAAAGGTTAAGGTAAAGTTAACTTTTAATAACAATAATCACGATTTTTATCGACCATTGAATAGTCGTTACTCGTTACTTACTTTATTGTTCTCGCAACATAGTCAAAACAAATAAACAACTAGTTTGACTTGGATGTTGTTAATTTATGAGCTCCGTGACATTGTGACAGTCACACTTGACAGTTGACACCAGAGCAATTACTCTGACATATGACATAGCATCACATCATAGTCAAATCAAATAAACAACTAGTTTGACTTGGACGTTGTTAATTTTTGAACTCTGTGACATTATGACAATGACAATTGACACCAGAGCTATTACTCTAACATATGACTTAGCATCACATCATAGACAAATCAAATAAACAACTAGTTTGACTTGGACGTTGTTAATTTTTGAACTCTGACATTATGACAATGACAATTGACACCAGAGCTATTACTCTAACATATGACATAGCATCACATCATAGTCAAATCAAATAAACAACTAGTTTGACTTGGACGTTGTTAATTTTTGAACTCTGTGACATTATGACAGTGACAATGGACACCAGAGCTATTACTCTAACATATGACATAGCATCACATCATAGTCAAATCAAATAAACAACTAGTTTGACTTGGACGTTGTTAATTTATGAGCTCTGTGACATTATGACAGTGACAGTCGACACCAGAGCTATTACTCTGACATATGATATAGCAGCAGACGGGAATGTCAAGTAGACTATACAATATTTAGAAGATACGAATAAGAAGATGACTAAATACATATAACAATAACAATGGAGAAACATACAAGGCTTAAGAAAATTATAACAATTATTTCTTAAATGAAGTACTGCTCTACGAAAACAGGTCGACATCAGTGTTAGCATTTAGTAAAGTACACATTCTGCAAAAAAGCGCGCGGATTCCAATATTGGTAACCAAATATTAATATTTAACCCATTATCACAACGGTAAATTTTGTTTTTTATTTTTTTGACGTCACGTTTATGTATTAATAAACATCACCAGAGTAATTATAGAAGATATATTTGCTACCCAGTACGTTTATCGAATAGTAATTAAGTTGGTTTCCTCACGATGTTTTCGTTCACCGTTCGAGCAAATGTTAAGTGCCCACATAGAAAGAAAGTCCATTGGTACACAGCCGGGGAACCTACGACTCCAGGGATGAGAGTCGCACGCTGAAGCCACTAGGCCACCATTGCTCCATGTTTATCATATAATCTAGATAATACTAGCCATTGTACTCATATTCCCACATTCGCAGAGGCCGTTTGATTTACTTCACTTAATGTATATTGGTCCCTGGATGGGGCAGAGAGAGTCCATAGTGAGCCTCCATCGCGTTCAGTCTTGCGCTACGCATTTTACCTCGCTTCACATCTTTCCGGTTATTCTCGCCTCATCTGCAATTGTACGTCGCCAGGTTTGTTTGCAAAGGCCGAACTTCTTCTCTTCAATCAAGAGCCTGCTAAGGAAAATTATTGGAATCTCCATGAAGTGTATGGGCCACCCAGGGGGGGGTTTGGGTCTATGCTTCTACGGTTCCCAGTACGACATGCTTGCATGGTAGCATAGGTGCAAACCCACCCTACCACATCCTTCTGATGGGTAGGGAGGCGTGGCTTTTGGGGGTAGCGCAAGTCGCTATGATCCCCTCAAAGCAAGTTTGGTGGACTAGCCTTCTCGAGGTTGCCGACCCTGTTCTTGGTCTAATACCCTATGTATTAGACGTAACTAAAACCGCCAAGCGAACTATTGCAGGGATGGAGAGGTCATGTCCTTGCGAGTTCATCGTCCAAACAGGAAGGACGGTGGACAGTAAATGACCTCCCGCGTGTTTGTGCCGTGCGCGGGGACCCGTACGGGAGGATGAAGGAATCCTGGGGGTTGAGTGGAGTAGTGCGCCGGAACAGTTGTGCGCTGCACACAACACACCTCTTTGGTCTGGATTTCTCCTCACACGGGAGGCCGGGGTTTAGCTAACCACGGTCAACCGGCTGTGGCATCCCATAAGCGGGCTGCCGAGCGAGAGTCGGGATGTGGGGGGGGGGCCGTCGGCGCGGTACGGGACTCGGGGTGAGTTGCGTCATAGTCTCGTGGCGTGAACAGCTCCGTACTTCCTTGCTGCGTGCAGATGCGTCTGCCTCCCTACGTGCCGGCTCTATACCGGAGGAGTAGCTCTGACGTCGCTTGCTGAGCAAGGGACGTCCCCGACGTGAGGGCTCCGTGGCGGGTGGAGAGCTCCAAAGGTGAATTCAAACCATATCACCTCATGGATAAAGAGGCAAACAAACTTAACAGAACAAACACTAACACCAACAAACCCAGGGTTGCGTCTTTGGACGTGTCGCGGTGCAAGTCACCAGTGGCGCGATTCTCTGATGCCCCTGTCACACACATGGATGCACCCTCACGGGCAGCGTCCGGGACCCCAAAGGAGAGGGCAGCGGCTGGGGTTGCACCAATCCGGGCTGCACTCCGGCCCGTACCCAATCCGATGGAATCCCTTATACAACCGCACAAGGATGTGACCACTGCTGCGGCCAGGTTGGCTGCGTCGGTCGAGCCAAAGATGGCAACCCCGGACGATGATACAGCACTGTCTGCGTCTGAAGGGGGGGCTTCCGCGGCAAGAGCGATGCGGCAGACCGAGGCTGCGACGGTGGGCACGTCCAGTGCAATAACCACGACCATGGATATGTCGGCCCTGAAGACCGCAATTCAGGAGCCGACTTTCAAAATGGTCGTAAGCAACTCCAAAAGGCGACGGCACAGGAGAGCCTTAAGGGCGCCGGAACAGCAGAAGCTGGTCACCGGCGCTCCGAGGCCTCCTGTGAAACCTGGAACTGCCCCCGCTGTAACCACAGTTGAGAGAGGCGGGAAAAGGACACCGAAGCCTAAAAGATCCACTGCTGCGCCCGTGCCTAGCTGCTCTGGGTGCGGCAAGGGACTTAAGAGTTCCAAAACCAACCAAGCCACGAAGGGCCAGAAGCGCGACCGGCCAGAGGAAACCGTAACACCGACTGGGGAAAGTAAAAGGGTCAAACCCAACAAACCTCAGACGATGGCAGGGACCTCGGCCAGTTACGCGGAAGCGGCAGCGTCATACAAAACTAACGAGCTTTGTGTTGCCGTGATGACTGAGCCCTTCGTGGATATGACACAAGAACAGGCGGATAACATCCGCCTACAAATCGAGGGTAAAATTCAAGACGAGCTCCTGGCGGATCTTGATGCTACCCTAACTACCGAGCCCAACGACATCAGGTTCCGGGGTAAGGCCCATTTCTCGGATGGTGTCCTCAAAACTTGGTGCGAGGACACTTACACTCTGGGTTGGCTGACCGGGACTTGTGATGTCATCACAAATCCAATACCTGACACCAGGCTGGTGGTTCGGCCTCAATCGGCGATTCCGAATAGGATTCCGTGTCTGCTACATGTACCAGACTACAGTGGCAACACGGAAACACTGAGGAAACTGATCACGAGGCAAAACCGCCACCTCAACATCAGATCATGGACCCTGACACACGAACGAAGAACTCAGGACCCGACAGGCGTGTCCCTCTTCTTTCGTGTGCCAGAGTTTGAGATCCCTAAAATCAAAGAGCGTAATCGGCGTTTATACTACCTGATGGGGAACATCTATATCCGCATCCTGGATAGAGATGAACCCTCGCAGGTGGCCAACGCCCCACCAACAACTACCAGCACATCGGGGGTGGCGTCGTCGGGGTCGGGGCCGTCCACGTCTCTGACGGGGGCGGCTTCGGTCACCGGGACACACGCCCCTATGGAGGTAGCTACACATCCACCGTCACCGGTGCAACTAACTTCGGATGATGAGTTGTTTCAGGAGACCGGGGGGAGTGAATTCAGCGACAGCTGTCTGCGCTCCTCCCCATCGCCGAACTGACCTCATCCAGGCTAACCTCCAGCACAGTCAGACAGCGTCGGCTTCCCTACGCAGACTGCTGGAGACCAATCCGAAGACCATCGCCGCGATCCAAGAGCCGTGGATCAGGAATGGCAAGATATGTGGCCTGGGCAGCACCGGTGGTAAACTTTTACTGGATACCTCCGTAAGTAACCCTAGAACTTGCATAATCTTGCCTAAACATGTACCAACATTTCTAATAAACGAACTCTGTTCAAGGAACCTTACAGCTATTAGGTTACACAGAAACAATCAACCAGACGTCGTCCTGGCGTCCGCCTACTTACCAGGTGACGAGGACGTGCCCACTCCAGAACTCGGCCTTCTGGCTGACTACTGTGAGAGGGAGAAACTGGAGCTAATCATCGCGGCGGACTCCAATGCGCACCACACGTTATGGGGTAACGCTAGTACCAACACTCGAGGTGAGGACATGCTTAATTTTATACTTAGCAATAACCTTATCTTGGCAAACAATGGCTCAAAACCAACTTTTATCAACGCGCGTTCGCAAACTATTATTGATTTAACAATGGTAACTGCTGGTCTGTCAGATCACATACAGGACTGGCACGTATCCAACGAGTTATCATGCTCTGATCATAGGTGGATCCGCTTTGCAATCAAAGGGGAGCTACCTAAACCTCAACCTAGACGTATACCACGGAGAACCGATTTGGTAAAATTTCATAGACTTATCAGCTCCGAGGTAGACAAACTATCGATACCAACCACCATAAATATACAAGACATAGACAAACATGTAAACAACCTAACGTCCCTACTCCTGACAAGCTATGAACGGTCGTGTCCCCTTACCATACCAAGATGGGGAGGGAGACATAACTGGTGGTGCCCCGAACTGGAGAGACACCGACGGAAGGTCAGGAAGCTGTTCAATAGAGCAGTGAACACACGGTTACCCACCGACTGGGACAAGTACACGGTCGCGAGAAGGCGATTCAAAAAACTTTTACGTACTAGGAAGCTGGAGTGTTGGAGACACTTCTGCACCAGTATTGAAACCAACAACCAGGCAACCAGGGTGAAATCATGCCTCTCCAGAGAGCCCAATCACTCGATCGGTTGTCTTAAAAAACCTGACAATTCATTTACAAAAACTGATTCAGAAACATGTGAACTACTACTGGCAACACACTTTCCGGGTTGCATAATTGCCAACGAACAGGCTTGGCAACCATACTCGGAGAGAGCCACCGACAGCTCAGACTGGCAAGTAGCTCACAAAATAATCACTAATGAAAAAGTAACGTGGGCAATCAACTCCTTCCTTCCATTCAAAGCGGCTGGTTTGGACGGCATCTTCCCAGGCCTACTAAGATGGAGTGGGAACTTAATAGTAGACTATCTTGTCTCTGTCTTCCGAGCCTGTATAGCCCACCGATACATACCCTTGAAATGGAGAGAAGTAAAAATCATATTCATCCCAAAACCGGGTAAAGAGGACTATACCCAAGCGAAGTCCTTCAGGCCTATTAGCCTTACTTCATTTTTCTTAAAAACGATGGAGAGGCTGGGGGACCTGGAGATACGCAGCCGGGTATCGCTATCCAAATTCCTACACCCTAATCAACATGCCTACAGTTCGGGCAAATCAACGGACTCATCACTCCACAGCGTCGTGTCTCGCATTGGCAACTCCCTGAAGTTAAAGCAGTCAACCCTTGGTGCATTCATTGACATCGAAGGTGCTTTTGACAAAACAAACTTCACGAGTATAACCAGAGCACTAAGGTCATGTGGAGTACCATCAACCCTTATAGAATGGGTAAACAACATGCTAAAACAACGAGCTATACAGTTCACGGTAAACTCCACAACACGAGGCATTGTCAGCAGAGGATGTCCGCAGGGAGGTGTTCTATCGCCGCTACTGTGGAACCTTGTGGTTAATGAACTAATCACAAAACTCAACGCTGACAATCTCTTCACTGTGGGATATGCTGATGACATAGCAATCTTGATATCTGGGAACTTTGAAAGCACCTTATGCGACCTCATGAGACGAGCTTTCAAAGTGATTGAGAGATGGTGCAATGAGCACGAGTTATCTGTCAACCCATCAAAAACAGAACTAATACTTTTTACCAACCGAAGAGTTCTTGGACCGTACAAACTTCCGAAACTCTTCAACACTGAACTCATTCTCAAGAATGAAATCAAGTACCTAGGTGTGATTTTGGACAGTAAACTGCTCTGGAACAAACATCTAGAACACAAACTAAACAAAGCAACGATCGCCTTTTATCAATGCAAAAAGATGCTAGGCGTGAAATGGGGCCTATCGCCTAAGATAACATTATGGATATACACTGCCATAATTAGGCCAATGCTTGCCTATGGAGCCCTTGTTTGGTGGCCCAGAACAGAACTTCAAACGGCAATTACCAAACTCGGACGCTTCCAGAGGCTTGCTTTGTCCGCTGCTAGCGGTTGCATGAAAACAACACCAACCGCAGCAATGGAGATGGCCCTGCAGATCTTACCCCTGGACCTACACATACAGCAGGAGGCAGCCCTGGCTGCTATCAGGCTTATGGTACTGGATCTATGGGGAAAAAATCACTACAGTACACACACAGTGATTCTCAACAGGGCAACAGAGTATCAACCTCTTATTGCTGCGCCCTGTGATAGAATCACTAACCAACTAATATTTAACAGGAAATATCATATACAACTGAGAGAAGAGGAACATGACCGGTCGACCGTGAATGAGCTACGTATATATACAGATGGATCCAAAACAGGGTCTGGCTCAGGCGCTGGCATATTCTCTCTTGATCTCAACATCAACATACACCTACCCTTGGGCACACAGAGCACGATCTTTCAATGTGAATGTGTCGCCTTAACCGAAGCAGCCAGAGCCGTGCAGCGGCTAGGGATTAATGACTTTTGCATTAAATTCGTATCCGACAGTGCATCCGTGCTGATGGCGCTCGGAAACAAAAAAACCAACAGCAAACTAATACTGGAGTGTCATGAAGCACTGGAGGCTATAACCCGAACCAATAGGGTTACCTTACAGTGGATAAAGGGACACAGTGGATCTCTCGGCAATGATGCTGCGGACGAGCTTGCGAGAAGAGGCTCCGGAATGATGCCTGCTGGCCCGTATCCGCTCCTTCCTCTGCCCTTCTCGCTGGTGCGAACCTGGATCCGCCAGAGATCCGCTGAACTCCAGCAACAACGATGGTCGCATGGTGCGGCCTGCAGACAGTCCAAAGTGGCTCTGCCTGCAGTAAACCCGCAACTGACAAAGCGACTACTTAACTTAAATAGAACCAACCTTAAAATAATGATAGGGACAATAACGGGTCATTGCCTCCTAAATAAACATCTTTTTATCCTAGGCGCGACAGACAGCCCCCTGTGCAGAGGCTGTTTCAGCGCAGAAGAAACAGTCACCCACGTAGTCCTGGAATGCGAGGCTGTGGCTAATCAACGTGAAAAAATCCTCGGAACGGTGAGGTCGCTCCGGGAAGCCTGTGAAGTGCCCAGGAGACTTCTGTGCTTCTGGAAGGAGCTAGGCTGGCTAAATTAGCCAGGACTCGTACGCACAACGGACCAACCACGAGTCTAATTGCGGAAAAAGGAGTCCTTCTACCCTAACCCTAACCCTATGGGCCACCCAGTACAACCTACGTCGCAAAAGCCCTCGCAAAAGACTTCGGCTATCAGACTAAAGAAACAGAGTTATTATTATTAGATAATCAATATTTGTTTGGAATCCCTTTTTACATAGCCTTTCTTTAATATATTTCTCAAATTTATTAAAAGGCAGAGATAAAAGAGCCTCTGGGATTTTATTAAAGAAGAGTATCCCTTTTCCCAAAAAAGAATAACTTACTATTTTTACTGCAACATCGTTGCCATTTTACAGGAAGGCAGAGGTATGAACTGTAACACATTAGTGTCCTATTTACATACTCTTTGCTTTTCGACAGGGCTTAATTAAAATTATGCAATTTGGTGTAAATACACCATAAGAGCAAATAAAGTAAATTCAAAAAATAGAGGTGACAAAATTATGAGTTAAGTTCACTTTTGTTTACACTTAATAATTCAGTCGTTCAAAATGGGTATAATCAGAAAGTGATACATTTTGATCTATTTTGTACGTATCAGATTATATTGTAATAAAATAAATAAAACAATAGGAAAGCTGTTTTATTTACGATTTAATATTATTATGTAGCATTTTTAAAAATGTTTGCGTAGCTCTCTGCCCGACTAGTCCTCAACAAAACGTTCACAACGAGTGCATGGGATATACGAATGTTAAATATGGTCTGAACCGTCACTACCATCTAATACACAAATAAAACATGTATTACCATTATTTATATGAAAAGGAGTATAAAAACATATATAAAATTACATACTTAGGGTCTGTTTCACAATGTACGGATAAGTTCTACATAAGTTCCAAATTAGCTATTTATTACTTATTGGTAGGATAAACACTATTGTTGCGTTTCACGACTGTCAGATAGCGCTATTCGTCACATAAAGTCCATCATAAGTTATGAGTCCGATGAATGTCAAATAGCACAATTTATCTTCCAAATAATTTATGTGTTGCATAGCTATTTGGTACTTTATCCATACATTGTGAAACAGACCCTTAAGATACTAAACAATCAGCTAGATAGCCCCAACTTGTTAAAAAAAATTTAATTCCGTGTACCCATTAGATATCCCAGACATCCCATCCTTCCATTTATCCCTCTTTTTATTTCCGGAGAACGCGTTTTGGCCGAAATTCACCGATGTCCAGATTGAGCACTCTGTTAAACGATCTGGATCTGGACATCCATAGTTGCTCACCTCAGACTTCGAGAGCGATTTTCGTTTAGTGTTTGTTTAAATTGTATTATTGTTTTGATTAATTAATTTTACTACTTCTTGTATGCCAGTCAGTGCTTGACACATTGAAAACTGTATTTTATTTTTCTTCTATCAATGTATTAATATGCCAAGCGTTGGCAAGCTTTTATAAATAAATAAATACTGTAATTTGCAATTTCCTGTTAGGCATTCAAGAGGAAATAAGTATTTTCTAATCGATATTGCGAGCAGTGATAGTCTAGTGCTAATGCGATTGTCAGCATTCTTTACCAGGAGCTAAATTAGCTACCGGAACCTTTTAGATAACGCAGGTAATCGAGAAAACAACGCCGTCATTACTATCGGCGACGTCAGTGCAACGGATATTGAAAGAACCACATCGTAAGTGCCAACAAAGCCGTCGGGGCCGCAATGGTTGTCGGAAATTACAGAAAACGGGGCGGCAGTTAAAAATTAAAAGAAATACCAATACTGATTTATTAAAATCTAAAATGGACCAGTATTATATCACCAAACTACACTTGGCCAGTGTGGTACCTCACTTCAGTATATGCAGTCTGTCAGTCAGTCAAATCATAAAGGTTGATAAATACTTCGTTCAGCGTAAAAGTTCAAGCGCCTATGTTTTCATGAGAAAGTAAAACAAAGGAAAATTCCTGGCTATTAAAATGCATGCATCTTATTCGAGAAATATCAACGCATAATTGTCTTGAAATTAAATTCGCGTGCTTTGTTCTGTTTATTTTTAATTAGGTACGGTATTTAAACTGCTTTCGTGCTTACAACTCGGCTTCTTACACAATTAATGTAAGTAATAATTGAGCTTTGTATTACCGTATTATTTACAGAATTGTTAGCCTAGTAATTAGGTTATAACCCTTCGTCGTTCGAATCTCAGTTGCTTATAAAAGATCTTTATGATAAAGAGAGGTTTCGGCTTGTGTGAGACCCATAATTTGATGGTATATTTCAGGCACAAAAGATCAGCTTCTATACAATTAAAATAAAGATGTTAATAATAATAATATTCTCTCGGCCAGCCCCAGCGGCTTATCTCTATAGAGACTTTCCATATACTGAAATATAATAAGTGCAAGAGTGTATGCGTAGGTATCATGGCACTCTGTATTCCAATACTCTCATAGTGTCAACGGTTGCTAGACTCTGCCGCAGTAGTAAAAGCAGACGGCGGACGGTTTTACGTATTTATTCGATGTACAGGGAAACAAATCAAAAAATTTATAAAAAAAAACAAAAATTTAGATAAATATTTCGGCCCCACTCGTACTAATCCAGACTTATCACAGGTTAGACAACTTATTCGTATACTTGTAGGACTTTTGGTATAATCTACTTTTAATGGTAGTGAATAGACTATCTCGCTCTTACATGATCACTAACATTGATGAAAATATTGATTTTACAACAATCTTCCAACTTACCGTAACTTTGTTTATCATGCTCTTAACGAGATTGAAGTTTATATTTAGTTTTAGTTAATATATTTTTTTAGTTATTATTTGTATATTTTTTTGTTGTTTTTTATTTTTATGTTTAATTTTTCCCTTGTTTGGTTACGTATACTTGATTGTAAATAAACAATTATTTATATATCTAATAATCATAAAATAAATTGTATACCTAATAATATAATACGTATATCTAAAAAAAATATATACCTAATACCTAATCAATGTATAATAGAATCGTGTTGACAGTATTATGCAGTACTGTCAATGCAAACAGCTGTTTGTTTTGAGACGTGCATTATAGCTTAATTTATGCAATTAGGTTTATTTGTGTTTGATATATTGACAAGATCGAATACAGTTTACTGCTACTTAAACAGAAACACTCTGGTTTCATCTCAATAGAACCCAATTTCTTCGCTGATGAGAAATGTTAGAAATAAAACTAATGTATTCTTGATATAGTGATTGTTTTTAAATATAATAATAATTTATTTATTCAAGGAGACAATCAGAAGTTCATATGGTTATTATTGTGAATACAATATTGTCCTAAATATTACATTAGATTTAAAGTATATTTAATCATAAAATTAAAAAAGGGCACATGCAGTCCATGCCATGACTCATGTAAGGTCAATCCTCTATTACCGCCATCATGCTGTTAGACTGTTTAAAGTATGTATACGATGTTAATGTCTTTATTATATTGAAAAAGTTAACTAAACGCTGATTAATGTTAAACTGACTATAACTAAACGGATTATACACAATTTGATCAATCGTCTAATAAGTTTGTATTTCTCTGTTATTGTGCATATTTTTTTAATAGAACCATACGTATATAATGTTGTATATATTACAAGGCTGCTCCGTAGTCACAATTACTAAATTACTTGCTACGCTATCTTGATCATTCGTAGCTCCGTAGGTTAGCTACACGCCGTAAGTGCTACGTGGTTACGATTCAACATCAGTCATAAATACTTACTGAGAGAGCAACTGTTATTTCACCATTATAATATATTTAATAATCAAATATTTGGTATATGTTTCAATAATTTAAGTTATTATTTCTTCTCCCTTGTCCAGTATGTGGCAGATCAAAGTTTACCTCGAGCCTCAATAATAGTTCTCTTCGTTGTAGGCCTAACGTAGCCATTAGGTAGAATGCCTAGAGCGACCATTAAGAGCCCTTTAGAGAGATTGTAGCGAACTTAAACCGTTACTTTAAAAGTATATTTTCTAAACCTTCTAAATGAGAATAACTTTAATAAACTATTGATTGTTGTTATATCAATTAACTATAATTATAATGTTACTTTTAATTATTCGAATAGAAATTATAGAATATAATTAAACACTGTCAACAAATTTGATACAAGTGAAATATTTTCACATACGATGTGCATATAGCACATCCTGTATTGTAGTGAAATCGTCTGTTTCCAATAACTAATTAAATAGGAATACAGAAAGAGCTTCGTATGGCAGAGAATAAGGCTCTTTTGTAGTCATTATAACCTCTTTGAAGCAAAGCATAATGGACTATTATGTGCAGACTTCATTGTCTTGATTCAAAGTTTATTTACTTTGATAAAGTATTGACAAAGCCTGTTTTTCATAACCTTATTATGAAAGTATATTGCTTTTTTATCGAACGTCAAGGCAGAATACAAAATACCATCCGTATCACCTCGAGGTCAGTCGTTCCACAACTAAGCATTTTTTTAAGGCAGTTTTTGCCGCGCACCACTATGTGCTCCCCACTGAAGAATGTCCGAACCCAATCAACTTAGGGTCCTTCAAGAACAGAGCGTACCAATTATTGAAAGGCCGGCAACGCACTTGCAAGCCTTCTGGGAATGTGAGTGTCCATGGGCGGCGGTATCACTTAACATCAGGTGAGCCTCCTGCCCGTTTGCCTCCTCTTACATTAAAAACAAAAAAACTATACCTTACCTTTTTAGCTGTTAGTTTTACTTGCTGACTAAGTTTGTGATATAATATACTATATATTACTATACTATATAATAAAAAAATATAGGTGGGATGAAATGTTCACATAGATGGAGCTCTTATTAGTATTAAATTTATATGATTTTAGTTAGCCCTAACCTTCAAAAGACACTTGTATAATAATTTTTTTTTAAATGTTTTCTAGTTAATTCTCCGACTATGTTGTCGTCGGACGTATTGAATAACTTACGTAAATGGAATTGGTAACCCGAATGATTAAACACTAAGTCTACCTATTTCTTATAACAACTTTTTGTATGACCTTTACAGCAAATTCCAAGAAGTTGCCCCTTAACCTAATGTTGAACATTATTTCTTTTAATTTCGTCTCTGTTACTTTTATGCTCATAGCTTGTTCAGTGTTAAAACAGTGAAAACCGCTGTGAGAGTTTGAAAAGTGAGTTACAGAAGCGCTAGGCAGGCAGACAATTTTACAAGTGCCGTACTATTAGATTGTGAGATATAGTATTTTATTTGTTAAAAGTCTTACACAAATCTTCATCTTAAATAATTATATAATATGTCTATGTATTATTAATCATGTAATATGTATATGTATTATTAATCATGTTTCAAGTGCTTTATAGTAGTCGTATTCCGAAAGTAATTTAGTATAAGTCGAAGCCAAAAGATTTTTAGTATCGTAAAATAGAGTGAAATGGAAGATTTTTAGAACAAAAAACACTCGTGAAACTAGGTCTAATCAATTACCAAAAATAATTGGAAAAAATCCCAATTCCTGCATGTTCATACAATCTGTTATGTTCATACAATCAAGGCTTTTTGTTTGTACCTTTTCAATTGGTTGTGTGGGGTTGTGAGGCGTAATAATCCCCGACTACTGCGTTGAGTCAACCGTACACTTCGTATTCCGTACTCAAGGGTAATAGTCTAAGAATCAAATCACCATCAGTCCTGGAAAAATAGTCTCTGTCGCTAACCACAACGCCAGTCACTAATTTTGTAAGAAAACAAGTGACGATCATCTTTTGACGTTTAGTTGAACGTCAATTATTTTGAAATACTCAGCTAAGTGGGCTGTTTCTTAGGCCTACAACGCACTAGCTGGCCGCAATGCGGTGTGCCGCCGCGGCAGGCCGCGGTATATACGGTCCGCCGTAGCGGCATGCCCTATTCCGGCTAACCGTCCCTATTGCGGTCCTATTGCGGTCTGCCGCAATCGTCACTCGTCAGTGCTTCTTGAAATATTACAAATTCAAATTTAATGACGTGGAATAAGTGATACATGTATCTTATGTTCCATAATAAACATATTTTATTATTTTATTTATTACTCTTTTAAAATAGGTTTACAATATTTTGTTTACATTTGTTAAATAATTATATGTGACGACGTAGGTAGGACGGCTAACCGCGCCGAGTGCGTGGAGGGGACGCGGCGCGCCGCATCATTCAACCGGTGCGGCTCGCCGCAGCTCCAGATCAACCGGAGCGGTTGACGGTTGACCGCAAGTCAGTGCGTTGTTATCGTGCGGTTTCATGTAATAATCGATGTGCGGCCAGCCGCAGCGGCACACCGCATTGCGGCCAGCCGCTAGTGCGTTGTAGGTCTTAGCTGTTTAATGTTATTATAATTAAAATGTCACGTAATTATATTGTTTCTTGGTAAAACATGTTTCACTCTATTCTATGCGGTCAGTTGAAAGTTACTCGTTGCATTACATTATGCATATTAATACTTCCTAGAGTAAAAGCTAATGGTTAACGTGTGGTTTTATATTTATTGAATGTTCTTAGCGCGACCAAATTTAATTGTATATATGAATCATATATTTATTCATTTCACTTTGTAATATGCATTATGTATCCTTTTATGTCTGTCTACAAAATAATTTAAATCATTTTTACCGAATATGTGATTCTATATATAATATGATATATTTTGTAAGGTATATATAACGTGAAATAATTATTTTCCCGTATAACCTTGATCGCCACAAGTGGCAATTTTTTGCCGCGCACCACCACTATGTGGAAGCTACTGCCCATCGATGAATTTCCGAACCAATTCTCTGGGTCCTTCAAGAATTGGGCGTACCAATTCTTAAAAGGCCGCACGCACTTGCGAGCCACTTGGCATTGAGATCACTTAACATAAGATGAGCTTCCTGTCCGTTTGACAGGTATTCTATAAAAAAATAACGAAACTCCTAATAGATATAGAAATAAAAATCCTATAATAAAATTAATATTCTCTTAAGCTACACGAACAAGAACAGAAAGCAAACTATGAAAAGCGGAGTCAGCTGCAAACGTGAGTGTTTTATATATCGCTTATATTATTTTTCCATCACACGGTTTTCTTTCGACTGAATATTGTCATGCGAACTAGTTTCATACATTTGCAGATCAAAGATAAAGTTTGAACGGATTTTGTTATTTGACTACAAAGATGTTTGATGTGCTTTGTCTTTTAGCTGTGGTAAAATACTCTTTGTTCCTGAAAAGATTATAAATAAAAGATTTATTGCAATGATATTTAAAGTTACATTTAAAAGTGCTTATACAAATCAGCAGCCCTACAACCTTTTAGGTCTCCGATTTCTGTATCTATTTCATGGGGAGCGTTCAAGTATTACGTCACGTAATTTTTGGAGATTATTGACCCCCCCCCCATGTAACGCATCGTAACGTTTTTCTGTACCCAATAGTAAAACCACCTAGTGACTTTTTAGACCTACAAGTTATTATGTGGTGTAAAGTACTGGAAAGTCGAAAATAATATTTACAATAACGCGTAATTCAATCCGCGCCCCGCATCGTAATAGTTAATAAAAGAGTACATTACAGTACAGTACGATTTATGGAAAGGGATGCCTACAACCGGTAACATGAATTGTAGAAACCGTATTTTTTAATTATAAACCGGAATATTTGCATTCAGCTTGTAAAAATAGATATAATTTACTTCTATTGCAGCCACCCAAAGTGCGCTTCGATTTCCGAATCTAGAGATACACCACCTAATAATATAGATAATAAAGATATGGTCATTTGATTCATCTATTAAATAAAACATTCTATTCGCACTTAATTCTAATAAATATGTCACAACGTTAATAAGTATGTTTGTTTCACCGATTTAGTATGAAAGCATCCAAAGTTTTATCCAGCTAAAATATGAGGTTTCCTCCAATAAACTTTTATTGGGAGCAGTAAAAATGTATCATTTGAAACTTGAATCGTTTTATGTAACTTTTCTCTTATTTACCGTCGTTTTAGTGTCAATCAAATTAGCTCATAAAGTTACTGTTTACGTGACTCAACGGTTAACATAAAATATACACATAAACAAGAGCAGAGTTAGTGAAATAGCTTGAGCGTGTGAAACATCCCTGAGGTCGTAGGTGCGATCCCCGGCTGTGTTCTATTAGACTTTCTTTCTATATGCGCATTTAACATTCGCCCGAAAGGTGAAGTAAAGCATCGCGAGGAAACCGGATTGTCTTATACCCAAAAAGTCGGCGGCGTGTGTCAGGCACAGGATCTGATCACCTAGTAACCCCTTGAATTGACAAATGATCATGAAACATATACAGAAATCTGAGACTCAGAACTAAAAAGGTTGCAGCACCACTGATTTATTTTTTAATTAATTTATTTGAAAAATGGAATGAGTGTGAGTATTTCAGACTGCTTAAAAACCTTCATTTCTCATCCAATATATAGATAAATAATTTAAAAAAAATAGAATTAATTAATTAAATAGCAATATTTTAATCTAATACTATAAACGTTGCGCTGAAATGGGTATGCGAGCTTCAAGCTGGGAACCGGGTGAGCAATACCCATTAAAACCACTTGGGTTCTTCGCGAATGCGGAATTTGCAGTAAGCTTATTAGACCATTACCATTATTCTAGAGATGAGAGAGCTTCAAGAAATGTGCATAAAAACTATTGTGTATAATGTACTGAAAAATCTCTCAATTGGAATTTTATAAAAAGTGTTTTCGAATCATTCATTTGTAATTTATTTTGTAATGCAAAGGGTATGTATACTGCTATACTTAGTTACAATTATTATTGTAGTGTATGTATGAAAATCACAGGAAGGAGCTGGTTCGAATTAAAAAAATATATTTGTGTGTGCCATCATGCTACGTGAAGGCAGAAGGTATCTATACTAATATTATAAAGAGGAAAGGTTTCATTTTTTGTTTGTTTGAAATGAATAGGCTCCGAAACTAATTGACATAGGCTAAATAAAATAAAATAAAAAATAAAATAAAATATGTTTATTATGGAACATAAGATACATGTATCACTTATTCCACGTCATTAAATTTGAATTTGTAGGCATCCCTACTCATCGGCAAAGAAGACAGAGGGTGTAGGCCGTGAGAAAAAGCCGGCGTAAAAAACTCTCGGTACTCTTTTAAAATATCAAATCATCAAACTTATTTTAAAACAAATATCGCAAATTAATTAGAGGTAGCCTGTCTAGCACTAGTCCCAGGCCCTTTTATCAACTAGATAATCGTTGACTTTATAGTAAGCCTTTTTACACAGCTTCTCTTTAATACATTTCTTAAATTTATTGAAAGGCAGAGATAAAAGAGCCTCTGGGATTTTATTAAAGAAGAGTATCCCTTTCCCCAAAAAAGAATTACTAACTTTAGATAGTCTAGTACGGGGAAATTGCAGCCTGCGTTTGTTCCGTGTATTAACATTGTGCGTATGTTCTATTCTAGTAAACTTATCACTATTTTTGTATACATACATAATATTTTCATAAATATATTGCGAGGGAAAGGTAAGTATATTAATTTCCTTGAATTTATCTCTAAGAGATTCCCTACATTTTAAATTATAGATTGCACGAATAGCCCTCTTCTGCAGGATGAAAATAGTTTCGACATCAGCAGCATGACCCCATAATAATAAGCCATAAGTCATTAAGCTATGAAAGTAACTAAAATAAACAAGTCTAGCTGTATCGACATCAGTTAGTGAGCGAATTTTTTTAACCGCGTAGGCTGCAGAACTAAGTCTCTTCGCCAATCCGTTAATATGAGGGGACCACTGAAGTTTTGAATCCATGGTGATTCCTATGTTTTATTTAAAAAAAAATTGGGATGCTTACTAAAACTTGAATAATTAATCTAACCCAAGGTGTAAAAAAATAAACAAAAAACTTCCTTCAATCGTGTGCGCTGCGAAAACTATTAATGATAGAACAAAATGATGTATTAAAATTTTTCAGGACACATCACTATCTATAAAAAATGACCCGACAGCATGTTTCTATCTTTTATAGTTACGTCACAATAAGCGTCCTTTTATTAATTTTTTTTTAATTAAAATACCACCGCTAGAAAAGGCTCTTTATTCGTTCCTAGGTTCATTGATCCTTATCAAAATAATTACCAACGTTTCACATAAGCTACAATTTAATGGCATAACCACCAAAAAAGCATGGTGGATTGGTGTTCTCCTGCCTTTTCTCTTGAATAGTTTACTACTATGTAATATAACAAAAATCTTAGCCACAGCAACGCTTGGCCGAGTCTACTAGTCCACAATAAAGAAGAAAATTCATAATACAATTAGGTTTTTATGGATAGGTTCAAGTAAATTTTTAAAAGTCCACAGATATATTTGAAATATTTAAGTACTGTATAAATTCAACGTGCGTAATTTGAAAATTTAAATTTAGAACAATCTTTAATAAAATACTAATTATCTGATATCACTTCCGGGAGCCGTCATAAAACATGCGAACCCCTCACAAATGTACCCACAATAAAATAGCTAAATTGGCCAAAGTCTAATTTTGAATTCTGTCCCGACTCTGCCCCATAAAGACGTGTACAGACGGTATCTCTAGGGTTGTCAAATGTTTTATACCTATGCATCGAAGGTGAAAATAAATTAAAAACTAAAGTTGTATATAAAAACAATATATTTTAAAGTGCATTTTTTTTTAATTATAATCCATCAGATTATTTAATGTCGATACTATTCGTACTAAAACACCTTTAGATATATTAATTTATGAAACCAATCAAGTACAAAATAATGACTGAAAATTCAACTTAATGACACTTTAATTATCCTTTCTTTTTTTTTTATACGAGGTGAAAATGCGCTTACGCAGGCCCGCATCAAGGTAGTCGAGCTTGACGCGGGGACTGTGGGGCTGGGTCTACACTCAAAACCCTCTGCTATTCAGAGGGGTAGCGAGACCCCACCCGCTAAAAACACCTCAGCCCTTCACATGCCCTTAATATGGGCCCTCGGGGTTCGCTAGGCATTCTACCCTAGGGACTTTAATTATCCTAGACAACGATTGACAGCCCTAGCTAAGGCGAAATGGTAAGTATTAACCGTTTTATGAATTTTGCCCGGTGTAGGCTTTATTTGGCCAGATGGTGCAGGGCTTATTAAATTTCAGAAGGCTGTTAAGCAACATGTGATAATCTGGGACCATGAATATTACTAATGTTTGGGTTATTACTATTCTATTAGTTGCCCATCAGGTTTTAATAATAATATAAATATACCGAATTTGGGAGTCAGCGTCTTCTTAATTTGTTTTACTTCCATTGAATCGCCATAGTTCGCTATAATGCCATTTTTCAGTCAACGAAACACTATATAAAAAGAGTTCGTGCGTACATGTTACAAGTGAAACTTTTTTGGCAAACTAATTAATATTAATGATACAAATTATCATTTTAATTTATATCTTCGATAATAAAAAGTAAATTATTTTGCATAAAATATAAAATACTAATATCATAAATTCTCTTTACGAAATGTTAACTTTAAAAATATAATTTCTATAAGGTAATTCGCCCTTCTCACTCTCTCTCAATCGGTCTCAATCGCTATCTTCCTATTCTTCGACAAAAACGCTGCACATCTTCGTGACGCTAATATTATTATTATTGCTTTTCATCCCTTAACTTTTACCCTCAAGCGCCTAAAGAAGTTTCACTTCAAAAAAATCAGTCCAGCTTAGGGCTGCATGTATACTAAACAGGCCAAGGTGACAGGAAGGGTACATACTATACATTAAATTAGTGTTAAAGCAGCTTCCTTGTGTTTGATCTGTGACCTCACGTAGACACTTCCTTCCGACAATGTCCCATGATTGCATGCAAGCCAGTATAAATAAGTAAAGAACAAGAGGAAATCAAAAGGGCATGAGACAAAAACCATCTGAGTTAGTGGAATTGGCCACTGCATCGATTTTCATTGAACTTCATGTGCTGGACGTAAATGTGATAAAATACGCCATTTGACCTGTGAGTTCTTCTGAAGGGCCGATTACTTTATTATTGCATGATTTGTATCTAAATTACAATACTAAACATTTATTCAGATTACAACAATCCATAGACTAACATACAAAGACTTAATAATCCAGGAGTAACGGTAAAATAAAACAAGGAAAAATTCAAACCCTACTCAATATATACAACTATTACGCTATGTTAGACATTCAGAGATAAGAGCAATGTTGACCTAGTAGCTTAAGCGCCCGACTCAACTCTGAGGCCGTGCATTAAAATCCCCGGTTGTGTACAAATAGATGCTTTATGTACTCAAAATTTTCACTTATAAGAAAGTTTACATCGTGAGGAAATTTTTGAGGGCAAACCAATTAAGTTTGCGACTGGATAACTATAGTTATTCTTTATAGATAACATTTCTTTAGTAGGTACTTCATGACGCTTGATTTTTTGAGTGCTTTCAGCAATCGTAGTCAAACAAGTTCACAGATAACTATTTGAAATTTGGAGAGTCTACAATAATTTTGGCATATTCCACTGGATTTTAACAAAAATTACTTTTTTAATAATGCATGACTGCGTGTTGTTCCAACGGCAATGTAAGAGCGTGCTCCTATTTCACCATGCCTCCTGCTGAAAGAGAATAAAACTTTATTTTTAATTTATATTATTATTATTAATTAACTATTAATTACTTAAGATGTCATGAGGAACGCGGTGTAATGGTTGCAGCTCCTCAAAAACATTGTGTCAAACAAAAATCTTCGCGATTATAAAGAGTGGCGGAGAGTTTATTACCCGTTCTGCTCTTCCGTTCTACGCCCTTGATTTGAGAAGTGGCAGTAATTCTAAAATTGTGTTACCTATATAAATAAATAAATGATTTAGATTTTTTCAGATAAGGCTTTTATCATATTTTCCACTAAGAACATGAACATGCACAAAGAACGTGTACAAAAGTTCACGCGGAGCTCACCCATACTCTGAGAGGATAAGACACCTAGTGTCCATATAATTTAGTATAGATTATAGCTGTATATAGACGCATCGAATCCCCGATATCTTTCCTATTGTTAACAATATCACAAGGTCTAGTGTTTAATTCCGAGTTATCTGAAAGGATTTTATCCTTTGTGTTGGATGCTATTGTGCTCACGTTTCCTTATACGGAGCGCATTTCTTGATAACCGTTGGAGACATAGCCAGGTTTTCACATTAATAGAATACTAAACAAGATTGTGTCTTAAGGATCTTTAGTTATTCAAGATGTTAGCTACAATATTACTAGTCAGCCTTTTTGTTAGAAATTTATTAAAACTACTTTGGCACCAAAACTAAATCAATTTATAACATGGTTTTTACACGCTTTATATTAGCGTCACCTGTATGTATGTATGTATGTATGTATGTATGTATGTATGTATGTATGTATGTATGTAACCGACTCCTTCGGACTTGATTTTGACCCACTTTAAACGGACAGATTTAATTCAAACTTATAAAGAATCAGCGACAATATAATAATTTCATAGGTTTTTCTCGAAAAAACAATGAAATTTTTTTTAAGTCCACAAAGCAATACGATTAAATTGAGACAACACGTATTGCTGCTAGGACTAAAAAGTGGAAAATAAATATAGTTTAAAAAAACTATAAAACACGCTTTTAAAGCACGTCAAACTAAAAAGTGAAAAATTATTCCTAATTTAGGCTGAAAATGGTAATGAACAAAAAATACTGGTTTTATTGTGAAAAAGGGTGGGTTGCTCGATAGACGAAAAATATGGCACAGAGAACGATATTTTTCACTTTTTAGTTTGATGTGCTTTAAAAGCGTGTTTTATAGTTTTTTTAAACTATATTTATTATGACAAAAACCCACTTAACTATGCCGGTATTACGTAAATAGTGATATTGATCCCGATGTTTTTGGATTCAATTTCTACAGTTATCTTAATATCCGTAGCGCTGATCTAGAGTAGAAAAACTAGAAACATTGAACTCGGAATTGCAATTGGTATTTGCAGTTACCGTGCACGAAAAAAAATATGTATTTCAATTTAGAATAAGTGTTTTTATGTAAGAGTTCACTAACCTATTAGAAGCAAGTTACACGTTCTGTATTTTTAAACGTGTAGGTATTCTAAATAATTCCGTATAAATACAGTAAAGTATTTCCGAATCAATTCGACTTAGGTTAGGACTAGCTCTTTGACATTGAAAGTGTCCATAGGGGCTGTCCGATTGCACCCGTTCCATTAAAAAACCGGAGGTACTGTTATCTGTGATTGTATAGAAATACAATAAAGTTACGCTACCAATGCTAAATTTGGCAATTAAACTTGTAAGTAGATTTATATGAATTAAGGTAACGTGGCATATTATAATCACATTTGCAATTTAAATTTATCAATAGCTCTTGTGAATTTTCCAAGTTGCTATGTACAATATAACAAAACAGGTAATAATAAAAGTAGACAAACGATGTAAAAAGTTGGTATTACTGCTAGGAACAGTTTCTTTCAGACAACCCAGACCTAAGTTGGCTAAAAACATTAATAATACTATATAATTACCACCAGTTCTCAAATCAAGGGCGTTGAACGGTCGAGTACTGGCTAGAAACTCTATGACACTCTTAATCGACTCCTAGTTTATTTTGCAAGATACTTATAAGAAAGCTGCAAGCATTTCATGATGGAATAAATCATTAAAATGCATTTTTCGTTCTAAAACACACAGATCTTTACGATGTTTTCAATAATTTTCGGTGCTTATTTCGGCCATAAATGTAATTCTGTTGAACACTGTACAATATTGTCTTAATTATGTTAGATGTAATATGATGTTGTTTCACACACATGTAAACATGCATAGCATGATTGTTTTCATTAGGGTAAGCCGTTCCTTACATTTAATATATTTGATATTAATACAATACAGCACAAAGTAAACTGCCACAGGGACCAAACGTTTAAATTTGTTTTATTTTTATGTTTATAATTGAAGTTATACTTCTATTGGCGCGTTAGGGAAAAATGATGAGAGTGAAATTTTTACGATGCGTGCGCACACCGTCACAAAAGATCGACATTCTGAAGTTAGCTATAGTCAACATTTTAGTTTTTTTATACAACTATTGATGCTGTATTTGTACGATATTTAGATTATGTTTCTACAACAATATTTGTATCATACTTTAGCTTTCTTGTAACTCATTTGTCTACTGAACTCCAACTAATGAATTTTATAGTAAATAGCAATGTCCATTTCTTTAATTATGTAGAAATATTTTTTTTGTGATATTTAAATAAACTTTCTAACTAGATAATGCGTTATAATAAAACTTTCAATGTATTAAATAATTTTTTTTCTATTGTTAGATTTTTCTACATTTTTCTACAAACGTAGAATACAATTTTTGAAAATATTTTTATCTTGTTACGCCAAAGACGTATAACTTCTAAAACGTGCATATAACTTATTATTGAGGCTACTATATAGCTTAATAGTTAATTGTATATAGGTATTTGTGTGTTGGAAATAAATTACTACCATTATGAATTCCAATTGCATGTTTTCTATGCCTTTAGTTTAAGTTGGATAAGAACTTTTGTATTTATTATTATATAACTAAGGTGTCGAGACAAGGTTTCCTTAGTAGCATAGAATACTGTCGAAGTTTTTTCATTCCAAAGGTATTGTATATCACAATTTTTATAGCGGTACCTATAAAGACCCTTTCGTAAACTTGACGTTTTATGAGGAAAATCCCTGATTTAAATACTTGATCTGGGGATCTTGGCCCAATATGTTAATATACCTTTTTGGATCCGACTTCCAAGCTTATCTCGGTCGTGTGAATTCATCCTTCAGACATGCGGTTTCTATATATTTTTTTTTTTTCGCAATAAGTTATTCAGGGAAAGCCATGAGAGTTGCGCTTTCGGAATACGCCTTCTCTCATAGCTTTTATTGTTTTATTTAGTTGTTCATATATGAGTTGTTATAAAGGTCGATATAATTATTTACGTCATCCCCTCTCCTGTTATTTTCATTATGTATTTTTTTTTTATTATTATAGGTTTCTATATTTCTTTCTATAGTTTCTATATTTCTGGCGGTTTCTATATTTAGATGGCAGTCAATATTTTAATAATATTGTTTGGTCACAGGCGAAACGTAAATATATGTATAGAAATTAATTCCTGAGTAAGTCGAAATCATTAGTAATGTTTTATTAAACTTAGTTCATCGAATAAAATAATAAAATATTTATTATGGATATATAAGATACATGTATCACTTATTCCACGTCATTAACTTTGTATCGGTAGACATCAAGAAGACAATGGGTGTAGGGCGAGAGAAAAAGCCGGCGTAAAAACTGGCGGTACTCTTTTAAAATATCAAATCATCATACAAAATGACTATGGCAAACATAGATAAAAGAAACCAGAAGTAGGGAGATACGGTCCGCTCTTAATTTGTTTTACCTAACTGAACGGAAACTTCGCAGTCCAGCAACTTTGCACCTATGGTTTTAGATTCTTATAAATATTCAGAACACAACCATTAGGTACTGAACACAATTTTTTTATATTTACTTTGCAGTAGCTTCGTTTTTACGGCGCATTAAACCCAGAACCTTAGAAATTGAATAACGTTGTATAGCACTGATCATATTCGCACTTTATTACAGTGATAGTAAAAAACCAACTGTCTCTTTTTACATTATTGCAAGTAATACCCACAAACCGTGAAACGACATTTAAATTGTAATAGTTTTTCAAGCAACTAAGTTGATTGAAATAATATTCCCCTTTACGGTATCAATTAACAACTCAGGAACAGCTAATTGGTCTACAACTTCACAAATAGATAGCCTTACGAAGTGAAACAAGTTATGACTACTTCTCCTTTATAAATTAAAAATAAGTTCAATCAATATTTCTGTATAGTTTTATGAAAACCGAATTTATGATTATGCGATTTTCAGGACGTGAAGTCTGTTAGCCATATTTTTTCTGTTTCTGTCAGTGTAAAAGCAGTGTTGGCCTCGTGCTTTCAGCGTGCGATTCTCATGCCTGAGGTCGTAGGTTCGATCCCCGGCTGTACACCAATGAACTTTCTTTGTAAGTGCATTTTACAGTTGCTCGAACGGTGAAGGAAAACATCGCGAGGAAACCGACATGTCTTAGACCCAAAAAGTCGACGGCGTGTGTCAGGCAGTGGAGGCTGCTTGCCTATTAGAATTAAACATGATTATGATACAGATTCAGAAATCTGAGGCCAAGACCTATTGAGGTTGTAGCGCCACTGTTTTTTTTTGTTATTTCTGTCAGTGTAATTACTTGTTAATATTGCTTATAGACCAGTGCAGATAGCCTTTAAAATAAATAAAAAGTGAAAAAAATTACAGTAGGATGAAACCCATTAGAAAAGCAGGGGAATATGATCAAAATGAAAGGAAAAATAAATTACGGTCGATCTGAGGTCGGGAAGGGGTAGGGGGGGGAGTTTTAAGGGTAAAAAACGGTTTATCTCGATTTCCGGCAAAACTACAAGTCCTATCGAAGAAAGTTAAATGGCAAAGTTGGAGGTAATAAAAAGATCTAAAACTTTTGTATTCACACATTTTTCACATAACCTCAAAATTTATGTGAAAAATTCAAAAAACCAAGTTTTTGGTTTTTTATTTTTATCTTTAACAAAAATTTTTTTTTTTTAACGAAATTTGGTGAAAACTTACCTTTCTATGTCCCAAATACACTGTAATTTATTTGATTAAAAATATTTATTTGTTCACCTTATTTTGAATTAATATCGAAAAAACACCCTAATTTTCTATCGAAAATTCTGACGTCAAAATTTCTGCTTTTTTCAAAAAGTTGGTGTGCTTTCAGTTCGTTGAAATCTCTACTTTCCTATGGTAAAAAAATATATATATATTACCATAGTAAATCTTCTCAGAAAACGCAAAAAATCGTATGCAGTAACGCCCAGACCTGTCATCCCCTTCCCTACTTCTCTTACTCAGGATATTTGAATCGCAAAACTGAAAACTTTTCAGGATTCAAATCTACAAACAATATTCAAGCATTATACAAAAGGATGTTTCACAGTTTTATTCTATTTCCCGGAAGAGTTTCTGCATTCTCTTTGTCACTGTATGTGAACATTGTTAGGCTAATGCCACTATTATGGAAATTTATAAAGGACTAGTGGACCCGACAGACGATGTCCTGTATGATATTTCAAGCGATTAGGATATTAAACAAAGTATGAAAGTATCGAATGCAGCGCCATCTGCCGGGCTGATTTGTGAATCTAAACCGGGCGCCACCCAAACGCATACAAAACAATTAATTCAAATCGGTCCAGTCATTTAAGAGGAGTTCATTGCACACGTACAGTAGAATTATATATAATATACTAGCTGACCCGGCAAACGTTGTTTTGCCATATATATATTATTTCTAGGAAACATTACTTAAGTTTAATTAAAATAACTATATCCTATAGTAAAAAACAGGGGTTGATCGTAGAGTCGGGTTGTGAAAATTTAGGTTTGTATGTATTTTTTAATGCCACATAATAAAAAAATAAAAATGTTATCCAAAAAATAAAAATTGGGGTGGATACGCCTTATAACTTAGGGGTTTGAAATATAGATAGTAGCCGATTTTCAAACTTACTGAGTATGCATAAATTTCATAATTATCGGTCGAGCGGTTTAGGAGGATTATGGGAATATTGTGTTTAATAGCATTTTCTTGGTATATATAGTCAATACTTCACGTCTTATAGAGGAACTGCCATGTCGTTCGGAAAGAAACATTCAAAGATCAAACAGTTGAAGATCAATACAAAGTACCATCCACACTTAAAATCATTAATGACGATGTCAAAAGTGATACGTCAGATTCCACAGATAAACAAAAAGTTTCACAGACTACGCGTCTACAGTTATAAATAAATACATAAATCGTTTATTTGCCAAGATAGTGGTACAATTAGATCGAACAACAAGAAAACTCCGCACAATCAGCCATATATAAATAGGCATGCAAATGTCATATAAATTTTTTGCAATGTCATATAATAATAACATTAACATAATGTCATAATAAGAAGTTAAGTCATTTATAATTGTTAAACTTAGGTCTAAATACTCGCTCACGCTATAAAAGCACCTTGACTTTAAAAACCTAATCACATTCCCCTTGAAAACATTACATGGCAGCGATCTATAACTTCTAGGAAGGTGATTAAATATTCTTATAGCCATGGCGTAAATTTTTTTTGGAATATAGCGCGGTGCAACATGCAGCCGTGTTGGATCCCTTGATCATTGTACGTAAGACATACCAAAATTGAGATGACTGTAGAGCTGATAGTGAGTAGGAAACTAGGTTAGGCTGTTAATGGCAAAAAAATTATACACTTGGATTTTTTATTTTTATTTTTACATTGTTGTTTATACATATAACATATGGAGTATGTTACAATTAAAACTCAACGGTTTGTCAAATTTTAACAACATTTTATTTCAACGGGTAAGGTGAAAAATGTGGAAAATTCTGCGAAGAAATGGAGTCGACTTCAATAGTAGTCTTCAGTCGAGAGCTTTGGAGTTCCAAGTTTTATTTGTTGACTTCGCATCACTCGAAGATGGGTCAAAATTGTATGACTTCCTTCGGCCACAGTATTTGCAGTGAAACAATACATCCATGCGACGAGTTTTGGGGCTCAGTTCATATTTTTTTATGGTTATAGTATGACCACTGTGCCGGCAAGGACTTGAAAACCTCAAGAATAAAAGCAGTCCTCCTAATTTTTTTTTTTATTATTAATTAATTTCTTGCGGTCTATTAGTTGTGTAATTTATTGGTCATAGCTGTGGATATAATGGCAGCTAGTTCTTGGAGAATGGGGATGTCTATAGAAACTTTCAATTATTGTATCTATTTAGGCATATTTTTCGCTACTATTGCTATTATAATTTTTTGTCTGTAATTATTTGTATGACACTGCTTTAGGGTGTGGTAAGTAGAACTTCTGTATTGAGTGGGTGATCTTATGACATTAAATGTATGTATGTATGTATTTATTCATACATTTAATATTTTATATAATTACGTTATACTTAATTATGTGACTGTATGTTGTGTGAAAGTTTATTTTAAACCTTCTTGTTGTCTTTAAGTGTATCAAAAAAACAATCCAGCCTTGCGATTCTGTAACTCACTTTTCGAACTCACACGGCGGTTTTCGCAGCGGCGGTCGCGCTCAAATCAGTCGTGAAGCAGTCATTTTACGATTTGTCATTCTCATATGGAGGGAGCTTGTAGTTTATAGTTTATCAGAATGCCAAATCGTAAAATGACTGCTTCACGACTGCCTAGGTAAAGGAATATTATATTTAGTTTTCACCACTACAATATCAAAACACTGTACTAACTTCACGCTAAAAACGACCTAATGGAAAAGTGTGATACGTTCGCGCAAACATCGATTAATTCTGTTCTCGAATCGAACCCTTTCAGCACCGGGCGTCGAGTGAAAAACTTTTGTATACAAATGTCCTGTTCACTTATAAAATGAATTTTATAAAACCACACAAGGAATTTTCTGTGTTGCCATTTTCCTCAATAGCACACTGAATACTTTCGCGTCTCTGGGATTTGATTCTGGTAAAGTCAAAACGCAATTTCCATACGATGTAATATGACAGTGTGACCGAGTTTTTAGTTCTATCGCAAGCAATGGTGATTTCCCCGTACTAGACTATCTAAAGTTAGTAATTCTTTTTTGGGGAAAGGGATACTCTTCTTTAATAAAATCCCAGAGGATCTCTGCCTTTCAATAAATTTAAGAAATGTATTAAACAAAAGCTGTGTAAAAAGGCTTACTATAAAGTCAACGATTATCTAGTTGATAAAAGGGCCTGGGACTAGTGCTAGACAGGCTACTTCTAATTAATTTACGATATTTGTTTTAAATAAGTGTTGTTTGATGATTTGCTGTTTTAAAAGAGTACCGAGAGTTTTTTACGCCGGCTTTTTCTCTCGGCCTACACCCTCTGTCTTCTTTGCCGATGAGTAGGGATGCCTACAAATTCAAATTTAATGACGTGGAATAAGTGATACATGTATCTTATGTTCCATAATAAACATATTTAATTTTTTTTATTTCATTTTATAAGTTTTTTCTACAGAAACAACATTTTTGTGCTTATTAATAATAGTAACAAAACAGTGGCTCTACAACCTTTTAAGAAATGGGCTTTAGATATCTGTATCTGCTTTTATCATCTTTTTAAACATACAAGTAGATGAATAATGAAAAGCTTGCCTGACAGCCTCGGCTTTTGGTCTAAGCTTTCCTCGCAATGTTCTTCTTTACCATACGAATGACTAATAATTAAATACGCACATAGAAATTCCATTGATGCACAGACGGGGTTCGAAGTTAGAACCCCAGATGAGAATCTGGACGACTGCCTTGTGGTGGAGGGTAATGTGGGACTCGGCAATGTGCATACCCACTAAAACCCCACACCGCCACCAGCAATCAAACCATTTAATCACCTTCCTAGAAGTTACAGATCACTGCCGTGTAATACTTTTAAGGGGTAGGCAATTACATTTTAAAAGGCTTGCCTTTTAAAATTGTGCGTCTATAGCGTGGGCGAGTATTTAGACCATAACTTTGATAACAATGATAAATATTTCTTATTATATGACATTTGCATGCCTATTTTTGTATGGCTTATTGTGCGGATTTTTATAATTAATCAATCTTAATGTACCACTTTCTTTGAAAATAAACGATTTATTTATTTATTACCCGAGGCATAATCCTGCCACGCGATCAGCTGTTGTAATAACGAATATACGCTGAAACCATTAGGCCAACATTCATATAGTAAATATAAACTAATAAAAGAAAAATAAATTGAAATTTACATTCATATAAATAATTTAGAAGGATATACGTTTGAAGGATACCCTTAAAATAAGATGTTAAATTTATATAGGACTATATTTAAATGAAGGGTTCTTTTGTATGACGCTATCTTAAATTATCCCATGTGCCTGAAATAATATTTATCAAAGCCTGCACCTCATCAGAAGGTACGTCAAATTGCCATGATAAAAGATCAGTCATATCTGTACTCCTGATAAGTTCTGCGCATTTGTTGTTCGTTGAATAAATCTTGTTCGTGGCAAAATTATGCTTTAGAAGACCAGATCGTTTTAATACAAGATATTTGTATAACTGCTATTATTATAAATTTTTGAAGATACACTTGTTTTGGCGCGTTAGGCAAAAATGATGAGATTAAATTTTTGGGAATTACCATTAAAATGAACAAGAAAAATGCAATTCGAAGAAGGGAAACGTCCCGTAACGCAACGTAAAGTGCTCTAAGAAAATTATTACGCCAAAGAAGAATAATTTCTAACGCGTGTACATAAGTACACACACTTTTTTCCGTCCGTTTACTACTGATTTGTTTGCAGTAATTTAAAACCTCGGCACAAGAGTAGTGTTATATCGTGTGGCTATGTATCTGTCTAAGACATTAAAGCTTCCACTTATGGTTTCACTTGATAGAAAGTTGACCAGCCTTGCGATTTTAGTTACAGAATCGCAGGGCCGATCAAGGGTCCTAACCATAGTTTGTAGCTCATTTTGATAGATGTAGCAGAAATATTGTATACATAATATTATTGAAAACTTACATTTAGAATTCATGCTGGTGCAACTGAGGTTCTGATAATGAAGCTCGAAGGAGATCGTAGAGTACTAAATACATATTAATGTAGATTTAGCAAAACACAGATTTTAGATGTGAAAAAAATTCTCATATCTCATTTATAATTTCTTTTTCGGATCCAATGGAGTTGTTCCTAATACACAAATATACAGCCCTCACCGGGGAAACCCTATTTCTAAAGTGCTACGCTCGGTTGCGTCTCCCTCTTATTTTCGGATAAACCTAATTTTGTGCTTTGTTGACTTTCCGTGTTATAATATTTTCATTTCGATTTCCACAGCGTGTGCTTGTCAGATAAGAGCTTTGTGAAAAACTACTTGAGGACTGGATTGTGTTCAAAGAAATTGATTCCTGAAATCCACTTTTAGAAATCACAAAAAAGCTTGGAGGTATTATTTAACTTTTTATTATTTATTTATAAAACCAGAATAAATGGTTAAATCGTTCAGTTCCTCTTGCAGGTTTAAGTGTGCTTGTATAAAAATGCCAATTTTTTACCGTGCTTTAAAGGCTTTAATAAAAAAATATTTTTATTACATCATAATTAAAAATCGAACATAAATAATGTAACTTTTGTTAATTGTGATTGTATATTAAAAAAACGACAACGCTTTTTAAACAATTAAAAAAATCTAATTTTAAAAATAATAAATTTGACTACTGACTGAAAACGGCCATCTTGATAAAACTATATACGGTTACCGTATCATATTACATATTTGCATAGATAACTGTAACCATGGTGACAATATTTAGTCTAAAAAGGGTATTTGATAAAAGATTATCGGTCTAGACTGTACATTTCGATAATGTCAAGATTCTAAGTCTAACTTATTCCATTTGAGTTTTAGTTCAGCATTAAAACTTATCCAAAGTTGGAGGACGGTGTATATAGGTATTATAGTAACGGCTTATCGGAAGCCGTGGATTGGATACTAAATATTTCGTCTTATATTAAATAGGTATATAACATTTATTTCAGTATATTCTTACATATAATAACTAAAATCAATTTAAAATAATATACATTGAAATAAATAACTAACCTTAACATAAACTAAAATATATTATTAAAACCCCCCTTTAGGCAAGGTTCCGAAGATACTGGCAGCGTTCTCCCTTTGAATTGCTAGACTAATTCTTTGTCCGAGGTAGCTGCCAGATCTTCAGTCTCCTGTGATGTCGACTAACCTTTTTGATATTTCTTTAAAAAGCCTTAAAGCGCTAGGACCCCACGGACCAAGGGTCTCGACACCGAATGGGACATAATCATATTCTGAGCCTAGACCCCTTAATTTAATTATAAATAAGTTAATAATTAACTGCTGGAGCCCACGAACATAGGCTCCACCATCACGTGAATGTGAATTCAACTCCTTGACACCACGGGCTTAGTGAGAACACTGAAAAGAACTAAACCATTTGAACTAGTGACTTAATGTTAGTGCACTTTAGTCTAAAGTGCTAAACAGTAATAAGTGGAAAAAATATATAACATAAAAACAGAGTGCCTTCCATTAGAGTAAGTAGTATTATTGGAAACTTATATTAAAAATCCTTTTTAGTAAATTAGGTTAGACTTAAATTATTTATTGGTCTTAAGTTAGGCTAGCCGCTAGATCGTAATTTTCAATGATGTCCTATTAAAGATATATGTAATAAAAAAAAATAAACAAATCATTAATTTAAGCTCCAATCAAAGCAGACATCAGAAATCTGAAGGCCAGCCTTGCGATTCTGTAACTCACTTATCGAACTCACACAGCGGTTTTCACAGCGGCGGTCGCGCTCAAATCAGTCGTAAAGCAGTCATTTTATGATTTGGCATTCTGATAAGGATCCTTGTAGTTTATTGTTTACCTACAGTACCTAAGATAGATTGTAGCGCCATTGATTATTTTAAATATTCTATGCAGTAAAGATCAATGCTTAAATTATTCAATATGAGATTTGTACATTAATATTTTCCATACATTTTTTATTGTCTTAATGATTTTTGAGACGTTCATAAAATCACGAAAACAATACAACTGACAAGTCATTATCATTAATCCAGGACATTATACCCCATACGTGGTCCCACTAAAACTCGTACCCTAAAAGATAATTTTAATCACCCCATTAGGACCCTATGTCGCCATACCCCTTAATGAGTGGTAAAATTTAATAGTTTTCTCCAAACCTAATAGGAAGCTGTTATCTTTAATTTTAATATTCACCGCAAACATTTCATTCGGGGCGTTCATTTATTTATAAGTTCTTAAACAACGAGTTAAATAGAATTATACAAGAAAATATGACATCACAAGCTAGCAAGGGAAAAAATTAAACAAGCAACCACAAAAAATAAATAAGTAAAATAACAATAAAAAAATAGTTAAATAATATTAATAATAAATATTTAAAGTATTATGTGCTCTAAAAATCCAGTATCTGCTATGGATGTTCCTATATACAGGATGGCCAAAAAGTCGTGGATCAAATGCAAATAGGGGATAGATTAGGTAATCAGCTGCAAAAAATTGTTCTACGGGAGGTCCCTAATCTCAAACCCTGCAGACTTATAATTTATTTTGCGTTTTTATAACAAAATTGACCTTTTATACTAATTCTTATTAAAATTTGAAGAAATCTACATCCTGTATCATTTTTCATAATATCTACTAGATTGGTACTGATGAGTGCTTGCGTTAAAAGCAGAATTTTTAAAAATATTTTTTTTTATATCAGCTGGGGATACGATGCCACGAGACGCCCATAAAGGGCAGTCATCGCAGCCCATGGACACCTATTTTAGTGGGTACGTAGCCTGCCTTTGAGGGAGAAGGACACTCTAACTTTGATTAGTTGGCGGTTGTATCTCTCAGGGAAGACCCCCACCGGGAGTTGATTCCACAGTTCGCTAGTTCGCAAAAGAATGTCCTTGTGAAACGAACTATGGAAGACTTCCAGCCATCAGCCAACAGGTGATGTTATTGAAATTGCATTGATACGGCTCGTACGATGTTGAAACAAGACAGGTGGTATCAACCCAAACAATTCTTCAGAACACTCACCATAGTACACTATGTCTCTGCGTAGAGAGAGAGTATCAAGCCGATCAGTAATACGTTGGAGATTGACAATTCACCAAACCCTTCTCTGAATTTGGTCAAAAGGAAGAAGCTGGTATTGGGAGCACCAGCTCAGAGATGTGAGCAGTATTCCATATCGTCGTACTTGAGCATTGTAGAGCTGCATAAATAATAAGTTAAATGTAATAAGTGATTACGAGATTAAGCAATAAATAAACACTAGTGATGCCTATCTCTCTTAAACACCACGTACTCGCCACTTTTGTTCCGCCCTCACATTCATATCACGGACAGAAGGCGATAAAATAAATAAATAACGTCCCACTGAAATTTATCTAACAAAAACTCCTGTGCCTTGAAAGATGCTTTGGCTTGCATAGAGTGGTTGTACGACAGACCTATCTATAAGGTATATTCAATAACTATGATTTTTTAATAGGATTTCTTATAAATATAGCTTAGCTCCTTCTCTATCTTCCTTTAAATTTCTTCTGTACAAACATTACCTGTCCACATCGTATCCCTAACTTTCGTAATACCTACTAACTGACGAGAGACTGATCTTAAATTAAATTTTGATTCATGTGCACTTTATACTTTTTTTTTTCATGTATCCTTTATTAGTTTAGTTTTTTTTGTCCCTTTTTAGTTTCTTTTTTTGTTCTTCTGAATAACTATATGTAATATATGTATTTTTCACTTCTTGCCTACATTATGTAATTTAATAAAAAAATTTTCGTTTCTCACTCGTTTCGTGGTTGCCTGGAAGAGATCGCTCAAAAGCCATAAAGCCTTTGCCTTTCCTTTACATGTAATTATGTTAAATTTTTATATTTTTATTATGCAACAAATTTACAAATAAATCTATACATACATTCACGTGTTACATATAAAGAACAAGTAGGTTATGTTAATGTTTGTATTATAGAATATATAGATTGTAACTTTTACTGTACAAAATGTCTTATATATGTCGGGCTGAGTGAGGGTAATATATCAAAGATGAAGAGTCACAGAAACTAGGAACGAGAGCAGCACCTAAATGGTGCAGGATCCTCCAGGATTACGCGTGCAGAAGGAACATAGAAAGTCAGAGTCAATTATAGGAATATTGTCGTCTAACGACAGGAAGACTTAGACAAGGACTTTTGAAGCAAAACAAATTACTAGAAAGCACGACCTGAATTTTTCACAAAACAGGACCTGCAGATAAATTATTAAAGATAACGAACTCCGTTTCGCCACCAGATGGCTTCGTTTTATGTAACATTTCGTTTGGTGATCCCGCTTTTCTGTTGAAATATTTCCTGAATTTTCTATATTTTGCTATAAACCTCACGGAGCCCGAGACCTTTCCAACGAATGCAAAACCGTGGAAATCGGTTCGTGCGTTCTGGAGTTATAGCGTCAGGAAGGAAAACCCGACTTATTTTTATATAGTAGATAATTAGTTCGTTCGCAGCATTAGTTCGTTGACAACAATGACAGCTGACACCAGCAAAATAGTTGACCATGGTAATCCTAAGACAAAGGGAACAAATTTTTATAATACCCAAAACATAACAATCACGCAAGGACTTACACTTCTAGTGTAGAGATTATAATATCTAATATTAGTTATTTAATTTTTCGCATGATATGTACGTATATTATCCATAATTTCATGGCCATGTAAAAATCGACGTACATAAGTTTTTTCCAATGATATGTCCTTATATTTCATTTAATACCTTTACGGTAAATAGTTGATCTGTATTCAGTTAGTCTATGTTTTGGAATAACGTACATTGTCGTGCACGTATCTGCCCCCTGGCGGCCATCTGTTGCCAACTGCGTGACATTTTCGGTAACGCACCATATCATCCTGCACAACTACTTTAATTCTCTCATAACTTAAATAATCCAAACTTGGGCAAACAAAAAATCATTTATTCATATAGGTAACACAATGTACACTTATGAACGTCAAAAAATAAATATACATTAAATGCTTCTAATTTTACATTTACTTTTCTCAAATCAAGGGCGTAGAACGGAAGAGAAGAACTAGCGATGAACTTTCCTTCTCTTCTTTCTCGAATCTTTTTACTAGCCAAGTTTTTTGTTTTACACAACGTTTGTAACGCTGCAACCAT
This sequence comes from Pieris napi, assembly GCF_905475465.1. Classification (NCBI taxonomy): domain Eukaryota; kingdom Metazoa; phylum Arthropoda; class Insecta; order Lepidoptera; family Pieridae; genus Pieris; species Pieris napi. The sequence goes on from NC_062245.1 coordinate 1,992,066, forward strand.
TACACCATGTTCCACATTTATAATAAACTAGCTGGCCTGGCGAACATCGTACCGCCTAACAGTCGATTCTTTATTTTTTTTAAATACTTATACTGCTATTCGGGACACCGGTCTAGCTAAGATAAAAAAAAGAAAGTTGATAAGACAGCAAATACATTATGTCAAAAAATAAAAATTTACCTTCCCGGAACCCCTCCACTAACACTTGAACTTTATGATATGGTATTAAAGTTCAAATCGGCTTTTAAGTATTATTACGAATATAATGTATGGGAATATAGAAAAGTGTTGTTTTTAGACTTTTTCACTCAATTTTTTAAATTTTTCTCTCCGTTAGAACCATCCTCGTACTTCAAAGAATATTATAAAAAAAAACCTTGGCCGAATCGGTCAAGCCGTTTTCATGTTATGTCGTGACAACGGAAAACGGGTTTCATTTTTATATATATAGATAATAATAAAATATATATAAAAAGAAAATGGTGTTCGTTTGAGGCTCTTTCACGCTTAAACCACTGATCGTATCGACATGAAACTACCACCATTCGATGCGAAATTTTTCCTAGATGGTTTATTTTTTTAATTCCAACGTTCCTTCATTTTTTTATTTCTGTTTTACTTTTATGAAAATTTTTCCCGCTAATAAAAACAAAAGAGGCTTCCTAGAACCTCTAAACGTCAACATCTGTTAAAAACTCGATTTTCGAAATATTTCAATTTTCTTAGCGGGAAGTTAAAAAGAAGAATAATAAAAATATGAAAAAAAATAAAATAATGAAACATAAAATTTATTTTAATTCGTCCAGCAAAGCGGGCGCGAAACGGCTAGTAATAAACTAAATTAAAAACAAAGATTTGTCCTCTATCAGCAGGAGGCATGGTGAAATAGGCACTTACATTCTCGTGGGAACAACACGCAGGAACTAGAACTAGAATCATCATTAATTCATTTTAAGATTTTTTTACGAATCCATTGTGTTATTATCAGGTTTTTACGCACTACCGGATTATGAATGGTATACACATAGTATGAGGATATGCAGATTTCAATATAATATTTTATAGGTAAAGGGACAGAGTGAAGGTTTTTTGTTCGGGAACATTGAATAGCGGTCCTTGTGACAGTCAGAGCGTGAATTCCGATAAGCTCTGTGACGAGCATTGTCGCTAAACAAAGCACTAGATTATGCTATGGAACAATTTTACAGGGTATGCAATTCAATTTTAATAGGAGGCTTTATGTGGATGAAATATTCTATATTAATACTAGCTGACCCGGTAAACTTTTATTTTGCCATGTATATTATTTCTAGAAAACATTTACACACATAGTTAAATAAAAATACTATCTACAATAATAAAAATAGGGGTTGATCGTAGAGGGGTGAAAATTAGATGTTGTATGTACTTTTTTGTAAAAAAATAAAAAACAAAAACTTACTTTTTTGGGGTGGACACCCCTTATAACTTACTGAATAAGAATATTAAGGAGGACTATGGGAACGAAAAAAAAAACAAAGAAGTACACTTATTCAGATATCTTAATCAAGTATATTTAAATATAATTCTTAATACTTACTGCACGTAGTCTACAAATTTTAATTGAAAATAAATATTGATTTATTAGTTATTTTTCATTCGCGGGCCGGGCCGCCTTCATACTTGAGTAGTTGAATAATTTTAAAATGAGTGACGACCTACAATAATTGTACAGTATTGCATACAAAGAGCAGTGTTGGCCTAGTGGTTTCAGCTGCGACTCTCATCCCAGAGGTCGTAGATTCGATCCTCGGCAATGGACTTTTTTTCTATGTGCGCATTTAACATTCGCTCGAAGAAGGAAAACATCGAGAGGAAACCGACATTTCTTAGAAACAAAAAGTCGACGGCGTGTGTCAGGCACTGGAGGCTGCACCTACTTGCCTATTAGATTTAAAAATAATAATGAAACAGAAATCTAAGGTCAAGACCTAAAGAGGTTGTAGCGCCACTGATTATTATTATACATCGGAACGTATTCCAAATGTATTTTTTTACATTTTCTAACTTGTCTGGAACATTTAATATAGTGTATATTATAATATACGAAACCAATAAATTCGTCATACCTCAAAATAACAATCGAATATAGTGGACTAAATTATATCTCTCATTTAAATTTCCATAATATTGTTTATGGAATGACATGGACTTATTAAGCGGCGTAATTAAAATTTAATACAAAATACAACGAGCTGTAACAGCCTAACACTGATTTGCATAGACAATAGCACGATCGAATGCCATTTAATTAAAGCCTTTGTTTGGTTATTTAAATAAAAAATATACATAAACCTTTAAATTATGTAGATATTATTAAATAATGTCTTACTGATCGGCTTGATTCTCTCTCTACGCAGAGACATTGCGTCTCTTTGCGATTTCTACAAAGTATACTACGGAGAGTGTTCGAAAGAATTGTTTGGGTTGATCCCTCCTGCCTCTTTTCAACACCGTACGAGCCGTACGAGCTCTTAATTTCACCAAAATCATCTTGATGGTGTGAGGTCTTCCACAATCCGTTTCTGTGGTGGTGGGGGTCTTCCCTCAGAGATACGACCTCCAAATGTTTAAAAATCGAGTGTACTCCTCCCTCAAAGGCCGGCCACTAAAAATGGGTGTCTATGGGCTGCGAAAACTGCCCTTTTTGGTCGTCCCGCAAGAAAAAAAAACACCGCCCATCGACACTCACATTGCCAGAAGGCTTGCAAGTGCGATGCCGGCCTTTAAAAAACTAATATGTATTAGGTACCAATAATACAAACTGCTATAACATATTAATCTAAGTAACGTCCTTACGTCCCTTATGTTCTTACTTACTTACTTCCTCGATTTCGGAAAATATCTCGCTATTCTGTTATATGAATATAACGTAGAATTATTAAATGGCGTCAATTGTATAATGTTCAGGGTTTTCCAGTCCTGTCTTTCTGCAGGGTACGCAATTTCTCTTTCCTTTTCTTTGTTGTCGACAATCCATCCTTTGGTGTTCCACTGCGCAATGCGAACACACTTCCTTTACTCTTTCGTAAAATCTTTTAGTTAACTGCAAAAGGTGCATTTGGCTCTCAACCCACACTGTTTGGACCATGTGAAGTCCTCCGTCTGTGTTAGAGCATTCCACATCCTTGGGGAAACTTGTATTATGACGTGACACTCGCGTGGATTTCTGGTATTTTACCTGTGCTTTTCATCATAAGAACATAGTCCAGTCTTTACGTGTTTTCGGACAATCCTTTATTCTGCGTTGGAGGAGGAGATGTTTTTGTTCTCAAAATAATGTTTTTATTCCTCACTTACCTAACTTTTGACTCGTGCCTTTTCTGGGCTTTCTTTTATTCTTCTTACCTCTTGGCTTTAACAACCTATTACTATCTACCCATTGTTTGCCTTTCTCACTTATTTCACTGCAGTCCTTCTATGTTTTAACTCTCTAACATGTTCCAGCGTCTTTTCTTCCGTGTCGGGACGTGTGAAGTGTTGACTTCATAGCGGAATCTTGGCACTCTGTGGTGCTGTTGCTTATGTGTTGGTGTAGTTAAGTTACGCGTATACTATTTAAATATATATGAACGTGTTACGTATATTCAAGCGAGAGCTACAAATGTAAAACTTTTTATAATCAGGGAAGTTTCGATTATAGAACTGTTTGTACTGGTAAATTTTTGCAACAGGATTGTAGAATATATCAACAACTGTAATAAAAGCCTAGGTGCCACTACTTCTACTCTATACATATTTAGTCATTTGATCGGAGAATTGGCTACAACATTCGTCTAAGGAGATCTTTAATTAATTTATTTTTTTTTTATTTTTTATTTTAGAACCATACTACAAATGGAGAATAGGAAGGCACCAGGTTTTGACCTCATTGACAAAAAGGTTCTCTCCGAATTACCTCGTAAGGCTATAACTTACTTGACGACCCTATTCAACCGGATTATAAGTGTTGGATACTTTCCAGCGCTATGGAAGGTCTCTCAGGTGATTATGGTCCATAAGCCCGGAAAATCGCCACATGACGTCTCATCTTACCGACCTATAAGTCTTCTCCCGATCGTCTCTAAAGTACTGGAGAAGGTACTACTACGACGGCTCTCGCAAGCTATTCATGAAAATTCTATAATTCCAGATCACCAATTCGGGTTTAGAGCACAACATGGCACTATCGAACAAACTCACAGGGTGTGTAAATTCATAAGCAATAGCCTTGAGCTAAAAGAGTACTGCTCCTCAGCTTTTCTGGACGTTCAACAAGCATTCGATCGCGTATGGCACAAGGGGCTCTTATGCAAGATCAAGTCACTTCTGCCTCATACTTTCTATGGAATCCTAGAGTCTTATATCACCGATAGAATATTCCAAGTGAAAGAGATGGATTGTACATCAGGTTTTCATGATATACTTGCAGGGGTACCTCAAGGCTCTGTACTTGGCCCAGTGCTGTACACCATATATACCTCAGATCTACCGCGTACCTCTGAAGTCAACATTGCAACCTATGCAGACGATACGGCAATCCTAGCTTCAAGTAAACAACCCGAAGAAGCCACGTTAAAGCTGCAGCGAAGCCTAGATGAAATAAGCAACTGGTTCGATAGGTGGAGAATTAGGGTGAACACTAGCAAATCAGTACAGGTGACATTCACACTGCGAAGAAAGACATGCCCCCCTGTAAACCTAGGAGGAAAGGAACTGCCTCAGAGTGACACAGTTAAATATCTTGGACTGCACTTGGACCGTAGATTGACATGGCAAAAACACATCGAAACAAAACGGCGTGAGATCAACATTAAATATAAGAGGCTGTACTGGTTACTGGGTAGAAACTCGAAATTGTCCATCGACAACAAACTCCTTATCTACAATTCTGTTATAAAACCGGTGTGGACCTACGGGATACAATTGTGGGGAGCTACATGTGACTCTAACAAAACTAAAATTCAAAGAACACAAAACTACATCCTTAAACAAATAAGCAACTCGCCTTGGTTCATAAGAAACGCTGAAGTACATGAACACCTAGGCATACCTACAGTCAAGGAGGAAATAAAAGTATACGCTCAGAAGTACAAGACTAGGCTGGAATATCATCCTAACCACCTAGCTGTTCAACTCACCCTACCGGAGTATATAAACCGACTCAAAAGACGAAGAACCTTGGAGCTCAGCCGCATTGACTGAGCTAATATTATTATGGTAGATATTCCTAATGAGGAATATCTCCACCCGCAAACCATCCTACAACTCATCTGCTCATAGTCAGAAGACTGATTGTACGATGCGCTTCATTAAAAAAAAAAAAAAAAAAAAAAATTAATTTATTTTTATACATTCACGCCTTTTTCCCGGAGACTAGGCAGAGATCACGAATCTTCTCTTGCTATAGTCTGAACATACCTTTCTCTACGGCTTCATCCATTTTCATGCTTTCATTTTTACTTTTGGCATGTCCCTTTTGTACGAACTGGTATGTACGACAAGTCCTACCTCACGCGACCTCACCATGGGTTACCTTGTTCAACTCGTAAGCAGTAAATCATAATAATAAAACGTCTACATATCGTGAGTTTCGCTATTCAGGTAATACAAATAATAAAAACCACTACAGATAATTTAATGAACCACTCTGAGCTGTATCCGTAAGCTCATTGAACCAGCTTGGCGCTGACGTCAGAATATAGTTAATTAAATGCGACAGATTGTTGTCCCAGTCGAGGTGGAACTTCGGAACACGGCGCAATTAACTTGTGGGTGGCTGCCGGAATTTGTAATCTTACTTATACATATTATGCAATGTTGGCATCGCCCAGTAAAAAGGTGAAACGCTCAGAGATTTACTAATCATGCGTAAAAAAATTGTTTGTACCAATTTTTGACGTGATAACGTCTTTAAAATCGTTTTAGTCGGGTGACATGTTCAGAAACTTGTGTCACACCAAAACCTCACGAGCGCGTTCGCAGGTATAACGAGAGAGAGACGGACCGATCTCCCGTCTCATCTCGAGCGCTACCAGTCATTCCGTGAATGTATGAAGAAAAATGTATATCATAGTCGAATAAGTAAACTTGTCATTTTACACCCGAAATTTATCATCAAAAGTGTGAATAAAACGATAGATATAATTTAAAATTTGAAAAAATTGTTATCTTCATTAATTCCTTACTTCCCAAAAACTTATATCACCAATAAGACGTTATCACGTAAACATCTCGATCGTAAACCTACTTTACAAACAACCAATATTTTTTTTGGATTAAATGCGTGTCAAAGCCGACATTTGCGATTCTTCTGGTATCTTTTGACTGTTTGTGTGGACTGCAGAATAACTAAGATTTTCAAATAGATGTTTTTTTTTGTTCGAGGTCACTTCATACTTCACGTCACTTTCGCTTCGTTTATTAAATTGCTCTAATTACTTATTATGTTAGCTGAGGATTTCGATGCAAAACAATGCACTGTAGTTGTAGGTAGGTGCTTTCATGCATTTGCGTTAAATCTTTTTGCATCCACTTCAGTGTACCAACGTGTACATTCACTAAAGGAAATGGGCTCAAGTCTATACACTTTTTTATACAAAAACCTTATTGTTATTAAATGTGACCCAATGTGACGGTTTGGACGTTACTCGCCCATCTATTAGTTTTAATTTTATGTTTATTTTCAAAATTCGAGGCTGGACACTTAAGAATTCACTACACTAGGCTACAAATATAAATAAACCAATATGAACGTTTTGGAAGCGCGAACATTACCACTACTATCGAGTAGTTGCAGTAGTGGAGTGCAAGATCTTCGCGAAAATATTGTAATAAGATTAGTCGAAGTGTGACAAGAGTGTCCCATTCTCAACCTTAGAGCCATGCGAAAAAGCCGAATATTTCAATGACAATGATGCTGAAACGTCCTCAAAAACATTAATATTAATTGAACCAGATAAGACAGTGCTTTAAGCAAATTCTAAAACAACCCTTTTACAAACTTTGAGTGATTGAGGATTAAATATATTATTAATAACAATTTGAGTTGTCTCTTTGTAAAACATTTCCAAAACTTTATGCCATTTAATGTTAAGAACGAAGGGAGACGTCAATATAATTTGAAAGTGTTAAAACTTATATTAAATGATTGTTTAAACTTCCAATTTGATTGTATAGAAGTCGTATCTGAATGGTCATAGAAGCAGATGTAATCTGAGGCATAGATTAAATGATTTTTAAAATTATTAGGAGCAGTGTTGGCCTCGTGGCGATTCTCATACCTGAGGTCGTAGGTTCGATCCCCGCCTGTGCAGCAATGGACTTTCTTTCTATGTGCGCATTTAACATTTGCTCGAACGGTGAAGGAAAACATCGTGAGGAAACCGACGTGTATTAGACCCAAAAAGTCGACGGCGTGTGTCAGACACTGGAGGCTGATCACCTACTTGCCTATTAGATTTAAAAATTATCATGAAACAGATTCAGAAATCTGACGCCAAGACTTAAAGAGGTTGTAGCACCACAGATTTATTTTATTTTTATTAATATTAATAGCAAGGCATAATCTGATAAAGAAAGACAAATGACAATCAATTGATTGATAAACGCACGACAAAGCCAGTCCATTACAAATCTGACGCAAATCGTAGGCTACTAGAAAGATATCCCAATTCCCTACGACTTATTCCATATAGCCTAAGAGCTAACTTTGAAATGATGGTAGCTAATAAAGCCGATTGTTTCATGTCAAATAAAAGTCAGTCCAGGTCATATTTCTACTTTCGTTTTATTGACATTTTGAGTTGCGTCCCGTACCTTTGTCATATTTTTGGTTTAATATTGCCGGTTTCGCCTCGATGTTTTCTTTGTGATTAATTGCGTAAATAAACGTACATTGAACATTCAAAAAGTAAATTTTATAATTTCAAATTAGAATTCGTAATTAAACTTATACGTAACAGTACATTTCAAATAGATAACTATACCTATTGTCTATAAATTCCTTAAATTCCTTGCCGGACAATTTGAATATAAGTACGAGAATTAAAACCAATATAAAAATATGCAATATTATTCAGCTCTCAGGCTAGGGATCGTACGTTTCCTCTATCGATAGTTTGTGATATATGGCTTGTATTAACCCAATATGAGGTATTAAATAGCGGCATTACGAGCCGACGACAAAGAAAAGTGGTCGGATAAAGAGCCGAAATATTACGTACTTCGGATAGTTATTTATGGGAAATGCGGACTGCCTTCATCTTTAAAATGCTATAAATTATTGAAGAGATAAAAAACTCATGCATATGTGTTTTGTATGTAATATGTGTCTCAAAGATAGCAAATCAGCTGCATATGTGTTTAGTATGTAATAGTTATGTTGTAGCAAATAATTGAAGAAATAACTTCGATCCAGTGAGAGATAATTTAAAGCTAAAAGGTACACTGCCACAGGGACCAAACTTTTTACTTTTTTTTTACTTTTTTAAATTTGTTTTGGTTTTCTTTTTAATTATTTTTAATTATTTCTATTATTACTTTGTAGGTTAAGAAAATTGTAAATACTGTACCTACTTGATTGTTAATAAAATTGTAATTAATTTCATCCAGTTAATATTTAAAGCTAAATGAATGACTTGTCTTAAAAAGCGATTTTCGTATTACTGGTAAGTTAATGTTTCATAATTAGCATGTTCGACTAGTGATCATAAGGTTCCAGATTCGATTCCCGTGAGAGTTTAATGGCAGAATTTAGTTTGGAAATTATTATTGTTTCTCGTCGATATCTCATCAAAAAGTGCACTTATATCGTGGCCCTGAAAACAATACTTTTGGTACAAAATTGTATCAGTATTTCTCTGAACATGTAAAAATAATAGTAATTTAGAAAGTCTTAAACAAAGAGGGGACAAAAGTTAGAGGGGAACGCGAAAACAAATTTATTTTCATTGGCTGTATATTCGGCTCTACGCTAAACCTAAATTAGCTCGCCGGAGAAAAGTTTTGTGTACTTAATAGAAACTATATTTTACCTGTTTGTTTTTCAAAGTGGGTTTCCATTTAACTTTTTTATTTTTATCTAATTAACTCTATAGGATTGTATTTTATATTCCAATGGAACTAAAATGTATCAGTCAGTACGTTTATTCCAACGCCTTGTGTAATCCTGGGCACGCAGACACTTCAGTGGGGTAACAGGGGTTCATGCGTCGAAAAGAAGGGACGCTGACGCAATTCCTGCAAGCTTTGTACCCGCCCTCCCCCAGCTTTATAAAACACGGTGAATGGCCCTTGCTGTGCCAAGGTCCATTCCACATCATTCGTGGCCGTAGAGGACCGTCAGTTTAACGGCTGATTGTGTGGCTTGATGCGCACAAGGCTACGCTGCTACCGTGTCCTGCCTCGGCTGCGGGTGGCACCGTTGGGTTTTAGTGGGTATACACAGCAATGAGTCCCACATAACCCTTCACCATGAGGCAACCGTGCCGCGGGGCGGTATGCGTAACGCATTACCCCATGAAAAAAAAGTACGTTTACTGATGGTTGATTGGTTAGAAATGGCACTTTATTAGTATATCTCAAATAAACATATCATTAGATAGACATACACCAAACTTATACAAAAGCACGGGATCAGAAACGTTATTCCAGCTCCTGAAAGCCTGCTGAGGCGTAGATGATCAAACAAAAAGGATTAACGATATATACACAGTTATATATATATATAGCTGAGGCGTAGATAATCAAATATAAAGGATTAGCGATATATATATACACAGGTATTATTCCTGACAATTAATAACTTAGATGTAAGGAAAGCAAGCAGGCAGACAGTCATACATTTTCACAAATCGAACCACAAATTTCCAAAGATCGTGTTTTTACAAAATTATTTAGAATCCAGACCTCACTCTAGCAAATCCAAAACTAGGGTATACCTATTCCTATTATACTACAAGCTCATGGAAAAAAATTACCTGTGAAATGAACCAATGTGAATAACGCTTAGAAGGCTGTTACTATATCAGAAAATACCTCTGAGCACCATGCCGTCATTTCTGAGCGGTACAGGTGAGTACGTGAGTGAATGGAACTTCTCAGGTACAAATGAGGAATTACGACTTATTATTAAAGTATATAAAATATTATTTATTTAGATTAGTGTTAGCCCAGTGTTTATGTGTACGTTACTTAACCCAGTCGGCCGTTTGTCCCTGACCACGCCAGGGTTTTTAATTTCTATGTCCGCAGTAAATACTTTCTCGTATGTTGAAAGAAGCAACGTAAAGAAACCAGCACGTCCTATATTTAAAGCCTCTTGCAAAACTTAATACATATATACAGCCCTTATCTAAGACTATATCGCCTGAAATGTAAGTAAAAACGAAAGAGATTTCCAACTATTGTATAAATTTTTATATAATTACTAAAGTTTTCCTGTATTACTTACACAGGGTTCATAATACGTATTTCAACTGGTCTCACCTTGTATCATTAAAATCACTTTTCATTGTATAATATTTTTAGTTAAAATTTGATCTAAAGCTGTAAATAAATAAATCATCAGTTCGTACATAAATCTTATCAGCCTTGCGATTCTGTAACTCACTTTTCGAACTCACACAGCGGTTTTCGCATCGGCGGTCGCTCTCAAATCAGTCGTGAAGCAGTCATTTTATGATTTGGCATTCTGATAAACAATAAACTACAAGCACCTTTTCAGAATGCTCTCAGCTGAAATCAGCTGTCAATGACAAGACCAAACATTATAACATTACCACATATCTGATGGTCTTTTATGATTAACCATTTTAGGGAAAAATGCTATCTGCCATTTGCCATGAACCGCACCTAAAACTGCAGTAAGGGCATTGAGGGATACAACTGCTGGGCCATGTAGGCAGAAGATGAAGGCAAAAATACACTTAGTTATGTATAATTGTATAGCCTTATACTTTATGTCCCAAAAGTGGTGTTGATATTATATTAAAATAGTTGTGTGCCATAATCAGACCTATATCTTTAAAAAATTTTTTTAAATTGATTCAAATTAAAATAAATCGCAAAATATGTGCCTAAACGAAAACTCGAAGACAGTGGACCAATTGGAGTATTTTTTTATTTATTCCTTGAACTCTGAGGAATCTTTTTACAAGTAAACAGTCTCTATAGGGTAGCATAGCAAAAAGTTCCTTATGTTGGTATGCAGCTACTAAACTGAAAGGTATTCTAAGTAAAAAAAAAACATATTAAGGCGAAACGAAGTTCGCGGTAAATGTTGGAAATACTCTTTTAAAAATTAAACCCTATTGCTTTGTTTATATTAAGACATAATTTTATTTGGCATACATACATCTGTACGTCCTGAAAGAATTCAATTTCCTCAGCTAAGGAAAAACCTATTTCCTAATCCGAAAAATACTACGAAAGCACATAATCTCTTTGTAGAAACTATTTCAGTGAAAAAACTCGTTTCAGCTTAATCCTGCGTATAAAGAAGTTTCACATTCACTCGCTCTACAAATAACACTGAAGTTTATTTTAATAGAGATTTTTAATTAAATGGCATTCCACGATCATGTCTGATATTAAAAGCTCGGTTTCTGTGAACTTTACTTGACAAAACTCTGATGGTGAAGATTAATTTAATACTTACAAACTATAATAAAAAAGTGCGTGCGTACAAAGTACACATGTCAGAAGTTAAACTTCTTTGGCAAACTAATTTTTAAGTCTTGTTCATATTTATACAAATGTAAATCTTTAGATTTCCGAGACTTAGAGGGAGGGAAAAACGAAGATAATTATGTCAGGAATTAAATGAATTTAATTATTGTCATTAAAATATTAAAAGTGTCGAAAATTAATACAAATTGTAAATTTAATTTTTTAATTTATTTCATCGATATTAAAAACACGTGGAATTTTAATTTACAATTCGTCATTCGAGATTTCAATAAACATTTTGCATAAAATATAAATTACTTATATTTCATAAATTCTCTTTCCGAATTTTTAATTTTAAAAATGGAATTTCTATAAGATAATTCACCCTTCTTACTCTTACAATTACGTTACAATCGCTCTCTGCATTTTCTTCGACAAAAACGCTGCATATCTTCGTGACGTTTTCGTAAAAATTTACCCTCATGCGCCTAAAGAAGTGATTTTTTTTTAAAAAGTAATGTTTTTTTAATATATATAATCTTATAAGCACTTTTACGTAACCTGAGTTAAAAACCGATAACGGACACAAACGCATTCTCAAAAATTCTCTAAATATAACAACTTATCTTACAAGGCCGGCAACACATTTGCGGGCCTTCTGGCAATGTCCATGGGCGGCGGTATCACTTAACATCAGATGAGCCTCCTGCCCGTTTGCCTCTTATTACATAAAAAGAAATCCACGACCTTAAATATATAAGTAAAAACACAACCGGAAATTGATATCAATTCCCACTAAGTGCATAACTCTTCCAGATAGCCCGCGCCATACTTTATATCGAATATTGTTACTTTATGGTCCAACGGTGGCCCATAAATGTTACCCAAAAGGCTTCTTAAGTGAAATTTGTATTGTATTTTCACAAACTGATTCATATAATGTATTATATAGGTTATTTACTTCATAAAACACCAACAACAAATACTCTAGGTATTTGGTTCGCCCAGTGGTTAAGCGGACGAATCTTAAGTGATTCGAATCACGGTATAATTTCTATGTTTGTATGTAAGGAAAATTTCTAAATAAAAAAAATATTTTCTAATTATCTAACATATTTTACACTGAAAAATCGATAATTCGTAATTATTATAACAATAACAGATAGATCTCTCTGTGTCTCCACCTAAGCTCTTTATAGAACCGAGTACTAGTAAGTCCTTAAACTTCATTATATTATTTATTCATAAGAAGTGCGTAGAAAAGAAGACTATAATGCATGATTAAATATTCAATAATATTAAAATGAAAATGGGATACAACTAACGTATAATAAACCAAACCCTCCAAACTTCTCGTTTATATCCATAACTGATTAAAATCAGGATATTTCCGGTTATAACCGGTTCCGGTCAGGTAAAGCCTGATGAAGCCTTTTAACGAGCTCATTAGAATGAATCCGGTCTTGGTTATTTGTAATTAATTGTTGAATTTCAAACCAAGTATCTAGTTACGTTTAGGAGCAAGTTTTTAATATAATTATTCTAAATTTACAATGTTGTGTTTGAAATTATATTTATTATGAGTAAAAGTAATACCGTTTTTGATTGTAGTGATTGTATTTCTTTTATTTTTGGTTTTGCTGTGGTCTAAAAAATATGTTTGCTTAAGGGTCGTTCAAGTATTACGTAATCACTATAGGGGGAGGGGTCTTTGATTTTCGTATTTGGTGATTACGTCAACAGTAATTACTTTTTTACACATATTACACACACATTGTCTATGCTTTAACGAAATACACTTCGAGGATTCCTACAAAAAGTGATACGTTTATGTACTATAATTTTTGAGAGCTTGAACTTTTGCTGACAAGAGGGGGGGGGGGGGGGGATAAATTGCATTAAATCTGCTTACCCGGTCCCTTATCAATAATCATAAGAACAGATCATTTTGCATTTGTTTGATTTCCATTAAAACTATGAAAAAATTGTATATAATAAGCAACAATTTTCTCTTTATTTTAAAAGATTTTCACGCATTGACATTAACATTTGTCTTTTTAAACTTTAAACATCAACAGACGTTTTTCATTCGTTAAATGTAAATTACATATAGGAGCATAAAACCCCACCTGGACAAAGGGTGCATGTAATTCCATTACGTCGGCCATTTTGTTAATGCATGTCTAAAGGTTCTGAAAGTAAACTTTCCCGACGCATACACGAATTTAATTAACTAGTTTCAAAAGTTTGGGCGTCGTTTTATGTTTATTATTTATTTTATGACGAGATTTTCTGTAATATGAGAAATGAGCAGTTTTCTGTATATATGCGCAATTATACTTTTAAAAAAATTAGCACGTTGGCACCAAAAGCTAACAAAAAGAGATCAAAGAAACTGAAATAGAAATCTGAATGTAGCCAACACTAATAACTGTGGTGCCACTGTCTATATATAAACTACATACTCAAAAATCTATTCTCTTTGAGTTTCTTTCATGCGGAAAACTTTCGAACCAATCGTAGACTTACGTATACACCGCTTCATACATAAACAGCCTTGCGATTCTGTAACTCACTTTTTGAAGTCGAGTTACAGAATCGCACAGCTGTACTGTGAAGTTTCTTGTACTTTCAGCACTTTTAAAGGCACTTTCTGTCGCGCACTACCTCTTTATGGAACCAGCTACAAGTATATGTATTTCCAAACCAATACGACTTAGTAGCCATTCCCTGAAAAGTCGGCTACAGAACCGCTAGCCCCTGGCGTTGCAAGTGTCCGTTGGCGGCGGCTATCCCTTTATTTAATTATTTTATTTATTAACACTTCGATTACAATATAAAAATTGAACATAATTAAATGAAAAGGAGGGCAAATTTATTTTCTTTTCCCATAAAATAATAATCAAAGACTGGAAAAGGAGTCATTATAGCCAATAAAGTTTAGTTTACATTTGAAAAATTAAATAAATAAATATTTATTATTATTCTCTTAATTAAGTGTAACATAAATTCTATTATTATTCGAATGTTGTTTTTAAATTATGTCCAATGCCGTAGCATCTTCCGTGGGCAACTTCATTCTGTTAATTTTAACGGTGCGCGCGCATCGTAAAATTTCACTCTCATCATAACGCGCCTAAAGAAGTAGTAGTAGTATAACTTCAAAAAATCTCAAGACTTCCCAGCAACTGAAACCTATCTGAAAATAGTTTGGTGCACAGTCAAAGTGCATACTAACCTGGCCTAATTACTACTACTTCTGATAAGTATCGATTAAGTAAGAATAAATATGTTTATTACATCCTACAAGGCCGTGTTTGTCTGGTGATTAGAAACTTAGACTTCCGCATATTCATTGGTAAAAGGGAATTCTTTCAAACTCAGTACTAATAAAAATGCATTTTTTTAAAGAATAATGAATGAATGAGGTAAAAAACCTACATGTTTATTAAATTCTCAGCAAAAAAATAAAAAAATATTCTATTCGAATATTTTGGCCACGATTCTATGGATTTACGCACTATTTCCCAGGGAAATTTCACCACTGCTTGCTCCAAAAAATTATTTAGGAGACTCAATGTCACCGTGTCGTTAAGAGCAGGGTTGAGGTCTGGGCTAGATGAGTGCCAGTCTTCAGCTCTTATAAAGCCCGCAACGTTGGTTTCAAGCCGGCCTTGCGATTCTGTAACTCACTTTTCAAACACACACAGCGGTTTTTTGTTGTTCAGCGGTTGACAGGGAGGGTGCTTGTAGTTTATTGTTTATCAGAATGCCAAATCGTATAATGACTGCTTCACGACTGTTTTAAGCGCGAAAACCGCTGTGAGAGTTCGAAAAGTGAGTTACAGAATCGCAGGGCTGGCTTGGGTAGTTCGTGCCTTGTCACCAGGTGCAAAATCCTGCTGGAAAGTCCACGTAAATGTACCAAACCAAAAAAAAAACAATCTTTGAAGCCAGCCATAAAAAATAATTAATTATACGACTGCTAGTTTATTTAAAATTCTCATATTAACATTGATCACACGAGCGTTATGAATGCCCCAAACAATTTGTACACACTGAACTTTTCGAGAGAACTTAACCTATTTCCGGAATCTAGATTTTTTTAAACCAGTTTCAATTTTCTATTTGTTAAATAAGTATTTCGTTAAAATGTTGTCATAATATGTACTTAAAATTATTGATTGTATTACCAACTAGATAATTGGGATGATTCTAGTTTTATGTTTAGGATATCAAAATTACTTATTCAAAAAATTCTACGAATTCACGGTTTTAACCAAAGTCTCATATGCCTCTTTTTATCACAGTGAAGACACAATTTGATAGAAAGAGATGAAAGAGTAGTTAAAATAATTAGACTGATATGTTATGAATGATGTTAGGTTAGTAATTTCAGGTTAAAAAATTGATAATTGTGTGACAGCTTACTATCGGGTTCCATTTCCATTCACAGTGCAATTTGAAATAAAAAAAAAGGTAATTTGTTTACCACCTGTTGTAGTCTGAAGTCAAGTCCGGTCATTCCTCTTACTAGGCGGGTATGGTGATATTTAAGACAAATGTCAGATGGTAATTGCGCCTTTTTCAATGACTTTTTTATGCCTGAGTAGGCCTAGAGCGACCTCTTACGTTTTACGCGCGAGCGGGTTACAATAATTTTCCAGAATACTTTTTAGACTTTACTAATTGTCTAATTTATTTCAATTATCATTTTAATCTATAATTTTAATCCTATAAATATTTATTTTCAGTTTCAAGAAATTTTTTTTTTATAGAACTGGTGGCAAGGCGACAAGAGGCTCATCAGCCCTGCGATTCTGTAACTCACTTCACGAACTCACACAGCGGTTTTCGCATCGGCGGTCGCTCTCAAATCAGTCGTGAAGCAGTCATTTTATGATTTGGCATTCTGATAAACAATAAACTACAAGCTCCCACCTTTTCAGAATGCCAAATCATAAAATGACTGCTTCACGACTGATTTGAGAGCGACCGCCGATGCGAAAACCGCTGTGTGAGTTCGTGAAGTGAGTTACAGAATCGCAGGGCTGATGTGAAGCGATACCGCCCATAGACACTCACAATGCCAGAAGGCTTGCGAGTGCCTTTGTGAGCCCTTTTAAGAATTGGTACTTTTTTCTTGAAGGACCCTAAGTCGAATTGGTTCGAAAATACTACAGTGGGAAGCTCCATGAGGTGATAAAATCTAAAAGGATTCGAAGTCGAAACTCCCGGATGAAAAATTATACGTTTTTGTCAGACCAGTCACACTAAACTATAGGTAATATCTTAGTTAACTAACACAATATAGACTTTATTTCATTAATAAAAACTGCAAAAAACTTCGTTAAGCACGTAACTTAACCAAGTTTTAACAAAGTTTTAAGTTTAATTGGCGAAATAACTAAGTAATAAGTAATAAATTTTATGTAAAATATGTTACGATATTCGCCAACTCCATTAAGAAATTAAAGCGAAGTTGTTCGCCGTAACGTTAATTGTATAACTTGTTGAAACGTGTAAGAATTTTCTTTACAGCGTACTTTGTATGATTAAACCAATAGCTCTTGCTCGTATCTGCGTTCTAATTGTGAAGTAAGTTTTTAACGAAATATTTTATAAGTATGACAATTACCAGATGCGTCTCTCAACACAGAGACGTTCACATGTGAATACGGAAATAGATTTTCACTTAACCAACCAACCTACCCGATAAATTTCGTATTGGCCCTTAGTTATTTATTTCGTTAGATATTAGATAGATTAGATGAGTGATTTGTATATTTATGTGGATATGTGGGCGTAACTTGATTGTACGAGGAAATAAACTATTGTAAAGAAACTTTGTCTCAAACAACGTTACGACTAGAAGCCTATCTACTTAAATAAAGAAAACAATCAATGAATGAGATCAAGACATTTGTTTACGGGACTTCCTAGATATCAACACCGTATAACCTAACCTAAGTCTAATTTACCATGGATGCCAATTTTTTAATATGAAAAAATAATTTTAATACATGTGTATTCACTGAGACATCATGGAACATTACGATCTTTTTTTTTTAGTTACATACACACTGCTTGCTTTAGAAATTTGACCATGTTCTCCATGTACGGTTTAAGCACTCGCCCGGTACCGCACAACCCTCCCAAAGGCCGAGAACAAATTTAAATTAAATTAACACTTGCCCTCGAACCGGGAATCGAACCCGGTACCCCTCACCTAGCTGCCACTGAATAAGACCGCTAGGCTATGAGACTTGGAACTTTACGATCTAGCATAAAGACTAGTAAGTAATTTAAGTCTACTAATAAAAATATTTAACATAAGAAAGTGTCCAATAACACTAGTTACAATCTCTATTAAGGGGAACACTCTGTTCTTGGAATGCCTTCCGAGCAGCCAGTACAATTTACTACAACGAAGTTCCAACTCTTCGCGCTTCTTTTTACCATGGACCTTCAAACAATAACTTTATTCATATAGGTAAACAAGTACGCTTATTCAACGTCAACGTCAAAAACGTCAAAAGAAAAGTTGTTAAATTCATAATAACCGTAGACGGAATATGGTATACTCGTAGACCAAGCATCAGCGTACAGCGTGTGAGATAGCGAATGATTGACATTTATGTCGTATTTACAGTTAATTCATTGAAGATTGCTAATTATTGACCAAAATACACGTTCGAATGAATAATTCTTGAACAAAGTTACTGAGTCGTGACAAAATAAGCTACTTACCGATGAAAGGTTATGTTTGGTTCTTTACGTTGACTATAGCTTTTACAGCCAATTATGCAACAATTCACCATGACTGGCACTTTAAATACACCTCTTATAAGGATAAAGTCTTAAAATATGGGTTTGACTTGGGTTTCACAGATTTATCAGTAAGCGGTGAAAATTTGTTTACCACCAAGGGCTCGGTGGTAAACAAATTAAACCCGATACGCAAATAGAGACAGAAAAACTGATAATCTGTTTCGCTCGCACTTAACTATTTCACGTTAATGCCTTCTCTCTTTAGTTATTATTGTTATTTTAGAAGCTCATCTAGTTCTATACTCTATCTACGGTAATAACACATTTACTACCAGTTCGTAAGTCAAGGGCGTAGAGCGGGTGGAACTAGCAAGAAAATTTCCCCCACTCTTACATCCTTCCATCGGAGTTTGGTATTCAGCGTCATACCTAGGTACCTACTTATCTGAATTTTGGAACGGCACTATGACGTAATCAACATACACTGATTTGTTGTTATGTTGGTAAAGTTTACGTGAACTCACGAAGACACAGTATTTTTTTTTTTGTAGTTTTACTACCGCTTCCTTACTATTTAAGCACACGTTATATAATATGGCTGTCTCATTGCATAGTCAAACTTATATATGTCCAAAATCAGCAATTAGTTGCCGAAACTTAGATTCTAGATATAACTAGCAATTTCAGTATTGGGAAGTTAAGCGAGGAAGTTCATTGATGCAGAATCAACGTTTATCGTACATTCTTGGCTGGAATTCTCTTCATGCTAAGACTATTAATATATGTAGTTATGGATCATGGTGTAGTGTTCTGCAGACTCTTTTGATTGAATAATCATTTGTATTCGTTACCATGTAGTTGTTGTTAAGTACAATTAATCATTTACAGTGTTTACGGATACAATCCTTAAGGAAATAACGTACCAATTATGTAAAAAAATTATTAAAAGTATGTAGTGTCCATGAGCAGTATCACTTACCATCAGATGAGCATCCTGTACGTTTGCCGATTGGAATTATAATAAACTATTTAATCTAGTATTTTTTAATTGACTTATTAAATAATATACTAAAATATAAAATATAATAAATTTAGAAATAAATTTTTAAATAAGTTTAGAAACTTTTTTTCTTTTAATAAGGTATTAGTTAAGTTATATAACCAAAGAGAATGATATGAATATATTGTTATGCTTTGTTAAAAAAAGAACCAATTATTATGCGCTAGCAATTATTTATAAAAGCGTCGAAGGCTTTACAAAACAGCGTAACATCCATTTAGATCAGCCGCGAAAGCGTTTGACGGGCCAGCTGCGTTAGTCCGGAACGTGTGAAAAACCTAAAATTTCACGTTTTCCTAAATCACCGAACTACAAACAATCGGACCATATACAATTCTATTTTTAAATATCGGAACTCGGCAATGACAATGGTGAGACCTTGGGCCAATGCATTGATATTAGTAATACGTTCTTATATATAAAATGCTCGTGTCACAATGTTCGTTCCCATACTCCTCCGAAATGGCTCGACCGATTCTTATGAAATTTTTTACGCGTATTCAGTAAGCCTGAGAATCAGACATCTATTTTTCATCCCCCAAACTTTTTGTTTTTATTTATTTATGATACAGCTTACAAAAATACATACAACCCTTAATTGGAGATAGTTATTTTTATTGAACTAAAATATTTCCTAGAAATAATATACATGGCAAAACGACGTTGCCCGGTGAGCTAGTTTATCTATATAATCCAATACTCTAGGTAACTCAAACTTATTTGATAAGTTATGTACCGCTCCAGTTATGAGTATGAGAATGGTACACAGTCGATACATACTTACATACAAAAAGCATAGCTGTTGTTTCAGACGTCTTCGTAAAAATATTTTCTTAAAAATATGAATAGGCATAATAAGCTACTTTATTCCACCTGCCAGTTCCATAACAAAAGCGATATAAGCGATAAATTTTTGTAAAAAGTCATATTAGTATACGCTTATAATGTGAAAAGATGAAATGTTATTTTTCCAATTATTTTTATAGATAGATTAATTTACTAATAGCCTATACGTTTTCCTTTTTCAAAGAAAATATATAAACGGATTTTCTTTGTGGTATCATTTGAAACGGATGCCTACCCTCGCGGTATTTTCTCAAGTATTCTTTTGAACGAAGAATTATGTTCAAAAATAGATTTAACACGATGCCAAAATTGCCTTTTATAACCCCATTTTATAGCACAATTGAATTTTTAATACTTGTAACGACAACCGCATTAGTTTTAAATTAGTTTACGATTAATTTTCACATTGTACTTCCTTTGTTGTCGGTAAAAAAAAGTGCGTGCGTACAAAGTACCCATGTCAGAAGTGAAACTTCTTAAATTAATTATTACTAAGGTAAAAGCTCCAATAGATATGATCACTCCATGTATTTGTATATCTATATTCAATATTCATACTGTTTACACAATGTATGTATGTATGTGTACATGCTAATGATACTATAAATAATTAAAAAATCTGCGTTTACTGCACAAGACGTTATTCGACAGAAATGCCATCTTAAATTCTAATATATATAACTACTAAACGAATACATCAACCAATAGCGTGTATTTTTTCTCTATCTACCTTACTCTCTCTCTCTCTCAATCTTTCTCACTACAGCTCTTTTCCACCTCTCGCTCCATAGCTGTTTGCTTGATTCTACGTTCGCCCTTTCTTACTCTCTCTCAATCGGTCTCGATCGCTCTATCCCTTTTCTTCGACAAAAACGCTGCACATCTTCGTGATGCTAATATTATTATTATTGCGTTTCTTTCGTAAAAATGTTACCCTCATGCGCCTAAAGAAGTTTCACTTCAAAAAATTGTTTATGTATTCACATCAACATTGTAAATATAAGATTAAGATTTTTATTTTATTATTAAAAATTTTTAATTTTAAAGCAATCTGTCCAAGCACTGAGGGTTTTCATGGGCTATTACTTAACATCAGCCTTCCATCCGTTTTTTTCCAGAATGTACGAATAGCGGGTTTCCAGCGTCCATTTGTACTGATGTCATATACTGACATAGTATAACAAAATCATTATTTTGTTATATAATAATAATACCGTGACGCGGACGCTACATCATTTTATAGGTCACGGCCTCAGATTGCATCCGTTTCTTTGATCCTTTTTATTATGTTTTCCTTCACACATGTACATATTAATAAGTAATAACTATTCAGAATTGTAGGAAATGGTATGGTTAATCATAAACGGTATGAAAAAATATGAAATATATTAAATCCTAGCTTCATATCTATCAAATATGCATAAACATTTAAAAGTTCTGAGTTATGCGACCACTAACGACGAGGTTTTTTATATCAATAATAAAGTAGGTGAAACAATGTATAGAATGCCGTATTTACTTAATTTTATTTGAATTAATAAAGCATGGAATGCTATATCCACGTTCGTTTCTATTGATCTAGTAAGTGAATTGAGTTTCGCCATGAAGTTCTGAACTCAATAAGACAGCAGATGTTAGTTGTTTGTCATACACTCGAAACGGTTCTAGTAATGGTAACATCCAGTTAAAGCTAGGCACTGTAAAACGGTGCAATCGTTGAAAATATGAAAGGTTAGAGTCTAAAGTAACATATTGTATACTTATAAACGTAACATATTATATTTACTGCTAGATATAGCGGCACAGAAGAGAGGAGAAGTCTTTTAGAAGATTAACAAAGTCCAAATTCATATTCATGTTAAATAATATGCTTTTCTTACACAAACCCTTCCTGTAGCCGCTTAAATCTCTCTCTATTCTCCGCATTTTTAAACAATTATTTTATATTTTTTGAAATTTAAAAATTATGTAAAAACACACAGTGTAATGTTTGTTTTATTTCTTAGAGAATGGTTCATAAAATGTATAAATGTTACTTTCAAAATTTAACGGAATTTCAAAGTCATCTTCCCAATACTAGGAAGATGAAGTTAATTTTAGTGGCTATTTGCAAATAAAGTATATTTAAAAATACATAAAAAACCTGTCGCGCTATAGATCAGGGTTTTGTGGTTTTCTGTAGGTATATCTTGATCTTTTTTTTCTATTAAGGAAAGGCAAAACGCCGTCGATTTTTGGTTCTAGGCATGGTATGGTAAACATTAGATTCCTCGTTTTAAATGAGCACATAGGAAGAAAACGCCATTAGTCCTCGGTTACGCTGAAGGTAGTAGGCCAAAACAAAAAAAAACTTACACAATAACCTGTTTTTAAATGCGAAACACCGAGACGTGGAACACAAGGCTAGAAGTGCAGCAAATAGATACTCGATTCATCGGAACATGTGGTGCACATGTATTGGATGTAGAATGAAATACAGCCTTACTTCGAATTTTATTGAAGTGATGAATATTCACATATTGAAATATAGTGTTTTTTTTAACATTTAATGAAAAAAAACTATTTTGTTGCCTATAAAAGTGTTTATTAACATATCAAAGCACATACCTCAGTTTATTCTGAGTTAGCATGTTCAATAGTTTCACATCGTTTAAAAGCCTACTAATAATTATATAATTCCTATCGAGTGTTCCGAGTAGTTGTGAGACATTGTATCATATTCAAATCGGAAAAGTCAAAAAGAAATACATACTTTTATTCGGCGAAGCCTTTTATTCATTTATTTAACTATATTTTTCGCTTAAATTATGTACATATTTTTATCTAACTTATTTATATATACTTAATTTCTCCTTATGAGCTACCAATAATATTCTTATTTAACCTATAGCTCATACTTAATACTATTTATATCTATGAGTCGTATTTATGCTTCTAATTTTACATTTACTGCCAGTTCCCAAATCAAGGGGTAAAACGGAAGAGAAGAACTGGCTATAATCTCTCCGCCACTCTTTTAATCGCCAAGTTTTTTGTTTCAAAAGGTCTACTCACACAAATCAAAGAAAATATAAATACTTTAAAATAGGGTCGTTTTAAAAATAATAATACATAGGCTCCTTTTTTGTCTTCCATACATAACTTGTTTTTTTTTTATTTATTATTCATAATTGCATTACCATGTCATCATATAAAAGTTAAAAGTCAAATAGTTTGACCCCGTTTATAAATAATAAACAATACAAGAAATTAAATGCTATTTGGTGCTCACAATACGCGTCTTATCATAAAGTATAATTATATACAGTAAAGTTAAGCTATCTCTTGGATATCTTGATCTTAGCTTGCATTGCTCCATCATAACCAAAAAATAATAATAATTAAATAAAGAATAAAAAATAATCACTAAGAATTGCTTCTAATTATATCCCTAAAGATAATCTATAATGTAGATCATCTCTTCATTATAAACTACTAAACAACGCAGACGAATCAATAACACAAAGTTTTACAATATGTTGATTGTTAAAGTTTGCTTCTTGTACGCAGTCTGTAATTGTTTTTGTAACGAAGTGTAGCTAAATGTAAATCTATTGTGAACCAGTGTCCGCCGTTGGGCTTCAGTCAGATAGTTTGACCGAGCGATATTGTAGGAAAAATAAAATGAAGTATTAAATAAGGTGGTCCTGACTGACTGTCTAATTTGTACGAAAGGTAGAAAACTAGACCAATCATATAATAGACTTAACAAAAATAAACTTCAAGGAAATAATGTTAAGCAAAAATTTAATAGACCTATTTAAAATTTGATGTCAATGTCAAAACAGTTAAAAGAAATAAGTAATAATAATATATACATATACGTTACTTAATAACTCTGATGATGACGTAGTCGGGGAATTAGGGCAAGAAAAAATATATATTAAAAAAAAGATAAAGTTAACAAAAAAAACAAAAAAGATTGGATAACGCTTTCCCGTTCCCTTCCGTAGTGCGGACCTGCATTCTAACTCTGGAGTTTAACAAAAAAATCAGTGGCACAACAACCTTTTTGGCCTCAGATTTTTGTATCTGTTTCATGATCATTTTTTAATCAAGTAAGGCAAGTTGGTGATCAACCTGCATCGTGATCGTGCCTGACACACGCCGTCGACTTTTTGGGTCTAAGGCAAGCCGATTTCCTTCACCGTTCGAGCGAATGTTAAATGCGCACATTGAAAGAAAGTCCATTGGTGCACAGCCGGAGATCGAACCTTCCAACGCAGCAGTGTTGGAGCACTACTGCCAGTTAATTTTTTGATGTGATAAAAACAAACTGATAGAAGAATCCTTTAGTTATATATATATATAGTATATAAATAGTCAATAACACTAGACTAATTAGACATTTAGTGCTACAATAAATTACAACAATTAAAGCTTGATATCGCGTAGCAAACTGTCCAACCTCTCATTATCACCCTCGTCGAGCTCAAAGGCTTTGCATAGAAAATGAGAGTGGGACTAAAACCTACTTTAAAATGTGCTAATTCCGGGCCTCGGCGGGTTTTACACTTAAACCGTTAAAAGTGAACGCCTTCTGACGTTACGGTATAATTCGTTCGCTATAGGGCGGGCGGAAAGTTTAATGCACTTTATGAGTTATCGACTTAATTAGGAGTTAGGGATTTTTATGTTATCTTGTTAAAAGATAGGATTAAGGGATAGGAAGTTACCGGTACGTAATTTTGTTATACGATTTGGTGTTATTTACCAGTTCTTTAAAGTTGAAGAGATTGATTTTTTAATAAATTACATGATTATGAAGGCGTGAGTCTGTAGTACTATAACTGTATAATTTAACATTTCCAGACTTAATTTCGTTGTAGTCAAATGTATCAAAATCTATGTTGTACAGTCTTAAAGAAAAGTTGGTTTATTGCACGGCGGGTAACAAGCCTGTCAAACAAGCCTAAGGTGAAATATTAACAAAACGCTCAAACACAGCATAAAAATACAAAGGAATACGCAGATTTCACCCCTCCCTTTTCACCTCAGGGAATTCTTCAAGAGGGAACGAAAATTACTTTGGCGTTTATCTTTTATGACCCGTGCAGCGGGGGCGGTTCCGATCGTGAACAAGAGCTGTATCGAAACCGGATATGAGAAAAATCTAATCCCCAATACAATGTTACGTGATATTCAGAAGTACACGTGCCTTGCTCACTTGAAAAATAATATTTTCAAAGTTTATTTTTAAGATCTGAATTTTGTTCTAAGCAGTTATTAAAGCATGCAATTCTCCATCGAAAGTTGGTGCAAAGCAGTACACGAAGGGATTTTTTCTTTTATCCGGAATTAATACCTCTCATCCTCATCCAGGCTCATACGGTATGGCATCAGTGTTTCCTAACGTGGGGTCCACGCCTCTCAGGGGGGCAATTTGATAGTTGGGATAGTTGGTTCATTAACAATTACCAAGTAATTTCTTCCTAAAAACTATCATTTAAGTGAGTCTTAAGTGAACAATTCAATTTTTGATATTAAATGATGTATGTTGCATAAGATTTTTTGGAGAATTGGGATTTTTTGGCATGACACAAAAACGTTGGGAAACACTGGTTGGATTTATAGCATATAGTTTAGTTATATATTTTCGCTATTGTGTGTTTTGTCTTGTCGTTAGTATAATAATAATAATTATTTATTTATTTATTTATTCAGATAAAATAATCCTAATACTAAGACGACTCATTGGTCTAGTGGTTAGTACCCCTAACTGCGAATCCATGGGTCCCGGGTTCGATCCCCGGCTGAGGCGAACATCGATGTGATGAGCATTTGGTGTTGTGCCTTAGGTCTTGGGTGTTTAAATATGTATTTATATGTCTATCTATCTATAATATGTATGTATATCCGTTGCCTAGTACCCATAACACAAGTTTCACCAGCTTAGCATGGGACCAGGTCAATTGGTGTGAATTGTCTTTAAAAAAAAATGTTACATTGTTGTGTATTGTATGTCCAATCATATTAGTTTACCACAACATTACATTAAACAAATGAAGTGATGTTTTCATTTACTTGATTGTGACAGTAAAATTAGCGATATTCATCATATAATTCCCATTTGATTATTCGTTCATTTCAAAAGCATAACTTGGTCGTATACAGAACTAGTGGTCAATAATTTTAATACAATGCTTTATAAGTGTATCAATTTCATAATCTTCTGTCAATTTCTATGTGGCTTCTATGTCAAGCTTTCAAAATTTTACATGACATTTCTCTCGACGCTCTATATAATTTTATTTTCAATTTTTGTTGTCTATGGCATTTATATAAAACCTTTTTCAAGTTTTTTTTTCTTTTGGTCCAACATTTACAGTATGATTGACTATATAATTTGCTTTTCCGTTACGTTTATCAACAGAACGGTATTCGTATCTAAATTTCTTAAAATGATGTCTGAACTTGATGGAAAACTAGAGAGAGTCCCTTCAACATTTTCTATAAAAATAATCTTATTCTTTTTTGCTGTTTTTATGGAAAAAATTTATTACGCTTGGCAATATCAAGAAACCAACGACAAAAGCACATTTATGTATAAACTTTCTATAATTGCTTGGATTATGTACAAATACGGTAGCTGCTTCAATATAAACTTGAGAAACATATTGTTTGAATTAACAAGACAGCGGATAATAGCTCTACGAGAATCATTCGAGAGGAACATGAAGAATGATGTGGTTGATAAAGTTGAAGAAATAAACAAGACATTAGCTATTTACAAAATGATTCTAAATATGATTAATTCCTATGGACTTATTGTTAAGTACTATGTAAGTATTTTAATTGACTTACGTCTTTAATCTTTGTTAAATAAAATAAATCAGTGGCTACAACATTTTTAGGTTTTGGCCTCAGTGTGGTGATCTGCCTCCTGTGCCTGACACACTCTGTCGACTTTCTGGGTGTAAGCTGGTTTTCTCGCGATGTTTCCTTTACCGTTCGAGCGAATGTTAAATACGCACATAAAAAGAAAGTCTCGAAGGTCTCGCTATAAGGCCCTGCTCACTAAACCTCTTCAACTCGTTGTCGAAAATAATTTGGGCTCGTATCCGCATTCCACCAAGAATGTGACTAGTTGCTGTTGCAACCCTCATACATTTTCGTGTCAACACCAGGGCGTAATGGATTGCAATTTCTTTCTCGCACTGTGATCTGTACTGTATCAGAGCGCATGGTCCAAGCTCGGGCAGTGAAGGAAGCATACAGCCTAAGCCAGCCAATTAGTCGAAGGCTAGCCCAGGTACCGCTGGTTTGAACTAGTTAAGGACCTGTATCCACTGAAAGCTCGCAATGGGTGGGAAGTGGCTCAATACAGGGGGCGATCTTGTCTCGTTTTGAAGGATAAGACACTTTGTGAGTCGCTCTGCCAGCGAAATAAGTAAAGTATAAAATATCTTTATTAATTTACAGGTCATTCGCGACTTTTGTACGACATTTTTTTATCTTATAATACTGGCTATTGGTGCTTCATTCAACATCCATAAAAACGTAAGTTATTATTATTAATTAATGTTTTATTCTGGAATATTGCATCGACTTTTCTGTCTATGTACACATATAATACCCGTATGTGAAGGAAAACATTGTAAGGAAACTGGCATACCTAAGACCTAAAAAGTCGAAGAATTGAACCTGTCACAGAAAACTAATACTCTCCTTGCCTATGTAAAAAACAAATGTTCACGAAACAGATACACAAATCTGATTCCAAAACCATGGACCGTCATTAGATTACTTTTTTTTTTGTTGTCACTTCCCTACGCAGTCAACTAAAAATGGCGACTATGTCATTTAAAAATCGTGTTTGTACTTATGTTAAAAGTTATACTTTTTTGGCGTTAAAATCTTTTCAAAAATTGAAGAAAAAACGACACGAACAATAGAAAAAAGGTATTTAATACATTGAAAGTTTTATTATAACGGTGTCGGTTTTTTGTGACGGTGTGCGGGCGCATCGTGAAAATTAATTCTCATCATTTTTCCTTAACACGCCAAAAGAAGTATAACGTATAAGTATACAGAGATCATTACAACATGTCACATGCTTTCAAATAATTCAAAGTTTTCCATCTGATATGCAATATTATAATCCAATCTAATATTTCTTCTTAGTTTAGATGGTATAGGACTGTCAATGGGGTGACAAATATTCTAATGGCTTGTTTGCCCTGTATAATCTTCCAAGGAGCGATAAATGAAGTTGAAAATATAAAGACGATCCTTACCACAGAACTTTTGAAATGTTCACCACAAGCGGGTAATTACTTTTACAGTTTGATACTTAGCACTAAGTATAACTTCCGTATATATTATAATATAATATATACTATACTATACTCTGAAACTATTATTTTATAATTGAGTCGGGCTCTACCTAACTCTATATATTTTTTTTATTTATTACAGTCTATCATCTAAAAAAAGGTATATTTCTTGATAAGGTAAGGTAGGTAAAGTTTTCTTTCTAGGTAAGTTAAGGTAACATTCTTCTATCTATTTATTAACGTATAGCAGCGAAAACACTTACCTTGGATGGATAAGGTTATCTTAGATTCAGACAAATCAGATTCTTTTTTCTTATGTTACGGGCAGGAGGCTCATCTGATGTTAAGTGATATGGACCGCCCATTGACACTCACATAGGCAGAAGGCTTGCAAGTGCCGGCCTTTTAAGAATCGGTACGCTCTTTTCTTGAAGGACCCTAAGTCGAATTGTTTCGAAAATACTTCAGTGGGCAGCTGGTTCCACATACTGGTGGTGCGAGGCAAAAACTGCCTTATGAAAAGCTCAGTTGTGGAATGACAGATGTCGAGGTGATACGGATGATATTTTGTATTCTGCCTTGACTTCCAATGATGAAACTAGTTCAGTTTCATCATTGGAATTAGTCCGAACAACTCCTCTGAATACTCTCCATGTTAAATGCGGTAGAAGACGCAGAGAGAGTCACATCTCTACGCAACGCCTTTTTACGATAGAGAAGATATTATTATCAACTCTTAAGATAATATCTTATCAATGACACATTAAATATACGCCATGAATTTGCTGGAACTATTGCAGTTACTTTCCTGAAACTGAACAGCCCTGCGATTCTGTAACTCACTTTTCGGACTAGGATAAACAATAAACTACAAGCTCCCACCTTTTCAGAATGCCAAATCATAAAATAACTGCTGCACGACTGATTTGAGAGCGACCGCCGATGCGAAAACCGCTGTGTGAGTTCGAAAAGTGAGTTACAGAATCGCAAGGCTGTGGTATCTGTAATAAACTATCTAATAACATTAATAGCAGTAAATCTTTGCAGATGAACGCCACACTCGGCAAAAAATCAAAGATGCCGTGAAATATTTGGAGATAAATCCTCTTAGGTTTACGATATTCCGTTTATTTAATTTAAACATGACCCTTCCTTTTCTCTTCATCAGTCTTTGCTCTACGTATGTGATAGTATCTCTTCAGTTTTGTAATGTAATTTAAAGATATTATTCTAATTTCATTTATATGTGGTGTTTTAGATTGAAAATAATGATTATTATGTACTATTATAATATTGATTACAAGCCGGTGCCCGCGACTACGGCTGGGAAGGATTACAATATTTGTCCAAATGATGTAGCGTTAAAGGGGTCGTTCAAGTATTACGTCACGCAATTTTTGGAGATTATTGACCCCCCCCCCCCATGTAACGCGCCGTAACGTTTTTCTGTACCCAAGTATAATAAAACGTTTCGTGTCCACCTAGTGACTCTTTATACCTAAATGTTATCATTATGTGGTGTAAAGAACTGGAAAGTCGAAAATAATATTAACAATAACGCGTAATTCAATCCCCGCCCCGCATCGTTACGTAATACTTGCTCCCAAAGATATATTTTATCTACTTTAAATACCAGAAGCGATTCACCACTATTTTGGCTATAATGGCTTACACATAAGATATAGATATATATAC
Source organism: Pieris napi (assembly GCF_905475465.1). NCBI lineage: Eukaryota > Metazoa > Arthropoda > Insecta > Lepidoptera > Pieridae > Pieris > Pieris napi. Next base: position 2,022,441 of record NC_062245.1, read on the forward strand.
TGTGGTGGCTTTTTTGTAGGACTATTTCAGATAAACATTTCCATCATACATTGTAACTCTAGCGGTTTTGGTAGCGTTCGCCAGAATAGCTCGCAGATCTACTTGATATTTTGGACAATTCACACAATATCTTTATAAATTGTAGCCGATGTGTTATTCTGATGTATAAGCTATATTATTGTTAAGTTCCTTAAAATCCATTCAGTCGTTTTTACGTGAAAGAGTAACAAACATCCATCCACACTTACAAACCTTCGAGGTTATGATATTAGTAGGATTATTTATTTTCAATTTAAATATAAATATTATATTTGGTACAAAACCTCAGTTAATTTCAGTCAAAATTGGTTTTATTGTACTAGAGATAAGAATAATAGTAATGAATAATCAAGATTAATAATAGCGTATAAGTAATAATGTTAATCCTTCTCTACCTGTCATACATCGTTGAAAATTGGGTTTCATAAGGCACGCCATGATTTAAAGACGTTTAATGTTTACCTTCAACTTTCAAGCAATGTTAAGAGCGGGCAAAAATCAAAATAACTCAACGTAAATTTGATTTGGTCTACGTATGTGATGTTTGAATTAAGAACAATAAATATGTATTAATCCTTCACTATACTTTAAATGGTTGATTCTAATTAAAACACAATACAATATAAATTCCTCGATACAAAAAAATCACTAAATAACCTCTAACTTCTGTCTGCTTTCGTTTTTATTCAAACATAGCGAGTGTTGTGGAGTCAAAAATATTTGAATTACAGCACATTAGTTAGGCCGAGAGCTGTTACTAGCGATTTTATGAAATATTATTGTATTACGAATTATTTAAATAAAAAGCGTTTGGTGTTTACTTTATTTTTCTTCCGCAAAATACTTCATTGAGACGAGAACATTACGCTTCTTAGCGCCAGCGCGGCGTTCCATATAATATTTTAATAAAACTATTCCAAACACTACACTTAACACTTTCGCATTTATAATATTAGCAAGTATATATAATACGAAATCATTTAATTTAAAAAAGATTTATTAAATATGTAAATAGATAAAATCATTTTTTGATTTTATTGAAAATTATACGTATATGATTTATTTTGCGTGGTACCTATATAATATTATTTGTCACTGTTAGGTCTCAATAAATAGATCGTTATTATAATTTTTGAAAACATATATAACACACAGACAGTGTCATAGTGATTACTCTTGCAAACAAACTAAATAAATATTAGCTTTAAGTTTTTATAATATTTATTATAGATAATGTTCGGCTTTGACAATTACAAATAAATACACTTAGACCCAGTTATGTAGGTTTGCATACGCTGTGCTCCTTTTGGTATAGGGCTACTCTTTCCACGTGGATAATCTGATTAAGTAACCACATATCAATATTTTATATGATTGTACCTATTGCATACACTATGCACCGTTCAAAATGCCCTCAAGTTTATACTATAGATGCCCGAACATTGCGCCGCGGTGTTTGCGTTTGTTACTAAAGCAGGCGGAAGGAGACGCGCAGGTGAAATCATATATTTTTCTAGATTTAGGTCCGCTCTTAATTGCGTAGAAATATAAAACCTTTGGGGTATAGTCGGCGTTTGAACTTCAGGGTCATGCTTATAAAAAAACACGTTTATGCACTATTCTTATCCGGATCCTTTAATATATAATGGCATAGGACCATACAAAATAGATGGGCGTCCATAAATTGAGGTCACACCAACAAATCATTCAAGTTTGAGTCACGTACTTAAAAGGGTCATAATGCACTCCCTCAAAACGACCCTTTGGCACCTTATCTAAATATTAAATTGGGACATATTATGAGATATTACCTATTTAAAAACCCATTATGTACAGTTTTAATAAAGTGAACGATTAAGCAAAAATATAATAGGATAATTTTATATGATCAGATTTAGTTCAGACAGCGCTATAATAAAAAAACCTCTTCTGTTTTTTAAAACTAGATGGCATTTGTTTGATCCAGTCGGAACCGGTTCTTAACAATTTATAAAATTAAAGTTCGCGCGATGGTAAAATTTCTTGCTTGAAAAAAAATATTACGGAGCTAGATAATCAACTAGAAATGAACCCCCAATGAAGGTGCATGCTCCTTTATATTTTATGATTGCGTGTTGGTGAGCTGAGTTCAAGCAAGGAAGAACTTCCATTAAGGACGGGACGCCCTACATCGGTAGTGACTGAACAAATTATTGAAATATCCAAAAAAATTAGTTCGTTTTAAATCAAAAGAAATAAAGATGTCTTTCCATAAAATATACAACCAATTGGTTATACGAAAAGAGTGTCAGCGCGCTGGGTGTCCAGAACGCTTTCTGACGCGCAGAAACAAGCGAAGAGTAAGAATTTTACAAAGCGGTTTGCGATTGTTACAACAAGATCTTAGCCGGATTCGATTCATAAGTATAGACAAAACATGGATTCACCATTACCACCTGGAGAAGAAAAAAATGTATTTTAGGTGTTTCGTAAGAAAGATCATCATCATCATCTCTTTTTTCTGGAAAAAAATAATCCCATCTGGGACAGCCAAGGGACCACCGCTTGATCGTATAATAGACAAGTCAAGTCAAGTCATTTGCAACGGCGTGGCCAACTCTAAAAACTAGAAAAACGAAATACAAACTGTATAAACCTGAAAAAGAAGAGTAGAAACGGAGTCAAGGAAAAATAAAGTTAGATTTAATAAAAGATAATTGCATTATACCCTATGACTAAAAGGTAAATATGGTTAAAACAATTTATTATTAAGTTTTATATTCCATGAACCAATATGTTATTACATTAATTTACCTAAGTAAGCAGTACATTAAGCAAATTGTGACAACAAGTGATGTAATCTATTTGTCATTGACATGATTGTTTTGTTAGAGTAAAATTTATTGATTATATTTATTAAACAAGCACTACTTTGTTGAGTACGGAACTGAGTGGTCAATATATTTAATTGACAAAATGTTATATAAATGTATTAATTTCATAATTTTCTGTAATTTTTTATGTGGTTCTTATGTTAAATTTTCAAAATTTTATATGACACTTCTGTCTACGCTTTATTGCGCTTCAATTTCAGTTTTCATCCTTTATGGCATGTATTCAAGACCTCTCATAAATAAATTCTACATTTGGTCGAATAATTATTGTATAATTGACACCATTTGTTTTATTTTATTTACTTATATTAACGGAACAGTATACGTATCGAAATTCCTTAGAAAGATATCCGAAATTGACGGCAAACTTCAATTGGAACGCCCTAAATTTTCTATTAAAACTATCTTCTTCTTTTTCTTTATTTTCGTTGAAAAAATCTATTACACTTTGGAATATTACGCACACAATGACGTGAGCACGACGCTTTACAAAATTTCTATAGCTGCTTGGTTACTTTACAAATATGGCAGCTTTTTCAATTCAGTCTTGATAAACATATTGTTCGAATTAACAAGACAGAGGATGAAAGGTCTTCGATTAACCCTTGAACATAATATAAATCAAGATGGTGTCGATAAAGTTGAAGAAATTAACAAGACTTTAGATATTTACAAAATGATTCTGGATACTAATAAATCTCTTGGATACATAGTTAAGTATTATGTGAGTATTTTAATTTCTTTATAACACACTCTCCACTGGCTCTATAAATAAAATAAAATAAAATATGTTTATTATGGAACATAAGATACATGTATCACTTATTCCACGTCATTAAATTTGAATTTGTAGGCATCCCTACTCATCGGCAAAGAAGACAGAGGGCCGAGAGAAAAAGCCGGCGTAAAAAACTCTTGGTACTCTTTTAAAACTCAAAATATACCTTGCCCTCCGAAACGAGAAACTTCCTCCACTCCCTGTCTTGTGTCACTAGACTAGACTTAGACTAGCAGGCTTTCACTCTGACGATCCAGCAGTACCTGGGCCAGCCTATTGGCCTCCAGCTGACAGACCGCGGTCAAGCTTTGTATTCGCCTATCATGGTCGGTTGAGCTTCCAATTCTTCTTCTATTTTGGCATTCTTTCCGATTCTATACTAGTAAATTAATGTAACTCCAGCAATTTGGTTCTTAGTAAAGTATATCCTAATTTTTTTTTAATTTACAGATTATACGTGACTTTTTTGCGGCATTCTACTACGTCATAATAACAACCATCGGTATTTCATATGATTCCAAAAAACGCGTAAGTACAGAATCCCGTAAACTGTGCTTGTCATTTAATTAATTATGATCTTGGTTCGCGACTTCGTTTGCGGAGTAATAAAGAAATTTGGTTGTCTGTAATGTCGGTTTACGGATGATAATTTCACGTACCGTCATAAGAAAACATTGATGAAAAATTGCATACTTTTATGAATTTAATTGATTTTTTATAATTATTTTGTATAATACAATAAAGGAGTAAATTGAAAATATTTTTTTTTAGATAAATTAACACACTGTCAAATATATTCTTTTTTAATAATAAAAGAATGAATAATATGAGATTATATCGCTAATCAAAATCTTAAAACGCAAGATTTATTTACCTTTTTTGCTGCAATTTCTATTATGATAAACAACGGGCCGCTCTATCTATCTCTGTCGCTTGTTCTGCGCTCTCTCTTGCACTCCCGGCTCAGGTAGAACGTGACAGCCAGCGTTCATCGATTTGTAAGACGTTATCACGTCAAAAAATAAATATGATCTATTTCAGTCAAATCTGTCAGTTCCTGACATATTTTAAATCTATACTGACACACACACAAATCTAAATTTGCGAGAGTCCTAACTCTCTAATCTGCCCCTGTCACAAAATCCGTTCTTAGCAAATGTAAACAAGGTAACACACTCTCCAAATTTCAAGTTTGTAGCAAAAAATGAAGGACTTTCATACACATTTGCAAATCTATCTATAAACCTAGCCAAATTTTATATTAGTACATCGAAATAAAAATACATATTTAAATAAATGCATCAAATAAAATAAATATATTGTTTGTTTTTATAAATTTGCTGGTTTTTAGTCCACTTATATGATGTATGGGACAGCCTGAATAATTAAAAAACAATTTTTAGATAAGGCCGCACATGGCAGTGGATGCCGTTGCAAATATTATAATGACTTGTTTGCCATGTCTTATTTTACAAGGAGTGATAAATGAACAGGCAAATATAAAAAATTGTCTTGCTCAAGAATTCTTGAAATGTCCAGTTGGAGAAGGTAAGTACTTAAAGGTACAAATAGATTAATAATTATTCCATTCTAAGTATTTACACGCTTTATATTAGCTTCACCTGTATGTATGTATGTATGTAACCGACTCCTTCGGACTCGATTTTGACCCACTTTAAACGGACAGATTTAATTCAAATTTTGCGCACCTGTCAAAGATCGATGACAATGCAATAATCCGAAAACAAAATTAACTAAAAAATAAAAAATAGTTTATTTATTATTATTATTAGAGTCTATAGAGTATTATCATTACTCGATAGACGAAAAATATGGCACAGAGCGCCCCACGCTTTTTCACAATAATACCAGTATTTTTTGTTCATTACCATTTTCAGCCTAAATTAGGAATTATTTTTCACTTTTTAGTTTGATGTGCTTTAAAAGCGTGTTTTTTAGTTTTTTTAAACTATTATTTATTTTATTATAAAGTTGGGTAAAAAGCCTCAGTATTTTTATTGAACTAAAAAAAAAATACGAGAATAACTAGAAATAATATACCTGGCAAAACAACGTTTGCCGGGTCAGCTAGTAATACAGTAAAATAATTGCAGGTCACAGCCGGACACGGGACAAAATCAAAGATGCCATAAAATATTTGGAGTGGAATCCTTTTATGTTTCGCATACTAAATATATTTAGTTTAAATCTGACCGTTCCTCTTTACTTCATCAATATTTGTAGTACTTATGTAATAGTGACTGTTCAATTCGCTAAATTGGCTTAATGTCACTAAACATACTATTCATAAAAATACTCTGCTTGCAAAGGCAGTTTAGGTTAGTTTGTAAGGGCGTCAATAGTCAAAAATATATTATTCATATAGGTAATACAATGTACACTTATGAACGTCAATCAAGAAATATACATTCAAGGCTTCTAATTTTACATTTACTGCCAGTTCTCAAATCAAGTGCGTAGAACGGAAGAGAAGAACTGGCAATAAACTCTCCGCCACTCTTTTAAATCGCCAAGTTTTTTGTTTTACACAACGTTTGTAAGTATGTATATATTTGTATAAGGTAACGAAGCGTGAATAAATCAATGTATCATATATATATGAGTAGGGCATGACACGTTTCATAAATGTCATGTAACGTTGAAAAATATGGAAACAAAAAACCTGTTGTACGGTGCGGTATATGTATGGAGACGACAGTTCAGCTCAATATTTAATCGGTTACTAACAAAGAGCCGGATATTAGAAGGCAAGTAATATAGTATCGAACACATTGACTTATACTGAGTCTATGCTTACTAAGCAGGAACATTTTCTATTGTTATAATTTTTGAGAATATGATTTTACACTATGATTTTTGTTGCCTATGTATAAATTATTCAAAAAGTCAAAGGTCAAAAATATTTATTCATTTAAGTAACACAATGTACACTTATGAACGTCAATAAATAAATACATATTAAATGCTAAATGCTTCTAATTTTACATTAACTGCCACTTGCCAGTTCTCAATTCAAGGGCGTAGAACGGACGAGAAGAACTGGCAATAAACTCTCCGCCACTCTTTTTAATCGCCAGGTTTTTTGTTTTACACAATGTTTGTAAAAAGCTGCAACATTACATCATGTTCCACATGACATCTTAAGTAATTAATATCAATAAAAAAATTAAAAACAAATATTTGTCTATCAGCAGGAGGCATGGTGAAATAGGAGCGAAAAACAACAGAAAACAGAAAAACACGCAAATACATAGTCGAAATAACTAACATACATTTACTGAAACATTACATAGATTTTATAGATCAAATAATGTTACGTCTCTCGCTAGCCATGATTCCTGAAGGGCACTTGAAATATCCAGCAATGTAAAGCTATAACACTCTACACTTTTCCAATACACCTGACCGATCTTTACAAAATTTTCGTGTATATGTATTTGGTGTCTGTGGTTTAAAGCTATTTTTTTTTTGTTGAAAAGTATGTGAGGTGTAACATTTCTTGACACGATAGGTAATAGTGGGACATTACCAGTGTGGGTTGATAGAGGACGTTGCGACAATAATACGGGAATGCTTAGGTGGTTTGGTCATTGAGTGAGAACCGTACAAGAAGGACATACAAGGCAACCATGGATGGTGAATGCCGTTTGAGTAGGCCTTGTTGGACATTCCTGGACCAAATCCAAGAGGTAGGTACTAAGGGACATGTCACAAATCCCCGAAACCGAAGAGCACAAGAAATGTCAAGAAGGTAAATGATAAATCGAGAGAGGTATGTCAGGACCGTAGTGAGTTGAGATCTATGGTCTCTCTTTTTCGGGAACAAGGCTTAAATATATAAACAAATTAGTGAATAAATTCGAAATTAAAAAATTTAGAAATTAAAAACAAACGATTTTTTAAAGTGAATGTCACATCTCTTATAACCAATAGAAAAGTAGAAAATGGCGGATTGTTTACAAATTTCAATACATTGCACAAAACTTTAAAATTTTTTTTAAAAAATAGAAGCGCGTTTCCGGCAGCAAAAATCATTTGGAGGTGTTCTAATGAAGGTCCCCTGAGACTCCTGCATAATCAGTATCATCAAATTCGTGCGACGAAATTCAAATACCATCAACAATAGCAAAGCTACCTGCTATTCAATCGATAAACTGTGTATGCCCTATATGTTCATTGTATGCTGCTGGAATCTGGATATACCTATAAATCTTTTATTTAAAAGCTTCATTATGAAATATATCGAGAAATAGTGTATCGTTGGTGAAGCAAAAATCATTGATTGCCATTAATTTGATTTTCCAATCTAAGCTAGACACATGGCTTCAAAGACTGGCAATTATGAAGTTGGCCCTTTTTTCTGGCGGTAGATTTTATTGTTATTAACTAACTAATCAGCCTTTCTATTTAAATAAAAATATATACGATATAACCCTTTCTTTCTTTTTTGTAGCATTTAGACTCATCCGACTGTGGAGGACGAACATTGCCGAGACAAGATTGAATGTATATTTTGAATGATTATATAACTCAATAGCCCTAGTATGAAGTCCCGTATTCGTTACATTATACGTCTCTGATACAAATAATCAATAACACATAAAATATGAGTCTGTTGTGTCAGTTAAAGTCGGTCATGCGTAATTTTGATGTGTAATCATATTTCACTAGTATATGGGTACTTATACAACAATCAATATTACTATTGACGGGCGTTAATATTGTCTTTTAAAATTTTGGCTTTAGATGTGTTTTATAAGATAGCAACACATTTAATGTGAATGTTAAATCCCCCATACCTCCGTATTATAAATACACAAACTTAAAGTTTTTCCACAATAATACAAAATAAATAAAACACAGAAACAAGCACACGCTAAAAGCTTTACTACCCGCTGACTAAATTAAAACCTGTGTTAGTCGTTCTCCTAGTCCGTGTGTACACGCATATTTTCTATCCTTTGAAGTTGAAAACTTTCCAAGCTCAACCAATTCTCCCTCTAAAGGCATGCCGAGCAAAACAATCCGCCAGCCACTTTCAACTTTTATTCTTTTCTGTTTGCCTTTTTCAAATTGGCCCGTACGTTTAATTTTCTTGGCGATATGCTGGGGTAAACAAGCCAAAGCACCAAACATATTTCTATAAACGTGTTCCGACGTCTCTTTGTTTTATATTCTTTAACGTCAATACTCGAGTATGCCTTTGAGTGATAAAAATGCACAATTTCGAATGAAATTTATTTTCAATTTTTCAGTGGAATTATGGTTCTTATAGATTATACATTAATGGTCTCACTGAATAACGATAATTACGATAATTAGCTAGAAACTTGATTCTGTAAGGAAAGACAACAGCCAGATAAACAATAAACTACAAACTCCCTCCTTATCAGAATGCCAAATCGTAAAATGGCATTCTGATAAGCTGTGAAAACCGATGTGTGAGTTCGAAAAGTGAGTTAAAGAATCGCAAAGCTGTTGTGATGGTCGTAGCGGAGATTATTTTTTTGAAGTGAAAGCGCATGTAGGAAATTTTTTTACGGATGAAACGCAATAATAATAATATTAGCGTGACGAAGATGTACAGCGTATTTGTTGAAGAAAAGGGAGACAGCCACTGAGACCGATTTAGAGAGAGTGAGAAGGGCGAATTACATTATAGAAATTCTATTTATAAAATTAAAATTTCGTAAAAAGAATTTATGAAATATTAGTACTTTTTTTTTTGTGTTGGCTACACTGTAACGCCATTATAGTTCGTCAGTTATCATATTGATACGACGCTTCATAATGTATCTATGTTAAAATTTCTTTTGCAAAACTAGCTATGTTTAATTTTAAAATGCATATTAAATGATTATGAAACGGTGAATATATTTGATAATATAATTAATTAAAAAAACAATTTTTTTTGCGGATTGAAGTTATGTATTTACAATCATTTTTCATAATTTTAAATTTAACCTACGTTTCGCGTGCTTTACAGCGTGCGTGGTCACGGTCACTGAAGACAAAATGTGTTGAATGTCAAAAAGTATCACAGCTGTAGAAAAAGTTGTATTATCTGTATTTGTTTCCCCGGAGTTGGTATCGACTTGTATCTTAATTGATTTATTATCAAATGTGTGAAAGTTATGTCAATAAAAGACAATACTAATATAATTTAATTCGATGTCCTACTAAGTTCATGTAATACACAAAAAATGTATCTTAATATCATAATTTTAAGACTAGACAAGACAAGTGAACTACTCAAATGACGCTTCGCAAATAAAAAAATGTTATACTACACATTACCGCGGTGGTAATGCCGGTCTTTCCGTTCACTCTATGTTTAACATGCTCCATATTTATTCTTTTTAAGTTTAGACCGTTTAATTAAATATCTGTCAAACGTAGTTACACTTAAGTGTAAATATTAACATTTATTTAATTGATATTCCAATTCAAGCAGACTTAAGTACCTTTTGCAGTTCCTTATAATTTTCCAAACTAATTCATTAAATTAATCACTTTAATATAGCAATAATCTTTCATAGTTTAAAAACAATGTTCATTATAAAACTTCTAAATTCAGCGCACTATGAAAATTTATCCGGACGTTAAAACGATGCAACGACAAAAAATTACCGTTCAGGGAGTCAAATAAAAGTTGTCGGCGCATATAAGGATATTAATTCTGAACAATAAGTGCTGCTTGACAGTTTTCATTATGAATTTTGAAACTTCATACCAAAGAGAATGAGTCGCAGGCTTTCATAGTGTTGACTAGGCTTTAATGGAAGTCTTTATTAGCGTTTCCAATTTTTTATTATAGTACTGTTTGTTAATATTACCAATGTTATATTTTATTATTACGAAATATGTGATTTGACCCCGAAACACATCACATCTATGCATCTTATTACTATGTTAGCGGAATGTATTTAATCATATTTTTCATTATTAAATACTTGTGTGATTGGATTTACTTTATTTTTATATATTAATTATTTATACACAATTCTACTTTTAATATAAACCTAAAATGCTATAGCTGAACTAACAATTATTAATAAAATAGTTAAGAAAAACAAAACAAAAAGAATTTAACCAATATTACAACTAATATTACTGATATAAAAATTTAATATATATAAAATAATAGACATCACTTTATAGCACACACATATACAAGCGATAGCTTTAATGGTAGCTGTACACACTCGGCGAGACACCCCGAGACAGGCCGAGGGCGAGAGTGTACAGTAGAGCTCTCGTCTCGCCTCGCTTCCTCGCAGTCGGTCTCGCCTCTCTCGGTCGCCTGTCGGTTTTTTGCGCACGAGTCAAAGGGTCTCGCGAGTAAAACGAGAGCGACCTGTACACACTCGTTCAATCACTTGCTCGATGACTGTGGTTGTGACAGGACGTATCGCACAATGTGGTCTAACGAACGCGAATTAGAGTTTTTGGAGTGTTACCAAAGGGAATCGTTGTTATGGAATCCGAAGGATGTAGGACACAAAAATAAACAATCTCTACATGATGCTTGGAAGCGAATAAGCCGGCCGATGGATATCCCAATTGAGGAACTAAAGAAAAAGCGAGATTCACTCATGGCTACGTACCGTGGACATAAAAGAAAGATTAATGCATCTATACAATCAGGCGTTGCAGCTGACTCTGTCTATAAACCAATATGGTTTGCGTATGATTTTATGGATTCCTTTTTAAGTGATATAACTCAATGTAGAAAAACTATAAATACAGAAACACAAGTAAGTAAGCAATTATTTTTATTCTTTATAAGTATGTAGGTTAGGACTTCGAACAATATACAGTATTAAATAAACCATAATTAGGTATACATTCAATGAATTTACCTTAATAATAATAAAAAATTTGCACATTTGCCTGTAATCGTCTCTTTGGCAGGCTTATACAAAAATATAGTTTTCTTAAATAAAATTATTATTAAGGTATACCTAAATAATTTAAGTTGTATGGAAGTCACTATAATGTAAACTATATTAATAATTATGCTATATAACTATTTAAGAAATATGTTGCAAATTCATCTCTAATTTCATTTGCATTCAGTGATGATCTTTTTGCTATTTGTTGTAAAGGTCTGATGGCACCCATATCTTCAATGTCATTCCTCCATGAACCTGGTAAAATCAGTTCGTCGTTACTGTCGTAAACGTCAATGGTACCTGAAGGTGTATATATTGACGATGACAAACAGCAGCAGCGGTTTCCACGTCCATTATTAACGGTGTTTTAAATACAAATAACGTAACGAGTGTGTACAGGCTGCGCTCTTCTCTCGGTCCTCTCGGTCGAGACTCTCGGCGAGAGGCTCTCGCCGAGTGTGTACAGCCACCATAAAATATAATGGAGAACTTTCCATACCTCGTGAATAATATAAAATGTGTTATATTATATACTATAAATACCTGCACATAACTGTGTTTAAAAAAATATATAATTGTGTTGTAAACAGTATTTCATATTTATAAACTTCAGTAGCTTTGTTAATATTATTAAAGATTAAAGAGCAGTGTTGGCGAGTTCAGCGTGTGAGTCTCTTTCCTGAAGTCGTAGGTTCGATGACCGGCTGTGCACCAATGGATTTTCTTTCTGTGTGCGCATTTAACATTCGCTCGACCGGTGAAGAAAAACATCTTGAGGAACCCGGCTTGCCTTAGACCGAAACCGTCGACGGCGTGTCAGGCACAGACTGGTCACCTACTTGCTGATTAGATTAATAAATGATGATGAAACAGATACAGAAATCTGAGGCCCAGACCTAAAAGGGTTGTAGCGCCACTGATGTAGCTTTATTGATAGAGCTTGACGCAACAGACTTTGCGACTAGTAGATTCAATTTTTTAATTCATAGCAATGCATAAACCACACAACACAAACAATGTTCAAAGAATCGTTAAGAAACTCGCAACATTGTTTCGAAATCTCCAACTATTTCGTACCCAACCAACAAACCATTCAAGACTCCCAAGTTTCACCTGCGGGCATTATCGTAATCAACTCCTCTTTAAACTACTAACTCCACGTCCAAGATCTTAGTGCGTCGGCATAGAGACGGTTTTAGCGTGCGAATTAGATTCAAAGTGTCTGTAAAAACAGCAGTAAAAGTCAACGATCACCTAAACGGAAGCACTTAGTGTAACTTAACTGAATGTTTTTCAAGAAACAGGGCTGCATTTCTTTTTCCCGTGAACGTTCTGAAAGTGGGTACATGGGTGGTACACGTTCGAGATTATAATTGTAGTGAGTCTGCTCGATAGTTTCAGATAATCTCAGCTCTTTAAACCTTTGATCCTACTCGTTGGTCTCCGCCACTTAAAGTCTCATACTGCAGTTATCCCATACTTATATTCAGTACATAGTTTTAGGGTTTTTATAGTGAGGCAACTGAGTTATAATTATAATTAATACCGAAGTATATGGACGTTGGTGGTAGACACACAATGGTAGATTACTCGTGAGGTGCTTAAATGTGGTACGCTTTTTGATTCTATAGGTAACTTTGTAGGATGGAGTCGTAGATTAGTTTCAGAAGAGCCCCAAAAAAAGATGGATAGAAGAAATAGAAGCGATAGCAGGAAGCGAATGGAGAAAGTAAGCCGTAAACAGAGTCCGGGGTTCCGATCGATGGTACTGAAGGTAGCTAGGATATAGAATATATTGGATAGCCAGATAAAAATAATGTATAAAATGTAAAAAAAACTATGCTGATTGAAGATTAAACGGGCTTAATTATTATTATACTAAAATTGTATAAAATCCAAATAATTTAAAGAACAAACAAGAAATAAAATACAGCCTTTAATAATAATATTTATTATACTTAAAACTAACATACTTTGTAGTCTGGATAATTAATTAAATGTAATAATTTAAACCATCTTTTCTACTTAAATAAAATATTATGTAAAAGCTATACACCCGAATAACATTATTTATATAATTCGACGTCATTCAGCAATCGTTGTCAGCGAGAGACTGCCATTAGCCATATTAATTTAACAGTTTTTTTTATTACGAGTCAAATATTGCCATATTAATTTAACAGTTTTTTTTATTACGAGTCAAATATTGCCATATTAATTTAACAGTTTTTTTTATTACGAGTCAAATATTGCCATATTAATTTAACAGTTTTTTTTATTACGAGTCAAATATTGCCATATTAGTTTAACAGTTTTTTTTATTACGAGTCAAATATTGCCATATTAATTTAACAGTTTTTTTTATTACGAGTCAAATATTGCCATATTAACGCTATCTATTTTCGCGAAGTTGGTATTGGCACTATATCACGAACGTATTATATTTAATTGTAAGTCCTGAAACAACGTGTATGCATAAAATTAAAATTATACAAGAAAATATGACATCATCAATTTTACACACACACATCAATTATATTAAACATAAGCTAGCTAGCAAGAGAAAAAAATAAACAAGCAACCACAAATTAAAAAATAAAAACAATAATAACTAAACAAAAAGTAATAATAACTAAAACTAAATGGAAACTTAAATCTCATTAAGAACATGACAAACAAAGTTATGGTAAGTTGAAAGATTGTTCTAGAATATCAATATTTTCATCAATGTTAGTAATCAAGTTGTAAGAGCGAGATAGTCAATTCGTTGGACCATAAAAAGTAGCAGATAAGCGAGCCGTAGGTACGAATATTATATATTACTGCCGAAAATATACAGTTATAACCAAATACTAAATATCACTACAATGCAGTTTCTAAAGTAAACATTTTTTACTATTATTTTGTCTTACGTCTGTTGTTTTACAATCATAGTGTTATAATTTTTAATAAGCTCTTCATGAGGTTTTTTCTCTTTTCATCACATGTTTAAATCGAAGGAACGAGAAAAACTACATATATTGAAGTAACACTGATTTACTTTAAAAAAGTAGTTTGCTCAGTTGCTCATATCCCGTTGGGGCGGATGTTTCCGCCCGAAGTATCACGCAAAGGACGAGATCAAGCAAAGAGAGGTTTACGCGCTCAACTCAACATATATAGCGAAACCTACAAACCGAGTTTACAATCACTTCGTTGACGTCATATCCTATAACGCACTAACAAATTTATTGAAACCACTAAGAACACAACTTCTCGGCCTTAGACACTAGGGGTATTCGGGCCAGTCAGTGGTTAGATTGATCCTCCCTTTAGGTTGGTGGAACAATACATCCTTCCTCCAAATTCTTACAAATTGTGTTTACACCGAGGCGAAAAGAGATTTCACAGTACCTATGTAAATTAGTTATAACAGTACAATCACACTGATTTTTTTTAAATTAAAATGCTACTAAAAATTACATATTTACTACAATTTAGACGTTTTCTTAAAGTTTTAAGCCTTGTTGGCCAATCAATAATAATCTAATAAATAAAATTATCGTGTCACAATGGGAGGAATCCCATATTGTTTCGGAGGGAAACAGCTCGACCGATTCTAATGAATTTTTTTATGCATATTCAGTAAGTCAGAAAATCCGCTACTTGTATCTTTCAAACCCCCTAGGGATAAGGGATGTCAACCCCAAAATTTTATTTTTTAGAAATATTTAATATGTACAGTAATGATACAGCATACAAAAATCCCTTAATTTTCATCTACCCTCTACGAGCAACCGCTATGTTTTTTTTTATTTTAGATATTTTATTAGATAGTTATATTTATTGAACTAAAATTTTTTTTCCTAGAAATAATATACATGGCAAAACAAACGTTTGCCGTGTCAGCTAGTTATTAATTAAATTAATATAACCGCCTAAACAGTGTGATAGCAGCTGTAGACGTAAGAATCAATGAAGCAGGACTTAAAAGGCTCCCGCTATTAATTCTGCACGTATCTTCTGTATTATTAAAGTGTAATAAGGGCGTTTCCTCCAACTTGTAATTGGCAATCGCTTGGTCGATTTTTGTTGCATCCATTTTCTTCACATGGGGCATTCTTGTGAGTTTCCATAGTTCATCTGTAAACAATTTTAATAATCAGAAACAAATATGGTTGATTACTTACTTGATACTGGGTAATACAATGCCTTTTCATCTTACTGCCATATCAATGTTATAATTAGAACTAATTTATTTAAAAATCTTGATTAGCCCTTTCTTTAACATGCATTTGGTTAGTTGTCGAATAAATTAAATGATTTATGAATTATGAAAATAATAAAAAAAAACGAATGCCGATTCAAGTTATTTCATTTCATTTTTTTTCTAATTAGTTTCATTTCAAAGCAAAAACTTAACAATGAAGTCACGCGCTTTCTGTCTCAACGAACTTGACCTCCAGCCGAGCGTATAATTAATTGTAAAGGTCACTGGTTCGATACCCCGTGCATTGTATTCATTGAGGAAATGATTTTTCCGGCTTAGGTTCATTAGGAAAGTCGATTTTCAGGTCTATTAAGTAAGGTTTTTGTAAAAAAGAATTTTGTAGGCCGAATCGACCAGAAAGATTTTCTATAGTTAAAAATCTTATATTGTGTAAAGAAACCATCGGTAATTTATTTATTTGAAGTATAAAAATTAGGTAATCAACATAAATTAAAGGACAACAAAATCAACGTATTATTAAGAACCCATCTCAACTTGTTAGAAAATTTGTGAATGTGGAATGTCAGTAAATTTCCACCCGTGAATTTTTATTTTACGATTTATTTGCCGATTCAAGTTCGCAGTATAGCATGAGCAGTGTTGGTCTAGTGGCTTCAGCGTGCGACTCTAATACCTGAGGTCGTAGATTCTATTCCCGTTTGTGCATCAATGGACTTTCTGTCTATGTGCGCATTAACATTCGCTCGAACGGTGAAGGAAAACATCGAAAGGAAAACGGCTTGACTTAGACCCAAAAAGTCGATGGCGTATCTCAGGCACAGGATACTGATAACCTACTTGCCTATTAGATTGATAAGTGATCATGAAATAGATACATATATCTGAGGCCCAGACCTAAACAATATTGTAGCGTTACTGATATCTATTTTTTATCTATATATGTAGCAATAGAAAGAATTTACTACATCGTAAACACTATAATTGTCGTATAAGTAAGAATCTTTCTATTCTTTTGTACTGCGACATGTATTTAAATAATGAGCTAAAAAAAGTACATATTATTATCATAAAAAACGAAGTATATACTTACAAGTACTGCTGTTTCCATCTGAATTGTTGTAACATGCAAATATTACCGCATAGTGCTCGTAATTTACATCCAATATTGAATACGTTTCTGATTTCTGATCTGAAAATTATAATGCATATTTTACATATTAAATAAATTACAATAATTGCTTACACGTGAGTAAACTCAAATAAGCGTATACAAATTTGTAATAAAAAGACGGTCATATTTGCCAAGATAATAATAAACAATTAAGCTTTTATGGGACTTTTGTGTTATATAATCCTGTTGACTTATTGATAAGATTAGCCTTCAGAATTTCTTAAATTTTTAAGGAGACGTGGGTGGAATTTTGTAATTTTATTAATATAAATTACCGAGAATTTTTTTCGCGGTTGAAAATTGTCTCTGAGTTTAAAATAAACTGATGATTCAATATCGCTTAGTAATACATTATTTATTAAGTTTCCTTTGACTTTATAGACCAGTGCAGATAGCCTTCAAAATAAATAAAAAGTGAAAAAAATTACAGTAGGATGAAACCCATTAGAAAAGCAGGGGAATATGATCAAAATTAAAGGAAAAATAAATTACGGTCGATCTGAGGTCGGGAAGGGGTCGGGGGGGGGAGTTTTAAGGGTAAAAAACGGTTTATCTCGATTTCCGGCAAAACTAAAAGTCCTATCGAAGAAAGTTGAATAGCAAAGTTGTAGGTAATAAAAAGATCTAAAACTTTTGTATTCACACATTTTTCACATAACCTCAAAATTTATGTGAAAAATTCAAAAAACCAAGTTTTTGGTTTTTAATTTTTATCTTTTACAAATTTCTTTTTTTTTTAACGAAATTTGGTGAAAACTTACCTTATTATGTGCCAAATATACTGTAATTTATTTGATTAAAAATATTTATTTTTTCACCTTATTTTGAATTAATATCGAAAAAACACCCTAATTTTCAATCGAAAATTCTGACGTCAAAATTTCAGCTTTTTTCAAAAAGTTGGTGTGCTTTCAGTTCGTTGAAATCTCTACTTTCCTATGGTAAAAAAATATATATAGATAACCATAGTAAATATTTTCAGAAAATGCAAAAAATCGTATGCAGTAACGCCCAGACCCGTCATACCCTTCCCTACTTCTCTATGAATCTTCTTTAAATTATAATTAGATGCCTATTTATTACTATTTTAAGATAACTTGTATATACCTGAGTGACCTAAAAAAAATTTTTAGCCTTTAGATGGGCTAAAATTTTCGTATTTCATAGAGAAGTAGGGAAGGGTATGACGGGTCTGGGCGTTACTGCATACGATGTTTTGCATTTTCTGAGAAGATTTACTATGGTTATATATATATATTTTTTTACCATAGGAAATTAGAGATTTCAACGAACTGAAAGCACACCAACTTTTTGAAAAAAGCTGAAATTTTGACGTCAGAATTTTCGATTGAAAATTAGGGTGTTTTTTCGATATTAATTCAAAATAAGGTGAAAAAATAAACATTTTTAATCAAATAAATTACAGTATGTTTGGGACATAATAAGGTAAGTTTTCACCAAATTTCGTTAAAAAAAAAAGAAATTTGTAAAAGATAAAAATTAAAAACCAAAAACTTGGTTTTTTGAATTTTTCACATAAATTTTGAGGTTATGTGAAAAATGTGTGAATACAAAAGTTTTAGATCTTTTTATTACCTACAACTTTGCCATTCAACTTTCTTCGATAGGACTTTTAGTTTTGCCGGAAATCGAGATAACCCGTTTTTTACCCTTAAAACTCCCCCCCCGACCCCTTCCCGACCTCAGATCGACCGTAATTTATTTTTCCTTTCATTTTGATCATATTCCCCTGCTTTTCTAATGGGTTTCATCCTACTGTAATTTTTTTTGGTTTCAAAAATTATCTGCACTGGTCTATTATAGATAAAATACAACACACAAATCTTTGAAGTGCGGCGTGCGTAAGGATATCATATACATGATCTACAAGCAGCTTAACAGCATCGGCATTTGCCTCCTATTACGAAAAAATATATGGTGACGTTAAAAATATTTCTTCACTATAGCATGATGGTTTTTTCATTTCACACAAATATTTTACGCTCAACAGTTTCATATCCTGTAATAAAGAATTTAGCTTCGGTTTCAAACCTCTACTGAGACTATGTGCGATACTTGTACAATAGACATTTGATGTAACGAAAATTCCCGGAGACCCAAAAATTGGTGGAGAGTTTTACCATTACAAATAAAGTTTTAAAAATACACATCGATCCTATGTGTGCTTTTTCGATCAAAGGTCAAAATTTGAGGCTTTTTGAATTGTTCTCGAAAACGGTAAGTTTTATCAAAAAAAGTATCACGCCAAAGTTGTAGATCACTAGATAAAATTCTCTACAAAAATGGTATTTACGATTTTTTTCCTAATAGTTACCATTCCTGAGATACCGCGATTCTAAGAGTAACATTATACATGATATGCACATATAAACATAATCAATCACTTAAGACAAGTGTAAATACCTATTTGTGTCTATTTTATATATGTTATACTGTTTGACGGCTACAGTAACTCGACACTTGTAACTTATTAGTAACTTGACCATTAATTTTATGTCTAATTTGATCGCACTACAACAAAGTGTACGCTCACGCTCTATTACAAATCTCTCAATCATACTTTGCTGAAGTCGAATTTTTACGACTTTAGCAGGCTTTTTAAAACGTACACCGTACCGTTTGTTACCACGATATACGTAAAAATTGTAACCATAGCAACAAGCTTATCTTTAGATCACGTTTTATAATGTCGTATTCGTGCCTAGCTTACCCGTGTAGGTTACTAGCAACAAGTCACCACCGCTGTCATCTACAGTCAAAGCCACAGACCCATTGTAGAAGCTAACTGAGTTGTTTACAATCCAACTGATTGACACGTCCGTCGTGTTGTTGCTTTTATGATTAAAGAGGATGGTCGCGCATTCTCCTTCTATTTCTAAATCTGTTGCAACTGCTGCTATGTGCCATTTTCCATCTAACTGTAACGTCAAATGAAATCAGAATAACTCAAAGTTATTCATATAGGTATAAGTGATGGCTACTACCAGATCTCAAGAGGGCGTAGAACGTACTTGATAAAACTGACGAGAAATTATATACATAGACATAGCATTTAATCCTAACAAAAGACACAATAATAATAACCAAAAAAATATAAAAAAATGAAAGATTATCAATATTATTTCTTTTAAAGAACAAGGTACGTTTTAAGTATTTGTGTAATGCGTGTGTGTTGTTGTTGTAATTGGCCCTGGCTCAGCATTATGCTGAGAGCAGACTGTTCCACAGCGCTGGTCAATCTAAATCCACTCATCATTGCCATAGTTTTTATTGTTACAAAATGACTGTAAGCTTCAGCTCTTACACAAGTATTTGATATAAGATATTATTGTTATATTAAAACTTTCTTAAAATCTTTGCTTTATATTCTTTTTCCAAGACATATGAAAAATATTTGTGTGTCGTTTGTAAGTATTATCAGGGATGATTAGATCTTCTGGCAAAAGTAATTGTATTGCGTGTATTGTATTAATGTATGAAACATCCGAACATCTGTTAGCATTTTATAGCTGGTGGTTAATACAGCTGTTCGAGTTTAAAGTAAATTGCGTACATAGAAAGTCTGTTGGTGCTCAGCCGGGGTTCAAACCTACGACCTCTAGGACACCACCCTTAACACTGCTATGTTGTTAGAAGTGTTAAGGGTGGTGTTCACAGACTTGAGGTCGTGCGTTAGGGTTTCTAACGCTCACTAAAAAAAAATCACTGGGTTCAGTGGATTAAGAGAGATCAAAATTTCTCTCTCTATGTGCGCAATTAACATAAGCACAGAAGATAAAAATATAATAGACAATTTATAATATTTAATAAACAAATCACAATATTCTAATGTTATACATGCATCAAATAACTCACCTCTTTTAAATCTACTTCCCTAGGAGTAATATATGGACAGGTAACATTTTGATTCAAACTGTTAACGCAAACAAAGAACAACAATAAAATACAGATCATCTTCGTGGAACTATCTATAATGAACTGAGATACTAACTACCTTCAATTTATTTTAACGTATTTCCGCGCGCAAAACCTTCGACTTGTTTTTCTTGGTTGATTGGACATCTTAGTAGCTTATCTTGCTGGGCACATGGTGTGTAACGAGTTCGATTTCCTGGAAAACAATAATATGTTTTCCGAAATGCTTTTTTTTAGATAAAAAAATAAAATATGTTTATTATAGAATATAAGATACAGGTATCACTTATTCCACATCATTAAATCTGAATCGGTAGACATCCCTACTCATCGGCAAAGAAGACAGAGAGTGTAGGCCGAGACAAAAAGCCGGCGTAAAAAACTCTCGGTACTCTTTTAAAATAGCAAATCATCAAACAACACTTATTTTAAAACAAATATCGCAAATTAATAGAAGCAGCCTGTCTAGCACTAGTCCCAGGCCCTTTTATCAACTAAATAATCGTTAACTTTATAGTAAGCCTTTTTACACAGCTTTTCTTTAATACATTTCTTAAATTTATTTTATTTTTTATAATTCAGCAGGCACGAGTGTTTTGGAGCTACAGGTGCACACGGGCGGTGGTTCTAGTAACTTCCTTATAAATTGTACTTAATATATGTATGAGTTCAGTGTTATTTAAAAAGTTATTGACATACAAAACGCCATCTAGTGACGTATGGGATAAAGATTACTGGATCTTTATCAGTGTCGGTAATCTCTAAAGTCTCAATATGAAATAAGATACTGTTATCAACAATACATCTCAAACGTCGTGAGAAATGTACAAAAACATTGTTATTTTATTTTTGTTCAAAATTGTTCAGTCACAAATCCTTCAGTTCGGAAATTGTTCGAATATCACCACTATGGATTATTTCCAAATTGATAAAGTAAGTACTTATTATTTCTAAATTTCATCTCAAACTGCCATAGTTCGACTGTACATCAGGAGGTTTCAGGTTTTATTCCGGAGGACAAACATAAAGTTTTGCTACAAGAAGAAACCTTTCTTATTATGGTACACTCAAGGCCAATAGCTACAGGTCCCGCTAACAATATTGTATACAAATCATGTCTTCCACAGAATTATTAAGCATATGATTTCTTATTTGAAATCCCCATTTATCCTGAGATATTTCTGTGCCTGTATTTTCATAATCAAACATACTGAACGTTTTATATATACGCTATTAATTTTAAGCTCCATAGGTCCAAAAGATAAGCTTTTACGGGACTAAAATACGAATTCTATATGTTTTTAGTTCCTTGGAAAGTGGTATGTCATAGAACAATACCCAGTTTGGTATGAAGAAGATGGTCACTGTGCATTCAAAGTATTTGAACTGTGTGAACGTCGGGTCAGGATTCAGAGCGGATATGTCAAGGACAAAATACAATACATAGTTACTGTTAATAGCACATATTATTCTGGCGATGACGCTATCTTTGAAATAGAAAAGAATAATATAGGTAATCTGTTTAGACACTTATAAGATCTCGTCAGGTGATTATTTGAATATCGAATCATTATTCCATTTTTAAATTTGCATTGCAAAAGTCTAGTCGAGTTCTAAGTTCAAAGTAAGTTGTAGATTTTAATGTTTAATGTTCCATCTGATAATCGACTTATATTTTGATATAGAAAATAAACTTTGTCTTTGATACATTTTAATGAGTTCAATGGTCTTCTCAAGTGATTATTTAAATATTGAATTTATTATTCCATTTTTAAAAGTTGTATGCAGAAGTCTAGTCAAGTTCTAAATTCAAAATAGCATACAATGTAGATTTTTCACTTATAATACCACAAGATTGCACCATGAGACGAAATGTACAGTTAACAAATAAGAATTTCATAATGAATAAAACAACTACTTAATACTTTTCTTGAAGCAACGACCAGAGAAAATCTTCACAAAAAATTATCAGTATAATACCATGTAGGTTGTACCGTCGTCGTGTACGTGACGTCGAATGGTGCAATTCTATTGGCCGATATTTGGGTCGGAAAAATAATCCATGAAATACAACTGACAAATGTTCTATATAATATCTACGACTTGTAGGACTTACGAAAATATATTTTGTACCGTAAGTGCTACTTCTATAGAAAGAGGCGTTGTTGTATCTGCTATGTACACTGTATGTTTTGTTGGTCTATGCTTAATGTATGTATTTTAACTATGTTACTAGATTATATTTGCAATTTTAATATACAGAAATGCAGGAGTCTCTAAGTATAATATTTTCCTATCTCCTACTTTACCTATGTGCGTAGAGTTTTTGATGAAGCATAATTGTTACTAATTTAAATCTGTGTTTAAAATAATACAAAGAAATCACGCATTCTGTTTGCTTTTCCGTGAATGTCCACCATTTAATTAATGCATTTAACACTAGGGTTGACGCTGTACTGGACACCACATGTCATCCAGTAACGTAATATTACACTTTTATAATGACGTAGTTTAAACATAGAAAAAAATAAAAAAGTGCGTGCGTACAAAGTACACATGTCAGAAGTGAAACTTCTTTGGCAAACTAATTTTGTTCATATTTATAAAAATCAAAACTTTAGATTTCCGTGACTTAGAGGGAGGGAAAAGGAAGATATTATGTTAGGAATTTAATGTATTTAATTATCATTAAAATATTAAAAGTATCAAAATTAATAAAAATTAGAAATTTTTAATTTAATTCTACGATAATAAACACACGTGGCATTTAAATTTACAATTCGTCTTTTGAGATTTTAATAAATTATTTTGCATAAAATATAAATATTTTAAAAATTCTCTTTACGAAATGTTAATTTTAAAAATAGAATTTAAATATTTTATAATTCGCCCTTCTCACTCTCTTAATCGGTCTCAATCGCTCTCTCCCTTTTCTTCGACAAAAACGCTGCACATATAATTATTATTGCGTTTCATCCGTCAAAAAAAATTACCCTAAGAAGCACCCTAAGCCTAAAGAAGTTTCACTTAAAAAAATATAATAAAACCCGAAGTTTTTTGCGAAGAAATAATGTTTTACTGACTCCTGCGCCTGATATGCAACAGCGCATATTGCATATGATTGTATTGCAGTTAAAGCCACACTATACACCCTCCTTGTTTAAATGATTTACTAGTTAGATTAGGCCAGTAGGTACAATTTCACAGCAAGTGTTTTTCCAAAGCCCACCTGCACTCGTCCTTTGAGATTTTTCCGAGTCGTTTCGCTCTTTATTTTATTTATAATTTAAAAAAAACGTGCGACACTCGGGGACTGCCGCGGTAAAGCTATTGCATATAATTTTTATAAACTTATGCAATTATATTTATTTATTTATTTTTATTCATTCAGTATTTTCTTTGATATTAATTCAATCTACCACTCTACCAGACTCAGATTAACACGCCTATATAGTCTGTCTCACTCTAACGCGTACCGGCTGCACCGGCCGCGCTTACGTCACCGATCTTGTCAGAGAGATGTGAATACAGTATGCGTTCTGTCCCGCTCTATCGCGTATGGCCGCACCTACATTACGTCATCGTGTGTTAGGTTTTTTTCGTTAAGGAATTTCTTGATTCGGTCACCGCGTTTAAAGCCCGCGATAAAATCTATGCAATAGCTTAATAATAGTACAGTTTGCTGTAACCCGAACAACTTTAGTACGATTAAACTGCTTAATAGGTCCTATATAACAATTGACAGCCCTAACATGAGAAGTTGACGCTCGCAATGAAAACGAATTGTGTATAATTACAGACCCAGTCGGCGTGCCGTTGTCTGTTATAACAACAGATTATGCGAATTACTCTCTGCTTTACGGCTGCAGAGTGAACGAGAATTTGCAATTGAAATACAGTAAGTATTTTTTTTTTTTATAGAACGGGGGGCAAACGGGCTGGAGGCTCACCTGATGTTAAGTGATACCGCCGCCCATGGACACTCTCAATGCCAGAGAGCATTAAATTATTATTTAAGTATATTTTAGTTTTGAATTTCTCGGCCCGGAAGAAAAATCACATTATGATGACATCCGCAAAATAATGTAGGCGCTTCATTTGTCACATTGTTCTAACGATATAATTGTCTCATTCGTAAGTATTGTCAATTGAAGCTATCCAGTCAGCCACGATCCCTTATTGGATGTGGGTAAACTATTTCTTATATAGAGAGAATTTCAATGATGCAGTGACAACGAAATTCTTAGAAAAACACTTTTTTACCGGATGATTTGTCTTTTTTTTAAATATAAATTTACAATTATTTTACATAATTTTAACCGACGTTTCGCGTGCTTTACAGCGTGCGTGGTCACGGTGACTGAAGACAAAAGGTGTTGAATGTCAAAAAGTATCACAGCTGTAGAATAAGTTGTATTATCTGTATTTATTTCCCCGGAGTTGGTATCGACTAAAAGATGGAGAGTTTTGGCAGAAATGACTCACGGTGTCCCCTAAAAAAAATACATAACTTCAATCCGGTAAAAAAGTGTTTTTCTATGTATAAAAGTTATGTCAATAAAAGACAATAGTAAACGAAATTCTTCTTAGATAGCTTACGTTTTCTATTATATATTATAGTATAGATAATTTTAATCTAATAGTTTACTAACTTTTTAGTTTAATAGTTTTTTAATTTTACCTATTTCAGTGACAGCTTGGATTCTATCGCGTAGTTTAACATTATCACCGGATATTCTTGAAACTGCATACAGAGAACTGAATGCCATACCGGATGCCAGCTCAGGCTATTTGCAAACTGTAGATCATAATGAATCAAAATGTGCCTACCAATGGACTGCTGAAATACATGCAGTTAATACAAGTACCAATGATTAACATACTCGTTCCCCCATTGAATCATCGCTATAAAAAAAAATGTGTGTGTACTCATGTACACGCGTTAGAATTTAAACTTCTTTGGCATAATATTTTAATTTTTTTTTCTTTCGCCTTATTCTACTTTTGTAAAAAAAACTACACTAACAATAGAACAAAGGTATTTAATACATTGAAAGTTTTATTATAACGCATTATCTAGTTAAATACAGTTTATTTAAATATCACAAAAAAAATATTATTACATAATTAAAGAACTGGACATTTTCAACTGGACTATGCTATCTTCAGGGTGTCGGTATTTTGTAACGGTGTGCGGGTGTCGATTTTGTGTGACGGTGTGCGCGCGCATTGTAAATACTCTCATCGTTTTTCCCTAACGCGCCAAAAGAAGTATAACTTCAAAAAAATCTTATTTTACATATTATACAACTCAGTCACAAATTAACGCCTGATAGAAGGTAGGCAAAGAAATACTACTTTAGCTTGAAATCGTTAGTAAGCTTATTTAACGAAATGATTTACCAGTAACAATTAACGAAAAACTCACCTGAGTACTCGCTGAAGAAATATCAATCAATAAGGATGCTGACGCGGCAGCCTTAGCAACTATACGTAAAGTAAATTAAATATTGGTAATGTAGTTTTGTTGTTACATTACATTTTCGTACGGGAAACTTGAGCAGGGAACACAGTGTAATTGGAAACAAAACTGAAACATGAATTTACTTCGTTAACCTACCAATTTTATGGAAATAATGCTTTACCTAACGTTTTTAATAACAGTAAATATAATTGTTACAATACTTGAACAATTTTTTATTCCTAAGATTTTGTATGATATAACATTGAATAAATATGAATTTATACTTTATTTAATATAGACTTTTCTTTGTATATCACCCTTAAAATACATTATAATAGATAGAAACATAATATTATAAGTTACTGATGTCATTAAAATATGAAAAATTTTGTTTGAAAACAAGACTGACAATTAAAACGCACTTATACGTATACACTCAAGCTTATAGGATTTTATATTATTATAAAATTTTCATTTATACAGTAGAACCTCGATAACGTAAACCTCGGTAACATAAAAACCTCTGTTACTTCAAAAAATACTATGTTCCCTTCCCATCAGAGCCCAAAACCTCTATAACTTAAAATACGCAACCTCTATAACGTAAATAAATAATCTCTGTATAGGCCCTCAGTAACTAAAAGAAATGTTTCCACAACCTCTATAACATAAAATTGTTTGTGAATGAGTCATTTTATAAGAGTGTCAAAACAAATGGTTTCGGTATTTATTGCTTACACGTGTTTACTAATGTATTGTTAACGTAAACAATACATTACCTATTGTTTGCTTTATCTAAATTCTTCAAAGCTTTGCGGCGGTTAGCTTTGTGACAACGACTTACTTGCATCATAAGTTAATGTGTTAATGTATTCTCCTCTCTATTTGTCATTGAAAATCAAATCGATTTAGAAACAGTGAATTTTTTACAACAAAAGAAAATCACAGATTTTTTAAGTAGACTAAACCTTTAGTTGTTGTTTTATTTTTATGTAATGTAAGTAATGTGAATAAATATGATTACATATTTAATTTTCCATCCTTCTGATACATTCAAGTAAAAATGGGAGGAAGGGTACATAGAAACATGTACATACCTCTATATTAACCTTTACCTGACATAGAACCTTGATAACTTAAAACCTCTATAACATAAAATATTTTGTGTTTCCCTTGGACTTTATCTTATCGAGGTTCTACTGTATATTGATTTTGTTGAAACAAACATGAACCATTTACCACGGAAGAACTGTATCTGGTCACCAACAACGCAGGGGCTTCCTAGTCTGGGGACTAGCTTTCGGTAAATTATTATTATAAAATATTCATTCAACTATTATATTCACGTTTCGTATGATTCACAGCGATGGTAGTGAGTTGAGTGCTCATGGGCCTGGCCCGCCTATAAAGGCCTGGTTTAACCTAGGAATAATGATTTAACACCACTTCTCTTCAAGTTGTAAGGCAGAGTAATCTGATCAATTGAAGATCTCAGCGTGCCAAAGAGCGACAACATTTGATTTACAAATCTGAGGGTTTTAAAAAATATGAAATTTATATTTGTATTTGTGTACACCGGCATTTACATTTGAAGACTGGCCTCATCCTTTTACTCTATATTAATGAACTAATCAATTCTTAATATATTCAGTTTTCTTTATATAAATAAGAAAAACATTTTATACATAACAACTTTTAGTAACAGTGTTGGCCTAGAGGCTTCAGCGTGCAACTCTCTTTCCTGAGGTTGTTATTTCGAACTCCGGCACCAATGGAATTTCTATGTGCGCGTTAAACGCACACTCGAATTTGAAGGGAAAAACATCGTAAAGAAACTTTAGCCTTAAACCCAAAAAAAAAAAATTGGAGGTCTATTAGAAAAAAAGTTAACAACTGCCAGCAATCTTTGGTTCTGGGTGTCAATGGAGTGCAGTAGCCAGTTTTATCGGCAGATAGAAGTCATCGCGCCCTCGATTGCCCTATAGTTAGGCAAATATTTTAGGGTCTCCGCATTGATTTAATTTTTTTTCGTACATTGGTTGGTTGCCTGGAAGAGATCACTCGAAAGCGATAAGGTCTGTTGTATGTCTTGCAAGTGTAAATAAATAATATTAAATACAAAACACAATGTATAATAATTTTTTAATTATTATTATTTCTTAATAGTTGTACACAAGAATTACTTTATATCGGTACTGGACATCTGAATGTCATCGGTTCTACGGGCACGTCTTCATAGTACTTAGGATTGCACTTGCTTCGATCATCTTTGACTAATTTCATTGGGTCTACGCCTATTTTATTCAATGGTTTTATTGCCAGCTCCTTTGAAACGTCATTCAATATTTGGTTCCTGGACAAAATCCACACATGAACTGAAAAAAGATAATTGTTTATCACTACAATGTAATATTATTTGAATTTTTAATGCTAAAATTATATAAAAGATGCAACATATTAATAATAACATAATAGGTATATATTCTTTAAGATCTTTTCCTCTCTGCACTGTGCCACTCTCTGCCATGTACCACCTGCTGCTTCTTCAATTTGGTATATCCCTCTTTTACGTTTGCTGTACCTTGGGTACCAGTTTAGTACTTTTATGTTCCTCTTACCCCGCCGTTTTCCTCTTTTGTTCCAACGTATTTGATACTTTTTATTTTGGTCAGGTCAGCTGTTCCAGCTCGTTATTGTACCTATTGTAGTTCCTATTAGATCGTGTGACCCCGCATCAACCCCTAAATGGAATCGGGGCCAATGTGGAAGATGTCGTAGATTTTTATTTATAATATTTATGTATGTTATTTGTTTTTCTATAAATGTAACGAAGTGTAAAGAAATAATTAAATATAATTGTTATGGAATACTTGGCAAGACACTATGATAAAGTTTGTGTTACCAATAAGTGTCTTAGTATAAAGAATAATAATTTAGATTTTGTATGATATTAAAATGAAAAATAAAATAAATCAGTGGCGCTACAACCTCCTTAAATCTTGGCCTCAGATTTCTGAATCTGTTTCACGATCATTTTTAAATCTAATAGGCAAGTAGGTGATCAGCCTTTAGTGCCTGACACACGCCGTCGACTTTTTGGGTCTAAGACATGTCGGTTTCCTTAAGATGTTTTCCTTCACCGTTCGAGCAAATGTTAAATATGCACATAGAAAAGAAAGTCCATTGGTGCACAGCCGGGGATCGAACCTACGACCTCAGGGATGAGAGTCGCACGCTGAAGCCACTAGGCCAACACTGCTATTTTGTATGATATTACATTGAATAAATATGAATTTGTACTATATAAATTCATATTTATCTTATAAACTTTTGATTGCGTACCACACATACTACGCATACTTAACCGTATTAAAAGTAAATAAACGTTCACTTGTATGAGCGGTGTTAAATATGTACTTACCGAAGTGCTTATCAATAAGATTACTGTATTCGCAGGTGTAAATAGTAGCGAAATAATTGTAGTTTGTTGCCAGGATACGGAAAGGATACCTCCTCGTTTTCACTGTAAATAATTGTTTTATTAATTAATACACGTTTATATATGGGCATATAAAATATAAGTTAAAATATGTGTCGGATAGGTATATATAGGATAGGTAGTATTATTTTATTTTCTTTGCCCATACTAGACATTTTATTCACCTGACTCCTAAATCCTTTGAGTCGTCAATTCAATTCTCTCAAATAGGATTTAATGTCAAGCCTTTAAAAAACTTAAAAAATCTTGTAGAAGAAACAACTCGATGTGATTTCCTTTGCCCATTAGGTGGGCATAGTTAAATCTTTACTAAGCTTAGACAACTGTTAACTTGAAATAAAATACTGATTTATAGTTTAAAAGAAAGGTAGCAAAATCAAATAGCCAGCTTTAAGCCAAACTTCGGTCTTTTGATCTGATCAGTCATCAGTCTTAAAATCAAATGCATACTGAAAAATGGAAATCACCATGGAAAGTCAAACATAATTTTCATTACATTTCTATGTTAATATATTATTTATAAACAAGTCATTAAAATTCGCCTTTAAGAACACGTGATACATTATAATTGTTACCTATAATTTGCAATTATACCAAAAACATTTGTTCAAGCTAAACAAACCTAATTTACAATTTTGCTTCCTCCATGAATAAGTTTTTAAATTATAACAGGCAGCAAACGGGCATGAGGCTCACCTGAAGTTAGTGAAGTTGCGCAAGTGCGTTGCCGGCCTTTTAAGTATTGGTACGCTCTTATCTTGAAGGATCCTAAGTCGAATTGGTGCGGAAATACATCAGTGGGACATGTTTGGTGTGTATTGCGCGGCAAAAACTGCTTTAAGAAACGCTCAGTTGTGGAACGACGGACGTCGGGCGGAATTTCCTATTTGGCCTTGTAGTCGATGATGAAACTCACCTACAGGTATTTATCCTAACAACTTATCTGAACACTATCCTTGGTAAATGGGTTAGAAGATGTAGAGAGATCCAACATCTAGGTAAAACCAAGCGATCAAGCCTATCTAAAAAAATTATCTACTAGTAGTCTTCTAACTCTAAATTTAATAATTAACGGATATTTAAACGAAATGTTTCTTGTTGTATTGACTTACATCGCCTGGGTGCGTTTTTGTAAGCGAATATCAGTTCCAGGTTGGCTGCATCCCCAACTTTTGATGGTATATCAACTTTCCCTATACTGTACCGATGGAACAATCCCCGGTCTACTCTCGACTGGTTTAGATAGATTCCTGAGGGTCTGGTCATCAGTTCGATGGTTGAACAATTATTCTGGATTTGGCCATCGCTGGAGTAGTGGTATGCTTGATACCATTTGCCGTAAAACTAAAAAAAAATCGGTTGTCTGTAAAGTCTGTTTACTGACGATAGTTGAACGTGACAACGTCATAAAAAAATATTGATGGGATGGTTGCATTTTTCAAAAAAAAAAAAATTGTTTGATAGGTATTTTGTATGGTTATAGAGAAGGAGGTAAATGGAAATCACAATTGAATTGATCAAGTTACATCTATTTGTACGCATAAATACAATTATGTCAATTTTAAATGGAACGCCTCAGAGCGAGGTAACGCCGCATGTGTCATGTTTTTTCGTGCGTGCAGCCGGCTCCATCGAATTATAAGACGTTGTCACGTCAAAAATTAGTTATACATTTCGAAACGTTGTCATATTTCAATTATATTTATCATGCTATGCTAAATTCCGACGTTTCTGTATGATTTTTTTATATAGTTTAATTAATATCCGTAGGTAGCGCTTATGTCGCAATCTTGGGGTTGCGTGGTATAAAAACTCATTATTGAGATGGGGATCGCTATCAGTATCACTATGCTACAAAGTAAGGGCTCTGATCTTAATATCCAATAGCTATATGTCAAATTGTTGTGGAAGTCTGGGGCGATGATTGTTATAAAGTACTCCTAACATATGTTGCAGCCAACTATATTAATTACACGTTCAATTACCAGCCTAGCCTTTTAACTAAACGGCGTCGTTTAACTAGCGGCCTTAAAGATGTTCAGCCAGTTGATCAAACAGCTAGGCAAATGACTTGGATCGATGACATTTCATTAGTTGCCTAGCATGTTGACTGTTAATTTAAATTTAATTCCACTTTCAAGCTCGAAACGAAACTCTCCAATAAAAGCTGTTCCAAAAGGCAAATATATGATGTCTTTTGTCTTTTTAGAAATAAAAATTGTCACTTAGTTGCCGTATATTTATAGTTGCCTTCAAAGATTTGTATTTCATAGCAGTAGAGGTTCGATCCTTTTGCTTTTAAATGTTGTATTGAGTTTTGACACAAATAAGATATGTATGGTATAGATACGAAGTTCATCGGGTTAATATTTAGATAATAAAGTATTTGCAATATTCTAACCTACATAGTATTAATAATAAAAATTATAAATAGAAAACTATATTAAATTCAAAGACTTTGGTTTCTGTAGCAACCAAATTTGTTTGTTTGTAATGCAGTATTTTCTTGCTGTATTGCAATACTTGCGAGGACAGCAGCTCTGGAGTCACGGGTACTATCTACCAGGCGCCAACTTAAATCTTAAAATTACCCCACGGCCCAAGAGTCTCCACTCCAAAGTGAACAAAATCAAAGTTGGAAGAAAGACTGCCCTTTATAAATAGTTAAATTTAACACAAGTAAATCAATATACATACGTCCGCCAGCCGAAAATCATCTTGTAATTCGACATTATCTGGACACTTTCCCGGTACAGTAAAATAACCGTAGACCGTATTAACACAAATAAATAATATAAATATAAACATTATCGAATGTTGTTCTCTTTACGACTGATAATTCAAAACAATATTCCTCTCGCAGAAGTCATTCTTATCAGTTTCGCAGTATCGGGCTGTTATTAATAAATGTAATTAATATACATTATTAGGTATATATTATATGTAATTATAAAAACTTTAGAGGTGTCAAGGGACACCCGGATGGAACGAAATTCCTTTCGATTAATTTATATGTTAATTGGTATCATAACAGTATGATAGATTTTCTCGACACCAATCTTACGACGAAAAAAAAAGCCAACATCACGAGGTGTTCCCAGGCGGTCACCCATCCAAGTACTGACCTCGCCCGACGTTGCTTAACTTCGGTGATCGGACGAGAACCGGTGTATTACAATAGCAAATAGCAAAAAAGTGTCGTGACAACTTTTCGTAAGAATTTTTTCCGTCTAGCCCCCTTTCACAACGCGCGATAAGGAACTTCGTTCCAATAACTAAAAGTCAAGTAATAAAATACTTTATTACAACATTAGTTAAGTTATATATATATATTAGCTAATATTTAAAAGCGTAAACGAATGTAAGCAATCATCGCTCATTTGAACCCAAAATGAGCTTTTACTTTTTTTAGTTTTTCCCACACTCATAAATTGTTATATAACATTCTCCTTTCTGATAATGTCCAATAGGTTGACTACACTTATATTGAAGTGTCACTTAGATTTAAGAACCCCAATAAGCCAAGTTAGTTTTTTGTTAATCCAGCGTCGCAACCCCACTACCCCTAATGTAAGTTTAAAGCTCATGTATTAAACGATTGAAGCCAGTCGACAACCAGCTTCAAACAAAGAGTTTTATTTATTTGAACATCCCTCCAACAACCGCCATCGAACTTAACTGGTAACGACTTGTTTTTAGTCGAAATCTTTCTTCATAAAATAACATGAATTCTTTCATTATATTATATTCATATTGTTGTGTTCAACATTCTAGAATACGGTACAGTTGTATGGAGGCCGCATTATTCGACGCATATGTTACGACTCGAGAGATTACAAAAATGATTACTGTGGCATCTACATTTCTCCAGTGGCATCTCGGAAAAAAGTTGCCAACATACGAAACCAGGCTAGCACACTTTGAGATGATGTTTTAAATTGATGTATCGTTTGCATTAAGGTATTTAACAATAAGGTTGATTGCCCCAACCTTTTATCAATTTTAAATTTCGTGTGTAAAAGAGTAGAAAAAAGTCTTCTTGTGTCTATCTTCGTTGTATTTCTCTTCTACCTTGTAATTGACAACTTATTTATTATTTATTTCACTTGATAATTCTGCAGTTCTTGTACTTAACCTTCAGTACGTATTTATTTTATTTTCCTATACTAGGGTTGGCAGAAATCGTTTGTTAGCGATAATGCTCATTGCCTAATAATTCATATAACCTGTTTATTATATGTATGTAAGGTAACGAAGTGTAAATAAATACATAAAAATAGACAACAGATGAAAATATAAACACAGTAATAAAACTGTACATACAAGTACAATACAATGACAAAAACCTTTTAGATTCGTAAATTTAAAAAAACATTATGTGATTTGCATGACTATTATGAATGTTAGTTTATTATAGTTTATCTGCAATAATTTATTTTGCTTATATAGGTTAAAGGTTATCTTTTGTTCTGAGAATAAACACATTAATTTCACTGATCACTGGAATTCCTGGGTTTTGTTAAACATATTGCGTGTTGTTCCCACGAGAATGTAAGTGCGTACTCCTATTTTACCATGCCTAGTGTTGATAGAGGACAAATCTTTGTTTTTAATTTTTTATTTATTTATTTATTACCTTTAACAGACTTATTCTACATCTTAAATTTAATCTACATCTTCTCCATACAAACATTGTGTAAAACAAAAAACCTGGCGATTAAAAAGAGTGGCGGAGAGTTTATTGCCAGTTATTTTCGTCGATTCCACGCCCTTGATTTGAGAACTGGTAAAATTGGAAGCATTTAGCATTTAATTTTTTTTATTTACATTCATAAGTGTACATTGTGTTACCTAAATGAATAAATGATGTTGACTTTTTTACTTTGTTTTTGACGTAGCGCGGATTTCATAATAATATCCTTTAATCTGACATCCAAAATGAACAGTAGTGTAAAGGTGATATCAGACGGTTCATTTCTTGTTCATTTTCACCTTTCATTCGGTACATTTCACTCGAAATGAAATGTCTGAACAAAAAATGAAACACGAGTGCCGAATGAATTCATTAGTGAACCGATCCAACAGTGTTGGATATTGGCATCCGGTATCTTTCATTCCCACTCCGAATGAACGAGAAATGAACGGTCTGAACACTGAGAGAACGTTCATTCGGATTCGGCCATTTTGTTTCGAGTGCTGTAGCCGACGGACATCACGTTGTCGACGAAGTTATAACTTTTTTTTTCTGTGTGTTATTATATTGTTTTCATGCGGCAAAATGGTGTTCAAGTGGAACGATCAAAATACATTACTTTTTTGTTTTAAATAAATTTCTTCTTTCAATCCATGGTCGCACCCACCACCGTCGACGTTTTCTTTGCTTCTGTTTTGTCAACTCTTTGATTAAATGATCACAAATTAAACTAGTTCCAAGACGTACGACTTCATTCGATGACATATTTAAAAGAAAGAACAATGAATGTTCATTTCTGTATCATTTCGTCTAAGCCGTGTGAACATAGAATGAAAAAAAAATGAAGCATTCACTCGAGCGAACAATCATTCGAGTGAACCGTCTGATATCACCTTTAGTGGCTCACGTTCGTTCATTAACACGTGTTTAAACGATGAACGGTCACTAGAACGCCAATATTATAAATCGGTCTATGTGAGGCACATATAGATATTATTATTTATTCATATATCACAATGAGCAATAATATAATGAAGTACTAGTACGCCAATTACAAAAAATATTCTAAATTTAAATATATTCATAACAAGGGCATAGAATGGATGAATTTAACAGTCAAATTATGTATTACGAAAAAATCTAGTAAACATACACAAATTCTGAGGATATCCCAATGATTAAAACACTAATTATTCCAACCAGTGTTTCCCAACTTTAGCTTTTCTAATACTCTTATGACAATCCCTATGTAACATACATAATTCATAATATTACAAAACTGAATTTTTCACTTAAGAAAGAAGGTTTGAGGAAGAAATTGTCAACGAAACAGTAAATAAATTTTCAAAACATAAAGAAAAACTGTAATTAAAATTACAAATAATATCCATTTTCGAATAGCAATTAGCAATCAAATTGCTATCTGTGGGGCGTGAGCCCCCACGTTAGGAAACACTGTTTTTTTTTTTTTTAGACAATTCACACCAATTGACCTAGTCCCATGCTAAGCTGGTGAAGCTTGTGTTATGGGTACTAGGCAACGGATATACATACATATTACAGATAGATAGACATATAAATACATATTTAACGCCCAAGACCTAAGCACAACACCAAATGCTCATCACATCGATGTTCGTCTCAGCCGGGGATCGAACCCGGGACCCATGGATTCGCAGTCTTTGGTTGGTTTAGACCAATATCGACTTATCTGTGGCATTAAAAATGTCCAGCAATTGTTTGATTACTCAAGTTAATCCATCAAACCCTTAGCTAAATATAAACTCAGATAACAGGTCATCATTGAATAATTATTGTGTAGGAGTCAATCTTCAAAGACGACTGGGACTGGTCACTCGTGCAATATGTTGATCATATATTGTTTGTGTATATCTCTGGCGTATGCTGCGGAGTTTACGTTACCAGGCGAATGTCCAGATGTCAAAATACACGAAAAACTGGATCATACTAAGGTAAGTTTTTCTTTTTCTGTATGCTGACAAATTATATTACTACTAGCAGACTCGGCCAAGCGTTGCTGTGGCTAAGGTTTTTGTTATATTACATAGTAGTAAACTATTCAAGGGAAACGGTAGGAGAACACCAGACATGGGGACCACCATGCTTTTTTGATGGTTATACCATTAAATTGTAGCTTATGTGAAACGTTGGTACTTTCAACACAGCGCCATCTATTAGAATTGTGACTGTCAAGTAATAAACAAATAATTTGCAGTAAAATAATATTGCGGATATAAATTAAGATGTAATCTTATCTTTTAAGTTAGATTAAACTGCACACGGTGTACAAATTTGATTTAAATCGGTTAAGTATTTTAGGAGTCCATAGCAAACAAACAACGTGACGCGTAATTTATACATATTAAGATTTGTCACGGTCACGTCTGTAACGGTGAAATAAAATTCTATGAAAATATTTCAAAATAAAGAGCCACATATAATATCTTGTATAAGCATAAATAAAATTAATATTCAACAAAATATGCTAACTGTACAAAATCTAAATCTCCGTAAAGCTAATACATTATAGTACTTGGCCCAGTGTTCATGTGAACAGTACTGTCAGAGTACTCTTACTGGCAGCACTTCATGTGAAGCCCGACACTTTAAAACGAAAGACGTTTGATTGTGATTGGGCAAGCGGATGTGATATCATGACTCAAGACTCTGACCAATCACAGTTAAATGGAACGGGCCGTGGAATAGTCTTTTGTTTTACACTCTCTCTCCAAAGCTAAAAAACTTAAGAGTGTTTATTAAAATAATCGCGAATTTATTACAATATAGATTACTCGATCTTTCAAGTTAATTAATGTAATAAATTCGTGCAAGAAAACTCCAGGCGTTTTCCCGTAGTCAGGGAATATACATAAACAAGTTAGAATTCAGTTAAAGCACTTCAAATTATTCACGTTATTAAATATGTCGGAACAATGACATATCTTAATATATATAAATTACGTGTCACGTTGTTTGTCCGCTATGAACTCCTAAACTACCGAACCGATATCAATCAAATTTGCACACCGTGTGTAGTTTGATCCAACTTAAATGATAGGATAGCTTACATCTCAATTTATACCCGCAATATTATTTTATTGCAGAATATTTGTTTATTATTTAACACAATCACACTTCTAACAAATGGCGCTGTGTTGAAAGTAGGTACCAAAGTTTCACATAAGCTACAATTTAATGACATAATCACCAAAAAAGCATGGTGGTCCCCATGACTGGTGTTCCCCTATCGTTTCCCTTGAATAGTTTGCTACTATGTAATAATATAACAAAAACCTTAGTCACAGCAACGCTTGGCCGATCTGCTAGTATTATATGTAAAAGGGCTTAAAAATTAACGTCAAAGTCACATTAGTTCAAGACACAATACAACTAGTTTATTTGTTTTGCCAATAGTGCTAGATCCATAGTCATTATTAATATTAATAGTTAGCACTTTAAACTTTTCAAAATAAAAGACAATCAATATTAAATCAATCATTTGCCATCGTATTCGAAGAACGAGTAAACGAAGTCTCACAAAACTTGTCTCAAATTTGGATCTTTTCAATAGTGAAATCCTCTCTAATCTATGGCACTCCAGGGCCGAGAAGCAACCGATCTTCTGTTGCATTTGTTCCTTGCCCTGTCTCAAACACAACTAAAACGTCGACAATAAGGGGTCAGAGAAGAGCTTGATGCCTGACAGTGCCTCTGAGGAGAAGTCTTTCACAGAAGTATTTCCGAACCAATTCGACTTAGGGTCCTTCAAGAAAAGAGCGTACCAATTCTTGATAGGCCGGCAACGCACTTGCGAGCCTTCTGGCATTGTGAGTGTCCATGGGCGGCGGTATCACTTAACATCAGGTGAGACTCCAGCCCGTTTGCCTACTATTACATAAAAAAAAGTCTTCACTTTATGGTACTATCCTCAGTTCGATTGAGCGGTCGAACATAGCAGAAGCCTTTCACAAAGTAATCACTAGAGTCGAAATGAAATCGGCGGATTCCAACCAACCAAAAAAAACCTTAATGTGTAAAGGTTACTACACAGTCAATGACTACCTGGAAGATAAAAACGCTTGGCAATAGTTCTAATTATATTCTTATAATTTGATTTGTTATCTTTGAAGTGGTGAATGTGGTAAATCACAGAACAGATTTTTAATTTTTTTTACTTATGTAACTTTAATGACGTTGTGGTTTATGACATTTTCCTTTGAATCATTGTAATGTAAAGGGAGGGCAAAACTTGCTGAGTTTCTTGCCCGTTCTTCTAAGGCCTCCAAGGCCTCCTGGTAGTTTTGCGAACGGATGGCGTAGTCCTGCTCTTTCGTGAATTTTGTAAACGTTGTTGACATTTATAAGCATGCTCTAAGAAGCATCTAAATTGAATAAACGTATTTTGATTTTGATTGACTAATTTATGCATGCAATGGTGATGGTAGCTTTCCTTACGTCGCGATTTTGAATTATTTATACGCAGGTCCTATTTTTGTTAAACATTCAGGTCGTGTAAGACATTGTCCTAGTTTTCTTTGTCTTTATTCTTACAATCGGTGTTTCTCCGTCATTATTTAGATGCCCTAGTTCCTGTCGTATCTTTGCCTGGCTTTCTCTATCTTTGCGTCAATTACCGACTAGTGTACCGGTTTTGAACTGAATTGACTTTGACTTTGATAATTAATAAGCCATGTGGCATAATACGCAGTGTTGGCCTAGTGGCTTCAGCGTGCGACTCTCATACCTGAGGTCGTAGGTTCTATCCCCGGCTGTGCACCAATGGACTTTCTTTCTATGTGCGCGTTTAACATTTGCTCGAACGGTGAAGGGAAACATCGTGAGGAAACCGACATGTCTTACACCCAATAAGTCGACGGCGTGTGTCAAGCACTGGAGGCTGATCACCTACTTGCCTAAAGGTGGGAACTGACCAACGTTACGAGGTGTAATGTAACATGTAATATAATGTTACACAGCGAGCATTCGTGCAGTCGGTACGTCATGTTACGGGGAACGTTACGTTACGTTACGGGGAAACACGACGTACTGACTGCACGAATGCTCGCTGTGTAACATCACATTACATGTTACATTACACCTCGTAACGTTGGTCAGTTCCCACCTTTATAGATTTATAAATGCTCATGAAACAGATTCAGAAATTTGAGGCCAAGACCGAAACAGGTTGTAGCGCCACAGATTTATTTTTTATGTGACATAATGACAGCTGAAAGTAACGACATTGATTGGACAAATATAATAAATGATTTCTTCAGTTTTCAGGAGTTTGGTACAATGTGGCCAGCTATGCAAGTGATGGACGCAGCATTTATGATTGCGCTTCCCTGGACTTCCAAGAAGACAACCTCGGGTATACATTAAGAGAGACATATGTTGATGTTGACAATGGTAACAGGACGCAAAAGTCGTATTTCGCTAGAGTCGACCCTACTTTTGATGCTGGGAATAAAGCACAGTTTATTGTCAGTCATGAAGACGGAGGTATGTTATGTTGATCGAAAATATAAAGCACATTGTCTGTACTCAAAATCGTTCAGTATTCCAATAGTATAACTATTGGAACTAAGACGGTGATATCGTACTATTACTAATTATTAAACTCCTATGATTATATTTATCTAAGGAATGATATTAAGATGCATATGGCCATTAATACTTCCACTTGGATATATGTTCCTTTTCAAATATTTGAGACTTCAATAAATTATTTTGCATAAAATATAAAATACTAATATTTCATAAATTCTCTTTACAAAAGTTTAATGTCTATCACCCTTCTCACTCTCTCTAAATCGGTGTCAATTGCTCTCTCCCGTTTCTTCGACAAACACGCTGCACATTTACGTGACGTTCCGTAAAAAAATTACCCTTATGCGCCTAAAGAAATTGCTCAAATTGAAAATGGGCCGGTCACACTGCCAGCGTTGTGATGGCGGAAATGTTAAAAAGGTCCATACTTGGAATGGCCTAGTGGCTAATTGGAAAATAACAGCGAAGACGAAATTTGTAGGATGCCATCACTCCTTTCATTCAATAACAACACTCGAATAAACGCTATTTTTCTCGTATTATTTATTTATTATCTTACGAAAAGTTGTCACGACACTTTTTTTGTCTATTGTAATACACCGGTTCTCGTCCGATCACCGAAGTTAAGCAACGTCGGGCGAGGTCAGTACTTGGATGGGTGACCGCCTGAGAACACCTCGTGATGTTGGCTTTTTTTTTTTTTCGTCGTAAGATTGGTGTCGAGAAAATCTATCATACTGTTATGATACCAATTAACATATAAATTAATCGAAAGGAATTTCGTTCCATCCGGGTGTCCCTTGACACCTCTAAAGTTTTTTTATTAATTTGTATATTTTTCAGATAAAGTGCTACAGTTTCCCTTCTTCATATTATCGACTGATTATGACAGCTACGCTATCGCCTACACCTGTAAAACTTTGAAAAAGAAAGTTAGAACACACTATGGTATGTAATTTTTTGTGTATATTAGTATACGTAAATTATTAATTACATTCCAGATGTAATTTTATTTACAAACTGGACATACATGGATAATTGGATTTATAAAACAAATTATTGTTTTACCATAATTGAAAATTTCGCCCTACTAATTGCCATAAAAGTCTTTTTTAGATTTACGTTACTTTTTTTATTCCTATTAAAGATTATATTGTACATGTATATTGTATAAGCTTCGATTATATTATATAGATTACATAAATATATAGATCCTGGACTTTAAAACTGTTAGCTGCGCCCCCTCTTGAGTGATAAAAGAACTATTAATAACAAAACTCATGTGTGTAAAATCTTACTATAATAATATGTTACATCGATAGGTGGCGCTGTTTTAAAAAAGATTCAACTAATTTCAATTACTAATTATGGCCAAATAATAATATATAACTCCACTGAAATTATGTAACCACTTGAGTATAGACTAAAAAATGTCTAATATTAATATAGCTATAATAACTCGTACTACTACTAGATGGCGCTATTATACACATTAAGTCCAGCGCTATAACCTTTCAGGTCTGGGCCTCAGATTTATGAATCTGCTTCGTGTTGTATTTTGAAACAAAAATCGTTACAAAATCTAAGAATCACTATGTATATAAATATTTGTGACGTCGTTTGTAACTTTAAATCTCTACTGCTCAAGCATTACCTGTCCACATCGTACTACTTTACAAATTAATTGAGTTGCGCTTTAACCTTTTAGATCAATTAAAAAAATTATGACGGAAACGTATAATTAGAATTGGCCACTGAAGGATATTTAATATTTGATCATTATTATTACAATTTTATTTTTTATATTTTCATTGATTTTGTAGTAATAATAACTTGATTTTTTTTCTTTTTATAACCATTTGTATTTAACTAATTACAAACTATATTGATTTTTATTCCTTTCACTACAACTTGTTTTAACTTTATATGAGATTATAGATTATTGGTTTATATAAATTATAACTTACTTTTCTATGATAGATAAATACTACAATTACTGTTTCTTTCAGTTATTTATTATTTAATTTTCAGTGTTCACCTGGGTCCTCTCAAGGAACAAGGAGAAACTTCACGGCGAAACCCTGAAGAATGTTGAGACTGCCCTCTCTAAGTACTCGGAGCTGGCTGAGCACAGACAGTCATTTGTTTTAAAAGATTTTAGCGACGCAACTT
Organism: Pieris napi; assembly: GCF_905475465.1. Classification (NCBI taxonomy): domain Eukaryota; kingdom Metazoa; phylum Arthropoda; class Insecta; order Lepidoptera; family Pieridae; genus Pieris; species Pieris napi. The sequence goes on from NC_062245.1 coordinate 2,064,763, forward strand.
GCGCATACGCAAATAAATATGAAACAGACTTTTTTACCACTAACTTTTGGTGAATATATGAATAAATATTATCATGTTTTTCATTATTATATACATATTAGACACATATATTTAACTTATATAGGACATAATCAGTTTTTTATGTAAAGGAACCTTATAAAATCGTATAATATATTATAATTCTCCTGCATGTCTTAGTAATGCTTAGGGCATATTATCACATATTTTTGGAACAGTAATGTATTCTTCATTCCTTAAAAATGAAATAAGCTCCAGCGTGTTATTCCTGGATTTATTGAAATTAATAATAATAATAACATTTTATGTACTTCACAATAACACAATACAGGAGAAAAATAAGATTAAATAAATGAAGAAAAAGCATGAAAATGCGGTCTTACGGCAAAAAGTAGTTTCTTCCATACAGACCAAACAAACTGAATATAAAAATACAATGTTGTCAATTGTTTCTTAAATCTAAATTTAGTCGAGGTCTGCGCAGCTGTAGGCAACGCATTTCACAATCGAAAGACAGGGACGGTGAATAAGGAATTAACCTTAATACTTTAACTAAAATCGTTAGAAAATCTAAGAACCAATATATATATATTATACTAGCTGACCCGGCTAACTTCGTTCCGCCTTAATAATAATATCGTTGTTACTTTAGTTAAACTTATTTTAGGATTTCATTAAGGTGATAACTTTTTTTGCAAATAGAGAAATGTTTTATTGCTTGCCATTGCAAAAGAAGAATGGCAGTTACACATTAGGCCTCTTCTCTCTATCGCCAATATTGCGATACTGCATGTTAAAGCACTTTCTGCTTTACAACATTTTTTGATGAGGTAACACATGTTTTCGATCAAGATCAAAGCCTGGTTATGCATCTCCTCATTTACCTCAAGTTTGGAATTTCTTGAAGTGACACGAATTCGACGTAAAATGATGCGTAGTTTTGTCAACAAATGTCACCACATGCCGTGTGCATTCGTAAAATTAATTTATTTATTTATTGTTATTCGATAACTTATCCGATATTTTATTACTTATTCTGCTATTCGGAGTGGGGAAAAATCCATCAAAAAAGACATAACTAACATCGGTCCAGCCGATCTCGAGTTATAAGTGTTGTAACAAACACGACTTTCTTTTATATATATAGATTTGTCGTAACGTCGTTTGTTACTTCCTTTAAATCTCTGTCCACATCGTACTTACTGATGCGAAATTGATCTAAAATTACTGTTTACATGTTCTCTATATATCTTCTATAAACCTTCTTCTATCTTCTTCCTTTTTCTATAAATCTTATCTAATTTTTTTCTCACAATGGTTACCTGGAAGAGATAAGGCCGCCAGTTGCCCTCCATTTTATGTAATTATGTCAATTGAATTATATTTCTGCACATGCCACGAAGTGTTAATAACTAAATAAATAATAAATGTTTGGTTTTTCAGTTTCACTAAAGTTATGTCACTTGCAACAGGACGTTTTAATTTGTAACAAAGAACCAATTGAACACCAATAGATCTGCTAGAAAACGTTTAAGGCGGAAACATACTACTAAAACGCGACGCTACACCACGCCATCCGACGCATGTCAGTACTTATCAATCCCATATATTTAATATGGTCAGGTGCACATATACAACACGCCATGTGATCACACGCGGTAACATCCAATCGATTTGGATCAGCGTGTTGTCGAGTTGTTGACGCCAAGCGTCAAACGTTCGAGTTTTTGGCACAAATGTCAATTTATATACTTACATATTTTTGGATTTATTTATTTGGCGAAATGAACGACCAACAATTAACTGAGTTGGTGAAACAATATTCTGTTCTATATGACATGAGATTAGCTCAATACAGTGACCATACTGTGAGAAATAATGCATGGGAAGAAATAGCGGAACAAATGAATACAAGCGGAAAGTTTTATTAAAATATTATATTACAAGACTTTTGTATGAGTTGCAAGTTTTTAATTTTGTCTACCTTTTCTCACAATATCAAGCTACCACGGAACGGCGCCTTCACCACCTAAATATTCCTTAAATTTGTTTCTTACTGAAAATGCATACTGTGTGGAATTTCTACGAATTGGATTTAAGTAGTGGTGTCGCGTGTTGGTAATGTGCACGATGGACATCGGGTGTCGACACGTTGCGTCGCGTGGCGTTTTAATATTATGTTTCCACCTTTACTCTTTCCCGGTGTTTGAAGACGTGAGAGGGAAAGATTTCGATTCCATGTTCATAATTAAGTGTGTAGGATTGTGAATGTGAATGAATATTGTCTTTGAAAGAACCTTGTCATAAAAAATAAAATTATTACGAAACTGAGACCAAGAATTTAGCTTGTAGCGTACTTGTTTCTTTTGGTGTGCAATAAAGATGGACGGCATTTACGACAGTATACCCGCCTCACCTGCCTCATTTAAAGTCAAGTTATGTTATACAGTTAAAACTATAAAGCACAATCAAGCGAGTGTTACGCAGACAAAAACGCAGCTAGATCGACAAATATACTTTTTAATTCTAATATCTACAATCTATCGTGTAGCTTAGTAGTGGTCACTGACCTGTACTAGTGGTCCAGCTAATAAAATATGTACGTACTATATCAATATTTGCTTCCAGTTGGACTGAATAAACTTTTACTGAATTAATTTTTAATAGTTATAATAGACACTAGATCTTGTTAAAATTGTGTGTATGCCAACTAACAAGTGATAACCCAGAAGTATAGTCACAGATTGCAGCTGTTTAAAATTTGTTATATTTTATATACAAATACTGATCCTTCTGCCTTGCGATTCTGTAACTTACTTTTCGAACTCATACAGCGGTTTTCGCAGCGGCGGTCGCGCTCAAATCAGTCGTGAAGCAGTCATTTCATGATTTGGCATTCTGATAAGGTCCCTACTTGTAGTTTATTGTAACCGCTGTGTGAGTTCGAAAAGTGAGTTACAGAATCGCAAGGCTGGGGCCTGCTTAGTGTCTAATTTAAAGCTATTTTTATCACAGTTTTGAATAACTGTTTAAAAAAATCTAAATTATTATATTGTCTACGGAAGCAATAATTAGATAAGTACGTGTTAAATGCAGACAAACAAAAAATATTCAAATTATATTTAAATGCAAATACTAGTTTTTATACTCGGTGCTAATGAAATTCCATTGTTAGTTGGCGTCTATATTTATTAGGTTTACAAGGCTAGAATTATAATAAGTACATACGTGCTTTTAAATGTCATAAACAAATTAATTATGTAGTTTATTTTACAAAAAAAGCTTTGTGTTGGGTTTTAATTCAATTTAAACACAGATTTAAATTAATTCATTAAAGTATTCCCATAACAGCAGCGTTTCATGGTGAACATGGTGTAATAGTTGCAGCTCCTTACAAACATATTGTAAAACAAAAAACTTGGTGATTAAAAAGAGTGGCGGAGAGTTTATTGTCAGTTCTTCTCGTCCGTTCTACGCCCTTGATTTGAGAACTGGCAGTAAATGTAAAAGTAGAAGCATTTAATATGTATTTCTTTATTGACGTTCATAAGTGTACATTGTGTTACCGAAATGAATAGATCATTTTGAAGTTAAACCCCAAGGAATAATATTTTCCAATCATTATCCTCTAAGCTAATCTACTCCTAAATACTCCTGTATGGTTATGGACAAAGCAGTAAATTTGAAGGCGGTCAAAATAACGCTTTTGTTTGAACTAGACGATTTTATATAAAGCAATGTTTTAACAGAAAATGACTATTGCGCAATCTAGTTCTGTAAAATAAAAATAGGATTTTCAGCTCCACTATAGTTGAAAACTTGCCGCTTTCGTAGTTATGTTCCAATAGAGAGGTTGCGTTACTCCCAGTTTTGTACGTCTAGAAGTATAAAAACATACAGATATCCGAAAGGATGTATTTCTTCTTCAATAATAATATAGTTCTAGAAATATATTCTAGAAAATACGTATTTCAAATCGAAGTAATAATTATTTTACGAGGAATCAAAACCTAGGTCCTTTTAAATAAAAATCAAACAGCTGTCAATAAATATCAAAATATGTTATAATTTCGTATGCAAATGAAAATTAAATCCATAATTACAGTTTAATAATTGAGAGGCTAATATATACCTACTGTTTTTATGACAATAATCAGTTTACGTGACAAAATAAAGGTGCCGATATTAAAATATCAATTGGTATAATAAAGTAATAATTCATCAAGATAGTGAAAACTAAATTTAGATTTTTTAATTTATTAATTAAATTTAAAATAGTTTTTTGACTATTGACGGATTATTAGAATATGAAAGGAAAACGGTGTAAATAAATTAAATGAAAACTTTGGTTTACTAAAAACTTTTTTTTTACTAAAAATTACAAACAAAACACACTCATCTACGTCTAACTTATTCGGCCATTACTGAATATTATTATGTAAGATAAAAATTAATACAAATTATTATATTAGATAATATTTTTTTTTTAAGAAAAGAGCATACTTATAATATATATTCTTTAAAGGGCAGCAATGCACTTGAAAGCCTTCTCGCAGAGTGAGTATTCTGGCATTTAAAAAAAATATAAGAGAATTCTGACTCCATATTGGAGTAAATAATTTTTATAAAATCTAGTTACACAACAATTATAATTTATAATTACAATCAAATATATTTATAATTAATTATATTAATATTTTATATTGGTTTCAATTATATTTTAATTTCACACATTGCGAGTTATTTCTTATCTGTATGACTCTATTAGGGTAATGAATGTTTTCTTATAATCATTAAAAACATAAAATTATAGACGCAAGTTAAGAACGCGGAAATCAAAATGTATTTATGTTACCTTGGTATTTTGATTTTTATTTTTAGTTCTGGTGAAGTCTGAGTTAAAGTGAAAGGTTCTTATAAATACAATATTTATCTAGATCATCTTTATTTATTTAACATAAATAAGCTTCCGACCGCAGCTTCACCCGCTGTATATTGCGGCCTCTTCAACTATAATCGATATATTTCAGTCAATTTATATAAAACCATAATGAAATATACACCTAAACCTTCCCCAGGAATAACACCATATAAATAAAACCAATACAAATTGGGTTGGGATGCTACTTGTGTGGACACGATAGCCCCGTCCCAACTCCCTCGAACCAGCACCAAAGCTGGCGCGGCCGCAGAGCATGTGGAAAATAATAAACGGCTCAAAAATTAGTCTTTCCCCCAACTTAAATTTTGTTCTAGTGGTCTACTCTTGGGCCGTGGGTTAATCAAAGATTTAAGTAAAGAGACAGGTAGAGAGTACCAGTGACTTCAGAGCTGGCGCTTTCCTCGCTCAACGAAATGCTGCGAGCATTAAAGGTATACTGCCACAGCCAAACTTTTTTTGTTTTAATTTTTTTTTCTTCTATTTTTTTTATTATTACCATGGTTAAGAATATTATAAATACTGAATATTTGTGTGCTAAATATTAAGTGTTAATTAATACGTTCATAAATAGATAAACCCACATACAATACACAATATGTCTATGTATTCCTTTCCAAGGTAACATACAGCTTGAGTTTAAGACATACCTTTGTTTTATTGCTTTTTTATTAAAAGTTAAATAACACATCATCTCGCGGCGTAGGTACCTACTTACCGCAAAATATGTCGAAATCATATATCTGTGTCTATATCTGTGTGTATATATTAAGATTTATAATAAGACTTTATTTACATCTATTGTATATACAATATACAAATAGAAAGATATATACAATTTTATTAGACTACGAGGCGGCCCCCATCCGGCAGAAGACATCCATTCTACCATATTTTTTTATGTCCTGTTACATACAAAGGCAAACGGGCTCATCTGATGTTAAATGATACCGCCCATGGACACTCACATTGTCAGGAGGTTGCCAGCCTTCTAAGTAATGGTACGCTCTTTTCTTCAAGGAACCTTAGTCGAATTGTACAGAAAAATTTCAGTGGGCAGCTGGTTCCACATAGTGAATGCCATATTTAATATTTTGCCCTCAGTATCAATTTTTTTCCAGCTAGTCTCATCGGCCATTTGCTCTGTTGGTCTGCCCTTCTTTCTTCCTCCTTTTAGGCCAGGCCAATAGGATCTCTTTTTGACCATCTGCCATCTGTATAACAGGGTACGTGCCCTGCCCATCTCCTATGATTAGCATGCTGGTCAGATCTAATTCATACAAAAATTACTTCTAATAAAACAATTTTTAACCGGATTCAAGTTATGTATTTACAATTATTTTAAATTTAACCGACGTTTCGGGTGCTTTACAGCGTGCGTGGTCACCGTCACTGAAGACAAAAGGTGTTGAATGTTAAAAAGTATCACAGCTGTAGAAAAAGTTGTATTATCTATATTTATTTCCCCGGAGTTGGTATAGACTAAAAGATGGAGGGTTTTGGCAGAAATGGCTCACGGTGACCTTTATTAATATAATTCATTATAATTATGTTAAATAATTGTAAATACATAACTTCAATCCGGTTAAAAATTGTTTTATTAAATGTGTAAAAGTTATGTTAATAAAAGACAATAAAATTACTTCTGTTAAAATGCCATCACATCACACACATCTAGATTCTCTCTTGGTCGTAAAAATATTAGAGTCAATGTTCGATAATTAAATATAACGGACTTTTAAATTGACAAATTGTATATATGAATGCAAAATTGAGATCTTAGGTCAACGAAAATTTGCATAATGTATTGATTGCAATGAACAAAGACCGTAAGGCAACAAACTTAAATTATATCTAGTGTATAAATAACGGAAAATCTAATTAAGACTTTATATCACAGATATAAAGTTTAAATTCGCACTGACAATATATCAATTCGGTTTGACAATACATCAAACTATAATATTTCGTAATTGGAGACGCGGGATGTTACTTTATAAAACTTTATACCTATAAGCTAAATATTTGAAAGTGGTTATATAGTGGACTGTATTTTTTCTTATTGATACCTAATATGATTGCTCAATAATGGACAATGGGAAAAAGAAAGAAAGGATGTCGGCACAGTACCTTGAACCTCGTGGCTTCTTCTAGTGGCTTCTTTCCTCTGTTGTACACCAATGAACAAATCACTTTCACAAATTATACTTAATCAAGTTAAAGTTAATTGAATTTAAGTATAGTTAAAGTTTATAATAAAAAATTAAATGTTTAAAAGAAAAAGGAAGCGTTGCGAGCGTGCGGCGAATAATCAACCATAACGCGGGTCATCAAAATTGTCACTAATTAATTCTTATTAGAGACTCATCGACGTGCGCGCCACCTATAGCCCGTTCCGGAACTAGTACCGTCATAGGATTGGGACAAAATAGGTGGGTGATGAGAGATGCGTCTAGGAATTATTAGGATGGGTATATGTATTGAGCAACCATTATTTAAAATCAAAAATTATTATAAAAATAACAATCCGGCGCAACCATTCCCCCGGGTTTGAAGGGTTGCCTTCAAGAAAAACTAGAAAGTAAATGAATAGCGATATGAAAAGCGATCTAAAGAAAAGTTTATTAAAGTAACTAACTTAACTAACGACTTATACAAATGTAAACTAACTAACCTAACCAATGACCTATACAAATGTAACTATTCGCTAGGTAGGGGACAGAGACGTACTACAGGACGTAGATAGGTACCTGACGCCGTGCGAACGCGGACCACACGTATAACACCGTTTGAACCAGGGAAAACTTCCTCCACTATTCCTAACGGCCAGTGGAGCGGCGGTGCATTGTCAACAATAACTATTACAACATCGCCGTTAGAAATTGGCTTAGCTGATGTGTTCCACTTGTTCCGCATTTGCAATGTATGAAGGTAATCAGACTTCCAGCGCTTCCAAAAGGATTGCACTAGCTTGTCAACTAACTCATGACGCGAAAGCAAATGTAATCTATCTTCTTCGATTTCTCTAGCTGGTAGATACTTTAGCGGTGTTAAGTTTAAAAAGTGTGCGGGTGTTAACGCGAGAGGTTCCGATGGATCATTGGATAGCGTGCGACACAGTGGCCGCGAGTTCATCACTGCCTCGATCTGTGCAAGTACAGTGCTGAACTCCTCGAAAGTTAGAATTTGATCACCTATCACCCGGTATAAATGAGTTTTAAGGCTCTTAATATTGGTCTCCCAATTGCCACCAAAATGACTAGCAGCTGGAGTATTTAATGACCAATCAATGCGAGTTTCAGCTAATACGTGACCAAACTCAGAGTTAAAGTGTTTTGAAACTAAGAAGTCGTGTAACTCCGAAAGCGTGCGCTTTGCGCCTACGTAATTAGTGCCGTTATCTGAGTACACGCGAGCCACGGGACCACGGCGTGATAGAAAACGCTTAAAAGCTCCAAGGAAGCTAGCTGTGCTCAAATCACCTGCAACTTCTATGTGAACAGCGCGGGTGGTTAAACACACAAAAAGACATACGTATGCCTTGAACGATCGAATTCCGCGTCCACGCGAACTACTCACTTTAAAGGGACCCGCGTAATCAGTGCCAGTATGTACGAAGGGTTTAGCGACTGGTGTAACTCGGCAGGAGCGATGATCGGCCATTTCAGGAAAATTTGGTTTAGCGCGGAGTCGAAAACAGGGTAAACATTTGTGAACCCGGCTTCGAATTAAATTTCGAGCGGACAAAATCCAATATTTTTGACGCAGTATGGACATCAATAGCTCCGGACCTGCATGGCAATTCAATTTGTGATAGTAATCCACTATAAGATTCAAAATATGACCTTTCCGAGGAAGTATGAGTGGATGCTTACTATCAAATTTTATATCAGCATTACTCAACCGTCCTCCGACTCTAAGAAGTTTGTTCTGAAGGAATGGCTTGAGGCGCTGAAAAGCAGGGGTACATCGCTTGCCTGTACGTAAGCTAGCGATTTCGTTGAAGAAGTGGGACCGTTGAAGGTCACTCAGTATTAAATTCTCAGCGTAATCTAAATCCGCTGCGATTATAGTACTACGCCGAGGCAATAATTTAACAAAACGACAGATATAAACGACAATGCGTAAAAGCTTTGACCACGATGAAAAACGATTTGCAAGCGTAATTAAAAAACTTTTCTCAACCTTTTCACAGTCTTCAGCAGTGAAAAGAGTTACATGCTTCTTTACTTCTGGAGGCTGAGACACAGTAGATGGATTAAAATCCGTAACAGGCCAAAAACTTGGATCTGATAGAATCCATTGAGGACCGCAGAACCAAAGCGGATGATCAATGATTTGTGCGGGACTAAGGCCACGAGATAAACAATCAGCGGGGTTTTCATGGCCAGCGATGTGATAAAATGTTTGCGGTGGAAATTCATTCTGAATCTTAGAGACTCTATTAGCAACGAAAGTATCCCAACGATGGGGCGAAGAATGCACCCAACAAAGAGCTACAGTCGAGTCTGAGAATGCGAAAACACGATCTATATTAATGCGATTGTTACAAGCATTAATTACATTAGCAATTAAGTTGCTTAAGACTAATATTGCACAAAGCTCGAGACGTGCTAGCGAAACCACCTTACGAGGTGACACTTTAGATTTAGCGCTTATCAGACTAAATGAGTTTTTGCGAAGACCTTGACTGTCTCTTACATGAAAGTACACAACTCCTCCGTAGGCCCTTTCACTTGCGTCCGCGAAGCCCACAACGGTTACAACATCACCGGACGCGATGCCAACATGTCGTGGAATTTTAATTTTTCCAAGAAGAGGAAGTTCCTCCTTAAAACGGGACCACTGTTGAATGATGTGGTCGGGTGGTATATCATCCCAATCACATTCACACAACCAAAGTTGTTTTATGAGAAGTTTTGCGTATAAGACCACTGGTGCAACAAATCCCATGACGTCCCATATCCTAGCGACACACGACAGAATAGTACGCTTTGTACATGATTCAGCGGTTGTACAGATTTTAACACTAAAATTATCTGTTGCGGGTGACCAGCATAGTCCTAGTACCTTATGCGAATCAGAGTCATCAAACTCCTTTACAGCAGAGAGACGATGCGACGGCGTAATAGAATCCAAGACTCTTTGTGAATTGCTTGTCCATTTAACAAGATCAAATTGTCCGGCTTTCATCAAAGCGATTACTTCCGCAGCGGTGGAAATAGCCTCATCTTCGTTGTCAATGCTGTAGACAAAATCGTCCATATACAAACCAGTGTTGACTGTTTGCTGTGCTCGCGGATAAGAAGCACCTTCATCCAAAACTAGTTGCTTTATGGTACGAAGAGCGTGAAACGGGCTAGACTTCAGTCCGAAACAAACGCGGTTAAATTCATAAACCTTCAAGGGTTCTTGCGGCGAAAAGCGATACAGAATGCGTTGGAACCTTCGGTCACATGGCCGAACTCCAATGCAAAGAAACATTTGACGAATGTCAGCGGAGAGAGCGATACGAAATAAGCGAAAATTAACAATAATATGAAATAAGTTTCCTTGCAGATTTTGCCCATTATATAAAATGTCATTAAGCGAGATTTGGGAACTGGACTTTGAACTACCGTCCAGGACGATGCGTAATTTAGAAGTAAGTTTATCTTCTCTTATTATACCATGGTGAGGTATTGTATATGAGGGTAAATTCCGAGTTTCTTCAGTGTCTAGAGGAGCGGGAGAAATATAACCCTTATTTAAATATTCACTAATCACGTTATCATACGCCTCCTTTAATTTAGGTGATGCCTGCATTTTACGTTCTAAACAAAGAAAGCGATTTTTAGATTTCTTAAACGAATCACCTAATGAAAATACATCCCTTTTGAATGGAAGCGCGACCATGTATCGACCATCCGTATCACGGGTAGTCGTGCTGCTATAGATATCTTCACACGCCTTATCATCTGGACTCAATAGTTGCGGGGCGCTTACTTCTTCTATCTGCCAGAATTTACGTACAGCAGCGTCAAGCGGGTCTGTAGCACAACAATATGAGACAGACGCGTGATTATCAACTAGAGCAGGAGCAGAGCCGACAATAACATAACCTAACACGGTCTCTAAAGCGAGCGGTGAGAGACAATCAGACTGACCTTGAACTTTACGAGATAAGAGAAGGTGAGGAAAGATTGATGCTCCAATCAACAAATCAATATCTCCAGGGGCAGCGTAGGTATCGTCAGCTAAAGGTAAATTATTAAAATTGATCAACGACGAAATATCCACAGACACAGTGGGCAAGCGCTCCGTGACCTTGTCGACTACGAGCGAGTCCATGCTAAAACACACACTGAGATCAAAGCGGGAAAAGAATTTCACCGAAACCGAACTTAGAATTGGCTTAGTAGTACCTCCAATCCCTTTAACCACTGAACATGAGGGTTTCTGGTTTGTCTCTAAACCCAACCGCTGGCATAAGCTGCGACTGGCGAAATTACTTTGCGAGGCACTGTCCAATAAAGCGCGCACATTATGTTCCCTACCTTGCGTATCGAAAACAACAACGCGTGCGGTAGCGAGTAACACCGTAGTAGGTGTGCGGGAAGCATTACAATTAGATAAGGAACACAATGTGACGTCATGGGGTTGCGTGGGTATCACCGAAGTTCGCCCTTTATTAGCTGTACTGCTGTCAATCGGATGCAAATAGGGCTTAAGCCTCCGCGGCGTATCCTTATCAGTTTTATTTGCACTACAGCTGTACAGTGAAACTAAGCTCTTCACGCGGCTGTAAAGCCGCTCGAATGCAATTAAACTTTTATATTCCGGAGTCGCCTTATGATTTAAAGATAACAAGCGATTATTATAATCATCTAAGATTTTAATAAAGTCTGAGCGTAACGTTTCAATATTACTACTCGCGTCGAGAAAGTTTTCCCTCATCAAAGGGTCACAATCCGCATCTTTAGATAGGTCAAATACCTCTTGTAAATAAATGAATATTGTATTCCGTTTTTGTTCTAATAATACGAGTTGTATATCTACAGCTAGATCTGTAGATTCCGAAAGCTTATCACTCTTCGGCATTTTGAATTTAAAAATAGCGGTAAAATTATAGTTATTCAATATAATAGAATAGAAAAGCAATTAAGAATAATTAGGTATAAAGTTTACTGAAGTGCAAATATGTTGCAGTGACCGACAAATTATGCCAAGGTCACGCGTACGTTTAACAAAGCGATGCAAGTAATGATCGAAATGTTATAAGCATAACATTACAATTGCTTAGCTAAATTATTATACTAAGCGAAAATAAGCGGAGCGTAGGTAAAAACTATAAGCTAAGAAATATATCTCGGCTCGTTTGGACCAACTTTTAATGGCGGCGCGGGTTGTTAATATGTAAAACTTTATACCTATAAGCTAAATATTTGAAAGTGGTTATATAGTGGACTGTATTTTTTCTTATTGATACCTAATATGATTGCTCAATAATGGACAATGGGAAAAAGAAAGAAAGGATGTCGGCACAGTACCTTGAACCTCGTGGCTTCTTCTAGTGGCTTCTTTCCTCTGTTGTACACCAATGAACAAATCACTTTCACAAATTATACTTAATCAAGTTAAAGTTAATTGAATTTAAGTATAGTTAAAGTTTATAATAAAAAATTAAATGTTTAAAAGAAAAAGGAAGCGTTGCGAGCGTGCGGCGAATAATCAACCATAACGCGGGTCATCAAAATTGTCACTAATTAATTCTTATTAGAGACTCATCGACGTGCGCGCCACCTATAGCCCGTTCCGGAACTAGTACCGTCATAGGATTGGGACAAAATAGGTGGGTGATGAGAGATGCGTCTAGGAATTATTAGGATGGGTATATGTATTGAGCAACCATTATTTAAAATCAAAAATTATTATAAAAATAACAATCCGGCGCAACCAGTAATAATTATTGATAAACAATACATTTCGTCTGTTATCGCGTATCTTTGACCCAGTCTATATAAAGATTGTTATATAAATTTTATCACGACTTTCGCCTGCAATTTATTTAATATATTCTAGATTTATTTACCGTAGCCGTACCAGACACAATTCACAAACCGTCGACACACTGACGTCTTTGATTAGCAAAATCTGGACCAGCGAGAAGCTTCCGGAGGACTGGAACAAGGGGCTTTTTAGAACTGTGCCAATGCAGCAATTGGAGAGGTATCTTGCTCTCGGCCACTTCCAAGGTTTTTCTGCAGAATTAACTTGGACAGATTGTCTGGAGCCGTCGAGCCTCTCCTTCGCATAGAACAAGCTGTGTACCGTCGTGTACCGACCAAATAAATACTCTTTGTCCATTCTCGAACAGGCATCAGAATGGCAGAGTGATATCGGAAACTGGAGGTACAGAAGAGGACATTACTTCACGCATTGCCAAGGTCCGAGCAACCTTCGCACAACTTCGGCCTGTATGGCAGTCACGGTTGTTGAAGCGTCGAATCGAGAGTTCGAATCCAACGTCAAATCTGTGCTGCGTGAGGTGTGAAACGTGGAAGTTCACCAAAGACATTTTGCACTGACTCCAAGTCTTCGTCAACCGCTGTCTTCGCCGTATTCTACTGTCCCGAAAAGATCTCTAACGAGCAACTTTGGGAGCGCTGCCGAGAAACCTTGAGCCAGCAGATCAAGCGATGCAAATGGTTATGGATATGCCATACACTCCAATCATATTCCCAAGCAGGCGCTTGATTGGAAACCAAAAGGAAAGCGAAAGCGTGGCCGTCACAGGCAACCCTGGCGTCGTACATTTGCAGATGAGGCATAGAGAGCCAGAAAGACTTGAAGCGAGGTGAAATACGAGGCTCAAGACCGAACTCGATAGAGACACTGTGGACGCCCTCTGTCCCATCTAGGGTTATAGGACATTTAGTCAGTAAGTAAGTCAAAAAGCTTTTTTTTTCTTCTGTAATAATTCGCTTTATTAAGATTTTGATAATTTATTTTGTATTCTTATTTTTAAAATAATCTGTAATTTGTAAGTAATTGAACTATCAGTTTAAAGTCTTAAACACATACATACTTACTTGTTTGTATATAAAAGATATAAGTAAATGAGTGCAATAAGTGATCTATATAACACAAGCAAAAACATTTGAGTGCGTCAATTGGTCCGCATCACGCAAAAAATATTCAACGGTTGTGGAGTTATTAAGAGCGCTTATCCCAATTCAGCCAAGTCAAAATCGACGCGAGACGAGCTACACAACAACAAAATGCGTCTGTGTGCGTAAGCGCTATCTCGAACGTGGAATAGTAGGATAAAATAATATTGATACTTTGATATACACGGTCACGTGTGTGTGCCCCCATGAAACTTTTTAATTTTTATCAAACTAGTATTGGGTAAATGATACATCATAAATTACATTTTTAGATTTTATTATTTACAAACAGTCACTGCAGCATGGTTTGTGGTCATCTCTTTTGGAAAATTATTATTGCATAGTGTGACATTAAATTTCTTGTTACACATTGTACATTTGAAGTGGATTGTCGATTCTAAGCCATTAAGTATTTCTTTGACAATTTCAACATTACTTATTGAACAACCGAGTCCAGGATTATGGTTAGCTACGATTTTGATTTGATCAAAGAAATACATGAAATCAACAATCCTTCTTCCTATAATTTGATATGGAGGAATGATATGTTTTTGTGGCTCCACTTCCTGAAATCAGTAATCAAGATTAATAATTGAATTACGCATGGCAGATAGCGTGACTACGTGATATAGTGACCAACGTTATATACCAATTCAAACTCTTCAATATTTGCCGTTTCTTCTAAATGTATATTTTGTTTTTTCTCATCTATTTTTTCCAGATCCGATATGAGTGCATCAAATAATTCCTATTAAAAAAAATAAAGAACTGGATTAACATTTTATTTTAAATAATAATAAAATAGTAGGAAAAAACTTGGAGATACCTCCAAGTTACATTGCGTACAACTTACTTGGTCACCTTACCCAAACATCACAAATCCATAAATAGGTATCTGATTTAATATAAATGACTACACGACATTCAGCCATCTGGTTTAATATTGCGCTCAATTACTTGGCTGGTTATTAGACAATGATTTAATTGGAAACCGGGGTTTAGTAAAAGCCTCTAATTTACTGATTAATTTACCCAGATGACTGCTAAATATATACTGATTTAAATTTAAGTATGAATAGCTAATTATACTAGCTGATAGTAAATACTTACATTGTCACGATTATTATTTTTTGAATCAACACAGGAGTCGTTATTGTCAGGAGATTCATGAGTACGTTGGTTTTTTTCCTCGTTAATCTTTCTCCTGGAAAACGTTTTATTATTATAACATTATTAAAATAAGTATTTAAACAAACATTTGTTTGTTTAAATACTTATTTTTTGACGTTACTTTTATAAATATTGGAAATTAATTGACATATTTTTATTTTATTTTTAAATGTAATACTATTGTATATGTAATGAATATTTACATCACAGATATAGATTTACATAGAAAACGCAAATGCATGTACTTCGCGTGTCCGAACCCCGACCAAGCGTCAAGGTCGATCGCCGCTAACTTCAGTCCACGCGCGTCATAAGAAAAGACTAACGGTATAATGTAAGCTGGTAGCAAAGCTAGTAACTAGTGGCATCGGCGGCATCGGTGTCTTTGAATCGGTTTGGATTTCCCGTCACTAAATTTCGGCTGTGACGTCACAATAGGTATTAAAAAGTCGGCACGCTTGGTTTCAATACAAATCGTGATACTTGCGTTATCTATGTACATCTATATCTGTGATTTACATGCTATTATTTTAGCTAAACATGCGAACTCTGTTGATATTGTAACACCAATTTTATACTATGTTTAAAACTAATAAATTATTCTTATTCATCAACCAAGATATTAATATATTATATTGTCTTTGGTTGTCAGTACGCCGTAATTGTTTACTAAACAGTAACGATGAACAGATTTTACTTACATACCAAATTACCTGTAAATGACAGAAAAATATCGCGAAATTAATTTACCTTTTTGATTGCCAGGCGTTCGCTGCAGACTTCGCATTTCTACTGCAACTATATTTTTTGCGTTTGTTACCCATGCCTGTAATAATATTATTTTTTAGCAAAATTGCGATATGACAACTCGAAAGAAACATTAACTAGAAATTTTACTTACTAAAGTATCAAATCCAATGACGCACTATACTCCTTTTGAACCTCGGTCGTACGTAAGGTCAATCAACTTTTAGACGCGCGGGAAATGAGCGATACGTCCACCCTCTGGGATGACCCGGCGCGTACTAAATCACATTCGCCCGTGCGCGTAATTATATAGGCCATTTTCAATAATAGTTTGTAATAACTATCGTCGTATAATAATTATGTAAATTTACTTTTATTATTTATTCATCCTCAGTTAATCGATACAAAATAGTTTTAACGAATAAAATCGGGCTTTTCTCATAAAAAGCTGTTTCCAAAATCGTATAATAAGTCATTTATAAAAATGGGTGCGTAATTATTAAAATATATAATTTTTAATATTTTCCGCTGTGGTTCACCAATAGACTATATATTCTGTCCTACGAAAATATTTAAAAAAATGTATTTACATAGCTTAATGGTAATTTCATATCTCAAAGTGAGCTCTGACGAGCGCTTTTGAAATTTTGCTTTTAAGAAATGACAAATTAAACAAAGATGTACTATTAAATACCAAAATTTTCCTTTGCAGTACACTTCTATAAGACTTTATGTTTACATAATTGTACATTTCTTTATTTAATAAGCTTCGATTATGTGAAAAGTAGCATGTCAAAAGTCACTAAAATATCGAAATCTCGCCTTCTCACGGCTGCACCCTCTTAATAAGTTATTGCCCCGCCGAGTTTATTAATTCACAGAGCAGAACTGACGCGAATCATTACAAAGTTTCATTGAAATCTGTTTTTAATTAGTTTTTACGGATAACGATGAACACTTTTGCGTATAACATATAAATTTTATAACCCTTAATGTTATACCCCATTCATAAAAAATAAACAATGCATCTTATCTGTCTCTTTCGAATACGGCATAAATACAATTTGATAGAAAGAGACAATCAAATACTTTTTTAATAGAGTGCAATTAGATCGAGAGATTATATATATTTCAATATTATATGTATTGTTGCAGTTTAGGGTAGTGTAATGTTAGCTTAACGTTATTGTAGGGTGAAGGTCGAAGTCTGGGCTAAGTCGAGTCGAGCCCAAGCCAAGATAACAAAGTGTTAAAGTATGTTTGTATTGATTTGGTATGATGACATTTAAAAAAAATATTTATTGCAAAAACATATTTATATATATTAATTCTAAGGTATATCAATTTAAGATTCATGAACTATGGAAGGAATAATTTCAAGTTAAAAAAAATGTACTATATTCATCCAATTTTTCAAATTTTTAATTTTAAAAATTAACTTATTATATATTATATATACAGTCGACTCTCGTTAATTTGACACTCGTTAATTTGAATCTCTCGATAATTTGAATTTTTTTTCCGGTCCCTTGAAAAATACTTGATAAATTGAATAAAATCAATGATAATTGGTCCCTTCGGTAATTTGAAATTGAAAAAGTATTATCTTGCTCGCCAACATGCGATAATTTGAAATCCGGTCTTCCCTACTCTCTATAATTTGAAGCGTTTATCATGCACATACCTGTCGTTTGTTTACATACATGCACAGACTTGTCAATTGTTTACAAAATTTGTGAATAATTGTTAATACATAATAAGAATATAGAAATAATTAGTCACAAATTTTGATCAAATTCTTATTTCCTTCAGTCGCCCCTCCCCCTCGTGGTTATTCAAACACTTGTTATTTTGAACTCTTGATAATTTGAAATTTATCTCTGGTCCCTTGAGTTTCAAATTATCGAGAGTCGACTGTACTTAGTGCAGTAAATATTTAAGATTATTTGTGTGATATGTTAAACATTACATCATTCATGATTTATTTCTAAATATTAGGTTACATATGAAATTGGCGTTTTGTATGGGAGAAACAAAAAGTAGTTTTTTTTAATAGAATATATTTAATTAATCAAAGTATGTACCATTGCTATTAATGCACTTTTGCTAGCTTATAGGTAGTTCATTGATCCCTTTACTAAAAAACCATTCGGACGGGAATCAATAAAATCTTTGAAGGCGATTTCGACTGCCCCATCTGAATTTTTACCTTGCAAGAAGTTATCCGAATTTCGATATGTTTTGTAAGTAATGGATTCATAGATCGGTAGTCATACATCGCGCTGTCTCATAATTAAATATCATCATAATTTTATCATATAAGTATTCTTAATTAATAAACATTAAAACTATCAAAGGCCAATTCAAAAAATAATAAAAAACGTTGATTTTTATACAGGGGTAGATAAACTGGTTATAGATCTACTTGGTGTTAACTGTAACCGCCCACACATACTTGTTGACTCGCGAGGCTTTAAAATTATAATAAAAGCAATATCTACTATAAGACTATCTATATCTCAAGTGTGGAGTCGGCAAGGAGAGCTATGACATCTGAGCTCCTCAGTGGAATGAATGATGAACCATAAGTTTTTATAAGTGTAAATATAAGTTATACTAAACTGATTAGCGTAACTTAACCAATTTTTACTTAGTTTATTACTTTCTTTGATATATATTTATTTAGTTGAATAAAATCATTTTATTGTTACCAATACAGTTAATATTATTAGTACATAACTATTTGTAAAGATTTATTTAATGGCGTAAAAGAACTTTGTATTTAGTAAGTAAGTTAGTGATAAGCTGTAAATCTTTCTCAATAAATAAATAAAAATATATATATATATCTATTCCAAGAATTGTTCTTTAGCTAATAGTTCAAATGTGTGTATTGAAACTAATTAGTGTAATAAATTACAAGATTCTAATTGACACCTGGAAGGTTTTCATATTGTATATTACCAAACATGAGTTCTTTCTTTTTAAAAAATGTTTAGAACTTCAGAACTTTAGAACCTCAGAACTTCTTTTTCAAACTAGCTATTACGATTGAACAAGTAGTAATCGTACAATTACTGCAGTTTCTATATTAATATTGAATCATTTAATTATCATTAACAATCATTTATTATGTTAGCTATTTCGACTATGTATTTGCGTGATTTTCGTTTATATTATTTTATTATTATTATAGTTAATTACTTAAAGATGTCATGTAGAACATAGAGTAATGGTTGCGGCTCTTTAAAAACATTTTGTATAACAAAAATCTTGGCGATTAAAAATGGTGGCGGAGAGTTCTTCTCTCCCGTTCTACGCCCTTGATTTGAGAACTGGTAGTCAATGTAAAATTAGAACCATTTAATATGTATTTCTTTATTGACGTTCATAAGTATACATTGTACTATATACGTATATATATGATTTTGAATTTGAATGTTATTTGATCAGGTAAACGTTTTCTGTTTACGATACCATAGAGTTCTTTCTATGATTATTTAGTGTGATTCATTACTAACATGATTCTGGTTTTCGCATTCCCGTGGCACCTGACAAATTCAAACAATGATGTTTTTAAAACAGAAAAATCCGGTCTTTAAGTGGCTGGAATCGATTTCCATCGCACGCCCATTAGCCTTTTTGTGTCGCATGCCCGAGTGCTTCCTTTTTGTTCCATGAGTTTGTAGGGCTGACAATTCGACTGAAACTAGTACGGCTACACGTCTTGTTCCCTATGTTGTTTATGGGCAAACTAGTAATATATTAGAAATTTAAAAATTTCACTAAAAAAGAAAATTGTGCTAAACCTTCATATAGATTCCTAAATCCCGAACCACAAACAAGCGAACATAAATAATAGGTAACAATGTAATAAATATTTTACTAATGGATGATTCATATTTTTAATCGCAATTGATTTATTATAATTCACTTGTAGAGATTAGGTTATCAATTGTGTCACTAGGTTTAACAAGTTTTTTGCATAAAGTATTTTAATATTTTCTTAGATCAGTATAATTAGCTCTTTACGAGCATATATATATATAGGCTCCATATAGCCTTTATATAGACGTACTTTACTATCTATTCTCTAAACGTAATTTATTATATAATATAATAGGATTAAATCTCTCACATAAACTTCGTCGGCAACTGCCTTTACACACAGCTTTTTTTTAAAAATATTAATCATACAATCAGTCTTTGGCCTTTGCGACTATAAGTAGATACGTTGAGTGCTTCTTGACGTGTTAGGCGCTACTCCCAGCGGAGCCTGCCTATTCTTATTTAAACTCAGTCTGTTGGGTTGTTCTGGTACATTACCTACGTATTAAAAAAAAATTGTGCAAATCGATCAATCCAGGGACTAGGTGATTCGCCTCATTCACCTACCTATAAACAATCTTGCTTTATCTTCGTCATGTATTCAAAACGGTGGTAAATATTGTTGCTGTTTTTTCGCATCTATATTGCATATCATACTGCCGTCATTATAATACAGAGATTTTGTTCAAACATTTACATATCGTTATGTATTGGATGTATAAAAACGACAGCTATTTTAGTATTGACTGAGCGCGTGATGTCTTGATATGCAAAAATCGTAGACTAGAGTTTTTATAACGATAAAATCTACAAGGTCTTGTTTGTATAATACACTGCGACAACACCCGTCTTTATTCTCAATCAATCAATGATAATTGCTTTATATTTTGATAAAAATTACTGATAAAAGATAACTTTTTAATTCAACATAGTAAGAACTAAATCAAATACAGAATTGCTAAGTTATCTACTTTGTTTTATATATTAAATATAATGCATCTGCAACTGTTCTGCGACAGGAGATGAATATTTTTATTTCTTTTTTACTTCATCACAGTATAAAAATCCTTTGGTGGCTCTGTCGTTAAGACTTCTACCAGGGAATCTAATTAAAGAAAATAGTTACACATAAATGTTATTTATCTATTAAAAGTATTTATCAAAAAAACAAGTACTATTGAAATAGTTGAAGTATTTCCGAACCAATTCGATATAGGGTCCTTCAAGAAAAGAGCGTACCAATTCTTGAAAGGCCGGCAACGCACTTGCGAGCCCTCTGGCATTGGGAGTGTCCATGGGCGGCGGTATCACTCAACATCAGGTGAGCCTCCTGCCCGTTTGCCCCCTGTTCTATAATAAAAAAACATACGCTTTTAAGTTCCAATTTTATTGCATTACAATCAGTAAAATGTGTCACAGGAAATTTTACAACATGCAAAAAATTATTTGTTTATGCAAATTTTAGTCACCTGAAGGATTAAATCAATAAAAATTTAAATCCAATTCTACTTGACAACCATTAATTTATTTTATGCAAAATCCAAACGGGTTCTCGCCACATGGGCTAACCTGTTTAGAAGTTCGCACATAAGCTATCGTCAAGTACGAGTGCTTAACTGAAGCTTTTCAAGTAAAAGTTTAAATGATATTAAATATGTATATTGCAATTATAGTTTGAAGGACTTTAAAATACAATATAGTTTACGAATATATTTTTTTATGTAACTGCCCATGGACATTGGATACTAACATTGCCAGAAGGCTTGCGAGTACGTCGTCGGCCTTTTAAGAATTAGTACGCTATTATCTTGAAGAACCCTAAGTCAAATTGGTTTGAAAGTACTTCTGTGAGCAGCTGGTGCACATAGCACATATTATTAATGGGTAAAAATTAACCAACCTTTTAATTTTTTATTTGTTAACTGAAACCTTGTCTTAAGAATTCGATATCTCTTTAATTATTAGCCATTATCAAACTTGTCTATGATAACACTATATGTATTGTAAATGTTGTAAGTGTTTTTGGCAAATAATACTTTATTAATATATTGCAAATAAAAAATAACAGAAAAAAAAAACTAACTTTAAAATATAATAACTAAAATATATTATTAAAAGGAGTCCCTTTAGGCAAGGTTCCGAAGATACTGGTAGCGTTCCCCATTTGAATAGCTATCTAGCTATTAATTAACAAAATCTTTGTCCGAGGTATTATAATATACTAGCTGACCTGGCAAACGTCGTTTTGCCATGTATATCATTTATAATAAAAAATAGGGGTTGATCGTAGAGAGGTGAAAATTAAGGGGTTGTATGTATTTTTAATGCTGTATCATAAAAAAAAATTTAGGGGTCGACCCTTAACATTTAGGGGGGTGAAAAATAGATGTTGTCCGATTCTCAGACATACCCAATATGCACACAAAATTTCGTGAGAATCGGTCAAGCCGTTTCGGAGGAGTTTAACTACAAACACCGCGACATGAGAATTGTATATATTAGATTATATAGGTTTATTATGATTATAGCAAAATGTATGTCATAAATTATACGTCACATCATCATATAATATATCTTTATAATCATATAATATTTAAAAAACATAAAATATTTTATCTCACGCTTCGCACGTGTTACGTCCGTTAAAAAAGACTGTTTCTAATCAGAACTGAATGGAAAAAAGTAACTATCAATTGTTACATTTAATTAAACGATTCCCTTACCACCTGTATAACCCGAAGGTACGTAGTTCATTTCTCTACGAAACAATAACTTTGATTTGGGAAAAAAGTCTACTAATAAAAACATAAATCAATGAAACAGACGAAATACATTTTGAAATTCGAATTTGGCTTGGAGACTAGTTTTTAGTGCTTATAGTTAATATACTGTTCGTTCAAATTCCTGTTCGCTTTCCTAACCTGAACGAGTCTAACCTGATCCGGCTAGACTCCTCCCCTTCCCAGGAAGCTACGCCTTAGCTTTCGAGCCCAGAAAAAGACGGCTAGCTGTAAATTGATGTAATTATGGATATATATATATGTACTATAGAATAAGAGAGGCTAAACACCGTTGTTTATCGACCATACACCGGTCATCACGACGCATCTGATAACAATTTGTGAGTGTGTGTATCTTGTTGCAGCCTATGCCTTAATCCAAAATTTAATATTATATTTATTAGAATTTAAAAAAAAAATTCCAGTATGTAATTTCACCAGCCTTCTGTTTTGATACACATCGTTGACTTCTTGGGTCTAAAGCATGCCGGTCCGCATGATTTTTTCCTTACGAGCTCGTATTAAATTCCCGCCTAGACAGAAAATCCACTGGGATTCGAACCTTCGACTTCAGAGAGTCGCACGCTCACCAACACATAAACTTATGTACACAGTTAAAAATAACACCTAATTAAAATTAAAAACAATTTACGTACCTTATCAACTTCATACTTTTCGTGAGATATTTTACACTCTTATTAAAACAGATTTTTAAATGGTCTGGTTTTACACGAACAACTCAACACCAGTCATGTGTTGCATTGTATAATTAGTGCTTGGAATTACAATCAAATTGTATTAGAAAACAAGTTATTTGATAAAAACTAAGAATTCGTATAGAATATTTATTCACGATTTTATTATGTTAGACGCGTGCTAGTTATCATGGCGCGATCAAACATGACTTTGTATTGTAAGTATAAACATACAAAAACTGTCAGTGTAGACTGTATATCAATATATCGTTGTCAATGGTTAGATATTTTGTTTAAATTTTGTACTCGATGGTAAAAGTTGTTGGATGAATTTTTGATTGATTATTTTAAATAGAATATTATACATACAAAAATATTATTACTAGATTGTATGCTTAATATTGGATGGAAGTATTTCTTAAGATAGACGTTCTGTTCTATAAATAAAGTTATTTGCTAACCTAAACATACATTAGACTTTGAAGGCAAACGTGAAAATAAAAATAAACTACAGCAAGTTTAAACCTTTTTAAGTTATATTACGTCATAAAATAAATACACTCGCAGAATATAAGAGATTTAACCAATGGAAGAATGCCGACGTATTGTGGCTCTGTTTTTAGCACAAAGCAGTGACAGCCTAGTGGTTATGTCTTTACAGATTAGACGATTCTAATTTGTGCAGCTGTGCAATAATGGTAAGTCATATAGTGCAGGGCAACATCAGTATACCGAGCGTTATTAGACACACCAGAAAAATCCTCTTATATCCATACTATAATCAATTTGTTATCATAAACACTTTTGGTTTCAATTTTTATATCGAACAGATAACAATAACATTAGAGCATTAAGTGTTTAAGGTATGCAGACATACAAGCAAAAAGTGTATGTTAAGTTGTGTTTGTTTCATCACTCGGCAACCTTGCGTTTACTTTAGTATTGATCGGTAATGATACGCAAAAAATCTTAGATTAAATTTGTACGCGATGGTGTCATCGTCTCAGTTTGTCGCCTGAGATGATATATACAATTTTTTTAAATCTTATGGACAATTTTTTGTGTCTATTATCAACCTTAATCAAATATTTAACCTTTAATTTTCACCATTCTACCACTGACACCCATTAAATTATTTTTAATTGCAACATGATTGCAATAATATTCTCATTAGAAATGTATTGACAAAACAAGGCTTGCCGGTATTTAATAATTATAAAAATTATCAAGAAGCACATACAATAATGATGCCAAGACCAGATTTCTAGCTCTGTTATATGTTTAACTTTAACTATAAGTTGTGGTGTTAATATTAGACGAACTACGACTTATTTAATAGGCAAATTTTAAGACGTGTGTCGCCTTACTCAACCCGAAAAATCTTTTCTTGTATACTTTTTTAGTTATAATTTTTTTAATTTTAGATTTATGATAAAAAGTCACTAGGCAAAGCGATTTGCTACAAAAATGTCTTAATTTTTTTTGTGCGATGGATAGTTTATGAGATATAGGCGAAAACGTGTTTTCACCCCTTTTACCAAGTAGAACGTTTAAGATCTATTCACTTGTTCCAAATTTAACTGCTACACTCAACAGCACCACCTAATTCTAATATGAATATATCTAAATTCTTCGATATCACTAACATTATGATTTTGAATCATTATTTTTATATTGAACAAAAGAAGTTATACCTATAATTGTTATGCCTTATCACCCACAGGACTCGATAAGACGTCAAGACAATAAATGCCGTAGGTACAGCCAATTCCTTATCGGACTAGAAACAGACGACTATTTACTTGGTGTAGGTCGGGTTCAACTTGACCTTTTATTAACTATTAATGATGAACTTGATTGCGATAAAATGGATGAATGTTTAGGATATAAATGTGACCTTTAAAGAAGACATTTAATTTCGTTAAATATAATTAGGCATTGTATTTATTAGCTTTTCTACTTGAAGCATCTTTAAACTACAACTACATTGAAAGCTAAGAGAGAGCTGAGATTCTCAGATTTTCCTATTAACATAAAGTT
Source organism: Pieris napi (assembly GCF_905475465.1). Lineage (NCBI taxonomy): Eukaryota > Metazoa > Arthropoda > Insecta > Lepidoptera > Pieridae > Pieris > Pieris napi. Next base: position 2,090,129 of record NC_062245.1, read on the forward strand.
AAATTAGACGAGATCTGTTGCACTGTTTTTGAAGTGAAACTTCTTTAGGCGCATGAGGGTAAATTTTTACAGAATCGTCACGAAGATGTGCAGCGTTTTTGTCCAAGAAAAGGGAGAGAGCGGTTAAGACCGATTGAGAGAGAATGAGAAAGGCGAATTACCTTATATTAAATTCAATTTTTAAAATTAAAATTTCGTAAAGAGAATTTATGAAATATTAGTATTTTATATTTTATGCAAAATAATTTATTGAAATCTCAAATGACGAATTGTAAATTAAAATGCCACATGTTTTTATTATCGAAGAAATGCATTTAAAAAAAATATGATTTGTATTAATTTTCGACACTTTTAATATTTTAATAACAATTAAATTCATTAAATTCCTAACATATTATCTTAATTTTTCCCTCCCTCTAAGTCTCGGAAATCTAAAGTTTTAGAACAAGACTACAAAATTAGTTTGCCAAAGAAGTTTCACTTCTGATATGTGTACTTTGTACACACGCACTTTTTTTAGTTTTTAATTAACATTATTATTTAATATTGAGCAAAGTGCGGAAGCTCCCCTCCAAATCTATATAAATATTCAGGAAATGGGACTTGACATGTTTAGACTCGTAACGGTTCCGTAAGCTTTTTGTCTCGCAAAATCTAGAAGGCCGATGACTCAACTACTTTTTTAAATCTATAGTCTAGTCTAGGCATATATTTAAATGATTGCTATATCAACAAACAAAGAAGCGATTTTGAAAGCTGCATCAAAATCATAAAAAAAACAATTGTTACAATCAATTCTCTGCATTGTCTAATGAAAGATATATAATTATGTATTTAAAATTAGTATTCATTTTATAAAAACTATATAGTATATACGATTAAGTATGGGCAGTGTTGGCCTAGTAGCTTCAGCGTACGACTCTCATACCTGAGGTCGCAGGTTCGATCCCCGGCTGTGCACGAATGGACTTTCTTTCTATGTGCGCATTTAAAAAAAGAACCTTGAAGGAAAACACGAGGTAACCGACATGTCTTAGACCCAAAAAGTCGACGGCGTGTGTCAGGCACTGGAGGCTGATCAACTTCTTGCCTATTAGATTTAACAATGATCATGAAACAGATTCAGAAATCTGAGAGCCAAGACCTAAAGAGGTTGTAGCGCCACTGATTTATTTTATTTATATACGCCTAAGTAAGCTCATTCACTCACTCATTAGCAGATGTCAGGATCCTAGTTTAGGCAGATAAAGATGGCGGCTAGCAATAAATTAATCTTTTAATACATTACCTTTAAGTGGATTCACGCGTTTTTACTTTTATATGTAGCGTGCGAGTCAAACGTGTCTTGGAATTAAATAAACGACATTAATTCAGGCCACAAAATTGTATACATTTTATTTGAATAATCTGTAATCCATTGTTAGAATACAAAGCTCAAAAGTTCTTGTCGTGCTTTTATTCATTCATATATGAAAATAAAATAATATTTGTTTATTATGGAACATAAGATACAGGTATATATTCCACGTCATTAAATTTGAATTTGTAGGCATCCCTCATCGGCAAAGAAGACAGAGGGTGTTGGCCGAGAGACAAAGCCGGCGTAAAAAACTCTCGGTACTCTTTTAAAATAGCAAATCATCAAACAACACTTATTTTAAAACAAATATCGCAAATTAATTAGAAGTAGCCTGTATAGCACTAGTCCCAGGCCCTTTTATCAACTAGATAATCGTTAACTTTATAGACTTTTTACACAGCTTTTCTTTAATACATGAAACTTTATGTAACGTATTGTGCAATTATTAACGTCAAAATTAATAAAAGGATATTTTTACTACTAGTTTGATTAATGCCAAATCAAGGACGAAGAACGGACAACATGAAACTGTCAAGCAACTCCGCCAATATTTTGAGTCGATTACTTTTTGTGACATAATTAAAATATTATAACGCTTAAGTAAATTTTAGAAAAATCTGAAAAATATTAAATCAAGTACAAATAATTATAGGCCAAATATGGCGAATCCGTTGATAGAAATAAGTGAGGGGAAATTACATAAAATTATTGTGTTGATCGTATAGTATATTTTTCATATTGTATGAAAGCGCAAATTCGGCACCACATGGAGAACTACTACTGTTACTGTTCTCAATTATGGGCGGGAGACCAGCTCCTTCCACTTGACCGTAGTCGACGAAGAGCTGTTCGAATCGTCGACGACCAATCCATCTCCGAGCGGCTTGATCCTTTGGAGTTGCGTAGAGATGTGGGGCGACTCTGCGTCTTCTACCGCATTTATCATGGAGAGTGTTCAGAGGAAGTTGTTCGGACTAATACCTGCAGCTGAGCTTCATCATCGGATGTCGAGGCAGAATACGAAATTCCACCCGTATCACCTCGATGTCGTCATTCCACAACTGAGCGTTTTTTAAGGCAGTGTTTGTCGCGCACCACCACTATGTGGAACCAGCTGCCCACTGAAGTATTTCCGAACCAATTCGACTTAGGGTCCTTCAAAAGAGCATACCAATTCTTAAATTGCCGGCAATGCACTCGCGAGCCCGCTGGTATTGAGAGTGTCCATGGGCGGCGGTATCACTTAACATCAGATGAGCCTTTTGCCTGTTTGCCCCCTGTTCTATAAAAAAATAATTGCCGCTATGTTTAATAAAACTTATAGAATGAACGTACCAATAATATATATAGCACATTGTTGTTGTATTGTAATCTATTTACTTGATACAAACAATTTGTACTTTCTAAATATCCAAATTTAAATTCTTGAATGAATTCTTCTCGTGCAAACCTATGTCCATACTAAGAAACTTCCACAGCAATAACTTTAGCGATCCCTACAGAAGTATATCTTTGTATCCACTTTCGATTTAAAACTCAAATTCCCTAGCGGACTCATCCCAAGTTGCCCTGGTAATCCTGGTACAAAACGTATATTATATAAATATAACATATTGATTATATATTTTAATTCAACAAAGGTATTAATAATTTAGCATTTATAATCGCAACTTTTGTTTACCGAAAAATGATTGCATAATATTAATTAATATACATACTTTTTGCCAGCATCATTAGTTTTAATTATTGACGAAAATCGCAAGTGTTATCTCAAATGCTTTAAAACCTGATTGTCGATATCCTTGAACAAAGCTTAGAGCATTTTTATAAAGTGCATTAGATAATGCTTTTAATTATTCATGTAGGTATATAATTTCCGCATTGCACAAACGTATAATATTATCATGTTAAAATTAATTCTCTTATCTTCTTTTTTAATATAACTACATACATATTATCTTCTAGTTATTAAATTTAGTAAAATTATCAGGCCATATACAAAAGAAACCTACTACTTGGTTAAACTCTGCTATTAAAAATATTTCAACAACATTGTAACATCACGAGTACACTTGTATAGAAAATCAAAACCCTTTTTATAAAATCCTATATGGTCATACAAGATGCATTATGTGTATACGCAGTTTCGATTACAGAACCAGTTAAAACCACACAGAATTCAGTTTGAACATGTGCCAATCAACTCAGAAAGCATCCAATATTTTACTCAACAAACGACACAATAATGCGGAATAACTTATTATTTTTTAATACTTTCAATGTAGTTTGTCAAATCTTTTATAAATAATATATTTAATTTTATTTTCAACCCTTATTGTTATAGCATATTAAACTTCATATAAAACGGATAAACAATATTGGATAACATTTTCAAAGTACTGTTTGGATTGGGTTCGAGCTTTATTTTATGTTATGTTGGATCCGAAGAATATCTGAAGAATTTGGAATAGGATGAATAAAACAAATGAATGTAGTTTTAGGAGCCAATCACATTTATTGCGGAACTGTTTTGTAATTATTTATCTAACTTATACTAAGCATCCTCACTGTATACACTACACACCTAATCTTCAACTTCATACGATGCAGAATAACAACATCATAGAAGATTAAGTAAGTAATACCTTTGAAATAGCATCAATGTTTCAATTAATTGTGATGGGTGAAGATGTTGTTATTATCTTAATGTTTAACGTCTATTTGTTGACCTTGCAGGCCTCTTCGGAGAAGTCACTGTATACCAGTTTCTGGGAGTCGACTACTGGGGAGCCGATAAGGTAGTTCTCGACGGCGGTCTTGGCTTCACCAGTAAGGACCTTGGACCTGGAGAGCACCCAGACGAAGTCTGCAAAGCAAATATTGGTTACATACAAATACTAAAACTCAGTCAGGGAGTTTGAACATTGCCAATTATCTTTTGAAATTACTAAACGATGTTACAATAAAAAAAGGGTGCGTGTACTTATGTACGCGCGTAAGAAGTTATACTTCTTTGGCATTATTAAAAATAGTTTTTGATTGCATGCAAATAATTAATTACAATTAAATAATCAAAGACTACAAAAGGAGTCATTATAGTCAGTAAAGTTCAGTTTACATTTGAAAAATTAAATAAATAAATATTTACTTAATCTCTTACATTAAGTGTAACATAAATTCTATTATTATTCGAATGTTGTTTTTAAATTATGTCCAATGCCGTAGCATCTTCCGTGGGCAACTTCATTCTGTTAATTTTGTGTCACGGTGCGCGCGCATCGTAAAATTTCACTCTCATTATAATGACTCGCGTTATAACGCGCCTAAAGCAGTATAACTTCAAAAATTCGAAATTCATAATTTCGATTATTTCCCAATTAATGTCACCACTTTGAACATTTTGTAAAGTTGTTTCGCATTTTTTGACATCACTTGAATTAAAATAATATATTTGCGAATGTAATTGCATTATTGTATCTTGATAAGATTAACACGCAGATATACCGTGTTGAGAATAAAATAGCAATGATTTAATTTATATAACGAGTGTTTTGGTGATAAAGTATAACAAATACTTAATACTTTTTACTTTTTTTTTTTTTACTTTTTTATTTACTTTTTTCTTTAGTTACTGGTCGTTTATTAAGAATTTGCACTTTATCGAGAATTTTGCAGTTTAAGGAACTAATAATAATTAGGCATCTTTGATCTTACCTTGGTGTCCCTTCTTGTCCTCGTCGTATTTGCAGTAGTATCCGATGATGTAGTTCTTGTTGTCAGTGGAGAGGATGTTCAATACGTTCTCCTTGGTGACACCTAAACAAATTAATAGTTTTATTTATCTCAGTTGATTTTGGCAGACAAATTTTTTGCCCCACTTCACAAGGGAACTCATTGCCTGAATTTTTGCGATAACAAGTATGTTTTTAAATAATGAAAAAACATAGTTAAGAATTATTTTAGTAAAATAGTCATTTGATACAATTTGTTATTATAATTTTCCTGCAATTTCTACTGTTTTGTGAAGAAATTTTTGTAATGAATTTACGTACTAACATTATTTTAAATTCTGCTGTGCAATTAAAACCTTCAAATTTGTATACCATTTTTATCATGAGATATACATTACCTCCGTATGTCAGCTTGTGGTAGATCTTTCCAATCTTGGAGTCACCAACTGGGTAAGCTGTTCCTTCAATGTAGTACTCCTTGCCGTGGATTACGTGGTAGTTCGTAACTTTGACACTCTTGCCTTCAGGAGCGTATTCAGCCCATCCGCACTTTCCGTACTTCTCAACTGAGTTGGGGTATTTGGCGACCTCCCACCATTTTCCATTGTACTGTAATACAAGTATCCGTGAGTTTCGTAATCTACTATATAAAAATAAGTCGGGTTTTCCTTCCTGACGCTATAACTCCAGAACGCACGAACCGATTTCCACGGTTCTGCATTCGTTGGAAAGGTCTCGGGCTCTGTGAGGTTTATAGCAAAGAAAATTCAGGAAAAATTTCAACAGAAAAGCGGGATCACCAAATCTGGTGGCGAAACGGAGTTCGCTGAGTTTGCTAGTCTCATATATTACTAAATAATAAGGAAAATAAGTTTATTTGTCATGAAAGTAAGTCGATATTAAAAAGAACTGCACAATCAGCAAAGTATAATAAGTATGCCAAAATAAAATTAAAAACAAATTAATCATTTATTATGTCATAATATATATCAATATATGTGGTTAACTACTTATTAAATTAATTACTATTAAAAAGGTGATTAAATTATTTTTCAAAGATTTTAAGTTATAGATATAAAGCCTATATGGATGACATAATTATTTCATTTATATAAATAAAAAATTAGTTTTTATTCATTATTTATTTAGTAAATTAGGCTAAGAAATCTAATTCTCCATAAGTTAGATCTTGGTTTACGAAAGCAACGAACAATGAAAGACCGATTTAGGTACCGATGTAATCTATGGTAATCTTTTTTATTCTTGATTATATGGCATTACTGATACTAATAAAATTTTCAATATTGCAACCAAAATTAAATTGTTTTATTTATTTGAAAATGAAGTGGTAGGCGTATGTTATAAAGAGAGCAAATACCTAGTGCTAATTTGATAATAATTCCAATTATCACATTAATTGCTATGCCAAATATTATTCAGTTATTTTTGACCTAAAGATTAATTTAAGCGATTAAAATAACACATCCAGTTAAGTTTCCTTACATACATAGTCAAGTATGGTTCGAATATAATTTTGTATAAATTAAATTACTCTTTCTGGGTATGACTAAAATTTTGAATAGATATGCTTTATTTAAAAAGCAATAAATACTGCATAGGTATAAGATGATAAATTTATATTGTGAACACCAGTTCAAAACCGGTTATTTCCGCCTAAATTCGGTGCGCTCCCGGTACTTCGATGCATAATTTATTAATGTTCAAATATTTATTCAAATTATACGCTGCTAAGTCATTATTTACTTTGTTTTTTTCCACACATGCTAATATTTTTTTATGTCTTAATAAATTTATCGTATTAAGTACCTAGAAGTTTATTTATATAATAATTAATTAAATAATATTTATATTTTGACTGGAACAACATAAGTATGTTAAAAAATAAATAAGTGTTGGACCAAGATTATTCTCACAAAAATTCACATTAAACATACATTATGTGTAGTATTTTTGAACACTATTAAATCTATATTTTAAGAGTTTTTTTTATATTAAAAAATCGTATTCGTGTAATATTTTGTGAATTTTCTAGTAATTGCAATAGAAGAAAATGAAAACGAATATACGTTTCACGGAAAATAAAAATTATATTTTACTTTAATGAATTATTTCAACAAATAATATTCAATATTACTTTGTTTCTATTAAAGATTTAATGAAAATTCAACTATAAAGCTTTATGCGAAGCGCAGCCCTAAAATTATGATTATGAATATTATCTACGATTTTTCGTAGCGACCTTCGTAGGCGCTAAAAGCTACGAAGAACTTAAAACACTGAGAACTTTTTCACTCTATAACACATTGTAAATTTAATTAAATGGGCGAAATAATCACTTAAAATTACAAGACATTACACTGAAATTTACTATCGAAATCAATTTTTAAATCGAACTAAAAATAGTAAATTTATTTTAAATGCTTACGTTTGACCAGTCGAAGTTGTCCACTGGCTTGACTTCTGGGCAGGCACCGTCGTGGTACACGTTGGCGGACGCGGCCGCTACGAGAGCAAGAACAATCAAGTACTGCATTTTGTTAAGGATAGCGCGATTCTTGAACGGGAGCCGGCGGTTGACTGATTGATGTTGATACAGCGCTACCCTCTTTTATACTCTCGTCGGGCAGAGGTCAGGGCCTACAAACATATTCAAACTATGGCGTCTTCGGTTAGTTCTAGACATAGATAAGCTTAGATATTTTTTTCTAAACAATGTAGGAATGTTGTTCGCCTCGTTGCTAGTTATAGTCTCATTTTTGGTTTAGACGGAGACCAAGCATCGCACGTGTGGAACTCGTACCACATTTTTAGTTTTTTTTTTGGATTTGTGATTTCAATGTGTGTGTTTGGATACGTTTTTACCTCGTATTTTTTTATATTTAAAAAATATATAATATATATGTAATCGTAACTAGCGTAAAGTATTTTCCAGTAAATCTTAATCAAATTCAAAAACAATATAACAAAATGTATTTTATCAAATATTTTGGTTAGTATTTAAAAAAAATCTTTTATAGCACGTATGTATATATATTCATAAAATAATTTGCAAAAATATACTTAGGAATTCTTGTAAGGACTATATCTAAGTTCCATATAGAGAATCAATGCATGTGATTAATAGAAGTAATAAAAACTTTGTTTTTTGTAGTTACAACATCCCGTGACATTCTTACATGTTTTAAAAAATTCAATTTTATTTGCAACTTAATTGATATAAAAACGCGTTCTTCCAAATATCCATTAGCATAATTTGTTATTTAAAATTTCAAATATTCTTATTGAGAGTACAGGATAATAGATTTTGACATTCTTTTAATCATGTAATTAGCATTCGTCCACGTTTAAATTGTAAATATCAAGTGCGAAATATATATGTGAGCAAATATACAGCAGACTTTTTTATTGATAAGTGAGGTACGCATAAAACATAGTCAAGACTTATTTAAGCCATTAACTTAGTTTTCAAGTGACCATGTAATGTATAACAAATGTCAGATTTTTGACACTCTGATAACTTAGTAGTTCTGTAGTAAAAAAGTTGAGTTCTGTTGAGCAAGTGCAATATAAAAAGTGTGTTTTTTAATGGCAATGCTGGTGTTCTAAAGTACTAAACTTTGTTTTAACTTCTACTATAAAATACAGTCATTAAGTTAAAAATATAAAATACGTAAAGGTAAAATAGTTTTATGTTTTTTATATTTTTACAAACAAGTGATTTCTTTCGTTATCTAATTTTATAACGTTACGGTTGTCATAACTTTGTTTTGTACCATTTATTAAGGGAGATTTTGAATCACGCTACGACCAAATTAACGTTTATAAGCTGGTCACCGTTATTCGTTCATCATCAATTAGTTAACTTTTATCTCGCGAATGACCAAGACCGCTAGGTTAAATTTGTTAAATATAAATCATAGAAAATGCATATCAAAATTTTAAACATAATTTTTTTGACAATTCCACTTAATCAAAGATTAAGATATGTCGGCTTATCAGGATTAGCGAGAGAATGTCCAAACAGGTTTGGTACTTGCGCCTAGCTGTCTCTATAAACTGAAGAGAAAGCACGAATTGAAAATACAGGTATTAATAGTGTTCATTTCAAAGAATTCAGGTTTATAGATTTATAGATTAGTACTAAAGAAATTTAACGGCTACATATTTAATGGTAATAATTAGAAATTATGTACAAAACATGTTTATATGTATATAAGAATAAAGAAGGGGTCTAGGCTCCGAATATGATTTTGTTCCATTCGGTGTCGAGACCCTTGGTCCGTGGGGTCCTAGCGCTATAAGATTTTAAGGTAATATCAAAAAGGTTAGTCGACATCACAGGAGACCGAAGAACTGGCAGCTACCTCGGACAAATAATTAGTCTAGCTATTCAAAGGGGGAACTCTGCCAGTATCTTCGGAACCTTGCCTAAAGGGCTTTTAATAATATATTTGTTATTATATTTTAAGCTTAGTTATTGTTTTTATAATTGTGTTTTTATAAGTGTGTTAATAAATATATATATAATGTTAACCTTAAATAAAAAAAAGAATAAAGAATGTATATAAGAATGTAAGAATGAGAATAAATATGCAAACATCATAGTTGTTAGTTTCTTTAACTAAACTTGGCCAAAAGTAAACCAAAAGGAATTGCATTTTCTTATAATAAATTGTTTTTGTCTTACCTAAATCTTTAATAATCCAACACACAAATATACTGTATAATTTAAACAATTTTCTTGACCTACATAGTAATAATAATTAAAAATTAATAAATATAAAATTAAAACAAATTTTAAGTTTGGTCCCTAATAATGTACCTTAAAGGCAGCATTGCCTTGCTGTATAGCGATACTTATTCGTTGAACGAGGAAAGCACCAGCTCTGGGGTCAGCGGTGCTATCTACCAGGCGACAACAATTTTTAATTTAAGTTGTCTTTATCTTTTGTCTTTTACATATTTACTTAAATGTGCAGTTTAATATATACTAAAGGAAATAGATGCATGAATGTATATTAAATTATTTTACCTAACTTTTGTTTCTTTCACTTCTCTGTGTTTTTTCTCAGCTCTCTTTTGTGATGGGTACATCTTAATATGTTTAAATAAATAAAGCATAAGTGTCCCTATAACGTATATCAATAATTATTATCGAACCTTTTTATAGGTTAACCAAAAAATATATGTAACAATTAATTGTAGTTTTCAATCATGTTTGCAATTGTAAATGAATAAATTAAACAAATATTTCAAATTATCTGGTTTTATTTAAAATTAATTTACATACTTAACTAAAGGAGGTGAGTGAGTGAGTAGTATTAGAGACGAGATAAAATGTAATGAAAATTATCAGAGAGGACATAAATCGCATGAGGCCATTGACCTTACTTTCGTGATATCTCCTAAATTAAATGAATATGAATTTTAGGCAGTCATTGCACATTAATATTTCAATGGTTTATATTAATCATTGGCCCAAAATATATTTCGCTGTAAATAATTACATTATCATTACATTTTTTACACGCTTTATATTAGCTTCACCTGTATGTATGTATGTAACCGACTCCTTCGGACTCGATTTTGACCCACTTTTAACAGACAGATTTATTTTATAATAGGAGGCAAACGGGCTCACCTGATGTTAAGTGATACCGCTGCCCATGGACAATCACATTGCCAGAAGGCTCGCAAGTGTGTTGCCGGCCTTTCTAGAATTGGTACGCTCTTTTCTTGAAGGTCCCTAAGTCGAATTGGTGGTGTGCTCTGTTGTGAAACGACAGACGTCGTGGTGATACGGATGGTATTTTGTATTCTGCCTTGACGTCCGATGATGAATCTCAGCTGCAGGTATTAGAGCGAACAACTCCTATGAACACTCTCCATGGTAAATGCGGTATGGTAAATCTCTACGCAAAGTTAAGGTATCAAGCCGCACGAAAAGTGACTGGTCGTCGACGATTCGAATTGTTCTTGGTTGAATACGGTCAAGCGGAAGAAGCTGGTCCACGGGAGCTCCCGCCCAGAGGTGAGAACGGTATTCCACGTGAGGAATTTGCGCTTTATAGAGTTACAAGCTGTGGCCCGGAGTGAAGTACCGTCTCGCCTTGCTGAGCACATCAAGCTTTTTGGAGGCTAATTTAGCCTTAACATTTTTTTTCTAAGTGTTCAGCCTACACACATTGTATTTGGGTCTAAGACATGTCAGTTTCATCAAGATGTTTGACCAGCTCCCGGCCTGGGACGTACCACCATAAGATGCTTTCTATATAAGAAGTAAAATGAATTCCCAAATCGTTACAGATAATCAAGTTTCATAATTTTGCAACCATGTCGCAAGAAGCGACGACGATGATGTATCAAGTAAAACAGTTAAGTGAAGTGAAAACTATTTAACTCACTGCGGTTTTCTTGCATCGGATCAAGTTTGCGAGTTAAGGTTAGTGTCTCGTAACATCGGCCGTTCACCTTAAGTAGATAAATGATAAGCACTTGGGACCGCTAAAAAACATTTTAGTACAAAAAATAAAAAGCTTCCTGTCTATAATTTAGGTTTTTAAAGGACTTATAGCTGTTGAGTTGAATAAATTATCTCTAATCATAAATTAATAATTATAATATAACATTGTTAATGAATAATCGTAAAGCTTGAGTATCGACATAAGGTTTTACTTCAAACTATTAAAATGAAAATTCTAAAATCTTTCTTTACGATTAAAGGGGTTTCATTTTCACACTATTTTACTTTTTTGTACTTTCATACTTTCAAAGAAAATATAATTGCGTGGTCTGAGTAGTTTTTTTTTAAATCTAGACTTAGATATTGTTGAGATTTTTTGTACCATTGTTTATCAACGTTATTACGATCACTTTTGAATGCCAAAACTCTCTGTTGAACTCACGCTATCATCATAACTATCATCATAATTTACAGCATAATATGCTACTATACCTTTTGGCATAACGTTGGCGTTATATACATAGAAAGATATAAGACCGACTCATGGCCATGTGTAATACCTGTTCAGAATCCCTATTAAATGCGCCAAAACTTGTAATACAGGGTCACTTTTCGGTAAAGTAATTTTTTTTCACAGTGGGGTCCGAAGTAAACAAAAAGTTTTGATTTGAAAAAAATTTATATCGTATAACTTAATATTATCTTCAATACACTCAATAAACAACTATAAATAGTATGTGTAACGCAAGAACTAATCAGTACCAATCTAGTAGATATTATGAAAAAGATACAGGATGTAGATTTTTTCGAATTTTAATAAGAGTTAGTAAAAAACAGGCAATTTTCTTATAAAACGCAAAATAAATTATAACTCTGCAGGGGTTGAGCTTAGAGACGTCCCGTAGAACAATTTTTTGCAGCTGATGACCTCATCTATCCCCTATTTGCGTTTGATCCACGACTTTTTGGCCACCCTGTATAGTTCACTTTAAATATGTTACTGTACTAGTGCCTTTGAAGTTCAATAGGCAAATTATTCTAATAAGACATTTAAGGTTAGTACGTATAAGGTTTAGTACTTAAACGTCAAGTTAGAGCAGTGAAGGCCTAATGGCTTCAGCGTCGACTCTCATACCTGAGGTCGTAGGTTCGATCCCCGGCTGTGCACTAATGGACTTTCTTTCTGTGTGCGCATGTTAAATGAATATATTTAATAATAAATTTGCTCGAACGGTGAAGGAAAACATCGTGAGGAAACCGACATGCAAGACCCAAAAAGTCGACGGCGTGTGTCAGAAACTGGAGGCTGATCACCTACTTGCCTATTAGATTTAAAAATGATCATGAAACAGATTCAGATAACTGACGCCAAGACCTAAAGACGTTGTAGCGACACTGACTTATTTTTATTTTTACTTAAACGTCAAACTGGCTGATTTGACTATTTTTAGCTTACTTAGTTAAGTTATAGTAATTCCAAAGTACTAGGTTTAATACGAAACAATAATTGTTTGTTGATCGTTTGGTTCATTGGCGCAAGTGTTTATTTCTTCCAAATTAAGACTTAACACTCTGAATTTGATCTCAGTATGATAAATTCTAATAAAAAATGTTTAAAATAATACTTTAAAATAAACTATCCTATGGTAAAATAAATTCATAAATCAGGTTAATTACTCTGTATACACAGGGTTTTAATTAAATATCAAATTTATATTTTCTTCTAGACTTTTATACTCCGGCTTCGAATCCAGTAAATTCTTAACCATTAAGCTAGTAATTAATTTTTATTATCAATTAACCATGTCCATGTTGTTAATTCTACAGTAACTGCATAGCGATGCTAATTTCTTACATTTTTATTCATCAGATTGATATGTGGTGTATAAAGCCTTATAAAGCGGCATCTCAAGGCCAACGATGCTTTAGATACATTCTTAAGTACGTTATGTAAATACTTAATCAGACAGAAAATATAAAGCAAACATATGCGAAGATTTCTACAACATCGGTTTGGTTCCCGTTGGAGTAGCCCCTCTTGGGAAATGGCAATCAGCCTGCATGACCCTGTCATGGCATCGACATTCAGCGAGGAGATGCTGCTAAAATTTAAGAGTACAGAGATCAAATTAAAACATTAATGTTTTTAAAACACTGTTATTATTTCATGTTCAGTTGTGGTTTAGATAACAAATAGTCTTATTAATATTATACAAATATACTTCTCTTATAAACACTATATCAGCCGCATATAGATAGATATAGACAAAAATTTAAAAGGTGGAAAGAAAAATTTCCGTCATACATTAAACTATGCATTCTAGACGTAAAAATATTCTTGTTAAAGAAAAAGGATTTTTCTAGTAGCATTGTTACATAAAAGTTATATGAAATACAATACCTAAGTATACAATTATGTAGATTATTGTTTACGAGCATGTATAATTATATAAAAATATCGAACATAAATCATTTTCCCTAACAACAATCTTGTTATGAATAAAAACACATATCAATTATTAATACTGTTGCTAATGAAGTTTTATTCAACGGATATTATTTATGTGCAAACGGGCAGGAGGCTCACCTGATGTTAAGTGATACCGCCGCCCATGGAAACTCCCAATGCCAGAGGGCTCGCTAGTGCGTTGCCGGCCTTTCAATGTCTAAAACAATTCTCTCTATTAGTTCACACACGTTTATATTAGGTCCTTACATTTTTTTTGTATGGGAGGAACAAAAAGTTGATTTTTTTTAATAGAGTATATTTTGTTGGAATTGAGATGGGATATCGGCATCGCATAGTTGATTCTTAGCTATATATCTACTCATCAGAACGTTTAGCATTTTTATACAATAACTGTATTTAACGTGGTTGTTTTTATGAGTGAATCTCTGCTATTTACATAGCAAGTAAATTAAATGAAATAGACGAAAGACAAAAAAAACTAATAAAAAATATATTTAATTAAATATAAAAATAATTTATCAGAGATCTTTTTTAGAATTCAAAATCAATTTGCTAAATGTTGCGCAATCGAGTACCAAACGGGTTTTGTTTATATCTAGTGATACGAGTATAAAAAGTTGTTAGTCAAATCGCCTTGATATTAAATAACCATTTATTTGTGATACTTTGTTCAGACATTTTTAGACATTTATTAACAAAATACAATTCATTTGATTAATTAACAGTATAGTAAAATACACGTTTAGAACAATGTTATAAGTGATTTTTGTTTTGGTCAATATTTATTTATAATTAAACAAATAAATAGTAATTACGTAATTCATCAGTCCGCCTATCCGAGAAGTTTTTATTTTATTACAAACTATACAATATACACACCTACTCTTAGAAAAACAAGAACAAAAGTATAATATTAAAATATTTTTACAATCCTGGCACACACAGTGTAGCACACCTTTTGCCAGTTCAATCAAAGGACAATTATAAAGGTATATACATAAAATTCACTTAATAATTTATTGTGACTACGGACTGCGAGATAATTTCTTAGGAATATTTGTAAGCGTCCCACAGAGGATTTATATTTTTTTGTTATTATCATCATTGTTACGCCTATTACTGGTATATAAATAGTGGAAGTTTCCTCTGCGTTTACACTGATCGTAAAGGCTTGTATTCACTTTGATTTATGCGAGTGCAAGTGATTAATTGAGGATGATTAGTGCAGGTGTGTAGTGCAAGTAGTGTTCAATTATTGTTTAGTGGTTCTGTTAAGTAAATTCAGTTGTCGGTGCATCAGCAAGTTTGGACAAACATAGAGAAGCGCGCTTGCAATTGGAAGAAGTACCGAAAGAGATAAGAGTATAAGAAGAGGTTTTGGAAGCTGAACTTGCAAGAACAAGAAAAATCGAAAATGTATTAATAGAAGACCCATACGCAAGCAAGCAAACCACCAACTCTTTAATAAATTGGCTGCTGAAGATACGAATCACTAATCAAAGTGAATACAGGCCTTTACTTTAGAATTACTAATTAATGGCAATATTATAGCTGACAACATTCTCGCTCTACGAGTATAACAATGTAGGCGTAACGTTAGGATAACATTAGTTTTAGATCCACTTAACGCTATTAATAGGAGTGGTGGAAAGTTGTTTGCCATTTTTTATTAACATGCCTAAATGTACATTATACTGTTATATAATAAATTATATTGTATTTTTTTATACAGAACTGGACAGACATTTGGCTCGCCTGTCCAGAAGATGCCTGTTTAACTGCCGCTAAATGAACCCATATGATACTGTCTAGGGAAGATGGAAGGAAGTTGTTAATGTAAATAGTGGAAGTTTTTGCTGATTTTATTAGAAACGACGAACCAAATTGTGCAGTGCGGCACCTGTAGATGTCGACAACAAAGGGGTGAAACTCCAGCGTGCTTCTAGTGTAGTTCCATGGAGCATTCTCTGGAATGTATAAAATATGTCTGCAATCTATAGAAGACTGGCAGGCAACCGAACGACGATGGTCAAGACACATAAATTACTAGCTGACCCGGCAAACGTTGTTTTGCCATGTATAATATTATTTCTAGGAAATATTTTTTTAGTTCAATAAAAATAACTATCTACAATACTAGAAAATAGGGGTTGGTGATAGAGGGGTGAAAGATACGGGTTGTATGATTTTTTAATGGCACATTATAAAAAAATTAAAATTTCGTCCAAAAAATAAAATGTTAGACGATTCTCAGACCTACTGAATATGCACATAAAATTTGATATAAATCGGTCAAGCCGTTTCGGAGGAGTATGGTAACTAACATGGTGACACGAGAATTTTATATATAAGATAATACCTATATCTATAAATTATATATTTATATCTTTGCTTTTTATGAGATACGCAGTGCAGTATGCAGTTGGAGAAACTTTATTACGCATTCTGAATGTCTGTCGGATTGAACTATCGAGGTGTTATAATAAAAAACAATAAAATTAATACCAAAAATAGTAGATTGTATTGATACATTTATTAAATTAAGCCTTGATATTAAAAAATATTTCGAAATTCTAGGTCACCGCAATATTTTGGAAAGTAGTTTTGAAAATTTTCGAACGTTCTGTTTATCGACCTCGCATCTACTTTTAAGTCTAAAATATGTCGCATAGACACACGTCGATACAAAAACTTGTCGCAAATATCAAATTGTACTTTAACAAAATTCATGTCTAGCATTCATGATTGTAACATACAAATTAAGCACATAATAATCCTCTTGAGGGAAAATAAAGCTGTACTCCTTCCAGGGAGAGTCCTCCACCAGTCTAAGGCCGATATTAGACTATCATATATTTATCAAAGAAATATGATTTAATATCTGTCAAATTCTAGGATCTTTCTACATGATCCTGTTCTTTATTTGCATATTACACATAAGTTCATAGAAACGTCATAGGTAATCAAGATGGATACCAATTTAGCCGCGTTTTCCGTTGCTATGAGCGCAATTTTAGTAATTTCCCTGAGGTTGAGTAAAAATGCAAAGAATAAAAAAGGAACAAACGACGTATTTGGGTTGGACCATGGATTGCAAGGCGATAAGAAAGATGAGTCAATAACATATTACTAGAAGAACTTAGACTGGAAGATATAAAGTCCTACAAAATGTACCACCGAATGGACGAAGTTACTTACTCCAGCCTGACTACAGGGATTTCTCTTCTCTTCCATACACTCAGCGCTTAAAAACCGTAAGCGGCTATATGTTAAGGATGTATTAGCTATAGACGTTTCATCTCAATTCATAATAATTTTTATTGTTTTTTTGCCTTTTGTAAATGTTTGAAACTTTTTGTAGGTAAATATTATGTATTGCATCTTGTGCTTTATTTTTAGTGTAATTATTTGTTATTAAATATAATTGACGACTCATTGGTCTAGTGGTTAGTAAACCTGACTGCGAATCCATGGGTCCCGGGTTCGATCCCCGGCTGAGACGAACATCGATGTGATGAGCATTTAGTGTTGTGCTTAGGTCTTGGGTGTTAAAATATGTATTTATATGTCTATATTTCTATAATATGTATGTATATCCGTTGCCTAGTACCCATAACACAAGCTTCACCAGCTCAGCATGGGACTCGGTCAATTGGTGTGAATTGTCTTTAAAAAAAAAATGTTTGTTCACTGTAGGATTACGAAATAAATAAGTAATTACTACTAGTTATGATATTGATATTATGAGTAACATTTGGGACAGCGTTCAGCTTAGTTAAGGGTGTGATTCTCATATCTGAAGCCTGATTGTGTACAAAAGGTTTCAACACAACAGGCGGAAGGACGGGTCTAAGACACCCAAAAATTTCGATTGCCCGAAACGGGAACGCTTTCTTGGCTTCAATGAAATATACGTAGAAATAGTTTGAACTATTAGATATGCATAATCTGACTTTCTGTCAACAATTGAGAATTTTTTGAATATTTTTAGCGATTTGTTTATGAGACTTCGAAAAGCAGCTATTAGGCTTACGTCTTGATATGGATCGTATTCTAAAAAACTCAATTGATTGAAAGGACATGGTTCCGTATTTATTTCGATGAAGTCAAATACTGATTTCCAGTACAGGTTTTATAAATTTAATTTTGTGGATTAAAACATATTATTTGACAATAATTCATGGCTGTGTTAATAAAAATTGTGTGTATTATAATTATACAAATTCATATCATGCTTATTTTTATTTTTAAATTGGTTATTATTCTTTTCCTTTTTCACGATAATACAGTGATAGTAAAGTAGGCTTATTAATCTATCTACTATCTCTTTTTATCGCTGAACGAATTCTAGAGATAGGGATAAGAGTTAAATTTTTCAATTATTACTTTAATTAACAAATATTCAACATTGTCGAGCTCATGTTTTCACACATCATCGCGAATTTCTTAAACATAGTAAATAAATAAAATCATGGGTCCCTAAAACACATTAAACATAAAAACAAGTTCTTTGAGTGTAAGTGGCACGGTTTGATTTGTAAAGTATTTTATAACACGAAAGCCATTGTGAGCCTTATTTATTTAAAAAAATAAATAATAAATAATTCGTTTTTTGCAAAGAAAGCGGTACATTTAGATTTGGTCTAAGATCCCGCTATACAACGACCTTCACCGAGATGCTTATTTAATGAAACGTATTTTATATTTAATTTAATATGTCTATAAATATAATCCATATGGGTTGTCTAGCAAATTTCAGTCCAGAGTATGTTATGTATAGAGCTGTCAAGGGCCTCGAAACAAGAGATGTTCGAAGTTGGACGCAAGAAGCACGAAATAGATTGCAATGGCGAATTACACTTGAGGCTATGGCCCACTAGAGGCTGTATAGCCACGGATGATGATGATGATTGCGTAATATACACCATGAATTGAAATACATCCTAAGGAACTTTTTAACGTTTAGAGATTTAATATTATTGGAATACATTTTTTGATATAAAAATAAAAAATGTATTCATTAACAGGTTTTTATAATTAAAAACCTGTTAATGCATCATGCGTGGAGAAATTTTTCGTTGTCCGTAAAAAAAGTGCTGGGAAGGTGGCTCCTTTGTGTTTTGGAAGTAATTTAAAACAGAAATAGTTTCCGGTCTATTTTTGTGATGAAACGATGTCGTAGGCTTATTGATCCTTTAGAAGCTATAAAAAATATATAAAAACACAGAAAACACCGAAACGATGATAATCATTGATAGGTCTTAAAATACAATTAACTACAGATAACATCTTTTTGTTTTTATATTATCAGTGATTAATTAATAGAGAATGCACTCATAACACTTGTAGGTACAATGGATAAAGATATATAAAACCACACCCTGTTAAAATACATGCAATGTTAATTATGACACCATTGTTTACGAAGAAAATTGTCAAAACGAACAATCGTTTTATTGCAAATTTAAAACTGCCCTGCGATTCTGTAACTCACTTTTCGAAATCACACATCGGTTTTCGCATCGGCGGTCGCTTTCAAATTACTCGTGAAGAAGTCATTTTATGATTTGACATTCTAATAAACAATAAACTACAAGCTCCTTTTCAGAATACCAAATCATAAAATGACTGCTTCACAACTGATTTGAGAGCGACCGCCAATGCGAAAACCGCTGTGTAAGTTCGAAAAGTGAGTAACAGAATCGCAGGGCAGACGTTCAAAATTTACATTGCTTATAGGCTGTATAATTAGTAATATTTTCCATTATTACTATGAATTAATTAATAAGAATGACTTTATGCCCTATAACACCTAGATGGGGCAGAGGGCGTCCACAGTGAGTCTTTATCGCGATCGGTCTTGAGCCTCGTATTTCACCTCGCTCCAAGTCTTTCCGGCTCTCCGCTTTCGCTCCAAGTCCATGCGTCGGGTTGTCTCTCTCCCTAAATATGGCGAGGGGGCCGATGGCTGGCTATGCGTCATGCTCGTGAACGGGCGCTGCTTGTGGTGACTGGTCGTACTTGAATTCGTGTATGCGGTGATGTTGCTTATTTCGACTATGTGTTTGCGTGTTGTTCCCACGAGAATTTAAGTGCGTGCTCCTATTTCACCATGCTTCCTGCTGATAGAGGACAAGTCTTTGTTTTTTTTTAATTTATGTTATTATTATTAATTACTTGATATGTCATGTGGAACATGGTGTAATGGTTGCAGCTCCTTACAAACGTTGTGTAAAAAAAGTGGCGATTAAAAAGAGTGGCGGAGAGTTTATTGCCAGTTCTTCTCTTCCGTTCTACGCCCTTGACTTGAGAACTGGCAGTAAATGTAAAATTAGAAGCATTAATATGTATTTCTTTACTAACGAGTCATAAGTGTACATTATGTTACCTACATTATTAAATGATTTTTTACTTTACCTACTTTACTTTGTTTGCCTGGGCGGCCACGCCTCCGCTTTCCTTGCGGGTTTCAATCAAGCGCCTGTTTGGGAAATGTATAAGAATAGAACATATCTTTATATAGGCCCTACATTTTTGGAAATACCAAAAATTTACTATTCTTCGTGGCGGAACATGTGAGGATTGAAATCTGACGCCGAGTTCTTAAAACATCTTAACATTCGCTTTTATTAAGTTCCGGTAAGATATATAACATTCATTATCCTCTTATAACACAAGTTATTGATACGTAAACTGCGTAAAACACTATCATATTTGCATTTCAATAAACAAGCAACGACAGCCGCCGCCCAATCACTATTTTCTTTGTCGGAGATAAAAAAGCATATGACCCAGGTATCTTAGGCTATCAATATTTGCATAACATTGCTCTTTAACTACGGATTTCGATAGTAGCTGTTGAGTTTTTAATTATATTACAATTTCAAGATTGATATATGTTGTATAAGTGAGATTGGCACATGAATTGAATGAAGAGATTACACAGTTTTTAAATGACTTAGCAACAAAATAACGGTCCACGCGCGAATGTTCAATTTGACAGGTATTCAATTACCACGGCTGTGATCGCGTGGAACATTTAGTTAACAACATAAATATTTAATATGGTATAGGTATGTGCTAGCAGGATGCTATCAAAAGGGTGCAGATGGTGTCGATAATTTGTAACGCTTATGAAAGACTGAGTGAGCAGAGATTCTTATATATTGGTTTAAATAGTACCTACACCACTTGAATAGTATTTTAAGTAGTTCAAGAAGAGTCATGTCATTCATTCATATTGATATAGAGAGATAAAAGCTCTCCTGGACCAACGAATTATCTATTTCTTTGAGATTTTTTTTGTTTTGGCTTAGAGTGCGGATCTTTCTACAAGAACAGAAGTATGGAAACATAAATAAAGGTATGTACACTAATGTTTATCCGTTCTTCATTATCAAATAGCGATTTTGGGCCAGAATTTCTTATAAATAAATAATGTATTCGGATATTCAAAACAATAATATATACAAGTTCCCTGTAGAAATAATTTGGTATAAAATAAAAACGGTCTTTAATTTAATTAAAAGATTAATAATGTAATGAGAGATTAATTGACACTTCCAAGCAAAATACCTTCTCATGAATAATTAATAAGAAACCAGGTATCTTTATACAAGTTAAAAATGTTCGACCTCCATATGATTTGCAAGCATGTGGGTCGCATAAATATTTTCTCGGATATAAGTAAGCATACGACAGGGTATCTAAATCGACAAGAACGCATAACCAATGAAAAAAATTTATACCCGAAACAAAACACAAACATAAGAAGGTTAAGGAAATACAAAATTATATTTTTAAAAATCTAAACATTAACTAATTACTGTAGGCACTAACATATTAGTAATAAGAATAGAACTTTGATCAGTTCACGGACAATAAAAAAAGTCCGATAACCTATCTCGTTATTCGTTAACTAAAGTATATCATGTAATGTTTATTTCACTTTAGTTTTTTGCTTAAAAGCGGTAAACGGCCAGATGCACTGATTCTTTAGATTTATTACCGATTTTTTATTGATTTCATGTGAGAAAAGAAGTGAAGTTAGATGAATTTAGGCCGAATCCTTGTGAATTTGTCGAAAATAAGTTTACTGTATAAATGCAAACTATTTTTTTGTTTTTTTCTATATAATAGAGCACAAGCAGATGCAAAAGGAACAGGGTTGGGTACTGGATACAGCCTTGTGGGCGTTCCGTCTATGACGATCTTGATGCTTCGATCAGCGAGAAAGCTGGAAGTCTAATTGCATAATTTCTCGAAGAGCCCATAGGCTGGGAGCTCCGAAAGAAGTGCTCTGTGTCATACCTGATCGAAGGCTTTCGCTATGTCTTAACTTACCGCTAGCGCCCCCCCTTGGACTCAATTGCCTAGACCTATGTGTAAGGAAAATGAGAAATTCACCACCTGTATGGGTTAATTTTTGACTCATTAAAACTTTATTAATTCTGCTAATATTATTATGAACGCTAAATTCAATGATTGTATGTTACATTAGGTTTAATCATTATAAATCCTGGCGTTGATTTCGGGGAAAACGAATACATATAAAGTTTTAGTTACAATAGAACTAACGCTCTTACCTTCTTACCTCTTAAATAAAGCTCAATAAAACTAATGAAGAAATATGGTGTGAACGGGACATCCTCGACGATAACATAAGTTAGCAATGAAACATCTTTTGGAACTATTTAATCGGTTCATAGTTATATAATAATTGTTAATATGGATTTGATACACTGTTAAAATGGCGATAAGCAGAAATGTTATAAATTTGTGGGAGTCCCCGATGTACCAGCACATTTTAAAAATTATCTGTATGAACACCTTATATAAATTATTGTGATCTAATTAAAATTGATATCTATCGGCTTATCACCAACAGAATATCCGACATTTCTTGGAAAAAATGACTTACTTTTATTTATTGCAAGAAAAATTGGTGACATTATTTTACACTTAGAATTTAATCAAAACTGATAATATGAGTCATTTCAGTTGCAGTATTTAGCTATGAAGGTCACTTTATAAATGTAATTGAAATGTCAGATATCATCAGTAAAAATTAAAATCAGGAAAACAGTTGAGGTATTAGCAGACAAACAAATTGCGTTTTCAACTGGCTTCAAAACAATCTGGTCAGCCTTAATATTAGCAAAACCTAACCTAATCATAGTCAAGTCCAATCGTCGAGCTGATACGGGTCAGATTTCGTATTCTGCCTGAACGTCCGATGATAAAACTCAGCTGCATTTCTTAATCAGAACAACTCCAATGAACACTCGCCCTTGTGAATGCGGTAGATGGTGCAGAGTGACCCCACATCTCTACGCAACGCCAAAGGATCTAGCCGCTAGTAAAGGGATTGGTCGTCGACGATTCGTACGATTAGGATATATTATTCGTATGGAAAGTCTAAATTAGCCTTTACGAAGCTTGGTGTGCTCAGTAAAGGCAGGCGGTACTTCACTCCGGGCCATCGCTTGCAACTGTATAAAGCGCAAATTCAGCTCCACATGGAATACTTTTCTACCGCTTTCAACGAAGAGCTGTTCGAATCGTCGACGACCAATCCCTTTCGAGCGGCTTGATCCCTTGGCGTTGCGTAGAGATGTGGGGTCACTCTACCTCTTCTACCGAATTTACGATAGAAAGTGTTCAGAGGAGTTGTTTGGATAAAGACCTGCAGATGAGTTTTACCATCGGACGTCGAGGCAGAATAGGAAATCCCATATAACCTCAACATCCCTCGTTCCATAACTGGGCGTTATTAAGACAGTTTTTGCCGTGCACCACCAGTATGTGGAACCAGCTGCCCACTGAAGTATTTCCGAACCGATTCGACTTAGGGTCCTCCAAGAAAAGAGCGTATCAATTCTTGAAAGGACAGCAACGCACGCACGACCCCTCTGGCATCGAGAGTGACCAAAGGTGACGGTTATCACTTAACATCAGAAGAGCCTCTTCTTTAAAAAAAATATGTAATCCGCATGGTAGTCGAGTCATAAATATAATAATGCTTTTAATCTAAAATGATTAGCACAGTACGTGATAGATTTAGCGTGATATCCTATCGTATATCCATCTTAATTATTGATAAAAAAGTATTATAAA
This sequence comes from Pieris napi, assembly GCF_905475465.1. Taxonomy (NCBI): domain Eukaryota; kingdom Metazoa; phylum Arthropoda; class Insecta; order Lepidoptera; family Pieridae; genus Pieris; species Pieris napi. The sequence goes on from NC_062245.1 coordinate 2,114,290, forward strand.
TGGATCTTGTATAGACGATTGGATTTATTAAGTGAAGGGTAGGGCTACTTATGCCACCCAATTAACTGAAAATGTTAATATTATTTTTAACAGTGTGTTTAGGCTTAACCAGTGCGCAAATTCTTCAAGATGGCCAATGTGAAACCATAGCTTTACAAAATAATTTTGAATTAGACAAAGTAAGTGATTATTGCTAGTTGACTGGCTTGAAGGAATGACATTTCCTTGTCTATCCTAAGATTTTACTACTACGTATATAGATTAGTCATGTACACATGTCTTACATACAAAAAATATATAATAATGTAAATTATTTTCGACTTCACTTGATCACACTATAAATTTCATCAAAATAGAATACCGTAGAATTATAAATATAAAGATAAATATTTTAAAGGACATAATATCTTTGTATCTTCCATTCTCGTTCCCCGGAATTAAATCCTACATGGGCATCATCCACTTTGTCTCAGAGGGTGTAATTAACCACCTACTTTTGAATAGTGTTTATTGGGTGAATTTGTACTACCTACACATTATAAATAGCTAAATCAAAGTAATGTAAAACATGTTTTGTTTTAGTTTACAGGGAAATGGCATGGCCTGCGTGGCAACAGTATTTTGCAAAATGGTGATTGTTCCTATATAAACTTCACACCGGTCAGTTCTGGTAACTACCAGTACACAGTTGAAGTTGGCTATGTCGAAGCAAGCACCCGAAAAGAAATCCGTGGTACAGCAGTGGCTACGGCAGCCAGTTTTAACCTAACTCTTGAGGGTAAAAGTAAGTATTTCTTTTGCTTATATGTTATGCTACTAAAATTATAAACGCGATAGTTTGTTGTATGGATGGATGTTTGTTACTCTTTCACGTATAAGGTACTGAATGGATTTTAATAAAACATTACAATAATATAGCTTATAGATCAGAATAATACATAGGCTACAATTTATAAAGTTATTGTGCGAAACGTCCAAAATATCAAGTAAGTAGGAAAATCTACCATCTGCGAGCTGTTCTGGCGTGCGCTGCCAAAACCGCTAGAGTTATACATATGTAATGTATGATAGAAATATTTATCATAAATGGCCCGCCACATGATATATACGAGTATATATTATGTCTTCTGTGTAAGCCATTATAGCCAAAATAACAAAAAAAAAACCACAATAAAAATTGATAATTTATTTCTAATACACATTTGGTAGTAATAAATTGATTCCTAAATGAAAATAGATACTTTTATCGCTTCTGGTATTTAAAGTAGATAAAATATGTCTTTCAAGCTACATCAGTTGGACAAATATTATTTTAATCCTGCGCAGACGATATCGCGGGCACCAGCTCGTAATACGTAATCAAGAATTATCTAGTTGGCCAGATCATTATTTTCATTGCCTTATTCATTCGAGAATATAATAATCTCTAGTACAATATTAATCTTATGATATTTTTTAGGTACTGACTTTAATGTTCTAAATACTGACTACGATAACTATGCACTAGTGTATAGCTGTGAAAATGTGGGAGACGAACAAAGAAACGGTGAGTAAATTATGAGCAAATAAAATAGTACGATAGCAAGCCTAATTTCCTATTATTAATTTAGATATTAACTTACTACTAATACAAAAGCTAGTTATTAGATAAAATGAAATATCAGTACAAATACACGTGTCTACACTTTATAAAATAAAATGTTTTATTATCAACATTTTTGTGTAAGAACCGTGTTAATTGTACTAAAAATTATCGTTTTTTTTTCACTTTTATCTTTTGGTTTGGTTTCCAATCCTAAAATTGGTTCATTGCATTTATTTTGCTACAATTTTCGTAATGATAACACTTTTTTGATACCTTATCATACTTCTCCGGCGTTAATCAATATTCGATATGAACATCTTGATTAAGTTTTCCAAGCAACAGTGTTGGGCAGGCCAGAGCGTACGTGAGGCAACGAAGGTTTATCACTTACCTGCTAACTAGAAATTAAAGACCCTGGGATTTACCGCCACTATTTTGAAGTTATACTTCTTTTGGCGCGTTAGGGAAATATGATGAGTGTAAATTTTTACGATGCGCGCCCACACCGTCACAAAAAACCGACACCCTGAATATTTGTTCAAACGTCGGTAAAAGAGTCTGCGCTGCTAGCTCTGTTTTATCGACAAGTTGCAATGTCTGTTGTACTGTTTTTCAGAGTGGTGTATATTATGATTTATATACGAGAAAACCCGATTCAATGTGATAAAAATCATAGTGTTTATTGTAAAATATCATGATAAGTACATCTTATATCGTTTATATTGGAAGTGACTATTAAAATGGACAAGAAAAATGCTATTCGAAGAGGGAAACGTCCCTCTAAAGTGCTCAAAGAAAATTATTACGCCAAAGAAGTGTGTCTACATAAGTACACACACGTTTTTTTTTTATTCACCACTAGTATATTCACTAGTAACATAGCATTTATACCAATCCAAATATTTTAGTTTACATCTGGGAGCTTGCAAGGGACACATCGGTTTCTGATGAAATTTTTACCAGTCTTGTGGAGCAAACAATTGCTTCTAATTTTGGATTAACGCCAACGGATCTATCCATCACCACTCATTCTGAAGCTGTTTGTAATGCCGAAACACTCAATGAGGTCATCTTACCTGGAACGTGTGATCAGAATGTTCCATTTATGAGAACCCTTAATATATCCCGTGTAAGTTAATGTTTATTATTCAACGGTACGCTAATCAGCAAACTGGTGCAGAAAAAATGCCTTCTCTTAGGGCTCAATTAGGCTTTTTATATTATATTAAAATACAATATTATATGTATATATAATAATTATATATATCTACGTAATACGTTATATTTTATACGTAGACAAAATATGTAATCATTATAAAATACCTTCATTTTCCATACGTTTATTTAGTCTACCCACATGCCATAATTATTATTTTACTTGCAATACTTTCTAATGTAAAATATCTCCAACTTGAATCCTGATACTTTTGCCCCTTTACAAATATCTTTATACAAATAATTACGGAGGACATCGTTAAAACTTGATATTCTTTTATAGTTTTCTGGCGAATGGCGTCTAATTGAATCATACTATAACGAAAGGCAATCCGGCGAATGTAACCACGCTATTTATACAGTTCAAAATACTGGTCTAGCCATAGAGAATAGACACGTTTTGAACCGGGAATTACTTACCACCTCTGGAACAGCTGTGTTCGCATCAAATGAAGAAAATGGAAAACTACGAGTTACTATTGGTTCTAGTAAGTTTCTAAAATATATTCTAGTATATAGGAATTAGTGGTATGCCATAATGAAAATCAATAAGTAACAGAACCCTTAAAAAATTCTTATTGCTTCGTCGTACGTCGTCATAATGCTTTGTATAGACCTGATAAGTTTAAACTTTTCACGTACTGAGATATCTTGGAATTAGCATTGTATCTATTTGTGGCTTCGTTGATGACCTACACGGTATATTATGAAGGTTAGAATTCGACCGGTAATACCTTTTTTGTAAACTTTCTTGGCACTATAAATATCGAATATATTGCCGTTTGCCATTTGCCTCATGCCTAACACGATACCCCAAAAAATTTCTTTTGCAATAACTGCCTCATTATTAAAACATATTTAATCAATACTGTCTTCTTCTAGATACACGCGACTACTGGATTCTTTCCACTGATTATGAATCATATGCGCTTGCTTACAGCTGTGAAAACTTAGCTAATAACCAGCAAAGAAGTAAGTATTTCGTTTTTTCGTAAGTCAGTTTATTTTACTGAATATAGTACAAAAAAATTCAATAGAAAGAGCTGCCAATATTCGAGGTTATGGCAGAAAAGTTTACTAATTCGTTTTTCTTTGTTGTATCTAAGAAGAATCTGGTTATCAATAGAATAGGTTATTTCTAGTGGGGGAGACCAGCGTCTGTATTTAATGCAATAAAAGTCAAAAATCAAAATCATTTATTCATATTGGTAATACAATGTACACTTCGAAAAAGAAATAAACATGAAATGATTCTAATTTTACATTTACTGCCAGTTTTCAAATCAAGGGCGTAGAATGGAAAAGAAGAACTGGCAATAAACTCTGTTACTGATTTCATAAAGTTTGGCAAAAGCTTCTTCGGCAAATACGTGACTCTTGCTCTTTCGCTTATACGATAAAGGAAAACATCATGAGGAAACCAGCAGTAGATCCACGTGTATCAGGCTGAATGATCACCTTCCTGCCTATTAAGAGAAATCACGAAACAGATACAGAAGCCTGAGGGCTAGACCAAAAAGCACTACTATTTTGGTTAATCAACCTACGACTAAATGAAATGATTGTCATTTCTATTGTTGGTTTATTAATAGTTTCTTTTCAGTTAACAGTTGGAAATTGAGTCGCACAAATACGTTAACTGCACAAGCAGTCAACGATATTAATTCCGTTGTAAACCGAGTCGCTGCATTAGACAATAGCCGATACATAGCCACTGATCAGTCTGATCAAGCATGCTTCTATTATCCTTCCTTATCGCCAAATGAGCCAGTAATTCTTCCTGGGCAATGTAACCAGGCAATTCCGGGCGTTGGAAACTTTAACTTAACAAGAGTGAGTTAAACATAAATATTTGCTATATTATGTAATTCTTTTTTGGGGAAAGGGATACTCTTCTTTAATAAAATCCCAGAGGCTCTTTTATCTCAGGCCTTTCAATAAATTTAAGAAATGTATCAAAGAAAATCTGTGTAAAAAGGCTTACTATAAAGTCAACGATTATCTAGTTGATAAAAGGGCCTGGGACTAGTGCTAGACAGGCTACCTCTAATTAATTTGCGATATTTGTTTTAAAATAAGTGTTGTTTGATGATTTGATATTTTAAAAGAGTACCGAGAGTTTTTTACGCCGGCTTTTTCTCTCGGCCTACACCCTCTGTCTTCTTTGCCGATGAGTAGGGATGCCTACAAATTCAAATTTTATGACGTGGAATAAGTGATACATGTATCTTATGTTCCATAATAAACATATTTTATTTTATTTTTTTATACCACTGCTAGTTGTTATGATACAATTTTTCCAAAGATTATTTAATTATGTGGTAATGACTTTTGAAATGAATTCACTAAAGGCAATAATTAATATTACTTAAAATACAGTTTGAAGGTAAATGGCGGCTATTATCATCTTATTACAATGCACGTCAATCTGGAAAGTGTAATAGGGCAACATACACAGTCACAGGAAATACCATGGGTATTGTCAATAGCCACATTATAGACAGACTCCGAAGCATAAGTACTGGAACTGCATCAACTACAGCTGAAAGTGGCAAACTTGTAGTGAACGTTGGCACAAGTAAGTTATCATTAATTTTGATTTCTAAAATACAAAAGCGGAGTTATTTTCATGTGTGCATTCATACCAAGATTAACACAAATGGTTAAGGAAGAAAAGAGAGAAAATCGGTCTTTGATCCATAAAATCGATGACGTGTTCCAAACACAATAATATACCTAAGCTACTCTTAAAAAAGCTGTTTCATGATAAAGGTGCAAAAATATGAGGCACATTTAAGGGAGAAACAGTATCAAATTGGCACTAAATTATTAATAGTATAATCAATAAGTACTTACGAAAGCTATTTACTATTTAATACATAAATGGTTTTTAAGTGAGTCGTCATTATAGTTTAACCGGTTTATTTGGTATACTGTCTGTAATTTTTTTTTACATTCTTTTTCAGATCCACCAGCACCATTCTGGATACTAGCCACTGACTACGAGAATTACGCGTTAGCATACAGCTGTGAAAATCTACCCAATAATCAGCAAAGAGGTATGTTCAATTTACGAAAGTTATCAATTTTATTAGATTATTTATAACTGTAGGTTTCGTGGATCAAATCTTTAACCAATGTCTATATATAACTATGTGTAACAAGATTTTATACTTATAAATAATCTATTAATACATATAATCTTAAGAAGTTATCCTAATGTGTGCTGACTACTGACTCAATTTGATTTTACAATCACTGCACGAAGATAACCTAGATCTTGACACAAAATCACTTTTTGACAGACATGAGCTGCTACCGTCAAAGAAAATGTATGATTTTTTTTTGTCACCATAAAAATTCCTTTAGCGTTACTGACGAAAAGTTATTTTATCCTGAATAAGGACAAATCAACACTCATACATTAATTGAAACTATTTCTGTTTTAGTTTCCAGCTGGAAGCTCAGTCGTAGCAACACCTTCAGCGCACAAGCTAATGATTTTATGAATAATGTTATTAATAGTGTCGATGTATTGAACAACCGTTACTATAGCAATGTTGATCAGTCTGATGAGGCATGCTTCTATTATCCTTCCTTATCACCAAATGAGCCAGTCATTCTTCATGGGCAATGTAACCAGGCAATTCCGGGCGTTGGAAACTTTAACTTAACAAGAGTGAGTTAAACATAAATATTTGCTATATTATACCACTGCTAGCTGTTGTTATGATACAATTTTTCAAGAGATTATTTAATTATGTGGTAATGACTTTTGAAATGAATTCACTAAAGGCAATAATTAATATTACTTAAAATACAGTTTGAAGGTGAATGGCGGCTATTATCATCTTATTACAATGCACGTCAATCTGGAAAGTGTAATAGGGCAACATACACAGACAGAGGAAATACCATGGGTATTGTCAATAGCCACATAACAGACAGACTCCGAAGTATAAGTACTGGAACAGCATCAACTACAGCTGAAAGTGGCAAACTTGTAGTGAACGTTGGCACAAGTAAGTTATCATTAATTTTGATTTCTAAAATACAAAAGCGGAGTTATTTTCATGTGCGCATTAATACCAAGATTAACACTTACTTAAATGGTTAAGGAAGAAAAGAGAGAAAATCGGTCTTTGATCCAGAAAATCGATGAAGTGTTCCAAACACAATAATATAGCTAAGCTACTCTTAAAAAAGCTGTTTCATGATAAAGGTGCAAAAATATGAGGCACATTTAAGGGAGAAACAGTATCAAATTGGCACTAAATTATTAATAGTATAACCATTAAGTACTTACGAAAGCTATTTACTATTTAATACATAAATGGTTTTTAAGTGAGTCGTCATTATAGTTTAACCGGTTTATTTGGTATATTGTCTGTAAATTTTTTTTACATTCTTTTTCAGATCCACCAGCACCATTCTGGATACTAGCCACTGACTACGAGAATTACGCGTTAGCATACAGCTGTGAAAATCTACCCAATAATCAGCAAAGAAGTATGTTCAATTTACGAAAGTTATCAATTTTATTTGATTATTTATAACTGTAGGTTTCGTGGATCAAATCTTTAACCTATGTCTATTAACAAGATTTAATACTTATAAATAATCTATTAATATAATCTTAAGAATCTATCCTAATGAGTGCTGACTACAGCTGAGTCTATTTGATTTTACAATCACTGCACGAAGATAACCTAGATCTTGACACAAAATCACTTTTTGACAGACATGAGCTGCTACCGTCAAAGAAAATGTATGATTTTTTTTTGTCACCATAAAAATTCCTTTAGCGTTACTGACAAAAAGTTATTTTATCCTGAGCAAGGACAAATCAACACTCATACATTAATTGAAACTATTTCTGTTTTAGTTTCCAGCTGGAAGCTCAGTCGCAGCAACACCTTCAGCGCACAAGCTAATGATTTTATGAATAATGTTATTAATAGTGTCGATGTATTGAACAACCGTTACTATAGCAATGTTGATCAGTCTGATGAGGCATGCTTCTATTATCCTTCCTTATCACCAAATGAGCCAGTCATTCTTCATGGGCAATGTAACCAGGCAATTCCGGGCGTTGGAAACTTTAACTTAACAAGAGTGAGTTAAACATAAATATTTGCTATATTATACCACTGCTAGCTGTTGTTATGATACAATTTTTCAAGAGATTATTTAATTATGTGGTAATGACTTTTGAAAATAATTCACTAAAGGCAATAATTAATATTACCTAAAATACAGTTTGAAGGTGAATGGCGGCTTTTATCGTCTTATTACAATGCACGTCAATCTGGAAAGTGTAATAGGGCAACATACACAGTCAGAGGAAATACCATGGGTATTGTCAATAGCCACATTATAGACAGACTCCGAAGCATAAGTACTGGAACTGCATCAACTACAGCTGAAAGTGGCAAACTTGTAGTGAACGTTGGCACAAGTAAGTTATCATTAATTTTGATTTCTAAAATATAAATGCAAAAGCAGAGTTATTTAAGTTATCAAGAGTTCATTCCTACTATTTACTTTACAAAATTGTATTTAAAGTGTTTTTTTTACGAAAAGCTAACTTTAATACACAGTTTTTAAAAGTTTCATCATTAAAATCAATTATTTCATCATCCGATCCACACAAGAAACACTTTTTTGCCATTTTTCCCAACAATAAATAGTAGCACGTTTTTTCAATTATATTTATAGCGACACTACTCCAAAATTATGCATAGTATATACGAGTCTATCGCTATCCTTTTCCAAGCCCAAGTAGCATGCGCACTCTCTTTCTTTAGGTGGGCGGACTTTAAACAGCTGCTATGCTGTGTCCTCTTCTATCGCATGGGATGGTCGGTTGGGACCTATCAGTCGCACACATTCACTCGGAGCAATATTTTACTCTTGAAAATTCGGCAACCGCAATTCTGGACTGATTTTTCGCAACCAACCCTATACCACCGTGTTCAGAATAAAATAATCTTTAATTTCATTTAAATTTCATCCAATAAACAGACCGTTGCAAAATGCTAGTACAGATTTACCTGTTTATGCCTGGCAACCCGATAGTTGTGACCGGAAAATAATGGGCAGCATAAAGTTTGCATATTCTATGGGCTTCATGCTTTCGATTGGTATAGAATTTATCTAATAATCATACCGGTGAAATGTTTAAAAAAATATTTTTTTTTTAAATTATTAATTAAACATACTCTGGACTGAAATTTGCTAGACAACATTGCTATTTATTGACATATTAAATTAAATATAAAATACGTTTCATTAAATAAGCATCTTGGTGAAGTTCGTTGTATTGCGGGATCTTAGACCACTTGTACGGTTAAGGAATGAAAGCGAGAGAAGAGGGCATGTCTTTGATCCATAAAATCGACGACGTGTTTCAAACACAATAATATAGCTAAGCTACTCTTAAAAAAAGCTGTTTCATGAAAAAGGTGCATATATATGAGGCACATTTAAGGGAGAAAGAGTATCAAATTTACACTAAATTATTAATAGTATAACCATTAAGTACTTACGAAAGCTATTTACTATTTAATACATAAATTGTTTTTAAGAGAGTCGTTTATTTTGATTATTGTCTGATAAAAAAAATTAAATTCTTTTTCAGATCCATCAGCACCATTCTGGATACTAGCCACTGACTACGAGAATTACGCGTTAGCATACAGCTGTGAAAATCTACCCAATAATCAGCAAAGAAGTATGTTCAATTTACGAAAGTTATCAATTTTATTAGATTGTTTATAACTGTAGGTTTCGTGGATCAAATATTTGACCTTTGTGTAACAAGATTTAATACTAATCAACAATAGACAATTAATATAATCTTAAGACTATATTCTAATGAGTGCGGAATACTGACTTTATTTGATTTTACAATCACTGCACGACGAAAACCTAGGTCTTGACACAAAATCACTTCTTGACAGACATGAGCTGCTACCGTCAAAGGACATGCATGAAAATGGTCATGTGACAAAACGTGAGGGCATGTCACCATACAAATTCCTTTAGCGTTACTTTCGAAAAGTTATTTTATCCTGAGCAAGCACAAATCAACACTCATACATTAATTGAAACTATTTCTGTTTTAGTTTCCAGCTGGAAGCTCAGTCGTAGCAACACCTTCAGCGCACAAGCTAATGATTTTATGAATAATGTAATTAATAGTGTCGATGTATTGTACAATCGTTACTATAATGAAGTTGATCAGTCTGATGAGGCATGCTTCCATTATCCAACATTATCCAATTATGAACCAGTAGTTTTGCCGGGACAATGTGACCTTAATGTAACAGTTATGCCATCCTTGAATTTGACAGGAGTAAGTTAAGAATAATATTGTAATATAAATATTGTTACTTATATGCCATCTGCAACCCGCTTAGCTCAAGTGTAAATGGAACAAATCTTTAATACAATTTTCAAATAAAATACAGAAGACTTCCTGAGATTAATATCATCATTAATGATACCATAGATTAGAATATCAAAATAAATATTATTGTAAAGGAACCTTTCTTTGATTAAGGGATTAGATATGTAGAAACTATAGCCGCAAACCTAATGACTTTTTAAAATTCACAGTTTTCGGGAGAATGGCGTCTCATTTCCTCATACTACAATGAACGTCAATCTGGAGAATGCAACCATGCTATTTATAGCGTTCAAGGAACTGGTCTTACTTTACAAAATAGACACGTTCTAAACCGACAGTTACTTACAACCTCTGGAACAATTAGTTTCGCTTCAACTGATAGGAATGGAAAGCTACGGGCCACCGTTGGTTCTAGTAAGTAGTAACTTCTTGAATACCATAACCTAATAAAACATGAAGAAAGTGCAACTATCGTGACATATGCTTCAAAGCAGATTGCATTAGTAACATTTGAAGAGCAAAACGTCGACAATACCATTAATTTATCTATCATCATCACCTTTCAAAGTAATTTACGTTTTTTTATACATTTAATCTAATAATATTTTTAAATTTGATAGATACACGTGATTATTGGATTTTGAACACTGACTACGACAGCTACGCGTTAGCCTATAGCTGTGAAAACTTGGCGAACAATCAACAGAGAAGTATGTAACACATGCTGGGAACCGCTACTGAATAATAGAACTTTAAAGACTCCTCGTAACTTTTTGTTGTTCGTTCGGCTATTCGTTCAGTGATACAAGTCTACGTACACATGTGTCATACTTTTTTTGAAAAATTAAAAAAAAAAACTTTAAAGAAATTAAATAAGTTATTTTATAAGTTCGGTAGCGGTCACTACTCTTTATATATAGTATTTTTTATTTCTAAAGGATTTGTAATTTCAACTTTTTGAATTCTAGTTTTCAGTTGGAAACTAAGTCGGACTAATACATTAACAGCAGAGGCTAAAGCAAATATTAATGCAATAATTAACACAGTGGAGGCTTTACATGAACCATACTTTACAAATGCAGACCAATCTGACGACGCCTGTTTCTATTACCCCGACATTCAGGTCAACGAACCAGTAATATTCCCAGGACAGTGTGACGAAAACATTCTTGTTACCAAAAACTTTAGTTTGGAGGGAGTAAGTTTTTACTTCGTTATTTAATTTACAGTGTCAATTATCAAAATTACAAGGAAAAATTATAAAAGACTGAAAGTGGAGGATTTTTTGGAGGGGCTTTTTCAACTTATCGAGAATTAAAAAATCGTCGCTGATTTTTGCCATTTTTAATATAATTTCATTATAATTATCTGCCATTTGATATTAATATGCATGATACTAAGTATCGAAATCGAAACCTATGAAATCTTTCACACTTCAGAGATTGACCTATATTGTCCGAAATTATTGTAATTGTATTAAAATTTTTACGTTAGGTTATCAGAATATATATAGATGCTTAAATGTTCTTAGAAAGCGTTAGACTACCGCTTTATTCATGAACCATTTTAACTATAGTCCTTGTCGGTCTCTTTTTTGTCTCACGTGCTTAAATACAGTAACTGAAAGATATGAAAAAGTACTTTAGTCAGTAAGACTAATTTAGTGTAAATTACTAATAATTTCTCTATGGAAGTATCTCTTTTGTAGTTCCTTGGAAGATGGCGTCTCATATCTTCTTACTACACACATCGTCAATCTGGAGAATGCAACCAAGTAGACTACTCCAGAGAAGGTTCCACGATAAGAGTTAGGAACATGCATATTACGAACAGTGAATTGAGCACGGTGTCAGGTTCAGCCACCGTATCTGCTGATGGAAGTGGAAAACTTCGAGTTACTGTATCGAGTAAGTTTATTATCATTTTTAATAGAATGTCAATGAATTCGAAAATATCTATTATTATTTCCTACAAATCGCCTAATTACTTACTTATACAGTATAATATATTTATATCATGAACTTAAATATCATCACTAACATCAAAATAAGAAACATTCCCTAACAAGACGGCTTGAAGAAAATGTTTCTGCGTGCTAACGTGATGTATTACATTAAGCTACCTATTTGGACATCTAACACAATAATGTTAAAATTGATTTCATAAAACGTCCAACACATTTCACATCGGCATTTATTTCATATAAATTGTACTTTTTAGCTCGAACTGTTGATTTTTGGATCCTAGCCACTGATTATGACAATTATGCTTTGGCCTACAGTTGCAGTAATGTGAACGCAAATCAAAGAAGGGGTAAATATATTCTATATACATCTTCAAACAAATAACTGTCATAATAGAGACACGAGATAGGGTCCGGCTATATTTATAAAAGGAGCTGGTAACGTTATGTATATATTTTGTCCTTACATATGAAATTAACGTTTGGTCCTACTGGACAGTTTGACCTCAAATATCTCCTCTTTGGTTATGAATGCCCAATTCAATTTCTGACAGCTATTTACTCTTGCATTTCTTTTTCGAAAACCATGAAATTCAATATCCCGTTTTTTTTTTATGCGACACTATTTATAAAATGGAAAACATAATAGTATCCCGTTATGAGTACGAGTTGAGTAACCGTGGTACCATTGCCGAAGAAACGGCTCGAAGGAATAACGATGTACATTGTGTGTACCTGTTTGTAACACCGCATGTCAGTGATAAAACTGTATTATTCATATTGAAGCAAATTGGGAATTATCAACAGCTTCAATTGTCTAAGATATCCACCGTACTCCCTGAACCTTGCTTGCATATTACCATTTTTTTCGGAATTTAGATAATTCTTGCAAGGTTAAAAATTTAACTTGATAGGGCAGTCGAAACGGTAAGACGGCTAAAGTAATTTGATTAATTAAATACCTAAATAGGTAATACTTTTTGTTTCTCCCATAGAAAACGCCAATTTCATATACGTGAAGACCTAGTATAATACACCGAACCATTTAGAGCCATTTTTGTCTACTTCCCGTCCGAGTCTAGCCGAGCCAAGCTTTGCGCTTGAAGCTCGAGTGAACACATAACTTAGCGTTCATTAGATCTTGATTCTTAATTTGTTAAAGTCGAGAACGACGCATTATTCAATATCGTCCAACTCCAAATTAATGTTTTTTTAAATTGAAATTTTACTATTAATTTATACAGTGTGATAACTTAAAAAGGACAATATAGCTACTGGTTTTCGAAGCTAAAATTTTAGAAAGACGTATCATCATGATTATTTTCTTTCAGTTTACAGCTGGAAGCTTAGTCGTAGAACATCACTAAGAGATTCAGATCAAACCAACATTAACAATGTGATGGATCAAATAAATGTGTTAAATGAACGTTATTACACTCCAACTGATAATTCTGACGACGCCTGCTTCCATTACCCTACAGTAGACCCCAGTCGACCTGTTGTCTTTGATGGGCAATGTAACCAAAACATACCTGTTGTAAGAAATTTCCAGTCCAATTTGGTGAGTGTTAGCCAATAGAATTAGAATCCTATCCTATTAATAGTAAGGAAGGAAAATTTCTTCAGTTACACTGTCAAGTTTATCTTAGTGGTTATCCAATATTTGCTATAATTATTCAACATAAACAAATTACTCATGACGGAAATAATAAAATAATGCTTATCATAGATTATTTTTTCTATTTTATTCGGTTAATTGTGGTTAACTAAACGTTCAAACGTTCTATATAAAAATACTCGGCATTAAATGTATACAGTAACTTGTTTGAATTATTGAATATAATACTAATTATTTATATTATTGAATGTTACGATGAAATTACAGTTTTAGAAGCAAAAATCCATATGGACCGAAGCAAAATGATTGTAATTCATTTGGTATTGAAACAATGTCTTTTTTCAGTTCTTAGGAGAATGGTACGATGTTGAATCTTACCCATCTACTTTCCAATATGGTACATGCAACACTGCTAGATACAGCGCAAATGGAAATAATATAATAGTGAACAATACTCAAATAATCGACGGTGTTGTATCAGTAAGGGAAGCGAATGGAGTGTTCCCTGAAGGCAATAATGTTGGAAAACTTAAGGTTAACTTTGGCTCAGCCGACAGAGATTATTGGATTCTCTCAACCGATTACGACTCTTACGCCCTCATTTACAGTTGCCTTAACTTGGATAACAAGACAAAACAAGGTAACTTTGTTTTCATATTGAGGCCTCCTTAAAGCATTTTTCTTCTCTCTTGATTTAAAAATTGAGCAGTGTTGGCCTAGTGGGTTCAGCGTGCGACTCTCATCCCTGAGGTCGTAGGTTCGAGCCTCGGCTGTGCACCAATGGACTTTCTTTCTATGTGCGCATTTAACGTTCGCTCGAACGGTGAACGAAAACATCGTGAGGAAACCGCCATGTCTTAGACCCAAAAAGTCGACGGCGTGTGTCAGGCACAGGAGGATGATCACCTACTTGCCTATTAGATTGAAAAATGATCATGGAACAGATTCAGAAATCTGAGGCCCAGACCTAAAGAGGTTGTAGCGCCACTGATTTGTTTTTTTTTTTTTAATTTAATAATTTTTTGTTTATGAAACTTAAACGTGTTAACAAAGAATATTCTTATAGCAATGATAGTACCTTAGATATTATAGTACTATACGTTTAAACGTAATTCAAGGTAAAAATCAATGAAATCAAACCAATTATCTAAGCTTTTAGGTACGGGTCCGTCAACCATGATACCATCCATACCATTATAGATAACGACTTGATATTTGAGCTGCCCTGCGATTCTGTAACTCACTTCACGAACTCACACAGCGGTTTTCGCATCGGCGGTCGCTCTCAACTCAGTCGTGAAGCAGTCATTTTATGATTTGGCATTCTGAAAAGGTGGGAGCTTGTAGTTTATTGTTTATCAGAATGCCAAATCATAAAATGACTGCTTCACGACTGATTTGAGAGCGACCGCCGATGCGAAATCCGCTGTGTGAGTTCGTGAAGTGAGTTACAGAATCGCAGGGCTGTTTGTGTGATTAAAGAGTGAGATTAAGTAAGATTTCAGCGATATCACACATGAACTTTTAAATCCAATGTCACACTTTCAGTGGGAACATGGAAGCTGAGTAGAAGTCGCCAATTATCGGAAACTGCAAAGAATGAGATAAATTCCACTATGTCAACGATAAGAGAACTTGATCAGCGGTACTTTATAACAAGAAATCACACGGAAGCTGGCTGTTTCTACCATCGCGATCAATCACAGACTTCAGTTATTTTTAGTGGAAGATGTGATACTACCATTACCGCCGTTCCTAACTTTAATCTTACAGCGGTAAGGTCTTTATCACAGTTATTATTCATGGTTTTAAACCTACTAGACCATACGTTATTCTATTATCAATAGGTGGTCTTGTTCTTACCTGCTAAAAGATCATATTACGTATAAAATATATAGAACCTTAATAATGTTATTTATTATATTATTTGAGTTCTGAATATATTAAGTAAGTTAGCGAGGTCGAGCGTTTGAACCAATTATATCCATGTTATATGCACAATATTTGTCTATGTGTGAAAATTGTTTTGGTTCTCAAAAATCTTTTTTGTCTATTAAGAAAAAGTGTCCAGAAAACAGATTTTCTGAATCTGTCTAAATCTGAGGATCTTATAAGGGTTTAAACACAGTTTTTTTATAAGACCATGTATTTATTATATCCAGACATTAATTAGTCATTTTATAAATTAGATGACTGTATCACGTAACGTAACGTATATTCATGTTACAGTTCCAAGGAGTATGGCACGAGATTCAAGCATACCCCAGTGAAATGATGACAGGTGAATGTTTATCTCAAGAATACAGCCAACGCTCGGGATCATCACTCAATGTGGTACAAAGAAACGTTCGACTTGAAACACTGTTCGAGAGGACTGGTGTTGTGACACAGACTTCTAATGATAACAGCGGAAAACTATTGATAACGGTTCAGGGTGGTCTTGGCGGTAAGTACTTCGGAGTATAGTATAATCAAAATTGTATATTAGTCACCAAAATGTTTTTGTCGTATGAATACTGTTATTATATTCGAAAGGATTTCGAATCAATTATATGTTATGTTGTAGTGAGGTGTGTTTGGGGATGAGACTTCAATGATAATTTGATTGACAAAAATTACACATTTATAAAATATGGGGAATAAATTATAGGATAAAATTGACACGTCATTATGTAATTCGAATTCCCTGATTACGAAATAGTATTTCATAGTAAATACTAAACTGCCATTTTATAAAATTGTTCGCCACATCATGTAGAGATTCAAACTTTAATTATTTTAGTTTTTATCAAAATTCAAGATTTATATTAAAACTTAATATTAAAATAAAAAATAATTTAAAGAACAGCCTTGCGATTCTGAAACTCACTTTTCGAACTCACATACATAGCAGTTTTCGCATCGGCGGTCGCTCTCAAATCAGTTGTGAAGCAGTCACTTTATAATTTGGCATTCTGATAAACAACAAACTACAAGCTCCCACCTTTTCCCGACATGAAGCAACCGCCGATGCGAAAATCGCTGTGTGAGTTCGAAAAGTGAGTTACAGAATCGCAGGGCTTGTTAATACTATAATACATTTAGATATTATAAATCTTATCATTATCTTGAAACAAAAATTTTTAGTTTCACTTCTACCACGTGAAGTGCACACGTTTTTTTTAGATTTTGAAATCATAATCAATTCTTTTTTGCAGCTACTATTCCATTCTGGGTTCTCAGCACAGACTACAACGATTACGCCTTAGCTTATGGTTGTGTTGACTTAATCAATAATGAAAGACAAGGTAATTTACATTTCATATGTATGCAGGGAAAATGTTGATCGCCTTTTTAACCTGATACCTTTACCTAATACTTAATATGTCATGTGGAACATGGTGTAATGGTTGCAGCTCCTTACAAACGTGTAAAAAATGGCGATTAAAAAGAGTGGCGGAGAGTTTATTGCCAGTTCTTCTCTTCCGTTCTACGGCCTTGATTTGAGAACTGGCAGTAAATGTAAAATTAGAAGCATTAATATGTATTTCTTTACTGACGAGTCATTAGTGTACCTATATGATTAAACGATTGATTTTTTTTTACTTTACTTTTACTCACTTTACTATCTGGACTATGTTATATAGTACGTTCAAAATAATAAACTTCTGGCGACACAACTCTTTGAAATTGTCTTCAGATTTCTGTGTCTGTTTGTGAGTGTGCGATCATTATTATTTATTAAAACGCATGTAGGCTTAGTAGCAGGGAAATGTTTCCCTAAGATTGAGGGCTTAATGCGCATTTAAAAGGAACGGTAGCACAGCCGCGTTTTGAACCTTAAGGATAAGAGTCGTAGTTGCTAGGCCAACACTGCTCAATATACTACTGAATATAATTCCATTTTCAGTCTACAGCTGGAAGTTAAGCAGAAGCCAACAGTTGTCTGCTGCTGCCAATACTCAAATAAATAATGTTAAAGCCACTATCCCAGTCCTGGATAGCAAGTATTACAAAAACATTGACCAGTCCGATGCAGCCTGCTTCCATCTCCCTGACTTTACACCTGGAGAATCTGTAATCTTACCCGGGAAATGTGATGATAATATTCCCGTTGAGAGGAACTTCGATGCGCAGAGAGTAAGCTTATTTTATAAAATTATCACAATATATACTAATATTATAAAAAAGTGCGTACAAAGTAAACATGTCAGAAGTGAAACTTCTTTGGCAAACTAATTTTTAAGTCTTGTTCATATTTATACAAATCGAAAAACTTTAGATTTCCGAGATTTAGAGGCAGGGAAAAAGGAAGATATGTTAAGAATTTAATGAATTTAATTGTCATTAAAATATTAAGTGTCGAAAATTAATACAAATTATTATTTGTAATATAATTTTATAAATTTAATTTTGTTTAGTAATTTCTTCATTTACAATTCGTCATTTGAGATATTAATAAATTATTTTACATGAAATATAAAATACTAATATTTCATAACTTCTCTCTACGAAATTTTAATTTTGAAAATATAATTTCTATAGTCTATCTCAAACGCTCTCTCTTTTTTCGACACAACGCTGCACATCTTCGTGACGCTAATATTTTTATTATTGCGTTTCATCCGTAATTTTTTTATCCTCATGCGCCTAAAAATGATTCACTTCAAAAATAAAAATCTAATTCTAATATAGTGGTTTTGCGTTTCTAACGCTAATTGAAATGATTAATACATCGAAAAATTAATACCATATCGGCGACAATAAAAAATTCTGGCGATCCATTGAAGTTAGATTGGCTATTTTTTTATTTTATTTTCAATTATACCTATTTTAATAATAATCTTGTTTTATTATTGTACGTAAAAACAATGAAAACATTCAATAGGCAATATAAATAGGAAAATAGAAAATTATTCGATATTACCGAGCAAGTAAATGATTCTTTTTATAATATAGAAATTTACTTTGTATGGGACATAGTAATAATCTACTTGACAGAAATTACATTAATTTTAAACTTTATTGAAAAAAAAATTTTTTTTATTAATAAACGAGTTCACGGCCATAATCAATGCAAAATTCCTTTATTATCTGCGTTTATTAACTTCTTTATTAATGTTATCAAATAGCTTTTTAGAACTGAACGATAAGCTAAATAACAAGTGGAATAGAATGACGAATTTGGCTTTACAATAATTTGGTGTTGATATGTTGCTAAGCGAGTACTGGACGCATAAATTAAATTTCTTTATCGGTTATTAACGCGAATTTATATTATTTACATAATTCGACGTTTCTTGTTTAAGCATTCATGGTCAGACTGGCAGTAAAAATCTTTTTGCAAAATATTTAAACATTTTCATTTTATAGATATTACTTACAAAATGCATATTATCACGGTAATAACTTAACAGTAATAATAATAAGCCAATATTCATCCACATCTTATCGACATATATTTAACAAAAATAGGTTCAAATAATTTTTTTACTACTCTAAGATGCCGCATCTTGATGCCCCTTTTTGCATAAACAAATGAAATGAATGGGTCTCGTGTTACATGAAGTCTTTGATATCCCCCCCCCCCCTAAACAGGGTCATCCACGAAGGGCTCGTTTTTTAAAGCGGATACAATCAGCCACCTGTCTAAATCAAAGTATTGTTTATATTGTAAAGTTCGGAGACATTAATTGACTTAAATTTTTCAGTACTCTGGCGTGTGGTACCAAATAGAAAAATACTTCCAACGCTTCGAAACTGGTGGTAACTGCACTGGTGCGAGGTACACACTGAATTCGGACACTGGAGTTGTCACTGTACTAAACTGGCAAGTGGTCAATGGTATTTTGGACACCATTGAAGGTACCGCTACAGTTAACTCCACTGACGGCAGTGCAAAACTAAGAGTCCGCCTGCCGATTCGCAGCTCAGATCGTAAGTAGCATTTTTTTAAATCATAAGTTATACTATAAACGGAATGTAGTAAATAAGGATAGGTTTTATGCCCGTGGAAACGTTCCGTGTAATTAACTCATAGGTGACTCATACTTGTTGAATATTGTGGGAATTCTGGCCCAAAATTCGGCCAAATATATTGATGACCGGTAGATTTATTTCCTTTGAGTATTAAGCCAGAAAGGAGTCGCCTTTACGCGCGTCCCCCTCTGTCAAAGTACGAACCCGCTGGACATACGCGTTATATAAAACTGTTTCTCGACCCTTCCGCTTCCTTCTGGCTTAATACTCAAAGTTTATTTCGGATAACGATTAATCTGTATTATTATCGTAATGCAGTTGCAGGGGTATTTTAGAGACCAGTTTAAAAAACTAAGACTGCAAGAAATTAATAAAACATACTGTTATGTAATTATACGAAAATATATATCTATTTTGATAAGTTATGGAAGAGATGGGGACCCTGACACAAGTATTTTGTACTTAAAACGGTCCCCAAATCTAACCATTCTAAACCATTATGTTACTTATAACGAATAAACACATGCACAAATAAAAATTGTTCCTCGATCCATAGCAGTACATAAATATAGTATATTTTGTATCATAGAAAAATTATACGTAATATATTAAACATTTTTATAACTATGACATGCCAATTGATGTTTTCTGAATTATATATTAATACAAAATAAGAACTATACGCCGCGCCGAGCGATCATTTAATTGTGTGTTTGTCATTTGACGAAATATTACACAATAATTTCTTATCATTACTTAGTTGTATTTACTAATTAATTTTATGACCTCTACGTCCTCATATCATCTCCGGATGTAGTGCAGGTAATCTTAATAAAACAATTAAAAACTAAAAAGTTATAAGCGAAACTCAATTTTTGCATTTTTGTTTGCACGTGCACTGATACGGCATATGATATCAAATTTATGATATGTTAAGTATTTATAATTAAAAAAAAAGACTGTTTATCGATTCATCAATTAAACTATTCTTATTAGAAATCTAAGCAAGGTCGCAACGTACTTATTATGCATAGTAATCAAAGACAATTAAATGTATTTGTTTATTAACTTAATTAAGTTAATTAATTATAATTATATTTAAAGAAAACAATGTTGCTAACAGTGAATGGCATACACTCGATGCGGAATTCTTTAATTTTACGAAAAGTCAATTTATGTTATAATTTTTTCATCGCTACGTTGTAAAAATAGTAAAAAATAATGAAATACTGCCTAGTTAAGCAACACAATATAAAAATACCTAATATACACTTATCCAGTTTCCACTTAAATATAACGATTTATATACTTCTATTGCAGCAACCAACCCAGAGTTTAGAGAAACCAACCTCTATGTACTGGACACAGATTATACTTCATATTCACTAGCATACTCCTGTGTAAATCTTGAAGGCAATCGACGACAGGGTAAGTTCTTTTATTAGAAATTTTTCCACAATGATTCACAATTTTTTATCAAAATAGTCTCGGTGATTCAGCCAAATTTATCTGCGGCAGAGTTTAATTTATTCTTTGAAGTGAAACTTCACGAAGATGTGTATTTTTGTCGAAGAAAAGGGAGAGAGCGATTGAGACCGATTGATAGAGACTGAGAAGGGTGAATTACCTAATAGAAATTATATTTTTAAAATATTAGTATTTTATATTTTATGCAAAATAATTTATTGAAATCTCAAATGACGAATTGTAAATTAAAGTGCCACGTGTTTTTATTATCTAAGAAATCAATTTAAAAAATTAAATTTATTATTTGTATTAATTTTCGATACTTTTAATATTTTAATGACAATTAAATTCATGAAATTCCTAACATATCTTCCTTTTTCCCTCCCTCTATGTCTCGGAAATCTAAAGTTTTAGATTTGTATAAATATGAACAAGGGTTAAAGATTAGTGTGCCAAATAAGTTTCACTTCTGACATTGTGTAGTGTGTACTTTGTACGCACGCACTTTTTTATCTTCTAAATACTCATGTATGAATGAATCTTTTACAGTCAGCGCATGGAAACTGAGTCGTGCTCGTACAATGTCGGATGCCGGCAATACGGCGATAAACGCCTACATGGAGAATAGGCAGGAGTTGCAGAACTCGTACTTCGTAGCCGTCGATCAAAGTGACTCCTGTCCGGAACCTAATTCGGCAACATTAGTTAAGAACAGTATTATAATGTTAGCTATGTTGTGTATGTCACTTGTGTACTTGTCTTAGGCTGGCAATATCTGGCCCTGAATGTTTTCGTTCTCAACTTCTTAAAATCTCAGAGAGAATGACTAATAATGCGGATTTATTTAACGAAATTCAATTTTATTGAAGCTAAATGTAAATTATATTGCATTACGAATGTAAAAGATTGATAAATTACAAATAATCTAATCTTAGTGTAAAGTTCGACAATCGGACTATATAAATTCGACATTGAGTCATAGAAAGTACTTCAGTGTCTATATCTATCTTAAAGAGATAAATAAATAATGCTTATAAGTTGACATCATTTTGAGTCAAATATGTAATAAATCTCCGAACCATTGTATCTATTTGTAAATGAATGATTGAGTAGAATATAAATGAATATTGTTAATTTTGCTTTTTATTTATACTTTTCCCACGTGTTGGTAGTCACGTTCGAACTGAAATACAGTTTGTATAAATGCGTTTGACGTTTGTAAATTATATTTATTTTATATCGCAAATATAAAAAGTCTTAGTTTACTTCCAGAACACAATCAAGCAATCACAAAATCGTCTATCTGACTTTTTAATAGACGAATATCCAAATTCAAATTCAAAATCATTTACTCATGTAGGTAATACAATGTACACTTAAGTACGTTAAAAAAGAAATATACATTAAATGCTTCTCCTTTTACATTTACTGCCAGTTCTCAAATCAAGGGCGTAGAACGGAAGAGAAGAACTGGCAATAAACTCTCCGCCACTCTTTTTAATGGCCAAGTTTTTTGTTTTACACAACGTTTTTAAGGAGCTGCAACCATTAAACCATGTTCCACATGACATCTTAAGTAATAAATAATAATAAAATGAATTAAAAACAATGATTTGTCCTCTATCAGCATCCGTTCACGAGTATGACGCATGGCCATATGCCCCGTCGCCATATTTTAGGGAGAGAGACAACCCGACGCATGATAAAAATAAATAACTAAAACAAAAATAGACACAGGTTAGACTAGAGGTTAGTCTCAACCCACAGGCAATCGTTAGAATAAGAAGACAATTTCAAACAATTTATACCTAAAATTATTATACATAGATGGTCAGAAATAACACTACAATTTGAATTTTATCACATGTCTGTGCGTGTATGTTTATCAATAGGCCGAAGCGACATTCTTCTGATAATACATAACCTAATCTTAATCACGTTGCAAGGCATATGTCTGTAATATAAAATATATTTTTGAGAACGAAGATAGGATTATATGACATGATCGTATAATATATCGATATTATATTTCGGTTCAGATTATTATAGTCAACATTTGGCCTGCTGGAATCGCAAAATAAAATCCTTTTTTTTTCAAAAATATTGATGTTGATACATTGATATATAAAAAACCCAAGATGCACAGTCTCGAATAAAAGTAACGCTCGAAAGTGTCCCGAAACACTATTTCTGTCATTTTCTATAACAGTATGTCTATAACAGTATATGTTACAAGCATATATTATTGCAAAATCAACCTTACGCGAATTTCTTAAAGTTGTTATTACAACGCAGTGTATACGTACTTAAAGCAATAAAATTTTACGACCGACCGTGGTCTGTAGGACAAGGTATTGAGTGGAGTCGAACATTACTTTTTTATTTACAACTATTTAACATAATTTTAAATTTATCCGACTTTACGGGTGCTTTACAGCTTGCGTGGTCACGGTGACTAAAGACAAAAGGTGTTGGATGTTAAATAGTTGGAAATTTATAATAATACATAACTTTAATCCGGTTAAAAAGTTTTTTCTTTAAATTAAAAAATAATTTGTTACTAAATATATTTGTCAAAAACTACACACAAAATGTTCAAAAGTACATAAATTTATTTATAAAAAAAAACACAAATAAATAACATCGACTCCACTTATTAGACGCGAGACTATTTGAAATGAGTGCACAATTTTGAATGTTGCGCTAATTTTTTGAGGACGTTTTTTAGACGTTGATTGTGCATCTTGGGTTTTTTATATATCAATGTGTTGATAGTATCTATGAAATAAGCGCCTTTATTTGTTAGTCGCGACGACGACCCAAAGTATGACTAGGCCGTCGAAAATAAAGTAGCCGCGAACTGCAAGCGGCCTTTACGTGAAATGTTTTTTCGAATATGTTTCCATCTCGTAGTAAATAGTTCAATAGCTCCGGAATGTATTATTCACTAGCTGGCCTGGCGAACATCGTACCGCCTAACAGTTGATTCTTTATTTGTTTAAAATACTTATTCTGCTATTCGGGACACCGGTCTAGCTAGTAAGATAAAAAAAAGAAAATTGATAAGACAACAAATACATTATGTCAAAAAATTTACCTTCCCGGAACCCCTCCACTAACACTTGAACTTTATGCTATGGTATTAAAGTTCAAATTGACTTTTAAGTATTATTACGAATATTTTGTATGGGAATATAAAAAAGTGTTGTTTTTAGACTTTTTCACTCAAATTTTTTAAATTTTCTCTGCGTAAGAACCATCCTCGTAATTCAAGGAATATTATAAAAAAAGAATCAGACAAATCGGGCAAGCCGTTTTCATGTTATGTCGTGACAACGGAAAACGGGTTTCATTTTTATATATATAGATTTGTTAAGTCTTAGTAAGGTTTTATAAATCTATAAGCCTCTGATTTGTGCTGAACCTACATCTTTAAACAATTACGACTTAATATCGAAAGCGATAATATTTTGAAATATTATCGCTTTCGATAAGACGACGGAATAGTTCTTTCATCTATTTTAATTACTGATTGAAAGTATTATCATAATGAATTTTGACGTTGTTTAACTTACGGTATTTTAATACTCGTATATATAACTATCATACCTACTTGAAGCTTTAAAACCTGCGTGGTACTAATCGTAAATATACTATTAATAACTAATAGCGATACAGTTTTTAATCCCTACATCATTATAATGTTATTTATATTTAAAGAAAGAGTCCCCTGCTATTTTACCATAAATTTCGAACGGGATTTGACAAAAATAATTTGTTAAACCTACTTTTGTGTATTAATCGTATGGTCGATCCTGTATTTCCTTTGTTTTTGCCTTTTTAAAATATGTACTACACGTGCTGTTCTGGTTCCATATGGGCCTATATTTTGTAATGATATTAACGATGCATAAATTCACAATTTTAGTGGTTTTTTTACTTCAACTATTAATTTCAAAATTAAAATTACAGGGTTTATTCAAATATAATTCTGGCACCTTATTATCGAAGTCAAATTACAAATTTGTATTAAAAGTCTATACTAAAGTTGGTATAATCTCTATGTATAATGTTTGTCAAAACTTTAACCTTATTTTATCAAAATGTGCGTGATTTGCGTACAAAAACTAATGAATTTTATCAAAATCTTCTAACTTGTACTTTTGATATTACTACTTTGCGAAGGGTTCAATGAAATCTGTAGAGAGTTGAAAACTTTAAATGCCAATCGCATCAGACTCAAAGAGTGATGGAATACCTTCAATTGTTCTACAAAAATGCTATAGACAACTCTCAAAACCATTAACAAATACATTTAATCAGTCGTTTAATATATTCTGTAGTTTTCCATCCAAAATGAAAAATAAAAGAGAACATTTATAAATGTGACATCCGGTGTACCTCAAGGGTCTATACTGGGTCCTTTGTTGTTTAACGCTTATCTATATGATATAAAATATTGCTTCAAGTATTCAGAATATCTTATGTTTGCAGATAACAAAAAAATATTTTTTAAAACTAAGTCTATAGATAACTGCGTTGAACTTCGATAAAACTTACCACAAAAAAACAAACTATCCATAAATATTGGAAAATGTTGACCTAATGTTTTTACACGCTACTTGCAACGGTTTAATTGACTGACTTATCGATATCGCTTTTACTATTTCAGACCCCTTCTTCATACGAAACAAGGCAAACGCAACTATTTCAAATTCCTCGGTCTAATACAAACTATTTACGTAACGTAATGAATCGTATACATTCGGATTATAACACAAATTACCAGCACATAGATATATTTAATGGAACTAAAGAGTCTTAAACAATAATATTAATACTCTGGCATCCTTTATAAAATAGAATGATAGCTTTGTTAATGATTGATTTTTTTATCGAACATATTATAATGATCAATGCATCTTACAATTTATTATAAATATATTTTATTTTTTTATTAAATGTGTTTTGCGTTTAGTGGGCTTGGGCTCTTGTGTATAATGTAATTGTTTAA
Source organism: Pieris napi (assembly GCF_905475465.1). Taxonomy (NCBI): domain Eukaryota; kingdom Metazoa; phylum Arthropoda; class Insecta; order Lepidoptera; family Pieridae; genus Pieris; species Pieris napi. The sequence continues at coordinate 2,140,521 of NC_062245.1, forward strand.
ATATTGTATAATAGGTACGTTATTTTCTGGAAAATTATCTATGCTGAGTAATATATTATACATACCACCTACATAGCTAAAAAATACTATTTAAATAAATCAATTCCTATGTTAAAATACCCAATTGATTGTTATTATCTTTCTATACTTCTAAAAATTTTCCTAATAGAAATTAGCGTGTCTAATACACTAAACACACTAACCTGTATATTGAAATAGCATACCTATGTTAAAATACTCTAAACATCTAAACATGATAGAGTTGAAGATTCATCACTTTCCTTTTTGATATAACCCTTTATAGAGTGTGCTTCTAATAGTGGTTTTGTACTTTGGTACAATACACTTATAAGATTTTAATTCTTAATGTATGTAGTTACTAATTCGGCTATAGTAAACAAACATAGGACGTGTCTGGTGACGTAAGCATAATCCCGCGCAATACATCGTTTTTGCGGCGTCGGCGTCGACTCAAAATTTAATCAATGTAGACAAATAATTTGAATATTTCGTTACGTTAACGTTAAGTTTTTATATTTCTATAGTATATAATAGCTTAAAATGTATATTGATATTTAAAAATAAAAGCGGTGCTGCATTGTGTCTCGGCAAATGTCGAAATTACCTTGTATAAGTTTAGACGTTGGTCATTTATCAACAGCAATCAAAAGTGAACATGTAAATAAAATAAAATAAAATATGCTTATTATGGAAGATACAGGTATCGCTTATTCCACGTCATTAAATTTGAATCTGTAGGCATACCTACTCATCGGCAAAGAAAACAGAGGGTGTAGGCCGAGAGAAAAAGCCGGCGCAAAAAACTCTCGGTACTCTTTTAAAATAGCAAATCATCAAACAACACTTACTTAAAAACAAATATCGTAAATTAATTAGAAGTAGCCGGTCTAGCACTAGTCCCAGGCACTTCTATCAACTAGATAATAGAATTAAGATTGATATCTAAATTGTTTCCGATGTGTCAAGATCATAATATACTGTGTACGATAATGTAAATATATACTTCAGAAGACCTCGGCTGATAGGTACTATACACTAGTCATTCTAGTAGGTAGAATGTATGAAATCAAAATCATTTATTCATGAATCTCAACCTACACTTGCATTGTACCAATAAACAGGGTCCAATAAATGCATCACTGAGCAAAAATGTAAGAGACAATTTGCGCCTTAATTAATTTCTGTTCTGCCCTGCGATTCTGTAACTCACTTTTCGAACTCATACAGCGGTTTTCGCATCGGCGGTCACTCTCAAATCAGTCGTGAAGCAGTCATTTTATGATTTGGCATTCTGAAAAGGTGGGAGCTTAAAGTTTATTGTTTATGAGAATGCCAAATCATAAAATGACTGCTTCACGACTGATTTGGAAGCGACCGCCGATGCGAAAACCGCTGTGTGAGTTCGAAAAGTGAGTTACAGAATCGCAGGGCTGCACCAAATTGAATGATTCGGATGTCAATTATCTTGCATCCAGAAAAAGATTGTTTGATAAACATTTAGGATATCAACATAAAATATGCCTCGAAAGATGATATATGATAATATTGCTTAAACCAATCCAATTCTTATATTATTTTACTCTTATATAAGCTGTAATTAGAAACATATAATAAATAAAAACTAGTAAGTTAATCTTTTATGATTTTAAAATGGTTCTTTCGCGATATCGCGGACATTTCGTATCCGGATTCAAAAGAACTTTGATTTAAGTAAATATTTGTTACATGTCCTTGATAATCTCACACCCACGGTTAAACTGTCGATATCTGATGACCACGATAAACTTATCTAGTCAATGCCAGCACTTAACTACACATAAATGGTTTTTAACGTAACTGAATATTTCCTCCAAAAAGTCGGACTCAAGATAACAGTATTTTTAAATAATCGGTACCTTTAATCTATTGATAAGATTCTATTATATATATCATCAATAAAAATATATTATCATTTCGCGTAGTTCATGTGCAGTGCAATAATGATCTCATGATGTTAAAAATGTTTTTATTGTTAAGTGTACTTATAGGTTTAAGCAGTGCCCAATTTTTACAAGACGGACAGTGCGATGCGAATATCGAATTACAAGCTGACTTTAATCTTGAAGCTGTAAGTTTTTTTTTTCATTATCCGAAATAAAATATCTCTTGTGATCCTCAAGAGATTGTGTAACCACCACACAATCTCTTTAATAATAATAATAATAATCACAATCAGTTAGTTAGTTAATATTCTTTGTATGTCGCAGTCATTGGTCATTCGGTGACTTACAAATTAATCTACCTATTGGCTTACTTTATAAGCCAAAAACGATCAGATCATATTTATATAAGATATTAGCTGACCCAACAAACGTTGTTTTGCCATGTATATTATTTCTGAGAAACATTGTTAATAATAAGAAATAGGGGCTGATCGAAGAGGGGTGAAAATTAAGGGTTGTATGTATTTGTGACAAGGGAAAAAATTAAACAAGCTACCACAAAATAAAAAATAATAACTTAAACTAAATAGAAACCGATCAACTAAGATCACGATAAACAAAAATAATATAAAGAAAACACTTTTTTACCGGATTAAAGTTATGTATTATTATAAATTTACAATTATTTTACATAATTTTAATTATAATAATAATTAAAAAATTTCCGACGTTTCGCGTGCTTTACAGCGTGCGTGGTCACCGTGACCTATATAATAAGTTATGTCAATAAAAGACAAAAATAATATAGTTCTATCTTTATATTATAGTAAAGGTATGTGTTTTTTTTATCATTCAACCAGGTTACACGTTGAACTATGCGTTTCTTAAAACAAAAATTTGTGGAAAATCAATTTACACACACAACCTGTTCTAAGTTGCTAGTCCCGAACAGCAAACACTTAAAATGAGTCTAATGTCAAAAATACGTAGGTTCGTGTAGGGTAGGATTTATTGGAAAGATCCATCATTACGTAAAAGTTACAAGTAACTAGTTAATCCAACCATTAAATTTACAGTTTAATTTACTTTAACTGACGTTTAGTCTACTTAACTCTTTACAAGAATCTTTGTCATTCTCATACTTAAAAGATCTCTTGATCTTAGAATGACCCTTTAAAGGGCTTAGTTTTCCAGGCACGCCAACTTAAAAAAATCTAAATATCTTTTGTTGATTAAGGTTCACAAATCAAGGCCGTAGAAGACACAAGAACTAGCAATGACTTGCCACCAATTTAATCGCCGAGTTTGATGTTGAACAAGCTTTTTGTAAACTTATAATCAGTAACAGTATATTATTAAATACAAATATCTATTTATTTAATATAAAGTCCACTTAGTAGTATATTTAAAGAACTATCTAAGTAACTCTGTTCAGTGTTCACTTACTTGTACTACGCGTATAGGTACATCCTTACATATACACTATTTGACTGAAAATATACTGCAGTTGAAAGTATACAAGTAGACGGATTTCCCTTTTTAAAGCTTAATCTTCTAATCAAGACCTGCCCTGCGATTCTGTAACTCACTTCACGAACTCACACAGCGGTTTTCGCATCGGCGGTCGCTCTCAAATCAGTCGTGAAGCAGTCATTTTATGATTTGGCATTCTGAAAAGGTGGGAGCTTGTAGTTTATTGTTTATCAGAATGCCAAATCATAAAATGACTGCTTCACGACTGATTTGAGAGCGACCGCCGATGCGAAAACCGCTGTGTGAGTTCGTGAAGTGACTTACAGAATCGCAGGGCAGCTTCATGGCTTACTTTTTGTATTTGCATTTAACCTCCTAGAAAAGGCAGCAGCTATGAGTGGTATCATGTTTTTTTTAAATGATGTCAATAAATCATAGAGCTAAATAAACAATAATTTCTCGGAAACTCTAAACTTTAAAAACGATAACGTGAAATTAAATATTATCTTAGATCCAAGATATAATTTCAATCGCTATCATAAATCACGACGCAAATTAATATTTTGTTGTTTAAGAAATATCTACACGGACTTATATTTCTGTATTTGTTTCTTGTTTACTTTAAGAAGTAATAGGATCATCTCAGCCTTCTATCACTATCGTCGTAGATTTTTGTATCTAGGGAATGCCGGTTTCCACACATACACACTGTTGTACAAGAAAAGTTCATTGGTCCAAAAACCATGATTCGAACACATGATCTTAAAGATGAAGAGTCACACTCAGTTCTACACTGATCCATAACATAGTGGTAGCTTTTTTCTTTTGATTTTACTTTAAAATTGCTACAAATGTGCATTGGTTACTATTCGCATTATATGGAATAACGAATCGCGTTTTAGTCCGGTGAATCATAACGTTTTACCTATTTAGGTTTGGGTAGTAATGTTTTTACATAATCTAATTTGAACTCTGATAGCGCAGTAGAATTCGCTCGTTGTTTTTTAAGGAAATTTACCGTAATTTGCTGGTTTATCTCGACGAATTTTGTGACAAAAAATAAAGGTTAATGTCTATTTTATCTATACACTTTTATCTAATTCAAAACAATATATAATGATCTTACAATAAGAAGGTCTCTGTAAATAGCTAAAATATTAATCCTTAAATAACTATTTAATATTCTGTCCTAATCGGTCTCAAGTTAAAATAACTATTCTTTTACTAATGGAGAAGAAATCCTTGAAGTTGTGGATCACAAAATAAGAGAACGAATCTTGTACAGGGTATTAAAACTACCAAAAAGATCATCGACTAGTAATTAATTGACACAGAAACCTTTCCTTAAATAATAGACAAATGTAGACAATAGACTAAACACAGCAACAACCATTTCAAAGTGTTTAAAATTTACATTTCCTGCTTAATGAAATACGCTTATTTATTTGACTTACTAATGTAAACCCCGCTGCGCTAACACACTATTAATTAAATATATTTCACATTTTATATGTTATTGGTTTTAAACATAATAATACTATTTGTCACCACTTTGCAATACCTGTTTTCGAATCTTGGTATTGAAATTTTCATATATCTAATATATAAAATTCTCGTATCACAATGTTCGTTCCCATACTTCTCCGAAACAGATCAAACGATTCTTATCAAATTTTTTATGCAAATTCAGTATGTCTGAGAATCAGACAACATCTACTTTTCATCCCCCTAAATGTTAAGGGTGATCCCCACCCCAAAATTTTTAGACAAAACTTTTGTTTTAAAAATACATACAACCCTAATTTGTCACCCCTCTACGATCAATTAAAAAAATGTTTCCTGGAAATAATATACATGGCAAAACGACGGTTGCCGGGTCAGCTAGTATTATGTTAATTTAAAAACATGCCTATACTGAGGTGGTATTTTAGTTGTTGATGTAAGGACGAGTATATAGTTTTAGGAAAGGATTCAGGGTGAGATTCAGGAACGAGACTTTCATGTCAAAATGCAATACATTTTTCACGTACGAGTATACAGTCTGAGTAACAAAAAAAGATTGTGTTTGTCTATGCCAAAAAAAAAAACATCAACTCCACGAAGTTTATCCTCCACCCTGGACTTTCAATACTTTGTACTTATTGACATTCAAAACATTCATGATTCGTAGTTTGACATGTGGCATGGTAGTTCAAATGAGCGGAAATCCCGCTATTGTCCAATATATATACATAAATATGTGTCAAAAAAAATTAAAAGAAAAATAAATTTTTTATCGACTTATGGAAATATAAATGCGAATGCGACCCACCAAACCAACACTGCGCGAAAGACACTTTTGGATTCCTAGCCTTTTCCTCAACTCACCAATTAATTCAATAATATACTTTTGTTTTAATTACGTAAATTATGATGCATTATTTTTGCTTAATATAAGAACGTCCCTCTATAAAGGTGGGAACTGACCAACGTTACGAGGTGTAATGTAACATGTAATGTAATGTTACACAGCGAGCATTCGTGCAGTCAGTACGTCGTGTTACGTCGTGTTTCCCCGTAACACGACGTACTGACTGCACGAATGCTCGCTGTGTAACATTACATTACATGTTACATTACACCTCGTAACGTTGGTCAGTTCCCACCTTAATAAGAAAAAATACACATTCTTATGTACATAAATTGTTTATATCCTTCGCAAAAATAAATATATGCACAAAACCGGTAATTAAAAATAAAATAACATCTAGTAATATATCCCCTTCATCTTTTATACTAACCAATCAGGGATCGGTTAGAACAGGTTGTTGCATTCCCTATGTCTAGAACTGCACTTAAAAATACTTATACTGTATAGTAACATAATAGAATCTGTATGTTTGTACGTTGAAATCACGTATATTTTTGAATAGAATATTACAACTGGCCACATGGCCATTATAAACAAAAACAGCGTGTGACAACCTTTGAACGTGAATAAATTTTGGGAGCTGCCAAAAAAAAAATACCTTACCTATAAGACTTAAAAATCAACGACATGAGTCCGACACGAACGAGGACCTACTTTCCTTTTTAAAAAAAACAAGGTTTTGTGAACCACTAAGAGCTATATGAGTATGACGAGCTGACCGCCAAACTCCAGTACTGGAGGTTGTTGTACCTCCAGTACAACAAGAAGAAGAAGAATAGCTTTATTAATAAAACGTTATATTGTCCACGTTGGATCTGGAAGTTAATGTTTCAATATAATTATAAATTTTTACGTCTTCACTCTATTTATTTATTTATTTGATACTCTATTTTGACAATTCAGTAAAAAGAGACAATGCGCAAGGTAAGTATGACATTGACAAGTTATGGCCGTTTGATTAAATACAAACACTTAGAACCGATCACGTCATGAAGTGTAAATTTGTGATTTTATTTATTGATTGTACCAATACAGAATAAAGGCGTGCCCTTTTTTCAGCGTTCTAGCTAACCCTATTTATACTTGTATATATACTATTTATACTTTTATACTTGTTTTCTTATACCTAAAAGTAATCCAAACCTATATCATATACTAGTTAAAGATAAACGCGACAGACTGGTTTAGTTCAACTACCTAGTTAACCAAGGAAATATTTTCATAACTAACTAGATTTTGCAATTCGCTACTGGCTACCAAAATGGAATATTAATTAAAGCATTACTTTGTAATTTAAATAATTGTAGCTAATAACTACTTGGACCTAAATTCTTAGGTAAATAGCGAGCTCCTCATACTAGCTTTAACCGGTTTTAGAAATTGTTTATCAATTTTCTGCGGTTTTAGCTTGAGAGCTATCGTTCTATGATTTAAGTTGTGAACAAAAAACAATTTATTCCATAATATCTTGTTTACTTATAATGAATGAATTATATAAAATTACAAAAAAAGTAAATTAAAAACTGAATAAGTGAACAGAGTTCTCTGTAACGTGTTTTAATTTTTTTTTATTAGTATTGTAATATGTTAATTAAAAACCGCATTGTATTCCGTAATCCTCTAAATAATTTAACTAATTTGAGGGACAAAAATACTTAACAAAATGCTCATTTAATTATAGTTTGTCAACGAAAAAAAAAAACAGATGACATCAACTCCACGAAGTATATATCACTAGACTTTCTATACTTTTTTATTAAGAAGCGCCCAATGTCTCTACTTCTATACTAAATTGCGCGAATATGGTCTATGACATGTCAATTATGGCGCCATTTACGCTTCCACATTGATTTATTAAATTCCATCCCATTTTATGCTATTAGATATAGGTGAAACAATATTATGTAACACTTATATAACTTACTATATTATATTGTGGCGATGCCTCATATTTTTCATGTGTATATAATATAGACCATGAGGCAAATTTAAAAAATAAAATTTCCTAATTAAAAAACCTTTTCAATCCGAATGAACGGTACTTATCTTTCGGAAAGGAATGTTGTTTTATTACTGGCCTTGAATTGATTCTAAAAACACAATGAACTAAATAATAATCAAGACTAAGTCGTGCTATAAAGATACGATGTAATAAATGATTAAACCACACCCAGGAAGTAATTTGAGTCATTGTGTAAAATACTTTTTTCGTATATATAAATCTTAAATTAATATATGACACTAATTATGACGATGTTGATATTCCACCTCACCAAAGAGGATGTGAGGACATATTTGAAAAGGCGGGAAGACTTTGACTTTGCTTAGCAGTAACAATTTATTTATTCTTTGAAATACTAAGTATTAATATTGTCGTTTGTTTTATTTAAAATTTCAGTTTTTTTTTATGTTTTCTCTTTTTGTCTATTAATATTCTTATGTTTTCTGTTTCGAATATATTGTTTATATATGAAATAGTTATATACGTCTCTCTTTACGAAATTTTAATTTTAAAAATAGAATTTCTATAAGGTAATTCGCCCTTCTCACTCTCTCTCTCAATAGATCTCAATCGCTCTTTCCCTTTTCTTCGACAAAAACGCTGCACATCTTCGTGACGCTAATATTATTATTGCGTTTCATCCGTAAAAATTTTACCTTCATGCGCCTAAGGAAGTTTCACTTTTTGAAGTGATGATGTAAAGAAATGAAATCAATGCCTCAATAAACATTTTTAGTATTTATGGCGTAGTATAGATGTGTATTAAATTCTTTATTTTCAGTTCACAGGGAAATGGCACAATATCGAAGGTACTCCCAGTTCTCTACAGTCAGGGGACTGTTCAACTTTGGAAATCACGTCACGTGGTGCCATTACTTCTGAAACTAGCACGTTAGATGTGAAGTTAAGATCTGTGCACGAAAACTTCCTTAGGGAAAACAGTGGAGTGATCACTGCGATAAATGGAACAGCGAAGCTCAACATTAGCTTAGACTCTAGTGCTGAACGTAAGTTATTATTATATACGTTTTGCAGAAGAGCTACTCTATACTATAGATAGGATGTTTTTAATAACCTTTATCTGGAATATATTGATACTTTTGACGTTATCTCTGTTACTGACAGTTTGATAAATACTTTTATGAGTTATTTTTGACCGTCAACAATCCAGGTTAAAGTTTCATTTGAAATGTGGAATAAAGATATGTTTTACAATTAACTAGACATTTTTAATTTTTTCTTAAAATAACCGCTTAATAAAGTACGGTAAGGTAGACATTTCTGCGCTTGATTATATTGCGTGATCAGGATTTGAACCAAAATATTGTAAAGAAAAAACTTTTTAACCGGATTAAAGTTATGTATTATTATAAATTTACAATTATTTAATATAATTTTAAATTTATCCGACGTTTCGCGTGCTTTACAGCGTGCGTGTTCACGGTGACTCGGTGTAAATTTATAATAATACATAACTTTAATCCGGTTAAAAAGTTTTTTTTCTTTAAATGTGTAAAGGTTATGTCAATAAAAGCCAATACTAAGTCCAAAATATTGTATTAAATTTACTATTTTTTGTCCATTCAAAATGAATGTTTCGACTAAATCGTATCCAGGATCTCCGGTCTGTACGCCACGAGCGGCAAACCCCAAGTAGAACGTCCTTCCTTATATTATTAATTATTGAGTTTACATTAATTGTATCTCCATAAGAACTTTCCCTCTAAAAGAAAATGAAAATCAGCTATATAACAAATAGTTTTACACAAAATAATTAGTTCGTTACTTTTTCAGCAATCATTTTTCAAATAATGATCACAAATTATGAAAATTACGCACTTGCATTCAGCTGTGAAAACGTAGGAACTACGCAAAGGAATGGTAAGTAACTTAAACTAATTTATATTAATATATTTTTGTCTGCGTAAAATTAGCATAGAGAGGTATGATAATTATTATTTATTTATTAATTAACAATGTTTTCCTTACATCATTTGTAGCTTTTTATTATACATACATATGTATATTCTGTATTATTAAAACACAGTGTATACAAGCAATTATTCAACAATACGTTCTATTTGCTACACAAGGTCGACTTGGCTTGTTCCATTTATGGTCAGTCCATTTTTTAATAAACAATTTCAAGGAACGCTTTTGAAAATATTTTTACTTTTCATTAACCTTCATAATGCAACTGCCATAAACAGCTTAATTGATATTTAATGGTACTCAATTTAAAAATAATCTTTGCCCTTCAAAATATATATATGTATTCGGCCCTTAGATTAGAGGCTTAATTTGTTGATTGTTTTAACAAATACAGTGATTTCCCGCAATATCTGGATTACTATGTAATATATTTATCATTTTCATTTATTTATCACTAATAGCTGATTATGATAAAGTTTCCCTATTGTATGTTATCTACGTATAATAATTTATCTTTTTTGACGACAGATTAAAATATAGCTCTATCATTTTCTAGTATATTCTATTAATTAAAAACAAAATAATTAAAAGAAACTCACAATTATGTTACAATAGCAATACTTATTTAATTTGATGAGCAAAAGAAAATGGCGCAAAATTCCGAGTATATAACGACAGTTTTTAGTTTGTCGTAAATATAGATGTTATATATTTGGCGATAACTAAAAACTTCAGTTAGTACTTCTTTATTTTATGTGGTAAACGGGCAGAAAGCTCGTCTGATGTTAAGTGATACTACCGCCCATGGACACACAATGCTAGAGCGCTCGCGTTGCAGGCCTTTTATGAATTGTTAACGGGCAGAGGGCTGTTAGAGGGCAGGTGGTTGCAAATGCATGTCAATCATTCCGGTCAATCATCCCCAATATAGTAATCCGCATAGCAATAAATGTAGCAAAGTTGCAACATATCATTGATATGGAGAAGAAACAAGTTCGGGGATAGGTCTGAGCCTTGTGGGACCCCAACCTTGATGCTCCAATCGGCCAGAAACCTGGAATTCCATTTGCATAATTTCTCATAGAAGTTTCGAGAGAAGCTTTATACGGCACCCGATCGTTTTATCCAAACTAACCACTACGCCTCCACCTTGGACTCAATTGCCTCTGCACATCTGTATGTAAGGGCGACCACGAACTGAAAATCCCTAACCAGCTGTTAGCGCTCTAGATACGTTAGGAGCTGTTCGATTCTTGTTAGCTTACAAGGCTCTATATTGTTATGTTGATGAAGTCATCACCTTTCTCATCAACTCTAGCGCTATATTAAGAGTAATAAAGAAACATAACTAAAGCTATTTCCAAATTTACAGTGCACATCTGGCAACTTGGAAGGGATACCTCATTCCCAACAGAGATGATCATAAATCTACTGAACGCTGCGTTAAACCGTAACTTTCAAGTGACAAGCGCGAATTTGACAGTCGTAGATAACTCTGACGCCGCCTGTCATGTTCTACCTGTCATTCCGCCTGGACAACCTATTATATTATCTGGACTGTGCGATCCAAATTTACGAGTTGTGCAAGAGTTTAATCCCGAACAAGTAAGATAACATTTTAATTATTGCAATTGTCAACTTTTTTTCGTTACTAAGATAAGGCTACATCCTCTGTCTTTTTGCCGATGAGTAGGGATGCCTACTGATTTAAATTTAACGACGTAGAATAAGTGATACCTGTATCTTATGTTCCATAATAAACATATTTTTTTGAAGTTATACTTCTTTAGGTGCGTTATGAAAAATTGATGTGAGTGAAATTTTACGATGCGTAACACAAACACAACAATAAAAAAAATGGTGCGTGTACTTATGTACGCGCGTAAGAAGTTATACTTCTTTGGCTTTCTTAATTTTTTTTAAATATTAAATAATTAATAATATAGAAATTTTACCTAAAAATAAAATTTGTATTATGTTTCCTAAGACGTCCGAGGTCCATTATGAGAGTACATCGTTTCCTTTTCCGCCCAAATCGCTAGTATCCGACCTTTTCCCACCACGTGACACCGCCGCCAGCGCTCAGCGTTTGAAACTGGAACTAACTTTTTATCGCGCTAAAGCAAGCCGCCAGAGTTCTTGTTCATTGTTTGTCTCATAATAAGAGAACCAGGAAGAGCTTGTTTGGACCTCGGACGTCTTAGGAAACATAATACAAATTTTATTTTTAGGTAAAATTTCTATATTATGTGTTCCGTTTGACGTCCGAGGTCCATTATGAGAGACGTGTTTGTTATCTCCTGGTGGCTTGTAAGGTTATATATTAATAACTAAAAAACGCAACAATGTGATTTGAATTATTTATATCCGATAGAATCATGATGAAATAAACAATACAAGCTAATTAAAGCCTAAGCTTTAGCATCATTTAATAAACATAATAACAAAAATTTTATTGTTTATAATGAAGTAGAATACTTGGCTAATCATTAAGCGGCCGAAAGCACTGAGAAAGAGACTTCTGATTGAGTCTCAGCATCCTGACTATTATTATCTAGATTTCGACAATAATATATCTTTAATGTACTTTCATGACGCCAATTTGCCCAACCAAGAATATCATTTATGTTTCTAAAACAATTTAGCGAAGCAACAGCTGATCAAGTACCCCGAGATGCTTCGATACCTGATTCCAAAAGGGGTTTCTTGACCCAGCCCCCAAAAATTGTGGGCGTAGCTGGTCTTACAGGATATCTGGTTGTAATAAACAAATTTGTCAAGGAGCCTCATCTATTATTAGAGACAGTTATGAGTGTCCTAAGCCAAAATAAGGGATTTAGATGCTTCTCCGGGCACGATAAAAACGTCCAACTTGACTGTCTATACGTTCCTGTATCTGTTTTAAAACCGAAACCCGGATGCAAAGTGATGGAATCACCGTTATCAATAAAATGCTGAGGCCCGAAAAAGCAAGAGAGTCAAATCATGAACTCTATGCCCAGAAGCCAATAAAATTATTGTGGCTGTGTGTTTCGAGCTATGAAATAAATTTTGCTCATCTAGTTTTAGGCTTTTCAAATAATTTATAACTTTTCCCGCTTCCCATACTGGCAATTACTGCGCGATTGGTCTAGCTATAGATAGGATTGAGCTAGCGCTTTAAGGATATGTTTTACTAATTTATTAGATAAAATTTTAACATCGCTTAGAGCCTCACAAATTGATGCTATGTCAGATTTGTGAACTAAAATAGATATAGATCTATTTAGATAATAGATTTAGATATATAGATATCTATGCCAGATGATCCTTTATAAATAGGTTTGCTAAGAATCTAGCTACATCAGGAGGAGCCGGGAATCGACAGTTTATATAACTATGTTGACACCAATTTACCCATTTATACCAAATAGGGGCATATGTTTTCCTTGTTGAAGCTCTCAAACACGACGAAATAAGTTGTTTTTCGTCTCGTGTTTTGCAGCCAAAATCAGCCACGCTTCCAACTGTAATTTCTGCCCTTGAGGAGGAGGTTGACCCGTTACGGTATTTATCAGGGTTTTGTTTAGATTCCGTATTGGTAGCGAGGGTGCAAGTGCTCGGCCTTTCAAATCCGGGCGCCAAAAAGGCTTCCTCCACCTGGGTGCTATTATTATGAACTTCCCTTGGGATAAGTTGAGATGGTGCAGCACTCGAGGTAGAGGCACTGGTGGAAATATCCACGCTAGATCGTATCGCCAGCATTTACTGAAGGCGTGGTGAAGCAAGTGTTGGAGTCTAATAAGTCTAGCGACACATAACTTGCCACGACAAGAGCCTCTCGTGACGCGAAAAGATCTATTTCGGGGGTTCCCCATCGTCTGAATATGTCCGTGGTTGCCTCTTTCAAGAGATGCCATTCGGTGCCTCTGCGATTGCGCGAGAGGTAATCGGCTTCCACGTTGTACATTCCCGGCAAGGAAGTGAGGGATAAGTACAATATTCAAACTGTCCGTCAGTGCCAGAAGATCTCTTGTCAATTTTAACAGCATTTGGGACCTTCGTTTTTTATGTACGATACAACAGTTTTGCTGTCGCTTTGCAGGATTACCATCGAGTTCTTTAGGACTTCGGATGTCAAAGAGATTGCTGCTACCACAGCGTGCATCTCCTTTAAATTGCAATGCCACTCAATCTGACTTTGAGTCCAAGAACCATTCAGGGGTTTGTTGTTGATTAGCGCTCCCCATTGTAGATCCGATGCATCGGTGACAATGTAATTCACATGCCATGTTTTGAAGTGAATCGGTGTTTTGTGACTGAGGTTGTGCAAACACCATACCACGTCCTGATTCACCTCTGCAAGAGAACTCGGGCAAAGAGGAGCTCTCCTAAATGCATTGCTGTGTCGCTGCAGCGTTCGGCAACGCAACCTTCCCCGGTGGGTGATGAAGGTCGCAAAATTGAGATACCCTAAGAGGCGTTGGGCCTGCTTGAGGGTCCAATTTGCCGGCTGACAAGCGTGTTATCAGGCACTGACGAATTTTGATAACTTTTTACGGGTAAGGACTTTGCATTTGATAGTGTGTCCCACGTGATACCCAGAAAATCGATCGACCTCGTTGGAGTGCATATCGACTTCTCTCGATTTATGGTCCAGCCCAGGTTCTTCAAAAAGGTCATGGCTACGAGAACCTGGGAGTTAAGAATTGTTCTGTCCTGGTGGACCAGTAAGTAATCGTTCAAGAAAACGATCACTCTTAAGCCCTGACGGCGTTATAGCTCGGCTGTCCAATTTGTCACCGAAGCAAACATTTTCGGAGCTATGGCCAACCCAATAGGTAGACAAGTCATTTGAAGGAGCCTTCCCTCGTAACTGATACGCAGAAAGCAACGATGTTCGAGGGAAATCGGTACATGATAGTAGGATTGCCTGTGATCCAGCTTCACCATCCAATCGCCTTTTTGTAGGAAATTTGGCATTTGGTGGTGATGAAACAGATGAAAAGGTTCTGGTTTCATGAACCGATTTAAAGATTTTAGGCTGAAAATGACTCGATTTTTCCGTTCTTCGTTATTATGAAATATGAACGATATGATATGATAGATATGAACGACGGAGTCAGCGGTGCTGGCTCCAGTATATGGTCTCGAATCATGGTATGTATTTCCAAGGAAATCGAAGTTGAAACAGGTGTTTGCAACTTTTTTAGGATTTAAGACAGTACTAATAGCGGTTTTCGATTGAAAGTTATTCGAGCGGAGGTTATTAATTTTAGAATGGAAAAAGGAGGTTTTAATTTCACCCAATTTTGTGATAGTTCCTTAAACATCCGCACGAAAAGCCCATCGAGTCACTTATGTTGGTATTTATTTGGATTGTTATATTTGCGTCCCCCCTTTTGATGTGAAACATCTATAACCGCACGTAAAACCGATTTCTGGTGTGGCGACAAATGCCGTGGCGATGCCACGCTATATGATGGTATATATACAGTCTATATGCAGTAGTGTGTACGGTGTATTTCGAAGTCACTGATTAAACAAATTAAGTAGTCACGTTTTGAAATAAATTCGTAAATTTTTGTATTTAAATGAAAATAAATGTTTATTCAATAAATAGTCATCGTTATTTTAACAAAATAATGTCGATGTTTCACATCTGCCAGGCGTCCCGTGACGGCTCACATTTTTTATTTTCGTGATCATCGAAGTTGTGACTCTGTTGTCCTTGTTTTGAGTTGTATCGGTTACCAAGAAAAGGGCTTTTGACTAACCTGAGACGTTGAAGCTACAGGCGATTAAAAACGTATGCGTGATTTAACGCGTATTGTTTTAGATTGGTACCCGCGAATTCTGTCAATTTTGACAATACTACCAACATTTTGTAAATATTTAGATAATTTTTCAGGATTAAACATGTACTCCGAAGAGGGGTGGGAATTTTATCTAAATCTTCTATAACATGTTTTTAAAGTTTGACCAAAACATTCTTGCAATTTATTATGTATAGAATTTAAATTAAGAACCGCGTTCGACTGCAGACCACTAAAACGCTACGTAACGCTTTATTGATAAACTCATTTTTAAATCGGTAGAAGCAGGAAAAGCAACGTATTTCTTTTGTATATCAATATAACGTACACAGTTCAAATCAGAAATGTAAAAACCTCTGCATTGAAATTAATATTATAATTTATAACTCGGAGGTTCTTGAACCGACACGTCTAAATGAGCAATATCATTAACTACAGCCGCATGGTTCAAAAAAGGGTCGTGTAGGTTTGCATTATTAGATTCGGTCACTTTATGTAATATGCTAGACGACGCAGCATAATTGTAAAAAAGTATTATTAAGGTGACTCACCAATTACTGCGACAATTGCTCAAACCTGAGAATAATCACGTGAATTACTGCTGTGGCGGCGGTTCTTCATCCTCTTCACTCGTACTCGAACTTTGCGAAGAACTCGGCTTGTCAGAACTTGCAGAGACAATATCTCCCGTGATATGAGACGGCCTTGTAAAGCGCGGGTGAGGCACGTTTGACCGCGTAGCCAACACATTTACACCGATTTTAGCACTTTCATTAGCCATTTTATATTTTTAACGTGAAAACCGAGTTAACCATTTTACGAAATAATTATTTCCACTTTGAAAATAAATTTTAGGTCGATATAACTTTGAATATACTGATTCGTTTTTAAGTGTGCACTAGCGACTGTGCAAGACGAAAAACGACGCAACAATGAACAAGAACTCTGGCGGCTTGCTTTAGCGCGATAAAAAGTTAGTTCCAGTTTCAAACGCTGAGCGCTGGCGGCGGTGTCACGTGGTGGGAAAAGGTCGGATACTAGCGATTTGGGCGGAAAAGGAAACGATGTACTCTCATAATGGACCTCGGACGTCAAACGGAACACATAATAAATATTTAGCGTTAATAATTTAACAATATTTAATTTTAATATTTATTCAATTATTAATTAATATTAATAATTATTATTATTTATTATCGAAGTGAAACTTCTTTATCGGGGTTGGAAAAAAATGTAGTGTAACATTTTTTCGTTACGCGTCACATTTTTCGGTTACGCGCCATGTTGCTTTTTGAAGTCAAACTTCTTTATCAGCGGTGTATTTGTGAACGTGACTTAAGCCTAAATTTATAGTCCATCCAAAAACACAACCTGATCTTATGAGTGTTATAATAATGTAAGAGCTAGGGCAAGCATCTTAGGGTAGGAAATTGAACACTCCAATAATGATTTGATTCACTATAATTTTCTTCACTGACTTTACATAAACTGTAAAACTTCAAACTTCTACAAAGGATTATTGCCCGTGCGCATGTGACATCACTTCTTTTACAATCTATTTTCTCCGACTTGATCATCCCACTTCGGAAAGTTGTTCGACGTCAATTCATAAACAAACGAACGATTCAAATGATTCTTGTAACACGATTCTTAAGAATATGTTTCATAAAAATGTTTAGAATTTAATTAAATGATTTATTTTTTATTTTTATTATTGAATTTTAGTTTAAAGGGGTGTGGCATCAAATCTCGTCTTATTACACACCAAATACTCAAGGGAAGTGCAACAGGGCAGAATATACTGTTCGAGGAGAGGTCGTAGATGTAGTCAACAGTGAAGTTATCAACGCAACTTTGAGAACTATAACTGGTACAGCAACTATTGCCAGCTCAGATAGAAGCGCAAAGCTGAATGTGACTTTGGAAGTGACACCGAATAGTAAGTAGTAATTAATTATAAAACTTTTTATTTCAGAAGGTATGTACATTTTTCCAACTTTCGCAAAAAAATACAAACAAATATTTTCTAGTAATTTACCTTTTCCTCTTGTTTATGCCGAATCCCAAACAGGTCTTCCTAGAAATCGAACCCTGGACGCGAGCGGGATCGGTTAGTAATGATGTTATTGTAAAAAAAGGGTGGGTGTACCTTTGTACGCGCGTAAGAAGTTATACCTACTTCTTTGGCTTTCTTTTTTTTTTAATATTAAATAATTAATAATAAATAATTTAACGTTAATAATTTAATAAATTTTAATATTTAGTATTATATAATTATTAATTCATAATAATTATTTATTATTTTATTATATTATTCATTCAATTTCATAACTTTTCATAACCTTTTAACAAAAAGTCTCTGTGAAAAAGCATTGCTAAATTTCTTTGATAAAATAATTAAAACTCCTTTATTTGTTTATAAGGAAGGTCATTTTGGTCATTCAAAATTGGCATAGCTGCTAACTTCACGCATATTTTTATTTCTTTTTACTTGTAGATTGTCGTATTCCCATCTCGCTCGCGCACGCTCGGCGCCCGGCTGGTTAAAATAGATTTCATTAGTGGGCAACTTCATACTGATAATTTTGTGTCACGGTGCGCGCGCATCGTAAAATTTCACTCTCATCAATTTTTCATAACGCGCCTAAAGAAGTATAACTTCAAAAAAATGTCTTGCTCAAATTTTTATTATCCAGTAATAGCACCTGTTAACTATTATATTACAAAATTTCAAACTCTGCATTCACCTAAGTAAAATAGTCCAAACAAATAAGGAATTAAAGTTCCTATCGCACGTATCTGTATAAATGCGATAACCTCAAAAACTCAATTCCGTAGAACATATTTTATTTAATTCGTCACCAATAGATAGTGGATTTCGTTTAAATTAACTAAATGAACGAATAACGATTATATTATTTAATCGCAAAAATCTTGACTAAATACAAGTAATCTTGTTAAAATATTTTTTTTTACTAGAATGTTCGACTTAAATATTGCACAAGTCAGCCATTTCATAATTAATATGAATGTTTATAAAAAAAATATGAATGACCGTTACCAATTACCGGTTCTGATAAAATATCTGAGATAATTTTATCGGCTATTTAATTGAAATGTGTTGTTATTATGCTGATTATATAGATAATATCAAAATAGAAGCAGTTTAGCTGCTATTTCAGAAGCTTCACCTTAATTTGACGAATTTTGACTTTGTAGGTGGGTAAGAAAATATTCTGAAATATTGGTAAAGTGTAATTATAAAAGACTGTTCCGTAACATTGTTCATTAAAAAGGAATAAGGTTAAAATTTAGTTTAACATAATTATTTAAAAGTTAACTAACATATTTAAAGAAAAAAAGTAACAGGATTTACGAAGAACGCTGCTGACTATTATTATTATTTATTATTATGTATATAATCACACTAGCAGCTAAATAAGCTGATGCTCGTGTATTTTGAGATTTGGAGAAACTATCCAATCTATTTTTAAAGGAGTTCAAAGATGGTGCACTGATTACACTTTCCGGAAGCCTATTTCAGTCGGCCACTACTCGGTTTGGGAGAAAGTTCTGTAGGAAATTTGTGTTATGTTGAGTGAGTCTTAAGTTTTATAGAACTACCCCTCAAATGTGTATTTTCACTTAAAATAAAGAGCTTCTCAATTCCAGGAACATTATAGTGGCCAGTGAGGATTTTAAAGGTTTCAATGAAATTTCCTCTTAATCTCCTACTTCCTAAATCAGTAAGGTCAAGTGCTTTCAGACGCTCATTATAAAATTTCTTCCTTAGTTACCTGATCATTTCGCTTTTCTTTGAACCCTTTCAATCATACTAATATCCTTTATGAAATGAGGATCCCAAAAACTATGTAACTAATCAGTAATTTTCCATTTAAGGTTCATAGAATTGTTTTGCCAAATAATATTTAGTATTATATTGTGAAACAAAGCGCGAACTATGACCCGTTTGACAAAATCCGATTCATTTGAGGCGAAAGTATAGAGAACATCATTAAGCGTGTATACTTATACTGATTTCTACTACGGTAGAAAACTACGAGAATTTTCATAACTACAGATCGATTGGTTGACAAATGACGCATAAGTTGAATACAACGTCTTTTTTTATGACCCAGGATTTATTTCTTATCATCTTCATCAAACTTTATGTATTTTAAAGTGCCGACGGCTGTCAATTAGAAGTTGAAATTTTAATAATATAGATTTTTATCTCTTTATAATGCAAAATTAATAGACGCTCTATGTCATTCCAGCATAAAACCGTGTTGACATCTTATATTGAACATTTAAAGATTATCCAATTATATACATTTTTTTGAACCTTGAACCTTCAAAAATCGTGAATGGCAGCGTCAGACAAATATCCCAGAGACTAAAAATCTATCAACCCATCAATTTTTAAATTTAGAATAACACGTTCAGTTAAGATTCAACCTCTTTTTTAAATGTTATTTAAAAGTGTAATAACCCCCTTTACAGGGTTATCGGAAGAGCTTTGATAACCTAGGTAATCGAAATGAGATGTTTTTAGTTTTAGAGACTACCTATCATTTAGATAAGTACTAAGACAAAAACAAGAAAATGTATTTATTGAAAGGTCAAATACCCGGTTATATTATGTAGGATATCAATTTAAGTTTTTGTTACATTATGATTTCTGGACACTCTTTAAAATTCAAGAAAACATTTTATTCATTTGTAAAAACATTTGTAAATTCTATATTAATCTATGATACATTTTGAAAGTCTTTCTCGTGATGGGTTTCAGTACAAGAAGTATTTTTGTTTTATCTTGCCAATTTGCAGTAATTATTGATTATAATATTTAAGATTATTATTTTTAAATCGGCCAGTGTTTTATTACAAGGCCGATAAACAGGTCATATCTAAATAGGTTTCATTACTAATGTAAATGCAAAGTCCAACGTAATAACGAAACGATATAATAATGACAACCAAAAACCAGTTCTTTGAATCAATCAATTTGAGAGGTTCGTCATTTACTGACGAAAAGTTTTTAAAATAATATCAGGAATAATGCACTTAGATATTTTTTGTGCACAATTACTAGTAATACGTTTTAAGACCTGTTTTAAACTTTGAAATTCATGGCGAGACTGATTATTTATGAAAGCTTTTTCCTAATAAACAATAAACTACAAGCTCCCTCTCAGAAGGCCAAATCGTAAAATGACTGATTTGAGCGCGACCGCCGCTGCGTAAACCGCTGTGAGAGTTCGAAAAGTGAGTTACAGAATCGCGAGGCTGTTACTAGGAAAAAGCTTTTATTAATAATAATCAGTCTCGCCTTCAAATTCACTTAGTTGTCTAAGGGCTGATTTCACCAATGTCGTAGTTATCCGAGAATAGCTATACCAAGGATAAACATATTCGCTTGAATTTAATCCCAGATAACTCACTTTACATTTCACCATGTAAAACATCCGATAAACTAGTCTCAGATTAGCTATTCTTTGGAATAGCCGTTTTGCTTATCTGTGGAAGTGTATATTGAGTGAACGAACGAATGAGTGTATAATGAAAACAAATTAAATGTGCAATTTCTTTAAAGAACATGAAGGTTAAATGGAACTTTTTACTTTAGTTGGATTATACGTCAGTTTGAAGCTGTCATGGAACCTACTTTGTAATCTGTGGTCAGGTCATAGAAGCTTTGTTTTGCCTGAGTGTTTATTTTGGTTTTGATTTGAAAGAAGAAAATAAATAACAGAAACAATATCGTTCATGATAATGACTCTTGCCTTGGATATGGATATTGATGACTGTGCTTTAATATCTGTAGAGGATGCTGGAAATACCCCTCTCACTCAAAAGAAAAATTGGAGCAGCAGACGCAGACCTACTTTACCGGTTTCTTCAACTTTAGAAGAGTTACATAAAATTTAAATAAAAGCTGTACAAATGCAAATGAATTTTGCTGCTGAGGAGAGAGAGGAAGGAAAAAAAATATTTGAAGTTGAAATAAAAATTAAAAATGAAATATTAAAACGGGAGAATATCAAAACACGAAATCTTTTTGCACAAATGAAACATCGAAGAATAAATAGAAAACCAACCTAAAATAGGTTATCTCATTAGATTTAAGTATATTGTTATGTTATATTACAGACTTAACTTTAATAAAATTGTAGTTAATAAAACAAATATAAATGAAAAAGTTGTGACATGACATGTCGGCCATTTTTAACCAAGGAATATCTCCGTATTCGTTCAAAATTGGGCGTATAAATCTTATCCTTGGAATAAGGTTTTATTCTCAGGTTAAGTAGTTGGTGAAATGTAAAATTTGCTATTCCAGGGTTAATTCCTTGGAATAAAACTTATCTGAGTTTGGTGAAATTAGCCCTAAGTGTGCATTGCTGTCAGGATTCCAAATTTCATTTTATACTCGTGTCATAACAATATTTTTAAAGACCACTTTTATTATTCGTTTTCTATCGTTGTAATATTTTTAACAACGGGATATTGTAAGTCGACGATTTGTTTTATGTTTGTTTTGGATGTTTTGCCATAGCTGCTTGGTCTGTAATTAATTAAAAATTCCACTGCTGTCTTATCATTTTTTATTTGACGGCCATCGGCAGTTGAAAATACATAAAATTTCGTGAAGAGATAAAACTTTAAATAGTTTTTTATTACATTAACTTTAGCTTATATGAAGTCTTATTTAAAATTAAGTAAACTAACATTTAGTTTAGATTTTATAAAGATATTTTTACTTAGTCTTAATATGTCTTTATTTATTGACGTTCATATACTTATGAACGTCAATAAATAAAGACAACATTGTGTTACCTAAATGTATAAATGATTATGAATTCTTAGAACCCCTTCGCCTGCACAAATGAGTTCTGTGTGCGCTTTCATTGTTAACTTGTCATAAATTGCCCAATATATTTGGACAATCACAGGCATGTAAATAATCTTATAATCGTTATTATAATATCATATTTTCCAGATTATGTGACTCAGCCGCTATGGATTCTAGCAACGAATTACAATACCTATGCAGTTTCCTATACGTGCGTGGACCTAGATGGAAATCGGAAGCAAGGTAAATTTTAGTTTAGAAGAGTTTGGATTTACGTTATTTTAAAATTTACAATTGGTCACGCGAGCTATTTGGAAATGATGTTTGTCTTGATATTACAGATTCACAATCAAACTATTACGTCCAAATAGCTTTATAAAAACGTCTAGGCAGGAAATAACAATCTTTTAGCATTAATGCAAAAACCAAAAAACAAATAAAAAAGCGGACTGACTTTTTAAAATATGCTCATTGAATAATCATGAAGAAACTTGATCGAAACTGCATTTGTTATCATAGAAAATTTAAAGTGTTTTTTAATAGTAGTAAAATGTAAAATATTAATTTTAATGTAAATGTCAAGTAATAATTAACATTGTTTAGAACATACAAGTGTCAATTATCATTATTTAAGTAATAAAGCATTCTTGATATATAAATTGCATAGGCAAATTTGATAAACTTTATATTATCGAAAGCTTGGTCACATATTTTTATCAGTATCTAGATATTATTTTAACATTATTATTGTATATTTATTTTTATTATATTATTACCTAAATTTAAGTAGCGTTAACGGTACACAGGGACCAAACTTTTTAAAATTATCTATTTTTAATATATACGTTAAGAAAATTGTAAATACTATATGGGTGAGTTGGAAAAGAACTATTATAGTACGTAATTCACAATCATCGTTTCATCATCATCACAAGAGTACGTTTCAGTGATCATGCTGTATAGCGCGCGTAACATTGAGACAATTTCCTAATTTTAATTAAAAATGAATACTTAACTATTTATTTGGTGTTATTGAATATATTTTTAGAATTATATTACAATTAGGACATTTTATTTATATTTGCTCCCGGTTAATCTTATACATACGACAATATTATCAATATAGTATGTAATATTTTTATGTTCAATTAAAGTAATAATAAAAATTATTAAAAAGAAAATCAAAACAAATTTAAAAAGTGTGGTCCCTGTGGCACCTTTAACGCTGGCAGCAGTTCCTCGCTGTATTGCGAAACTTATTCGTTGAGCCAGGAAAGTTCCAGCTCTGGGGTCACCAGTACTATATACTAGGCGCCAACTCAAATCTTTAATAAGCTCCTAAATAATCTTAATATATATAAATAACGTGTCACGTTGTTTGTCCGCTATGGACTCCTAAACTACCGAACCGATATCAATCAAATTTGCACACCGTGTGCAGTTTGATCTAACTTAAAAGATAGGATAGCTTACACCTCAATTTATACCCGCAATATTATTTTATTACAAAATATTATTATTTAACAGTCACAATTCTAATAGATGGCGCTGTGTTGAAAGTACCAACGTTTCACATAAGCTACAATTTAATGGCATAACCACCAATAAAGCATGGTAGTCCCCATGACTGGTGTTCTCCTACCGTTTTCCTTGAATAGTTTACTACTATGTAATATAACAAAAACCTTAACCACAGCAACGCTTGGCCGGTCTGCTAGTTATAATTATATACCTTAAACTAATTTTAGTGACCAGCTGGATCCTAAGCCGATCTCGTAACCTAACTGATGCAGCGAGAACCGAAGTTAACTCAGTAATTGACTCCTACTACGATTTAAGCAGACAGTATTTTATGGACGCTGATCAAACTGACGATGCATGCTTCTATCTTCCTCCGCGAACTGGGAAGGCTGTCGTGTTTCGGGGCAAATGTGATGAGAATATAAAAGTGATGACGAACTTTACAGCATCTCAGGTAAGGATTAAAGAAGCAGCATCACGAGTCTTCTTGTGCCATGAATTTAGCCGCTTGTTGTATAAAAAAGTATGTTTGCTAAATGGACTTTCTGTGTTACCAAGCGTTGGGAAAAAACAGCGAACGACGAATTAAGAGAAACAAAATGGTCATGACGTCAGATTTTTGTATCTCTTATTTGATATATTTTTCTTAATAGACTAAATAATGATAACACACCTTTTGTAACACACGTCGGCAATTTTTTCGTCTAGTAAATGTTAAAGGCGCACATAAAAAGACTGATTAGATTGAAAGACTGAAAAAGTCAAAAGTCAATCATTTATTTATAACACAACATTTATGAATGTCAAAAAAGAAATATTCATTAAATGCTTCCAATTTTACATTTACTGCCAGTTCTCAAACAAGGGCGTAGAACGGAAGAGAAGAACTGGCAATAAACTCTCCGCCCCTCTTTTTTTAGAAAGAAGATTACTAGAGATTAGATGGATTTCATTAGTCCATAGCCTAAGCACGACCTAAGAGGGTAGAGAGTTACCGATCAAGCCAACTAGGCACCACTGATGGCAAATTCTGAAAATTCTCTTTATTTTTCGAAGTCGATATAAAAACAGTACGTTTTTCAAGTTGCGTTCTTTTTCAGTACCTGGGCCTTTGGCATAACATCGAGTCATACCCATCTCCGAACCAACCAGGATCCTGCAGAAATGCAAGGTATTCATTGGCTGATGATGGTACCGTTGATGTCTTCAACACTCAAGTCATCGGAGAGGAACTTCTTACTATTAACGGAAAAGCCACCGTATCAAACGATGGCAGTGCAAGATTGAAAGTCAGTTTTCCAATACCCGGAACTAATCGTAAGTTATATTTTTAAGATAACAGCCCTGCGATTCTGTAACTCACTTCACGAACTCACACAGCGGTTTTCGCATCGGCGGTCTCTCTCAAATCAGTCGTGAAGCAGTCATTTTATGATTTGGCATTCTGATAAACAATAAAGTACAAGCTCCCACCTTTTCAGAATGCCAAATCATAAAATGACTGCTTCACGACTGATTTGAGAGCGACCGCCGATGCGAAAACCGCTGTGTGAGTTCGTGAAGTGAGTTACAGAATCGCAGGGCTGTATTTATAAAACAGATATTGCAAATTCGGATAGTTCTTTATACTTAGTACGAATAGTTTGAATGTTTCTTATCTAACGTTATTTTTTCAATCACAAGAAAATTGGTGTTACAACATTACTGCTAATATTAGAAATCAGCTATTTATCATTATCTCTACCTAAATAGTCATAATAGTAATTAAAATTGATAAATTAAAACAAATTTAAAAAGTCTGGAGCCTGTGGCAGTGTACCTTTAATGCTAGCAACATTTCCTCGCTGTATTGCGATACTTATTCGTTAAGTGAGGAAAGTACCAGCTCGGGAGCACCGATACTATCTACCAGGCGCCAACTTAAATATTTGATTAGCGCCTGTGCACTTGAACCCCACGTCTCAAGAGTCTCTTACTCCAAAGGGAACAAAATCAAAGTTAGAGTTATTTTTCAGTATCTTTTTATTTCTCATAAGTTTATGTTAAACTTTGTTTCAAACAGCCAAGTTCGCATCCCGTCCCATGTCTCAAAATCCTTAAAGTCTATCTTAAAAGAGATATTCACTAAAGTTTATAAGAATAAAAAAACAACATAAACGCGATTTGTAATTTTTATTATAATTAAAATAACTGCGAAATTGGTATACCTCCTCCTCATGAGCTTTTTAATAGTAATGATATAAATAACTTTGATACGAAAATTTAATTATGAAAATCTTTATGTACAATTAATTAATTAATATTATTTTGTTACACGATAAAACTATTTTGACTAATATAACATTCAATTAATTTTATCATTCTAGCGCTTGTTTTTCAGCTAATTTATTATTGTACTCGCACTTAGCCTTATCAATTTTGCAAACTTAATTACCATTATTATTTGAATAACATTTAGTACCTAACTCAGGGTCATGAACGAAAAAACATTACAGTTCGTAAGCATTAACACTGGAATTTTTTGCTTTAAATTTACATTTATTATGCCTTAAACAAGAACATTAACATTTTCACTGATCACTCAATATTTAAGTTTTTTTAAAGCCTAACCTAACCTAACCTAACATAGGCATAATTAGCAAACATGAATTTATTTAATTAATTAGAGTCTTTTTCTTATTGCACACAAATAAATTAATTGGTAATGGCATCTGAAATCTGCATCTAACTTTATGTCTTTGGTCTATCTTGAATATACATACATACAGTTTCAGACGATTAATATCTGACAGATAAATATAATTATAAACATCAATCATTAAATACTATTAAATTATTACGTTACAAAGCATCTTTGTGTTAATTAAAAATTTTCATCGTCGTGCAGTGTATTTTATTTATGATTTCTTTTTTATAATTTCATATTTTTTTGCATGAATGAATGGATGCTACCTTCAAATGCAGTAAATTTAATTTGTTTATAATTCCAAATAAGTAATTTGAATTTTAAATACATTCTACAAGCTAGAATCCTAAAAAGCAAGATAAATTTTGAAAAAACTAATTATTTAAACCAATCGATATGATAAGGTATCAAAATATCATTAAAACCCATTCTCGTTAAAGTTACCAAAGATCGCTGTTGCTAATTAAATTATGGAGATAGTTATGGAAAAGCTTTACTTAGAAAATCACTTTTAATTCTAGACCTTACAAATCTATTTTAATTTATGTTATTATTATTAATTACTTGATATGTCATGTGGAACATGGTATAATGGCTGCAGCTCCTTACAAACGTTGTGTAAGAAAAAATGGAAATTAAAAAGAGTGGCGGAGAGTTTATTACCAGTTCTTCTCTCCCGTTCTACGCCCTTGATTTGAGAACTGGCAGTAAATGTAAAATTACAAACATTAATATGTATTTCTTTACAGACGAGTCATAAGTGTAAATTATGTTAACTATATGATTAAATGATTTTTACTTTTACTTTACTTTTAATAGTCCATACATTAGTGACATTGTGAATACAGAGTTACCTACTCTAACGGAAAAGTATGCCTACTTGATTTTTCTATTCGGGAAATTTATCATGTTACTTGTATGTATATAGGTAAATCTTTCTTTAAGACTTTATTTTTCATATACGTATTTATATTCTTTGGATTAAAGCATTGACTATCGCTGGGTCAATTGTTACGTCTTGTCATAAATTTTCAATTTATTTTATTAGAAGGTGTAGGTTTTTTTATATCTAGCCAGCCTTTACTTTATTAATGCTTTACTAACATAAATATTTAAGTTAGCATAGTATAATTATTTATTCATTGATAAAAAAAACGTCGAAACAATATTAGAGGTCTACAATATGAACAATTTTGTTTAACAGTCGTATTCTTTTACAGGAACAACCTTAACGGACTACTGGATCCTTTCAACTGATTATAAGTCATACGCTATCGTCTACTCTTGTACAAATCTTAACGAAGAAGAAAGATCAGGTTTGCTATCTGTTCCTTGTATTTATATTAACATTGGCATAATATGAAAGATGATTATAATTGTAAAATGGAGACGTAGTTAGTAAGATAGATGTTTTGATGTGAAACATCTATACCCGCACGTAAAACCGATTTCTGGCGTGGCGACGCTTCGCCACGCTATATGATGGTATATATATATATATATATATATACATATATATATATATATATACAGTCTATATGCAGTAGTGTGTACGGTGTGTGTATTTCGAAGTAAATTTTTGTATTTAATGAAAATAAATGTTTATTCAATAAATAGTCATCGTTATCTGGAAAAAAATCGTAACATTTTATTTTATCATTATGACATATTTAGTTCCTATCACAATCTGTTCTTTTCTGCATATTACTTTTACGAAATAATGTCGATGTTTCACATCTGCCAGGCGTCCCGTGACTGCTCAATTTTTTTATATTAGAGAGAATGAGCATTTTCAATAAGTAATCATAAGCAAACCTATTTAAGAATTCAATACATACCTATTATCTTTATTCAAAAAAAACAATGTTGTTGGGAAAAAAAATATTTCCCACAAAAAAGCACAAATACTTTGGAAGTAGCGCGTAAATTTAAGGCTCCTTAATGACTGATTAAAATTTAAAAAAAACAATGCCCCTATAACCAGCCGTCAGGGGCAAACTCCGTTAGTTTTTAGAAGAGGTTTTACTTCATTCTACGAACACAAAGATAGAAAAGTTTATTCATAGCCATGATTCGAACGCAGGACCATTACCTATACGTGCCCTCAGACATTTAGCCAACACTACTATAACTAGTTGAAATTGCTCTTAACACATTCTAATAAAATGTAAAATATTTACAGTGTTTGTCTGGAAACTTAGTCGAACAAAGGAGTTGCCTGCAGAAGCTGATACGGCATTCGACGTTGTTAGTAGAGACATTCCCGTGATAAATCAGATGTACTTTGAAAAGGATAATCAGAACAAGACTGCTTGTTTCTATTATCCTAAAGAGAGACCTGGAGTCCCTGTTGTGTTCCCAGGAACGTGTTCTGATGATGACATCCCTGTTATAAATAATTTCAACGCAAGTTCGGTAAGTAGCTGGTTTTAAAACACTTTAAAATATTTACTTATAAAGTTCAACAAAAATGATTCACGACTAAACGTACGTAAAAAAATTACTACGCATTTAATTTAAGTTATAAATTATGTTTATTTGAAATAGGTTCACTTAAAAACTACGCAAAATGTGAACATTATATTTTATTAAATTAAAATCTGCGCAAAACATACAGAAATTATTTCATTAATTAATCCGTTACTCTACAGTTATTTATTAGTATATGGTTTTTTTTTTATTTTGGATCTGTGCTATAGTCAATAGTCATATCATGAGAACGGATAAAAATATGGTTTCAATTTATTTTAGTTCACGGGTGTATGGTATGAAATCCAAGCTTACCCAAAAGAATTTCAACCCGGACAATGCATCAAACATGAGTATTCCCAATCAGAAAATAATCTAACACTAACAACATCTAGCGTTGATAATCAATTTCTTAGAATTTCCATAAGTGATTTAGTTACAAATGGATCAAGTGGAAAATTAAGTATCAACACAGTTGGACCCAATGGAACAAGTAAGTTTTTCAAATTGCACGAAGGATAAGAAAGCGTTCAAGTATTACGTAACGAATTTTGGAGGGGGGGGGGGGGCTTCCTTTTGTAAAACGTTACGATGCGGGGCGGGGATTGAATTACGCGTTATTGTTAATATTATTCGACTTTCCAGTACTTTACAAAACGTAATGGTAACTTTTAGGTATAAAGAGTCACTAGGTGGTCACGAAACGTTTTACTATACGTATACTTGGTTACAGAAAAACGTTACGGCGCGTTACACGGGGGAAAGGGGGGGTCAATAATCTCCAAAAATTGCGTGACGTAATACTTGAACGCTCCCTAAGTTCCAACATAAAAATTATTCAAAGTAAAATTAATTTGTTTTGGTGGCTTTTATACAAAACACTAACTTAACATCTTTTCAGCAATAACAATACCGTTTTGGATTTTGAGCGTAAACTACAACGATTATGCCTTCGCTTACAGCTGCATGGACGTAGAAGAAGACCGCCGAGCAAGTAAGCTCTTTACAACTACAAATATAAAGTATCTTTTATCCTAGTATCTAAGGTTTTATGAAACCTTTTTTTTACCACGGTAAAAGTGAAACTTTTTTTCACATTATAGACATTTAACTAATTATTTTTGGAATAATATTCCATTAAGGGTATAAAAATCGCTTTATCAATCTTAATTTTATACTTGGAAAATTGGAATGATAATGGGAAATAACAAAAGTAGACTATGTCTCCAACTATTATTTTTATTGAACTCTTAGAGAGTACGACATAATGCTTAACAATTATTTAGATTACATACACATATTAAGTAATAGTCTATACACTACACGGTCAGCTGCTGCGAACTATAGGCGCCGCCATATTGGCCTTGGCTGCTATGACGAGCGCCTTTCACTTTATCCCTACTCCGCGGCCGACCGTCACGCGACATGCAACACACATATGAAAAAATTTGAGACGATGTAATAAAAGTTTCACTTTAAAAGGAAAATAAAGAGGAAAGATTTAGCCTGATTTGATATCTTAAAAGATTTTCCTAATAGCTAATTTTGGATAATAATTTCTATACATTAATTAGTCCTATGCTATTGACATTACCAACTAAACTTTTAATTAATTGTTAGTATAAACACGTTTTTCTAAGATATTTAAATAATCTTTAAAATTTAGTTTACAGCTGGAAACTAAGCAGAAACCAAAGCAGACTCTCTGCAGAAGCGAATCGGAATATAGACAACGTGATGTCAAATGTAGTGGTTCTTCAAAGTCGTTACTATGAAAATGTAGACCAAACAGACGACGCCTGCTTTTATTTGCCAGATCTGGCACCTGGTGAACCCGTTATACTCGAAGGCCGATGTGATTTGGATATACCAGTTGTCGAAAACTTCAACGCAACTGAGGTAGGAAAATATATAGAGTTAAAAGTAAACAGAATCCGTAATAGTATTTTAAAAGTTATAAGAAGTATCGGTTTGGTAGGAATATGATATACTTTCAAAAGTAATGAGTAAAACATTGACAGATATATATCCTGTACTCCATGAGCATACGCTCATTTCATGAGCACGCTAATTTTAACGTAAATATTTTTAATTTTATATATTATTATAACGTCGGTGTACAATTTTATTGGCAGTATTTGGGTCGTTGGCGCTTAATAGAATCCTATCCAGCTGAGCAACAGACTGGCACTTGCAATGAAGCATATTACTCCGCTGGAAGCGGGAACACAGTAGAAGTTGTTAACTCGCAAGTAGTTGGCGAAGAACTTAACAGTGTTACCGGTACTGCTGAAGTTGAAAGTAATGGAAAGCTAAAAGTTACTTTTCCAAATAGTAAGTATTAAACAAGGTTTGGCAGACACTGATGCATCTAGATTGCATGCAGATTTTTTACTTATGTAGAGAAAGAAAAATACATGTCCTTAAAAATAATTGAATCCTTTATTAATAATACTTCGTGTCTGTTTCACAATGTATGGATAAAGTACCAAATAGCTATGCAACACATAAATTATTTGGAAGATCAATAAATTGTGCTTGTCACTTCATCGGACTCTTAACTAATGATGGACTTTATGTGACGAATAGCGCTATCTGACAGTCGTGAAACGCAACAATAGTGTTTATCCTACCAATAAGTAATAAATAGCTAATTTGGAACTAATGTAGAACTTTTCGTACATTGTGAAACAGACCCTAAACATTTGACATACAGATAAAGTGCTGATTAAAATAATTTCAGGTCCAGATCCAGCATACCTCACGATTATAAATACCGACTACAAATCATATTCCCTTGTCTATAGCTGTACCAACCTACCTGATAATAAAAAAAGAAGTGAGTACCACGACAAAACATATAGTACATATACGACGTTGAATGTTTATATTATTTAGTAACTTTAAATCAGTATAAAAACACTGGACTACAAACCTAACAGAACAGAAACAAATAATCAGATTTAAATAGGTATTGAAGGAAATTTTAGAAAGTCAAGTATAAAAACTATTTATCTGATTGAGATTTTACGTCTAATACGAGTATTTGGCTAAATACGAACCATTAGATCTTTATTATAAGACAGTAGCGTCTAATGTAACATAATTCTTTTACAGTATTTAGTTGGAAACTGAGTCGTACAAGAAGCCTTACCCAAGACGCGACGAACCGCATTAACACGATTATGAACAACATTCGAGAATTGAATAATAAATATTTTCAAAAGGTGGATCAATCAGATGATGCCTGCTTTTACCTACCGCCTCCTGGACCATATCCAGTTATATTCCGTGGTAAATGTGATCTGAACATAACAACAGTCCCTAGTTTTGAAGCTGGTCGTGTAAGTCAATTTCATAATAATTTAAAATCATAACCCATGAAAATAAAAAATGCATTAAAAGGTTAATAAATAAATGAATGGTTCAGGTTTTAAAAGGATCTATCTACGCTACATGCCATTGTTGA
The DNA here is from genome assembly GCF_905475465.1 of Pieris napi. NCBI lineage: Eukaryota > Metazoa > Arthropoda > Insecta > Lepidoptera > Pieridae > Pieris > Pieris napi. The sequence continues at coordinate 2,173,077 of NC_062245.1, forward strand.
TGTTTGTTGTTAATTTGAATGGAATTTTCAGTATCTCAACTTATGGCACAATATTGAATCTTATCCATCAACTTTCCAAACTGGTACATGTAACAACGCATTTTACTCTGCTGGTACTACTAGCGATGTTGACGTATATAATACTCAAGTCATCGATAGACAACTGGATACCATTCGAGGAACAGCTAATCTCGCGGTCGCCGCAGACGTTGGAAAGCTTGTTGTTAGCTTTCCTATTGCAGGCACTAATCGTGAGTTACATTTTCTGTTGCGATAACAAAAAATATGGAACAATAAATCCTATTTATATAACACAGAAATGAAATTCTTCAAAAATAATAACAATTCGCAACGTTTCAGAGACAACGTCCACAGATTACTGGATTCTAGCTACTGATTATACTTCATATGCACTTGTTTACACCTGCTATAATGTAGATGAAGAACATAGGGCAGGTACGTAAAATATAACTTATGTTTTAATCACTAAAAAGTTAGTTTTAGTATAATATTTACTTAGTTTTTGTAATGCAGAAACAGTAAGACTAAATAAAATTAATGTACAATTTTAAAACATATTTTTAGTGTTGAGCTGGAAATTAAGTCGTACCAAATCGCTAACACCTGGTGCACAAACTGCTATCAACGCTGTAATAAACACAATCCCAGTCCTTAATCAAAAGTATTATGAGCCCAATAACCAAAGCGCCGAAGCATGTTTCTATTTCCCTGATCCTGCACCTGGGAAGGTCGTCGAGTTTCCTGGAAAATGTGATCAAACCATTCCTGCGGTGCCTAATTTTAATCTCACAGCTGTAAGTAATATCTTGTCGAATATTACCAAATAAGATATATATTTCTTCTTGCGTTAGTCCTACTTTAAAACTGTTGCTCGTTTCCAGTTTAGAGGTACCTGGTATGAAGTACAGGCGTACCCTAAGGAACAACAGACGGGACAGTGCGTTAGCCATACTTACTCTGAAGCCGGCTCAAATGCCTTGCGGCTTATTTCAAAACAAGTTCTAGACCAGGGTCTAATACAAACTAATAGCAATGTTACATTTACGTCTGCTCAAGACCCGAGCGGCAAATTAACCATCACGATTAGAATCAATGGATCAGGTAAAGAGTATACGAATATTTTATTTGAATTTCTTTGTCCTTTTAAATATAGGAATCTATTAGATCTTTTGAAACTTTTTCAGATGTAGATATTCCCTTTTGGGTTTTAAGCACAGACTACGAAGATTACGCGTTGGCTTACTCTTGTGTAGATATGCCGAATGATAGACGAAAAGGTGAGACACTCGCATAATAACTCTAATATGATCATCATATCTTGGGTTCAAGTCTGATTTAATAATCCCACCATTTATTTCAGTGTTCAGTTGGCAATTAAGCAGATCAAAAACAATGTCCGCCGCTGGCAATCAATCTATAACTTCTGCGATGAGTGACATTGATGTCTTAGACCGTCAATACTATGAGAATATCGACCAATCCGACTCTGCCTGTTTCTACTTACCGGATGTTCCCATGGGAGAACCTGTTATATTCCCTGGGATATGTGATACTAATATACCAGTAGTTAGAGATTTCAACGTCACCAGGGTAAGAAATATTTTATATATTTTTATTCCGTTGTTTTTGGTATTTTAGTCGATAAATTTATTAAATTTAAACTTTAGTATGGCGGCCGCTGGCGTATGCTTGAAACTTATCACTCAGATTTTCAACGTGGAGCATGTAACGATGCAACGTACACGTTACTCAATGACGGTACGGTCTCAGCACTTAACAGTCAAGTCATCAATGAAGAACTGAACACCATTACTGGTATCGCCTCCTTAGCCAGCTCGGATGGATCTGCTAAGCTCTCTGTTAAATTTCCTACAAGTAAGCAATCACATGAGCTGACGACATGATTACGAATTGACTAGAAATGGTATTAATACTTTTGTATTTCAGCTACTGAGGCTGCTGATTACTGGGTCTTGCACACCGACTATGATTCATATGCATTAGTATACAGCTGCAAAAACCTGGAGAACAATCAGAGGAGAGGTACGGTAATTCCAGTTTAACTTAATTGTTAAAAAATCAAGCTAACAATATTTATTTATATTTTTTTAGTGTGGAGCTGGAAGCTTAGTCGAAATAGAGAACTTAGCACCAATGCTAGCGACACTATCAATGCCGTTATCAGAGACATCGACGTGTTAAATAGTAGATATTATAGTAAAATAGACCACTCTGATAAAGCTTGCTTCTACTATCCTGTAGCAGATGGAAGACCTGTAAAGTTTAGAGGACAATGTAATGAAACAATATCTGGTGTCAATTCCTTTAGACCTGGAGATGTAAGTGCATGCAGTAGTATTGTAATATATTTAACTAATAGGTAACAGTGCTATTGGGCTTCATTATAACTTCTGCTGTTTTATTTAAGCTTAAAATTTTACTGAAAAATTCTTTTGGTGTGACTAGACGTATGGGTAGGTAGGCCTTTCGACAATATTCCCTCGTTTTTAAGTATATGTTATTCTATACCTCCTAAAGACTGTATGGTACTTGCAGCTCATGTTGTAAGTTTTTCACATCTTATCGTTTCCCAGATAAAATTATTTACTTCCAACTCTAGGTGGTTTTCAGTCTTTAAAGGTACTTTTAAGTTAACCATATTCTCTGGAACTATTTTTTTAAGCTATTCCAGTCCATGTACCGTTTTGCTAGAGTTGTATTTAATTCTTGCCTTTTAGTATATTCTCAAAAAGTGAGTATGATTCGGGAGTGATTAGAGTACATATTTTTTATTAACGATATTGTTATTTTGATTTCCTTATATAATGAAATGCGAAGTTTACTCCAAGTTTGGAAACTTGTTACGAAGGCAGGGAAGCTTCATCTTCAGTTACAAAGAGGCTAAACCCAGAATCAGTCTCCACTCATACTCATTGAACTATATGTTTCACCTTGGGACATGACAAAAATTTTGCAAAATTGAAAGCTACTTGCTTGCTCACACTGTAGTGGAGATCATAAGAAGAAGAACGCGCAATGCAGAACGCTAAAAATACAGCTTAAAAAACTGATCCAAGAGGTGTGGAGTGGAGTTTGAAGACAATCCTAATCAACTCAGCATGGTTATTTTAAACGATAGTGAAATCCCTACCTTGGACACGGATATGATTCGAGATGCATTCAAAAATCAGTCGCAACAAAAATAAGTCGCATTCGTTACACTCACTCCTGATGCGAATAAAAATAATAATTCGATTGGCAGAAATAGGCTGTAAAGTAAATCTCAGAAAAGTTATAGACAACTATAAAATAGGAGTGAGACACATAGATATGCAGAAGAAAAAATAGGGAAGAACTCATTTCAGTGACTGCAGTTTGGTTTCGCGCCTCGTGGCTCGTCTGTATCAACTGTGAGATATTTGACAATACTCTTATTGACCTTTCTGTTTTCAAAAAAGTACCATGAGCCGAGATTTTTTGATGTTCTGCTACACTGTTAGTGTTTTCACAGTACCAGTGCTGTGCATTTTGACTAGAAGGAAGAAAGGAGTGTTTACCTATTTCCTTTTATTTATATATGTATCATACTGGTTGAAATTATTCAGCAACTGTCTCCTCGTGACATCTTTTTGTTTAAAGGATAGATCTAATTTTAGTTCGCACTCACTCCTTGAGTTCGTTGACTATAGTTTCCATAGGACAATAGGACTCTTGCCTTTCTAACTACACCCACTAGCTTGTTTTGAGTTTTAATTTTACTTACATTTGGAGACGGTATTTTAAATACGTATTTATTAAAAGTTATTATTAAATTTTATCAAAAACAACAACTGGCCGACATAATATCCGTCGACCGTTAACATACATAATTTTGTTTATACTGAATAATAAGCAATTTATGAAATTTATAGTTAATGTGGTTTTCAGTATCTCAACTTATGGCACAACATTGAATCTTATCCATCGAGTTTTCAAACTGGAACATGTAACAACGCATTTTACTCTGCTGGTACTACTAGCGATGTCGACGTATATAATACTCAAGTCATCAATAGACAACTGGACACCATTCGAGGAACAGCTAATCTCGCAGGCGCCGCAGACGTTGGAAAGCTTATTGTTAGCTTTCCCATTGTAGGCACTAATCGTGAGTTACATTTTCTTTTGCGATTTATAAAAATATGGGACAGTAAATCCTATTTATACAACACAGAAATGAAATTCTTTGTACCGACGCAACAATAATAACAATTCGCAACTTTTCAGAGACAACGTCCACGGATTACGTGATTCTAGCTACTGATTATATTTCATATGCACTTGTCTACACCTGCTATAATGTGGATAAAGAACATAGGACAGGTATGGAAAGTATAACTTATGTTTTTATCACTAAAAAGGTAGTTTTAGTTTAATATTTACTTAGTTTACTATAATATTAACTTAGTTTTTGTAATGCAGAAACAGTAAGACTAAATAAAATTAATGTACAATTTTAAAACATATTTTTAGTGTTGAGCTGGAAATTAAGTCGTACCAAATCGCTAACACCTGGTGCACAAACTGCTATCAACGCTGTAATAAACACAATCCCAGTCCTTAATCAAAAGTATTATGAGCCCAATAACCAAAGCGCCGAAGCATGTTTCTATTTCCCTGATCCTGCACCTGGGAAGGTCGTCGAGTTTCCTGGAAAATGTGATCAAACCATTCCTGCGGTGCCTAATTTTAATCTCACAGCTGTAAGTAATATCTTGTCGAATATTACCAAATAAGATATACTTCTTCTTGCGTTAGTCCTACTTTAAAACTGTTGCTCGTTTCCAGTTTAGAGGTACCTGGTATGAAGTACAGGCGTACCCTAAGGAACAACAGACGGGACAGTGCGTTAGCCATACTTACTCTGAAGCCGGCTCAAATGCCTTGCGGCTTATTTCAAAACAAGTTCTAGACCAGGGTCTAATACAAACTAATAGCAATGTTACATTTACGTCTGCTCAAGACCCGAGCGGCAAATTAACCATCACGATTAGAACCAATGGATCAGGTAAAGAGTATACGAATATTTTATTTGAATTTCTTTGTCCTTTTAAATATAGGAATCTATTAGATCTTTTGAAACTTTTTCAGATGTAGATATTCCCTTTTGGGTTTTAAGCACAGACTACGAAGATTACGCGTTGGCTTACTCTTGTGTAGATATGCCGAATGATAGACGAAAAGGTGAGGCACTCGCACAATAACTCTAATATGATCATCATATCTTGGGTTCAAGTCTGATTTAATAATCCCACCATTTATTTCAGTGTTCAGTTGGCAATTGAGCAGATCAAAAACAATGTCCGCCGCTGGCAATCAATCTATAACTTCTGCGATGAGTGACATTGATGTCTTAGACCGTCAATACTATGAGAATATCGACCAATCCGACTCTGCCTGTTTCTACTTACCGGATGTTCCCATGGGAGAACCTGTTATATTCCCTGGGATATGTGATACTAATATACCAGTAGTTAGAGATTTCAACGTCACCAGGGTAAGAAATATTTTATATATTTTTATTCCGTTGTTTTTGGTATTTTAGTCGATAAATTTATTAAATTTAAACTTTAGTATGGCGGCCGCTGGCGTATGCTTGAAACTTATCACTCAGATTTTCAACGTGGAGCATGTAACGATGCAACGTACACGTTACTCAATGACGGTACGGTCTCAGCACTTAACAGTCAAGTCATCAATGAAGAACTGAACACCATTACTGGTATCGCCTCCTTAGCCAGCTCGGATGGATCTGCTAAGCTCTCTGTTAAATTTCCTACAAGTAAGCAATCACATGAGCTGACGACATGATTACGAATTGACTAGAAATGGTATTAATACTTTTGTATTTCAGCTACTGAGGCTGCTGATTACTGGGTCTTGCACACCGACTATGATTCATATGCATTAGTATACAGCTGCAAAAACCTGGAGAATAATCAGAGGAGAGGTACGGTAATTCCAGTTTAACTTAATTGTTAAAAAATCAAGCTAACAATATTTATTTATATTTTTTTAGTGTGGAGCTGGAAGCTTAGTCGAAATAGAGAACTTAGCACCAATGCTAGCGACACTATCAATGCCGTTATCAGAGACATCGACGTGTTAAATAGTAGATATTATAGTAAAATAGACCACTCTGATAAAGCTTGCTTCTACTATCCTGTAGCAGATGGAAGACCTGTAAAGTTTAGAGGACAATGTAATGAAACAATATCTGGTGTCAATTCCTTTAGACCTGGAGATGTAAGTGCATGCAGTAGTATTGTAATATATTTAACTAATAGGTAACAGTGCTATTGGGCTTCATTATAACTTCTGCTGTTTTAGTTAAGCTTTAAATTTTACTGAAAAATTCTTTTGGTGTGACTAGACGTATGGGTAGGTAGGCCTTTCGACAATATTCCCGCGTTTTTAAGTATATGTTATCCTAAACCTCCTAAAGACTGTATGGTACTTGCAGCTCATGTTGTAAGTTTTTCACATCTTATCGTTTCCCAGATAAAATTATTTACTTCCAACTCTAAAATAAATAAAAATAAAATAAAATATGTTTATTATGGAACATAAGATACATGTACCACTTATTCCACGTCATTAAATTTGAAGGCATCCCTACTCATCGGCAAAGAAGACAGAGGGTGTAGGCCGAGAGAAAAAGCCGGCGTAAAAAACTCTCGGTACTCTTTTAAAACAGCAAATCATCAAACAACACTTATTTAAAACAAATATCGCAAATTAATTAGAAGTAGCCTGTCTAGCACTAGTCCCAGGCCCTTTTATCAACTAGATAATCGTTGACTTTATAGTAAGCCTTTTTACACAGCTTTTCTTTAATACATTTCTTAAACTTATTGAAAGGCAGTGATAAAAGAGCCTCTGGGATTTTATTAAAGAAGAGTATCCCTTTCCCCAAAAAAGAATTACTAACTGTAGATAGTCTAGTACGGGGAAATTGCAGCCTGCGTTTGTTCCGTGTATTAACATTGTGCGTATGTTCTATTCTAGTAAACTTATCACTATTTTTGTATACATACATAATATTTTCATAAATATATTGCGAGGGAAAGGTAAGTATATTAATTTCCTTGAATTTATCTCTAAGAGATTCCCTACATTTTAAATTATAGATTGCACGAATAGCCCTCTTCTGCAGGATGAAAATAGTTTCGACATCAGCAGCATGACCCCATAATAATAAGCCATAAGTCATTAAGCTATGAAAGTAACTAAAATAAACAAGTCTAGCTGTATCGACATCAGTTAGTGAGCGAATTTTTTTAACCGCGTAGGCTGCAGAACTAAGTCTCTTCGCCAATCCGTTAATATGAGGGGACCACTGAAGTTTTGAATCCATGGTGATTCCAAGAAATACAGTTGTATCATCCAGATTCAATTCCTCACCGTTTATAATTGGTCTAGTATCCATAACCCTTGCATTTTTTGCACAAAATTTAATGCATTTTGTCTTTTTTGCATTAAGTAGAAGGTTATTCATACTAAACCAATGGACAATCGAAGACAGAGCATTGTTCACATCGTCAAAATTTGTTATTTGTCGTTTGATTTTAAAAATCAAGGACGTGTCATCAGCAAACAAAACTATCTGATGTTTTCTCTCTACCATGAAAGGTAGATCATTTATATAAACAAGAAAGAGGAAAGGGCCAAGAATTGAGCCCTGTGGTACCCCCATATCTACTGCCGACCCAGAGGACCTCTTACCATTCACTTCAACCTTCTGAGTTCTTCCGTGTAAATAGGAAGTCAGAAGATTCAGTGCGGTATTCTTGATGCCATAGTGGCGGAGTTTCCCGACTAAGGTCTCGTGTTGGACACAATCAAATGCTTTGGATAAGTCGCAGAAAACACCTAAAGCGTCATGCGACTCCTCCCAAGCCTTAACTATATATCTATATAACTCAACACCGGCATCGGCTGTCGAGCGACCCTTGGTAAAACCGAACTGATTATTATGTAATAATTTGTTTACGTTAAAATGACTTACCAGTTGATTTAATATAATTTTTTCAAATATTTTACTACAAGTAGGTAGTACGGAAATTGGTCTAAAGTTACTGGGGTCGGACATACTACCTGCTTTAAATAATGGAATGACTTTACTATGTTTCATTAGATCGGGAAACTCGCCACTTTTAATACAATTGTTGAAAATTATAGCTAGATGGGGAGCATTTACATCAATTATGCTACTAATTATTTTTACAGAAATACCCCAAAGATCGGTAATGTTCTTAATATCTATGGTTCTAAATATCCTCACTATATCGTCGGCACCAATGGGTCGGAATGTAAAACTGACCTTGCACTCGTTTACATTATCTTTGAGCAGCGATTCAGCGAGGGTGGGAGATGATTGAAGAGACTTAGTAGTCGAAATTGGAATGTCAGAAAAGTACTTATCAAAAACAATCGCTATCTCTTCGTTAGATTTGATTATAGTGTTATCGACACATAGTTCGATGTCTTGATTGCGATCTCTGACTCTTCCAGTTTCACTATCAATTATCTTCCAAGTCATTTTAGTTTTATTGGTACTATTTTTAATCTTGTTTTTGATATTTAAGGACTTGGCCGCGTAACAAACTTTCTTAAATAATTTCGAATAATTTCGAACATAAAGAATAAATTCTTCATTATGATTGTATGACTTTTCAGCGTAAAGGTCATACAACCGTTGTCTACTTTTATAAATTCCCGCTGTCGCCCAATCACTAAACGATTTACACTGCGAATGAGAGACTTTCTTTGGGGTAAAGATGGTGTTGAACTCTTTATTAATACAATCACTTAGATTGTTGTATTGTGTATCAACGGTAGTACCTACCGGTAATAAAGGTAGGCGTTTACCTATATTATGTCTAAATCTCACCATTCGCTTTTTATTAACTGGAACAAACACACTGCTCTTATTTACTTGTTTCACCACTTTACATTTTAGCGCCACTAACTGTCCACAATGATCTGAGCTAAGATCAGTTGTAATTGAGGTTTTCATTGCCTCTGCATCTGTAAATACATTATCTATACATGTAGCAGTGGAGCTTGTAATTCTAGTGGGCTCAAGAAACAAGTTAACAAGATTGTAAGATTTTAATAACAGATTGAATTTTTTACTAATGGAGGTATTTTCTAATAAATTTATATTGAAGTCAAAACATACAATAATATACTTATTGTTCTTAAAACTAACTTTACACAAAATTTCCTCCAACTTTTCTTCAAAAAAATCGTAAGATGCACTTGGTGGTCTGTAAACACTTAAAATGATGCAATTCTCAATCTCTATACAGGCTACTTCCAAAGAGTGTTCTATAGACAGACACACGATGTCATTACGCTCTTTATACTTTAAATTTTTATTAACAATAATCAAAGAGCCCCCATGAATCGCCGACAATCTGCAAAACGAACTTGCAACTTGGTGCTGATCAAAGTTAAAGATGATTTGGCATTCTCTAAGCCAATGTTCGGTAATGCATAGGACATCAATTTTAGTTGATTTTAAAAACAACTCCAATTCTAATTCTTTGCCCAACATACCTTGCATGTTTTGATGCATCAAGTTTAAACAGTTGTTGTTAGTAATATTACATGTTGAGCTGAGTTGTACTAAATTATTGCTAGAGTTTGCCTCTATTGTCACACTATCTAATTTAAATTATTAATACTTAATGAAGTGCTACTGCAAGTATCACTACATTCTTTTAAGCTAAGCTGCTCAATAGAAGCAGTTGTCTGAAAAGCTATCTGCTCAATAGAAGCAGTTGTCTGAAAAGCTAAATGTTTAGCTTTAGTTGTAAATAAAAAGTGAGATAGCATAGTAGCTATCTGTTGTAAATAATAATTAGGTAGGCGGAACCTATCCTTTGTCAATACATACTTATTTTTAAATATACAATTTATGTCCATTAAATTAGGTAGTGTACCTAAGTCACAATTTAATTGTATATTATTAGTAGTCAAAGTATTGTGCAACAGCATGTTTAACTTATATCTTATTTTATTTTCCTTTGGTGCACCTTTGATGTAAGGAAATGTATACAAGACAATATTCTCTACATTAAGTGATTTTACTTTATCAATAAATGACAACAATTCATTTTGTCAAAGTTAGTCTAGTCTATGTGGTTTTCAGTCTTTAAAGGTACTTTTAAGTTAACCATATTCTCTGGAACAATTTTTTTAAGCTATTCCAGTCCATGTACTGATTTGCTAGAGTTGTATTTAATTCTTGCCTTTTAGTATATTCTCAAAAAGTGAGTATGATTCGGGAGTGATTAGAGTACATATTTTTTATTAACGATATTGTTATTTTGATTTCCTTATATAATGAAATGCGAAGTTTACTCCAAGTTTGGAAACTTGTTACGAAGGCAGGGAAGCTTCATCTTCAGTTACAAAGAGGCTAAACCCAGAATCAGTCTCCACTCATACTCATTGAACTATATGTTTCACCTTGGGACATGACAAAAATTTTGCAAAATTGAAAGCTACTTGCTTGCTCACACTGTAGTGGAGATCATAAGAAGAAGAACGCGCAATGCAGAACGCTAAAAATACAGCTTAAAAAACTGATCCAAGAGGTGTGGAGTGGAGTTTGAAGACAATCCTAATCAACTCAGCATGGTTATTTTAAACGATAGTGAAATCCCTACCTTGGACACGGATATGATTCGAGATGCATTCAAAAATCAGTCGCAACAAAAATAAGTCGCATTCGTTACACTCACTCCTGATGCGAATAAAAATAATAATTCGATTGGCAGAAATAGGCTGTAAAGTAAATCTCAGAAAAGTTATAGACAACTATAAAATAGGAGTGAGACACATAGATATGCAGAAGAAAAAATAGGGAAGAACTCATTTCAGTGACTGCAGTTTGGTTTCGCGCCTCGTGGCTCGTCTGTATCAACTGTGAGATATTTGACAATACTCTTATTGACCTTTCTGTTTTCAAAAAAGTACCATGAGCCGAGATTTTTTGATGTTCTGCTACACTGTTAGTGTTTTCACAGTACCAGTGCTGTGCATTTTGACTAGAAGGAAGAAAGGAGTGTTTACCTATTTCCTTTTATTTATATATGTATCATACTGGTTGAAATTATTCAGCAACTGTCTCCTCGTGACATCTTTTTGTTTAAAGGATAGATCTAATTTTAGTTCGCACTCACTCCTTGAGTTCGTTGACTATAGTTTCCATAGGACAATAGGACTCTTGCCTTTCTAACTACACCCACTAGCTTGTTTTGAGTTTTAATTTTACTTACATTTGGAGACGGTATTTTAAATACGTATTTATTAAAAGTTATTATTAAATTTTATCAAAAACAACAACTGGCCGACATAATATCCGTCGACCGTTAACATACATAATTTTGTTTATACTGAATAATAAGCAATTTATGAAATTTATAGTTAATGTGGTTTTCAGTATCTCAACTTATGGCACAACATTGAATCTTATCCATCGAGTTTTCAAACTGGAACATGTAACAACGCATTTTACTCTGCTGGTACTACTAGCGATGTCGACGTATATAATACTCAAGTCATCAATAGACAACTGGACACCATTCGAGGAACAGCTAATCTCGCAGGCGCCGCAGACGTTGGAAAGCTTATTGTTAGCTTTCCCATTGTAGGCACTAATCGTGAGTTACATTTTCTTTTGCGATTTATAAAAATATGGGACAGTAAATCCTATTTATACAACACAGAAATGAAATTCTTTGTACCGACGCAACAATAATAACAATTCGCAACTTTTCAGAGACAACGTCCACGGATTACGTGATTCTAGCTACTGATTATATTTCATATGCACTTGTCTACACCTGCTATAATGTGGATAAAGAACATAGGACAGGTATGGAAAGTATAGTTTATGTTTTAACACTACAAAATATGTCATTCCTTTGTAGCTATTCAATTCGATATACCTACATGATTATGACTATAAATTTTTACTTAGTTTTTGTAATGCAGAAACAGTAAGACTAAATAAAATTAATGTACAATTTTAAAACATATTTTTAGTGTTGAGCTGGAAATTAAGTCGTTCCAAATCGCTAACACCTGGTGCACAAACTGCTATCAACGCTGTAATAAGCACAATCCCAGTCCTTAATCAAAAGTATTATGAGCCCAATAACCAAAGCGCCGAAGCATGTTTCTATTTCCCTGATCCTGCACCTGGGAAGGTCGTCGAGTTTCCTGGAAAATGTGATCAAACCATTCCTGCGGTGCCTAATTTTAATCTCACTGCTGTAAGTAATATCCAGTCGTATATTACCAAATGATATATATTTCATCTTGCCTTAGTCCTACTTTAAAGCGGTTCCTTGTTCCCAGTTTAGAGGTACCTGGTATGAAGTATTGGCGTACCCTAAGGAACAACAGACGGGACAGTGCGTTAGCCATACTTACTCTGAAGCCGGCTCAAATGCCTTGCGGCTTATTTCAAAACAAGTTCTAGACCAGGGTCTAATACAAACTAATAGCAATGTTACATTTACGTCTGCTCAAGACCCGAGCGGCAAATTAACCATCACGATTAGAACCAATGGATCAGGTAAAGAGTATACGAATATTTTATTTGAATTTCTTTGTCCTTTTAAATATAGGAATTTATTAGATCTTTTGAAACTTTTTCAGATGTAGATATCCCCTTTTGGGTTTTAAGCACAGACTACGAAGATTACGCGTTGGCTTACTCTTGTGTAGATATCCCGAATGATAGACGAAGAGGTGAGACACTCGCACAATAACTCTATTATGATCATCATATCTTGGGTTCAAATTTGATTTAATAATCCCACCATTTATTTCAGTGTTCAGTTGGCAATTGAGCAGATCTAAAACAATGTCCGCCGCTGGCAATCAATCTATAACTTCTGCAATGAGTGACATTGATGTCTTAGACCGTCAATACTATGAGAATATCGACCAATCCGACTCTGCCTGTTTCTACTTACCGGATGTTCCCTTGGGAGAACCTGTTATATTCCCTGGGATATGTGATACTGATATACCAGTAGTTAGAGATTTCAACGTCACCAGGGTAAGAAATATTTTATATATTTTTATTCCGTTGTTTTTGGTATTTTAGTCGATAAATTTATTAAATTTTAACAGTATGGCGGCCGCTGGCGTATGCTTGAAACTTATCACTCAGATTTTCAACGTGGAACATGTAACGATGCAACGTACACGTTACTCAATGACGGTACGGTCTCAGCACTTAACAGTCAAGTCATCAATGAAGAACTGAACACCATTACTGGTATCGCCTCCTTAGCCAGCTCGGATGGATCTGCTAAGCTTTCTGTTAAATTTCCTACAAGTAAGCAATCACATGAGCTGACGACATGATTACGAATTGACTAGAAATGGTATTAATACTTTTGTATTTCAGCTACTGAGGCTTCTGATTACTGGGTCTTGCACACCGACTATGATTCATATGCATTAGTATACAGCTGCAAAAATCTTGAGAATAATCAGAGGAGAGGTATAGTAAAACAAATTGTTTAATTTACCGTTTGCTAAGATAAAGTTACGTGTTACAAATACGGCGAAGTTAAGGTTAATAAAAGTGGATGACTATTAATGAAGTTTTAACTTGTAATTTTATATTAAATTATTTACTATTAAATCTGCTATGTAATGTTTTACAGTATGGAGTTGGAAACTAAGTAGGACAACAGAGTTAAGTTCAACAGCTAACGACAACATTAATGCTGTTATCGAGAGAACGAACGTACTAAATAGCAAGTACTTCAAGAAAATAGATCATTCAGTCGATGGTTGCTTTTACTATCCTGAAGATAATGGTCAGCCATTAGTATTTAGAGGACCATGTGAGGAAAATGTTCCATTAGTTAACAATTTCAATGCTTCTAATGTAAGTATGTTTTTTAACTCAATAAACAATATTATCTCATAACATTTATAACATTAGTTGGAAGTTTCACCTTTTATAGTTGTGTTTCAGTTTTCGTAAAAGCTTAAGTAATAAAGTCATCAATATATTTCAGTATTTAGGATCCTGGTACGATATAGAAAGTTACCCAACTGCCTACCAGTTTGGTAGTTGTCCAACCGCTACTTACTCCCTTAATAATGCAGTGGTAGATGTCTATAATACTGAAGTAATTAACAAAAGGTTGTCATACGTTAACGGAGTGGCTGTTCCCTACCCTGATGGATCTTCTAGATTAACTGTCTCCTTCCCCATACCTGGAACTGCGCGTATGTATTTATGTTTACTGTACTGTGCAGTACAAAATGAATAATTGTTTATATTTATTTATTCTGAATAAATTATTTATTTTTATCGGTTATTGAAATAGGCAAAGTTCGAATCATACTCGTATATCAAATCTTAACAAAATCTCGCGAGTCGCAAATGGTATACGATTTTGAAGAGACAAACTATTTATAAAAATTAAAACAATTAACAAGGCATTATTTGATAACGATTGCGATGATTTGATTTGAAATAAACAAACAAAATTTTATCCAAAATTCATGAAATACCTCGGATTGATTCTAAATTTGTTTTTAACGTAACAGTTTTTTCCTCATTTTTATGCATGATCGTTTATTTTTCAGTTAATACAAGTACGCCATACTGGGTACTCGCAACTGACTACTTAAACTATGCATTGGTATATTCTTGTGTTAACGATGAAAACAATGAAAACAGTAGAGGTAAACTAATTTTATTTACCAAACAAAGACATGATAACATAAAGGATATACGAAGAAATCACTATGATGATATAGTTATATTGCAACAAACACTTATTCTTGGCATTGACGTCCTTGACACATTTGGCCTAGTCCATGCGTTTAGTCTGATCGCTAACACAGTGTTCAAAATATTATTAATACATATTTACCTAAAAAATAATCAGAGATACAATCTCAAATAACCTAGGAGTCCAATATTCTCAAACTCTCAATCAATACCTATTTTGGACTTCAAGTGATACCTACTCATAATATGATCACCGAGAGGTTCACGTGAAGTTCGCACATCTTAAACATTCCTTAAATAACTAACAAGTATTGTTTTTCTCTCTGTAATAAGTACAACTCCATTTTAGTGTCAAGTTGGAAACTCAGCAGAACAAAATATCTATCAGAAGATGCAAATAGGCATATAAACAACACTATGAACTCAGTGAAAGTCCTCCGTAACAATTATTACAAACAGAGGGGTCATTCAGACACCAACTGTTTCTATTTCCCCGATAACAACGGCGGTCCAGTGGAAATGCCTGGAGAGTGCGCAGCTAACACCATAGCTGTTGATAACTTCGATGTAGAAGCGGTAAGTTGCTTTAACTTAAAAAAGACCGTCATAAAAGTTTTGCACGTAAATGCCTAGGACATTGTAATTCACTTCAAAGCAGACGTTTGAATTTTTGACGTTTGAAAACACTTTGTGCTACTCGATGTGGTGTTGCTGTATTAGGGTATTTAATAAAAGTAACGAAGAATCGTAATAAATTTTTAAAAATGAATAATGTGTAAACAACAATACGCAAGAGTTATATAGACTCCAGAAACAATACAACAGGTTTACAATAGAGAATGCTAGCCATTGCTTTTAGTATAATATACGTACATATCATCATATTATTTAAATCTACGCAACCCCTTCCATATCCAATTATGTATATCAGAAATTATAATCAGAAGCTAGCTTTTTACTATACATAAAAATCAGCCAGTGAACGAAGTTCTGTCAACTACTAAGTCTTGATGTAACACTACAACGACGTTACTTGGAAGACAAATTTCATCAGCACACTTGCATAAATTTAGTTTTACTTTGAGCTGAGCCCGTAAAGTAGGCTCAAAGCGATTGATATTTCCTTGGCTTTTTGCTACAATTAATATTATTTTATTGGTGTTATATATATTAACCTACATTGTATGAGAGCTTTGGAGAAGCTGCAATAGTCACTTAATGCATATTTAATCTATATTGTAGTTCACTGGCCCTTGGTACGAAATATCAAGATTCCCCTCAGAACTAAAATCTGGTGAATGTGTTTCCAACGAATTTGTTTCTTCAAACAATGGCTTTACAATGAAGAAGACTTACGTGTCTGCTGAAGAGTTGGTTGAGGCAACGGGATCAGCCACCCTCTCTAATGATAGAAGAGGAATCCTCACTGTTAATCTAACTGATGGAAGTGGAGGTAATGTGTTAACTAAAAAATATTGGTTGTTTGTAAAGTAGGTTTACGATCGAGATGTTTACGTGATAACGTCTTATTGGTGATATAAGTTTTTGGGAAGTAAGGAATTAATGAAGATAACAATTTTTTCAAATTTTAAATTACATCTATCGTTTTATTCACACTTTTGATGATAAATTTCGGGTGTAAAATGACAAGTTTACTTATTCGACTATGATATACATTTTTCTTCATACATTCACGGAATGACTGGCAGCGCTCGAGATGAAACGGGAGATCGGTCCGTCTCTCTCTCGTTATACCTGCGATCGCGCTCGTGAGGTTTTGGTGTGACACAAGTTTCTGAACATGTCACCCGACTAAAACGATTTTAAAGACGTTATCACGTCAAAACTTAATCCAAAGCGAGTAAAGCTGACATTTATTAAACCATTTGTTGTTTATTATTCTTTTCTAACAAATAATTTTCGAATGTTATATTTTAAAATATATTATAAAGCATGCATCTAATATTATAAAGAGGAAAGATTTGTATGTAAGTATGTCTGTAACGAATTGGACCAAAAAGTACTGGAGCGATTTTAATAAACTCTCACCGTATGAATGCTACCTTATCTCTGATTAATATAGGCGATTTTAATTGTAAGACAAAAATAAGGATCCCTACTAAAACTACAATAATGGTACCGAAGGTGTAAAAATGCCTATAAAATATCTTTCCTCGCATGCACTGCGAAAACTATTGATGATAGAATAAAAAAATGTTCCACAATATTTTTTTTTCCCCAATATTAAACATCATATAAATATCACAAAAAATGTCTAAAAATAAATGTCCATCCGAGTGAAGTCGGGACGGGCCGCTAGTATGAAATAAAAAAAAATACGTAAGCTTGATATCTTTTCTTTTAGCTACCTATGAGACTACCATGTACGTCATAGATGTCAACTACACCGACTATGCCCTACTTTATGGCTGCAGAGACATCGGAGAAGGGAGAAAACAAGGTACGCATTATCAGTTACTAGTACGTAGTTTTGCAAGTTTCGCTCATCGCTCAT
Source organism: Pieris napi (assembly GCF_905475465.1). Classification (NCBI taxonomy): domain Eukaryota; kingdom Metazoa; phylum Arthropoda; class Insecta; order Lepidoptera; family Pieridae; genus Pieris; species Pieris napi. The sequence goes on from NC_062245.1 coordinate 2,190,437, forward strand.
ATAAAAAATAAATTAATATATAATAATCTAATCGTTGAAGATGGACAGATGACATTGTAGAACTAGCGGGGGAAAACTGGATGAATGTTGCTCAAAACAAAGAGAAATGGAAAAATATGGAGGAGGCTTTTACCCTAAAAGGGGCCATACAAAAACTAGACCACTAAAAAATTTAAAATTAATCTAACTTAAATTTTGTTTTAAACTCATACTAACTTAACTAATACTAATATTAAGGAATGTAAACTAACCAACTGTTGTATGGATTAATAAAGCTTTAATAATAATAATAATCTAATCGTTAAAAATATTCGAGTAAACTTCTTATTTACTCGGAAGACTTACAACAGTAGAAGTGCATTCTCAATTCTAATAAATAAACATAAGACTATGGATTTGTTATGGATTAATATAAACTATCACTAAACTGATAATTCTATTACAGTGTACAGTTGGAAACTCAGTAGGCGGCAAGCTGGATTATCACCTGAAGCCGTCGATAGTATAAATAAAGTCGTATCAGATTCGCTAGAACTTTGGGAAGGGTACTATGAAGACACAGACCAAACAGACAAAGGCTGCTTCCACTACCCCGAGTATGATACGTTACCTGAAGAAATTGTTTTAATAGGACGCTGTGATGACAGTATCCGAGGAGTGCCAAACTTCAACGCAAGCGCTGTTAGTATCTAGCGTACTCAAATGTGTTCGATTTGCATGAATAATTGCTTTATATAGGGGCATCATAGCCTAGCGGTCTTATTAAGTGGCAGCTAGGTGAGGGGTACCGGGTTCGATTCCCGGTTCGAGGGCAAGTTTTAATTTAATTTAAAATTTGTTCTCGGCCTTTGGGAGGGTTGTGCGGTACCGGGCGAGTGCCTAAACCGTACATGGAGGACACGGTCGAAGTTCTAAGGCAAGCACGAATTATAAAAAATCTTATACTTGACGCTGGCTAATGCTCAAACCGTGCCAGAGCCATAAAAAGAAAAAATAGCTTTTTATATAAATAAGACGCAATTTCACCACGAAACCCAAGTTCATTAATGTTCTGTCTATATCGTTATTGTCACAAATGTGGTCATTTTAGTTGTGATTTCTATTTAAGGTTGTATTAGACTACACTATTTTTGTATTATAATTGAATTAGCTATAATGCCGCATTTACATTACCCACTTCCCTGCTCACTACGGCTGAATGTAAATTCGGCAAGCCTTATTTTGTACTCATCTGTAATTGTCACTTTCCGTTGGTGAAAATAAATATATTTTTTTTTATAGTACTTAGGCAATTGGATTGAGATAGAGAGCTACCCTCAACGATTCCAAAATGGCGACTGCGCAAGAGCGTACTACACCTCCACAGATGGCGTCATTGTCAATGTAATGAACACTCAAGTAGTTAATCGCTCACTAGATGTCGCTTATGCAACTGCTAGAGTCGCGTCCAACGACGGCTCTGGAGTTTTAGATGTTACCTTCACTATGCCAGGTAATTTAAATTAATTATTATTCAACTCTCAAACAATGACAAAAACACGATAACAATTTTAAGAAATATAAAGCAACGAACCTTTTAACGACTATAAGGCGATCTCCTCAGCAGCTTCAGCTAAAAATAATAAGACCAATTTCAAAACTTGCAATTTTAAGGTTTAAAAAGGTAGATAAAGGAAATTTTTCAGTTGAGGGAAAAAATGTTTTATCAAAAATTCTTCAAGCAAATCCGGATTCATCGGCTAATATTTATGCATACTGGCCATTTCCAGTATAGAGTAGTATGTGCGCAGACTTAATACGCATTATATGGAGAATGTTTGCCTCTGCCGATGTTCATGACTTTTATGATGACATGGTATATTAGGTTTAGGATTGCATCGTTTTCGTCGCGATTTCGAAACTTAAATCCTTTCTACGTACCAGCTTTAGGCATTGGATAACGCTATTTGCTGCCTTATCAAAAAATAGGTAGGTATTTTTTTACGTAGATATTAATGTTAGAGTACACTAACATAGTAGCCAGGTACAATGTTAGTTAAATTAATTAATGACTGGTTTAATGGCCGGGGCCACAAGATCAAGATAGCGGCCATGTGCTGACGGATAGACGAAATCGCAATGACGGCAAGCGAAAATCGGCTGAAGATAGTAGGTAAACATTTTGGAGGAGGCTTTTACCCGTGGCGGGTTCATAGTTATAAATGAATAGAATGTTTATTTTATTATTTGTGTCGCATGTGTTGTTATGGAAATTAATAAAGCTTTATTATTACCAACGTAGTTGAGTATATGAGCGTGAGCTTCAAGAAAAATATTGTTAATATATACTCAATATGATATCCGACTAAAACAATAACAATCACAACGATTCTTTATTTTCAGCTTTTTAATAAACGATTTAATTAAATTTGATATATCACCAAAGGGATATTAGACATTTAATTTATTTTACCTTTCAGTATCAACTACATCGAACTACTACATACTCGCTACGGACTACGAAAGTTACGCTCTTGTATACAGCTGCCGAAACTTGGAAAATGGAAAGAGACAAGGTATTTTCGTCTTATTTATCCATACTTTAAAAATGACATAAAGTAAGTCTTAGAGTAGGCTTGTATAAAATATGTATGATACACGTGTGTGTATAAAAAAGTTGAAACTTTCTTGGGTATATTTAGAGTAAGTACATACAACATAGATGATCCTTTAAATTATAATTTCTCTCGAGATTCTCAAACCTGAGTTGCGATCGAGCCCCGACTTTGCACCAGTAGATTTTACATTCCATGTTCCCTATTAACACTGACTCAGAACACATGAGGAATAATAACGAATAACAAATAATTTAATCTAATTTTGACAAAGACTTACAATATAATAATAACTAAAATTACTAATAATACCAAAAAAAAAGCAGAAATTTAAGTGACGGTAGAATACAAATTGGTCACAAAATCAATCATATGCAATTGATATTTACAAAAAATACACACATGAAAAATATTGTACATTATCTCATTCAAAAGACAAATGGTTAAAAAGAAGAAAGAAAAAACCAAACACGACAACTACTAACCTAATCTAACTTAAATAATATCAAGCGTCAAACTAGCTTCTTAGAGCACTAACCAGCCGCTTTTTACTATCGCCAAACATGTCTAATTCGGTAGGTGACACAAAGTCTGAAAGAACTTTAGTAAAGGCGGGATTCGAACCTACTAACCTAAGGATGAGTCGCACGGTGAACCCACTAGGCCAACACTGTTCTCCATATAACAAACAACAATAAAAAAGGCCTAAAATAAATAAATCATATCATATCATATCATCTCACCTAAAATATAATATAAAACCATTCACATTATAGTGGGCAGTTGGAAGCTTAGTAGAGGCAAAACATTAAGTCAAGACGCAGAAACTATTATGGACAATGTTATTAGAAATACCGAAGGTCTCATACAACGCAATTACAAATCTACAAGTCAAACGGAAGATGCTTGTTTCTACATACCAGAAGCAGATAGAAACACGCCTCCAGTGTTTAGGGGACAATGTCAAGATGTTAAAGGTGTGGAAGGATTCGATATAGAAAAAGTGAGTAAGGTTTTAGATTAAAAACAAGGTGCTATTAAAAATGTATTTATAGATTTAGATACAATTAGACGATGTATCGTTTTTATGAATTGGCTGGGACTTAATTTTACGAAATCAAAACCTTTTTGTTCTTAAATAAATTAATTGACTCGTCCTGATTGTAGTTCAATGTCGGATTTGAAAAAAATCCAAAATCCACTTTTTATCATATTTGGATACTACATGGTTTAAATATTATCGCTACATTTATAAAAATATTCCATGTGTTTTAAATTTATCAGTCGGTAAAGTGACGGATTTGATAGAAACATGTGATTTTTCTAGAAAACATTTAATGTTATTATTTTTATTTAGTTTATAAACAAACCCTTTTGGTTGCTTGTATGCCAATTTCCATAATAACAGAATATGAATTAAAATAGTTATGACAAAAACTAACATGATTTTATTATTTTGAAATGGCTGCCCTGTAAAGTTTACTATTTGTCAGATCCGTCACTATTCTACGACTGTGACGTTGTGTTTGTGTCAACAAACGATCCAGTCACAGTGATAAAATATAAATACAAATTACAGTTCGTGGGCTGGTGGCATGAAATCGAAAACTACCCAAGTAGCCAAACTGGATCTTGTATCAGCTCTGAGCTTGTTGCTACAGGAAATTCATACCAAATGATTGATACCAGTGTACGAAACAATAGTGCCACGGTTATAACAAGCACAGTCACAGCTTCCAGTGACGGAAGATTGATTAAGACGTTCAGCGATGGCAGTTCTGTTGGTAAGTTTATCATCGCTTTTTTACGCATATTATGAATAAGCAAATATAAAATCTATTTATATTTGAATTAAGAGCTTGAACGCGATTCTATATGTCTAAGAAACATCGTGACTCCGTCGATATTGACATTTCATTAGCAGGTTTAGTGGACGTCATTTGCGAGCACAAAAGATACGAATAATTATCGTACAATATTTATTTCAGATTTCTATGATTATTTTTTTTATAATTCAGACTTTTTATATAGTATCATAATTAGGTATAAACCTAAAAATGAATGATGTAAAAGATTACTGCTCTATGCCGACAGTGTTGTAATATCATTGTTGTAGCAATATACTTTCTTAAATTCAAACAATAATATAATATTTAATGTAAAGTTATGATAGTCTATTTCCGTAAGATTGAGTACTGTTTTAAGGGTTGCCATATTCTTTTTCAGCCTATAAGGGGCGAATACTTAAATAGGCAAAAAATACAGGAATTTAGGTTTTTACTGTTTCAGTCGCTCCTATACTCTTGTATTAACAATATTCAGGCTTTTTCTGATTATTTGGAATTCTTCATACAAGCAATAATATTTATTTCTTCGATCTTAAGATATTCCGCAGCTTCTTAAAAATTGTTGTAGTTTATTTCAAACTTAAAGATTAAAAAGAGTACCTTAATATTATTTTCTGAAAATTCATATCGTTACACCATTTATTTGAATTTTTGATAGCTCGTAAAATTATTGTGGAACTACAAAAAAAAAGGGTGCGTGTACTTATGTACGCGCGTAAGAAGTTATACTTCTTTGGCATTATTAAAAATAGTTTTTGATTGCATGCAAATAATTAATTACAATTAAATAATCAAAGACCGGAAAAGGAGTCATTATAGTCAATAAAGTTCAGTTTACATTTGAAAAATTAAATAAATAAATATTTATTATCATTCTCTTACATTAATTGTAACATAATTATTATTATTCGAATGTTGTTTTTAAATTATGTCCAATGACGTAGCATCTTCCGTGGGCAACTTCATACTGTTAATTTTGTGTCACGGTGCGCGCGCATCGTAAAATTTCACTCACATACATTTTTCATAACGCGCCTAAAGAAGTATAACTTCAAAAATTGTTGTTTAGTCATTTGTTTGCGTCAGCAGTTTAATCCACGCATTATTTAAAAGATTAAAGATTTCATAATAAAAGACGAACACGGTTCGAATACGGGACGTTCTAAACTAAGCCTAAAATACGGGACGTCCCGGGATATACGGGACGTCTGATAACGTTATCACTTTTAAGGGGATTAATTTGTTTTAGTTGAAATTTTTTTTTTTTTCAGAATTATTGGTGCTTGTAACGGATTATGAAACATTCTCGCTACTATATTCTTGTGAAAATATCAATGATGATTACAAGCGTGGTAAGTATAGCGATGTACCTAATTCTTCTGCGGTTAAAATTACGTTATATTAATATTTCATATCTAGATGAAATGAGTACCGAGAGTTTTTTACGCCGGCTTTTTCTCCTACACCCTCTGTCTTCTTTGCCGATGAGTAGGGATGTCTACCGATTCAAATTTAATGACGTGGAATAAGTGATACCATAATAAACATATTTTTTATTTTTTACATTTTTTACATTAAAGAATAAAAAATAGTAAATAGCAATATCCTTTATCGCAAAAACTGTACATTATACGCGAAAATAATTTTCTTTAAAAAATCTCTACCATATACCTATCTACTACCTTTAACTTTTGTAATATTAAGTACCTTCTCTTACCTTTTTTATGTATGTGTGTGTTTAACTTGCTACAACCGAGCAGAAGGCTCACCCGATGTTAAGTGATATCGCCGCCCATAGACACTCACATTGCCAGAGTGTTGGCAAGTGCGTTGCCGGCCTTTTAAAACTTCTTAGGCAAATATTCAATCATGATAACGTATTTCGGCATGCACAAGTTAGTTTTAAGTTTTTTCGTACTAAAATTACACTTTCCCGCTCTTGCATAACTAATAAATAGTGTACCTACCATCGTGGAATCACGTTAGTGTATTAGTAAGAGGGAGGCCAACGTCTTAAGGTAATTGTCGGTGGTTTCAAACTCTATTAAAAAATCAGTTACTTTACCAAATAGAAAATCTTTAAAAAAACTTTTTTTTTCAAAATGCCTTTGGAAAGTTGTAACACCATACCCAATCCAGCAGTAACACTTAGTATTCCTCAACAGTATGGAGTGCAAAGCTTTCCAAAACCCGAGAGCTATCAGAGGACGCGCAGAATGTCATTTCACAATATATGGAATCCAATCGAGTTTTGGAAGAGAAATTCTATTTCTCAGTAGACCAGAGTGATTCAGTATGTTTCCACTACCCTGAAACTACGGGAGACCGGACCATCATACCTGGACAGTGTGATGACAGTATACCAGTCGAAACATCTTTTGATGCTGCACAGGTATTTATACGTTACAGTTTTGGATATTCGTAGTACATGTTTGTTCTTTAAGTTTGTACTTATTAACAACTTTAAGTGTCTTAAACAATAATTTTAGTACCAACATCAAAAAGAAATAAAAATTAAATAAATAAACATCCTACGCGTATCTCCCATATCTGTTGTTTATGTTGACACGCAATAAATTATAATATATGCTATAATATTATTGCTTTTTAAATACTTGATCAAGTTATTGTCTTTCTGAGTCTAATTCCCAAATTAAAATAAATTAAACTGTTACTGAAAATATAGGTAACAGGTAATTGCAGAAATTTAAATGGCCAAGCGCAGCAGTGTATGGCGTGAACCATTGTCTGAAATTATTTTAAATAGAATTAATGCTTACTGTAGTATAATCTTAAAAAGTATTATTTTCATGGTATCAGTCTAGTTTCATCGTTTTAATTAGAGTACACATTTGTCTCTTTTCATCACAGCGTCAACACAATTTAAAAGTAAGAGACGAAAGAGTATCTTTGTTAAAAGAGAGTAGGTAATTAGACAACATTAGTATGAATAAGGGGGTTAAATTCTACATTGCCCAAAAACAAATGAATATAAACAATTATTAAAATACTTCCAGTATACCGGAACCTGGTACCAAATTGAAAGGTATCCTCAACGCTTTGAGAGTGGCAACTGTACTGGAGCCAGGTATAGCTACAATACTTACACTAGCGTCATCACAGTCGAGAATTGGCAGGTCATTGACGGTAAACTGGATACAGTTGAAGGAAATGCAACTGTCATCTCAGCCGATGGGAGTGCCAAACTGGTCGTCAACTTGCCTGTTCGCGGTACAGATGGTAAGGCCTATTCATACATGTTACTTTTAAGCTCCTTATATTATTTTTTGTCTTACTATTGCTTGGAATAAATCCCTGCCATGAGGCTACAACTGCTACGTTGTTAGCAAGTGTGAATAAATAATTAAATACCTGAAATCGACATCGCTACTGTAAAACTGATTCGGATTGGAATCGCTATTGTAGTTACTAGCCGACAGATTAGAGCGGTTATCAAAGCCATATAATTATTATTAATTTAAAGTTTAAAGCGTCTTTTTCATTTTTTTCCAGACCCGAACCCTCCTATGGTCTCAATGGATCTCTATATCCTGAAAACAGATTATATTTCGTACTCGCTGGCGTATAGCTGCGTCAACGTTGGTCCTTATCAAAGAGCAAGTAAGTTTTTAATATTATCTAATTTTCATAATTTTACTAGCGGCCTGTCACTTTACACGACTAAATTTTATGTAATTTTTGTTTTTGATATAGCCTGTTACTGAGGAATCTGTAGCGTTATCTCTCTAATCCTGGAGAAACCTAATTGGTAATGTTGAATGATGAATTGTGTCAATGGAGTTAAAGGCTGGACAACCTAGGTGTCCTATTAACAGAATATTTAGATGAATTTGCATACAAATTTAATATTAATAATTATAGTTTTTTAAACAAACAGGGCACAGAACAGGTTCACAGTCGACAGCGCTAAGCAAGACTTCCTTTAGTCAATAGCGGATTTTGTTATGCGGGAGTTTGCGCTAAGCTTTGTTTCTGAATCTTATAGCCACGAAAACGCATGAATTAGCTACTACAAACCATCAACCTAAACTAAATCTTGTTCTTTCTTTACTATAATCAAGTCTATTCCTATTTTTAGTTGGGGCATGGAAGCTCAGCAGAACGCGAACGATGACAGAAGCTGGCAATACTGCCATAGCTACATACGCTGCTAACAGACAAGAATTTAATGAGGATTATTTCCTCAAAGTAGGCCAAAGCGAAACGTGTGCCCAACCCAGTTCGGGAGTATTAGTTAAAAGCGGAATTATAGTTCTAATTATAAGTATTACTATTTTAAACTTCCTTTGACATAATTTTGTTTTTGCTTTTTAGAATAGCTTTAAATTATTTTTTGTATTATTCTCTTTTATAGAAAGTGACACAAAATATATAAAACTAAATATATATGTACAGTTGTATTCGTTGACTTTCACTTTTAAATTATAAGTAATTTTTACTAAATCTAGGCACCAACTCTAATGTTACCTTTGTTATAATAAATTTTAACACCTCTTCCACGCCTTATCATTTAATAGTCATAATTTCTTTATCACACGCCAGGTATATACATCCATGCAATAATTAAGTGAATTCGGAGTTTTTAAATACTTAACAAAAAAATCTTACTGTAATAACCTACATGCAACGCTTAAGATATAGGTATGTTAACTAAAGCTGGCGGCTTCAACACATTTTCACTTTATGCTTGTGTAGTGTCTGTGAATAAGCGCGAGACGTGATGAAAAAAAACTGAAATACAATCACAAATACATCACGAAAAGACTGTCCGTCTCTCTCGCGCTCGGTCAAGCTTATGAGTATAAAGGAGACAGTTATTGTATTTCTTTTGCTACTGTTTATGTTGATCTTTACTGTACATGTTGATCTTTTTTCAAACATAACCAGGGCAATCTCGTGAAATGGTGCACAATGTTTTTAATTATTTTAAGCATCTTAATAAAAAACAGTTTAATGAAAAAAATGTTATATTTAATTTGACATCAGATGCGACTGGGCTTTCTAAGAGGAGTATTGAAAGAATAGTTAGTGAAGTAAAAGTGAAGTGTGTTGAGCTAGATTGAGCTTATGTCGAAAAATTAAAAATTATTTACACAAACTACTCTTTAACGTTCTTGGTCGGGCTTAGAACTTTTGGATCCACCCTCGTATGCACATAATATTTATATGTATTTGACACATTTTTATTTATTTACAACCCACCCAACCTTACTAAAACCAGAGTAGACTAAAATATATAGCTTGGCAAAAAAGTCATATTTTTAAACATACTGTATAGTGAAATTGCATTAGTGTGAGTACTGTGAACGCACCAGCTTTCGATAACCGACCTATACATGAAGGAACAGTTTAAAATCTCGTGACATTTAAAAACTTACATGACTTATATAATCGTCCGGTTAATGCTCACTATCCGTCATTCCTCAGTTTTCTGTATTCTATACAATAACCTCTAGATTTTTGTACTAGAGGCTATGACATATTATATACGTAGTCGTACATATATATCTGCACTACTTAATACATTACCTGATTCCTCGTTAGTTTTAAGATATTAAGTATCATAAACGAACAAAAACTAAATCAAATTTTTATGTAGGTATAGACATAAGCTCGTATCAAGTAAGTTCAGAAAGACAGTTGGAAACAAACCGCCACTCAGTGAACACGAATTTGTTAATTGTTGGAACCCAACATTAAACATAAGTTATGGTTGTTGGCAGAAGCCGCAGAACCAAACAAATCTTTTACACACATAAATTCAAAATACCTTAGAGTTTAGACGAATACTATTCAAAAGCGAATGTCAGAAGTTCCGACTAGTACGACCACCGACCGCTGCTCAAGTTTTCCTGAAAGAAACTTACTATATATATTCTATAACATTAACCATTCGATTATATTTGCATATCTTTTATTAGAACTTATGGTACGTTCCACTAATGGGGCGTTCCCACGGAGCGTTAATCACGACAGTCAACTACGCTAGTCAACTGTCCTTCGTGACACTCACGAAAGTGTGAATTGATGAAACGTTCACATGGTTGGGGGATTTCGTGCCGTTCACGCTTCGTGTTTCGACTTAGTCATTATCGAAACATCGATATATAAATCTCTATCACGGTATTCCTCCAAACTTGGATCATATAACACCTTTTCCATAGAATATAACTCCAAAAAACGCGTAGTTTCACTGTCGTTAAACTTAATTCCACGTTGTTGTGACGACATCTTGGCTTCACGAACGGTATATCACGACTGAAAATCAAACACGTTTGATCTATCCACGCTTGAGTCGTGCGCCGTTCCTCACGTAAGCAAGTTTAACGCCTATGCGTTCACACAGAAGTGTATTTCACGAAAGCGTGGTTGACTGTCGTGATTAACGCTTCGTGGGAACGCCGCTTAAGCGTTCACAACTCTCACGCTCACGACCGCTGATTTCCCCATTCCACTTGATTGTGTCGTTAACTCAAGTGGAATGGATTATGGAGCGTTTCGGGCGTTCATGTAAATATTACAAATGTCAAGTTTGAAAATAGTAGAATTTTAAGGAGGTTAGGTAATCATAAACAATAAGTTTTAATATTTGTGACTTAAATTTATTTATGTTAAAAGTGAAGAATAATTGAATATTTTATAAATAATTTTGGTGAAGTTATCAAACAACTTAAGTTTAAATATAATCGAAATGGCTTTGACGGCAGTTGGATATTTGCTTATGCACGCAATAAAGCTCCAGAAACTAGTTCATCTAGCTCAGATGAAGAATGGGATGCAATTATAAAAAATTATAATCGTAAAAACCGACAACTTAGGCCACGTATTATTTTGACTATGAAAATGTGATTTTGCTTGTCGCCATCTTTAAGCTTTGAATATAATAATATTATTATTTGTCATATTTCAAAAAAAAATTCAAAAATTGCGCCAAATTTTCTCAACGTTCACAACGACCCACCTATTTATAGGTCTACCAGGATCTGATGGCAAAAAGGGAAAAAAGAAATTGACGCTAGCAATACTGGGGAAATTGGAGTAAAACGTTTTGATACTTTTTTTCCCTTATAGCGGCTGATTCTGTGTGTGATAAATGCAAATATAAAAATTTATCCAATGTGGGGTTTGAAATTTAGATGAAAACTCCAATTACTCTGTTCATGAGTTTATTAATTAATTAAGAACTTGAAAATGGTTCCAAATACTGCACATCCATATAAAAGTCTTCAACGAAGTATTTATAATGAACCTTTCCTCCTGCATCTCAATTAACCGATCTTGTTCTATGAACTGATTTTCAATTTTTATAACATGTTCACAAGATTTTCGCCATTCATCGATCCCTATTTGAGAGAAATAAACAGTGTACAACTCATTTATCTTGTTTCTGATCAATTCTAAATCAAAACTATCCAAGTTTATTTGTAGTATAAGAAACCCCTGAAATAAACCAAAGTTTAGTATAAGTACATAATATAATACACACGAAAAATCCCATAAACCAAACTATCAAGACGTGTCATTCCTACTAACCAGTCAACGCTTGCACATGGCTCAATATCGATGATTGTGTATGTTCTGCATCTTGTTGACCAAGTATTCTTTGATAAACATTGAAAACAATATGTCTTGCTTGCGATCGAAGAGTTTTCTTCGACATTTTCATCACTTTTTAAAGGAAATTTGAAGCCAAACCAAAAACAATTCCTCGAAATTTTAGTTGACAGATGAAATTTTTCTTTTATTGCCATATGTAAATCGCTAATTTTTAATTTTTTTTTTTGCCATCAGATTCTGGTAGACCTATAGATGGGTCGTTGTGAGCGTTGCGCGAGCATTAGTCATAACGTCATGAGTGACGTTTTCGCCGAGACCACAACGACCGCGGTCGGTATGTGGAATGGCTAAAGGAGCATTTTGATCGTCGTGAGCGCTTAGTGGAACGCACCAGTAATCTCTAGTCTATAAGTAAGTTAAACTTGTATCCATGTCAATTTTTGATTTTTCATAAAAAAGTAGTCACGATTTTTTTATTCTATGGAACTCTATAGTTTCTATATACTATAGTCTATGACTATCATTCATCTATCAAATAAATTTTTCACGTAATGCGGATACAAAGATAAATGGATGTAAGAAACTATAATATTAATTTCTTATGATAAAGTTATTTTAATTGATTAAAAGAATCTTTAAGATTAGTTTTGTGGTTAATTATTTAATTATACAATGGCTGAAAACGAGGAACTCACTGGACCAGTATCACAAGAAGACATAGAAGCAGCAGAAAAATATAAAAATGAGGCAAATGAATGTTTTAAAAGTAAGTACGCATTTACTTCTTATTCCGAAATTTTTTTCTATGTCTAAATCTTCATTTTAGTAACTAAATTATGTTCGAACTATATACTGATTTTTAAATATTTATTATAACCTCTTTTCCAGAACAACATTACAATAACGCAATTGAATTGTATTCTAAAGCAATAGAAAAGAACCCAAAAAATGCCATATACTACGGTAATAGGAGTATATCAAATTTAAAACTTGAAAATTTTGGTTATGCCTTGAGTGATGCAACGAAAGCAATAGGTTTGGATAAAACTTACATTAAGGCCTATTACAGGCGAGCAGCTGCTAATATGTCTTTAGGAAAATATAAGCAAGCGCTTATGGATTTCCAATATGTAAGTAGATATTTTTGAGAATACATGTCATAGCGCTATTGGTATGAAATGGCTTAATAGAAATTACAGTATACATATTGAATATACTTTTCTATATTCATTCATTAAACATATTAACTAATGCCAATAATATTGTAATATTTTATCATCTAGAATGCAACATACGCCATCACATACTTACCCTGACTTACACACCATTATATGTCATACACAAATTAGGCATACTTAGTTAATGTATTTGTTGCATCTTATTGTTTTTTCATTCCTAAGTTTTATTAATGCTTGAACTTTTTTGTATTAATTTTATATATCATTTATTCCATCTTTGGTTATATCTATAGTATAATTGGATTTTTGTTATATAGAATTTATTTTAGCAGTAGGAGTACGAAATAAATAAATACTTTATGTTTAAGAAACAGGAAAATATACAGATATTATTTTTGTAATTCACTCTTGATGAACATACTATCCACAAATAATTTATATTTTTAATATTTATCTTCTCTATATTTATTTGTTATATATAATGAATGATGAATAATAAATATGAAATAAATGCCCCATATCAAACCTCTTACAATTTAGTAACATCCATTTCTAGGACAGAAGACTGATAACATATCTGATAATATCAAAGTACACCCAAATATGAAGATTTTATTTGTAGAATTTGTTTTGTAGGAACAATATTTTATTATTTCGCCTTTGCTAATATCACATATTACATATTCTTAGAGTCAGATCAGAAGCTTTTGATATCCTATCCATGATAAATTAACAAAATAAAAATGTAGTTTGTACTGTATTTGTTTACTGTACTGTGTACTTTGTTTGATTGATTTTTTTTATTGGCAAGAAAAAATCTCACACATAGATATTTTTGAATCAAAGACATGATGTTTTCGGGAAAAGTACTGTAACATATTCTAAAAGCCACACATAAAATTTACACATGCTACACATTAGTGTTGTTACAATCATTGTGTTATAGTAGTAATTAAAATAAATCTGTACTTAAATGGTTTTCTGTTGTGGTGTGGTTTTATTACGAGTAACACACATTCACACTATATTGTATTTAGTATTAGAAAGTCAGTTTAGTAGAGTTATATAATTTTCTCTTACATCTAAGTCACATTATCATTACCTTTCTTCCAGGTCACCAAAGTTAGGCCAAATGACAAAGATGCCAAGTTGAAATATAATGAATGTAACAAAATAGTTATGAAAATTGCATTTGAAAAAGCAATAGCAGTAGAGAAGAAAGAAGTGAATATAGCTGATTCTATTAATTTAGATTCTATAAGTAAGTAGTTCCCTTAATTAACTTAAATTTTTAATTGATTTACCGGAACTTAACCTACCATTAAACTTCTGTGACCTTTTAGCATAGTAAGTGTATTCTGAACAAATTATTATTTGAATAAATTCAATAACCAAATTAGCATATCAAATTAAGTTTCATTGAAATCAGATTCAATTACTTCTTAATGTAGATTTTTTTTATTTGAGGCACTGCTTTCTTGCCTTAGTATATATATACAGCTATATTTTCTGGAATGAAATAATGGAACAAAACCTATGAGTCAAAAGTCAGAACTTCACTTGCTTATAAAACAAAATCTGGGATTGCCTTATCCACATTTTTGGTTCTTCATATCTTTTTGCTATCATATAATGTATGTATGTATAATGTATATACCTATAAGATATTTTTAATTTGCGTATTTTGTTGTGGTGACTGCATTCTTTTTCGGTATTTGTAATTTTTGTGTATGGTGAACTGGCTGTTTGTGAATTATCTATTCAATAAAAAACACTGTGTGTTGAACATATAACATGTTGTGTATATAAACTATAAGTCATTAATAGCACTAACATTGTAGGTAGTTTAAACAATAATTATTACTACATAGTATGAACTCGCACAATAGATATAATTATTGTGAAATATATTCATATACATTTCATAAATTTTCAGCTATTGAAGATGAATATGTGGGTCCAAGTCTGGAAGATGGAAAGGTTACTCTCAAGTTTGTGACTGAACTAATGAAGTTCTATGAACATCAAAAGAAGCTTCATAAGAAATATGCATATAAAGTAAGTTTTTATTGTAGATATAACAGGAAATTCTGTAATTTACAAGTATCTTACATTTCGACGGCTCATTGGTCTAGTGGTTAGTACCCCTGACTGTGAATCCATGGGTCCCGGGTTCGATCCCCGGCTGAGACAAACATCGATGTGATGAGCATTTGGTGTTGTGCTTAGGTCTTGGGTGTTTAAATATGTATTTATATGTCTATCTATCTAAAATATGTATGTTTATCCGTTGCCTAGTACCCATAACACAAGCTTCACCAGCTTAGCATGGGACTAGGTCAATTTGTGTGAATTTACCAATAAAAAAAATATTTAAAAAAATCTTGGTTGTTGCTAAAATTATCACTAAATGTTTATTGTCTTACATTAAAATCATTATTGTTTACTTAATTTACTTTAAATATATACAAGAAAATATCAAAATTTGTAACAAGTTTACCTTAATTGAAACAGTTATGGTGCCTAAAAAATCTAGGTTATCAACAATAGCTTGGCTTTGATTATACTAAAGTTACATATAAAATAATACAATTAATATAACAGTAAATGAATAATATAATTTTACCACTAATAACTGTTATTATTTCTTTATAGTTAGCATAAACTAAAATATTAACACAAGCAAGCAAGTCAGTTTATAAACCTTTGAGTATATTAAAACTTGCCTAATTTCTAGAGAATATAAATTATCATTTATAAATTACCTGTTCATTTATAATTGACACATACTATGGAAGTTTAATAAAAATGCCATGTTATCTGTTTTCGTCAAGCACAAAGAAACTGAATATTCATCATCAATAATTATTTTCCAGATACTAATAGATGTCAAAGCATATCTTCAAAAACAGCCGTCTCTAGTAGACATCAAAGTGGAGGATGATAAAAAGTTCACCGTATGTGGAGACATTCATGGCCAGTACTACGATTTAATGAACATATTTAAACTTAATGGATTACCTTCGGAGAGCAATCCTTACTTGTTTAACGGTGACTTTGTTGACCGCGGCTCATTTAGTGTTGAATGTATATTTACCTTATTCAGTTTTAAGTTGTTGTATCCGGACCACTTCTTTATGTCTAGAGGTAAGTTATATTAAGAATTTACATTAATTTACAATGTTGTGTTTGTAGGCTGACTATTTCTAGGGCAGTATATCTTGATTTTAAGACTTGTTTTTTTTTAACTGGAATGAAACTCAGGACTTTCAGATAAATCACGATGGGTTTTCCACTCATACTCTCAGCCGCAACTGGTTTCAGAAACATGCTACAAGCCTGAATTAGCTAAAGTGTGAAAAATGTGAAGTTTTTAACTGACATATTGTAATTTATGGTTTTATAGTTGTGCTTTATACTACTTTTATTACATACATATTATATGTACTAAAAATATATATATTTTATTATAGTATATTATTATTTTTCGCATGATTTTAGTAGCTTGCAGCTCTTGTCCGCTGTCAAAATGTCAAACAGAATAGAATAAAATAGGTTTGACAGATTTTATAACTAGATTTTAGTCTGACTTACCGTTATATATTTTAGTAGTTGTTTAATATTTCCTCATCTTTATATATATATATATATATATATATATACATATATATATAATTCTACTGTACGTGTGTATGTCACTGAACTCCTCTTAAACGGCTGGACCGATTTTAATTGATTTTTTGTATGCGTGATGATTCACAAATCAGCCCGGCAGATGGCGCTGCAATCGGTATCTGGGTTATTTATCTATACTCCAACTAAATAGCTGGTTTTTCAGGTACCAGTCTCGGATAGCTTAACTGGTAGAGCTCTTGGCGCGTAAACAAACGATCTGGGTTCGATTCCTAGTCTGAGCCGTCCGAATTATTTTTGTTTGCCGAAAAAGATTTCCAAGTTCTAACGACTGTCGGGTCCAATAGTTATTTATAAATTCTTGTACAATATTTATTGAAAATTCTCTCGTAATTCCTTTTTCAGGAAACCACGAAACGCTAGACATGAACAGGGTATATGGTTTCCGTGGCGAAGTAACCTCTAAATACTCATCACAAATGGCTGATCTCTTCACTGAGGTGTATCATTGGCTGCCATTAGCCCATTGCATTAATTCGCGTGTGATTGTGATGCATGGAGGTCTATTCTCGAAGGACGACATCACGCTCGATGATATCCGCAAAGTGGAGAGGAATAGGGAACCGCCAGAAGATGGTAAGTTCTCTAAGCTCCTTATAATTAACTATGAAGAATATATGTTGTTCTAGACGCAACTTATTAAAATATTCATTTATTCATGTAATTAATACACACATATGAACCTAAGTGAAAAAAAAAGGGTGCGTGTACTTATGTACGCGCGTAAAGTTATACTTCTTTGGCATTATTAAAAATAGTTTTTGATTGCATGCAAATAATTTATTACAATTAAATAATCAAAGACTGGAAAAGGAGTCATTATAGTCAATAAAGTTCAGTTTACATTTGAAAAATTAAATAAATAAATATTTATTATTATTCTCTTACATTAAGTGTAACATAAATTCTATTATTATTCGAAGGTTGTTTTTAAATTATGTCCAAAGCCGTAGCATCTTCCGTGGGCAACTTCATTCTGTTAATTTTATGTCACGGTGCGCGCGCATCATGAAATTTCACTCTCATCAATTTTTCATAACGCGCCTACAGAAGTATAACTTCAAAAATATATGCGTCTATGTATGCCGTATAAAAAAAAATCTACAGTTCTTAAATCAAGGTCGTAGAACGAATGAGAAGAACTCGCAATAAATTCCGCCACGCTTTCAGATTGCATTTTTTTTTAATTTTGCCACCGTTACATCTGCGTTCAGAGATTTTATTCTGAATTGTAGTATTGTGTATCGCCAAAAGTACCTATTTAGTGCTGAGTTGATCTGAATTTGGCTGGTGTAGTAAATTATAACTCAAAAATATCGACAGTATATTATCTATTGATTAAGACTTAGTTTTAATGTAATTCTCTGTAAATAAATAATGTTCGGCTAAAAAATGGCATAAATGTATAGGATATCTCCTGTTAAAGTGAATTTTGCAATTATGCGTTCTAGTCAAGATTTATCAACTAAAAGGTTCAGTTTAAATGACCTGCATTTTTCTTCTTCATTCTAAATATATTATATACCCTTAGTAAGTAAGCTGAATTGTTAACTTATGCCTATTGCCATTCATTCATTCATTTCATTCATCATTCATTCATTCATTTCATTTCATGAAAATACCAGGCGGGAGCAGAATTAGTTGATTCAAATACACACGTGTTCCTTTTATTAATTAAAGTATGGTTTTAATTGACTTATGTTTATTTCTTGTTAATTAGATGAATGTCAAACTAAATGATTAATATAATTTAAAAAAATATAGCATTACAAATTTAAAACACTATTATTCCAGGTATAATGTGCGAGCTGCTCTGGTCAGACCCTCAGCCCATGGAAGGCAGGTCCCCATCCAGAAGGGGCGTGGGCTGCCAGTTCGGCCCTGACGTCACAGCCGCATTCCTTAAAACCAACAAGTTGGATTATGTCATACGAAGTCACGAGGTCAAAAATGACGGGTACGAGGTCGCGCACGACGGGAAGTGTATCACGGTCTTCTCGGCGCCTAATTATTGGTACGTCATATTTTTTATTTAATGAATTCATTATTTTATTAATCACATTTTGTCGTTGCACGTGATCCCAAGATTGCTACATCAGCGCTCAATATCCGCTATTGAAAGAACTACTTACATAAACGTAATTATTTCCGAACCAATTCGACTTAGGGTCCTTCAAGAAAAGAGCGTACCAATTCTTAAAAGGCCGGCAGCGCGCTTGCGAGCCTTAAAGTTACAGAGTACAGGTGCTGTAGGTTTAAGACCCAAAACCGACGTTGGTAAGGAAATAGAAACAGACTGAAGCTAAAAGCAAGGAGGGCAATTGTCTAAAAAAAATTGTCATCGTTAGTTACACGTAGCGTATTAAATAAGCTATACTCTGATTTTTAATTCCGTAGAATTCTGACTAACTTTTTGGCCAGGCACATTTTTCAGTTTCAAATTGAGTCTGAACATCTACATTTTATTTGTTAGTGAATGAATCAATTTTATTAAATTCGGTGGTCCACATTAAAAGTGATTTTACGGCGAGTTGTAATTACGTCCATTTACATCACAAACAGTAAAAAACGCAAAAGTAAAGATAACCTTTTTATTTTTTTTAAATGTTTACTAACCCTGGAATTAGTAGGCAGTGATGCCAGGTAAAGAATAAATTAAAGTAATTGAAGTTAATTCGATATATTGTTCGTGATATTGAAATATTTATTTTTTTATTAGGTCACTTGACTAAGTAAATATTTAGAATTACCGTTTTGATAGAACATAAAAAATACGTCGCATTTTTGAAGTGAAACTTCTTTATCGGGGTTGGAAAAAAATTTAGTGTTACATTTTCTCGTTACGCGTCACATTTTTCGGTTACGCGCCATGTTGCTTTTTGAAGTCAAACTTCTTTATCGGCGTTGGAATGAAAGTTCTTTATCGACGTATGGGAGAAATTTTGTAGCAAATCGTCACGTTTTTATTTATTATTTATTAGTTATTATTCGACACTTAATATTTTAATGACAATTAAATACATTAAATTCCTAATATTCCTTTTTCCGTCCCTCTAAGTATCGGAAATCTAAACTTAAAGATTAGTTTGCCACAGAAGTTTCACTTCTGACATGTGTACTTTGTACACACACACTTTTTTTTGTTTAATTCATAATGGGTCAAATTGGTCCCTTTTTCGAAGGCGAACTTTTTTGTAGCAACACTTATGAATGTCAGAATTGTACATGCGTATAAGCTATTTCTGTTTTACGTTATAGTGACACAATGGGGAACCTGGGAGCATTCATAACTATGAACGGGAAGGACCTCAAACCCAACTTCACGACGTATGAAGCTGTTGTAAGTATTGATATGGATTTTTTATGAAAATAACTCTTGATTGACAAAACCTTGACATTACAATTTAATTCCTTAAAACAGTTTTTCTAAGGGATACGATACGATATAAGATACATGGAGGGGGGTCAATAATCTCCAAAAATTGCGTTACGTAATACTTGAACAAAAATATCCTGTTATCGTCCTTTAAATATTGTTTTAAAGAAATGTACTTAATTCACTTTTCAGCCTCATCCGGACGTGAAAGCTATGGCGTACGCGAACTCAGTTCTCAGCATGCTCTACTAAACACGGTCTGGTGAACGAGCAATTGTTAGCGGCCTTATTGGGCGATTGATCACATTTTGCCGCCTTTACATTTTCATTAACGTAAATAGACAATTTTATCCAATGGTATTAATAATGAACTAAACTTTACTTTGGGAGTAGTCAAGTGGAGGTACTCATAACGGCATGTTATAAAAGATCGACCTTAGTATTGATGTTATTTCCAGGTAACTATGGTAACGAAAGCCGCGCTATTTTTATCAAAACCTCCAAAATATATCTGATTTCTACCTTAAATGAATTTCTCTTCCCAGTGTTTTGCGTATTATTAAAGAAACATGGCGAATCTTGTCACAATTGAAATTCTAGTCGTAAAATGAATTTTGGGTTGGAACAATAATTTTTAACCACCGTTTTATTTACACAGGTATCCCTGTACAGGGTTACCATGCTGAAATATTAACTATATTTAATATGTATATAACGTAAAAACACTACAAAAATAGTGACAGAATCTAGTAGATTCCAATAGTTTTAATAATAATACAAATTTTATAGTATTTTTACGTTATAAATAATATCTAGTTCAAATATTTCCATGCAGTGTTGTATTGGTATTCGGTCTTCCTGTTTCACGATAATATGATTAAACGCCTATGTTATGTTGCTACTCAACTTTAAATAAAAATAGATAAATATTACTTAATAACTATTTAGGGTTGAATGACACGTGGTTTATTATTAATGGCATTGCGATTGTTATAAACGTCATACTCCACGATCTGTCAATTGATAAGGTTTGACATTTGACAGTGCTCAAGATTCTGTCATCAGTTTATATGGTTGATCGTATTGATTTTGTCGTTTTGTTTTATTTTTAAGGTGTATTTGTAGAAAGGTACAATTATGTTTAATCAAATGAGGTCACTTTTTTTTCTGTACATAATGCGATTGTACGTGAATGCATTTTTTGTACATTCTAAGTTTTTAAATGTTGCCATTATTTTATTTCAATATTGATGCAATAAAGTCTTTTTTAGTTATTTGTTTTTATTTTTTTTCACCTTATTTTTTATGCGGCTCATTAGTTTTTGTAAATAAAATCGAAATCATGATTTGAACTACAATTGTACTCGGGCAATAACAAACGAATTTTCGTGACCAAGATTCGAAAATTAGCTTTATTGTATTGTAAAATTAAAATGAGTATTATTAAGTATAAATGCTTACATTTTTAAGAAAGGAAATATTTTTCTCATCTTAAGTCTAAGAATTTATAAGAAATTCCGAAGAAAACCGGTGATTTGACAAGTGCCTTGTATGAATTTGAGACAAAATATGAAAGAAGCTTAATATGGTAAACAGTCAAACCTGGATAAGCGAGAGTTCAAGGAAGCACAATCTCATTCTCGCTTATAGAGGTTTCTTACTAATACGAGTTTCTCGCTAATGCAGGTACATGGGCAGCGTTTCTCTCTTATAGAGCAGACCCAGCAATAACAAGTCACATAGTCACAGTATATACTTTATTTAGAACTTATTTACACTTTAAAAAATCCGTCATTTTCGTTTGGGTATTAGTATTTTGAATGGTTTTATGTAACTCATAAACTATGGTAGGAAGTTCCACGAAAGTTAAGAATGAGTCATAAAATAGCAGATGTTAATTTTGTTTAGTCATTTGTTACTGTATGTGTGTATCTTTTATGTATGTATGTATGTATTTTTATTGTAGCTATAGTTCCTCCTAAATAATATAAATAAAAAAGCTCGACTGTCGCTTATAGAGGTATAGATAAGTAGTAGTCTCACTTATGGAGGTCCATGAGGGAAAAACTACTCTCTCTTACAGAGATTTCTGTTTCTCGCTAATAGAGGTTTTGGGAGCCTAAAATGACGGGTCCCTGACGGGACCTATCCAGTTCTCACTTACCCAGGTTTGACTGTATTCCAAAAGAATCTTGTAACCAAAAACGGTAGGTGCGTCGTTTACTAAGGTCAATATACCTAGATACTTCTACCTACCTACCCAAACTTCAAACATACAAGAATCTATCGTAATAGAATAGCTCCGATGATTTTAGTATGGAGAATTTAAACGGAACATTGATTGTGCACCCATATACTTTATTTTTACGAATCTAATTATGTAGCAAACTATGAATAAAATAGAAAATCAATAAAATCGCAATGATGTAGCCCTATCGGGAGTTTAAGAAAGTATTAAGCTCTAACATAAATACGCTCTGCCGTTAACGCACACGCAAAACAGAGTACGTATTAACAAGTTGTTATTGTAACTACCAACTAACAAAACAACATAAAAATTTGAATCTGTTTCATGTGCTAATTTAAAGTTTTGGATATATATTTTTTTTTAATTTCATTGAAATAACGCATAGCTATCAAATGTTACTCGTCACGTCACCATAAACCCGCGAATATTTTGAACTCAAAAACTAAAAGGCACTTGTCTAATGTATTCATAAAAATAAAGGGTCTTCAAAAACGTGCTTAACCTTATTAAATATTTTGTCTTTAACACTCTTCTTGAAAATGAAAGTGACAAAACTTTATTAACGCTTATAGTACGTTAGATAACGCTAGTGTAAGTATATCCACGTCGAGGGAAAAGTGGCGTTCAAGGTCACGAATTTGGATAACTAGAAAGTAGGTATTTCAAAACAGCTTTGGTGCTTAAATTAGTACATTAAATATGAAGGTATTTAGAGAGCAATAAGGTTGTATTAGTTGATGAGCATATCAGAACAATATTGTAGATAGGGTTTGATTGACATAATATATTGTTAAATTTGTACGTTGTTTTTTATTCGATTTTTCCCACATTTTGAGTAACTACGTGAGCTAAACTACTACACTTTAAATAGAAAATCACACAGCGTTTAGCAAAGGATACTGATCGCCTAGATATCGTATTTTTTCAGGTTTTGACTATTCCTGGAGTCTCTAGTATAGTCTAGTAGAGTCCCTAGTATAGTCTAGTAGAGTCCCTAGTATAGTCTAGTAGAGTCCCTAGTATAGTCTAGTAGAGTCCCTAGTATAGTCTAGTAGAGTCCCTAGTATAGTCTAGTAGAGTCCCTAGTATAGTCTATAGAGTATATAATATAATAGAGTCTCAGTATCTTTTTTGGGATTTCAATCAGAGACTTCATGATCTGATAAACATGGAATCACGAGAGTAGGTATTGAGTTTAAAATAAATTGCAACAACAAAGTGTTTGAAGTAAAAAACGTTATAATTGAACAACATTTATTTAAATATGGTTGATACTAGGTTGGTATCATTTGCGTAATGATTTTGACGACAGTGTTCTTATCAAGTCTACATTTCGAATAACGCTGGTGGCAGTCCGTTTCCAATGAACGACCGGCTGACATCGCTTCGTAAATAGAGGTACCTTCTAGCATGCGGTGAAGCAGTGAATTACTGGAAAAATAAGTAAATTTATTATAGCGTCTATAAGATTTTATTCCGACACGCAACGCTTCTTAATAAGAAAATGTATAAAATAATGTTACACATATAAAAAATAAAGACATAAAAAAACTCGTTTTTTAGCTGTCAAACTATTTTGTAACAGAATAGTTAAGTTTCCTTGAGTAAATAAATAATGATGGTGAAAAGTTTATTCTCAAATATGCAGTGGTGTAACAATAGGGTGGCAGGGTTGGCAAAATATGCCTCTAAAAATATTCTGCCCAAGAGATATTATGTTCTATGGATGAATGTGAAGTCTCCAATACGCATTGGGCTAGCGTGGGCACTACAAACCATTCCCTCTCGCCTAAGAGAGGAGGCCTATGGCCAGTAGTGGAACATATACAACGTGTAATTGAGTACGCTGAATATCTCGAAGTTTATTTAAATTAAACTGAGGACAACGTGACGATCTTTACTGATGGGGCCCCATCAAAAGAATTTGCCCCAGCAAACATGAATTAGCTATTGGCATAAAATAAAGCTGTTTATTTATTATAATGATTGCCGCTCATCATCACCAGTACTTACTTAGCGACAGAAGCCAGCATGGTATCAAAATCGGTTCCATTACCATTGACCGTATTTTCATTTGCCAATTGCACATATGAACACGCAAGACGCTGCATACAAGATGCCGAGTCCACGTTATATCTACCAAGTGTCTGGTCGAAATGTCCTAGCAGATCAGATAACTGACCTAAGTCGCTTTCTGCGCCTGAAAATATTTCATTATTAAAAGATTTTAAAGGCCACTCAATATAAAAAGTATTTTTACAATTCCACGTAGCAATAAAAACTATTATTGAAGTGAAACTTCTTTAGACGCATGAGGGTAAAATTTTTACGAAATGTGACGTAGATGTGCAGCGTTTTTGTCGAAGAAAAGGGAGAGAGCGATTGAGACCGATTTAGAGAGAGTGAGAAGGGTGAATTGCCTTATAGAAATTATATTTGTAAATTAAAATTTCGTAAAGAGAATTTATGAAATATAAGTATTTTATATTTTATACAAAATAATTTATTGAAATCTCAACTGACGAATTAAAATGTCACGTGTTTTTATTATCGAAGAAATAAATAAAAAAATAAATGTATTTGTATTAATTTACACTTAATATTTTAATGACAATTAAATTCATTAAATTCCTAACATATCTTCCTTTTTCCCTCCCTCTAAATCTCGGAAATCTAAACTTTTAGATTTGTATAAATATGTATGAACAAGACTTAAAAATTCGTTTGCCAAAGAATTTTCACTTCTGACATGTGTAGGTACTTTGTACGCACGCAATTTTTATGTTTCATAACAGACCTTACTTTCATACAAAAATGAATTTTAATGTAGTAATATGAATAAATTCAAGTTGGAAGCTAAAGACAATCTGGTGAACGCTGTAAAAATAAATATTGTTATAAATAATACATTACTTCGACCATAGCCGCCATATCCATACGAGAAAGCTTGTATAATCTTGGGTAAAACTATCACAGCACCAAAGCCTAATATAGAACCCAGGAGAACCCCTCCGAGGTCTATTTTTAACGGTCCGTAGATGCCTGGAGCTGATCCTCCGTATGGACCCTATGGAAAGAAAGTAGGGTTCATAAAATAACCTATATTTGTAAATAATAAACAGTACTTCGACTCATGAACTGAACTGAACATATTTTCATGCAGATCTATGTAGTTCTCTGGATGTTAGCGTAAACAAATTAAGTTTTACAGACCCAAGCCGCGATGGCTACTTTCTATTAAGACTGGCTTTTGACGGAGCATATAAATTAATGCTATATTCTAAGCATTTGTGCTTGCTCTAGTGCAATCGCTTTTGATGACATAAATAAAATCGAAAAATAATACATACATGAAATTGTGAGCGGCAAGAACGAATCTCAGTTTTTCGAAGATATCATCAAGCATACGACCAAGACTCTAGAGCCAAAAATATTTAACAACAGACAAGCTGACCCAAGGCATGTTGCAAAAAAAAATTCGTACTTTTTGGATATAGTTACTCACGGTAGTTCCATATGAAGATATCCCGAATCTCTGTGTCCTATCCCCGTGATCATTGTCTTCGTCTCTACTCTTATCACTTCTAGCAGACGGCTCCGCTAGCTGATCTTCCATTCTTTGGTAACTTGGACTTGGTAAAAATCCACTGAAACATTAAACCTTTGTTTAAGAAGAATCACTTGAACAATCAGGTTAAACGGAAAAAAATTGCATCACCTCCCTAGGCGAACTAATCTAACCTATTAAGGTTAGATAACATGTGACAAAATTGTCCAAAAAATCTTGTGGACATTTATTGCTAGTTAAACGGAAAATTAAAAAAAAAATCATGCTCACTTACCCATCGCTCCTATAATCTCCTCTCACACAGGCACCAGCCACGAAAACCAGCAGAACTATCTTAGATGCCATCTTGCACTGCCGGTCCCCATATCACCATATTCACTATATACGTGTCGTTCCGGCATCTGCCCCGGAACAATTGTATGAGGAAACAATGACGTTACAACAGCATGACGATATCGTAATCTTAAGAATTGTCTCCACGATGAAACTACGGTTAAGTCACTGTTGATATTTTTACGCTTCTGTACACAATTTGCTGATCATATCCGTACTACAGTCGTGACTTACAATACCGTCTTCATCATAAGGGCACACGGGGCCCGTGCCCAGGGCCCACATTCTCATGGGGCCCCGAAGGACCGACAATTTCTCTCACGCATTTATTCTCAAAATATTTATAACGGGCACATTACACTTTTTTCACAAATCAGTAATCTTATCGAAAGGTTTATTTAAAAGGCATATACTACGCTATTATATCGATAACTGCGCCTATTTCTACTGTACTAATTAATAAGGATATAATAGAAGACTCAACAGAAATCTCGAAAGAAACCGTTATTGTAATCGTAACCAAAAAACCAGCAGCATTCTAATATTATTAATGATATATATCATACTGTATTTGATGACCTATAATAAATGGTCAGACTTAGTAAATTTTTTTTTGTTAAAATTAGCTTTTTTTTACTTTCCAAAAGGGCCCCAAATTCTTGTGTGCCCAATGGCCCCAGCCTAGTTTAAGACGACCCTAGTGACTTAGGCAAACTATGACTCCCGTATTTCACATACCTCACTCACAATAAATTATGTTTTTGTCATAATTATACAATATACATACAAATTCATGCTATCGATAAGTCTCGACTATGAACCTTACCCTAGCTGGTACCCTCCCAATAATGCAAACTCTTAAGTATATGATGAATTTTTCCTCAGGACATTATGGAGCGTCAGAATAAAGGCCCATTTAGATGGAGAGAGTTTCAGAAATCGGACGCGACTATCACCAGCAATAATCGCCATAGCATTAATAATAATAATTAGGCCTCATTTATTCCTTGAAAAATTTACAAAATAAAATATATACACACATAAAATACATTTTTTTTTCCAAAGACCTCTTATTGAGTATAGGCCTCCTCCAATTGACTCCATTTCTCTCTGTTTTAAGCATTTTTCTCCCAATCCTCTCCACCAACTTTCTTAAGCTCGTCGGCCCACCGTGCAAGAGGGCGACCACGCTTTCTTTTTCCTGGTGGCCCTTTCCACTTTGTTACCCTCTTTGTCCATCTGCCATTGCTCATTCGAGCGGTATGGCCCGCCCATTTCCACTTAAGTTTTTTGCAATAGGATACGATGCGTCAGTAACCTTTGTTTTGTTTCTTATTTGTGTACTTCTGATCTTGTCCTTCAGTTTTAAATTGAGTATACTGCGTTCCATTCCTCGTTGACAAGTTGTTATTTTTCTATTTGTGTTCGAGCCATATATCCACGGTTGGCAACCGTAAGAAGTCGCATAGCATTATCGTATCAAAATGTTTACATACAGGCAAGAACTAAATTCTAACCTAAGATTATGTCATACGATAATTTCCTACGTCTGTTTACACATTGACATATTATAGTAAAAAGATTCTTACTTACGAGAAACTCGACTAGTGTAAACACGAGCTCGTATGACATTTTTTTATGTCATATCGTACAAATCGGTTTGAACCTATTTTGGTTTTGAGTGCGAGATGTTTCATTCGAGTTAAGTGATTACTAGGGTATTGTATTGGATTTTTGTCTAAAAAATTACACAAAAATCCATTTAATTTTGGGGCTGCCGATAAAATTAAGTTAATTTAAATTTTTAAAAGTTACGAGTGTTTGTGGAACACGCTGTTTTTTTTTCCGTTTCCGTTTAATTAATTATTTTATTAATAATTAAAACACCCTCACGCACTACACTTATGGTAGCAACTGCCACAAAACCTCGAAATACGACTATTGCTTTTGGAATTCTGTTTACACGGACACAATAAATTTTCCATTGCGAGGCTACTGTCGCCAAAGTGGAAAAGCAATTGGTGTAAATGTTTAGAAGAAGAAACCTTTTTTATATTCTTTCGATAATCGTACATTTGTATATGTACATGTGTATAATTAATTCATACTTCATGGATTAATATGGTTATGGTTTATTGCCAGTTCTTCTCTTCTTGATTTGAGAACTGGCAGTAAATGTAAAAATAGAAGCATTTCATATATATTTATTTTCTGAAGTTCATACATATGTACACTACATTATGTTACCTATATGAATAAACGATTTTTGAATTTGAAGAGGTTAAAGATTATTTCCGCAATTTTTCTGAAGGACATGAAGCGCTAAATATATAAAATATAAATCTGTATTTTCTTTTCATGTAAAGCATTGAAAATACTACAAACTAAGCATATGGATTAATGCAGTCTTTGTTTATTTCTGGTCTGCTGCTCTTCGAGTTAATATGATTAATTTAAAGCTTCGCAGAAGTAAATTATTACACGATACGCTTCAATAATATTTGTCTACATATTTTTGACTTGTTTTTTCAAAGGTTGAATAAACACATAAATAGTTTTCAAGTCAATTGATTCTATGTTTTTTAATCAAGATTGATTGATATCAAGCTTGATTAAAAACATCTGTAATTATTGATTGTGGTGATCCACTATCAATAAAATTACAGATTTTTTTCATCTAAAAGACGTAATCGACGTCCCATACTACCAAATAATAGTACATTCCTTTTACATAAGGACATAAGGATTGACACAATTAAGGGGACAAAAATGTAGGATAGTATAAGTATTATGACGTATCGCTGGTGTGCAGTGCTTTTTTAAAGGAATAAATATTGAATTTTTAATAAATAGCACAAGAGAAAGTAGTAGTAATCTTGCGCAAGATCAGAATTAAAGGAATTTTGTCTGAATATTACTGACATTTAAAAGAAAATACTAACAAATTCCAGCCTAAGCCTCTTGATTTTTGTCATTTATGTATAAATACTATAATTAAAGTTTCCATACAAAAAACAATATTATATGACTACTTTTGCTGTATGATAGATATTTTTACGTATTGCTCCTCAGTGCGAACTCCTTCTGAAATATTCGATAAAATAACGGCGTGAAAATAATTACAGGTGATTAGGGATTCGTATTTCCTCTCAAGGAAAAACTTTATTTTTAACCGCTTAACCGCGTTTCTTCGCATATCTTTCACCATCGCTATCCATTTGCCACTAAACGAAATATGTGAGAACTGCTATTATTATGTCATTAAAATAACATCATTTTATATACGACATCAAACGCGACAGGCGTAAAAGCAATTATATAGTTAGATCATGTAGAGTTTAGAAAATATAGAGTCGAATGGCAACTCTCAGATATATTTCGATAATAATAATTGTTGGCAAGGCCTCTGCTGTCAAAAAACATCCTATACCAGGATGTGGACAAAAAATTACCTATGGTTATAATAATTTATTACCTACCATTTTGGCAAAATATAGAAAAAAAATCGGGCATTATATCTCAAGCAAAAAAAAATATATTTAAATTATCCCTCTTTAAATAATGAACCAGTTGAGAAGTTACGTAGTGAACAGCCTTGCGATTCTGTAACTAACTTTTCGAACTCACACAGCGGTTTTCGCATCGGCGGTCGCTCTCAAATCAGTCGTGAAGCAGTCATTTTATGATTTGGCATTCTGATAAACAATAAATTACAAGCTCCTACCTTTTCAGAATGCTAAATCATCTTTTCAGAATAAAATCTGATTTGAGAGCGACCGCCGATGCGAAAACCGCTGTGCGAGTTTGAAAAGTGAGTTACAGAATCGCAGGGCAGAAGTGGCGGGTCTATAAATTACAATATCTAGATTACCTTCTTTTCTTATAATTTGTAACAATAACTGCGGAACTTTTAGTCGCATACTAACATGCAATTTCCTTGGCTATTTCTGTAGGTTTTCCATGAAATGACAACAAACGGTTGACCATTTTCGCACGAGTAACACTTATTGCTTTTAATATTTTGTGGTACAATGTTGGTTAAAAGTTTATATATTTGCATTTGCATAGCAATTGCTTATTGTGAACAGGAGCCTAGACAACCGAAAATATTTTCTTTCGATGCTTCTAAGGATGATCTTCAGGCAAGTGAATTATGTTTTCTTTTTGTATCGTTATTTAAGACCACTATCAGACAGAGTTTATGCTCCGAAAGGGCAGTAAGAATATAGTTAAAGTAATTTTGTACTGTACTTTAATATGTGAAAGTGTCGACAAATACATGTTTACTCTCGACTAAATCTTTTGCTTGTAAATTAGTTTCTTACCCTACAGTTGATTAATAATATATATTTAATTCACTTTTTACCTACTTTTTTTTAAATTTAATTATCAAAAATCAGTATTAATAATCACATCGTTAAAATTATTTATTGGTTACCATCACACTGTTTCCGCTATGATGAAATCACAGGCTGTAGTAAGTTGTATAAAATTAATTATTTTTATTTTAACATAATTATAACGGTTTTATGTAAATTATAGGTTGGATTAGATTTCTCGCTGCCTTTCATCACAATACCCATCAAAAATTCAGACCATGGCTCACCATTCGCTCATAATGATTTGGTAAATATTGCAATTTTTTATAGTTTTACTGTGTCTGTATAACAAAACTCATTAGTTTAACTGTACAACATTTGGTTACAGAGTTTACCAAAGATACACGTCAATCTTTCTTCACTAATCGTTGGAGGATTAGTGTTCTTAGTGACAACTTTTATTTCGCCTCTTCTCAACAAATCTTACGGATCATACCACAGATCATCTAGAGGTATGTGGTATTCTTTTTACAGTTTCGTAACGTTTATCGCGGCGTATTTTATTTAATTTAGAACGAAGTATCTGCGGTCTAATCGCAAGGATAATAAATAGGAAAACCTAATGAAAATCACGTGCAAATTCATTGGGCGGGATTAACCTAAAACTAAAAAAAGTCTTCATCACAAATTTATTATGATTGAACAACACGTTAATTTATAAAATTTATGGACAGGGACCGCAACATACTCTCTTAGATACTTTCTTCTTCGGGTTTCTTATAGAAGAACAGGATTTTTTGCATTTCATTTTTGGTGTGTCGACAATACCTGCGTCTGCCGGAATATACTGTGTCTCAACGTGTATGTAATTTTGTCTTTTTCTTGGGGCCAGATCGAAACATCCAAACGGTGGCGTATACTCTATGTCCCAAGTTGCATTACTGGATAAAGAACTCAGTGATTCCTCGTGACAGACGCAGGGGGGCTCTTTAAACGCTGGACAGCTATCGATCACGTTATCAATGGCACTCATGTCATTGCAGTATACATCCATATAAGCACATTTACAAATATCCTCAACAGCTTCCGCTAGAGCTTTGCGGATTTCTGCATCTCTCTGGCGTTTGACTTTTACCATTCTACGTGCTTCGACTTTGGCTTGTTCCTCGGGACTTCGTTTCTTTACAATCTTGAATACCATTGGATCGCAGTCCACATAAGGGTCTTCATTCGGTGCTATTTCCGTTAGGTCTTTTAATGGGTTTACCTGTTTGAAATTTGTTTATTAGCTGATAAACATGAATCAATTTAAATATTAAAATAAATCAAATACTATTAGAAGCAACTTTATGCGTAGTGATGTGAGGCGTGATGTTTTGTGTAATAAAAATTTATATAAATAAATGTACAGTTAGTTAAATATTAATTATGCAAATAAGTATTTATTCTAACAGGTACGACAGGTATAACACTGAACAAGCTATGAGCATGTAACAGACGAATTTTAAGGAAATATGTTCAACACTAGGTTAAGAGGCTTCAATCAGGTACCTGTATGGTAAAGACGTCGCCTTTTCTTTGTACTCTTAAAGCCGGCTTAGGTTCCAAGGGCTCATCAGGTTCCGAATCTCCGCCACCCATATCAGCTCCGGTTGTTCGACCCTTCTTTTTTTTCTTCTTGCTTTTGTCTTTATCTTGACCTTGCCGTGCGCATTTGAATGTCATCAATTTTGCAACACTTTTTCCGATAATTCCTGGTGCCCAACCTCGTCGTGGCTAACACATAAATCATAAATAATATAACGAAACTAAATATGTAACAAGCAAAGATATGAAAACAAACTCACTTTCATGCCAGGAACATCTGTTGCGTTCCATAACCAACCCATTTCGGCAGGCACAGGATATCCGGGTTTGGAAAATGGGTTGCATACCTTATGTCCAATTGTGACACCTGAAGAGTAATGCTGATAAATGACGTTAACATTACTAGATTTCGAGATATGTCAGGGAATAAGGACTTACCAGGATGAATATCTCCAAAGCTGTAATTGTACTTCGATGCCTTTTTCTTCTCTTTTCTAAAGCCCTCTTCATCGTCACCCATTTTATTAGTTTTATTTTAGTAGTGTATTCCCTCTGTCAATTAATCAGTTATTATCTTTTAATATATGGAGTCTTAGCTGTGAAATAAATAAAATGCCATGAATATGGCTATTTATTCGGAATTAGGGGTCCAGTCTGAAAAGGCTTAGGAAATGTAATAAAAAAATGTATTTAGTCATATTAGTGTATTTAGATATTACAATACACTTGGGTTACAAAATAAAATATCAATGACTGAATTATTTTTGCAAGTTTGTAATATTTATTTGCATTTATCTTCATTATTCTCTTGTATCGCTAACTTATGAGAACCACAACAAGATTTGCCAACGAGAGCTAGCAGCCGTTGCTCCTTATCACAACACCGTCTTTCAGTGTCCACATTAAACTTATTTATGCATCGGAAATCATGATCCTTTTCATTCTTCATATATTCAGCTATTGCTTTCTTTATCCTTTCGTACTCTTTTGAACAACAGATTTTACCAGCATCGCTGTAACTGGGTGGTTGTGGAGCTATTGCTGCTGTCTTGTACATTCTTGCAAAACCATCAGGAAAAGAGCAAGGTCTACCGATGACAGGACAGGGGCCCAGTTGAATGGGAGGTAGCCCATAAGGCAAAGGTTCTGCTTCATCTTCATCTGGATCTTGTTTCTTATTTTCTTCTTCTTCATGCCTCATTATGGGGCAAGTGTTTCGATGTTTATATTGTGGGCAATAAGGTTTGTGTGCTTTACGAGATGCTACATTAGTAGTCTTCTGAATACACTCACAGTCAAATGTTTTACACGATGGTGAAGGTTTGGGAGGATTGCATTTACAATCCTTGTCTTGAGCAATATCTACACAGTTAAAAACAGACATTTTTCTTCTGGACGAATCTTTTAGTTCAACGTTATAAACAAGAGTATTATTGTTTAAGCTTCTCGTGGATGCTTTATTATCAGGCTGTATAATATCCGTTGCACTCATTGTATTTCTGGTTTCACTTTTATTTTGTTTATTTGTGTTTTGACGACATTTACACATACTTTGGGTATTATTAGGAGCACTGGAGCCAGCCAATAATAAATCATATTCGGTAGCAAGATTTTGAACTGTATAGCTAGAACCATATACTGATTCCTTAAATCCTGGAACTTGTGTAACGCTAAACACAAAGGCAGCTTGTAATTTATTTTGTCTATCCTCACATGTTTCTCCAGCAGGTGTAACTCCACCGCAACCTGCACACTCTGCTTTATTTTCTTCGCCCTGTTTATCGGGACACTCATCTCTATGCCACTTGTCATTTTTGCATCCACAACTTCCACAAATTTTCCGAGTCCCTTCGTCTTTTGTACCTTCCACTTTACCTTCTGCTTTTTCTTTATAAGCTTCTAAGTTTCTAATATATGTTCTTACTTTATGGGCTAACGGACAATTAGCATTTCCACAAGGACCAGTTATATCGCCCATACGTATTTTATTAATAGGATATGCTTTCTTTTGTGTTTCTTGGGACTCCTTCGATTCGTGTTTACATCTATAATCTCCATCTTTTGGACCCATACCACAACTTTGTAGTTCAGTACAAATTTCAATCTTCTGTTGTGCATTGTTTTGAACATCTGGATCTTCTAGTGTTGTAGTTTCATATAAACTACCAACCATACAAAAGTTTTTATCATCCCCTTCAACTCGTTTACATTGAAACATACTCGGTGCTTTATTAGTTCTAAAAACAAAGGCATCTGGGTCAGTCATAAGTTGCTGAAATTCTGTTATTATACTTTCTCCCAATGCACTAAGTCTAAGAATGAAAGATATTTCTCCGACCCTTTTACAATAACATTCACCAAACAAAGGTGTATTCTGTTTAATAGTAAGTGGTTCGTGTATCTTATTAGCAACAGCTGTCTCCTTAAGCATATGGAAAAATTCACTTTCCCAATACATAGTGCCAACACCGACGAATATTTCCACTTCGTTCTCATCGTCATTCCATATCTCAATCTCTAAAGGAAACTTGCTTAAAATCATGAGTACAGTATCAGGATAAGATGGAAACAGATATGATTTGCCTACTCTAATCGTTCTTGACCATTTTCTTTTACCATTTTCATCACATTCCATAACATCATCTTTTTTGTCATCATTAAGGGCTAATTGTCCTTCTTTAATAATAAATTCAACTTTGGGTCCAAATCTTATTTTGATAATAAGATTTTTATTGGCACCACTCTGTTCATCTTCTAAGGTGGCGTATATTGTCACTCTGTCTATGAATATCTCGATGAGGTACATTTGCTCCATTATCTGCCGAGTTCAATAAGTATAGTTGAGATTCAGGAAAAATAATCACACATCTTGATCACACTTTGTAAAACACGTATAACGGTTAAGATTTTAAAAGATATGAAATCAACATATTCGTAATGACGTGAGTCATAAATACTAATAATACTTACGGATTGTGAGGTCCCCTGTCCTATTTAAACATTACTATGGACACTGAAAATTTTATTTTGTAACCCGAAAGCTACCAATTGCCCTGTTTTTATACAACTGTCATTACATTAATTTCAATAACATTTTGAAATGAGAATGTCATTAGGTGTAGGCCATGGTTTTTTTTTTATTTATGCAAAGAGTTTCTTACTAAACTAAGCGTACGACTCCCCACTCTGAGGTGGTACATTTTAACAGCAGCTACCAATGGAGTTATCCCGTTTGTGTTGGTACCAGAACTACTTGTCTATAAATAAAAATTGTATTGGAAAGAATCAGAAACATAATTTAGATATATGTACCAAGGGTTGTAGTGTTTTTACCGTAACCATTTTTAATTAGTTTCAGATAACGTTGAACATAATCCATTTATGGAATTCAGTAAACAAATAATGGAGAAAAACGAGGGTTGTCTTGAAAGATTTGCATGTGTGTCAGGTCAGCAGAAACATGACATGCAATATTTAAGGACGATGAAACGAATTATGAGGTAGGTAAGATATATTAATATGGTTGTAGATCAGACGATGATAAGTACATTCATTCATATATCGAGTGTTTCATATTTTAATGTTGCCTTCAAGATTTCTTAATAATTTAATTGCTTGTAATGTAAAATAATGAAGTTGCTTTTATCATATTTTGACCTATGGCCACAGAATTTTATAGATAGGCTCCCGGTAGATCACCTATGATGTGACTGATAAAATCAAGAACGTGCTAAATTATCCTGTGCATAAGTGCACAAGAAAGTCATCGGCAGTCTGTGATGATTGGCGCAGCGTTGTCAAGAGATTAGTATATAGCTCTAACGTGACAACCACGACTGTCAAGAGCGCATTGTCAAGAAGAATTTATAAGATAAATAAAAGTATTAATAATTTATAAAATAGATCTCTTCATTCCTATATAAAAATAATAGCCGGCTCGAACAGAGTATATGATCGCTATCAGCAAGATTTTATAATTATTATCTATCTAATTTAGGTTCTCATGAATGATTATTTTATTCTATTGGTTAATAATTACATTATGATAATCCTTAGACCGAATCCATATCGGTCATGACTCTTATTGATACATTCTGATAAAATTCAGTTTTCGAAACTGAATTACTGAAACTTTACCGCTGTGCTATTTAGGAACTCTGTCGTCTGCCATATGCAGACAAACCGACTCAAATTATGTTTGAGTTTTATTAATTTTAACTAAATAGAAGTTACGATAGTGTTGTCTAATATGGGCTAACACAAGGGTGAGTATGTATATTTAGAATCTAATAATAGGTCAATATTAGACAAACTTTTCTAAGGAGTGCGGTTACAACTCAGAAATCATAGACTATGAATACATAGTCTATGATTTTCTGACTGAACTGAATACAGTTGTAGAACAACATTTATTTGCCGAGTTTTAGTTTCGTTCACCATTCTCTTGCTATTCGCGCATTGTTATTCCTAGCGCAATTATACTATCGATTACGTGGACAAACGACTGTGGATTTACTCGAGATTAAAATCATGGAATAGATTATTCTTGGTATAGTTACTCATGTATAAATTGAAGTTTGGTCGAATCGACCCTTAGACGCCTATATGGTCCGTAGTGTGTTATTAAAAAAATCATAGACTATAGAAATTATACGGCTAGCTAAAGTAACGCAAACTCCATGGTGATAAAAAAACTTTACTTTTTTAGGCGACTTCAAAAAACGGTAAAGAGGTTTACATTTAAATAGTATTTTTAAAATATTATAAATTATAAACTTTGTAACCCAATCACATGTCTTAAAACTATATTTTGCGTGATGAGAGTTATTTAAGTAGGAAACAATTTGTAATTGAAACTCACAACTATAATTTTCTCATAACAAAAAATATACTTACTTTCAGGAACAAACTCCTTTCCTCAATATTAAACACCACAGCCTTAGAAGAGGCTTCGAACAGAGGCTTACGAGGGTACGACTGTCTTGGATACGAGCCTTGTGCTTTAATGAAAGAAGACTTTATTACGATAATGGATAACCTCGCTGCATATCAAAAGCCGAATAAAACTTAATCCACAATTTTATATCTACCAAATACAAAGTTGTTAATTAGTTAAAGTTTAAAAATAATGACATTCAGTTCCTATCCAGATTTGGCCCCCAGTGACATTTTCCTGTTCCCAGACCTCAAGAGAATGCTC
Organism: Pieris napi; assembly: GCF_905475465.1. Taxonomy (NCBI): domain Eukaryota; kingdom Metazoa; phylum Arthropoda; class Insecta; order Lepidoptera; family Pieridae; genus Pieris; species Pieris napi. The sequence continues at coordinate 2,227,958 of NC_062245.1, forward strand.
GCTGGACAGACATTTTGCGCCCATGTAGAGTTAATCGCCGAAACTAAAGCCTATTTTGAGCCTTAAGACAAAACATACTATAAAAATGGTATCGAAAAATTTCATAACCGCTATTGTTGTATTGTTCTCGATGGCAACTCCACTGAATAATCAAATTAACGTCTATCAGAAAAAAACTTTTTCTTTGTTAGCCCATGAACTTTTCAGCCCACAATTACTTTTCATCTCTCTACTTATTTTAAAATTGTTAATTAATCTTAGACACATAGCATTAGTTTCACCTTCTGTGGGCCTTAAATACTTCTTTTATATTCTTTTTATATTTCTGATCATGTTTTATACGTATAAGCTAGCTAATCTTTTTGAAATGCATCATCATTATAAGAAAAAGATCAAAGTATTTGCTAATCAACCCTCAATACGAGATAAAGTACATTTATACTACAAAATACCTTAAGAATTAATCTTAAATCTAATACAATAAAACTATATACGAACAATTAACAAGATCTTTATTTATCATAATATATCTGAAAACTTATAGAAAACAAGAGAAGCTAAGCTCTACAACAATACCTGATAACAATATGAGACGGTTTTCTTCATTTGTCTTAAAATTATAAATAAAACAGTTTTTTTTTAATATTTTGTATAAATAAAAACAAGTATTCTTTCTTTTAACTGTTATTTTTATTTACAATAATCTCAACAAATGTTCTTGATTTTTTATTTCTTATTAAGATTCATCCCGTTTTCCTAGTATGAGACCGGCGATTGATTTATAGCCAAGTTTTTTGGCGCAATCGAGAGGTGTGAATCCCAGCACATCCCTTGCGTCGACCTCTGCGCCATTGTTCAAAAGATACTGCACTATATCTGGGTTATTGCATATCACTGCCTATAATATAATCAATATTATATTAATTAAATCTATGAGTTTATACATATATTTTTATTTTTTGATCTAAATTTCAATTTAAAATTATTTTGCAATTGTTATGGAAACTCCAAGAATATTACCGCCTGTGTGGCTTTTAACACTCATGGCTAGGGTTGCCACCTTTTTTTACAATTAGGTACATTTATTATAATACTCAAGAAAAAAGTGCATCAAAGTAAAGTATAATTAATTTTTCTTTGTTATTATATTTTTAAAAAATATTTTGATTGCTTTTTGCAGTTTGTATTAAATTAGTATCTCAACTAAACAATTGTACAGCATCTTTACAATGTATTTTTAAACATCGATTCAGCGCCAATCGATAAATTCAATTAAACGAAAAAATATTTACGACTAAAGAAATCATATCATGCGAAATAAAGTGTTTTCATGTACTTTATTGTTCTCATAAAGTTTAGAATACAATCACCTGAAAAAACTTACAATACTTTATTATTAAATATTGGTGGCAAACCTACTCATGACGTACAGCCTGGAAGTTTTAGGTTCGATTCCCGGCGAAACAACTTTTCCTTTTATAAACTTACGAAGTATGAAAAACGATGTAAGAAATACAATCTTTTTTTAATAATTCAACAAGTTCACCTTATGTAAAGCTGTCTGTCCCATTTCATCTTTAATATTGAAATCAGCGCCACCTATCTTCAATGACTCGAACTTAGCAACTATCCCAGTTTTCGCAGCAACGCAGAGTAGTTCAGATAGCAACTTAACATCCACACTCGTTAATTGAGCACCGCATTGCATTAACAATTTTATTATGGCATGATTGTCATATGATATTGCCGTGAGAAGAGGAGATTCGCCACACCTATAATATTGGCAACACTAATATAATATACTGTTTAAATTGTCAAATACAGAACACTTCTATCAGAACATTGTTGTTCTTTATCCATTCCCAAGGTTCAAAATCATCAGAATCCACCAAATTCCGTCTAACTTAGCATTCGCATTTTAGTCCAGTCAGTCAAGACAATTAATTCATTATAATTCCAAAAGTTTTCAAATTTTTATGTAAGGTCGGGAGTGGTATTAAAACAAACTATAAAATTTTGCAACCTGCTCTGCGGTGTTCAATGTTCCGGCATTGTTAAAAATGCAATAAATGATAATTTGCTCAGTTCTTGAGACCAAAATTCCAAAAGTTCTGCGAAGTTGGAGTGGTGTTAAATATATTATTTTACATCACGTGTCAAATTTGCAACCAATTTAAGTGTACGGAACATTTTTTGTTATTAAAAATTAATGTTTTTCTTTATTAAACTGAAGGAAAACGTTCCAAAAGTTTTGCAAATTTGACAGATATATCGAAAATAAAATAAATAACAAAAAATGTTCCGTACACTTAGGTTGGTTGCAAATTTTATACGTGATATGAAATATTATATCGAAAACTTCCCCAAGTTTGCAGAACTTTTGGAATTTTTTTCACGACCATACAGCAAAAATTAATTAATAACTGCAATTTTAACAATGCCGGAACATTGTTAAAACTGCGGACAAGGGTGCAAAATGAGATTTATTGTCGTCCCAATGTACCATTCACTTGACCGAAGTTTGAAAACTTTTGGAATTATTATCAAATTTTCGATTTCGAATGTCTATAATGACTGGTCTATTTCGAATATACAACAGAATAAACACTAATAATTCAAAGCTTCATATAAGATAGTAGGCTGATCAATTTTAAAAAATATCTTGTAAAGCACCTATCGGGTACCAAATCCGCATTGTTTAGCGAATAAGTATTTTTAAATAGGTTATTACTAGTAAAAATTTAACTTTTTAATTGGAATTTGAAATTATATTAATATTTTTTTGCAAAATTTAAGACAAACTGGTAGGAGGCTCTGATTCTACAATTATCTACTTAAGACTAATTTCACAATTGAAACTACAGATATCTTATTTTTAAGAAAAGACTGCAATATAACTGAATTTTTCTTCGAAACATTTGTCACTTTGTGTAAATATGTCAGAAATTACTAAAATTTTGAAAAATAATACCTTGTCTTAAGATGAACATTAGCACCATTCTTAAGTAAATATTCTATAATGTGAATATTCCCTTTAGTAATAGCCTCATGAAGTACGGTTCTTCCTTCCGTATTTTGAGCGTTTACATCAGCTCCCATGTCTAAAAGTCGTATAAACTTTAGTAGTTGTGTTGACTATAATACTACATTTTAATTATACTAAAATGATTAAGTTATTTTATTGGTGGATGAGAAACTTCAACTTAGGGTAAGATTCTAAGTTGAGACTAAGGGTGAACTGTGTCGTACGAGTATAAGTATACGAGTACGTACTTATCGTCACCTGATCGTACGATAAAATAAAAACATTTACAGTAAGCTTAGTAACCAAATATATACAGACACAAAAGTAGGATTCTTGCCAATAAAAAACAATAAAGCAGACAAAGATGTGTGCGACTCATCTGAGGTCGTAGATTCGAACCCCAACTGTGCACAATACTTTTCAATGTGCGCATATTAACTCGCTCGTACAGAAAAATCCTCAGGAAACTTGCCTACTAAGCAAAATAAATGATAACGAAACAGTTACCAAAATCTGAAGCCTAAAAAGGTTTTTATTGGCTTTTGTACAAATAATTACCCAACATTTTGCTGACCGCCCTCGTATCATCATGTTCTATCGCATAGAGGAGCAATGCACTAAACACCTTTTCAGTCACCTCCATAAGCATTTTTGGAGACTGAATATTTAGACTCGACGCCAGCGCATCTATTAATACGTTATCCTAAAATTATTACTATTATTATAATAAATATGAAGAATAAAAGTTTTCCAACGTAATTCTAACATTATTTACGTAGGAACTTTAATACAATTTGAATTAATAAGAAATATATTATATAATTTTCAAAGATTGCACTTACATCAATAGTGATTGACGAGGTATTCGTTAACTCTCCTCTTATGTTAGTCATCATCATCTGAAATATATAAATGTAAAAGCTAAAGGCTATATAGGTTACGATATTCATGGTCAGTATGTAATAAGTTTTAAACATACATTTATTCGAATTGCGATATTTTATGGAATATCTTAGTAACACAATAACCATAACATTAAATTATTTCATTTTTTTTTCTCAGACGACCACGCGTGGGGAATGTCGTATAGTCGCATCGTAGTAGGTAAATCAAGATCCGTGGTCTTTGTCTACCCCTTCGGGAAAAAGTCATGAGTGTAAGGATAGAGCATTCGTTTTACTGTACAAAGAAACGAACTAGACAAATCATACCATATATGTGTAATGTATATATCTAAATCTATTACAATATATATTTCAATTCCAATGAGTTGTTCGCCTGAGATTAGCAATTTACTAAACAAACTCTTCAGCTTTATATAATATATTTTAGGTATAGAATATCCTGAGGAACGTTTAAAAGAACTTTGTTTGCTTAGCGTACTAGAACCAGTGTAGCTTTGACTTCCACACGTATCCAGCAAAGTGTGTGAGGTATGATATTAATTAAGTTATATTTATGTATAATGTATTTCGTGTGTGTAAAATACAATACGGTAAAATCCAGGTGAAAAAAAATTGTTGTTATTTTTACAACGCCTGGCAAAGTTCAACCATCGAAATTATTTGTACAAGTGATATGCATAAAAGAACAGGTTACGACAGGAACTAAATACCTATGGCGTAAAGTAAAAATAAAACGATGATTTAATAAACATTAATTTGTATTAAATACAATTTTTTTATTCAAACTGCGTCAACTGAATTCGTTTAATCTACTATGTTATAGATATTCGGTGTTGCCTCTGATGGTATTATATTTATACCATCCCACGCTAACAAATGGTTTTGCCCGCGGCTATAGATGTATATCAGGAAAAAGTAGTCCCATAAACGACCTACCTCAACTTTTTCCTGATAACTGAGTTCGCTCTTGGACAGAACGTAAGAGAGCTTCGTCAATGCGGCTTCTGGTGTCATGTCGAAACCTGATACCACGCCACACTCTGATAGCAACTGCAAAAATCATTTTATTATTTTGTGTAATAAAACCGATAGTGAATATGCTTTCCTTAGACCTAATCATTTAGTTCAAAAGCAGAAGAATTTTGTACTGGTTTTCAATGTCACTACAAAAAACAACACAAAAGTTTCGCATAACTATCTCTAAAACTTTTGTATGAATTATATATTTCTCGCTTTGTTTAATCATATATTTATAGTTAGTTAGTAATATTACCATTTAATCAAACACACCACAACACGCAATACTCGTTAAGCGAGTTTGCTTATCTTGCCGAAGCCGCATACAAATTATTTTAAGAAGTATATTAGTATCAAGGTGTGCAATTATTTAATCAATTACCGTCTATAATTTGTAATACTCGTATTAGCGCATTTAACAAATCAAAAGGGCATTAAATTTACATATCAGAATGAACCTACTAGACTAACGGCTGGTGGCGACGTGTATCTTGTTCGTATATATAGCACCGTAAAATTGTAAATACCGTTAGATTGTAATCTATCTCGCGAGATTGTGAACTGTCGAAAGAATGTGAACTTCAACGTACTTCTTACAATTTAACGAATTATTATTCGGTAGATTGTAATCTATCAAAGGGATACCGTCAAATTGTGAAACGGAACGCACCTCGCGCGTTGATTGGTTGAACGGAATATAATAATAATTAAAATAATTTTATTTATCAGACAAATACAGTCCATTGATTGGTTATGCCCCGCGCCACCATATTTGTTTGTTGTGGAATGTAAACAAACAGTGTTTTGGTGACTGTAAATTGATGTCGTGTTGAAAGTAACTCACAGCTTTAGAATTAGTTATATGAAATTATTGTGGAAGTAAAATTAATCTGTGATTGACCAAAGAAGTGCAGCTTAAATGCTAACTAAGTTAGTGTTAGAAATAAAATTAAAATTTCATTACTTTTTCAATTTTTATTTTGTGTTTGAGGAGAACATATTGTTACGTTTCTGATTTTTTTTTACCATGTGATGTCAGAATTATTATTAAGTTTCTCAAGTAAATAAAATACATTCTTTTTTGCAATGAGAAAAAAAGTTCTTTAAACATTAGTAATAGTTATTAAGCCTGTTAAAGGAAATTAGTATTTATTCTTATTGTGTTTGTTTCTAGATACAAGATTCTATTGTAACGCCCGTTGGTACACCTTTTTTACATAATTAAATAATGGAGAAATTGTTTCTGGTATGTTAGGAGCTGAGTTATGCAACCAAATGTTATGGTACAAGCAGCGCATTTTCAAAACGTGTCACATTTAATGGGATACCTGCTGAGAGTACTCACCCGGCCAGTCTCATATACAGGTGAAACTACAGCCCCACGAGTACATTGTGTTATATTTACTACAATAATTCCGCGTTTGACAGCTGCTGCAATTTCTTTGACGACATCATCACGTTTCGAGGGAATGTTACCGGACCCGTAACTTTCTAGTACTACACCTGCAATTAGTAGAATTAAACAACGTATAGAAATAAAATTCCAAGCAATTTATCTTTATTGGAATGATTCTGCATCGGTTTTTTTTAATTTCTTTCATAATAACGAACGGTCGAACGACGTTTTTTCAGGAACCAAGACTGCTTACTAATATTGAAAAAATATCATACCTAAAAACTTAAGGGTATTTATCATTAAAAATATGGTAAAAAATGGAATTAAGAATGTGAACTTGACTTAACCTTTTAAAGTAACAGCCACATTATACAAAAAACAGCTCTATCGCACTTACATTGTAACAACCGTTAAAAAACATTTAAGCAAACGTTGAACATTAAATTTTCCTTAAAGCCTATAATAGCAAGCAAGCACCTGATCAGCTTCAGGTGCTTTTGAAACTGGAATGATTATAATTTCCTTTCGAATTCCCATGCTCAACATACATCAACGTTACTGATATAACATTTCTTATCTACCGTACTTAATACTGAAGTAAAAAAAAACGACGGGTTGCACTCCGGGAGTGCCGGCAGAAGTGAAAACTTGAATAACTGTTGTGCATTTTTTATATTTTGGAATGGTTAGGGAATAATTTTGTACGAATTGCTTTAATTATCAGTATAAAAGTACTATCATTTATGTAGTAGAATACAATATTTATTTATTGCGCTATCGTACACAAACATGACAATTTATATTACATTAAATACGCCACGCCAACTGTTTACTCTCCATCCGTCGTCAGTCTGACCAAATCGTTTATAAAGATTTAGACGTTTCGCAAAGTTAAACCTTGATGACTTAAGGTCCAATTCCACATGCATCAATATATCTGAGGGAAGAGACAAATGAATTAAAACCGTAACTATATAGCAGGTTCATAATCTTTTAAAAAAGCACCCGTCTTACGAATTTGTCCTGACGCGAGTTTAAAAGTTTGTACCCATTCCAAAAAAGTGTACAACGCCGCTAAAGAAGTTTTCACTTCAAAAACTGTATACAACTTACCTTCAATAGGTGGCTGACAAAAGGCTTTTACCACTGCGGAACTGATGCTTGGAAATATTCGCAAAAGGCCAACATTCTTTGACATCTTCGCGTGTAAATTACATTTTTCAATTGTGTTAGGTTTGAATATCGCCTTTTTATTCACTTCGAAGTCTATTCCTACTTCTACGAGTGGAACACAGTTTGGTGAGTCAAACGCGTATAAGTTGTTAACTGACACTTTGCGCGTCCTAGAAACATAAAATCGTACGAGCCTGAATATACAGGATGGTCAAAAAGTCGTGGATCAAACGCAAATAGGGGATAGATGAGGTCATCAGCTGCAAAAAATTGTTCTAAAACGCAAAATAAATTATAACTCTGCAGGGGTTAAGCTTAGAGACCTCCCGTAGAAAAAAAATTTGCAGCTGGTGACCTCATCTATCCCCTATTTGCGTTTGATCCACGACTTTTTGGCCACCCTGTATAAATTAAAGATATCATACCCGCTCTTGATGTGAAAATGTAAAAAAAATACATGTACTAATTAGCAGGATATTATTTGCGTAATTAAAAATGAGAATAAATATTTCTTGACACTTTATATTTACATAATCAACAAACTTGTTAACGATCGTTAGTTTTTGTCAACGTTGCCATATAAGGGTGGAAATGTCAGAATGATAATGATGTAGAGTTAATTAAACCACACTTTCAAATTAAAATTAAACACTACTAAACTGACAGCATAATTTTATAAAAAAGGTTCAACACGCAATTTTGTTACTTTGTTTACTTAATTATGAATCGACGACGCATTAACTCTACAAGTGGAACATGAAAGTAAAATGAAATAAAATAATATTTCAATAGACTTTTATACTTATTATGGGCCTAAGTATACGCTGCTATAACATGATTCCTAGCAAAATATTGGAACTGCCTTTAAACAGATTCAAAACACATATCAAAAAAACCTTAATGTGTAAAGGTTACTACACAGTCAATGACTACCTGGAAGATAAAAACGCTTGGCAATAGTTCTAATTATATTCTTATAATTTGATTTGTTATCTTTGAAGTGTTATGAATATGTGTGTAATGGTGAATGTGGTAAATCACAGAACAGATTTTAATTTTTTTTTACTTATGTAACTTAAATGACGTTGTGGTTTATGACATTTTCCTTTGAATAATTGTAATGTAAAGGGAGGGCAAAACTTGCTGAGTTTCTTGCCCGTTCTCCTCAGAACAAGGCCTCCTGGTAGTTTTGCGAACGGATGGCGTAGTCCTGCTCTTTCGTGAATTTTGTAAACGTTGTTGACAATCATAAGCATGCTCTAAGAAGCATCTAAATTGAATAAATGTATTTTGATTGATTGATTGATTGATACACTTTTTGATATCTAAATTATAAAATTTAACTTTAAAATACCATAAGCGTGGCTACATAATACGTTGTTTTTATTTCTACCACATCGCGCTGCAGTTTAGTTTATAGAATGTGAATATATTTAAAAAAAGTTTCGCTTTCTATCATAAACGCGATGGTAATTATAATAACATTTACATTTGGAGATTTTGTGTGAGGTTATAGTTAATTTAAAACGGAACTTATACAAAAAAGATAAATCTATATTGATAAATAAGCCATACGATATCACAATTAGAATGTAACATTGGAACTAGGCCTCTATAAAGCGGAAGATTCCCAAATATAATTCCAAGGTTCTTTCAATTCTTTCCAACACTTTGATTGTAGAAACCAATTTAATTGTTGGAACATTTGATTAATAATTTCATAAGGTTTTGTAATAGACGTCTGTATTGGAATATTCCTATTTCCCGTACATTTAGTTTTGTTTATTACTGTTTTTTAAAATTTTTATCTTTTAGTTTTAGTTATTATTGATTGTTAATTTTTAGTTATTATTATTATGTATTTTGTTTTGTTTTATTTAATTTAAATTTGTGATTGTATGTTTAATTTTTTCCTTTGATAAGTTCTAATGTGTGTTAAATTTATGATATCTTATTTTCTTGTATTTTTAGGCATACACATTGTTTTAGAATGTATAAATATAATAAATAAATAAAGGCCAAGGAATGCTCATATCCCTTTATTTTTTAATACGATTTGTTATTACTTTGTTTTAAATGAATACTGAAACGATATTTTCCTTAAATCCGGATAAATTAATCTTTTAAACTCCCTAACCCACCATATAATATTTTCATGTTTATAGCCAAAATTGTTACATATTATTATATTATAGATTTATTACGTATTCAGGAAGTTTCAGAATGTTGTTTTTGGACAATAATTTTGCGTGAATTGGATGATCTTTAGAAAAAAATTGCTGACAGACATGAATACTATCTATATAAAGTTATATTAATGGACGAGTTATGTTTATCTGTACACGCAGTACTCATTTCTCTCTTCCGTGAATTTTACGCTATTATGAACCTATGTAATTGAATTTAGAATTAAGTGATTAGTCAGTCACCGGTATGGTTTACAAAACATTTTTATCGCAATAAACCTTTTGTTATATTATGTGATTTGTTGATGATACGGATTTAATAAAAATAAAGAGTACAATATCTGTAAGTTAATTTTTTTTATATGCCAGTATTTGACTGTTAGTACTACAACGGTAAAGCTGCCTGCTTTTCGAAATGGAACTAAATACATTATTACTTTTCTAAATCTTATTTAGATTCTGTCCCATCAGGGTGTTAACTCTATATAACGACACTCAAGGGACTGTGCCTATTTTGACGTTACAAAGAGTGGCCGTTAAAAGGAAACAAAAATCTGTATTACGAAAAGAAAGTTTATTTCAGACTAGTGTTAGTAATTACATAAAAACAATTCGAACGCTATTGCGTTGTCTGTTATTTTTGTGCTGTACCAGTAGTAAGGTTGTATTTTTTACTTATTTAATTCATAGCTTGCGATATTAAGGCAACTTCCTGATAAAGCAAATGCAAGAATGCCCAATTTGTAAAAAAAATTACGGATTTCTTGGAAAGTTCGGTATGTATGTCGAGTACCGACAGTCGAGTTTATTTCTCTCTAGGACAATAAAGCGACAAAACAACGTACACAGCTCCGCAGTTTTAACTAATTTCAGCAACTTAAAAAGTACTTTTTAGTGTTACTTGTTGTCGTTATTGAGGGTTTGTGTAATGCTATGTAGAGTGTATCTTTGTATGGTAGACAAGCTAAACCTACCAAAGCCGAGTGATTTCGACGCTTTAAGGGGGTTTGTCGTTATATCGAAGGATGTTGTAGGTCGGTTATCGAAAGCTGGCGCGTTCACAGTACTCACATTAATGCAATTTCACTATACAGTATATTTAAAAATATTACTTTTTTGCCAAGCTATACATTTTAGTCTACTCTGGTTTTAGTAAGGTTGGGTGGGTTGAAAATAAATAAAAATGTGTCAAATACATATAAATATTATGTGCATACGAGGGTGGATCCAAAAGTTCTAAGCCCGACCAAGAACGTATAAGAGTAGTTTGTGTAAATAATTTTTCATTTTTCGACATAAACTCCATCTAGCTCAACACACTTCACTTTTACTTCACTAACTATTTTTTCAATACTCCTCTTAGAAACCCCAGTCGCATCTGATGTCAAATTAAATATAAACTTTTTTCATTAAACTGTTTTTATTAAGATGCTTAAAATAATTAAAAACATTGTGCACCATTTCACGAGATTGCCCTGGTAATGTTTGAAAAAAGATCAACATGTATAAAATAATAATAATATCAAACAGTAAAGATCAACATAAACAGTAGCAAAAGAAAAACAATAACTGTCTCTTTTATACTCATAAGCTTGACCGAACGCAAGAGAGACGGACAGTCTTTTCATGATGTATAGGTATGTGATTGTATTTCAGTTTGACATCACGTCTCGCGCTTATTCACAGACACTATACAAGCACAAAGTGTAAATGTGTTGAAGCCGCCAGCTTTCGATAACATACCTATACACGGAGAATACACTGTATATATAATCGTCATTTTTTTACCTCACTCACTTACCTATTGCCTCTGAATAGTTTATTGCTGAAGAACACGGTAACTTCTGGTATATCGAGACCGCCAGCAATAAGTAATGAAGAAACGAAATTGTCCGCGCCGTCGCTACGTGGTTCAAATATTGGTATCTGAATAATATATAAAATCATAAAACGTATCTATATCTTTCGTGTGTGTGCTTTTTAATATAGTAAAACTTAATCTTTATATATATAATTCTTCTGTGAGTGTGTATGTCACTGAACTTTTCTCAAACGACTGGACCGATTTTGATGATATTTTTTGTGTGTGTTCAAGGGGATCTGGGAATGGTTTAGATTCACAAATCAGCCCGCCAGATGGCGCTGCAGTCGGTACTTTCATACTTTGCTTTACTAATTGCTTGAAATATCATGCAGGACAACGTCTGTCGGGTCCACTAGTATTAATATAAAACAATTGGTAAAAATCACTTGCTTGTGTAACGCACGGGGAATAATTCCCTTTAGACTTTAAATTACATATTAAAGACAAAACCAAATAGCTGAACAAATATTTTAAGATTAGCCAAATCGGTTCGGCCATTCTGTAGTTTTATCGAGACAAACAGCAATACATTTTTTTAAACAAAAGTTACATCTCTTCATAATCGCTGAGTTTTTTCTCAACAAATGTCACCATCTTGTCAATAACAAAAAACAAACGAGCATAATAAAAATTTAGTATTACGCATTCCTCACGTAATTAAAACAATGTGAAATTAAATTCTCGGCCCATGTAATGCGACAATCGTTTTTATCTGACAATAAACAGTTTATTTTAACCTTAATTGCTTGACAAATTAATACACACCTGCGAACCGGTTAAGACGATGCACTTTCCGATATTTTCGAACATAAAAGAGAGAGCCGACGCTGTGTATGATAATGTGTCTGTGCCGTGAAGTACTACGAAGCCGTCATACTCGCCATAATATTTCTAAAAGCGAAACCTTCATTATGCCTTTGGGAGCGTTCAAGTATTACGTCACGCAATTTTTGGCGATTATTGACCCCCCCCCGCCATGTAATGCGCCGTAACGTACTGTACTGTAGGTACCCAATTATAGTAAAACGTTTCGTGACCACCTAGTGGTAGTCTTTATACCTAAAAGTTACTATTATGTGGTGTATAAATAATATTAACAATAATGCGTAATTCAATCCCCGCCCCGCATCGTAACGTTTTAGAAAAGGACCCCTCCCCCAAAATTTATTACGTAGTATGTGAATATGCAAACACCAATAAACGATAAAGTTAAGTCAAGAACTTATTCCCGGACACATAACTAGTACATAGAACAAAACATAAACAAATGAAAAACACCCATAAATTGCGAAAGAACATGGTACAGGACACAATGAGGGAACTGGTAAACTGTATATATGGAAAGTAATTATATTGTTATTCAATAGATTAGATCAGATTCTAAAATCAACCACGCGTGTCGTGTACCTACAGAAGGTTAATTACCTACTTGCCAATAAAGGAATATGATCTCAAACCGATAAATGCTGAAATGTAGGGTAAAATCCCATAAAGAAGTTATAGCACTATTGTGATAATATTAACCTTTTAATTAAATATACTCGTAAGCTCTAGCCTGTTGACATGGCTGATAATTAAAACTATATATATTATGATAATATTATTTTGTCCCATTCGGTGTCAAGACCCTTGGTTCGTGGTATTCTAGCGCTATAAGCCTTTTTAAGAAAAAAACAACAAAAAGGTGAGTCGACATCACAGGAGACCGAAGAGCTGGCAGCTACCTCGGACAAAGAATTAGCCTAGCTTTTCAAACTAACGCTGCCAGTATCTTCGGAACCTTGCCTAAACGGCCTTCTTTTAATAATATATTTTAGTTCTTATATTTTAAGGCTAGCAAATATTTGACTTAAAGGTGCCTTCTGAAGTAAATCGCAACGCAGATGTAACGATAGTAATAACCCAAACCCATAAAACTCACCATTATATCCTCAGCGATTCGAATCCATTCCGCTTCAGTCATATCGGATGAGTCAAGTAGATTTTCATATTCGATAATTTTATAACAAATTCGCCGATCTATTTCTTTTGCCTCTACAATATGAAAAAAACATATTAACACTATACATTTCCCTCAAAACTTCATTCATGGATATCTAGAATCACAGAGTTTCTGTTTTTTTTTTAATATATAGCAAACGAGACACTCTATATTAAATGACATTTTGCAAATTAGCGCTAATTTGTTTTTTTTTAATCGATTTTCCTCCATTTAGTGTGTGTGTCAATTCCAGGTATTTTCAAAGCTGTCAATAATGATGGACACATTATCCTATACATTAATAGGATAATGTGCAGCGTGTGTGCATTATTCTATAAATCTTCGCAGGTGAATGCCGAAAACGATTAGGACAGGAGACACCCAGCGATCACGCAAACTACGACTACCATCATGGTTAAGCTGTGAACTGATTGTATTTTTTTGATAGAAAGGGACAAGCTACTGCTAGAAGGCTCACAAGTGCATTACCGGCCTTTTAGGAATTGTACGCTCTTTTCTCGAAGGACCCTAAGTCGAATTGGTTCGGAAATACTTCAGTGGACAGCTGGTTCCACATAGTCTTGTATAAAAACTGACTTAAAAAACCTAGTTGTGGAACGACGGACGACGAGGTTATTACGGGTAGTATTTCGTATACTGCATAGGTAGATAAAACTCCTCCGAACACTCTCTGTGGTTAATGCGATAGAAGATGCAGAGTGACCCACATCTCTACGCAACGCCAAGGGAACAAGCCGCTCGGAAAGGGATTGGTCGTCGACGACTCATACCGCTCTTCGTTGAATACGGTCCCAAGGTGAGAACAGTATTCCATGTGGGAAGTATGTGGTTCAGAACCACCTCGCCTGGTGTGTTGAGCACACCAAGCTTCTTAAAGCCTAAATTAGCCTTCCCTTATTACATCTCATTCGAGATTTTTCATTGTGATTAGTCATTTCATCTGTGCCCATTAGATAGTGTTATAGTAAAATAAGGTAAAATTTAAAAAAGTAGTATGTACTAGTTTGGAATATATAACACTATTATTATTATTTTCCTAATAATATTTTATACAAACCTGGCAATACCATAAACGAATTATCAAAAGTAGCGTCGCTCAATCTCTGTCGCCAATATACGTTATCGTGTAGTTGAGGGTAGCCTCTTATCAAATTTTCAAATGCCCCTTTTTGTGGTATTAAAACTGAAATAGTAAGTAATTCTGTTATAAAATGGGGCAGCATTTCTCTCGAAGCTACTCTTTTTACAGAGATAATACCTATGTACTTATTATAATTTCATTTCATTTCCAGAGCTACACAGCATTGAATGGCTTGGATTGGTGATTTGAGATACTATTTAGAAGTGGAAGCTGTGTTTTATAGAGAAATTATTGTAACAGACTATATTATTTGCTATTGTTGTATCATTTTGACCCTATTTAAAGTATATTTGCGGAAAACACTATGGCAGTTAAGTAACAAATACAGTTACATACAGATATTTGTTAGTATGCGTTTAATTTTTGAAGTGAAACTTCTTTATCGGGGTTGGAAAAAAATTTAGTGTAACATTTTTTCGTTACGCGTCCCATTTTTCCGTTACGCGCCATCTTTTTGAAGTGAAACTTCTTTATCGACGTATGGATGAAATTTTGTAGCAAATCGTCACGTTTTTCGGCTACGCGCCATGTTGCTTTTTGAAGTCAAACTTCTTTATCGGCGTTGGAAAAATTACTGTCACATTTTTCGGTTACACGCCATCTTTTTCTTGTCCCTACCACGGTTGATCCGACAAGATTAAAAGGCATTAATAACAAAAATATATAATAACGATAACAATGATAGTAATAATTACAATTAATGAAATTCTGTAACAATCTTACTAGTAATAAGGTAAAATGAAATAATTGTATTTGTATTCATGTCTATGATGATAAAAGCCTTTTTTTAAACTTTATCTAATTTAACTTTATTTAACCAATTTCTGTAAAGTTGCATATAGTATGTAGATCATTTTTCGAAAAATAAGGTCATAAAGAAGTTTCACTTCTTACGTGTACCTAGTACACGCACACATTTTTTTTTTCATTGCGTAATAAGACCCCTGAAGAACCGCCATACTAGTACAAATGACCCAATATTTTGTGTCACTATCTCCCGGACTAGGACGTCCGTCCCATCAAAGTATGCAAGAGAGAGTTCACTTATATACCTATGTGTACGCATTTGTGCATTATCTCCTGCTTACATCCTAAGTCCTATTGAGGAATAGTTATAGATTGGTGATAGATAGAGCATACTCATTCTGAAAAGATGAACACATCAAACAAACAATACGTCCTAGTATCCGTTTCGTGTTATCATTGAAGAACAATATTTTCTTATCGGGTCTGTTAAATTAGCACATATTCTATTTACAACTTCAATATATTTTAGAACTAAAACTCGAGAATCATTGATATATCCATTAAGTATAATGACTAGAATGGACTAGGGAGATTGTCAAATCGAAGTTTCCAAATAGAAAGCGAAAAAATAAAATTCAAAATTTACACCACTTTATAAAAAAAGTTTTGAACAAACAACTAATAAAGCAATAATTAAAGTTGTTTTTAAAATTTTGTGGACAAACTTTCATACAAATAAAAAATTAAGAAAACATCCTTGGAAACTAAGATACACATATTATGTTTATACAGGTATTTACAACTGTTAAAAAATGCTTAAAATGAAACGCATAAGAGACATTAATTGGTTATTATAATTGGTATTAACTAGTTAAATGATTAATAAAACAGCTGATGCGTACAACACGCTGTCGGAATTTTGAATGACAATTTTATGCCCAGCTGTGTTTTTGTAATTGTTCCTAAGAGTTATTTGTTTACACGCTCTTGTATCGTATATTATATATTACTGTGGAATCCACTTAGCTACCGAAGTAAAAATCGAGTAAAAACTATTATGGCGTTTTAAATATGAATGCCATCAAAAAAAATACTAGTAAAAACCAAGTCTCGCAACTCAGTTCTTCTATTGTAAAAAGTTCTCTATGTAATACCAAAGACATTTAAAGTAATTGTCTGTGCCTATATACCAAGTCGGTTAATTTATTCAGCTTCTTCTGGGCCCTTCTGTCTTAAGTTATTACGAAATTAGCTAACGTAACAACATCTTATAGTGACCATATCAATATTAAAAATCTGTTATGTTTAATGATTAGGTATATATATACGTTATATTATAATCATTTAAACTAAAACATTAACTATTATGAGTTTGATTATGTCATGTCAGGCTTCTACTCGTAGTAGGCTTTATTCACAATAGGAGAAGGTAGGAGGTCAAAAATGGCCTGTCTGGTATTTTTGCTCGATTAGGCCTAAAAGATATACTATACGACTATATTTTTTTTAAATAATGTGAAAATGGTTAAACAGTGAATTCCTTTTTAATGAAAAATATATCAGCGCATTAGTACTAAAAAGTGTTACTTAAAATATTGTTTATTTGTACTGATTTGAAATGCCTAAGAGAATTAAATGTAGAGTTTACTTCTGTAGGGTATGAAGATCGTGTTAGGTTATTTTTTATAAAGATAAGTAAAATATAGAAATAATTATCCTGTACTCATGCTAGTTTTCAGTTATAAATATTGTCCTGTCTCTCAAGTGTTCTAAATTTATGTATTTTTCTAGCATTTGCTTGCTTAGCATTTTCGTTAAAAACGATAAAGATGAAAAGACATACCTCCATTTTTACTTTCAAGCATTCCAATTGTTCCCCCGGTATATATCACCAAAACACGCCTGTCGTTTCTGTTTATATTTTTTACTGCGTAATTATTATCCATCCCATTTACAGATAATTCCAAAAAGCTTCTTGCTTTTTTCACTTTAGCAACTATTTTTGGACTAACACTGTTTGATTCACTACTTTCACTTTTTAGGTTAATGTTTTCCCGCGCATTTTTGCCAATTTCTCGGCCTGAAGTTGCGGTTTCCATAGCCACAGATTTTAAAAGCGCGCCAAGGAAACAATTACTTTATTTTTTAAATTCAGAACACATTCGCTATTCAATATCTACCGAAGACAAATAACGAGCAAAGAGGTCGCATCACGAGAAACCGATGACCTTTTTGATGAAAAGCGGGCAGACGTGTTATGCCATACATAGACAATATAATTTATCTGTACTCTGTAGTAATAATGTATCACTATACGTTATGTATGACAAACTTACGTAATAAAATGTATACATTATTCAATACGTAATTTATTAGTTTTTGGACTATTTTTAATATTTTCTTATTCTCACACAGAAATGAAAACTATGGTATTCAAAATTTTCGCATTAGTTACTAGTTTCAGTTAATAGGCGTGAATGTATTAATTTGTGATATAAGATGACCGTTTTCTTTTGTGATAAGGAAATTGCATCATAAAATAGTAATAACAACGCGATGGTTTCAAAGTATTCATTACATAATTTAATTAATGTCATTAATTAATCTAAACGTTCTTTTTATTATTGCGTAATAGGAAATATTTAAACTCAATTAAATTAATGCATTTACCTACATAGGTATTTCATATCATTATAACTGCGGCTGATTCGTCGTACTTCCAACCTTACTTATCAATTCCTTGGGCATGTATTACATAATATTTGTTCATACATGTCCATAGAATATTTAACAATTATTTCTTTATTATAGGAAGATTAAATTATTATAAATTGTGATACGAGAATTTTTAAGTTTGTTTATGTTTAGCTGTTACACAATTTTTCATTACATATTATGTACAATTTCGCATAAGGAATAGAACATAAGAATAAGGAGGCTTCCAGTGATAAACATCTTAATCGCTCATCTAACAACCACTACCCTAACGTTAATGATTTAATTAATTAATTAATTATTAACGCATCGTTGGACCGTAATAATGAAAAACTAATTGAAATGTATCATTCGCAACAGTGTGCAACGAAGAACCGAAGTTGATAGTGCATTGTTAAGTGAATGTAAAAATGGTATTTTTAAATCTGTGCTTTATTTTTTTATTATCAATGCTCTATTTTTGTTTTATCCCATTTACAAGATCTTTTAAATGTATCGTTAATCCTTTTAACTTTTTGGTGTTTCCGCATAGTAACGATTTTCGTCGCCCAGGATTGAGTATTTTACAAATAAAATTTAGATAATGTCGCTCCTCAAAGAGAAAATAATTATAATACGCTTTTCCAAGGCCCTTTTTCCCTTGGGTACAAATATGTTTAACAGTATATATCTAATCTCAGAGTTTACATGACGATTTTTCTTTATAGATAAAAATTCCAAATCTTATAACTCGAAAACTGTATATTTATTATTTATTTATTGCGTAATTTCTGTGCTGTATAGTGTTAATAAATATAATATATATTTTCAATAAAGCCGCATTAAATTATATCACTTTATGTACATATTACCATAAGTATCGTAAAATATGAGATAAATTTTAACGAATAATTTTTTTTAGTGATGTAAATAAGAAACTAAAGTTTCATTGTCAAGCGAGATTTAAAAAAAATAAAAAACGTGACACATAACGTCTAGTTATACTTGACAGCCTTGGTAAAGTAAAATAAAAAACATAGGTCTACGTATATTCACAGATGTCTGATGACAATCAACCCGTAAGCTTTGTAAACTTATTAAGCGCGCGATTTGGACAGTATTAAATTTTTTTTTTAAAAGGTGTTATAATATGTTAAAACTATTTTGTATGCGTGATACCCGTATAAATAAATGATATGTTTGATTTACTATAGTCAGAAAAATACCGATTACAATCTTCCACTATTTTCAACAATTTACATTCCAATATTATAGTACAAAAATATTTTTATTTATTTATTTCCACTTCATTATTCTATCTTTACGTTTATTACTAATTCGATAGAACGACACATTAACTATACCCACACCGATTAACCTACATAAAAACATTAAAAAAATATATTTATATACCTAAATCTTATAACTAATAATATAGGAAGCAACTCTTGCGAACTCAGCCAGGGTAAAAACAAATAGCATGAATAAAATGAAATAATATATAGCATGAAATACTGAAATTTCAACCAAATTAATTGTATGTGTTTCAAATTAAGTAACGTAATACTTGAATCTACAATTACTAATATGTTTCAGGACACGTTCGACATTTATGGACTCGTAGCTCCAGTTTTTACTCCACTCGATGAAGATGGCGAAATCAAGTTTGACGTCATCCCAATATACGCGAAATATCTGGCGAAGGAAAACATCACTGGAGTTTTGGGTGAGCTCCAACTAATTATTTCACATTTCCAATTATATTATTATAAGTTTATATTATTAATTAGGGAATGGAAAATGGGGAGAAAATAGACAGAAATCATAGTTCACGTTGAATCTTACTTACCCTATAAGACCGGGTCTACTTAACTGTATGTAATTTATTGATATTTATTCGTTGTGGCAATTTATGCTTCTGCGTACTACGCCGTCGATTTTCGGATAGTCAAGTAAAAAAGCGTTTAAAGGCAGTTTTTGCCGCGCACCACCGCTATGGAACCACCGCTCACACAGCGGTTTTCGCATCGGCGGTCGCTCTCAAATCAGTCGTGAAGCAGTCATTTTATGATTTGGCATTCTGATAAACAATAAACTACAAGCTCTCACCTTTTCGTTTCGAGGCGTTTACTTTGTAAATATTTACAAAAACATCTCTTAGCTATTGGTAATTAGTCATGCAATTACGGCAAGAAAAACTTCAGTCACGGTTAATAACCTCAATTATTCGTTACATAGTAGAGATGGCCGACTTTTGTTTGAAAATGAGTTCAAAGTCACTATTAGCAGTATTGCTTTATTATTACTTTGTATTCTACTGAATTTTAATCACGATGTTTTAGGTGTAGTGTATTTTGTAGTGCATTTACAATGTTACTTACAAAATTTTAAGCAATCAGTCTTGCGTCAATGGATACAGTATAATTGAGCGTTTAATTTTAGCATAATTTTACTGAATTGGATTTGAGTATAGTGAACTTATTTGGTTTTAATGAGGTCAACTTAATGAAGTCAATATATCGAAAAATAATAATATATTTATTAATCGAATTCGATCGACCCCATTCGATATAATCGAATATTTTAATATTCGCTGTTCATTGGCGTAGAGGAAATTTGAATTTCGATCTAAGTATATCATATAATAATTACCACACATTTAGTCACAGACACCAAAGACCACTTAGGGTGAGATTTAGAAACAAGCTGTGACTCTCGTATGACATACATACATTTTCCATTCAGGACTTCTGTCCTTAGACTGAATAAAATATATTTAGGTATTTTCAAGTAATAGTCCGGCTACAGGATTAGTACGTTCATCGGTTACTTGCTAAAACCAATTTTTTATGTATATTTATAATGAGGAGAATATATATCTACCAAGTTGCCTATCAAAATTTGGTCGCTAGTATTTTTAATTGATTTTAGGGAAAAAATTTAGTTCACTAGTTTCTTAAATAAAATATCGTCTACGGCAATTTACAGATAGATTAGATAGTTCCATTTATTTCATAAAACATTCAAAATCTATAATTTTTAATAAATTAATAATTATAGTTGGTGGGACAACGGGCGAATTTGCGTCCTTCAATACGCAAGAAAGGAAAGAGTTGGTGGATGCTTGGTTGAAGGTTGCAGGGCCTTACAAGTTGCTGAACTTAAAAGTCATTGTCCAGGTTGGCGGAGCATCTTTGCCTGACGTCATAACAATGGTAAGTTTTGATCAATTATTTTTGTGTGGCGACTTGGAGTTGATGTTTTGCTTCTCCAGTCGCTACACATTTCCCTCAAAATCGTTATAAGTGTTATAACTAATAGTTGTTATTTACAATATTCTTAACCTACATAGTAATAATAATTGTAATTAGAAATTGATAAATAGAAAATTAAAACAAATTTAAAAAAGTCCCTGTGGTAGTGTACCTTTAACGCTGGCAGCATTTCCTCGCTGTATTGCGATACTTATTCGTTGAGCGATGAAAGCACCAGCTCTGAGGTCACCGGTACTAATAATAAAATATATAAGTAACTGTGTTTAAAAAGCAGATTAATTAATATTTTTAAATTTTAATTAGGCCCAACACGCCGAAGAACGCAAAGTAGACGCAATAATGACCCTGCCAGAACTCTACTTTCGTCCAAAGACCGCTGAGCACCTAGTCTCCTACTTAGAAGTCGTCAGTAAGGCTGCACCAAGTCTACCTATACTGTACTACCATTTCCCTATGATGACTGGAGTAAATTGTGAGAATATATTTATAATATACAGTTATATTATTTATAACTACATCATAGGGATACGTTCAAGTATTATTTTAAGTTTAAAACGTCACGATGCGGGGCGGGTACTTTACACCACATAAATGGTAACTTATAGGTGTAAAGAGTCACTGGGTGGAAACGAAACGTTTTACTATCGGGTACAGAAAAACGTTACGGCGCGTTACATGGGGGGGAGGGCGATCAAGTATCTCCAAAAATTGCGTGACGTAATACTTGAACACTCCCTTACCTAATATGAAAAAACATTCCCGGTGCGTAGTTGGTGGCGCATTGCATGGAAATTAATACCCCATTTCCATTAATTTACCTTAAAAATTCTAAATTCAGTTCATAAATAACTTTGCTAAATCGACTGTCGAATAATCATTTAAAATGTTGAATATTTATTTAACAGTAAACATTGCTGAATTCTTCACGCTGGCATGTAGGCGAATCCCAAACTTTATGGGTTTGAAAGCCGACCTGCATGATGCAACACAACTTGCAGACCAGCTAAAGTGTGGAAAATTAACATACATTGCTAATCATGTGAGTTGACTTATTTACTTTAGCAAAACTTAAATTTTACACATGGTATGTAATTTAGCGCAAGTTATTTTTAATTAAACCTTTACAAGAGATCGTTATCAAGCCCAAATAATACCTTTTCAAAAGTTCTTTCGTTGTTATTCATACACAGTCAATTTGATGTGGGAATAGGTGGATTAATTAATTACCGTCAGTTTTATTTAAATTTAAACCAATACATATTTTTCGCATATTTCGAATTACAACTTTTACCATAGTTTTTTGTTAGTTGTACGTTAACGTTACGGTAACTCTAGGACCTCCTATATTGATAATCGAATTTACGAGTAAAAAAAGAGACGCCAGTATCTTCGGAACCCTATTTAGCTAAGAAAATTGTTAATAATAAAAAGAGATCACTTTGATATACCTACCTCATATAAATATAATTATTTATGCAACTATCATACGAAATAATACATTTACGCGAGTATTAAACTTTAAAAAAATATAATCTAAACTAATTTATCTTAAATTCTTAGAACAATAAGAAATATAGTAGTTAATAAGCTAGCGGGAATCAACTCCCAGTGGAGAAACACTTCGCATGGACATACGATCTCAAAGTATTTAAAAAAACAGCACAATCCTCCCTCAAAACCCAACATGGGTGCCCATGGCCTGCGATAGTTTACTGTTATAAACAAAAGTTTATTATAAAGTTGTTCTTAAAATAGGACGTATAGTCTAAGTAGTTACCTCAATTTTTGATTTTTTAGATGCTTGGGCCGTCAGCTTTAATGGGCCATGACTCCAGCATCGCAACGGTAAACAATATTTTCCCATCTCTAGTAAAAGACATCGTTGAGCTAACTAAATGCGGTGAAGTGGATAAGGCTAAGAAACTGCAAGATAAACTCAACTCTATGGTTAACGGGATATCTTGTAACGGTAAAGCATTTAAAAAATTCTTCTTTTCTTAATTTTTTTATTATATAATAATAAAAGAATAGTTGCAACATATTTCGATTTCACCATTATGTACTTATTACATCTTTAAGAAAACTTTCTAGTCGGCTCATCTGATGTTAAGTGATACCGCCACCCATAGACACTCACATTGCTAGAGAGCTCGCGTTGACGGCCTTTTAAGAATTGGTACGCCATTTTCTTGCTTAAGTCAAATAGGTTCGGAAATACTTCGGTGAGTACCGTATAATGGTGCAAAAACTGCCTTAAGAACGCTCAGTTGTAGACGTCGAGGTGATACGGTAATTTCGTATTCTGCCTCGACGTATATTGCCGAGTTTAATTGCGAAATTCTTAAGATAAATATGTCTCTTATTACCATTACAGATAATTTACGACGATTCAAGTAAAGATTCAGCGTCAGAAACTGAATTTGACGAACTTATATTTGTATTCACACACTCAGTCTAATTTGGGCTTAGTCTGCGCCATGTTTATGCCAAATGATTAAGTCTCGTTTCTGAATCTAAAGTGTTAAAATAGTTTCCAATTATGACAGTTTCATTAAATTGATAGAGTTAAAGTAAAAGATGGGATAAAATACAAATATAACATCAAAGTTGCTTGGTTCAATGAATGGCCAATTTAATATGACTTCATAAGCAAACAATCGAGATCTTTATGAGTACCAATTTCTGTGCCAAGGTAAATCAAGCTCATGATTTGACTCTAGCAGTTACTATCTTCTTCATCTTCCTACATGCCAGAGTAGTGCCGATCAGCACCATTCAACACAAATTGATTTTAGCTATAAATGTGACACTTCTGCTTTACAAAAAATATTTTTTTAATTATTATTAACAGTCAAAAGTATTGTTAAACATGTCTTTAAATATTTTGTATTTGTAGGAGACTTTGTACCTTGTATGAAAGCGGCAATGGAGGTAGTGACAGGAATCAAAGTGGGCCCACCGAGAATGCCACAAAAACCTCTTAATGAACCAGACAAGAAACGCGTTGAGGATATATTGAAAATGTATAAATATTAAATTCAGTAACACAACATTTATATTGACGGCTGTTTTATTTATATTTTACGTTATCCAAGAAATTTTATTTTAATATTTCAGGGTGTATGTTGTGCTAACATTTCTTCATGTATACCTTTTAAATCTGTATTGTATTGCGTATATAAACAATTTAAAAAATAAGATAATTAAAAACATTTATACTATTATTTTAATGTTATTTTGATAAAACGTGGCTATAAAGCCTATTGGTATTTCTTTTGACTAAGCACCGGTTAACAAGGTTGCTTTGTTCTAAGGTAAATTGTCTAATGCTTTGATTGTCGTGACAAAGACAGATCAGGTGGCCTCTAGACCTTATATTCAGAGTTGTGAGTTAGCGCTTAGTATGACTCCCGTAATCAAATCAAATACTTTTTTGACATACGGGAGCCCAACTTACCGCTGAGTTTTGACTCTGAATCTTGCCCTGAGACAAAAATCTTTTTCCGTGTGAGATGACAATGAAAATATAGTTGAAATTAAAACTGCACGAGATTGAAATTTACTTCCTCTTACGGTCTATTCAAAAATCAGTTACTAAGCCACTACGATTGAAATTTAGTAATTCATGTTTATTCCGAAGTTCCAATTTTCTTGCTTATTTTAATAGTAAATAATACACAAGAAATAGAAACATCAAAGCTAAAACAAAACACTCGTCATTGCGCAAATTTTGTTCCAGTTCCTCCGAAGGAAAACATCGTCAGTAAACCGACATGTTAGACCCAAAAAGTGGACGACGTGTGTCAGGCAATGGAGGCTGATCCCCTACTCGTCTATTTGATTTAAAAATGATCATTAAACAGATTCAGAAATCTGAGGCCCAGATTAAAAGAGGTTGTAGTACCACTGATTTATTTTATATCGGATGTATGAACAGCTGCTAAAACGTTTGGTAAGATGAAACGATCAATCCTGTCTGCATTGATATACAAAAAACCCAACATGCACACTCAACGTCAAAAAAACGTCCTCAAAAAATGAGCGCAACATTCTAAATTGTGCGCTCATTTCAAATAGTCTCGCGTCTAATAAGTGGAGTCGATGTTATTTATTTGTGTTTTTTTTTATATTATGTACTTTTGAACTTTTTTTGTGTGTAGTTTTTGACAAATATATTTACGCTATTTAAAGTGTAGGTCAGGAGGTAGCCCATTTAACATTTTTTTTTAATTTAAAGAAAAAACTTTTTAACCGGATTAAAGTTATGTATTATTATAAATTTACAACTATTTAAGATCCAACACCTTTTGTCTTCAGTCACCGTGACCACGCACGCTGTAAAGCACCCGAAAAGTCGGATAAATTGAAAATTATGTTAAATAGTTGTAAATAAAAAAGTCATGTTCGACTCCACTCAATACCTTGTCCTACCGACCGCGGTCGGTCGTAAAATTTTATTGCTTTAAGTACGTATACACTGCGTTGTAATAACAACTTTAAGCAATTCGCGTAAGGTTGATTTTGCAATAATATATGCTTGTAATATATACTGTTATAGACATACTGTTATAGAAAGGGACAGAAATAGTGTTTCGGGACACTTTCGAGCGTTACTTTTATTCGAGATTGTGCATCTTGGGTTTTTTGTATATCAATGCCTGTCTGTTAAAATTCAATACATATTTGTAGCCTTTCACTTGTTTATTTTATAAAACTAGAGGGAAACAGCGACACCATCTCTAGTCCAATACACACGGGACAGGATCCGCCATTTCATTTCACAGACCATACACAAATGAACCGCGCCAAGCGCCGCAATAAAGTTCTTGTTTATAATATATATTTTAATAAATCTATATACATATAAAGGTGATAACCATAAAAATATAATATAATAACTGAAATATATTATTAAAAGGACTAAAGGAACCTTTTAATTATATATTTTAGTTATTATATTATATGTATCTATATTTAAATAAATAATTGTCATAGGCGATTTAATTGTTTATTAAAAATGTCAACTTCATTAATAACATTCATGAATTATGTCAATGTCAAATTTCATTCATTCAATCATCTTAAGTAGTTTCAATCTGGCAACTATTCTATTTCTTGATTCGGTCGAGATTGGTTGTTGGGGCAAAGCTGGTGGTCCCATCGTCAGGCCTGATGCAATCTCCATTCCAAATTTCATTATTGGAACCCAGTCACCTAGTAAGCAGAAAGATAATTTAATATTTTCATTCATAAGAGTACATTGTCACTTGCTATTTGATTTATTTATTTTAATTATACCTATGGTTTTCACAAAAGTATCTGTATCCGTGTCTCAAACGTCAGACGCAAACATTTGACATTTCATAGCAAAACGTATAAATTTTGACACATTAAACTATAATCGCTTCACGCAAGCGCTTTAAGCAACGCATTTATTTAAGTCGCATTGACGAAGCCTTTTTAGAAATACTATTTATGTTTGTTAGGTAACCCGTACCTCGGGCGTGATAAAGTGGCAATTTTAACAAATAATTCCATATCTTAAATTTAAATAAAAGCGTTAATATTTAAAAAAAAAAAGGTTGCGTGTACTTATGTACGCGCGTAAGAAGTTATACTTCTTTGGCTTTCTTAATTTTTTTTAATATAATAAATATTTAACGTTAACAATTTAATAATATTTAATATTTAGTATATCAATTATTAATTAATATTAATAACAAATATTATTTATTATTTTATTATATTATTAATTCAATTTAATAACTTGGTATGTTTCATAAACTTTTAACTAAGTAACAATAGGTCTTTGTGAAAAAACATTGCTAAATTTCTTTGAAAAATAATTAAAACTCCTTTATTTGTTTAAAAGGTAAATGTCATTATGGTCATTCAAAATTCTTGGCATCGCTGCTAACTTCACGCATATTCTTTTTCTTTTTACTTGTAGATTGTCTTATTCCCATCTCGCTCGCGCACTCTATAATTACAGTGACAACTTTGTGTCACGGTGCGCGCGCAATCGTAAAATTTCACTCTCATCAATTTTTCATAACGCGCCTAAAGAAGTATAACTTCAAAAATACTAAGGATCTAAATATTAAATAGATTTTGGTCCAGATTAGTAAAAATTCTAGTCTATTGTAATATACCTTCAGGCAAATGAGCTTCTATGGCCAGACTAAGAGTTCTTTGCAGCGAATTAGCCTTTTTAACATCACCATTTTCCACAGCACCCAGTATATTTTGAGCCAGCTTTGGGAATAAATTGAACGATGTTCCGATACTAGACTTGATACCAAGGAGTGCAGCTGGCGCTAGTAACTGAAATATTAATTTATACAACAGTTAAATAACAGTGCAACCTATAATGGGCCAACTTGAGATTTCTGAATATAGTAATCATTTTTATTTACGCCAGCCTTCTGTTCCTGACACGTCTCACGGTTTCTCTGTGATGTTTTCCTTCCCGTACAAACTATTTGTACATATAGAAAATTCTTTATGTACATAACTGGAATTCAAATGCTAGGCTCAAGCTTGATAGTCGGATGCTATTACTGCCAATAAAAGCATTATTAAAATAAAATTAAAATATGATTATTTTGGAACATAAGATACAGATATCACTTATTCCGTCATTAAATTTGAATCTGTAGGCATCTCTACTCATCGACAAAGATAGAGAGTGTAGGCGGAGAGAAAAAGCCGGCGTATAAAACTCTCGGTACTCTTTTAAAATAGCAAATCATCAAACAAATATCGCAAATTAATTAGAAGTAGCCTGTCTAGCACTAGTCCCAGGTCCTTTTATCAACTAGATAATTGTTAATAAAACGCTGGCTTATAGATTCTCAGAGTTGTAAAGGTTTTCTCGAAATATTCTGTGTTAATATAACTATTTGTAAATTACGCAGCGTAATGCGTTAACCCAAATTTGGGCTTTTCCTGATAGTTGACAGATGACGTTTGACACTTGATGGATGTCTGTTCAGGTGTTCTTGTATTGTTTACGTTAAAACCTTATTTCTATTAAATCTGTGCTAGATCTGTTTGTGTCGATCCGTACTATCGGTAGAGTCATAGATTATAGACTAGACGCGGAATAGAGCGAATTTTATTTGTGCACACACTTATGTTCTATACTGCGTACATAGCCAATTTCTATAGAGATTTACCGTGTTCGAAGTGGAACTTGTACCTCAATAAGAGTATTCTTTCTACTACAACTACTATTCTTACCGTATCAGCACCAAGGAACACCTCCTGGTCTTCTTTCAGATTGCGTTTAACTTGTACACCTTCGCTTAGATCATTTGACGTGAACTTAATCCCCTTGAAGTTTGGTATTTTAGACGTGGCCTCTGTTACAAAGGCTGGCATGTTTACTGGAAATGCAAATTTAGGCTTTAATAACCATTTTAATACAAAATTATTGTTTCATTAGTAAGTATTGAATTAAAAACATTTAATTTTTTATTTTGGGCTTTTTTATCATAGACATATACATACATCAAAGGAACGGTAATCTCAAGATTGTTATTCTATTCTCTGTGGGGACCATAGATAGCCAAGACTAATAGGACTCTACATCTCAAATCTAATTTAAATATACATACTTTCTACTTTACTCATACTAGGTATATGGTAGTAAAGGACAGGAAGATTTGGCGCAGCTTTCGACACCAGCTCCACATAGTTCACCAACTCCGTAACTGTCTTTGGCTTGAAGTACAATTCAGGTAGGGTCAGCAGCGAATCCACGTTTGCTGATGCGCAGAATTTTGCCTAATATTATTTAAGAATATTGCGTTAGAATATTACTACTATTAATGCTTTTCGAAGTCTCTCGAATTCTACAATCAGGTTCCCAGGTTTGAAATTATGAGCCTGTGGAGGTTTTTTATTAAGAATAAACGAGCACAAGAAGGCTCATCCGATGTTAAGTGATATAGCTGCCCATGGCCACTCTTTGCCAGAAACTCGCAAGCGCGTTGCCGGCCTTTTAGGAAATGGTTCGCTCTTTTCTTGAAAGAATCACATATACGTGACATATAATGTGTAAAATCCCCGCGTTATATGGGGGAATACTCGTATAAACGAGGGACTGAAATCGCGTAATATGTAAATTATAGGGACATATAATAAATGTATTAATTAATTATTATTATTGTATTTTATGTAAATGTAATAAGCGTATACTAGGCACTTACGATTACAATGAACTAAATAATCGTACAAAAAGACGACATATTATATTATTGCACGAGCGTTATTGTTTTTTATTAGAAGAACATATGAATTAAATATAGCTAAATGCAAGTAGTGACGCAATAATTAACAGGTGACATTGGCGCGCGAAAATATTTATGTTTAATGCGTTTAAAAATCGTCGCAATTTTGGACAACGGAAACTGTGTTTGATTCTTGGCAAAATAATAGTGTCGTGTTGAGTCGAGTTTAATTATATATTAGGATTATCTACTCTCTATCACAAAATGATCAGAAAACCTAATGCATTTGAAATAATTATTTTTAAGCATAACATTACTTCACCCTATCACTTGTGTTTACATAAATACGTTGTTATCACTTTTTGATAAGGAAATTTAAAACAATAACAACACAAAAACGGTAAACATTCTGGAGGACATTTAAATTACATTATTATAAGTTTATAACAAAATAGCTATCGGAAAGATTTGTATTAATTAAAAAGACAATTAAATATTAAAATTATTTCGACAGACAGAATATATAATATATATATATAAAGACTGCCTAATGCTCAATAAGATTATCATTAATTCCATATATTTTATGAGAATTTAGGACAGATAAATGCAATTTTATTAGTATTTTTTAAATGTTTTCAAAAAAAATTAATATATTACCAATTCTAAGACATCAGCCATTGGAGCACCACCGACTTGTACCATGATGTGAAGACCACTTCGAGGCTTGGTTTTCACCCATGCTTCTATAATTTTCTTTCTATCGCTAACAGACAAAGACATATGCTCCCCAGTTGTGCCGCCGACTGTAATAGACATGAGTAAAAATTTTTATAACAAGAAGAGATCGCTTATCATGCATTAAACGACTTCTTGTTATTCGCAAGTGCTAAATAATTATAACTTACCTAATACAGCTTTGATTCCATTCACAACCATATAATCTGCATAACTTGAAATTTCTTTGTAATTTACAGTGAGGTCTTCATTCAAAGGGGTGAATACTGGAGGTATCAGCCCACGAGGTTCAAACACTACCTGTAAAGTAATTTAGATCTTCATCAAACGAACAAAAATTTAATAAACAAAAGCGCACAGACGTAATGTATGTAAATTATTATATTTGCTACATATTTTTGTAGTTCCGCCGTGTGTGCGTTTAATACTTTATACTATAAAGCCTTCTAGATACTTATTCTATAAAGTTTATAGAATAAGTATCTAGAAGGCTCTGGAAGATAAAGACAAAAAAAAGCGTAAACGCCCTAAAAACGATGGGAAAGGAGGCTTATGACTTATGTAAGTATATAAGGGGTTGCACCGCCACTATTATTACGGGTATTAAAACATTTTAATTCGGTTTTATGAATTAAGTGATTCAAGGTTTGTATATATAATCATATAGATCTTGTAGGGAACGCTTGATTACGAGGTCAAATCGAATAGGGTTTTGTCATATAGAAATTTCTCATTTGTAAAAATATTTTTGTGCAATAATTTATCTTAAATAAAAATTCTCTTCGCTTAATTGTTTTAATATATTTATTGTGACTTTTGTCGAGAACCTTCGTCCGGAGATTCTGCACTGTACCTGAAAATAAATTAATTTAATTTAATTCTTGAATTATTGAAATTAATTTTCACTTATAATTGATTATGAAAAGCCACTGCTAATTGTTCTTAGGAGGCAATAAGCTCCGCTTACTACTCGTATATTTCGCAGTATTGTCGCAGTTTTTTAAAACATCCGGACATGACTCAGTCATTGATGAAGGTTACATAATTAAGTAAAGATTTAAATTTATTTATGAATAGGTCCTAAAACAACATGTATAACTTTAAATATTCAACGGTATATGAAATCACAAATTTTACACACATCAATTATATTAGAACATTAAAATTATACCATAATACCATATATAAGCAGGGGCCAAAAAAAACTACTTTTAACTAATAGTAGTTTAAGCTCGCAAGTCATAAAGTCAGGAGATATCATAGACATAAAATAATCGCAAAATATCAAATACTACGAACGTATTTATGATTTGCAAGCCGGGTCTTTAATTAAACCGTTGGGAAGAGATTAACAGACGGCTCTGAGTACGGTATTAGTTAAGATCGATAAAATGGTGATTGATTCAAAATTTGAATTTGTTTTTTCTATATATTACTTACAGCTTTTCTTCTCAGATGTGATATAATCATGGTCATCTAGGGTTGCACCCGTATCCCCTAAAATAGGTTTTATATATAAAAATACGTTCATTATATTGTCAATTTTAACGATTTTCTGTCACTATAAAACAAACCCGCAGGATTTTAGGTTAATTTCCTTTTTATTGACTTAATACCCCTTTACGAAATCCTAGGATTCGAACACACAACCTCAGGCCTACTAGGACCACGTAAACTGTTGGTCTTTATGTACAACTAATATTATAAAGACGATAAATTTGTATTTTTGCAGGTTTGTAATGAAAATACGAAAAACTACTCATAACATAATATTTTTAATAAATATAACATAATATTTTTAATAATAAATAGTGATTTATTAACTTATTTCCAAAATATGTATCAAAAAAAATATGTCCAGATGAGCAAATCCGGAATTTTTATGTTTACCAACCAAAGAACTGTACATGTTTAAATAAAATATTTTGTTTAAAAATAGGAGCTACTTACATATCTTTGTTTTTACTGGCCGACTTGGAGTGCTTGGCTGAAGTTTAGGTATCTCTGTAAAAATTTTGTAATATCAAAATGGATAAAAAGACAGACAATTTCACTGACTGATGAAATAATGTCAAAATTACGTTAAAATAACATATTGAGATGAGTTACCGTTTTGTAAATCTAACGTATCAGATTTCTGTTGATCATTTGTATTTTCATCATAATCCAAATCTGTAATAATGAAAGATAATGCTTTTATTAAGCTTCTATAGTTTGTAACATATTGTATATAATTTTTCTGTAACAGCAGAACATTTTTCCCAGTTTATAATGCCCTCAAAGTCAGTATTACCTAATTGTAAATATAATGGATCTTCAGATTCATGCTCATCATCTGTGACATCTTCATGGTTTGAACCTGAAACAATGTGTATATCAATAGTATACATCAATAAGCTTTTTTAGAATGGTATGAAGTTGCTAAAGAATATGGATTTGGTATGTTAACTTTTTTACTTTTATACTAATAGGGTGTTAGGTTAAGTATAATAAAAAATCAAAGTTAACTCCTGAATAATATATTAGACAATTAACTGATGAGACTAATAATTAAATTGAGCTGGAATAATTAGCGTCCAATTGAAGTGTAAAACGATTTTTAGATTGTTGCATGGCTAAGCATAAGTTGAGCGAAATATGACTAATAATGCCCTGCTAAGGACAGAAACCCTTATGTAATCTGTGAATATTTAGAAAGAAATACCTTCAGTATGATCATCATTATGCACAAGAGGAGATGGCACTGCTAAGGCATTCAAACGGTTGCACCGATTTCTATCAGAAAGCTTAAAATGTAAATCACATACTCTCTTTTTTTTGTAATATTCATAATCTGTAGGTCCATCAAGACTTCCACCAACACTTCGTACCCAAGCAGAGAACTGCTCAGGAAATTTATTTACACTAGGAAAAACATGGTATGCAACACCTGAAAATAAATGATTCAAACATTTTATTGAAAGCTCTAGCAAGCGGCTTGAATTAATAAGTCATAAACAACAAAAAGAACTTACCGGTGTTCGTACAACCAAATATGCATTTTCTCGGCATATTATAAAAACTACTAAAGTTTAATTCAATTTATGAAATAAACTTCCTTCATCAAAATTGCAACTACTTAACTGTCTTCTCTTCTCGATATACTACTGGGAATTGGAAGTTACCGGTTTATGTAGCTACTTAACTTTACTATAGAAAAACGTATTGAGGGTAGTTTGTAGAAAAACATAAAAACAAATAAGTAATAACACTGATTACTGAACAGTGAACACAATGACACTTAGGGAAATTCACAGACTAGTGGTACCAAGTACGAACCAACTGGTACTGACAAGTGACAGGGCTAATTTTATACTCGTAACGCAGCAGACTATGCACAAGTGTGCACAGACTGTGTAGAATATTTTTAAACTAACACTTAAATATTTCTAAACTTAACAATTCACTTATCGCTAAGACGTTTTTCGTAGTTTATACATCGCTGGTCTAGACTACCTACATTGATTTACCGTACATTAATATTGTAAACTTTCTGCACTTTGAGTACAACTGCTTCTTTAATTACTACTGTAATATATTAAATCCGATAGACTCAAATGTAGCTACGATTTCTTCAAATAAGTCACCTAATAAATTCGTAGAGCTATAGAAGTGTCTACGGATTCTACGAAAATAACGATTGTCTTAATTTATTGTCAAAATATGTAGGTATGATATGAATTTTATAATATTTATTTATTTTATAAATATAGTGAAAATACAATGAAAAGATTTTAGTAATTTCAGTAAGTTTTAATTTTAAAAAGTAAAGATTTAATTTGGTAAAAATAATAATGAGTATTTAAAAAAATATTTACCATTTTTAAGAGTATAAAAAACTGGTTAAGGTATATTTTCCTATTGCACTGCACTGTACTGATAGCTGTATTCTACTAAAATAATAATTAATGTTATCTCGCAGTGTGATAAGTTTATCAACTCTGATACTAAATAAATAAAACAAATAGGTACATGACAGAGGTAGTCAAGATAATTTATAGTGTTATGAATAAATTTTATCTAAAACAGTAATCAATTGAATACGTATTTAGAATTTAGAAGACACTTACCAAAAATCAAAGTTATACTTTTACTTCTTTAAAAACATACAAATATAGAGTATTATATTTTATATGCTTCTTTAACTGTGTGCTGTGAAATATTCATAGTACAACATAAAATTGCCATCATACATTTTAAAATCTAGAGGTCGGAATAGCTTTGTTTGTGCGTTTCAGATTATTACTTCATTGCAGTGATTAATCATTAAAGCCATAGATTGTAAATGTAGCTAAATGTCTCTTTCTTAAATAGTGATACATAAACAACTCTGAAACCGCAAGTCTTACATTATCAAATAATAAATTTTTAAAATAATGGTATTTATCTATTTATATAATTTCTTAAATTATAACAAATGTTCCCCTGCATTATGTAAAGCCGGCTCCAGTCCGAAGAAGAACAACAACTTCAATGTAAAAAAAAGCTTACACCAACGCTCCAGATAATGCCATCAGGTACTTTTGTATAGCGCGAGAGTTTAAAATGGTATGCAAGTACAGAATTTTAAGGAGTAATTCCATGTAGAGAAATAAAACAATGTACATGGGTAACAATTTTATTAAACTACAATAATTAAAAACAAAAAAGTCTTGTATATTCTTATTAACAATTAAATTATTTATTATATACAGCAATATTATGTTTATAAAGTAAACCATGTAAATACTCACTTGGAGGTTGGTCACATGACTTGCTTTTGATGGACTACACTGTTCGTCTCTTAATTGGGAAAGTATACTTTGAGCTGCAGATGGAATAGCAAACTTGTTAAGTCTTTTCCTGTCGCTGCTGGTAAATGAAGAATCATCAAAATGATTGCCACATAGCATCCTATGCTGTGCGTACAACTTTTCTAATGATTCATTGGATGTCCAATCACCATCAGGAAAACAAAATTTAGCCCAAACTTTAGCCCTGAAAAATAAGAATTTCATTGTACACAGGTATGAAGTATGAAGCTGTTTTACTTTAAATTAAAATACATAGTTCTAAGAATTATTTAAAATAATATTAAGTAGGTACACTTTTTCCACAATTTAGGTAGGAATTATGCAAAAAATGAGAACTTGTAAAATCAGGAGGATGTGTATCTACAGTAAATGTTTCATCTACTTACTTCAGAGACCCATGCTTGGACGGAAGAGGAAACCTATGGAAGGTTAAGGAACAATCTTCTTTTGATATTATGCCACATTTTGAGCATTTAACACTTCCTTTCCCTACCATGTTATGGCAAAGTACAACACAAAAGAGTCAATATAGCACAGTAAAAGACTCTATCTTGTTTATGTTAATATCACAACAAAAGTTTCAATGTAGCACAGTAAATCTCTATCTCGTTACTGTTGATATCACAAGACACAACACTAAACATACATGTTTCTTTATTGTTGATATCACAACACAAAAGCGATTATTTTGCCCTGGAGTCTCTTCGTAATTGATAATAATTATACAGCACAATTAGCTTTTTTGCAGTAATTAGCTCTCTTTTCAGCAAGAACTGTTTACATTAATTCAAACACTACACTGAAGTCCCTTGAAAAAAATAGGAAAAAAAGTTTTTTTTTATATTAGTTATAGTCTATATCTGGCTGCAGGATTAGTGCGTTAATCGGTTATTTGCTAAAAACCAAATGTTTATGTTTATTTATAATTAGGAGAATATATATCTACCAAGTTGGCCGATAGTATATTTAATGAATTTTTGGGAAAATATTTTGTTCACTTGAATAAAAAAAATTCGTCTGTGTGTATAATCACGAGTGGAGCCATCCACACTTTCTATATAATTAATTGCTCGCTACATCTACTACAAAATTAACGTAATTGGAGGGAGTAGTGACTAGCTTTTTTATATGTCTACTAATATTATAATGCCTTCGTTTATATCACAAATATAAATATCATATCATGGCGGTATAAATATGAATTAATTTATTTATATTTAGGACACTTAACGTTCTCTAAAAGTTGCCATGTTTTTTTAAATTCTGTATTTAATTCTTTTCTTATTCGATCCCACTTTTGGATTCCAAATTGGCTTTTGGTTACATTTGATAAAACTCTATAAAAGCCATACACAACTCGTTACTCCACTCAGCGCGGATCCTTACAATGAAGTAGTTTTCAACGAAGTGATCTGTAAGCGAGCGTGAGAGAAGTGTTTTTTAATACTCTCGCCTCGCCTATTCGCGTCCTTTGACTCTCGCCCCAAAAATCGACAAAAAGCGGAGTGGCAGCAAGGCGAGACAAAGGCAACACGAGGTGAAACTTGTGCACACTATCACGCTCGTGTCGCCTCGTGTACAGTGTGGATGGAGTTTAGTCTTATTATTTAATGTCATATTTCAAGAAAACGAAAATCATCAACAAACAAATTGGCAATTGTCATTACAAATTTTGAATTTATTAGACAATTTACAATAAATCAAAAAACTGCAAAACCGGGAATATTCTAAAATCTAAAAAATATGCTCGATGTAACAATTA
This sequence comes from Pieris napi, assembly GCF_905475465.1. Taxonomy (NCBI): domain Eukaryota; kingdom Metazoa; phylum Arthropoda; class Insecta; order Lepidoptera; family Pieridae; genus Pieris; species Pieris napi. Next base: position 2,264,949 of record NC_062245.1, read on the forward strand.
TTTTGTAAGCAGAGCTTAATGTTTTTTTAATTCGTGAAATGTGTTTTCTAATTCTAATTTAACTATTCAAATATAATTTTATATACTTATTAGGTAATCTCAATCGTAGGCACGCCCGAGATCAAAGCCCTCGCAGAGGGGCTGGCCTGGCCGGGAGGGTGGGTAAAACTTAGAGTCAGCTGTGGGCTGTGGCCTGTAGCCTATCTGACTGTTGACTGCTCTCACTTCAGTATCCGGACTTATTTTGCTTTACTTGTTTGCAAGCCTTTATCTAAGTAATACTATGTAAAATAATTGGTAGTTGCAGAAAGGCTAATTCATATCGTTTTACTTATCTTCTCAAAACCAGTTTGCACAATTGTCCTTAAACATGACGACGATCGTAAGTGAGCTTAGCATGCACGATCTAAATAACAAGTTCTTCGAGATCATGCAAAATGAGAGCAACGCAGAAGATGCGGCGAATTTTATTTACGATAGTGTTTATGAAGATGTCGCATTAGGGTTCCTTTTCGAGTTCCATCATGGTTTAAAGACTGGACTTACGGATTTGATAGAGGGGGAAAAGGAAGAAGATGAAAGCTGTAAAATTGTTGTCTCACCCGAATGTGATGTTTTTGGTTTTTCTGTATTAAAGAAAACTCCAGATTCTAACTGTTCTTGTCCTAATTGTGAGCGGCCAGTATCTGCTACTCGTTTTGCACCGCATTTAGAGAAATGCATGGGTATGTGGCTTAAATTTTTCTTATGTTCCACTATGTTCTGAACATTTAAAAGCTATTAAATTATTAAACTTGCATATTTAATGATAAATTTTATCAATCTTCATTTTATACTTTATTAGGAATTCATATATATAAATTTCTGTATCAAGATGAATAAATACCATATTCAACTCTATAGGAATGGGAAGGAACAGTTCTCGAATAGCATCAAGACGTATTGCATCAAATAGTCGTGAACCAACCTCATATGCTGGACTCTTAAGTGATGATGAGGATGATGCTGATTGGTCAGGAAGCTCCATGCAAAGTGAACGCCGAAAACGCAGAATCAGAAATAACAACAACCGGAAGTCTAATAAAATGCATAAGTATGTTATTTTGATTTCTAAAACTAAAGTTTTTGTATTAAATTTTTATAACATAAGAATATCTTTTGTACATTTACATTTACACAAAATAAAATGTCATACAAAATCAAATATTAAACAACAATAACATATTTTTATGTACATATCCTAAGGCTAAGTGCAAAATTAAAATAAGCGGTTGAGAAACATATGGGTGATTCTCTTATAAGAGGTAACTATGGTGGCAATCTATTTAAAAGTGGTTTTTTAATCTATATGTTGCTATTTTGTGCAATGAATCACTTCTCTTAAATGTCCTTTATTAAATAACATTATAATTAAATGTCTCATTAAAGCATATTTTTGTAAAACTCGTTATATAGTCTAAAAAAGTCTCTACCCTGGCCTGTCCCCTTACCGGTTTCAGCTTAACTAGCATACAATACATACAATATTTGTATTATTTGCTAAAACAAACTATGTTTACCACAAACGTAATTAAATATACTTTAATATTATTAAAGAAAAATTGAAAAATATTTGCTTATTTTCAATAATTTTTAAAACTTAATTGTTGTCCCGCTTTTTTTGTGTATCTACCCTGGCAATATTCGCACGCTGCTACAATATAAAATATAAGACGGACACATTACCGAACTCGCTCATTGACAATTAACAACGTGAAGTTCGCAATACTAAGCACAGAAGCGGTTAGATCGACACAATTTGCCAGTTTTTGTGTCACGTCCGTGCGATGTAACGGTTTCGCAAGGTCATTGTGTCTCTCCACTGGTAAGTAATAAAAGTTATAATAATCATTTTATTTATTTGCGATTCCTGTCCTAATTTAGTAATACTGTAATAGTCAAAGCTTGCTTTATTATTCATTGAAAACTTTCTTGGATAAACCAAAATAATGTATTATGTTATGAAAACGTCTTTCCCCTGGTAAGATTACTATCACGGGAGATACTTACTGACCAGGGGAGATATGTATCATAGTAATTGTGCCACCTATTTAATGTCTGTCATGAGAAGCTGTGATTCACGTGAACCTTAGTGACTTTAAACAAAATACGCAGAAGAAATTCCATTTTGGAGGTGCACGTCAACAGATAAGTCTGTACACAGTTGTAACTTACACGAAAGAAGAGGCATCAGGTGAAGTAAAGACAACATGCTATTGTTCGATGTCACAGATTTTGTTACATACGCCTCCAGCTATATGGACACACTTACAGCCAATTTTGAACAGCTTGCCACCAAAAGTAGAGATCCTCCATTTTTGGAGCGATGGACACAATATCGCACTCATTTAATAGAAGTTTACCCAGCTCTTAGAGACTTTACCTGGAATTACCATGAAGCTGGACACGGTAAGGCAACTCCAGATGGTGTTGATGCTGTTTGCAAAAGATCAGCCGACCTATTGGTAGCTAGTGGCAAAGATATAGCATGTCTGAGCGATTTGTCAGATGCTATTCAGAAAAACTGTCCTGGCATTAATGTTTTCGTTATGACAAAAATATTTTAGACAAAGACGCTTTGCTTGCTAGTGCTAAAACACTCATAAAGACTTTTGCTGGTACTTTGCGCGTCCATCAGGTGTCATGGAACATTGAAGATCCGACAACATTGAAAATGAAGTCTGTAAGCTGCTTTTGCAATGAAGATATACATTGCGATCATTTCAAGCTTGGTGTCATGACATACTCGTCTAATAAAAAATCTCGTCTCCGAGTCGAGGATGTTTACGTCCCTGATTCAGAGTCCGAAAACGAGACTCCTTTTGACATTGAACAAATAATAACTTCAAAAGATCGCAAGCACCAAATAAAAAATATTCAACAACCGTTGACATCCAAAGAAACGCTTAAAAACGGCGCATTTAGTCTGATTAATAATAAATATGATAAAAAAATGTTGCCTGATTATAAATCTCAAGAACAATCTTTGATAAAAGTTGATTATTTCAATTGTATTCTTTGTTTTATTGCTTCTAATTATCTCCCCTGGTCAAATACGTATCTACCCTGATCTTCATGTCTCTACCCTGCCTGATGTATTTACCCTGGCCCTCTAAAAAGTGACAAAATATGTTTTAAGTAACTTGCCCTTACGTGAGTAGATACACAAACGAGCCAAAAATCATAATATATATGTATAATGGATAAACTCCAACTTTTCTCCTTGGCCGTCTCCTCCATAGACGAAAAACCTCTTATATAAGAACTACCCATATATAATATTATTAAAATGCATAGAGGATGCTAAAATAAATAATATTATTAAAATGCATAGAGGATGCTAAAATATATAATATTATTAAAATTCATAGAGGATGCTAAAATATATAATATTATTAAAATTTATTAATATTATTTCAGTGGTAACAGGAATAATAATGGAAATCACAATTCGGATTCAAATGATGGTGCCACATATGAGACAATGAGTGCAAATGAAAAGAAAAACTTGCTGCAACAGATCTGTGGTGTTGTTTCTGAACACACAAAGAAACTGTGTATTAGGTAAGACTTCAATATACTTTTAGTTTTGTAGTAGCATATTATATTTAGTCCAGATTTTATAACAAAGCTGTAAACATTTTACTTAGCTTTTTAAGGTGATTAGCACTGTTCATTAATTTTCCATTACAACCAATACAGTGCTGTTAAGATAACAAGTGTATGGAAAATCAGGCATGTAATCCATAGAGTAGTTGATGTTATGTAATGACCATTATAAAGACGACCAAAAAATCAAGGTTAATAATATACCCATGTTGATTTACATTGTGTACAAATTGTTAGGTTGATGTACGGATCTTTCTATTAAAAACTCCAAGTATAAAAAAACTAAGTAATATATCATAACATTCCTCAGATCAACTCGCTGCCCACAACACACTGAAGAACAGAGGAGAGCCCTTAGAAATAGTGTCTTGGAACCATCCACTCCAGAATCTCAACCGTTACTGACAGCTGATGATGCAGGATCACCTCCAGATTCCAGTCCTTCATCTTCCTGCTCCTCTTCCAGCAGGAAGCGAGATAGGCATCGCGCCTTGAAGAATAAGAGTAAGAGAAAGAGAAATTTATCGCCTAGTGGCAGGGATTAAGTTTATTTTATTATGTATTGATTGACCGTCAACTTGCTTTGGATTATGCAATACTGATATACATTTGAAAATCATGAAATATTCTTATTCTTAATTTTGCAATCAGTCCTGAGCTAATTATAAGACTTGACAATTGGGACAGTTTGATATTAAACTAAATTATCATTTTTAGAATTTCGTTTATATATTTTTTAGAAGTAGAAGTCATTGCTACGTTAGCATTTGTAGTGCTAAAAGCCAAATTTTTCGGAAAATTTAATAATTACAATAGATATGTGATAACAAAGAATGTCAAAATGAAAAATATATCTTTCATAAATCATTGTCTGATAATTTGTATGATGTGTATATTTCTTGTTTCTGACTCTCATGGTTCTCCTTTGACTATGGGACATCGGTGAAATCTATGGCTTCCCCATCAAGCCATTTCAAGACTTAAAGGATCCAATTTATTCTAGGTCCAAGTTATTCGATTTATCCTAGGTCTGCTTGACATACTTTCAAGTTGACAAATTAATTTTGACAGTGCTCTTGACTTGAGCTTAGCAACTTTTTCATAGCTATACTTTGACATGTCATAAGATTAAACATAATCTTTATATATATAATTCTTCTGTGAGTGTGTATGTCACTGAACTTCTCTCAAACGACTGGACCGATTTTGATGAAATTTTTTGTGTGTGTTCAAGGGGATCTGGGAATGGTTTAGATTCACAAATCAGCCCGGCAGGTGGCGCTGCAGGCGGTACTTTCATACTTTAATATCCTAATAGCTTGAAATATCATGCAGGACAACGTCTGTGGGGTCCACTAGTTGTTTTATATTTCTACTCTTTCCAATGTCACAAATTAAATCAAAATATTAACAAAATAAATACTATCATATAAATTAATGATTTTAAAAAAATAAAACCTCTTAAAGTATATTATTGTATAGTTATATAATAGTATTTTTTGATAAAATTACCAGTGGATAAAATTTCAGCTTATTAAAGATTTAGGAACAGAAGATATTTTAAGTGATAATGTTGTCTATTCCTTTGCTGTAAGATTTAAATCCTATATTATTTGACTGATTATTTAGATTAGAGATTATTTGTATTCTTCTAGATGTGATAGGTATGTGTCTATAAAAATGTATCTTATAGTGTAATTATAAGAAAAAATACGTAACTATTTAAAAAATATTCACAAAGACATCCCGTCTTTTTAGATGAGAAAATGTATAAATTGATATCACCATTGATAATAGCTATATTGCGCAGTTGATATAGAATGTGCTGTCCACGATCGGACCGATTTCTCTACGCATTTTAATTTTAACTGCTTTGTTTTCAAAACCTCGCTAATTATAGTTTTATATTAAACTATTAAAATCTGTGTAGAGACAACCATTGTATATTAAAAAAATCTATTCTTTGTATTATATGGCGTAGTTAGATAGTTACACATATAATATATTAGTATAATCTATTATAAAACTATAGGAATAGGTTACAATCGTATTCATACATTTTAAATGGACGTAACTATTTTGGAATAAATGTGTGTATATTTATTATTATATCTCGTTACGAGAAACATAGGACATTGAAACCAGAAAATTACTACTATGGAGTTCTACCTATAGTTTATTTGTGTATAATGCGTGATGTATGACATAATTATGTATTCCAGGAACCTCTCCTACTCGAGTTTCTGGCATATTTCATTCTGCCCTACTAATAACAATACTATAGATAAATGTTTAATATGTATTGGCTTTATTACAAAAGACAGCTATATATAGAAATGTAATCGCTATTATGTATATGACATTCAGTAGTAAAAATGTATTGAGTTTTACTTTCGGCTTACTTCGCGCGACTTTAAATCTTGACTATAGTGGCGTTTAGTTAACATTGACGAAGCTATTTATAAGGCTTGATTATAGAAAGTGGACTAAAGATTGTATGTTTGGTTACCATAGTTACCGCATTACGTGAAAACCCGCTTATGTCCACGTTTATAAGGGCAAGAAGGTCAAGAAAATTTATCACGTTTGAATGGCCTTTTTAAATACTATCTGATTTCTGACCCTTTTGGAGATTGTACAATTCAAGTCAAACATGAAATTCCTTCTATTGTAATGTTATTCGTAGATTTTGCGTATATAATGTAATCTGCTCAAAGTATATTTGTGTAACTCCTATGTAATTAAAGGTGAATAAATATCTGGATTTTTATACTCCCTGTTTTTGCACACTAAATAAAGAAAACTATTATTATATTTTACCGCCAATGTGGTTGAATCGATTCCCAATAAAATAATAGTTGTTCTGGCGGCCCTTTCGCCGCTTGTCATAATATTAGTGACATTAGAACAGAATTTCTGCTTCACTGCAGAGTTCGAACGATTCATAGCAACATTAAGGTATTGGTACGAGCTAAGGCTGTACTTTCGTAATTTTATAAGCGTGGCGATTACCTAAATCGTCGGAATAACGCCCAAAGAGCATTTAAATTTATAGCATTTTCATTATAAGCATAGCATTCTACATTGATCTAGCTTTTTTTGTTGTTGTAGGGGAGTAAACAAAGGGTGAAAATAATAGCCTCTATTATTTAAAGCATCCCGTTGACCCAGTATCTATACAGGTACTAGCAAACTCGGCGAACTCCGTTTCGCCACCAGATGGCTTCGTTTTATGTAACATTTCGTTTGGTGATCCCGCTTTTCTGTTGAAATTTTTCCTAAATTTTCTTTGCTATAAACCTCACGGAGCCCGAGACCTTTCCAACGAATGCAAAACCCGACTTATTTTTAAATAGTAGATAAAAAACAACACAGTAAAAGAATAAACCATGATTTATTCGAATAGTAACTGTAATGAAATATTTACAATTAAAATAGATATCACATAAAACACACATAGAAAGAATGTAAAAGAGAAAACGATGATTCATAAAAAAATACAATTCTTTGGAATGGGAAAAATTATATGAAACATGTACGAGGCACAAACAAAATTTGTGCTCAAATACAGCTATATAAAACAAGAAATAATTAAGATTTTAATTCTACCCTCAAAACATTGTTTAATATTGCGATCCCTTTAGTTATTTTAAAACGAATTATGTGTGACCTGTACAATATATATTGTAACTCGTATATATTATAAACATACAGATTTTTAGACTTTAGCATGTATTGATCTAGAACTTAAACAACTAATCTATGGTTCAATTACAGTGTAAAGTACTGCAAATGTTTAAGTACTGAATTAAGAACAACTTCAAGATTAACCCACTTTTATCGGTTTCTATAAACAAGGAATTGTTATAAAATTTATGAAATATATTGAAGCCTAAAGTCTATTGATTAACAATTTAGGAACCTTTATTACACATATACTGTTTGCGTAGAAAAAAATCTAAGATGTCACCGTACGAAATAAGCTCGTAGCTTATACCGAAACTAAGCTAGTCTGTAATCTGGTCTCAATACGAAATTTGTGATATTAACTATGTTCTTCAAACAATAAAGAAAGACGATCAAGTAAATATTGATTAAGCACCATATGTAGAAAATTGTCATCAAAATATAAAAGTTTTCGAATTATTAAATCTTCAAAAAATTTCAACGAGATAATTCCAAAATATATTTTAATTTGCATGTTAAGTACAGTTGCGTTTACGGCCAAATCAGTTACATATACCCTCAAAAATCGCATCGCAAATGCTTTGCATGTAGACTAACGTGTTTTTTTTATATAAAATTAATACATGCGTAATGCTAATGAATTTGCTAATTGTTCAGTGACAAGCGCTTTGCGGCCAGGCTGTAGATTTTCGACCATTTTGATTTCTTACGTATTTTTTTGCCAAATTCCACTCACGGAACAATAACAAAATGTTAGCGCAATCAATGGATAAGACAAATCGCAGATTTTCTAAATATTGTAAGAATTCAAGTTCCAGTAGTTCACACTGGAACTTGTATATGAATCTTAGCTTATCAAGTAGTGAAACTTTAAAATGATATATATTTTTGACGTATGCCGTTTGTGTGTGCAGGGCCTAAACCTTAAATCGTACTTATGGGTAGGCATTCGAGGCCCATAAGTTAGAAATAAAAAAAAATACTGTCTTATTAATGATCTTATTTAACGATAATCTACGTCTTGGACGTTGTTAAAATCACATTTAAAAGTCCTCTTATATGCGGTGTGGGACAATTATTTATTTTCATTTGCAATTAATATATTTTCTATTATATTTAATGTGATTTTTCAACTACCAAAGTACAATTCTAGAAGCCCTTAATTTGATAAAAATCTGAACGCAGCGATGTCAAAAAACATTAAAAATTCGAGTCATTTTCTAAAAAATACAGATAAAATCAATGATTGCTTGTTAAAACCTCAAAAAAATATTTTAAAATTCGAGTTAATCGCTGCGTCCACAAATGTATATTTAGCTAAAAACCGACGCTGCATCTGTTAAAAATAACGTTTCAACGTCATAAAACGGGATGCTAACACAAAATGATTTTTTAATAAATTCCTGTATTTGAGAGTTATCAAAACAGATACAACGAACGCTTTGTATGTGACGTACGTACGCGTACGTACGAGGACGTAAAGTATGAATTTACGCCACGTTAATAATGGACTCCCTGCCTTGACCCACTCCAATGAATTTTACTGCAAAAAATATATTTTATTACAATAATTACAGGCTACTACACTTAAACTTTCACACTCGCTTACAGAAAAATTATACGTCGAACTGTAAATCTCCTTTTCTGAAGTTAATAATCTGTGAAACAGAGTCACATGTGTCAACTGTATACCATGGATCGACCGGTTAAAAGCAATAATGGAATATAATAATATACAGGGTGGCCAAAAAGTCGTGGATCAAACGCAAATAGGGGTTTTAATTCTTCCTATAAAGATATTAGAGCGACTCATGGCCATGTGTAATACCTTTTCAGAATCCCTATTAAATGTGCCAAATGTAATACAGGGTCACTTTTCGGTAGAGTAATTTTTTTCACAGTGGGGTCCGAAGTAAACAAAAAGTTATGATTTGAAAAAAAATTATATTGTATAACTTAATGTTATATTCAATACACTCAAAGAACAACTATAAATAGTATGTCTAACGCAAGAACTCATCAGGGCCAATCTAGTGGATATTATGAAAAAGATACGGAATATAGATATTTTCGAATTTTAATAAGAATTAGTAAAAAAAGTCAATTTTCTTATAAAAACGCAAAATAAATGAATGAAAATAAAAATCTACGTTCAATCAAGTCTCGATGATCTCCCACAAGCCATACAAACTACTAACTATGAGCTGGCAAAGATAGTTGACTGGAGTAATTACTTTGGTCTACTAATCAATCCCAACAAGAGTAAAGTAATAATTATTGGCAGCCCTTATTTCACGACGAGAATTGATTGGGCCAGAGTACCTCCTGTACATATCGACGGTGTGACTTTAAATATCAGCCGTTCAGTAAAAAATTTGGGGGTTTTAATTGATCATAATTTATCCTGGGAGCAGCATATTAAAGAAGTTAGCCGCAAATTGTATGGTGCCTCCAGTATCCTTCGACGTCTTAGTAATTTTCTTCCCTTTAGCACTAAAACCTCACTGGCTAAATCTCTCCTCCTGCCATTACTGGACTACGCCGATTCTTGCTCTTCCGATATAAACGAGGAATTGCTAAATAAACTGGATCGTCTCCAAAATTTCTGTATCCGATTTATATTCGGTCTAAGAAAGTACGACCATATCTCTCGTAAACGGCTAGGCTGGTTACCCATTCGTCAGCGACGCGATGTTCATGTTCTCCATCTCCTATATTCCATTCTGTTCAACCCTAAAACTCCTTCCTATCTCAAAAATGATTTAAAATTTTTGGGATCCCATAACTATAGCTTACGCTCTTCCGAAAACTATATCCTTGAAATCCCGTGTCATAACTCCTCCTTTCTTGGCGAATCCTTTAAGGTCTCTGCAGTTAAGCTATGGAACGCACTTCCAGTCCCTATTCGCTTAGCTCCTTCTCTATCTTCCTTTAAATCTCTTCTTTACAAACATTACCTGTCCACATCGTATCCCTAACTTTAATAATATGTACCTACCAATCTGTCGAGAGACTGATTTTAATTTAGGAAATTAAAAATGATTCATGTGCATTTTCTATTATTATTATTTTCTTTTTTCATGTATTCTTTATTAGTTTAGTTTGTTTTTTGTTCCTGATAAGTTTCTTTTTCTAAAAAAAACTAAATATAATACATGTATTTTTGCACTTCTTGCCTTTCTTATGTAATTTAATACTTTTTTTTTTTTCTCGCAGTGGTTGCCTGGTAGAGATCGCTCGAAAGCGATAAGGCCGCCAGTTGCTCTCCTTTTTATTTAATTATGTCAATTGTACTATATTAATGTATATGCAACGAAGTGTTAATAAAATAATAAAATAAAATAAATGATAACTCTGCAGGGGTTGAGCTTAGAGACGTCCCGTAGAACAATTTTTTGCAGCTGATGACCTCATCTATCCCCTATTTGCGTTTGATCCACGACTTTTTGGCCACCCTGTATATTACTTCCTTCATGTAATCTTGCTTTCAAACAATAAATATTATTAAGATGAAATCAGAGTTAAATTTCTCAATAAAATGTAGGCACATACCGGGTATCTGTAAGTATTCCTGTATTATATTGACGTAGTGATGCGCTTGCGCCGGCAAATGTTTTAGCTCCCGTATCGCCGCTGTGCTGCATTTCCAGCCCGGTACTGTTATGTACTCCACCTTAAAAACAATTTACTTTAAATGAGCAAAGAGAAATTAAAAATTATTTTATTGTCTCTGACAAATTTGGTTAGGAAGTGTTCAAGTATTACGTAACGAATTTTTTGAAGGGGGGGGGGGGGGTTTCCTTTTGTAAAACATTACGATGCGGGGCGAGGTCTGATTTACGCGTTATTGTTAATATTATTTTCGACTTTCCAGTACTTTACACCACATAATGCTAAGTTCTTGGTATATAAAGAGTCACTGGGTGGTTACGAAGCATTACTATTGGGTACAGAAAAACGTTACGGCACGTAACATGGGGGGGGGGTCCATAATCTCCAAAAATTGCGTGACGTTATACTTGAACGCTCCCTTACCAGTGGTGTTGGTTTCGAATAAAGGAGAAAAAGAAGAAAGGTTTGTACTTTTATCTATGTTTACAACAAGCTCAAAAACTGGACCGATTTTAAAAATTATTTCACTATTAAAATCCTGTATTATAACCGCTACTTAATATATAATAATAGAGAGATAGAGTATTGCCTCATACGAATCATAATTCAATAAAGATATTAATAATAACACTAACTGCTTTGACGTCATAGAATAAATACTAAATTATTTGCGTAGATGTGACAAGCCAATATGAATGTCATGTTTTGGATACTTTAAGTATTTTTCCACTTTGTAAGCAAGATAAAACGACATCACTATTTGAGAAAATCGGTAAAAATAAAAATAAATTATAATATTATAGAATACTTAAAAATTATTATACCTCAACAGAGCTAAGCTCGGGCATCGATGACGGGAAGTAGTCGAGCTTTTTTCCGTTAAGTTTATAAGCCACGCCCACTTTGATTTCCTCCAACGTGTCCAATATGTCTAGTTTCGTTAGGCACAATCTGATAGAATAAAAAAAAACAAATTTTAAATTATTTAAAAAATACGTAACTTTAATATAACAGAAATGTAAGTAATATAAGTTGGATATTGATAAATGTCTATTTATTGTACCAAGATATAATAACATATTGCTAATTAAAATCATATTACTACGACTGTTAAATAACACTTTTTTTTAAATAGAAAAGTGGGCAAACAAGCAGGACGCTCATCTGATATTAAGTGATATTGCCCATGAACATAGCCCGAAGGCTCGCAAGTGCGTTGAGGGCCTTTTAAGAATTAGTACGGAAATATTTTAGTGTGCAGTTATGTAAATAAAATAGATATTTATGTCTTTACTTGTTATTAAAATACTTTTATAATGTCTGTAAGAAATATCTTACGAGGTATATCCATTGACCGTGGCGGTATATTTGACCACGACGAGGTCAAGCCAGCCACACCGCCGCAGCCGCTTCGTGGTCACACCGTACTCATGACCACGATCTTGTAATAACCTGCCAGTTTCCTGAAAATCCACAACACTATTAACGCCTACAGCTTACAACTATATCTTATATATAAATCAATGGCGCTATAACCACTTTTGGTCTGATGATCATATTTTTTATCTAATAGGCAAATATCCTCTTATGCCTGACACACCGTCGGCTTTTTGGGTATAAGACATGTCGGTTTCCTCACGATGTTTTCCTTCACCGTTCGAGCGAATGTTTAATGCGCACATAGAAAGAAAGTCCATTGGTGCACAGCCGGGGATCAAACCTACTACCTCAGGGATGAGAGTCGCACGCTGAAGCCATATTTATGTTTATATAATTTTTAATTCAGTTAAATATGTGTAGTACCGCGAGTACTACACATCTGAACTACACTAAAATATATTTTCGTTATAAAATTACTAAAAATATCTCACATCATGCAGCTCTGTGGGGAAAGGCCCATCTCCGACCCTTGTTGTGTATGCTTTCACAACTCCCAATACTTCGCCAATTAGTTTAGGCGGAAGGCCTAGGCCCGTACAAACACCTCCAATACTGCAATTCGATGACGTCACGTAGGGGTATGTACCTATAAATTTATTAAGAGATGGTTAGAACTTAGTCTTGCGTTATTCTGTGCCTCCCGTCCATAGCAAAGGGGGGTGTTGGGTTTTAGTGTTTCTTTTTATTTATTGGGCAAACGGGCAGGAGGCTCACCTAATGTTAAGTGATTCCACCGCTCGTTGCCGGCCTTGGTACGCTCTTTTCTTGAAGGAGCCTTTTTTTTTATAGAACAGGGGGCAAACGGGCAGGAGGCTCACCTGATGTGAAGTGATACCGCCGCCCATGGACACTCTCAATGCCAGAGGGCTCGCGAGTGCGTTGCCGGCCTTTCAAGAATTGGTACGCTCTTTTCTTGAAGGACCCTAAGTCGAATTGGTTCGGAAATACTTTAGTGGGCAGCTGGTTCGACGTAGTGGTGGTGCCCGGCAAACTACCTTAAAAAACGTTATTGTAGAACGACGTCGAAGTGATACGGGTGGAATATATTCTGCCTTGACGTACGATGATGAATTTTAGCTACAGATATTAATCAGGGTAGGGCATTGGAACTCACGGACCGACCCCCCACACTTATATACATACTATAAACATTTTTTACCGTTTTTCTTGAGTTACCTATTTTGGAGACATAATGATAATAACATAGATGTGACTCAAATTAAGCTGACACTGCCATGTGGCACACTTTTTCAATAAGAGACGCACAGCGCATATTACGTGACCCGATATTTGTCCCTTTGACATGTGTTCTAAATAGTATACTCGAAAATAAACTCTAAATTGGAACCTTCAATTTTTAAACAAAATATACGAAACAGAAAACATAAGTCAATTAAGTACATGAATGGATAAATAAAAAGAAATCTGAAATTAAACGAACTACAATTTAAAAAAAAGGATCTTTACTACTCCTAAATAAAGTCAAAGTCCTCTCGCTTCCAAAATTTTCCCTTTAGATAAGGTGGAAAATGTCAACATCGTCATAATCGCAGATAATTCGTGTTCGTACAAGGTACATGGGACAGTTGTGAATAGTAGCATACGGGGGAAGAATTCTTAAAAAAGAAAAATGTGTGCGTGTACTAGGTGTACACACGTAAGAAGTGAAACTTCTTTATGACCTTATTTTTCGAAAAATGATCTACTATATGCAACTTTACAGAAATTGGTTAAATAAAGTTAAATTAGATAAAGTTTAACAAAAGGCTTTTATTATCATAGACATGAATACAAATACAATTATTTCATTTTAACTTATTACTGTACTACTATGTAGTACTAAGATTATTACAGAATTTCATTAATTGTAATAGAATTATTAGTATTACTATCATTGTTATCGTTATTATATATTTTTGTTACTAATGGCTTCGAATCTCTTCGGATCAACCGTGGTAGGGACAAGAAAAAGATGGCGCGTAACCGAAAAATGTGACAAATGTGTGTAAATTTTTTTTCCAACGCCGATAAAGAAGTTTGACTTCAAAAAGCAACATGGCGCGTAACCTGCTACAAAATTTCTCCCATACGTCGATAAAGAAGTTTCACTTCAAAAGATAGCGCGTAACGGAAAAATGTGACGCGTAACGAAAAAATGTTACACTAAATTTTTTTCCAACCCCGATAAAGAAGTTTCACTTCAAAAATTTCGTAAAGACATACCAAAATCAATATCCAGCATAGCAGCATTAGCCCCTTCCACCAGCACTTTACTTCCACTGCTGATCTCCTTGTGCAAATAAGTCACAGTGTCTTTCACCAGGGGTCGTATTTTCTCAGCATACTCCTTGTACTTGATCAGTTCACCCTCAATATCTACCTCAAGTGAGGGAAACATACGTTTGTACGTTTCCGCCAATGTTCGGAATCTAGAATAAAAAATGTATAGAAGTTTCTTTTGACCATCCATCATTCAACCAACAGAGCCTACCCGAATTAATTATCTTAGCAAGTCCAAAGTAAAATATGTTTAAGGTAGGTATATTGTTTTACAATAACGGTGAATTTACACATTAAAAGCTTCCTTAATCAAATAGTCGGCATCTCTTTCACAAAACTTTCAATCTGACAACTCTCCAACAAGAATTTTATGTTTCACTGTGCTACTCGTAGCACGTCTGGAAGAGATCGCTAATAAGCGATAAGTTGTTCCATTCATAAAAACAAAACCTGGTCTACGGCCCTTAAAATAAAAAATGTGTATTATGGAATCGGCAAAGAAGACAGAGGGTGTAGGCCGAGACAAAAAGCCGGCGTAAAAAACCTCTCGGTACTCTTTTAAAATAGCAAATCATCATACAAAATGACTATGTCAAACAACACTTATTTCAAAACAAATATCGCAATTTGTATGACTCAAAACTTAGCGATTAAAAAGAGTGGCGGAAATTTTCTTGCTCGCTCTACGCCCATGACTTGCGAACTGGTAGTAAATGTAAAGTTACAATTAATTTAACTTCTTTTTTGATGTTCATAAGTGTACTTGTTTACCTATATGAATAAAGATATTTTGAGTTTGAGTTAAAGGGTAAATAAATAACACTCACTTTTCCTCAAACATTGTGAAATCGCCCAAGAGGTCGCCAATTCTGATGCCATTTCTTGTGGCCTTTGAGGAGTAAGTTGGACCAATTCCCTTTTTGGTTGTGCCAAGGGAGTTCTTGCCCTTTTCCGCCTCTTGGAGACCATCAACCTGCGCGATGCATATTTATTGTAAGATAATTTTTAAATCACGTTTTTCGTTTACACGATATTACAGATTTAAGTAAATTAATGTTTTAAACGTTCTCCATGACTTTAGAAACGTGAAATTATATAAATTCTCATTTAACTTTATGTATAAAGCTGTAATATTTATGCATTACAAAAATTTTAACTCAATATTAAATTGAAATTTTTCGTTATGCTATGGTAAATCAAATAAACATATTAATAACACTGATTGAAAAATGTTTTACTGTCACGCTTTGCAATGATATCGTGTATTATTTATTATTAAAGAAAATAATATAATATAATAGAAAATACGGAAATAAATAAAAATGTATCCACAATAACCAATGGGGCACGACAACCTCCTAGATCTGCGTCTCAGATTTCTGTATCTATTTCGTATTCATTTGTTTTTTCTAATAGGCATGTAGGTGATCAACCTTTTATGGGTCTATGCCTGAACTGATGCCTTTTTTAATAAAACATTAATAATAGAATTCACTTGTAAACACACTTTAGTTAACCGAGAGTCTTCAAGCAAAGGGTTGAAATGAATTTAATCATACAAAATCACTAGTGAGTGCTCTCCATAGATGACAAAATTACCTGCTGATGAACGTCAAAAACCAGGTGCGCACGATCTGAAATAATGAGTCGGTCCTGCCAATCCTTCATCCCCTTCAGCTCGTTTTTCTTCAGCTCCTCGAATAGTCCAGGCAGGTGGATCACGACACCATTGCCTATAATGATAAACTAAATGACAACATGACCGTTCTTATAGGCTTAGTAAATAAGCTGCGAAGTTCGAAAATTAAAAAAAAAACATTCTTTTTGACCGACTTCAAAATGGAGGTAGATATAATTCAACGTGTATTTTGTCATTATAAATTCTATAATATGTAGGCAATTCTGTGGCAAAGTATAGTATTATTTTATCTGAACTAGGATCTGAATTCCACTATTTGACTAAAGTCTCACACATCACAGTGTAGACAGAATTTGATAGAAAGAGTAGTGTAAAAGAGCGCATTTAGATTTCCTATTCTTAAGGTCAGGATATGCATAGGTATAAGGCAAGATTTAGAATCGAGACTTAACTCTAAGTATGTAATGTTAATATCAAAATTTCCACTCGGCTCTGATCAACCAATATTCGTGCAAACAGCCTGTCGAAATAATATTACAAAAAACCTATGAACCTACGATAATTGCTCAAATAAATAAAAGACCTTGTAAGACAATTCGAAATTTAAAAACTTTCCTAACGAACTTAAATCATGTCACGGAAAAAACCTCCGTACCGATACACGACAGGTACGAGAAATTACTTTATAATAATCTCCATTCAATCATACTATTTGCATTAAAATTTATGCTAATTCAAGAGAATCATTATTTAGGTTGATTGTTACATGCGATCTATACGATTGGATTTGTACTGAATTTCTGCAATATCAGAAATTCACAAAGTACATCTAACATTCAATTATTTTTACAGTTATTTATAGAAAACACAATACTATGTGAATTCTCTGACAGCAGTGTTGGCCTAGTGGCTTCAGCGTGCGACTCTCATCCCTAAAGTCGTGGGTTCGATCCCCGGCTGTGTAGCAAATGAACTTTCCTTCAATGTGCGCATTTAACATTCGCTCGAAGGATAAAGGAAAACATAGCGAGGAAACCGGCTCCCCTTAGACCCAAAAAAGTCGACGGCGTGTCTCAGGCACAGGTGGCTGATCACCTGAGGCCTATTAGACAAATAATCATGAAACAAATACAGAAATCTGGGGCGAAACCATAAAAGTTTGTAGGGCCACAGATTTTTTTATGAGAATACTCTAATCTGTATTTAGTATTTTCATTAAAGCCCTTTTAGGTCAGCGCCAGTCCTGCCTAAACGTCCCAGTAAGTGTCCAGTAATGTCCAAGATATGGAGTCAAGTATGACATACAACTGTCCTTTAGTGCGTGGGATGACAATCTAATCTACCTTGACTATCAACGTGATTTGAGAACTGGCACTAAATGTAAAGTTAGAAGCATTTCATATACATTTTTTTTGACGTTCATAAGTGTACATTGTGTTACCTATATGATTAAATGATTTTTGACTTTTAACGTGAATGCCTAATCGATTTAATACATAAAAATACATATCTATATTTTCCTAAAGGATTTATTTTTATGTATGTCATACTTGATTCCATATCTTGGACATTCGCAAGGATGACAAAGGACTAATAAAAAAGAACAAAATATATTTTTGAAACTAAGATTTTTTTAGAACAGAGGGCAAACTGAAGACGTTGAGCAATTCACACACGCAATTCCACAGGGCTCGCAAATTGCCGGCCATGTTTTAATTATTTAGGCGTAGTAAGTGCTAAGTCTATACGTCAATATTGATTTCAAAAAGAGCCAAAACAGTGATCGGGTTATTTTAGCACCCCACATTAGAGAAAGAATACAAATAAGATCGCGGATGCCACGGAAAACCTAAGAAAGCCGATTAAATATTAAATATTATGTTACTTAATAATACTAAGATTATTATCAGTCAATACCTACTGTAACGCATTAGACTATAACCAGTAGTGTAATATAATCATAAGTAGTTCAAGTACTACGACATATATACATAGATTATAATTCTAATTCATCGGGAATTTTATGCCGTCTTGAAAGCCGTGCGCAGAAACCACGATTTCGATTTAAATATTGAATTCCAAGAAAATCATAAAATTAATCTTGTTTTATCGCTAGATATCATAAAGGATAGTTATTGATGTTTTAACTATTTTTTTATGTGATTTACAGTCAATAAATATTGAGATCGCTTAAAGACGGCCTCTTTATTAAACGTGGACTAAATATACAAGAAGCATAGTAACCATGGCAACTAATAGGACTAAAGTCTGCTTTATGTTTATAAAATTAAGTATTGTCACAAAACGAAACACTGATTATATGAATTAGGTCTTATCACTGTTCTATGCCCGTATCATTGACTCACGTGTTTACTGCACACTTCATGATATGGTAAGATAAAACATGTTGCATTATATCATCTATGACATAGAGTTTGCTTTATAAGGAGCGAAAACTATTTTATCCTCCATTGTTTATTAGAAGCATTTAATGTTTACTTCTTTTTTGACGTTCATAAGTGTACATTGTGTTACCTATATGAATAAATGATTTTTACTTTTGACTTTTACGCCCATGTGTAAGAGATCAGTGCTGGCCTAGTGGCTTCAGCGTGCGACTCTCATACCTTAGGGCGTAGGTTCGATCGCCGGCTGTGCACCAAGGGACTTTCTTTCTATGTGCTCGTATTTAACATTTGCTCGAACGGTGAAGGAAAACATCGTGAGGAAACCGACATGATGTCTTAGACCCAAAAAGTCTACGGCGTGTGTCAGGCACTGAAGGCTGATCACCTACTTGCCTATTAGATTAAAAATGATCAGGAAACAGAATCAGAAATCTGAGGCCAAGACCTAAAGAGGTTGTAGCGCCACTGATTTTTTGTTTTTATTTTTGAATGTGATCGTGATAGGCATGTTTTCCCCAATGTAAAATATTCATATTAAATTTTAATAAATTACGTGGTTGTAGTTGACATGTATGCAATAAGGAATTAAGCCTAAAATAGATCCAGCAGTCTTTAAATATTTCAGTAGTACTTAAAATTGTATACACCCTTAATAATGCACTATGCTTTTCATCAAACATTCAGTAGATACCTAAAGTTTGTTTTTGTTTAAAGAAAGAGTATAGTCCTCCCTCAAAGGCCGGAACGTACCGGGCGCCTCGTAGGCTCATTTGCCCCCTATACTATAAAAAAAAGTGCGTGCGTACAAAGTACACATGTCAGAAGTGAAACTTCTTTGGAAAACTAATTTTTAAGTCTTGTTCATATTTATACAAAGCTAAAACTTTAGATTTCCGAGACTTAGAGAGAGGGAAAAAGGAAGATATTATGCTAGGAATTTAATTGTCATTAAACACGTGGCATTTTAATTTACAATTCGTCATTTGAGATTTCAATACCTAAATTATTTTGCATGAAATATAAAATACTAATGTATATAGTATGTACGTAGGTTATGATGCAAGCGTTTCATACGCTGAAAATATTACGTAACGATGACACGCTAGACATCAAAATATTTTTCTTTTCATCAATTTTTTGCTTTCTACATGATTGTCAGTATTGAGCCGAGTGAGACTCACTCCCCAAGGACTCATTCAGAAACAAGACTTGAACTTTGATTCCCATATGTCAAAATGCAGTACATTTGTCTTTCGGAAATTCTTAACTCTCAAACAAATCTCAAGGTGCGAGTTTAAAGCCGTGCTACGCTCGTATGGACTTTTCGTACTGTAAAGCATCGTGAGTAAACTGGTATATGTTAAGGTGGGAACTGACCAAAGTTACGAGGTGTAATGTAGCATTCGCATCGAGCGTGTAACGCATCGAGCATGTTACGCTGTGTTTTAAAATCGGCGTAACATGCTCGTCAAACGTCTGTGCTCCGCTTTCGCCGCCAGTGTTCACGAGATGGCTGACAGCGAGGACGCGCTGTTATATTTGATTCTACTTAATTATTGTTTCATCCAAATTAAGAAGAAGAAAAAACGTTACTGGGCATTAAACTTATTTAAAAACAGAGGCGTATGTGGTGGTTTGTCATTGATAGCAACTTTGAAAAACCAAATGATTACTAGACAGTATAAAAATTTTGTACGCATGTCTCCGATCGATTTTGAAGAACTGTTGAATTTATTTGCTCTGGATGAGCTGGGTTCCACAACACTTCCTCATTTTATAGAAAAATACAGAGATTTTTCTTTGTCCCACTCCATGTTTGATTGATTAATTGATTGACGTGTGATTACTCGCTACGCGCGTGCGCTCGGGACGACATTTGACAAAGAGCGTACTGACCGAACCGCGTAACACTCAAAGGATTCGCCAAAAAACCGACAGCCGGGTGGAGCACTCAAAGCGAGCAACGAGCGGCTCGTTGCTCGCTGGTTTCCCCGTAACACGACGTACTGACTGCACGAATGCTCGCTGTGTAACATTACATTACATGTTACATTACACCTCGTAACTTTGGTCAGTTCCCACCTTTAGAGGTATAGAACACGTTATGCACTGAACACTTACTTGCCGATAAATGAAAAAGACAAGACTGGTAATGCATACATACTATCATTATTTACTATCAATTTACGTGCTAACGATACATTTTAATACGTAGAATATATTATTGCGTCGTCAGAGGCAATAAACCAAAAGCGCTGAAATAATAATAATGCTCCCTTGTACAAAATGTAACCACGTATTAAGAAACAATTCTTATCTGTGCATTTTTTGAAAACCATTGACAATAGTGCAATAATTTTAAAAATAGAACTCTCATAACACGTTAATTCCAAGAATGAAATTCCATTTGATTTGGCATCGGCCATTTTCTAAGAGCAACTACTCCCATTCACCTGTTATAATTAAGCCCGCCTTCTATAGTGGGGGTACGTAAAAACATGTATGTACGTTAAATATATAATTGAATAGCGAATAGGATGCACGTCACACGCCACTGGCGACGCTTCAAGGGGACGTGTAATGCATTATTATCCAAGCGTAACCAATGTACTTATTTTTATAGCTTGTGTCCAATATGATTAAAGTTTTAATTAGAAGTTAATTAAAACAATTTTTTATTTGTGTATTATATTATAGGAGTCGAATCGAATTCAGTCTAGAGATTAATTTCGACTCAAACATCAGCTTGGGATTTTTACAAAGATCATGAGAAATTGTTGGATAAGCTTAAGGCTCGAATAGCAAAAACATACAACATCTTACCAATGACCGAAGTACATTTTTGGTTGATGATACCGCTTGGAAGTAGATGAAAGTCGAATTCTTTCCCATCCACAACCACTGTATGTCCAGCATTGTTTCCACCCTGTAAAATGTAACACATTACTGATGGCTGATTTTTGACTTCTGAGCAAAAAGTCATTTTTTTTCTGCAAAAAAGTTTTTTTTTTTGAAATCACACATATTTTGATACATATGCTGCAGAAATTTTGTAACCTTCTACATGTAAAGTTTCTGATTCTCTTTACTTAAAACACAATCACAGATATCAATATGTATGCATGTATAATATATATGTACTTTATAAAATTGTTGTTTCACTAGTATTTGACCCAAGACAAAAAAAAGGGTGCGTACTTATGTACGCGCGTAAGAAGTTATACTTCTTTGGCATTATTAAAAATAGTTTTTGATTCCATGCAAATAATTAATTACATCTAAATAATCATAGACTGGAAAAGGAGTCATTATAGTCAATAATGTTTAGTTTACATTTGAAAAATTAAATAAATAAATATTTATTATTATTCTCTTACATTAAGTGTAACATAAATTCTATTATTATTCGAATGTTGTTTTTAAATTATGTCCAATGCCGTAGCATCTTCCGTGGGCAACTTCATTCTGTTAATTTTGTGTCACGGTGCGCGCGCATCGTAAAATTTCACTCTCATCAATTTTTCATGACGCGCCTAAAGTAGTATCTAACTTCAAAAAATGTGTAGTGGCAAGCAAAGCTACTAGTATATTAGACATCTGAAAATACACTGACACTGTAGCCGTCTATACTTTGCCCTATAATTATCTACAGCTCATATATATTATTAAGAATTTATTTGAACTACAATTTAGGTTTCCTTTTAAAATTGCTCTAAATGTTGTTACCTATCGGCATATAAGCTCTTATAAGCTTATCAAAGCAGACAGTTCTTATTCCCACTTCTGATAAAAGTTCAATGATCCCTTATCAAATATTCTGTTAACCCACATATATATTTCCCCTAGTTCACGAATATGTACAAACACAATCTTGTTATACAAGCCACTTTGAGCTGAACACTAAGTACGTCCGCAAAACTAGTAAGTGCAATGCACAAATTGACACCCTCCCTATGGAGTATACAGAAGATAACTCACATACTAATTTAAAATAGGTATTTCATTTAATATAATCAATAAAATATTTATTGTTATGACTATTATTAAAATCTTAAAGTAGGTCAAAACTCACTGTCATCAAAACTATATTAAAATATAAACATGATTTGTTAACCGATTCAATAATGATAATGTTGTATAAATTTAATTTACTATTAAGCAATACTTGAATAAAATGAATGTACCATGGAAATAAGACCTTGGTGATTTCTATTGTATTGTGTAGTTTTTGTTAAGCATTATGAAATCATAAGTCACTTTTAAGACTTTTTAATTTGTCGTAAGTAACAAATTTGAGTATAACTAGACTTTATTTCTATCTTATCTAACTCTAAAAATAATTAATTCACATTAATATGTCTGTGTGTAATTTAAAACTTTGTAGTGCATGCAAGACTTGAGCATAATCGGTAAATAGGCATTTTTCATAACACAGATAACCCCTGTTTACCTAATACAACATACTCCTCATTACACTCTTTAAATTTTGAGTTGAACTTTTAATTGTCTATTTCTAAGTGTTTACATATTTTCTATTTTATGGGAATTTGTGTTAATGAAGATTTTATTTTTATTATGTAATTAACTAAAACAATGATGTTATCAATGGAAACTAGTTTTTGCTGTTTTTTACATTTCATGTTATCATGTTCAAGGCTATTGCAGATACTAAATTTCCTTAAAATATTGTGAACATAAAGCCATCATGTTAACTTATACCTAAATAAGTATTGTTATCTTATGCAATTGAAAGTCAGTTTAATACTGTAGCCACCAGAATCATCAAGTATAAAATTTTTATTAATAAAGTTTTCGGTTGGCTACCAGATAAAATGGCATTAAACTTATATAAAACTATTAATAAAACAGGAGCCATGACAATAAATGACCCAGGCCTTGGCAAAAATCCACAATTTTAGTTTTATTTAAGTCTGCTATTTACGTTTTAAAACGATACGCTTGAGATAATTCAGGATCACATGATCAAAAACATATGTAAATGTTCGCGGGAATTGTTGTATTGTTACGTAATTGAACAAGAATTAGTATAGACAGATGAAAATCAAGAGATTCACACAGTTTGCCAGAATTAATTTGAATACGAAATATTGTTTTCAAACAATTTGGCAAAGCGCCAAAGAAAAAGCTAAAAGAAACAACAATAGTCACACAACGTTATTACGTTATCAGAAACAACAATTATCTAATTGAAAATATAATCAAAGTTGTCTAGGCTTTAAAACCTAACCTACAAACAAATAATAATGTAAACATTATAAGTGAACACGAACCGAATGTAAAATCTGGTGTCATTTAAATAATTAGTGGCAATTTATAGAAAGTGTTTACAAGTAAAACTATTAAATAAACAAATAAATACCTGGCACCGACACACGATATCGGAATTCAAAGCTAATAGGTCCACAACTTTTCCTTTTCCTTCGTCGCCCCACTGTGCACCCAAAACAACGGTTACTTTATTAGACGGCATGTTGGGTGGTGTATAAACACAATCGCCGTTTACTTCTGAATGCTTCGAATTCGTGATCGAAGCCATTTTTCAACGAAATGTAGATTTCGTTAGGCAAAGATAGGCGGCATGCGCGCGCAAGAGCCAAAGAGCAAAAACGTTTTTTTCTTACTTTTCCGACTTCGGTCACTACCATGACCTTCAAACTTCAGTCCTGCTTGCTGTCAGTTGTCAGATGCCACAGTAATGAAAGCTTGACTTTTGGATAATTCTATGAACGTCATCTTATTGTCATTTGGAATTTTCAGTTTAGTAGATCAAGTACCGAATTGAACGTTAATTTCGTTCTTCGTGTTGATTATTAAAAAAATAGATATTATTAAACAAATTTTTTTACAAATTATAGCGAATGTTTTTGAGTGTCCTCGTACCTACATTATAATAATTAGATAAGATAAGTAGTTAATCTCAATTCTTAATAGATTTAAATCAAATGTTATGATATGGAACTTTTATATTGTTTTTATTTTCTGCTTTTGTGTTTTGTGGCCGGTAACGATGAAAAGGAGAATGAGGATGAAATTAGGAGGAGAAGACTTATAGAGCAGTTGACAAAAACTCGTACGGAAATACTTGATAACTATGAACTGGTTACCCGGCAGATAGCTACGGACGTATTTATGTTCAGAAGTTATCGGACTGTTTCTGTGTTGATGTACCATGTAAAAACGGACATAGAAGAAGCTCGATTCACTATTCAATCAGAAGAACTGCATTTAAATAATATTGGTATGTAAAAAATATATCGATAATAAATATACGTTATCTAGGTAATCTAAAAAACTTATATCACCTTTGAATTTGTGTCGTTCAATGAGTCATTTGTATAATTACATATTGTATTTTTAGGATCATGTACTCCTCAAGAAGTTATACTAAATATAAAGCATGGCTCCTACCCTGCAGTTAATCCAGATGGCTATGACTTTCCTAAAAACTTCATACATTCACAATCAAGAGAGGAGATACATACAATAGAGCTTTTATCAGACGGAAAGAACCAAACATATACAATACATAAACCAAAGCCAGGTTATTGGTTTGGCTTAGTCTATATAAAATGGCAGGATCCGAGAGGGCAAAAGGTTGAACAACAAGGTATTCAATAAATATATTAATATTTGTATACAAAGATATGATAACTATGAGTTGACCTGATTCACAAGTGAAGTTGCTGGTTACATTTGACTAAGGCCTATATTCTAGAAACTCAATCAAACCTAAATTTAGTTTCAAGAGCTGTCAAACAATTTTTCCTATGGGAAGTTTGAAATATTTGACAACACTCAAGACTAAAGACAAAATTTTGACTTGAGATATGGACCTTAGTATTTAAGCTTTCGGTATACCAATATATAAATGTATGAATTACCAACCAGATTGATAATAATAGGTCATAACTTATAAATGGACAGTTAACTTCTATTATTTTACTACATACAAGTCTGAGAATGTCTTCACTAGCATGTAAATTTATGCTTTTTGAAAATGGTGGCATTTCATACAACCTAGATGTTTGTCGTTGTTGTACAAAATCACAATTTGTATTCGTGTTAAACAATTCCTATGCCGTGATACGAGTAACGCTTATAAAAGGGTCCAAAGAGGATAATATTAGTCATCCGGTTAATAGGAACACGTCGTGTTACGTGTAGTTTAGTTTAAAATAAGGCAGTTACTATCTGATATAAAAATAATATATATACGACTCCTGATTGCATTATTTAAAATATAAATATTATTTATTCATGTAGGAGAATGTACACTGAACGTCAGTAAAATAAATATCGATAAAAATGGCAATAAACTCTCCCTCGGCAGAGAAAGCTACTTAGTATAAGATCCCGATATACAACGACCTTCACCGAGATGCTTATTTAATGAAACATATTTTATATTTAATTTAATATGTCAATAAATATAATCCATATGGGTTGCCTAGCAAATTTCAGTCCAGAGTATGTTTAATTAATATTTAAAAAAAAAAAGGTCGTTGTATATCGGGATCTTAAGGTGATATCAGACGGTTCATTTTTTGTTCATTTTCACCTTTCATTCGGTACATTTCACTCGAAATGAAATGTCTGAACAAAAAATGAAATACGAGTGCCGAATGAATTCATTAGTGAACCGATCCAACAGTGTTGGATATTGGCATCCGGTATCTTTCATTCCCACTCCGAATGAACGAGAAATGAACGGTCTGAACACTGAGAGAACGTTCATTCGGATTCGGCCATTTTGTTTCGTGTCCTGTAGCCGACGGACATCACGTTGTCGACGAAGTTATAACTTTTTTTTTTCTGTGTGTTATTATATTGTTTTCATGCGGCAAAATGGTGTTCAAGTGGAACGATCAAAATACATTACTTTTTTTTTTAAATAAATTTCTTCTTTCAATCCATGGTCGCACCCACCACCTTCGACGTTTTCTTTGCTTCTTTTTTGTCAACTCTTTGATTAAATGATCACAAATTAAACTAATTCCAAGACATACGACTTCATTCGATGACATATTTAAAAGAAAGAACAATGAATGTTCATTTCTGTATCATTTCGTCTAAGCCGTGTGAACATAGAATGAAAAAAAATGAAGCATTCACTCGAGTGAACAATCATTCGAGTGAACCGTCTGATATCACCTTTAGACCAACTTTTAAAAGAACGAAATATGAATATGTACAATGTTGTGTAGGGTTGCTATAGTGACCATACAAACAAGTTAACAAACCGAATAATCACATTTATCCTTATTTATATCCTCTATACCAAACTGCAGAATTATTGATTTATCAGTATAGTCGGAAATAGACGATGCATATTTTTCAATTAATGACTCATTGATATTGATTCATCCACGTTTAATGTCGATGAAATTTGATTAAGGAAGAAGAACCTTAGTAGAGTTAGAAGAGCATTTATTTTGAAGCTACGTGAATAATAATCCAGGGGCGCTACAACTTTTGAAACAAGATGATGTCTGACACATGTTGGGTTTAAGACATGCCATTTTCCTCACGATGCATGCCTTCGCCGTAGTAGTGAATGTTGCAACGCCCTCTGCTCAATCAGCTTAACCCACATAATACATAAGATATAGCTGATATATTAATCAGATTAGGGTAAAAAACCGCCTTCACCGGGGAAGACGTGGACCTTTACTTCGTACTTCGTTCACTCCAGTGAGCTTCCGTCCTGCCCTTTAGGTGCTTGACCACCCCGCGACGGCCCAAGCCGAGGTCCGAATCACACAGAAGACGCCCTTGCGCTAGTCGCGGGAAAAACGCCCATTCAGGCCGAGCTACGCTCGTCAAAACAGCCCGAGCTGAGCTGTAAAGACCCTTAAGGCCAACAGCGAGATTCCATTCCACAAAAAAAAAATATTAATGCAATTTGCGTATTGCTCCGAGTACCTTTTGTTTGATTTCCGGCGAAATAACAATTGTTTCGGATTTCAAGGTGCTTTGGACTTGTTATAATATGAATGAAATGGAAAAGTCGTTACGACCTACATTTTACTTAAAACGCATTAGGTATCATATGAAAGTACCAAGTAACCAAGTGTGGTAATATCGACGCATATAGATAAAATAGTTAACTTCAAAAGGAAACAGCCTTGCTCAAATGGTAATTACCTGTTTATTGCTAATACTTTTTGTATTAAAGTGTTCTAATTTTTGTATCCATGTTCAGATTTTAATATATTATTTTACAACAAAGTCTAGTTGATAGTAAGTCCTACTTTTTGTTGTTGTTTTTTCTATATATGCAAGTGTGTTTTGTTTTGTATGTAAAATAACTTATGGTTAAATTAGTTTTTAAGAGCCTGTATAACGTATTGACCTCGGACCAAGTGAACGCGGCAGGAAACGTTCATTGATCAAAAACGGTTAGCAAACCCTACCTTCTATAAAATAGTGTTGTTTTCTCGGATCACCTATAAGAAATAAGGGGACTTAAAGGGCATAAAGCCGGGTCTAGACGTGTGTAACGTGTAATGTAACATCTATCGGCTGTTGGTATTGCGGGAGCACAAACGCGCTCGCAGTGCTTGTTTGTGTGGAAACCAAGATTCGTTATTACAATTCGCGTTGCGTTCGTGTGATGTCCACACTGTTGATGCTAAGTTACTCGTACGTTAAGTGTAAACTTGTCTTGACCCGGCCTAATCTAATATATAAATTTCTCGTGCCACAATGTTCATTCCCATACGCTTCCTGGCTCGACAGATTCTTATCAATTTTTTAATGCATATTCAGTAAGTCTGAGAATCGGCTACTACCTATCTTTCAAACCCCTAAGTGATAAGGGGTTTCCACCCCCTACATTTTTATTTTGTAGATAAATTTTTTTGTTTTTATTTTTTTATGATTTAACATAAAAAAATACATATGTACAAACCTTTATTTTCACCCCTCTCAAATCAACCCCTATTTTTATTTGTTAATTAAAATCTATGACTTAAACTCTGATGGTTACCTATATAGAGAAAAACCTAAAAAGTTCATTCCAGAAAACCGAACAGTCTCTGGAGTAGCAATATGTTTCATGTTGGTATGTACTAAAAAGGTAGGCTAAGTAAAATCACTCTAAGGAGAAACGAAGTTCGCGGGGGCAGCTAGTATTATCTAATAAAATAGCCAATTCAAAATTCTCCTCCTTTTTTAGTCCAGGAAACGCATTTTATTTTCCAATTCATGATTTTTGTTTCAGCAGGCCAAGCTTGAGCACTCTGGTTTAGATAGTAATGCATCGTTTAGTGTATTTAAAATGTTATTAATAATTATTTTATATATTTTTTTTATTCCACATCTTTATTCTATTATTACAGTTATTACTTATTCGATAGAACGGCAAATTATTACCCACACCGATTATCCTACAGAAAATAATAAAGGAAGCAACTCTTGTGAACTCAGCCAGTGCACAAACAAATAGGTCTCCTATATATGAGATTGTCTATAAATAAGCTATGCTGTGATATCTGGTACAAATATAAAGTTTAAGCCGACACTGCATTCAAGCATTGCGCCTCAATTTGTCGGTTGCGCATATTGCCTTGATTGTAACCACTTCCGACCTACTTCGCGGACTCCATTCAATTGTCGTAGGTGTCTAACCCATGTTAACCTCGTTTCCGTTTATCAATCAAATAAAATACTAATATTGTTAGTGTTATTCTGAACTTACTAGAATTATTATTATAATTATTACATAGACTAGACTGATTACATTTTTGCATAATTTATTATTATTATAGCCTCTTTATTTCCATAATGAATAATATATTAAACAAGTACATCATATGTTTAATTATTACATAATACATATGTACATGCATTAAAAACATAAAAATATTACTAATATTAAAAAGAATCAAAACTAAAAAAGATCAAAATTCATTTTTATAAATCGTTATCATCATTATTTACATATACAGTCAAAATCTATTATAACGACATTGTAGGGTACTCATATTTGGTCGTAAAAACCGATAGTCTAACAGCCGATGACGTTGTTATTAAGTACCTAATACGTAGACTAAAGACTTCAGCCGGGACCTCTTTTTGACTGTATGTCTAAGGTTCATGGAACAATCTTTGTACTACTTAATTATATTAAGTTGCAACATAAAGGTCATTATTTCAGTGAGATTTATTTATGAATGGTCTACGTACATATAAGTGATCGCAAAATGTTGCTAAGCTCAAAACTCAACCACGGTTGGACCAATTCGAGTAGTTTTTTCTATTTATTCCTTAAACTCTGAGGAAGGTATTTGTGGCGTAAAAAAATAATAAATAAAAATAATGGAAAAGAGAATATTCTCTATGTGGTAGCAAAATTTTCCATATGTAGCTACTAAATAAGGTGGGTTAAGTAAAAAAATCATATTAAGGCGAAATGAAGTTCGCGGGGGCAGCTGGTTATTAATAGTACATATATGTTATTAATAGATACTACATCTAATAAAGTATAATCATTTTGTCTTCAAAATTCGAAGCTGATGTAGATATTATGACTGGAAGATAATATCTAAAAGAATTAGTATGAGTTGGTATTATTTTGGTTCGATTAAAAAGTACTTCGACTTCTCATTCCCAAGCGTCCCATTGTTTTTATCAAAGACAATTTGTCATTGCTTTCACCGATTGTTGTTATATATAACGTGACGAATACTTTTAAATTATTGGTTTTTTTAACTAAAATTTCTTTAATTTTCATACACAATTTGTTTTAAGACAATGCATTTGAAATGAGATTGTTTTATGAATTTTTACAAGGTGAATATTATAACACCACTTTCTGCAAAGGCATTGGGCACGGTGCCAAGAAAATAAAATAAACATTACAATTTTCTATTTGAACTATGTTCCAAGGTTCCATAGTCAGGTTCTATATATGTTTCAATGTTAGATTCTATATACACTGGATCTCGGCATTCTTAAATATCTTTTCGCGTGGAGTAGGGTGTGGTAAGGGTGTGATTTTTAAAAATTTACAAATTAAGTTTCTAAATCTTTCTTGAAGTTATCAAATATATGTACATATTATATATAACTAATAGCTCATCACTACATAGTATAAAACAAAGTCGCTTTCTCTGTCCCTATTTCCCTTTGTATGCTTAAATCTTTGAAACTACACAACGGATTTTGATGCGGTAGAAAATTTTAATAGATAGAGTGATTCAAGAGGAAGGTTTATATGTATAATAACATCCATTAAATAGTGGAGAAGTACTGTTATTTTTGAGGTTTCTAATGTGATGTCGTAAATAATTACATTTTTTCCGCTTAAATTGCAAACGCAGGCTGAACCCGACGAGTTTTATCAAAATAATGTACTAAGTATTGTACCCATTGAAAAGGTCTACAGAAAAGTCCGTGATGGTATATGTCTATCTCTTATGGATAACCCACAATAACTTTTTTTTGTCATTAATTTTTACGACAAATAATGGCTAATTTTCGAAGCGATTTTAACCAATACAGCATTAATCCTTAACCAATTAAATACCTTGAATACATTGTTCATTTAATACAGATCTATATGGCCCTTTACACCGTATGATTTAAGTGAATATTTTCGAAGATATTACAGATTTAAAAATTGCGGGACGTAGCGTTTGCGGCGGTACCGGCCGGCCGCACAGTTTTTCTGTAGTGTATTTAGTATCAGCATTGCACCCGTGCGAAGCCGGGGCGGGTCGCTAGTATATTATATGAGCGTATATGTATTATTTATTAAGTAGATTGTCTTGCTTATTCATAAGTAGTATTTCGTCTCTTTCCGTCGATTGTGCTATACGCTGTGATAAAAGTAGAAAATTGAGATAAATTCTAGTCTAATGACCGTCAGACCGATTTATATTTCTATAAATATAGAATTATGAAAAATAATATGTTTCTAAAATACTATCGCATTATAACTGTGAAGGTAGGTACAATATTTTAACACCGAAACGAAGATTAGCTTAGTGTAACGTGTGCCAACACTTTTCGTGATAAGTAGGTACTTTTGAAATTAGAAAACAGATTACCGAAATTAACTAAATCTATTTACTAATAAAGAAAATCTTGAGAAGTGTATAATGTATTATAAATATGCATTTACAAAAGTTTCTGGTTTAAGTTACTACATACATAGCACTTAAGTTAAAATAGCCATTTAGTATCGAAAAGGTGCGTGATTAATAATAATTGTTAAATATTAACCTAGGTAGATTTTGTTGCGATTAATATTTGCTTGTTTTTTTTTTCTTATATTTATATAAGACGGATCTAATCTGAATAAAACCCTTAATACAGAATAAAAATTAAAAAAATAATTTCGTCCTTTTAATCGAAATATTTTAGTTATTTTTTAAAAAGTTACCGCCCTAATCTTGTTCGCCCAGGCGCAATTATTAAACAATACAAACAAATGAGCGTGTTTTTCTATTTTTTCAGGTTTAGTTGCTGATTGCCATACAATATTGTACACGGATTTACAAGTAAAAAAGGAAGAGAAAATTGAAATAATAGACTGCTATAACACTCTGACCATAGATTATCAACAATTGCCAGCATTATATAAATGTATGTCCAACGATAATATAGATCCTATAAGTCTGAACATAACTGTAGTTAATACTGCATCTAATGATTCAAAAATAACATTACAAGTGCAACCAAATTCAATACCGTCACAGGAAAATTATATAATATACTGCAACTTTGATCCAAGACTGAATATTATACAAAGAATCGTATTCGATTCTTCTCCAAGCTCATGGCATTATATAAAAGTGGATAATATTTTTGGTAACACTTCAAATATAGCAGACTGCGAATCCTACTATCTCAGGGAATATGATGAACCCGCCGATCAATCTATTATAGACCTTATGCGCGACGACAAAGGTCGATTTTTCACATTCGATTATGGCTTACCCACCACAGACTTACAAGATGCAACCAGTCTGGTAAACATAACGTCAAATGAAATCAAAGCTTTACGATTTAAAGTTAACCAGTTCATTGATATCGGTGGCACGTTAACGATAGAAGCCAGTCTATTGATGAGTTTGAAGTACTATATGGGGTATAAGAGAGAGTTGAAGAAGGGTACGCTGCTAGCGTTCACTGAGGATAACCAATTCTTCAAGGCCGTGATTTGTATGGACATCGGTCACCCTAGTATACCATTGAAGACTGGACACTGTAAATTTAATGATAGAGTTAAGCCAGCATTGTTTGTTTTAAATAGTACGGATTCAGAGTCGATTTACGAGAAAATTCTTATCCCATACCCGGATAGTGGGAACTGGTATTTAACGTTTAGGCTGTTTTGTGATGAAGTCGTGTGCCCCTGTCTTACTTCAGACAACGGGACTAAATACTACGTTGACTCTCCAACTTCAGAAACTGACAGCTCTGTAGAATCAAGCACGTTTTCGAATATAACGAGAGAGGGTGAAACTGATTGCAACGCAACTGTAGTATTGTCGATATCATCTACTTCGTGTCTTAATGGCAGATGCAGTAACCATGGCAACTGTGGATTGAATACTTTTGGAGGTATGGTGATGTCATACTGTTCGTGTTCAGCAGGATATGGAAGTAAGTTGAATAATTTACGTCTCCTTATGTAGCGTGATAATAATTCCCTTACATCTAAAAAGATTTTTTATATTAATTTACTAAAACACAATTTATTATATAGTTTAACTGTTGTTTATTTACTGGCGAAACATTTATTAATACATGTAGTAGGCCCAAAGCTGATCGATTATGACCACTGCAGCTGTTTCATAATTTTTTTATTTTTTAACTTCGCAATTTTTTTTTGTAGAAATTGATTTGTTCTTTAATATTGTGTCACATTCTTTTGTTTTATCATCAATAGTTGTAAAACACATATAAAAGATATTTTATATGCATTTTTTTTTACACCTTGGGTAACATTATTGTAGTGTTAGTAGGGACCCTTTTTTTCTTCTTACAATTAAAATATTAATCAGTGATAATGTAGCATTCAAATGGTGAAAGAATACTTAAAATCGGTCCAGTACTTTTTGAGCCAATTCGTTACAAACATACTTACATACAAATCTTTCCTCTTCAAGATTAGTATAGATTAGGTGATCATTATGTGCCATAATTGCACTGGGTTTAATGATATGAAGATTTTCTACCGGAACATCCACGGCATCCACCCTGGCAGGGTTCGAATAGTTTATCTCTTGTCTCGCACGTTTAACTACTGGACAACGCTGTAATTATAAAATAACCTGAAAGAAACCAGTGTTGGCCTGGTGGCTTCAGCGTGCGACTATCATCCCTGAGGTCGTAGGTTCGATCCCCGGCTATGCACCAATAGATTTTCTTTCTATGTGCGCATTTAACATTTGCTCGAACGGTGAAGGAAAACATCGTGAGGAAACCGACATGTCTTAGACCCAAAAAGTCGACGGTGTGTATCAGGCACTGGACGCTGATCACTTACTTGCCTATTAGATTTAAAAATGATCATGAAACAGATTCAGAAATCTAAGGCCAAGACCTAACGAGGTTGTAGCGCCACTGATTTATTAACCTGAAAGCCATACATGTATAAAACAATATTAAAAGTATTCTTTCTCAATAACTGTTTATTAAATTTTAGGTTGGGACTGCTCAGACGATTCAAGAATGGACAGTAAAGTTTACATGTTAGTGTCGCTACTACTTTTGACACTTAGCAACTTTCTCTTCATGTTCTCGATTTACGTCGCCTGCATTCGATACTACTACACCGAAGCCATGATGTATGCATTTACAATGGTGTTTTCAACTTTCTACCACGCTTGTGATGCGCCAGCGCAAGTTGCGCTTTGCATCATAAGGGGAAACATACTACAATTTGGCGATTTTTACTGCGGATTAATGTCATTTTGGGTCACCCTTCTGGCTATGAGCATTATCGGTGATAAACTCAGATCAACATTTCAGCTATTTGGAGCGATCCTTATCGCTCTCCTAACCACATGGAACATGCATTCGTTCGTTGCGTTTTTGTTGCCAGTTGCGATCGGTGTTACCATTGTATTAGCATCGTGGTATACAGACTATAGTAAAACGCATTGTATGCGTTATCCTAAGACGTATTATTCTAGGCACCTGCCATTTGGCATAGTTCTGGTTTCAATTGGTTTGGTATGCTACGCGTTTTTGCAGACAGAACAAAATTACAAAATAGTACATTCGATATGGCATATGATTATAGCGATTAGTGTTGCGTTTCTGTTGCCAGATGTAAAAAGGGTTGATATGAATCCGTTCGTTCCGAGTTCGGGGTACTGCTGGCGGCCGATTTGTAATATATTTAGGAGAACCACGAATCAATAATGCATTTATTTATCGACCAAATAAATTGTTCATCTATCATCAAAAACGTAAAACATTATCAGTAAGATGCTTGATATTATTTTGTAGAATATTTTTTGAATTATCGGTTTGTTGCTGACCCTGGGGGCTTTCATACACTACTGTTAAGGCATCTTGACTAAGCCAAGCCCCCTGGTGATCGTAAGTAACTAAGAATATTAAGCGATGATGCAATAGAAAACCGAACAAAGCAAAACATTTAAATGAACACTTTATTTGGTCGAAACACGTCTTTTGGAAACGATTTTGATATTTATATAAATCATAGTAACGTAAGCATAATAGGTAATGCCATTTGCAATGTTATAATAGTAAGTAAGAAGTGAAAACTAACCTAGTCAATGCAAAAACATCTAACAAATATTATTGTGATATTGTATCATATACATTTTCATACGACAATATATAAATGTATAACATAGTACATATGTATATAGATTTATTATACACTAGAACAAGTTATTTTTGTGTCATAAACGACATTAATGTCCGTTCATATCTACAGGCGTTGAACGTGACAAACATGCGTCGTGACAAACAAAATTATATTCTCCTGTAGTCTTAACACGAATTCTATATTCGCGCTTCGGTTTAGTCCCAAATACACTCACGGAGCGCGTCCCAATATTCGATGAAAAAATGTATTGTCTATTACGATAACTATTCAATTTTAAGTTTGGTTCGTGCTATGGGTATTAAACTCTCTGGCTATTAGCAGTCCATCGCTATGTTTTGTTTGCGACCGCGGCGCTGATAGCAATGTTTGTCTGTGTCATGCCTTTGTCACGTTAGGGCTCATTCAGACGAACGGCACGCGCCAACTGCAAGCGTCGACGGCTGCCGTTGAAGGCAGTCGACTAATATAGACAGGGAGCCACTTGCAAAATGATGTACAGAGAACAAGATGGAAACTTTTTTACACTCTATCCACGTTTGCGAAGAAACGAAAATAATTTTTTCAATTATTTTCGAATGACAACTGCTTCTTTTGATGAGCTAACAACCATTTTGAAAGCTTCAATATCTCGTCGAGATACCGTGATGCGGACTCTTGGACTATTTGCAGTCGACTGGCAAAATAGCGGTCGTGGCACGCCACAACTGCGAGCGTAACAACCCATCGACGGCTGCCGCCGAAACGTTGACGCCTACCGTCGACGCGCTAACGATTGCCGTCGAATGCCGTCAACGGCACGTCGACGCTTGCAGTTGGCGCGTGCGCGTTCGTCTGTATGAGCCCTTAGATATAAGTTAACGTGTTTGGCACGCTCAATGACTGTAAATATCGGTGCATATTTGGACGATCCAGCACTGGATTTCGCGAACCGTGTGTGCTATAATTTATTGATTGATTTATAACGAAGCCATGGATGTGGTTTTCCTGCCCCCTATTATTATCACTCAGCACGGAATTGCCATATAGTTGTAATTGTTAAATAAAGTTCTGTTACATATTTTACAATTTTATAGATATCTTTAACAATACTGTATTTTTGTGCAGTTCAATACTCATCCTAAAACCGTCATAGTTACTAAGTAACTTTTATGTATCTTATTACATTTGAGATTATACTAAACGGAATGCCATACATTCTAGATATGACCATCTATCATGTATTTTGAACTCTTTTCCATAAATATCAGGTTAGAGTCCATCCTAGTTCAGACGATTGCTAACATGGGTGCCTTATACTGTTCAATTTCATCTATTATTAACACAAGTTTAAATGTATAGTAAAACCTTTACCCTACACAGAGATCAAGATTTTAAATGTAGCCGTGTTTAAATGATTTAATGGGTGTAGCCCGACACGTGTCAGCAAGTAGTTTAACGCGCAAAAGTGTTATTTTTTTAAGTATATTACTTCCAAAAAAATAATTTATTTTAGCACGCCAAATCCTTGCAAGTACCTAACTGATATAAAAATATTTAATCATTTCCAATAAAAAATGTAGTTTAACCTGTAGGCTACATTTAAAAGAAATTGATCACAAAAATGAAGATTGAATGTGTATAAAAAGCTAATTAGTTGAAGATTATATTGTATTATTCATGTTTTGAGATTATAGAAATACTTGCGTACTTGAACACGAAAATCTCTTTAGATTATGGTACGATTTCGATAGTTATTTGATTAATTAGTTTAACAAAGAATTCTGTTTCTTTATAAACTGTTAAAGTAGCTTAGGAACTCATTTCATATCTGGTTGAGGTCTTAGTATTAATAATTTTGTTTAAATACCATAATATACAGGATAACGTAATTAGACATTTTGATATATGATTCAAAAAAATTAAGACTATGTACAAGACTTGAGGAATTTATCCTGCCCAATTATTGTATTATCTGAAACTTGGCATTTTAAAATGTTATATATTGATGCATGTAATAGGAAAGACTTAAAGAACCGTTTAGATTATAAATTCCAGTGATTTCTGGTTCATAGCATTTATAAAATAAATAAATGAAGAAAAGGTGTCATAAATTTATCCTCAAAATCACATGAAAACATATCATACATCATCGAACATTCTACAATCCTTATTAAAACATATTTTTCCAGTTTATTTTTAAATTCAATGATGTATATTTTTGGTATCTTAGTCAAGGAGATGTTTCTAAATTGTTACATTCTTAAATGCATTTAGCTATCAGTTGTCACATTCCTTACTATGCTCAATTGTTATTGACAAGATTTTGCTAATTACCATTATCTTTAAATAGACATTTATTTCTTTTTATATACTATATTATCAAAATATGTATATTATATTAAAGATTTTATTAGCCTTAAGTTGCCTGTCATAAACATTAACATACTATTAGCAGTAAATACAGCTTGCTTTTAATTGACAAAAAATATTTATGGTATGATTATTAGTAAGCGATGTGAATTGTTTTATGATTTCCTTGAAAATAAAGTTGTTGTAAATATCATACCATAAGTTTCATGACACAGCTGCTGACTTCCATATTTTTTTATTCTACCAGATACAGTTTATTTTTTACTGAATTTGTTATTTGTGTTAATATGAAAATATGTCTTGTTAGATATTTATGTGATTATTAAAACCAAAAATGATTAAATTAGTTTTATTTATTTGTAATATATAACATTTAAAACGAATACAAAGTATATAACAATTTGCTTAAAATTAACGAACAGTTCCTGCACCATATCTAATTTCTTTTTCAAACTGTTCGGCTTTTAGTGTACCATCAATACTTTTGCAATTTTTATTGAACACACTATATGCTGAAATTTCACCTTTCTTTTTAGGTCTTGTACTTGTATTTAAACAAATGCCAATAAGTACTGATATAACAAAAAATACTGCACCAAACTGTAGATTTAGAAAAATTATATATAAGGTTAACCAAATAACACCATATATTGACCATTTTAGCACACAATACCCCCATGTTTCTTGATTTTCTTCATATTCAACTTCACTAGTTTCCGATGTTACATCTACTATATCTTCAAGTAGTAATTTTGAGCTATTATTTGGTGGATGTTCCTCACATTCCAACTGAAATTAAATTATAAGTTTTAAAACAATACTTTTTAATGAAAATTAACAGGCAACTTCAGTAGGGTGACATACCAATATAACTTCTTCCTCTTTTTTATCCATTTCAACTGATTTTGGAACTAAAAAGTTAATGAGCTTGTCTTTAGAGTTGTCCAATTTTTGTTTGATATTATCTATAAACTGTTGTCGCTTTCTAAGTGCTCTATACTCTTTCAACTTTGCCTCTATTTGTGACATATTTTACCTTTGAATAACATGTTAGACATCATTAAAATGCAAATATCAAATAAAAGAAGTTAAAGGCATGCTGTAGGGAAGGCTTCAACAAAATGGGATTATAAATACCGTTTACAGATGTTTTTTTAATTAAGTAAGCGATTATAGGTCACTGTTTTAACTTAATTTGTGGTAATTGTGTTTATTTCTGCCTGATCATATCACTCCAGCCTACGCTTGTTACCAATTCCTAATCCTCTACGTAGAATTTGGTCTTATATACAAGTTAACTAAACCCTGTGGCAGTAATACTAAATACCATACATAACTTTGGTACTTTTTATTTAAATGGAAATCAACAAAAATCAAAACATTAAACTTGGAAAACAATAAACATTGAACAGCTGGCACTTCGCGCCTGGAAATAGCAAAATGACATTTTCAAGGTTGTTATCTGTCAAAGTCATCGTGAGTCATAAGTGAGTAGATATATATTGTTTTATTAAAAATTATACCTTTATTCTCTATCATCTCATTTATAACCGAACTTTTTAAAACAATTCATTAAAATGAAAATATTTTTAAATTATGTGAAATACTCCGTAGTCCGTACATACGATTGTTTCATCTGTGGCAAGTAAGCCGCGTTTGCGCGGCACGGCGCTAATACTCGAAAACCAATCAATATTGTTTTGTTTTTATACACTTGCATTTTATGAGTTAATGTTGAGATAATATTCACATGGAACACCAATCAGAAATGGGGGCTTATGTTGAAAGCCCAAATGTACAAAATAGTGGAAATTATATTACTATTATTCCTGTGGACTACACACGGCGAGGATATCCAATACAGGCTGAATATCAATACAAGTAGGTTTAATATTATAATAATATATAAGTTACTGGAATATCGAACCTAGAACACACAAAAATGCATCGATTAAATAATTGTATGTATTTATTATTTTTGAGAAATTAATGTTGTATATTAAGGAGAAATAAATAGATAACATGATTAACTAGAACTAGAAAATCCTTCACTTGTTATATTTTAGAAAATGTAACTAAAGTTTTATTACATTTATTATAAATAGCCAATATAATTATGTATATATATTAAATAAAATAAAAAATAAGCCTTATCACAGCCCTCAATTTCTAAATCAGCTCGCAAATTTTGGTTGAAGTTAGGAAGCGTTTATATTACATTATGTAAAGCTAGAATATATCTATATAAGATATAGCGTTATATTTTTATAGCTACATATAACTGCTCTTTCAGTGAATTTCGATCTCGCGAGGAGTACTATTCTATGCAAAGTCAGAAATTGCAGGCGGAAGTGAACGCGCATTTATATTCCGTGTCCCAGCGATTGCCTCATCTCTCCTACAGTCCTCTGGGCCGACATGGGGATTGGGACAAACATGATCCTCATAAGCCCCTGCCGGACTCCAAAGAGAGCAATAGTTCTGATTCATTGGAGAAAAGTGTTATGGGTATGTAAAATTTTATAATAAAAACAATAATTTATTTATATTTTAGTATTTATAATAAATATTTACTAGTTCTTTTATGGATATCTGAAAAAATCGATAATTTGATTATTTAAAAATCAAATACCTTAATGTGATGATCGTGAAAACGTGATCCTGAACATTTTTAATTCAAGAGACGGAAAAAATCTTGTACAGCTGATTTCTTTTCAGGATCAAACTTAAGTAGTTGTTCGAATCAGACAGGTTCAAGTAGCATCGCTGCAGGGTCGTTTAGTACCACGGAACCTATCACTAGTGGGGGTAGTTCTTCCAGTGCCATTTCGCCACCCTTACCTGGTAAGACATATTTACAAAATGTCTATCACATGATTAAGTCTCTCTTGTATGTGAAACGCAATGAATCTGACATAGAGGATTTATACTTTAGGTGAGATTCAAACTATACTTAGCGCCAATTATGCGTCAGATGTGTCAAAATCCAATATATTTTTGACGTGCGGGAGTCATACTTAGCGCTAACTCTCGTTTCTGAATCTTACCCTGATAATCAATTAAAATGTTGAGTAGCGACCGAACGTAAGTAAGCCCGCACTATGATATACACTATTAATTTCGTGTATTTTTTTAAATTTATTAAGTAGAATGTGTTTCAAGCTACCTTACACTGTTGAGGTGCATATAGATGTATATAGAGTTTAGTTTAACATTTAAAAAATAAATTTAATACTAGACTACTGACTGAGACTATTTTTGTTTAATTCTTTGTCATGGCAGTCAGCATAGAATTGACCGAAATGTCGAGCTGTTAATTAACCATAAAAATAAAATAACATATTATTATCTCATAGATGAATTAGCTAGAATGGGGCCGTTCAAGTATTACGTAAGCAGATTTACTCATATACTAATAGTACATAAACGTTATTAATTTTTTGTAGGAATCCTCGAATATAGCATAGACAATGTGTGGGTAATATGTGTAAAAAAGTTTTATTACTGTTGACATACTCACTAAATAAGAAAATCAAAGACTCCCCCTCCCCCCTATATTGCTTACGTAATACTTGAACGGCCCATCACTTCGTTCGCTGCATATTTTTATATGACGGGGGCAACCTCGATTTTGAGCTCCGATTTTTAGTGGTACTGTGACTCATGCACACTTTCACTACCAGAAAGCTCGCAAAAATCGCTACTCCTATTTCCCTGAAGGACCCTAAATTAAATTCGTTCGACAAGTTGATTTGAACAAATCTTTCAGGCTCCTCTGGCAGCACAGCATCATCTTCCACTGGACCTTCGAATCCTGTGACCTGCGTCTATCTGATGTCCCGTATAGCCATCATGGTTGAGATGAGTTCTGAGGAGGTGCCTTCGTGCGTCACGGCTTCCAGGTTCCTCAATGCTGTACTGGCAACTGAGGAGTTAGGGTTGAACACACCGAGCGTCAGAAATCTTGCTGCGAATGTGTTTGCTCTGTGGATGTGTAGTCCTTTATTAGGTGAGAATGTATTTAAATATTTGTAGAATAAGTAACCAAAGTTTTAATTTACAACTACCGTCTTTTTTATATGAACGGCCATTGATAACTTATAGTTAGACCTAAACAAGGACGGATTTAGAATTCAAATTAGAGTAACAATATAAAAACTATAGTTTTTTATCAATGAGACTGAGGAAGAATATATCAGCACAAGTTTGTGTGTTTCTAATGTAGTCGTGAGCGTTTTTATGTAGAATCTGTAAATACCCACTAATAAAAGTTATTTTGTAAGACTGCAGATTAAAAATTAAAAAGTGACCCTTTACCCCTTGAACAAAAAACCCCAGCCGGGGGTTTATGACCCCTTGGATCTGCCCTTGTCTAATGTATGAAGTGAAATTTAAGGGTTCTTTTATACCTAGTGCCCAGTGAGTCTAGATTGGTAAAAGATTTGATTCTATAGAATTACCCCATAGAGTATAAAAACTTTTTACGTATTTATTGACAATATAAATAAATTTATAATTTATCAGTGTAATAAATTTACGAAAGTATTTTGTTATTTACATACGACGTGTGCACATGACGTACGAGTCACCAGCAACGGTGGTCAGAGAGACTGCCAAGTGCCACATGAAGTTGACACTTGACAGATAACTATTTGTTACTATAATTGGAGTCTATTGAAGTGTTGCCATATGCCATCAATTGCCGCTATTATTTATTGCAATATGTGTATTACTTGCGTAATGAAGATAATATTCTGCACGGCATTTGGTAAATAAATATATTAAAAAATAAAAAATTCCGAATTTGCCCATTTCTCTCGATTT
Source organism: Pieris napi (assembly GCF_905475465.1). NCBI lineage: Eukaryota > Metazoa > Arthropoda > Insecta > Lepidoptera > Pieridae > Pieris > Pieris napi. The sequence continues at coordinate 2,307,673 of NC_062245.1, forward strand.
CAGAAATTCAATTAAAGCCCCACCATTGCCCGTGGCGTATATGGGCAGGTTGGCAGAAACTACTCCAAAGATATGGTCACGGATCCGAATCCCGAAGAGGCAGGGACCAGCCAGCGTTAAGACTTCAGAGGAATGTCTTCTTCCCTAAGCATCTTGAGGAAGGAATTAAGTGAGAGAAAATTTATTTAATTTCTCGCCACCAGAGCTCATCGTTTCAGGCATTCTAGTAGTTACAGGTGGTTGACACGAATCCATAGTGGAACCTAAAAAAATTAAAGATGAACTTCTGTCCAGGCCGCTAGGTGAGGGGTACCGGGTTCGACTCCCGGTTCGAGGGCAAGTTTTAAATTAATTTAAATTTGTTCTCGGCCTTTGGGAGAGTTGTGCAGTACCGGGCGAGTGCCTAAACCGTACATGGAGGACACGGTCGAATTTCTAAAGACAAGCCCGAATTATAAAAAATCCTATACTTGATGCTGGCTAATGCACAAATCGTGCCAAAAAAAATGTCTGTCCAGATGTTCATGTTTTCATGGATTTTTTATTTAATAAATTTATTCAACGGAAATAAAAAAATCTATTGTATAATTTATGGGTGTTATTTTTTCTATAAACATTCTATGACCACACATCATCACATTTCAGGGATTCCCGGATTCAAGAGTTACTTTACGAAGAGGCCCGTCACAATGTGGTCACAGGTCGGTATCCTCTCGAAAGCGCCCAAGCCTTGACGCTTGGCGGCCTGCAAGCCAGAATACAGCTGGGTCCGTACGATCCCCATAGACATACCGCAAAGTTCTTTAGGTAAGTGTTTTTTACAGATAGAAGGTTAGCAAAAATCTAGAATTTCCTAGCTAAAAACCTCCCCTTATTCTCTCTTCTCTTTCTTGGTTGAAAAGAGATAAATCAGTGTTTAGTATCTCATTATTAAATTATTTGATGAATAAATGGTAATGCGAAGTATGTTCTTATATTTTTAAGCATTGCTTTATATTGCCATTGTCTACGCCTTCTTGCCATAATCAGTAATGGGTTGCAAGATGAAATATACTAATAATAATCAAATAAAATTCGAAAAAATGTAAATTATTTCGAAAACTACTCGAATACACTGGTTCTATTTTTTGTGTAATCTATTAATATTATTACGGTGTTCCTTACATTACGATGGTATTAATTTAGTATTCCTCACTGTGGTGTCAAGGTGTCTCAAAAGAAAGTTCACATTTAATTGATCGATTAAAAAAAGGAAGTCGTGTATCAAAAAAGTGTTTATTCATCATTAAAGTACTCATTTTGGGAATTTAGTTTTTAAAAATAATACCGTCCTAATGTAGACCCTCGCGTTCGCGGCACTCATTTAATCGAACAAATGAGCTGGTGGACTCAGTGATGGTTGCCATTTCATGACGGATATTTTCTTTTTGCGCCAGAGAATTCGGCTTATATAGAGCATATAGAGACGTATTGGACGTGTGTGACGTTGCTCCGTCCTGCTGGCGCCATGTTCTTTGGTTTGGCCAGGAAACTTTTGAAGTACAGGCACCAAGAAGTCGTCTATCGTAATAACGCTAAATAAATAAATGTAAACTTTCTTTTGAGACACCTATTTTAAAACGTTTACCAATTAGAACTTATAAATAACTTAATTAAGTAACAATTGATATTGCGTGGTCTAAATCACAGTCGGTAATCATATTACGGAGTAAGCTAGCAGTTAAAACAAATATAAATGTTATATTAGTCATCTTTTTTATCACTAATAATTATCACCTGTCAAATATGCTAAACAAAAATTAACGAGCCGTAGAAAGTAGGGTATTTTTAAAGACCGGATGCAATTTTACCGTATAGTAAACATGACTTAATAGAGAGAACCAGGACAAATATCTGCCAAAGCATGCGAGATCAGGACAATGGGCGAAACTGCTACCCGCGGGGCGAAAAGGCAGCCCTGAGGCCAAACTCCTAGAACAGGCACAGAGACCCCCCGCAGCCCCTCCGAGGAAATTGAGACACAAGTATCTCGCTCATACCAGGATATTGCCAACTTATGGGTGAGAATTCAATACTTTTTAAAAAGGAGGTTAACAGAATAGGGTATTTGAGTATGGGAGCGTTCAAGTATTACGTAACGAATTTAATACGTTGCGCGTTGCTTTTGTAAAACGTTACGATGCGGGGCGGGGATTGAATTACGCTTTATTGTTAATATTATTTTCGACTATCCAGTACTTAACACCACATAATGGTAACTTTTAGGTAGAAAGAGTCACTAGGTGGTCACGAAACGTTTTACTACATGGGTACAGGAAAACGTTACGGCGCGATACATGGGGGGGGGGGGTTTAAATAATCTCCAAAAATTGCGTAATACTTGAACGCTTCCTATGATAATCTATGTATGGCCACAAATTTCTTACAACTTAGTGTAGTAGCTATTGAGACGTAGGGGATTTCAACATACAGGAATCTAGGATATTTTAAAGTCGTTTTTATTCGTCTAAATAGTTTCGTATAATATATTTATAGTTTACTAAAACCTAAACACAATCGAATATACAGTATTTCCAATTTTCTTAACATACATAGTAAGAATAAAATAATAAAACAATTAATATAAAGAAAATTACAAAAAAAAGTTGGTACCTTTAATGTTGGCAGCATTTCCTCGCTGTATTGCGATACTTATTCGTTGAGCGAGGAAAGCACCAGCTTTAGGGTCACCGGTACTATCTACCAGGTGCCAACTTAAATCTTTGATTAGCGCCTGTGTACTTGAACCTCACGGCCCAAGTATCTCCAAAGGGAACAAAATCGATGTTGGAGGAAAGACCCGTTTTAAGCCGTTTATTATTTTCTGTCAGCTCTACGGCCGCCTTTGCTTATTTGCTTGTCCGAGGAGGGTGAGACGGGGCTAAAATGTCCACATAAGTAGAATTCCATACCAAGGCCCGTCCCATCTTCCGAGGGATCAAAAACATCCCATTCAGCCGCTTGCCTTCGTCTCTAATATTACGATAATATAAATTTTTGATAGCTCAAAAGCATGGAAATTCCATACAATTTGCATAGTTTACTTCACGTATTCAAACATTTCATATACAGCCCTGGAGTTTTGGCCATCCATTCTTAGGTTTTCCATACGAATAGAGTCATTTCTTTTCTATTACTATATCTATTAGATTTTACGTCGTTTTTGTGCTAACAAGTCACAACAAAAATCGACGAATAACCTATGGACAAATTAATAGTCCGGTCAATATAGACATTTGAAATAACAAAAATTCCCGGAAAGCCAAAAATTGGTGGAGAGCTGGGGTTCATCGATCCTATCCTATACATCTATCGAAACTTGAGGAGATCTGCGTCATATTGAGCTGGTTTCACTGCAATATTTGCAGCTGTTAGCGAAAAATTGTTGTTGATTCGCTGGAACTGTAATAAATTCATCATCAAATCGACCACTATTTTTAATGTCTAACTTGACCGGACTATAAATACTATAATAACAGTAATGAAATATAAAAAACTTTACCATAACTTTGTTTAAAATAAAACATGCATGAAATATTTATATACTCTAAACTAATATAACATTAGAAAAAAGGAAACTTCACACTAACGAAAAATATATTCAAATACTTTTAATACCACAGAGCAGCGTTCTTCCAAGGTCAAATAGAACAACCAGTCCGAAGTTTAACGAGTCTTTTGACGCATGAAGACATTCCAGTACTGGTGGCTGTTAACTCCAATGGGGTATACGTCATTGATGACACGGAAAGTGTGAGTATCAAAAGAAGACACCGCAAGCTTGCCGCAAGTGTGTGTTCGAACCCAGGTTTGTCATTGTTTTCAGGAAAATATTGTAAGGAAACTCTCAGGGTAACTTTCAGAGTCGAGATTTAGCTCTATTACCAGTTTGGATGACTCCCGATATCCAAACTGGTAATAGATGTTTCAGTGGCGTAACAATGGGGTGGCAGGCCTTCAAAATGCCACGGGCTCCCGACCCAAGAGATATTATGTTCTATGGATGAATGTGAAGTCATCCATCCAATACGCATTGGGCTAGCGTGGGGACTACAGACCATTCTCTCTCGCCTAAGAGAGGAGGCCTATGGCCATTAGTGGGACATATACAACGTGTAATTGAGTCCACTGAATATCTCGAAGTTTATCAAAATTAGACTGAGTACAACGTGACGATTTTTACTGATAGGGCCCCATCAAAAGAATTTGCCGCGGGCCCAAGAGGGTATAGTTACGCCACTGAGATGTTTTAAAGGTTTTTCAAAAATTTGCGGTTCAGAACTGAATGGATATAATACTTTTATAATTTGCAATTCCATGTTAAATATTTTTTTTATGTAACAGCAGGCAAACAGGTAGGAGGCTCATCTTATGTTACCGCCACCCATGGACACTCACATTGAAGGCTCGCAAGTGCGTTGCGGGCCTTTTAAGAATTACGTAAGAAGTGCGCTCTTTTCTGACGCTGCATGATTTAAGAAATCCTCAAATAATTTTAATTTTTAATTATCTTGACTTACTTGACTTAATGTCCTATTACCCCAGGATGGGGCAAAGGGCGTCCACAATGTCCATCGCGTTCGTCCTTGAGCTTCGTATTTCACCTCGCCCCAAGTCTTTCCGGCTCTCTTTGCCTCATCTGCTACTGTACGACGACAGGTTTTCTTGGGACGGCAACGCATTCTTTGCGGGTTCCCATCAAGCGACTGCTTGGGGATATAATAATCGGAATCCATTTGCTTTGATCTTCGCCTAATAGGAGATTACCGGCACCGCCAAAGCTTCTTGTTACAGGTTTACTCGGGCCAGTAAATTTTAAACATGGCAACCCAAATTAGTATATCTAGTGAAACTATAGAAAATAGCGAATATCATTTTTTTAAATCTAATATACACTTACAGACGGTATTACTGGGATTGCTGTATGAAGAATTGTCATGGGATATCGGTCTACCATCAGACGATAATGAAGATTGTCTGCCGTGTCTCTTCCTACAGTTTATGGTGGTTGAAAATGGCTTACGAGTCTCCAAGATATTACAGGTAATAACAGCTGAAAGGAAATATAGAGTCTGTGCGGGAAAAGAACCGGCGTATACGAATTCATATACGGTGGTACCTCGACTTGGAATCTGAAAACCAATTGCCCTATTGAAAATAATTGAAATGCCATTAATCCGTTTCAGCACCCAATACACCACCTCCAGTGACGTAACAATAGGGTGACAGGGCTGGCAAAATGCCACGGGCTCCCTGTCCAAGAGATATTATGTTCTATGGATGAATATGAAGTCTCCAATACGCATTGGGCTAGCGTTAGGACTACAAACCATTCCCTCTCGCCTAGAGAGGAGGCCTATAGCCATTAGTGGGACATAAACAACGTTTAATTGAGTACGGTGAAAATCTCGAAGTTTATTAAAATTAAACTGAGTAGGGACTATTGATAGGGCCCCATCAAAAGAATTGCCCCGAAAGAATTTAGATTTTGCCACGGGCATAAATAATAAAATACAAGCTCCCACCTTATCAGAATGAAAAATCATAAAATGACTGCTCCACGACTGATTTGAGAGCGACCGCCGATGCGAAAACCGCTGTGTGAGTTCGAAAAGTGAGTTACAGAATCGCAGGGCTGTAGTGACAGTAAAGCGAGCTTAAATCCCACGACGCTTATCTTTTCCTACACACACTATATAAAATGCTATTTATTTATTTTGAAAATAAGCGCCATTTAAATAATATATAGATGTTTTTTCGATCGAATTTCATCCTAAGCTATGTGTGTGATTTTAATTCCAGGTATTTTCAAAGCAGGCAATAATGATGGACACTTTAATAGGGCACTTCGCAGGTGAATACCGAAAACGATTAGGACAGGAGACACCCAGCGATCACGCAAACTACGACTACCATTCAGGTATAATCAAACATGGTTAAGCTATGAACTGATTGTATTTTTTTATGGATTCTGTTAATCCGTGAGTTCACCTCGCACTAACAACGCTCCCTTCGTCACTCACGTCATTTTTGGAATCTCATGGTATTCCGTTAAGGAATTTCACATTACGTCTTGACAAGCGGAGGCAGTTTGTAGTTTATTGTTTATCAGAATGCCAAATCGTAAAATGACTGCTTCATGACTGATTTGAGCGCGACCGCCGCTGCGAAAACCGCTGTGAGAGTTAGAGAAGTGAGTTACAGAATCGCAAGCGGGCACCTGATGCTAAGTGATACCGCCGTCCATGGGCACTCTCAATGCCAGAGGTCTCGCGAGTGCGTTGCCGGCCTTTTAAGTTAATGATACACTCTTTGATAAGGTCCCTAAGCCGAATTCGTCCGGAAATACTTCAGTGGACAGGTTGGTTCCACATAGTCTTGGGGCGCGGAATAAACTGCCTTAAAAAGTCAAAAGAGAATAAATTATTTTTACATATAGCTAGCGCAATGTACACTTATAAACGTCAAAAAAAGAAATATACATAAACATAATATAATAAAGAAATATAATATATAATTTTACATTTACTGCCAGTTCTCAAATCAAGGGTGTAGAACGGAAGAGAAGAACTGGCAAAAAACTCTCCACCACTCTTAAAAAAAACAAAAAAATACGCTCACTTTTGGAACGACGGACGTCGAGGTGATACGGGTGGAATTTGTATTCTACCTTAACGTCTGATGATGAAACTCAGCTGTAGGTATTAATCCGAACAACCGTGATAAATTCGGAGGAGATAATGAGTAAAATATAAAGTCAATTGACAGATTATTGCTGTACTAGTTTTCTGATATACCTTAAAATTTAATTCGCCATAAACAACTGATAGGTCAAGTTAAGTTCGTGAACTTTGAACGGTCAATGACCTTAAATCTCAACACTGTTATTTATTTTAAGGAAAATACTGAAAAGGTCTCAGAGAGAGCTAATTCACTTGCCTATAAAAATATTAAAGAAACAGAAATAGTAGTTTTTCGCCACTTTAGGCTGCCAGTCCACCAGAGCGGAGCGAGGCAGCGGAGCCGAGAAACGGAGAAATATTAACCAATAGGATTGCACAAAATCTCCGCTCCTCTTAAGTGGACAGGGACTTGCGAGCTAGTTTAAAATTTCATATAAAACCGGTATGCGGAGCGGGGAAACGGAGCGGGGAAACGTGCGGGGATGCGGAGCGGGGAAGCGAGTGCGGGCGCGGGCGCACTTTGCGCCGGCAGTGTGCCGCCGTATTCCGACCAGTGCGTATGTGACCGAAGATAATGGATGAAAAACTTATTGAAAGTGTGAAAAAGTTTCCGTGCATTTGGAACACATCTTCAGAATTTTACAAATGCAACGAAACAAAAGATGCTGCGTGGGACCAAATTATCATTGAAACAAACATATCGGATGGTAAATAATATGTATCTTTATTCTATAATACCTTCTAGTAGGTACATATTGATATCTTTTTTTTTATTTAACAAAATAGCCTATATAATGTAATAGCCTAAATAGTTAAATAATGTCCGCAGCTGGCCAAATTATCTATATCTGTCTCACATCACTGACTATTATAGATTCTTTTCAAAATTCGAGTATCTTGCCATGGTACCTTCCCCTGATTATTAAAGTATGAACAATACATTTCACGAACTTGATAACCATCGTTACTAGAATGTTGTGTTTCTATAATATCACCAACTGATAATAATGATTGCTCCATGTTATTTTCAATATTGTTTATATAATTAGGTTGTCTTTGAATTAAATAATTGTGCAAAACACATGTTGCTTTTATTACCTTGTCAACTGTTTCTATTTTGCATTCAAAATCTTTATGATACACGTACCACTTTCTCGTCAATACACCGAAAGTTGCCTCAACAATACGACGTGCTCTTGATAATCGGTAATTAAAAATTTTTTTTTCTGCGTTAAGTCCATCACGTGGGTAAGGCCTCATAAAATTTTCCATTAATGGAAAAGCTTCGTCTCCTATAAATACGAACGGCATTTTTGCTCCACCTTGATAAAATGGTACCGGCTGAGGTAAATTCAATCTCTTTTCTTTTAGACTCTTTCCGAAAATGCTGTTATCAAAAATTCCTGCATCAGAAAATCTTCCCATAGATCCCACATCAGCCATTATGATTTTCCTTTTGGCATTAGCTAAACACATCAATACTACAGAAAATCTCTTTTTGTAGTTGAAAAACGAGGACCCGGTTTTCGAGGGAGCCTTGATATATACGTGCTTGCCATCCACCTATACAATTTTTAAATTGCCATAGTTCATCAAAATCTTTTGCGATTTCTTTCCAGTCGTTTTCTGTTGGTTGTGACATGACAAGAGGTTGCAATATATTCCATAAAGCATCACAAACCTCCTCAACAATTCTTGATACACTTTTCAATCCAATTCTAAAATTCTCTCCCATCGTTGTAAATGACTGGCCGGTTGCTAAATACCTAAAAAAAAACGTATTTAATTGTACTTCGCGTAAGTGATGTAATATTTTTGTCATAAATAGACCATGTAATACATTTTTGTGTTTGTTGATTGTTTCAGTTACAACTGCCAAGTCGCGATGGAAACAACTGAGAGATAACCATCGGGATGCCTTAAAAAGACAAAATGCAACAAGGAGTGGACAGGCTAGAAAACAACGAAAAGAATGGAAATATCAAAAAGCCATGTCATTTTTATTGCCTTACATGAGTAACAGAGACCGGTCAACAAATTTTACGCCCCTGGACCACTCAGTAAGCGAAACTTCAAATCCGCCAAATACCATTGAAGAGAGTTCACGGGAATCATGCAATTTTTTGCCATCAAATTCAAATAATCTTCCTTCTGCCGATGATCCTAAGAATCCAACAGCTTCGGAATCTCTTCCATCAACATCCAAAAAAAGAAAGAACGATGAAATTCTAGATTATTTAAAAAAAAATCAAGAACGCCGCGAAGTGTTGGAACGAGAACGGATAGAACTTAAAAACATGATGTCAGCCAGTGATAAATACGATGAAATAGACTTATTTTTTTTAAATTTGGCTGCATCGACAAAAAAGCTGCCGTATTATTTTCAACTTCAAATTAAAAAAACCTGCTTTAATGCGGTAATGTCAGCTGAAGAAAGTAATCTTCAACATAGTTGGTATTCTCCGAATAATTATGGTTATTCTACAGGCTCAACACCTACATCAGATAACATCAACACTAGTATCGATACTCCTAGTGCTTCAGATAATATCAACACTAGTATCAATATTCCTAGTGCTTCAGATAATATCAACACTAGTCTTAATATTCCTAGTGCTTCAGATAATATCAACACTAGTCTTAATATTCCTAGTGCTTCAGATAATACCAACACTAGTGTCAATATTCCTAGTGCTTCAGATAATATTAACACTAGTATCATTAATCCTAGCGCTTTACAAATTCCAACAACCCAGGATATTGAAACATCTGCAGCAGAGCCAACAGAACTCAATGAAAATGCGGTCAATTTTGAGACAGATTACGATTTTTAAATTAATATAACATGGCTTCTATAACTGTATGCAAAAATAAAAGTTACTTTGATTTAAAATGTGTACTTACTTTAAACACACCGCTAATCTTTCACGGCTACTAATTGAATTTCTGTAATTTGTGTCTTGTTTCCGAATATATGGTTCAATCAGGGAGTGAAGTTCATAAAAAGTACATCTTGAAACTCTATAAGAATTTTCGAAAGTTTCTTCATCAGCTGTTTGGAAAAAAGTAAAATATTCACTGTGTTCTGAACGATGTTTGATATGATTTCTTAACCAAAATCTATGTTTCCTCATAGAATTGTTCAAATGGTATATGGTAAGTATTTCGGCTTCTTCTGACTCCAACTCTTCTTCCTCAAGCAATGTAAGGTAATAATGTATCAACTTTTTCGATGGCATGTCTGCTATCACTGACATTTCGCGTAGAATTAAACCAATCGCCCCACGCCGGGAGCTCGAAATCACTCGTCGCGTACTTGCTGCCTAGCTCCGCATATTGAAAAACACAGCAACTCCGCTCCGCATTACTTCCTCACTCCGCTCCGCAGCCTCGCTCCGCTCCGGTGGACAGTCACAGTACGCAACTCCACTCCGCATTAGTCCGTTTCTCGGCTCCGCTGCCTCGCTCCGCTCTGGTGGACTGGCAGCCTTAACCGCTAATTATTTTTTAGATTCGGGTAGTATATCACTACCCCCCTTATCTCGACCGGATTCCCCTCAACGGCGTTTGGCTAACAAATTGTCCCGACTTGCCTTGGCCACTCACGATGGAAGAGGCAATTTACTTGGTGGAGCTGGCGACTGGTCTACTGGATTACATCAAACGCAACCTTCCTGGATATTCCCTAAACATTAATAAAGTTATCGTACTCATGGTTTTTTATTCACTATGTGTAATATGCATACAATATGTATTTGTATATTTATATATTAATATTTAAGGTATATATATATATGTATATATATATACATATACTTATTTCGGCCAAAAATTTCGGCTACCAGGGTCATATAAGTATCGAGGAGCAAAAAAATACCTACTTATTGAATCTATCGCTACGGATTCCACAATATTAAATCGATTTTGACTCAACTAATTTGTCACTGTCAAATTGCGTTGACACTTGACACTGTTATGAAAAAAGGATATCAGTGCTTCTTTATTCATATAAGTATTTATATAAGTACATAAGAACTTATTAATAAAACAATAAAATAAAAGCATTTATTTTATAAAGTAAATTCTATATAAACATCAACAAATAAACTATTTAAGTCTATAATAAAGTCTCATCCTGTTATATTCTCTAAGGAGCGGGTGCTTAGACAAGTACTCTTCCATGTACTGAAACCGAGGAGCCGAAAGGTCTTTGTGTCGTGTAAGTCGGACCTCAAGAGTGTGGACTTTGAAGGCCAGTTCAGCACTAAAAGAAATTTACCTAATAAATATGAATCTAATCATTAGATATTAGGCTGCACTAAACGACTAACTTCACACATAGACGCAATTTATGCTATTATTGCTCGTTCAGACACGGCGGGAACCGCGCGATTTCAAAATCGCATGGAAATCGCGCGGGTCTTATTTGTATGAGTTATTAAAACCGCGCGGTTTCCGCAACCCAACCGCCAGAAAATAGAATCGCGATACTTCCGCGCGGTTCTATTACTATGAAGATCTTACTCAGCGTTCATTAGCATTGCGGGCACCGCGCGATTAACACGTCATAACAAGAGCACCGTGAGTTATTTATTGATGAAGTGTAGAGTTTTTCTTCTGATAACACGCTTGCCCTGATATGTGATTCAGAGCTTGAAATATCTTACCTGATTAGTTCAATGAGTTCATCAAAAGATTTTATTGACATTCTCAAATAGTCAAAAAAAATTCGCTCAAACATTCTTAAATTGGGATATAGTGTTACTATCCTCTTAAGATCCTCTCTGAATCTGCCTTTTCTTTATTTTCTGTATCAACCACTGACACGTTAGTTACTCTTCGACTTCCATCTTGAAACTGATCGCTAACTAACCGCCACTGTCTGAACAGTCGCCATTTTTGCGGTTCAAACCGCACGATCTGACAATCGCGCGGTTCCCGCTGTGTCTGAACGAGCACTAAACCTACTTCCAAAATCTGTCGTTAAATGCTATTGACGTCCGCTTTCTGAAAATTTAGTCGTTAGCGCTATTGGCAGTGGCGTAACAATAGGGCAGGGCTGGCAAAATATGCCTCTAAAAATATTCTGCCCAAGACATATTATGTTCTATGGATGAATGTGAAGTCTCCAATACGCATTGGGCTAGCGGGAATGGTCTGAAGGGACTACAGACCATTCCCGCTAGCCCAATGGAGGATGCCTATGGGCATTAGTGGGACACGTTATAACGTGTAATTGAGTACACTGAAAATCTCGAAGTTAATTAAAATTAAACTGAGTAAGGACGATTTTTATTGATAGGGCCCCATCATCATAATTGCCCTGAAAGAAGATTTGCTACGGGCCCCAGATGGTATAGTTACGCCACTGACTATTGGGACACTATTTTTCTGACAAATAAGACAATTATTATATATGTACCATTCTTATTCACCGTGGCAGACACTTACGAAAATCCAACCTCAAAAGATTATCGATATTGACAAGGAGGGCAATAATTTATTAGAGCGCAATCTTTAGACCAAGTACCTAATTCAAAGGCACAAACGATCTTCTGGGTACTTCTAATTCTAAAACTGATTTATTAAAAAATCAAACCTTGCAGCAAAATAGGCGCTCTCCTTCTCAGGGGTCAAAATAAACTGGTTTGCGAGATACCATAGTCTCTTTGCTTTATACTCTCCATTGAGCTGTAAAATAAAGCGAAATTTTAGTATATTGTAGGATGGAATCTGTGGAATAATTAATAGTTTTTTTTAATATCACAGATAGCAGTCATATTTTTAAAAGAATGATTACACACACCAACAAACGAGCACGAGCTAACTGTGAATAATTTTTTTAGCAAAAAAAATATAAAGAACACTCAATTTACGCTTAATATTATAGGAGAAACAGTCTTATTAATTCTATTACCGTATCAAATCTTTCCTGAACAAGGTTTTGCCTGGCCAATTGTTTAGCTCTAAAATCGTTGACACACTGTTCCCTAATCAGTGTAGCCTCTTTGATTGTGAGCGGCGCTCCACTTCCATGACCAGACCCAAACATCCGAGCCAAGTACGGTGCCAATGGATCTATTTCCGCTTCCTTTTCACGTTCTGTTACCTCTGCCTTTTGGGCTTCCTAGAATTTATATTTTTTTTTAATGTTAACGAAATACATTTTTACGTAGTTACGATTTAATAATTCTTTTCGAAACGCTGGTTCTTTTTGTGGAGTCTAGTTACATATATTCATAAAAAATATTTGAAGTAATGTAACCTTACTGTCTATTTAACGTTTATATGTACGACTACATCAAAATCCAAGATTTACGATGTGACTAAGAGAACGCTATCTAGTCTTAGTATCTTACCTGTTCTTTCCATCCCTTCTTAGCGGCCTCATTTCTTTCAGTATCAAAGAGAGCTACCACCAACATTGGCTCGGTTAATTCTTTATGTCTTTGCTTTAAATATCCATTTATATCTGTCTCTCTATCGCGGATGTGTTTCCGTGACTTGTTCTCCCACTCCATGTTGTCACAAAGAGCGTAATACACGTCTAATGGTCGAGGTTGTTTAGCGCACGGGTCGGCCTGTAAGAGTATACATCTTTTTTTAGAAATGTATTTAAAAAGATCTCGTTTTGTAGCTTGCAGAACAATGATGAAATTACGATAATAAAGTTACAGTACAGTTACAAATTACTATGATCATTCAATCAAATGAAATCAAAATCATTTATTCATATAGGTAACACAATGTAGTACACTTATGAACGTTAATCAAGGGCGTAGAACGAAAGAGAAGAACTGGCAATAAACTCTCCGCCACTCTTTTTAATCGCCAAGTTTTTTGTTTTACACAATGTTTGTAAGGAGCTGCAACCATTACCTACACCATTTTCCACATTAAGTAATTCATTAATTCTTAATCGATTACATAACACAATGTAATATTTTCATCATGGTACTAAATAAATAGTTTTGATCTTTTAAGGAAATAATAAATATTACGAAGATGTGATTAGTTTGAACATGCTGGACAATTGTGATTGCTGGTAAATTAAAATGTTATATATAAAACATAACACCTTTAATAACAAAACAACACTTTACAATAAATCGGAACTACTAATATACTATCGGCTTTTTATATTGCAATATAACTTACAATGTATCCGGACGTTTTATCCGGATAAAACAGAATCTTTCCACCAGTCTCAGCCAGATTCGGTTTTAAAAAGTGTCTCGTGTTATTTGTCACGAAATTATAATCGTAATGGTAGAGCAGTTCAATAGTTTCTTCCGGGAGGTGAAATATTTTTTTCCAAATGTCGTCTTTCGATGGTATATCGTAGTTTCTAGAATAGGTCTCTATGATATCTTTGACTTGACGTTTCGGTTCTGCTTTTGTCGGCTCCGAGTAGGTTATCTTCCGTGACTCTAGCCTGATAGAGAGTTATTTTTCTCATATATTTGAATTAAATAAATACACATGTTGGTTAAGTTTAATCTTATTAAATTTTTTATGTATTCTTTTAAAAAAATCTTTATACCTCATTTAGATAATTCAAAAGCAAGGTTTAGGCTACTAATTTTTTTTTTTATTATTAGACGGATTAATGGATTATTAAAATCTTGTTCACTGATACCTATCAATTCTTTTCGTATAATATTCGTCAAATGTTCTTGTCGTGCAAACTAGCTTCGTGAGATGATCAAGTCTCGCATAGTAGTTGAATTCTAGAGTCCTTTCGCCCTCCACGGATACTATTGGGGCTTCCAATGAGTATGTGTGCTCTGAAAATGTATATATGTATATATAAACTAGTGGAGCCCACAGACGTTGTCCTGCACGATATTTCAAGCCATTAGGATATTAAAGTATGAAAGTACCGACTGCAGCGCCACCTGCCGGGCTGATTTGTGAATCTAAACCATTCCCAGATCCCCTTGAACACACACAAAAAATTTCATCAAAATCGGTCCAGTCGTTTAGGAGGAGTTCAGTCACATACACACGCACACAAGAAATATATATATTAAGATGTCTTCACAGAGTAATAGAAAAAACAGACACAGACTATTATTTGTAATAGACAATTGTTTACTATAGAACTGTTTTTTTTTAATTATAAGTGTAGTACACTCTGTCAGTGAATTACAGATTAGCTAACATGCGAACATATTCCGTCTGTAGTTGACCCACCTTAATGTCCATTAAATTACCTTTTCTTATTAGTTTATTAACCAAAAGAAACATAAAATCACGAGCATGTCATGATCCACTTAGAACATACTCTTTAGTCATGATTTTTGATTGAATACAAAATCACAAAGAAAAGATATTGCTTATTAGGATAGTAAATTTTAGCGTGAGCTACCAAACTAGTTACTTATTAAGTTATCTCTTCTTCCAACACTGAATGTCTCCCGTATTTCTTTGCTGAGATGATCCATCTTCATTGTCTCCATTTTATCAACTCTGTGCTTGTACCATTCATATCTGAAATAGTATCACAGGAAAAGCGCTAAATTGGTACTTTGTTTATAGTTATTGTGTATTATTTAAATGAAATTGTATAGAAATGGGTTGATGTTGGAACTTTATTTAGATGGAACGAGCCATTAACATTTCATGTAAGAATTAATAAAGACCCTATCGTGTAAATGCTAAAAATAATCATAGTAAAAATTCATGTATTTTTTACTTAGTTGTATTACGCGCATTGGACTGCGCATAATATGAAAATGCGTTATAACAATGCCGTGTTATAAGGGGGTTTACTATTTCTACTATAAACCTTCGAAGGTTGTTAGGAGTAAAAAACCTTACGTCAATAAAGGAACAGTAAGCGCGTAGTCGTCAAATATCTTGATTCTCTTGATAATTCCGTCCCTTTCAGAGTATGGAGCGAATTTCTCGAGTAATACCTTCTTGTAATGGATCACCTTATGGCTGCCGGGGTAGCGTTGCTCATAATCTAAAATATATTGTTTTTAATTTAATCGATGCTTAACATAATTCATATGTTAAACACCATTTAAGATGTCACAAATAAATCATCCCGGGAAGTTGATTCTTAGCGTCCATTTTCCGGCTTAATTGTAAGACAAGAACACAAACAAACTCCTCTAAAAATAGACCAACACACATGTATTACGAACTAGGTTAACTATAACTATAAAGGTTTAAATGTCAACAAACTGTCAGCGGTTACATCCAACTTCTCAACCCAGCTGGCGGGCACACACATGTGCTTCTCAGTATCATAGGCCGTCTTCTTATCCGCGAGGTCAATGCCAACAAACTGTCGTCGATAGTTCGGCTCGCCGGCAAGCATGTGCTCCCAACAACTTATATCTCCTAGATCGTAGTTCAAAGATCCCAGGCCTTCGTCGCAACCTTGCAGATTCACCTTTGCATTCACGTAAGAACAGTATTATTAATAAACTATTAGTAAATAATTATTTAAATGTATTAACGCAAGAGTTGCTTTCATTTCCATGCTTGTACTCTTTATAACTGCTTCATCTCTCACGGATTGTAATATTTCTGGTACAAAGATATATAAATTAACCAGTGGCCCTACAACCTTTTTAGGTCTGGGTCTCAGAATCATGTATCTGTTTCATGATCATGTCAATCTCAGTGATCAGGACCCTGTGCTTGACATACGCCGTCGACTTTTTGCGACAAAGGCAAGCCGGTTTCCTCACGATGTTTTCCTTCACCGTTCGAGCGAATATTAAATGCGCAAGACAGAAAGTCCATTAGTGTACAGCTGGGGATTGAACCTACGAACTCAAGGATGAGAGTCGGACGCTGAAGCAATAGGCCAACATTACTAGGGGTACAAAGATATATAATAATTCAAATTAATTTTTTTTAGAATACCCTTATGTGAATTTTTTAACAAACTTACATAGTAATTCTCATGATTATATACACTATCCAGCTTTTGGTACTGTGGTGCGCTGATCGGGTGGTCCTTCCCCTCGCTGGGTTCTATGAAGAAGGGCTCCTCAATACCCTTGAACCCTGGCAATATAAGGACCCAGGCGTGAGTACGCCAGCCGTCTATCGGATCGTCCGGTGGTTTCTCAAGTTCCTGAAGTATTTAATAGATCATACTGTCTAGTTACACGTCATGAATAATTCTTTATTTTAACATCTAAAAATTACTGGCTGGTTTCGTTAAGAACACTAAAAGTTAAAAACATACACACATTGAATTGCTGAATCTCCCTACATTTGAATTACATTTTGGATTTAATTGTAAAGAAACACAACAAAAGAATTATAAATAGATTTTATTCAGTCCTTTTGAAGTTAAAATTTAGTAATAACAAATTAATTAGCGATATAATTTTATTTATATAAATTAAATAACGAAATATTACAATTTTTTCACAATCTTACCGCAATTTTTTTCAGCCGTGCATTCTCCGCCTTGTCTAATTCAGCTTGTCGCTTCTCGGCTGCCTTTGTATCCATGTCCCGGCAATATTTTGATGTCATATCTGGTAGAGGTACTAATCGGTACCGCGGCTCTTCCTCTGGTGGCGGTGGCTCTTCAATAACCTGCATAAAATAGTATGTTTCCACATGGACACATAATGGTTATGAGTCTTGCATTTTGAGAAGTCGAGCAAAATTTTTTTTAAAATGAGTTGTCGATAAACAGAAAGAAGAAAAATCGGTATTAGAAAAAGAAAACGTTTATTTCAGACTGGTGTCAGTTATTACATAAAAAAACAATTCTTATATGAATGCTATTGCGTATAGTCTATTACTTGTTTTATTCATATCTTGCGATATTGAGGCATCTTCGTGATAAGGCACGTGCAAGCAATCCCAGTTTGTAAACAAAAGAATGGATTTCTTAAAAAGTTCGGGACGTATGATGGCGACAGTCGAGTTTATTACGGGCTAGGACAATAAAGCGACAAAAGAACATACACATAATTTTGGCAACTTAAAAAATACTTTTTATTATTTAGTTGTCGTTATGTGGGTGTAATGCTTTGTAGAGTCCATCATTGTATGGAAGGTAAGCTAAACCAACCGAGTGATTTCGACGCTTTAAGGGGTTTGACGTTAACGGGGATTACACTGTACCTGACATATTTTTCAATAAAGAGCTTTGGATTTGCGGGACTAAGAAAGTAAGACATATTCCTTAAACATAAGGGCACCATAGACCAGCGAAGCAGCCGTTCTATAGACGAAGACGATGTGAGAATTAGACCGTCTCTTCTAATTATTTACTAACCTCAGTTTCATCTGGTATCTCTGGACACAGTGATCTATATCGCACGGCCAAGCATAGATCTCGTTTAGCGCAACCCACTACTACATATGCGTCGTAGCCAGCTCCCACCAGCCATGACACTAACACGTGAGCCAGCTCGAAAGGATTACCACTCCGTCTTATTATCGCTGTGTATGGTGACATTATTCGTTCTGGCTGGAAATAAAAATACTTACTATGTACTAGAATAACTATACGTTCATACGATGCTAGATACAGAAATCTGCCCAAAACTAAGGGACAAGGGTTGCAGCACTGGTTTTCATTTGTTTTTATTAAAGCGCCCTCTACACTGTTAGCTAAGAACGTTGCTCTTGAGTCGTCAGTCTAATTTACAAGTTAGTTCTTGTAGTGTATAATAGATGGCGCGCATAGAAAACATTGCTTTGAATAGTTCCTTAATTTTAGCTTATAAAGAAGTTTTTGTTTGTTGTTTTAATTTAATAATCAATAGCATAATAAAGCTTATCTACTTTAAAACAAAATATAAAAAAAGGAATTAAATTTTTCAGTATTAAATTGACTAATTTCAAACTAGTTTCGTCCGCCAGCTTCGCACAAGCAGATTTCGTGCATTTTGACATATTTAATGCGTAAAGATCCGTCATACATATTCAACAATAATAGTAACTTTACATAATATAATCCATAATACATTAAACACTATCTTAAGATGAAAAGCACTCATCTGTTCGGTAGTTTTTATGTATGTTTATTTAGCTAGGTTATTGTACAGTATAATATAGTGTTGTTATATACCTAGACAGACGGACCTAAGCTAAGGCCTTCATTTGTTAAAATAAAAACTAAATTTCCAAAGCACTCCCTATGTATCACAAGAAAAAAACGAACAAGTCCTTTTAAATATTAAACTTAAGAAGAATAATAATAAATTTGACCTGAATATCAAATTGAATTATGCGAATATATTTTTCATTCTTTCAATCAATCTCCTATCCTAAACCTGAAATAATACAAAATGTAACGTAAATAATAGAAACAGCGATAATAATTATGTAATTCTCATGACAACATTTTAGTGCACACGGAAATAATTTCTCAAAACATAGTTAGTAAATTTGTATCCTCCAAAGAAGTTCTATTTAAATACACGATTATAAGGAGCTTCATAAAAGGTGAGTCGTTTACGATAATATAATAACAAGTGGGTGTTGCCACCCCACCCCTGCCCTATAAATTGAATCAAAAGTTGTGGAAACAAAGTCGGGCTACGGAACTTTTCCCAACTTTCACTTTTAACTCGCAACTTTTCCACACTTTCACTTAACAATTTTCTTTTGCGAATACACGTATTAACTATTTTTTATGATTTAAGGGCTTGCGTATGATATATACCTATGATCTTTTAAAGCTGAATATTTAATTTTAAGAAATCCTTCAAGAAAAGAGTGTACCAATTCTTAAGGTCACGCAATCGTGAGACCTCTGCAATGAGAATGTATACAGGGGTTCTTTAAAAAAAAAGTGCCCCGCGATTATACCCTCGTAGCGTGATATTCATAGTTCTTAATGTAATAATTATAAAGTAAATAATAAGCTTTATATACTTCCGGAGCCTGCGCTTTTAAACGCAAATACACAAACTCATTAATACGAAATGAATTGAAATTAAATAAATTCATATTTCAACAATTACTGTAATACATCAAATTTGATTACATAGACTTAATAAACTTGTTTCAAAATTATTCACACAATATTTGTGTTGTGTATGTCCATCCGAACTTAATTACATATTTGTAGATACTAGATAGATGGTTCCGAACTATTTAAATAAAATATCTTACAGCTATTTAGAGTATTTATAAAAGTTCACCAGATCATACATAATGCTATCTCTACAGAATATGTTACAAGCTATCTTTTCTAAAATATATGACAATTACGATAAACATAGATAAATGTTGCAAAACATAAAAATACATTTAAAATTAGAAGCAAAACAGCGGATTAGTCTAATCAGATAGACACATAACAATGCGTTTAAAAAAATGGGTAAGATCCTGAGCAAGAATGTCAGAGCCTGAGCTAGAATGTCAATTAAATTTAAATATATTTTCCGGAGCTGTCAAAATATTTTTTCTGTATCAAGTTTTACATATTTAACAGCGCTCTAGTCTAGACGATATTTTTTTTTTTAATATTGTGACGATATGAGCTACGAATTATAATATATTACCACAATTTGCTAAGTCTCGACTCTGTGTATCATAAAGATAAGTCAATTATCTCTTTGGTAGGTTAATATTACAGAAACGACACTAATTGATGCTTAATTAATTAACGAAATATTTATTAAAGCGTTTTTAAACTCCCAATTATTGGTTAGTTAGATATATTTCTAGCATAGATTTGTAACTTCGCTGCAGTACCATGTAGTAAAATAATTCTAGCACGTATTCGTCTACAAGACAGTTACAAACTCATACAAAAGCATTTACGGGACCGTGCGTAATTCAGAGGATCTTAACGGCCGTACCATGTACATAAGGTGTATATTCCTTTGTCCCAGAATACATTGCAAGCGCAAATTAGACCGTACGTTCCACGCTTTGAGTTGCGCTTGACCAAGCGTTATTGGTATTTCGAGCAAGACGCCCGGCGTTTTAGTGATGTCCCCGTTATCCTTGACTAGTCGATAAATTTATTACGAGAAACAAAAAAAATTCTTTGACAATAAGTTCTGTCGTTTTGGTGGGTTTGGAGGTGTTATAATTTATTTGAATGACGTTTTAATTATTTTTATAGCTTAATTGCTATATAAGATGAGTAATTATAGTAAATATCATCTAAGGAAGATATTTTTGAGGTGGAAATACATAATTTTTGTTAGGAAATATTCAGCATTTAGGCTGTTATATACTTCCTTTTGGATGTTTTTATAATGGGTGTAAGCTAGGCTTTTGTATGTGAACGTAATAACATATTATGCTAAAATATGACTTATAATATCTTTAAATACATATCTAATTCTACTGTACGTGTGTATGTCACTGAACTCTTCTTAAACGGCTGGACTTGAATGATTTTTTTGTGTGCGTTTGTGTGGCGCTTTGGAAGGTTTAGATTCACAAATCAGCCCGGCAGATGGCGGCGCTATACAGTTGGTATAGATGTAAATCTTCTGTGCATGTGTTTCTTATTAAACTCCTATACGGCTGGACAGACTTTGGTGACATTTTGTGTGTGTTTAAGTAAAGTCGAGAATGATTTACATTGATAAGATGTGTGTACACTGTACAGAACAACGTCTTTCGGATCCGCTAGTATAATATAAAACTAGCAATTTCTTAACTTATATATATTTCACCAAAGTTGTTTTCTACCTCAGTACATTTATTATTTTTATAAATTAGCAATGAAAAGACCAGTAGTCGACCAGATGAAACGCCAAGCTTTTTGTCCAATCGATGTGTCAAATGTTTTTGTGCAATGTCTGCGCCATTTATACTCATGCATTACTAGTGGCAGACGTAAACGAATGCAAAGCCAAGTAAAGTTATAACTCATTCTCTTCTTTTTTGAAGACCCGTTGGATATTGTGGACGTCAATGGGTTGTGATTGCTACCTGAGCTGCAGGCTCGTTTGTCACATAAGTATTTAAAGAATACATTCTCGATTCCTTGGACTTATAAATGTTATCTACATAGCATCTACACATAGGTCTATCTTTTACTTTTTTATTCTGTGTCGCGACTGATTCTGTGTATCCCCTCGTCACCTTCTATGTACAGTAATGTTTAATTACGTGGTAGTCAACTTTTCACAAACTTGCGGTCGTAATGGCTTGGTACCTCATATCAATTTATCCATATTTATGACACGTTCCTTTTGTATATATTTTAATTTAGACTCATTAGAATGTCGGCGGAGTCAGCAAGACTTATTATTTTTGCACGATATTCTTAATGGGCGGATAGATATTTGTTGTCGTTAATTTCTCTAAGAATCCCTCCTTATGCGACAAGATACTCACAATTGTCCGGGAAGACTGACTTAGTTTAGCAGTAACAATTTAGTTCTTTCTTTGAAATAAGTATTAATTGTCATTTGTTTAAAGTTAAATTTCAGTTTTCTTTTATTTTTATCTTTTTGTCTATTAATATACTTATGTTTTCTGTTTAATATATATTATTTATCTGTTTTGCCTTTGTATATCGTCGAAATGTTGTTTTATGTTAGCGGTAAGATTACTAATAAGTGTATATGGTACATTGATTACTCAAAGTGAAAACAAACTTTATCAACTTTTTTTTGTACTTGATTTTCGGGTCGTGTTTGATGTTGTAGGGACGGCTCTACTAAATAAATTTTGTGGTCCAAATAAAAAAAAAGAAAGTAAACTTAATTAGGGATGTATAGATTACCTCATCAATTAAACACGCAGAAATGTGTCTGCCTCCATACCGTAACTTAAAGGGTAAATTTTTGCATATATAAGATTTATTCACTTGCATACATACGTATACATATATATATACATTGTTATTTTGAGGCACATGACTCTAGAGATGCGGCGCATATCGTTATCGATACTCGAGACTCGGTAATAAGTATCGACCGGAGGGTGGCACAGATGCCACTCATGCGAGATCGCTGACTGCTGCGTTCTCTAATTGAACATGACGTGATGTACTTTATCGACTATCGATAAGTTTTAAGAAAATCATTATGACATATCGTATACCGATTTACATTATTTGGCAGTAAGAACAGTGATTAATTTATTATTAATTATTATTGATTTTTCTATTTTCGGACAAGATCATAAAATAAGATTTTATTCATATATTGTGTGCGCTTTGCATGTTTATTAGTATCAATAGGTAGGCTAATAATTCTGAGTCAACATAAGCAAGATTATTAACTCGTCATACGGTTATACATAGGAGTTTGACAGATGGTTGAAGGTCTTTGCCTTCCTGTTTCTTTGTTCTTTTAACTATAACAGGACAATTAATTGACATTAAAAATAATAATTTATGCATTTTAAATAGTAACATAATTATTAATCGCCCTATCGATAGTTTTGATGGCAACATTACCTTTGCAATCATATGTTCACAGCAAAAAGCGAAAAGTGCAAAATGGGCGCCTTTTTTATTTTATCGACAATTACAATCCAAGTAAACGTTCGCAACACAAATGCCCTCGAAGAACGGCAGTCCGCGCGAGTGATTTGCACCACCCCGTCGGACGCCGCGCGGTCGCGACGTGAGCTAGTGATGTTCTTATGCTTTTTTTATCGATTATTACTTTTGTTTTTCATCATTCTTTCCCTATACATTTACTAACAAACTTTGTTTTCATGAACAATTGTACTTAAAATATATCTTGTCCTAAACATAACACATAAGAATACTAGTGAAACACAAGTTAAGTCTTGATCTTTGTAAAGTTAGTTTCAAGCTACCGTCCGCAGTCTACGTGGCATCAAACAAAGGAGTGTTTTTGTCACTTGGCGCCGCCCTCCCGCCGCGGTGTCCGTGGCGACGAGAGGCCGCGAGCGTCGACCGGCCGCGGATCGATATCGCCCGAGATCTCGGCCTACGCGCCCGCCTCGCCGGCCATTTGCCTACCTCGACGCCTCAGGCTCGTGTGTACATAACCCGCCACCCACCACCCTACACCGATACACCCCCGCAGATTACCGCCTACAAAGCAAACTTCATTGGTACGTGCATGCAATATGCGCAAGGAGCAGGCCAGAATTGTGCCTCGGACCTCCACCCAGATTGCTTTGATACTCGAGCGAACCTCGTATTTAGCAAAGGCTATTCGGGGCTATTGCACAATGAATCTTAGCAAGGCCTAGTACCCTGTTTCAGTGTAGGAGACGGCCGCAATCACGTTAATTACTCCGGTGATAGCACCGGTATTATCTGAAGTGCAGATACTTTGGTCAGAAGTGTATACCTAGAACCGAGTCAAAGGTCTCATCTATACCAAATTTAACTAGCTAAAGATCAGTGTTTCTCATCATTTATTACATGAATGTTTCCTTATTGATACACTCGAAACTATTTTCACCTAATCAGCTGGGTAGAGTATAATAATCCAAATAAAGACAGTTATATTTAATTAATACTATTGTAACTAATAATATTAGTTTAAAAAAAAACAGTGGCGCTACAACCTGTTAAGGTTTGGCCTCATATTCCTGATTCTGTTTCATAATCATTTTTTTTAAATCTAATAGGCGAGTAAGTGATCAGCCTCCATGAGTGCCTGACACACGCCGTCGACTTTTTGTGTCTAAGACATGTCGGTTTCCTCACGATGTATTCCTTCACCGTTCGAGCAAATGTTAAATGCGCACATAGAAAGAAAGTCCATTGGTGCACAGCCAGGGATCGAACCTACGACCTCAGGGATGAGAGTCGCACGCTGAAGCCACTAGGCCAACACTGCTCAGTAATGTTAATTTAATAGACCAAATACTGAGCATACGTTTGAAGTTTAATTTCAAAAATATATATGAATAAGCAATAAACAAATAAATATCAATATTCAAATGCATATTAATTCATCGCGCGCTCAAAACGTTAAAACAAATAAACAGTATTATAGGCATTAGATATACCTAATACACAAGTATTGCAAGGCTCGTGAATTTCAATTGAACGCTGAAGGGTCGTAAATCGGCCAAGTGCAACTCCCGTTCAAACGTAAAAGAGGGAAAGTTCACATTTGCATATTGGCCGTCGCCAACTAACTCAAACTTTGCAGTCGGAGCGAAGAAAACTTTTAATGTGAGAGTCTATCTGTTTTACTTTCTTTGAAAACTTTGTCAACAATAGAAGAGATACTTCTTAGATCATGTGTTGTCTTTTTTGTTATGATAGATGCTAGTATAATGTTGCTTCTTCATGGAGAATAAAGTTAAAGAGATAATGTTCAGTGAGCAATCTACAGTATATTTGTTTAACATGAAAGATACAGTAATAAATATGTTATTAAATAATAATTTATTATGTGTTATTAAATTTGTAATATTAAGAGTTTGTTAGTCTGTAAAAGACGCGAGTTTTGGCTTGTCATTTGAATTTTTACTAGATGCATTTTTTTGAACATTTTAGATTTTGTAGGAATTACATTAAAATAATTGTTTTGAAGAACTTTTATGTGATAACAAACTTTAAATTTTGTTTCTATAATAATTTCAGCAACACATTGTAGTTTCATTCATCATCAAACAAAATTTAGAGTATATCATCATTATTTATAGCTTGAAAATTGTGTATGATTGGTTATAACCCACCAGTGGTAAGTGGCAAAAAAAAAGTACACAAGGACAAAGTGTAATCTCCTTAATAGAGTCTGTAAGTATTAGACACTTTCTTAAGGCCGATTTACATTATCTTAGTGTTTAGGAGAGTGCTTTAGGATAGTACTTTAGTTGAAACATGTAAACGCTACTTGCTTTAGTAAACGCTACGCTAAAGAACTTGCCTTTCAAGTTGTACTAAAGCACTCTCCTAAACACTAAGATAATGTAAATCGGCCTTTATGTTAAATATCCGTTTGGTAAATTAGGTTAGTTTTACGTATCAGTTTTTTTGTGTGTCCTGCGCAGTGTTAGCCTAGTGGCTTCAGCGTGCGACTCATGACTCCCGGAGGTCGTAGGTTCGATCACCGGCTGTGCACCAATCGACTTTGAAGTGTGAAGTGAACGGTGAAGGAAAACATCGCGAGGAAACCGGCTTAGACTCAACAACTCGACGGTCGTGCGTCAGGCACAGGAGGCTGATTACTTGCCTATTAGATTGACAAATGATCATAAAACAGATACAGAAATCTGAGGCCCAGAACTAAAAAGGTTGTAGCGCCACTGATTTTTTTAAATCTTAAGTTAAGCTAGTTCATTAGTATTGATGTATGTATGTTTTTGTATAAGGTAACAAAGTGTAGAAAAAAGGCAAAAGATCTCGTGGCCGTTCACCAACCAGATGGACCGATCAAGTGAAATATTCATTGTCCTCAAAACGACATAAGAGAGGCGCTGGTCAGAAACCGGTGGAACCAGATTGTCTGCTCCAGCTTCCTTGCTGACCACGACGCTCAGATAAGCTACTGACTGAAGAGAGAGATAGATCGTAATGTTAAACGATGTCTTTGTGCAGAGACAATATCTAAAGGTATATCGATAAAGGTGCGACATCTTTAATCTAGTCGGCAGCGGGTAAAGGCATAAATCTTGCAGGTCCGGGCGAGTTTTGAATCATTTAGCGTGGTGCTCTGGCCCTGCGACTTCCGTCCGGCACGTGCGGCCCCCACCCGCTATGAGCGCGTCTGTCTTGTCGAGACAAAGGGGCAACAGTGATGTTTCACTTTGTAGGATATATCGATACTTTTCGGTTTTATTTTTTATTAAGGTTTTAGTCGAAATTTTAATTTTAATCGCTATTATACCTTAGAACGATTTATTTACTCACAGTTTTGTGTGTATAGTCAACTATTATAAACTATATTATATTAGTTGCTTTGTGCTTAAAGATTATTGTGTCTGTTTCTATTTAACATTTTTTAACTTAACTTGAGTCAATAGCTTACTAATTTAATTACATATTTCAGTATTTATTATTCGTTATGTCAGCTTCTAAAGCCATGCTTTTAATATAAGATCATGCCTAAAAATTATGTACTCACAAAAATAAATAAATAATTTATAATAATCACATGGCTATGATTATCAAAATGACAGTACTTTATTTATTTGTTAGCATGTTCGTTTAATTTAAGTCATAACGACGTTTAAATTAAATCTAAGCAATAAAGTCATTCATAACAATAATTTATACTCGTAGTATCGATAACTTCATAGAAAAGCAATTCAATCCCTACTACACGACGTCCGAGCTGGCTCTAATTTGAATTCACGGAGACTCCGCGACGCGTCCGCCGCGTCGGCCGCGCCCGACTTAATGAATCGCGAGGGGGTGTGGGGGCAACCAGGGGGTTGCTAGGGGGTGATCGGACGACCACCGCATCCTCCGCGCGGATAAGTGACGCCCGTGTTGCTTCGTACATAGCTACTCCTTATGTATTGCGGCACATAGCGGCCGGCCTGTACCTACGTAACGCTCGCCAAATTTATGTCCCGCACATGTCTAGAGACCGCGGCGTACCTTTAGAGGGATTTTGCGTGTTTACGTACAAACGGGGGCCGAAGATATTCGAGATGGAATTTCGCTTGGGCCTTTATTGATGAGCTACAGCGGCTTACGTCCCCTTTAGCTTATCTTGTTGCTTTTATGTTTATGGTTTGATTGCTTAGTTCCAGTTAAGTTTTAAGAACATCGCCACTAACTAAAACTAATCATATTCCTCATAATTTTCCTTGCCCTCGAAACTATAAACAAAAACTTGCTAATGGTCAATTATGTAAATGCAAGGATCGGTATGGCTATTCTTAACTCAGTAAATTATTCAGATGATTCAAATATTCCGTAACCAGTTTGAAATAACGAAAACTTGCCTCAAAATAATATTGAGCAATTGATAGAGATTAATTCAAAACTTTATGAGCATTTTTAATAAAAACTTTTCACTTATAACACAGATTGCATTTTAAATTACGATAAACCATTGAGATCTGTGACAAAAAAAAACATTTTTTATGAAATCTATTTGTATCGTAAACATCGCATCGTTTCATTAAAACTAGTTGAACCACATTAGTAAACATTAGTGTACGTGTCTGTTTTTTGTAAACATCTAATCAGCCGTGTCCCTTCACAGCTGAATTGGACGTGGGGTTCAGAAGGGTCCAGCCGTGGGAGCAGTCTCAACATTATTCTCGATAATCACGCGATATCGATTCGCGTGCGTGCAACACTAATTTGATGTTGCGAGGTAACGCACATATTTTAGCTATTTTCTTACGCGGCGTTATAAAGGACCGTGTTTATCATGTTTAGCATTTCTGTAGAGATTTAGCGCGAAGTAAAACGACCTTATGTTATCTAATACGTTTTTGATATACAAGAGTCTTATGTAGCGCCTAGGGACTCTGAGGGAAAGATTGAGAAACGAGGTTTAGCGCTAGCTCTCGTTTCTGAATCTTAGAATAAAACAAAGATAACCTATACGTTATGTAAACTAAAATTATATTTATAGAGAGTATTAGTAAAATGTCTATTGTATATACAATTATTTAACATGACAATTAAATAAACTTATAAAACGTTAGCGTACTTCTCGAAATATACTCGTAATATGAAATTAAAATATGTAAAAGTAAATTCAAATAGGTTTTTAGTAAAAATTTGTACCCATTGACATCTTGATCATGACATCATTATCTTTGACATTTTGTTTCTTAATTTGAATTTCCCTCGCAATTGTTGAGGTAACATTTAAACAAAATGAATGACAATTGACAAGCACCGTCCTCTGTACATAGATCTTTTTTGAAAAATCATAATTAACAGCAATACTTCCCAAATTAGTGTTCATTATTTTTGCATGGTAAAACTTTGAATATTATTGATAAAAGCAATTTTTACGTTCATCAATCAATTCATATGTAACCAGGCAGGCAATTAAAAAACCTATAACCCAATCCATGAATATCCGTTTGATATATCCGTGATTAATAGAATTACTCGTAATATTAGTTCCTATATTGAACTATTGAAGCGGAACGAAATTGCAAATAAATACTTTTTAATGTTTCGTTGACTCACTTAGCTGTCCCATTCCGGATGTTTTGTTACAACCCCCCCAGAGGGGGAGGAAGCAACAGGTGTCATTACAGGATATTTTATGTTCTACGTCACTGAAATTGGACGCAAAGTTTACTGCAATAACTTTCGTGGCATTTAACTTATGAATGTTAATGAATAAGACACTAGAAAATTGTGCTGCGTACTTTGCTTTCACAGATGAATATATATTACTATAAGCTTTTTTAAAATTCTCTTAATCTATGTCTTCGAATGATCGGGGTTTCAAAGAGTGTTTTGAGATCTAGAAATCAGTCAAAAGTAGTACAAATTTTCTCTTAATACGCTATATAGGTATATATTTAAACTAGCTGAACCGGCAAACGTCGTTTTGCCATGTATATCATTTAAAATAAAAAATAGGGGTTGATAGTAGAGGGCTGACAATTGAGGATTGTATGTATTTTTGTATGTAGTATCATAAAAAAATAGAAATTAAAAATTTTGTCTAAAAAATAAAAAATAAAATTTAGGGCTGGACTACCCCTAACATTTAGGGGGATGAAAAATAGATGTTGGCCGATTCTCATAGATACCGGATAAGCACAAAAAAATTCATCAAAATCGGTCAAGCCGTTTCGGAGGAGTATGGCAACGAAAACTGTGACACGAGAATTTTATATATTAGATGGTAATAAACAAAAAAGAGTATACCATCATGTCACAATGAAAATAAATAAACCGACTGGCGGGAAACATGGCAAAAGGAACAGAACAGTGGAGCAACAATGTGTTAAACTGGTACAAAAGAGGAAGACAATTTAGAAGGTGGATAGACCACATTAAAGAAACAGCAGGTTGGTACATGGCAGAGAGGCGCACAGGGCAGACAGAAATAGGGCACATAGAACTAAATGGGCGGAAATATACTGAAATGTATTTTAATGTAAAAGTATCTGAAATAATAGGCTATTATAATTATTAATAGTGGAAAGCCGCAGCGAATTATTAGCTAAATTGATCTCGGCACATATCAGGCTACAAACACTTTAGCCAATGGCTTAAAATCATTACACGTCGATGTGGCGAAATTACAGAGCAATTTCTTAACAGGTGCCGTGTATCGGCAGTTATTCGCGTGACCGAAGACGATTTTTGACTTATGCAAACTTATTATATTAGCCACAAATTTCCACGTTGGAGGAAGTGCACAAGATTCACAGATTACTTCACTTCACGGAAAGTGTACGTTTGAAGTACTACGAACAAACATTGTCTGCCTAAAATGTAGCCTATGGGACGCCCAAAAAGGGCAGTCATCGCAGCCCATGGACATAGTGCGTTGGCGGCCTTTGAGGATGGAGAATGCTCTTTTCTCAACAATTTGAAGTCGTGTCTTTCAGGGAAGACACCCACCGTCAGTCAAAGTTCGCTATTTATTATCTCTTTCATTAATAATTATGACAAGTATGTATCAGCCTTGTGCCTACCCGAAAAAATCTTTTCACCCGAGTCGAACCCAAACAATCAAGACTACACGTAAAGCTACCCCAGATATAGCTAGAGTAGTAGCTATTTAATAGATTCTATCGTAGTTAATAAGTTGCGATTTCGATAAAATTTTCTTACGCGAATAAGACCATTGCGCACACGCATCAAATCGTGCAGTGTACCTGCGGGGGGTCGGGACGTGTTTCCCATCTGCGCCTTTCGCTTCACCGCTTAGCTTTAGTGATGCGACATTATTACAGATTTTATTCAAACCGACTTTCACGACGGCCGACCGTCGGCAAAAAACCCTTTCAGAGCCTGCCGATCTACAACTATGTACCTATAACACTTGTTCAAAAACATCATAAGAAAATTAGATATTTTCAAGGCAAAATTCGCCCCCATGTATAATACACCTACGAACCAAAAATCTATATTTAACCATTTTCTTGATCCATATAAACAAAGTCAACTTAACGGCGTATAATAAACAAATTGTGTATGTATTATTAAATAACAAAACCCACAGACAATTATTATTAATAGTTACGAAAATAATGAAGACTTTTTCTAAAAAAGTTAAATCAAAGTGTATTGTTTATATGATGAAGTTTCACATCTGAGGCCCATACTATGTTACTTCCTAGAAGTAACTTGTTATATTTTTCTTTATGGCACGCGGCAAACGGGCAGGCCGCAGGAGTCCCATCTGATGTTAAGTGGTACCGCCTATGGACACTCAATGCCAGTCTTTCAGCGTTGTGGAACCACGGATCTCAAGGTTATATTTTGTATTCTGCATTGACGTTCTATGATGAAACACTGCTGGTATTAATCCGAACAACTCCTCTAAACGCTCTCCATGGTCAATGCGGTAGAAGATGCAGAGAGACCCCACATATATCATTGATAATATGTTTATTGGACTCTATGGATTCTCCTTAGAAATTGATAGATTTTTCTTCCAGCCTAAACATTATACCTGTATTATCGATTATACCGGCATTTATCGGTACTACACATCACTAACAATGTCGCGGTTTTCTATCAATATCGCGTGATGTTGCCCTGACGAGTCACGGCTGCGGTGTTCGATAAAATCTCGCGAACGTGCGTGACCGCATCCTGTCTGCCCTTTCCCCTCCCCCGCGCCCGCCTCCCACGGCGGCGCGGGCGCATCGCGACAACGCTTCCGCCCGCGGGTCCCGCTGACCGCAACATGCAATGTTTTTCCCTTCACTTCGCCTGTATAATGTTACACGCACCTTTTGTCGTTAAAACGGTTAACCGTGTCCTCGGTTATAAATTACAGTTTCTCGCAACGTTAAAAGATTGTTTTACTACGCATTCCTTAAGATATCCTTAAGTATCAACAGTTTTGTGACGAAAGAAATATTTGTCTTGAACGATGACTGAAAAATAATTTTTAAAATAAATAAATCAGTGGCGCTACAACCTTTTTAGGTCTAGGCCTTAGATTTCTTTACCTGTTTCATGATTTGTCAATCTAATAGGCAAGTAGGTGATCAGCCTCCTGTGTTGACTTTTTGAGTCTAAGGCAAGCCGGTTTCCTAACGATGTTTTCCTTCACCGTTCGAGCGAATGTTAAATGCACACATAGACAGAAAGTCCTTTGATGCACAGCCGGGGAACAAACCTACGAACTCATGCATGAGAGTTGCAATCTGAAGCCACTAGGCCAACACTGCTCCTAAATTTGTATTCATAACTTTCACTTCAAGGACGTTATCGTCATAGTTACCTACTAATATAATACTTACGACAATATTGTTACTAAAACATTAATAACCATATAAAAATTTACTGCTTTAATAAATAAATTATTATAATTAAATATAATACATAGTTACACTGAAATGACTTAATTGTTAACAATCCATTTAATTATTAATTACTTAATTAAAGTAAAGATTTGTTTAATGGCGTAAAAAGAACTTTATAATTAGTAGGTAATTAGTTATAAGCTGTGAATTTTTCTCAATAAATAAAATAAAATAAATTATCCATATTTGTACAACAATTTCGTATAGAAAAGCCAATCTGGAATAAGAATACTGATAACACTATTTCACATCCACAAGAAAAATTGCGTAACAAAACGCCAATTTAAATAGCAACATAAAGATAAGTTGCTTACTTATATTATTACACATCTCATAAGTACTAAAAGAATGCGATTCTATTAAAAGTTATTACTGGGAAAACCTAAAGCAGAAAAATAATGAGTGAACGCACCTGCAGTGTATCCGCGGCCCTTGACGTGATCGTAAATAGGTCGTAAATCGATCAACCCCCACGAAAGGTTTACGGTTCACTGCGACTCAGCACCAAGGGACTTTTTCTATGGACCCACATAACCCGCGCTTTTAATAGCCATTAGAAAACGACTCGTTCAAATGCCAGCGTGCCTCTTTAAATATAGTTAATTGATCATTTCAACACGAAAGCTGGATTGTAACAGGCGTATTATTAACGACTTAAGTTGTATTATAGGAATTATTTAGTATTTCCACAGATATCACGTGAGCCAAGGCAGAGACAACTACAATAGACTATAGAACACGATCATAACAAGTTTTTTATCTATTTATTATTAAATATAGTAAATTAATCATTTCAACACGAAAGCTGGATTGTAACAGGCGTATTATTAACGACTTAAGTTGTATTATAGGAATTATTAAGCATTTCCACAGATACCACGTGACATGAACACACTAGAGCCAAGTCAAAGACAACTACAATAGACTATAGAACACGATCATAACAAGTTTTTTATCTTCGTTACATATCTAAATAATTTGAGGGCAATTAGAGAATTAAGATAATCTTTTGTAAGTTCCTGTAGTTTGTATGTATGGCAAAAATGACATTGTTTATTTGTTTACCTTGGAAAATGTCTGGTTTGTTAATATTTTATTGCCAAGTTGAATTAAATTAAATCTCTGTCTACGTTATATTTTGATACCAAGTTTAAAATATTTCCTCAACTAAAACGAAGTCTTTAAATAACGCAGTGACAGAACCAACTTGACAAAAATAAGCGAATTAAAACGTAAAGCAAAAGAAGCAAGAACTATTAAAACACACGAGCTCAATAAGCCTGCACTCGGTGCGCGGAATTCTTAAAAGCGGTCGCATCGTCTCGCGGGGGCAGTCGCATATTTTTTACTCCGGGTCAACCCCCCATCGTTGACGGGGGTTCCACCCCACGTGGGACGGGTGGGGTTAATTAGTCGCGAACGCGGTCCGGCTCTACTCCATCTAAGTTGTTTCCTTCTTTATTTGCCCACTTGATACCGATGTGGGGATTCGGACGATAGTAAAATAAGGATTATGCTAGAGCCTTTTAACTCTGCTTAAATTAATGGCTAGTAAAAAGTCAGTATTGCGGTAACGTCACGAGATACAGTTAAAAAGTTATCTTTGTCCAACATGCCTACATTATGAAACAAATTAAGCCTTTACGCAAATTCTGTGTTATATACGTTTGAAATTTAAATAATATAATTTATTTATGAATGTGTTATGTTTATAGAAACACTATGTTATTTAATTACGCGAAAACTAATTATAAAAACATCAGTGGCACCACAATCTTTTTTTAGATTTGGGCCTCAAATTTCTGTTTGATGCTCATTTGTCAATCTAATAGGCAAGTGATTAGCCTCATGTGCCTGACACACGCCAACTTTTTGAGTCTAAAGCAAGCCGGTTTCCTCACGATGTTTTCCTTCGCCGTTAGAGCGCAATTAAAATGCGCACATAGACAGAAAGTCCATTGGTGCATAGACGGGGATCGAACCTACAACCCCCAGAGGTTATAAGAGTCATACGCTGAAGCCACTAGGCCAACACAGTTCACGAAAACTAATTATAATCGTGATAGTATTTGAGACCACTTTAAAATGTGTATGAATCAACCATTTACACTGGAAATTCAAGTGACGTCACAACTGACGGTCGACAAATACCACTTCCCCAGTTCTAACTAGTCAAAGGCTATGTTAACATGCTATAATAGAATATTTAACAAGCGTGCACTATTCAAATATAATAAGCAAACTTCAACTAGCAGTAAGGAGATTCCCAAAGCTCGGATACAACTCGAACGCGTGTTTTGCAATTACGTCGAGCGAAGTCCCCGCGGGGTCGAGCGGACCCGTGCTAATGAAGGCGAATATCTTCAAAGGGGTCCGAGTGGCCGCTCGCCCGCGGCTATGTTGAATCTTTAAACGGGTCGCGCTGGGAGGGTTCAACGGAAGACTATATTGGTGATAGTTTCTGTTATACTTGTTATATATTAGTTTAGAAAACAAATAAAATAAAATAATCTCGGTACGAATTAAGCTTACTATGTATTTCCATAATTATACCTAAATCGAATGTCAGTCTAAAACTGGTGACGCTTATTATTTGTGAAAAATATAATTAACAACCGGTGGTTTTTTTTTTTTTTTTTTTGGAGTTTATGGCCTGGTATCTAACAACCGGTGGTTAGTACCATTGAGCAGAGCTGCTGCTTTCCTCTCAACGAATAAGTATCGCAATACAGTAAGGAAATGCTGTCAGCATAAAAGGTCTTTAAATTATATTTAATCGTGTAGTTAAATTTAGTTTAATTTTCTATTTATAGTTTGAAGAATATTGTATATTTGTGTGTTGGAAATAAATCGATTTATATTAACCACTATTTGATATATTTTAGTAAAAATGTTTTATTTATTAATTTGTTAGTGTATGGGGAGAGGGTTTAATCACAATCTTTCCACCGATGGACTTTGAACCCTTTGTCTTACTCCCTTTGAGCAGTCCAGGTCATTTTAATATTACTGTTCACTCGCGAATATCTTAAATGTCTTTGTTGGGGAGTCAGTCTTGGATCAAGCTTTGTGTTGCTCACGCTTTTTCGTTTAGTAATAATAAACCCGTAAATATAGGTAGCTATTTATAAGTTTCATTGGACGATATAATATGAATTAAATTAATTTACACGATCGGTCCTTATTTCTTTACGTTTCCAATAATATCTTTTTGACCTCCAAATAGTATCAGTCTTACTAATTTCACAGCCACAGCGTAGTAGTAATTAAATACATAAAGTAAATTCCCAATAGATCCAATGGAACGATACCGTCTTGTACCTACAGCTCATTGTTGTCTTAAATCAATATTAAACTAATCGGGCTTAACCTTTATTCCTGAGTTGCATATATATATATATAATTTATGTTTAACTGGTAGTAATAAACAATGCTCGCCAAAATAGAGATTTCAGAGATTAATATCATTACATAACAATAACACCATCTTCTATGATATATTTTTTCGACGTCTATTCGTAAGAAAAATTTAATAGACACAGAACATAGACTAAATACCCTATTTCTCTGGTAGGTGACGTCACCAGGTGTCGAGTGCTGTGAAGTGGCGTCGAATGCTGATGAGAGGCATTCGCCACTCAGACAAGCTACGTGGATAGACACCTAGAGACTTCCTTTGTGAGGCGGAATTGATTACGAATTCTTCAAATAAAACTTTTATCTATATATGTGTATTGTCTTCCTAGTTACCTTATGAATGTAATAAATAAGTAAGTATCAGTAGTAGTAGTTTATTTTTTTAAGGAAATTGCAAAAAAGGTTAGTCGATAACACAGGAGACTGAAGAGCTGGCAGCTCGAACAAAGAATTACTCTAGCTATTCAGTAATTATTTTTTAAGGCTAGTATTTTTTTTTGTTTTATTTTAAGATAACTTTCATGATATGACATTGAATAGACTATGTCTTATGTGCAATTGTAGATAATGTATTGTAATTATATCATGAAAAATGATGATTAATAATAAGTAATATGTATATTTCAAATGTAAGATGTAAAAGGATTTATTAGCAATCGTGGTTGAGAGACCCGTGTTGGTTAATAGAGCGTTGTAATGACAAATTAATTAGGTTTATTTGTTATATATAGGCAAGGTTGGTCAAAACTGTTAGATAATCACGATTTAATTATCTACTGGATTAACTATAATTATTGTCGGAAATAAACCAATGTTAGTACCTCGTATAGCACGTTTTAGCATAAGTTTAATTTTTTCGGCATAAATCTTGCCTTACCGAATTTATACATTCGGTGATATATTTGGAATTACTCATTTTCGTTGCATTTCATTAAAATTAATTATAATCGTGGTTGAAGACATCGCCCGAAAGCGATTTGCAGCCTTTTTTTTAAATTAAATGATTATTTTAATTTTACTGTATTTCTTTAATAAATTAATAAAATGTTTGTCACGATGTCATCACGAGACATTTTCTCATGATAACGATTAGGACAAAACATTCAATAGATATAGGAAAAGATAGGTAGGTGATCAGCCGCCTGTGTCCGATACACGTGGTCGATTTTGGGTCTTTACTTTATACTTTAAAATATCCAGATATTTATAGTATTATCCAGACAGTGTTTTGTTTAAATTTTCCTTACAAAGACAATATTTCACCCAGAGGTGTCGTAAGTATTGTGACATCACGTTTTTCCATCGCAAGGGGGTCTGTTTACATCCCTTGCGTATTCGTGATCGATACGTAGTCGCCCAGGGGCGCGTCAATTTGCCCTTCGCCTCGTCAGCGCTAAATTATCCTGACATCTTTAAATGGAATTCCGCGGGCCGCGTCCGATGGCCAACACGTTTTTGTAAAGCGGTGTTTATAAGGATATAATATATTTTGTAAATTTCGAATGAAAATACTAACATTTATAAAACTGAATCAGACTTACTAAAGTGATGAAATCTTTAGTGTATTAATGAATTCTTCGTTTTAAGAATACGAAATTATTTACATTTCAAATAGATAAGTAGCCACTGAACAACAAACAATAATTATCTCTCAATAAAAATTATATAAAAAGGAAAGATTTGTATTCTTATAAGTTTTCAATAAGGCACTTAGTATTTTACTTACTACATAGTAGTGTTGGCCTATACTCGCGTTTTCACAACATCGTGAGGAAATCGGGATACATTAGCCCCTAAAAACAAAGGTGTCAGGCATAGGCAGGTCTTGCCTATTAGAAAATAATATAGAATACAGAAATCTGAAGCTAAAAGCAGAGTTATAGTGTCTGGATTTTTTTCTTTCATAAGCTGCAATCAACTGATTATATTTACTCGATTCAAGATAATCTTCAATCTTTGATCTGATACGAATGCTTTTAATGTTGGTTTAGTATATTTATTTATAAAAGCTTGGCACACTGATACATTGATAAAAGAAAAATAAAATACAATGTTTAATTTGTCAAGCACTTACAGGCAAACATAGCATATTAGAAATAATAAAAAGAAATAAGGCAAAAAAATAGTATAATTTAAATAAACATTAAACGAAAATCGCTCTTAAAGTGTGAGGGGAGCAACTATGGATATCCAGATTCAGCTCGGTTAACAGAATGCTCAATCTGGACATCGGTGAATTTTGGCCAAAACGCGTTCTCCGGAAAGGAGGGACAAACGGAATGATGGGATGTCTGGGATATCTACTGGGTACACGACATTTAAATTTTGTTAAAAGATTGGGGAAATCTACCTGATTGTTAAGTATTTTAATGGCAAACGATACATCACCTACCTAAACTTATGTTTTTTTATAGACAACTAGCAAACTTGGCGAACTCTGTTTCGCCACCAGATGGCTTCGTTTTATGTAACATTTCGTTATTTTCTTTGCGATAAACCTCACGGAGCCCAAGACCATTCCAACGAATCCAAAACCGTGGAAATCGGTTCGTGCGTTCTGCAGTTATAGCGTCAGGAAGGAAAACCCGACTTATTTTTATATAGTAGATTATTTGTCAAGTATCAATTCTATGCTACTACATAGACAAATCTTAACCAATCTGAATACATGCAGTATACGTTCAAATAAGAGCAAAACTGTGACAGCGCCCTTAGGGTTTTCCAAATGTACAGAGGATTTTCAGGACAACGTTCTAAGCTCGGGTCCCTCGACGGTGGCACG
This sequence comes from Pieris napi, assembly GCF_905475465.1. Classification (NCBI taxonomy): domain Eukaryota; kingdom Metazoa; phylum Arthropoda; class Insecta; order Lepidoptera; family Pieridae; genus Pieris; species Pieris napi. The sequence goes on from NC_062245.1 coordinate 2,345,920, forward strand.
ATACGGCACCTGGCCCCCGCCGTTGGCACAATGGAGTTTCGAGAACATACTGCTATATACAAGATATATAATGGGTCAACTCAGTTCAAATAGTTACACGTGTATATAATCGTATAAAAAGTTATACTGTGATTTTTATTTCTAGACACGACTGTGGATCACAAAATTAGTTTAAGATTTCTTTTTTTTTATAAAAAGGCAAATGGACGGGCACATATTATGATGTTGAGATGATGTTGTCAGTTCAACGCGTTATTTTTTTGTGTATCCGTGTCCGTGGATCGATCTGGATGATTTTAATATATTTAATTCATTTTCATGTCTGTAAATTATATAATATATTCTATATTGAAATGGATGTAATTAGTAAAGGTTACTTACCTACTTGTACGTCGCAAGAAAAAAATTACTTCGTGATTTAATTACAAACTTATGAACGCACTAAAATGAAATAGTTAAAATATTTTGTCGCGAAGATTTTCATTGTCACTAGATCGATAAGGCCAAAGGATACTTTTTATGTGTTTATACATACAAGAAGCCTCAAATTATATAGAATAAGTAAATTAACAAATATTTGAATCTTTATATCGAATAATAAAGTCTAAAATTTACAATCAAAGCGCTATTCTCTATAATCTTATTAATTTGCTAGATTATTGAATCCGTCCATCAACGTATAGCAAATCGAAGACATCTCGAATTAGGCTATTGCAGTGAATGTATAATCGAGTTAGCCCCAGCCCCGGGTGGCGTAACGAGCGCACGCGACGCGACGCCATCTTAATGACCCGCGCCCACGCCACGTCCGTCGGGCGGCGATTCCGTTCCAAATCACTAGCGATATAGGCGGTTCATGTACGCGACTACCAGACATATTATATGTGTATATATTACGTATTAAATGTCTATAGTTTCTTCACTTGTGTTATAATTCTTAATTGCTAATATGCCTTTTGCTCTACGCAGACATATTGTAAGTACACGGCGATTTTCTGAGAACGGAGAATTTATCTGTGTCTCTCTAGAACAAACATAGTTTTGGGTTGAAACTTACTTAATAAGATAGTACTTCGATATTTTAATCTCAATACTATTGAATTTAATAATTTTAATGTTACTGACGAAGGTTTGTTAAAGCATTACTCTTTATTACGTGCAACGAAACCATAATGACGTAAGGATTTTTTTTGTTACACTTCGGACGTCTAGGACAGAAACGGAAACTTGACGAATATTACCTTCATTAATTAACAATAAACCAAAAATTCACGTTATGTTGAACTTTAATAGGTCTTTCACAATAATTGAAATGAACCATAACCATTGTTTTAAATATATTTAGCATGATTTTTAATCAGTTTTTTATATTAATCGCATGTCGTACAGTGTATAAGCATCCTTAACACACGTCACAAGCATTGGACCGGGATTATCAGGGTGAGGCAGGAGCCGTAATCACCAGCCACGGTGACCACTCACGCGTAAATTACGTGCCTCAAGCCTGCCACTAGCCCGTAAAAAACACACGACTTTTGCCTTTCCACGAAATTACTAGTAGATTGCCAAGATGAATTGGAAATGTAAATGTTGTTTTACCGCTCTAATCTATAAGAAAATATGTATTATTGATATATCCAGTAATTATAAATTGAATATGCTTAGGGTTTTGTTACAATAATAATGTGTTTCGAGTTATCAAGAAGAGACAACTTTCATCAAGCAAGAACCTCAAAGGAGTCCTTAACCCAAAAGTAAATTAAGTTTCCGCTGCTACAGACTATAGATAGACGGATAATTCGATTCCTTGCGCAGTAGGTGCCCGCCTTTATTAAACATCTGGACGACATTATCTCGCGACGGCAGCGCGACGCCAGCCAAATCCAATAAACGCAATCGCGTAATAACAATCGTGAGCGTTTATCGGACGCGCGTAAATTATGCACGTTTTCTTCCACCGTTTCTACGTCAGGCAATATCGGGTCTTAGCTGTGGGACATAGAGGCAGTATTGGCTTAGGAGACACGTACAGCTTAGCCTGATCCCACCCCACCTCCCTACTTAAGGGTCGTACAGCTCTCACTTGACTGGTGCTGTGGTGTACACTTCTCACATGGATTGTAATATATTCATAAGTGGCGATGAATAATCAGCTGATCACTTGGTTGTCTGCTTACCTAATAGAGCTTTTAATGAAAAATATTGATATAAAAAAATACCTTTTTGCTCGGCCTTAAAAACGTGTTTTTTACCGTAAACAGTATTATTTTCATACAAAAAGTAACCAGGGTAACAAAAGCCGTACTAATTTAAGACCATTAAACACTTTCTGAATATACAGAGATGCTTGATCAAAAAAATATATAAACGAAAAATTACATTATTTACTTACATTATTTATTTGCTTTTCAGTCGTGGTCAGCAAGAGAGCGATAGCGAGCTATCTCTAAGTAATTAATTATTACTATCAAAGACAATACACACATATGCAGACAACGGACGAGGCGATGATCACTTGGATAAACTGGTCATGGCAATACAGAAGGCAATAGATCACGTGGCCGTTCACCAACTAAATGAAATCAAGCGAAAGACTTAATGCCCCCAAAATCACCACTGTAAAGAGACGCTGGACTGGAACTGGATACAGATTTGCTAACAATCCAGGACGCTCAGACTAACTACCGACTGAAAAGAAGAGAAAACAAAGCCTGCTAGATTGTAAAGTCTGGGTAATCCTTGCTCCATACTATTTTCGTATACCAATTATAGTTCTATTTTTGAGTGCAGTGTCGCGTGCACTGTTATCACGGCCTCATTTATTTGCAGATGCTGGTAATGAGATTCAGCGTTCAGCATAATTCTTTGGCGGACACTCAAAAGCCATTGATCGTGTTAACTGTTTGTTTGCATGCTGTTGTGTGAATTGTATCAAACGGTTAAATTATTCAAACGTTGGTAGTCATTGATTGCCTTCATTTGTTTGGAAATATAAAAAAGCGACGCCATATAAACTTCGCGATTCTGACCACAGCACTTCTTTAATGAACCAGGGTTCTGTTGAAATAACATACGCTATGTTGTGTGTCAATCAAAACATTCTAATTTAAGATACACGCCTAAGTAACGTCAGCAAAACACACAGAAAAGTAATTCTTCTATGTTCTCAATACGCCATGCGGGACGGGTGATATTCAGAAAGGAAAGCGCTAAGTCTGACTCCCTTACGTCAAACATATATTTGATTTTGACATAGGGGCGTCATTTCTAAATCCTACCCTCAATTTGAGAACATTTTCTATTATATTATTTTATATGCAAGATTTCAAAGACATAAAACCTCCTTAGGATTTTGTAAAAAGAATTTACACACAGCTGTTTATTGTCTCTGCGAGTGACGTCACAGCAGTAAAGCCAGCAAGCCGAAGGTAATATCGATAATGGTAAGTCGGGAGCGCTGTTCGCCCACTCGCCTGCAGCTCGCATGTGCGTCGTAAACTCGTAATCCGTATAATTCACGGGCCTAGCGTATACGTGCAATTTACATAGGGCTGTCAACCGTCAAAAAAATAGGTTTATTAAAAATACTAGGTACTTAGGTATTAAGATAATTTCATATATATATATATATATATATATATATATATATATATAAATTTAAAAAATGTCCAGATACAAGTAGTTTTTCCCTAAATATCTGACAATTAGAAGTGTAAGAAACTGCTTTAAAACAATAACAATTATGTACGGAATATACGCGTAAATGTTTTACTTATTAGGTCGAATTACAAAGAAGTATTTTTTGCGACGCTTTAAAACGACTATAATGTAGATTTTGTCAATGATTTTATTAATAAAAGGTATCAAAATTTTACGAGTCAAAATATTTTGCTCATTCAAACTGAGCCCCGAAGATATAGCCAGAAGCAAGTAAATCATAACATAGCATTTAATACAATAAATCAGCATTAATTTTGCTATACGTGATAGGTTATAATATAGATAAAATATAATATCCTCTATATTAAAAGCTCTGAGCCAGGACCCGTACAAGTTTAAATAAAAAAATAATAGTTACGTACAACCCTAAGGTTGTCGGGGGGACAACCGGGCGGCGCCTTGACAGCGCAGCGCCGTTAATTCCTGAACGCTCCTCGCGAACGATTGACAACGCGCTCGGAATTTATCGACGCGCACACTCGCCGCTAGGGATGTACCGTTATTATAACGTTATCCTAGTATCGATAACGCTTGGCAATGGTTGTCATTGCGAAAAGACGGTACAAAGTCATTCAAAAATAACAGACGTGGTAACGCACTCAAAAAGTTAAAGTGGAAATGGGCCCGTCACATTGCTCGCCTTTGTAATGACAGATTGGTCAAAAGACCTTTACTTGTAATGGCCATGGCAAAAAAGAGTCAAGGCGCCCAGCAACCTGGAAAAATGCTATAAAAGAGGTAACAGCAGTTATGTAACCTAACATTAGTAAAGTTACATAAATATATTTTAGTTAATAATTAAAAGCGTAAACAAAATGTAAACAATCATCGCACACTTCATCTCAACCCCACTACCCCTAATGTTATCTTCGTTATAAGCTCGTTTTACAGCCAGTAGCCACAGCACACACGCATAACACACTTGAAACGAACCGAATGGGAAAAGGGAAAAAAAAAATTTTATATCTCTCATCATAATTTTTTATTAAAATTTTTGTTCGGGCTGCTGCCAAAACACTTTAATGATATTTAAATAAAAGATTGCTTTGCTCTTAAAAACTAATTTAATGAGTGATCGCGGTGATGGTTGATGATACACTGATGTTATAGAAAAGCGTCGCGCGCAGGCGGCGATCTAACTATATGTACTTATGCTATTTTACAAGGTGTTCGGTTACTTTCCGAACATGCTCCCGGGCGGGAGAAAAGAAACAAAATGCTTAAAATTATACATAATAAGGAGAGAAAAAAAATTTACTGATAAAAAAAATAATAAAAAAATGAGTGATTATGCTACATGACACTATCTTCGATTATCGAGAATGCTTTTCGCGCACTAACACTTTCACTTTCATTGTGAACCACTGATTGTATTTCACTATTATCACTGCGTTGCGCGCCCGGTGAGAGCACCAGACGCCGCCGACGCCGACACCTCCTCCAGGCGACGACGAGCGCCGCGCACGCGCACTCGGCGTTAAATAGCTTGGTAGTTTCTTTGCTTTTGAAGACAAGAGAATTTTAGTTGCCCGTAATATCCAAGCCAACACTCGTCTGGCCTTTCTTATAGAGCTGTGTTTTGCTAGTAAATCTGTTATGATGTTTTGTTTATATGTGCTTTTTTGCTCGTTGTTGGCCTGAATGACGTTGGTGTGTATTTTATTACGTAACTCCTCTTCTGTAGTATATGTTTTGATCTCAGATTCTTTATCTTCATTATTTGGCGGCCCGTGCCACCATAATTTATGCTTAACCAGCTGAGTTGTGTAGATACCTCTGCTGGCTGCGTCAGCAGGATTTTGATCGGTCTTATCTATTAAAATTTTCCGAAACATTTTTTCTATGTCGGCGACGAAGCCGACTTTATATTGTCTCCATGATAAAATTAGTGATTGCAAGTCTTTTTGTAAATTCGGACCTTTGTACATTAAATCATTAAGACTGAACCCAGACGACGTCTTTGCTAACCCACTGTAAACATAGCGTAGGAATTTGCTCGCGTCGGCACGCTGCACGCCGTAGTGCGGGAGATAACATTCCGGGGAAGCCCTTTCGTTATATATACAAGGTGTCATATGACCTAAGTCTAGATATTCCTGCATAAATTGTTTGTAACTTGTTGCCAAATTAGGATCCTTTGCTAGTTTCTTTTCGATGTTACGAAATTGAGCTATTGCTATGTGTTTAGACTCTCCTAGTTTCTCTTCAAAATTTTCTTTGCTGAGTACAACGTTGCAGTGAAATGATTGGGGCATGTTTCCGCAGAGAATCCAGCCAAGGCGCGTTTGTTGTGCTATTGGTTGTGATTGATGTTCGCCCTTGACTATCCCGTTTAAGATTATAGATGCGTAGACATCCGCTCCGAATAGTAGATCGATTGGTCTACTCATATTATAATTAGGGTCCGCTAATTTTATGTTATCTAAATACGGTAGAAACGGTCTATCGAAGCTGTGATTCGGCAAGCTTTTGATTAAGTTGTTTATAATTAAAACTTCGGTTTCGAATGAGTAATCATCGTTGACAGACGCGCACTTGATAGTGAGCATGCCTTTGCAATTATTCTGCTTTTGACCGACTCCAAAGATAGAGCCGTTGCATTTTTGCCGTTGTAAACCTAATGATTGAGCAGCCTTTTCCGAAATTAATGATATCTGGGATCCTTGGTCAATCAGGACCCTCATTATTTGCTGTGAACCATCGATTGCCGTGATTTTGACTTCTGCGGTCGCTAAGAGAACTTCGGTTGCCTTTCCCACGGCTGCATGGGGCGTAGTTGCTGCGTTGCTATTTGGTTGAACGTGAGACTTCGAAGTACTTGCGGTTGATATGGTTGGTTTTTGCTTGCTAAAGGCGTCATGTAACAGGCTGTTATGATTTTCATTACACGTACGACATCGTTTTATTGAATAACATTTATTATTTTTATGAGAATACAAACAGTTTGCACAGAGTTGTAACTTTTGCACGGTTTTAAGTTTCAATTCGCACGGCATTTGCAAGAAATTATTGCATTGGAATATGCCGTGTGCCTGGGAACATAATGGACATATGATACCCGTAGATACGTGAAGCGCTTTCATGATGGGACGCGGTGGGAAAGTTTTGTTTGATGATTGGTGTTCAAAATGCTGTTTTCGATTTTGATAATAAGTTTGTTGAGTCCCTTGATTTGTTTTTTGAGTCGAAAAGTCTTGTTTTCTACGAGACGATTCTAGGGTAGTGAATTTCAATTCTAAGAAGTCGATAAACTCTCGTAAAATAGGCAATTCCCGGGGATTTTTGACTGATTCAATGTAATCTGCGTGGGTCTCTGTGTCGAGTTTTTGTAATAAGATATGAACTATGATGGGGTCCCAGGTGCTTATGTTGACACCTAGGTTCTTTATAGCATTAAGTACCTCGACTGCTGTGTCATGCATCCTCTTGATCTGGATCAATGACTGCTGCTGCATGGTTGGGAGACTGAACAGGATATTCATGTGTGATGTGAATATTAATCTTTGATTATTATATCTGTTATTTAGAATTTCCCAACATATAGAGTAGTTTTCGGAACTGATTTGTAGGTGACGAATTAAATTTTCAGCTTCACCTTTTACCTTGCTCTTCAAAAACTGCATTTTTTGTGCGTTTGATAATGACGGGTTGCGGTCGATTGTTTCTAGGAAAAGGTCCTTGAATGAGGTCCAGTGCTGGTAGTTACCCGTAAAAACTGGAATATCCATTTTGGGCGTTGAATACTCGCGATGTGCAACGGACCATAATTTGCTGTTGATTGATTTGATGTACTCGTTGTATGTTCGTTCATGCCTAGAAAATATGCTTTGATATACCTCATCCTCACCTTCTTGGTACATGTCGACCTCCCAGTGAAGAGAGTCTATAGCTGACCAGCGCTGCTCTAATGATTTTAGGGTGTATTCAAACTCCCATCTTTCGGACATGCTACTTAAATCTATGTTGCTGACTGTTCTCTCGAATGCTTTGAAGTTTGATATCTGCTTTCTAAGGAGCTCCCGAAGTTTTCCGTTGGATTTCGGGGGTTCTGCTTGCTGTACTGATTCATATGTAGACGATGTTTGCTGTTGACTAGGCTGATAACCTTGATTATGCTGTGCTGCTGCGTCTGGAGTCACAATGGTTGCTGCTGGCTTATTAGCTGACAGTGGAGAGGCTGCCCGATCCCTTACACCAGAAATAGATGCCTTTTCTAATATAGGCTGTTGGACAGAACCTCTTGCTTGTATCTGCTTGATTAATTCCTTTGTAGATTCATACAAAGTTGTTGCCAATTGATATTCGGAATTGATAATGTACGGATGCTGTTTGATTTCATCGTAGGTACACAACTGTATGTGATTTTGTTGAAAGTCAGACCACAGGTCTTCCAGATTAGCTAACTTACGCCTAGCATAGTCCGGTCGCGACTTTCTTTCCGCGGGGTCTTTTTTAATATTTCTTTGTAACGACTCGAGAGCCTCAAAGGTTGTTTTTTGTTTTTCAATAAGATTATCGAGATACATACTGGATTAAGCAGTAATATGGAAAGATCTCACTTGATATGCTGTTACTGTTGTGCTGTTGCTCGAACCCGCGTGGTGCTGTCGATGCTGTATGCTGCTGCGTAGCAAGCCTGCCTGGCTCGCCCACAGGTAATGATGCTGTTGTGTGGTTAGCCTGCCTGGCCACCTCACGAATGCTGATGCTGATGCTATCCCTGGTAGCAAGCCTGCTAGCTTGCCGAACCAGAACTGATGTATGCTGTGATGTGTGCTGTGTGTCAGCTCACCGCACTTGATGATTTAATGTAATGGTGCTAGCACTTCGTACACACGAAACTTTCACGAAAACTCGCGTTCCAGGTCCCGCCTGTACGGAGGCTCGAAGGACCAAAAATGTTCGGGCTGCTGCCAAAACACTTTAATGATATTTAAATAAAAGATTGCTTTGCTCTTAAAAACTAATTTAATGAGTGATCGCGGTGATGGTTGATGATACACTGATGTTATAGAAAAGCGTCGCGCGCAGGCGGCGATCTAACTATATGTACTTATGCTATTTTACAAGGTGTTCGGTTACTTTCCGAACAATTTTTATTTCATTATTCTTATTTTGTGTGTTTTTGTGTGTGTTTTTTTGTTAGTAATAAATCTTATGTCTATGTCTATGTTGTTAAGCAATTCAAGTCAGTTGTTACACAGCTTCAAATAAAGTGTTTGATTTAACATTTATCTGAACATATCCATACAACAACCGCCACCGAATTTAATTTCTGGGAAATAATTGAAAATAGTAACGAAAAGAGACAAATGAAAGAATTTTGAGGAGACCTTTACTCCGTCGGCGGTAGTGTTCTAATATTAAATAAAATAATAACATAAACGTAATATAATCCTTATTATAGTACTCGAATACAGGCTATTTTTATTATACAGAATGCCATCGATATAGTACACTAATAACTTCTTTACCGTCATCAATGGCTATACAGCCCCTTGCCCCTTAGCCTCCGTATATTTCGCCCATCTCACGTCATCATTTTGTCATCGCAATCTATTTCATGCTTCTTGCGTCCAAATTCGAACACTTGAGGCGAGGTTCTGGTGTCCGCCAATTGGTGCACATGTCCCAACCACTTGAGCCTGTTGCATTTGATTTGAACGATGTTGGCGCCGTCAATAAAGTTCGTCATTGAAGCGAATACGCTAAACACTGACGTCGCAAACATGGCCAACATTCCATCAATAAATAAAAGTTTGACGCATAGTTCATATAGTGACGGAGGTTTTATTATGAAAGGAATAATCTCCGAAGATAATTAAACAGAAAAATCTCAAGGTATTTACGCAAAACGCATTTAAACAAATGAAAGTTGAGTAACAACGTTAAAATACCGATCGAATCACATCACTACCGCGTCTCGCTCCGTTCGCTATACCGCTGGGTACATGCCGCTATGTGCCGCCTAAGTAAATGGCTCTGACCTAGCCGGCTTGCTTGTTGAAATATCTAGCCAAAATACTCGCTGCCTTCCTTCGACAGCGTTCGCGTGATATCGAACAGTGATTTATACCGAGCTACGTCTGAGGGCTGGCCAATATCGCATGCCTCCAAATTGTGGGATTAATTTTGTCTTTTGTAGGCAGAGGAGCAACGTTTCTTAAGTTAAAGCTTTAAAATATCAAAGAAACTTTATTACAAATAACATTAAAAATAATTTTCATTTCTTATCGCAACAAAAAATGAAAAAAAAAAAAAAAAGCCAACATCACGAGGTGTTCCCAGGCGGTGACCCATCCAAGTACTGACCTCGCCCGACGTTGCTTAACTTCGGTGATCAGACGAGAACCGGTGTATTACAATAGCAAATAGCAAAAAAGTGTCGTGACAACTTTTCGTAACAATTTTTTCCGTCTAGCCCCCTTTCGCAACGCGCGATAAGGAACTTCGTTCCAAAAACACAAATAATCGCAAACAGCTACACTATATATACCAATGTCGCTACAACCTTTTAGGTCTGGGCCTCAGATTTCTGTATCAAGTCCGTGATCGTTTTAAATAGGCAAGTTGGTGGTAAGTTACTGTCCCTAACACAACGACGACTTTTTCGGCCTAAGGCCGCTTTCCTGATGATGTTTTCCTTCTGTCTCTGTTAGATGCGCACATAGATAGTCCATTGGTCCACAGCCGGATCGAACCTACGACCCCAGGAATGAGAGGCGCACGCTGAAGCCACTAGGCCAACCCTGCTCTGTGTACACTATATAATAGCAAAAAACTAAATAAAGAACAATTAAAGAGAGTAAGAAGAAAACAAGAGAAGTTAGAGAGATTGTGACAATACTATGAATCGTTTTGAATCGCAAGGTATATATCAAAATGCAAAACAATGTATAGTATATAAAATAAATAATTTAAAAAAATAAAAAAGGCCTTTTTATTTCTTGCAAAAGAACAAAGTAAACTTATACTATACTATACTATATTTTACATATATTTTTAAGAAAATAAATTACACTATTTTTTTTATAAACAATGTATATTATATGTATTAGTAATCTTTTTATCAGGCTTTACTTTAAGTTCAGGGTAATGATCCGTTCAGTGTAGTCTTGAAAATATCAGGTTTTTACGTTAATTTTTACAAATTTTACTTATGTAATAAATGCTCAAGGATATATTGTATATATATATTATGTAAACCTCAACTTTTTTCTTTGAACGTTTTTCTGAACCCATGTCTATCTAAGCCTGACAAACCACGGTATTTCTAATTTTGAGTATATAAAAAAGTCCAACTTTCTTTTATTAACAAATTGAATTGCCTTCATGTCTTTTCTTACCGAATTAATTGGAAATGCTTATATTTCCACTAAATAATACTAACGGGTCAAAGCCACAACTATGACCTATCCCGTGGTATTACAAATCCTAACGAAAGACCACACGGGATTCGCCTAATGTCTTCATTTGTATTCAGATTTACCTACGTAGATAGCACGTGTGTACTCTACCTAACTACGTATTTAACTGTTCATGGAATTCTAGCTCTTATTGGTGTGATAGAAAGTCGAGAATTGCATAAAGGAAATGGTCAGCTATATTTTGTACCGCTATTGGCTTATTTAGTTGGTCGCACGTTACAAACGCGTGTCCCGAAGGTCTAATTATGTATCAATTCTTGATCATTATTGATCTTAAGGGCTTCTAGAGGGTTCTAAAACGCGAGCTTGATCTGATAATATAGATTACAGGAATTACAGGAATTTTTGAAATTCAAAGGAGTTTTCCTTCCTATGTTCGCAATTAATACTTATACTATCATGACCCAAATACTCACAAATACTTGTCTTTAAAAAATAACTAAAAAAATAGAGATCTAGAGCTAAGCTAAGGGTTGTAGCGATTTGTTTTTTAAGAACTCAGTTCTCAAAGAACTGATGCGGCCACTCAAACATCATAATTTCTTAAATAGGTACTATAATAAAATGTCGATGTCATGAAAGATATTCGCTTTCTATATAGCAACTTGCGGAAGTTTAATTTTTTTTAAATACCAGAGTCATACTTAGACTTCTTAGTCTAGAACTGTCCTTATAAGTAATATAAGATCTAACAATAGTAATATAAGTAAAATAAGAAGAAAAAGAGAAAGTTTCAACGCCTAAAATCAACTAAATCGTTTGTGATTGAACGTAACAAACCAAACAGATAATAATTTAATTAAAGACCCGGTATTATTACAAAGTACTTAAGTAGGGAACATTTATAAATTAATGATAACACATAAAACAGTCTGTGATTCCAGACGGGCTCTCCTCATAATAGGGCTGTCTCTTCATATAATATTTAAATATTATTTAAAAAAATAGTTCCCAACAATAAAATCTTACATCTAGATAAACAAAAATATATGTATTCGACTTAACAGGAAAACATGTTTTATATACTTTATTACTAACATAATATGTTAGACTATAAATATATAATTTAATAAAGCGAGTAATATTTCTGAGATAGCTCTACGAAACTATGAGTAAGAGAGGTCAATGGCCTTTCTATTTCAATTCTTTTATTGGCTGAAATATACATTCTAGGAATAGCAGAGTTAGAATCTAGAATGGTTCTGCGAAAGGGAATGGCAAAAGGATTTTTTTTTTGAGAGCAAATTCTATTGCTCTTCTATCAAAGCTGTTCAAAAACGTCTCCTTAAATTCTATATAATACCTATATATATATATATTTCTCCATTTAAATAAAACAATATTTTAATTTATCATTAAAATGTTCGGAATACATTTCTTGAGACTATTATCTCACTCACTCACTCAAAGAAAAAGTCTCAAGAAATCTTTTAATTTAATCTGCACTTTCCTTGTTAAATTCGGCATAATAACAGATCCATTGTAATAAGTAACTAGTTTATGAAATAAATATAAAACTAGTAGAAATCAATAGAAAAATCCACAGCATTGAATTATCTGCAGTTAGCATGAAATAAACTAAAAATACAAACGTGCGAGCCCTAGGCGGCTTATTATATAACAGTTCAACTTTGACCTACTTCGAGAGAGGCAACTTTTAACGACAACAACTTTTCCTTTTACACGTAAAATAGATATTTTTGTTGACAAATTAATGCCGTTTATTGGCTTTTGCTTTCTGTGTGACATTATTTATTAATTCTACATATTATCTACATAATAGATCAATAGTTCAATTTACTTACGAATCAGAAATTGACAATTAACTTTCATACTTGACAGTTGTCAGACAGTATGCGAACGTATTATATATTTATATGTATAATATACTAGCTGGCCTGGCGAACATCGTACCGCCTAACAGTCGATTCTTTATTTTTTTTAAATACTTATTCTGCTATTCGGGACACCGGTCTAGCTAAGATAAAACAAAGAAAGTTGATAAGACAACAAATATGTCAAAAAATAAAAACTTACCTTCCCGGAACCCCTCCACTAATACTTGAACTTATGGTATTAAAGTTCAAATTGACTTTTAAGTATTATTACGAATATTATGTATGGGAATATAGAAAAGTGTTGTTTTTAGACTTTTTCACTAATTTTTTTTTAATTTTTCTCTCCGTATAACCATCCTCGTACTTCAAAGAATATTATAAAAAAAGAATTGGCCAAATCGGTCAAGCCGTTTTCATGTTATGTCGTGACAACGGAAAACGCGTTTCATTTTTATATATTAGAATATAGATTTAGGACAGGTTCCTGAATGAATAAATAATTATTATTATAAATACTATATGCTTATGGTACTTTGAAGTTTGGTACTTCGGACAGTCAGAAGAGTAAACAAAGAACGTTGTTACGAAACAAAAACATTGCACCCGCGAAAAGCGGTCCCAATTTCTTTCATCTGCATAACAACCCCGAATAATGATTAGGAGTCTGAGATCGGCCTCTCGGTATTAATTACGTAGCCTGAGGCGTGTGCTCGGTATATAGGCTCGAATTTCCGGGCACATACCTATCGTATACGTGGGCAACGTCTCGCGTCCCACCCGGCCCCTTCTTCTCCCCGTGGGGGCTCCCCCGTCTAATTGACGCCGTGCCGGACGCGACAGGCGCCCGCGGGGTTGTACTATGCCTTCCGGAGTGCTCCCGATTTACAACATCGGCCGATAATCTTTTCTTGATGACGCAGCCCTGACGATCTAATGTTCGGACGTGAGAAAAACGGAGCTGTGCCAACTTCGTAGAAGTAGAACTTTAATATTGGATGTTTTGTTTATTGTCTACTAGTTATTTAAAGGACTTATACTTAAACTATCTGACCCGGCAAACGTTGTTTTGCCATGTATATTATTATTGGACATTTTTTTTTAGTTCAATAAAAATAGCTATCTACAATAAGAAAAAATAGAGGTTGATCGTAGAGGGGTGAAAATTAGGGGTTATATGTATTTTTGTATGCTGTATCATAAAAAAATAAAAACAAAAATTTTTTTGGGGTGGACACCCCTTATCAGTTAGGAGGTTGAAAGATAGATAGTAGCCAATTCTTAGACCTACTGAATATGCATATAAAATTTGATAAAAATCGGTCAATCCGTTTCGGAGGAGTATGGTAACTAACATTGTGACACGAGAATTTTAAATATTAGATAAGTCATATGTTTACAAAAATTGGTAATGTAAATATGGTTGTTTAGAGTTTTAGATTTTCTATATGTTTTTATGTATTATGCAAAAAGCAGTCTTGCGCGTGTTGGGTACATACTATCTGAAGTTTTGAACTTCTGGGTTCACACGTGTTTGACTATTTTTCCAAATTTGGACGTTTCACTATTCCGATATTAGAGTCGTCTTTTAATGTGTTAATTTAATATGCATTTTACTTTAAGACATCAATGGAATTAAAATGATATTGTTTTTAAACAGATCCGTCTTTCGGTTTAACTAAACGAATTGTCTTTTGCTTTAAGCTTTAAAGATATTTATTTCTAAGAACATGAATAATATAAAGTTTTTAAATTAATTATATATACACTAGTTACAATCTTAAATAAATAAAATTAGTCTAATTAGTTCCCGACCTATGCAGCAGGAACATAGCAGGAAATGCCGCGCATTTAAATTCATACCATATCGTGTATCCAAGGGATACATGTCGCGGGTCTCACACGCGGCATCGTAAATCAATATCGACGGACCCTTATTAATTAGTGCGTTCGTTACGCGGATACTGCCCCCACCCCTCACGGCCCCGTTGACCCCTCGATTCAACCGATGAGTGTTTTTAATTAGAACCAGGCACTGTTGACACCTTTCATGAGGCATTTGCGAGATATCTCTTGCTTTTATCTATGGCACGCTGCTTATATCGTTAAAATCTTGAATATTTTTCCAAATCAAAATTATTTATTCATGTCAAAAGTGCTTCTAAATTTACATTTACTGCCAGTTGTCAAATCAACGGCATAGAACGGACGAGCAGAACTGGCTTTAAACTCTCTGTAAATCTTCTAAATCGCCAAGGTTTTGTCTTGAAAAGGTGTGCTTTATTAAGAATTAAAGAGGACTAAATTAAAGATTTAAATTAGTTCTAGTTCCAGTTCTAGTTCTAATTCTAGTTCTAGTTATCCCAAACAGAAAGGTCTTTCTTAAATCAGTCTTTACCTTGTCGTATTATTTATAAGAGGTACCAAGTCGGGATCACTATGTGATACGGGAGTAACAGATAACTTCCAATATCCCATATTCGTCAAATCCTTGGAATATTCTGGTCCAAAATCGGTAAAAAAAAAAAAAAAAATAAAATAAAATATGTTTATTATGGAACGTAAGATACATGTATCACTTATTCCACGTCATTAAATTTGAAGGCATCCCTACTCATCGGCAAAGAAGACAGAGGGTGTAGGCCGAGAGAAAAAGCCGGCGTAAAAAACTCTCGGTACTCTTTTAAAACAGCAAATCATCAAACAACACTTATTTATAACAAATATCGCAAATTAATTAGAAGTAGCCTGTCTAGCACTAGTCCCAGGCCCTTTTATCAATTAGATAATCGTTGACTTTATAGTAAGCCTTTTTACACAGCTTTTCTTTAATACATTTCTTAAATTTATTGAAAGGCAGTGATAAAAGAGCTTCTGGGATTTTATTAAAGAAGAGTATCCCTTTCCCCAAAAAAGAATTACTAACTTTAGATAGTCTAGTACGGGGAAATTGCAGCCTGCGTTTGTTCCGTGTATTAACATTGTGCGTATGTTCTATTCTAGTAAACTTATCACTATTTTTGTATACATACATAATATTTTCATAAATATATTGCGAGGGAAAGGTAAGTATATTAATTTCCTTGAATTTATCTCTAAGAGATTCCCTACATTTTAAATTATAGATTGCACGAATAGCCCTCTTCTGCAGGATGAAAATAGTTTCGACATCAGCAGCATGACCCCATAATAATAAGCCATAAGTCATTAAGCTATGAAAGTAACTAAAATAAACAAGTCTAGCTGTATCGACATCAGTTAGAGAGCGAATTTTTTTAACCGCGTAGGCTGCAGAACTAAGTCTCTTCGCCAATCCGTTAATATGAGGGGACCACTGAAGTTTTGAATCCATGGTGATTCCGAGAAATACAGTTGTATCATCCAGATTCAATTCCTCACCGTTTATAATTGGTCTAGTATCCATAATCCTTGAATTTTTTGCACAAAATTTAATGCATTTTGTCTTTTTTGCATTAAGTAGAAGGTTATTCATACTAAACCAATGGACAATCGAAGACAGAGCATTGTTCACATCGTCAAAATTTGTTATTTGTCGTTTGATTTTAAAAATCAAGGACGTGTCATCAGCAAACAAAACTATCTGATGTTTTCTCTCTACCATGAAAGGTAGATCATTTATATAAACAAGAAAGAGGAAAGGGCCAAGAATTGAGCCCTGTGGTACCCCCATATCTACTGCCGACCCAGAGGACCTCTTACCATTCACTTCAACCTTCTGAGTTCTTCCGTGTAAATAGGAAGTCAGAAGATTCAGTGCGGTATTCTTGATGCCATAATGGCGGAGTTTCCCGATTAAGGTCTCGTGTTGGACACAATCAAATGCTTTGGATAAGTCGCAGAAAACACCTAAAGCGTCATGCGACTCCTCCCAAGCCTTAATTATATATCTATATAACTCAACACCGGCATCGGCTGTCGAGCGACCCTTGGTAAAACCGAACTGATTATTATGTAATAATTTGTTTACGTTAAAATGACTTACCAGTTGATTTAATAACCATCAGCTAGGGCGCTATACAATGAGGTGCCAATTGACAGGTCTATAAAACGCCGAAAGTGGAAATGGGTGACCGTATGCTCCGGAGGGATCCAATTCACATTGCCAAGTTCGACTGGAATACTCAAGGCAAAATGTAACGTGGCCGCCCAAAACAGACCTGGCAACGAAGCATCAGTGCAGAGGCGAGCTAGAAGCTGGAATGACGTGGAGAGAAATTTAGAGAGAGCCAATTCAATTCAATTCAAAACTAAATCATTTATTTCATTTAGGCAACACAATTCACACTTATGAACGTAACTCAAGAAACACATATTATATGCTTCTAATTTTACATTTACTGCCAGTTCTCAAATCAAGGGCGTAGAAAGGACGAGAAGAACTGGCAATAAAGTCTCCGCCGCTCTTTTTCATCGCCAAGCTTTTTCGCCAAGCAGTAGGCATGTTGAAATAGGAGCACGCACTTACATTCTCATGGGAAGAACACGCAAAAACATAGCAACGCAAATAGACATATACCATCACCGCATACACGAATTCAAGTCCGATCAATCACCACAAGTAGCACCCGTTCACGAGTATGACGCATGGCCAGCTATCGGCCCCCTCGCCATATTTTAGGGAGAGAAACAACCCGACGCTTGGACGCCACCAAGGACCGACCGAGCTGGTTTTCTACGCTGGATGCCCTCTTCCCCACTTGAGGGATATAGGACTTTAAGTCAAGTAAGTCACTTCTTGCAATTTTGATATAGTTCTTTCAACAGTAGCTGAGAATGCGCGGTACCAACACTTATAATTAACTTTTTAATTTAATTATAAGTTTTTCAATTATTAACTAAGATTGCTACGGTAATTAGAGTCCGGCGCTGGAACTAAAACTATAAGCTGATAACGCGTCATATTTATGCCAGTTCGCTTTCCAATAGTACCTAATCATTCAAGGTTTTTTTATAGGGGACAAATGGGCTTAAGACGCCCAAAATGGGCAACAATCGCAGCCCATCGTTACCCATTTTAGTAGGCTTGTAATATAACTTTTTGTAAGATACCTTGGTGTTATTTAATTAAAAAACGATCATCCCTGTCACTAACCAAAACTGTAACTTGCTGACGACTCAAAGCATACTTCCGTATCTCTGTCAGTGCTCAAAGAAAATTTAATTAAACCCCATACCCCTTGCACCGGCACGAAGCTTTCGGAAAATGTTCTTATCAAAAATCTAGTGTTAATTTGCGATCCGCACTTCATTTGTTTCCTTTTGACAGATCAAATGACAGTTATATAAATATATCGGATATTGATGTGATTTTTTCTATTGTTTTAATATATTCTAGTGAGTGATTTCTTTATTTATTTTACTAAAATTACATTTAACTAAAATTTATATTTTTAGTGCACAGGTGCTAATTAAAGATTTCAGTTGCTGCATAGTAGGTAGTACCGGTGACCCCAGAGCTGGTGCTTTCCTCGCTCAACGAATAAGCGCAATACAGCGAGGAAATGCTGCCAGCGTTCAAGGTACACTGCCACAGGGACCAAACTTTTTAAATTTGTTTTAATTTTCTTTTTATTAATTTTGAATTATTTTTATTATTACTTTATGTTAAGAAAATTGTAAATACCTACTATATTTGAGTGTTATGTTGGTTTTAATAAACTATTTTTACTTAAATAACATTTAACTAAATTACTTTTAAATACATATGTGTCTTTGGGTTACAAGAGTAAATACTATGTATGCGTAAATAAATAGCTTCTTAAATATAAGTTAAAATCTTTTTTTATAATATAACAGAAAATATACCAATCTTTTTCAAATCTATGTCACGTATGTTAAAGATTAGAATCTATAGAAATCAAACTAGGTAACCAAAAAACGGACCAAATTAATTCACTACCAAACATTTCATCAAAATAAATCTTGCACGTCCAAATCCCAATCGCCAAAACAAATGCGCCATTGATTAATAGCAAAAAAGCACCGCATTCGCTGCAATACAAAAAATAAGCAACGGCAGCCGAGTTTCCTCGACGTACGTGCATTAGTGAAAATTCTCAATTTCCATTTGCACGCTCGCGTTGCCAGTGACGAGGAATTTGCATCGAAAAGAAAACGGAAAAAGAGCAAGAATGGTCCACCCGGCGGGGTACCGGACACACACATGCACACGATAATATGTTGGCTAGGTTTATGCCAAATTATCGCCTGAGCGAGCTATTGAACCCGGACCATTCATTTTTTCAATTTTGATTTGTCTCGTGAGGTATTTGGGGTTGATGTAAATTTAAGATGTTTTAATGATCAATTAGTTCAAGTTAATTCTTTATTATTCTATATTCTAATCACAGAAATTATTGTAATATAAATAAACATCTAATGACAAAGAGAATGCCTACAAATATGCACTTTATATTAATAATTCAATGATTTAAAAACAAATGAATGCAAGAATAACAAAGGAATGTGTCTCTTACGTTTTTATATTTTACGTCGATATATAATATATTTTTACTAAATAAACATTACAATAGTAAATATATTCTTGTATACTATAGATACGTTAGATTATATTGTCTGTGAATGTAAAAACCACAATATACAATACTTATCTATTTTACGAATTAATTCAAATTAAATATAAACTTTAAATTGCCTACAACAAACGATTCAGCTCTTTACTGTTTGTGCAATATTTGAAATATAGGTGAAATTAAAAATTCCCTTCTATATCGTGTGCTACGAGTATGGGAGGCTTTATAAAATCTTTCAGGCGCCTCGGGCGGTACACACAATGCTCATTGAAAAAAAATCCTACCTCCCACCGCTCGCGTACGAACACTGTTCTCTTGTTTCGACATTTTGCCGTGTTAAATCCAACGATAATTTCAGACAAAGGAATGGAAAAGGTCACAAGAATAATAATATTGGTATTATACGTTTTCAATTATGTCATAACTTTTTTTAATTAAGTTACAACAAATTTAAGCCGCAAACATCAACTGCAGTTTTCAAATACGAATATTTTATTTGTCTTTAAGAGTTGTTTCAGCACAGAGAAATCAGTAACACGGATCCTGGAATGCATAAGATTTTTGTACTAAATTCTTGCAAATAAATTATTATTACTATTATGCGTGGTTGTGGCTTCCTAGAACAGAAATCCTCGGAGCAGTTAGGACGCTCCGTGAAGCCTGCGAAGTTCCCAGGAAACTTCTGAGCTTCTGGAAGGAGTTAGACTGCCTTAGTTAGCCAGGGCTTTATGCATAAAGACCACCTTACTTCTTGAAAGATGAACGCCATTTGGCAAGTTCAAAAACTGCTTACTGAAATATACACGATACAATCAATTTGTGATTTTTTTATTTTAACAAAGCCATACATAAAACAGATATAAACAAGGAAAGCTTTTGTAATCGAAAGCCCACATAAGAAACTTCTACTTAATGCAGGCTTGGCGAATTCGAAATCTAGTGGTATGGCGCTTACAATTAATATTTTGCAGCCTTAAAAAGGAAAACATCGCGATACCGACGTGCAAGTAATTTGTAGAAATTGTTCAGATTTCATTTAAACATTGATCAACTGTTGACACGGCTCTCGTGGGTATTCTATACTTTTACAATTGAAGATGCTATATACAAACAGCTCACAAGAATAATTTAAATATGTACTATTCTGACATTGACCAGCTGACACGGCTTACGTGCTTGTTCAATTTTAACAGCTGAAGGTGCGCGATACAGCAACAGCTCACAAGAATTGTATTATGTATGTGTGAATAGGTGTAAGTATTTAAGATGTTGTTTTATAAAAATACTAGCAGACTCGGCCAAGCGTTGCTGTGGGTAAGATTTTTGTTATATTACATAGTAGTAAACTATTCAAGAGAAATGGCAGGAGAACACCAATCCACCATGCTATTTTGGTGGTTATGCCATTAAATTGTAGCTTATGTGAAACGTTGGTATTTATTTTGATAACCTGATCAATACCTAGGTACGAATAAAGAGCCTTTTCTAGCGGTAGTATTTTAATAAAATAATAATAATAAAAGGACGCTTATTGTGACGTAACTATAAAAGATAGATACATTTTTTTATAGATAGTGGTGTGTCCTGAAAAATTGTTATACATCATTTTGTTCTATCATTAATAGTTTTCGCAGCGCACACGATTTAAGGAAGTTTTTTGTTTATTTTTTTACACCTTGGGTTAGATTATTCAAGTTTTAGTAAGATCCCAAATTTTTTTGAAAATGAAACATATCCTATGTCACTCGAGAATAGTGTAGCTTGCCAACGGTGAAAGAATTTTTGAAATCGGTCCAGTAGTTTCGGAGCCTATTCATTTCAAACAAACAAAAAATCAAACTTTATAATATTAGTATAGAAATCCGATTTGAATATTGCTCTGTCTTATTCATTTCTGGCTTCCTCTCAAAGTGGTGAAAACTACTTCAAGCCCTTAATTATCGTGGTGAGCCTGCCCGATAGCTTTGAGATAATCCCACCACAGTGAACCCCCGTGGCTGAAGGCTCTGTTCGTTACCTTAGGTCTCTTGGTGTAGACATCCCGTACTTATTTATATAAATTTTAGGGTACGTCTGTAGGTCTTAGGGATCTTTTAAAGGCAGTTTTTGCCGCGCACCACCACTATGTGGAATCAGCAGCCCACTGAAGTATTTCCGAACCAAACCGACTTAAGGTCCTTCAAGAAGCTTCAAGAGAACGTACCAATTCTTAAAAGACCGGCAACGCACTCGCGAGCCCTCTGGCATTGAGAGTGTCCATGGGCAGTGGTATCATTTAACATCAGCTGAGCCTCCTGCCTGTTTACCTACTGTAACTTAAAAAAACCTTTTATCTTGCTATTGCGAGTTCTGTTTTAAGGCATAATATAAGGCATCTATAACTTTTGATTTTAGTTTTTTACTTCATGTATTCTTATTATTTTTAGTACGCCTCTTTCCATTGCAGATTAACATGCCCGTAGTTGGTCTAATACAATAAAATAGATCCAAAAATATTTCCACATATGGGAGTTAGGGAACAAAATATAATCGAAAGCTTCTATATAAAAGTTTTTAGTTGAACTAGTTCCAATATCCAAGCATCATATTTCTATCATCTAAACTGAATCGCAACGGATCCCTTTCGCGTTGTTTTGACAAAGCGATCATTTTGAATGGGTATCGCTCGCACCGATGTCAGGTTAAACGAAAGCTTTTAGCTGTAATTAAAGAATATAGGATTTGTCGTGTTCATGGTACTTTTAATCTTTCAATTTTTTCCTATACGATCTCTTATTTATAAATACAGTATTATTTTACGGAAATGTGTTATTAACTTATGCTCACTTGTATGTATGAATAAATCAGTGGCGATACAATTTAAGGTTTTTATAAACAGATTTATATAATTTAAATTAGTTAGTTATTAATTGTGCACATAGAAAGAAAAGTTGGGAATCAAACCTTTGGGATGAGAGTCGCACTAAACCAAGACGGCTACGACAAGCCTATATTTAAACATATATTATTTAAATAACTCTTCGATAAAAGCTAAAATTTATTTTATATAAAAAAATCTTCCGATCCTTTAAAAACTCCTACCCCGGCGACTGCGTCATCATCTTCAAATTTATGACCCCTGAGATATTCCTTTAACCTTTAGGTAGAAATGACTAGGAGCTAGGTCCGGTGATAATGGAGGATATTCCAAGCCTAGCTCTAACAAAGTAGTAAACTCGTAGTAAAACAGAAAATGTTCTAGAGACTCGGCACCTTTTATGGCTTGTCCGCTACTGAACTTCGTTAAGCCGTTCGCAATAAAACATCGGACACTCCTATTACACAGGTCCTAAAGGCTAAAGGCGTATCATTCAGGTCACCAACATGTTTAATAGGCCGTGCCCGCGACTTTGCTGCATTGTATCAGACACTCACAATCTATGGCCACAATCACTGCGATGATTAACTGAAACGCGTTAGCAAAGTTACTCAGACCGCTAAGGTTATATCTATAGCTGACATAAGACATATCATATGCTCATGATGCAGGTGATTTAGTGCTATGGCCATTGTCTCCTTCATAAACATATTTTTGTCCTAGGCGCGAAAGCCCCATGTGCAGAGGCTGTTTCAGCGCAGAGGAATCAGTCACCCACGTAGTCCTGGAATGCGAGGCTGTGGCTAAACAACGTACAGAAATCCTCGGAGCAGTGAGGTCGCTCCGTGAAGCCTGCGAAGTGCCCAGGAGACTTCTGCGCTTCTGGAAGCAGCTAGGCTGGCTTAATTAGCCAGAACTTTACGCACACTGGACCTAGTGAGTGTCTAAGTGCGGAAACTGAGTCCACAACCTTGTCGCATGTCCTCGATTGGACGAGATATTGGCTTGACTGGTGCCACTTTATTCAAAAGCAAAGTTTGTTTCAAATGTGATTAGAATACATACAATCAACACGCACTACCATTTCATATACCATTCGATTCGTCTTTCATTTAAATTCTAAGCCTCCGTCATAAAGCTCAAAGTCTGGCTCCTAAAAAGTATTCATGAAAACATATGAAGTACGTAACGGTGCAGCATCAACTATCACCTACACGCGAGGTTATAGCCTATTGTTCTCGAGCCTGCATCTTAAGTGCATTCACTGTTACATTATTAGCAACTATTAGTATTTACGCCGACATATCATATAATTAATATAACAATCTGTGCTCTATGTTCTTCGCTTTATAGTCTATGGTTTAATGCTGGGGTTACACTATCACAATTCGTATGACAACCAAAACTTAAACCGTTGTTTACCCACCAAGAGGGACGTTTTTCTCAAGCAGTCGTTTGCTGATGCACTTTTTCC
This sequence comes from Pieris napi, assembly GCF_905475465.1. NCBI lineage: Eukaryota > Metazoa > Arthropoda > Insecta > Lepidoptera > Pieridae > Pieris > Pieris napi. The sequence goes on from NC_062245.1 coordinate 2,369,787, forward strand.
AATGGTTGATTTACACTTTAAAGCAAATTGCATCATAACTAATAAGAAAACAAGAGGAAAAAGACGAAGTACGCTCTTTTCTCTAAGGCATTTATGTTGTATTGGTTCGGAAATACCTCTACTGGTAGCTGGTTCCTGGTAGAAAGAGGTAGTAGGGCGTCAAAAAGTGCCAAGCGACATGATGGATAGGATGTAATATAGCATTCTGACTCAATGTTGGATTATGGAATCCAGCCGCAGCAAGATGCTGAGGGAACCAACATGCGTTTACGCAAACGCGATCAAATGGAAGGAGTTGGTACTGGGGAGCGCCCAGAGTTGAGAACAGTACTCCATGTGAGGCCAAATTTGCGCTTTATACAGTTGCAAGCGGGGACCCGGAGTGAAGTACCGTTTCGTTTTACCGAGTATACTCCAAATGACCGCGAAACTGAACGTTGATCGCTATGTCAACGCCGAGAGTTTCGATACTTGCTGAGGCTTTATGGGGAGTGTCCCAATGTACTACCAAAAATCATTTACGAAACACTAAAGGACAAGCGAATCAGCTCGCTATTTGGTCCAACAATTTTTTAATACTAAAGAAGTTGTAACTACGTAAGAACTACTACTGTAAGAAGTTGTAATTATACAACGGAAAGTTGCGTACCTGTGCCACGTGTTGCGCCATGACCGCTACCACCTCCTTCAATTAATTATAATGGGTAAAATCCAGGGCAAACGGCGTGTTGGTAGAAGGAAGAAATCATGGCTTCGCAACGTTAGAGAATGGACAGGTATTGCAACTGCGGAAGAGTTGCTGCATCTGGCACACGACAAGACACGCTTCAAGATACTGACGGCCAACCTCCAGTAATGGAGAGGCACTTAAAGAAGAAGAACTATTATACTATTAAATAATATTAAGTTTCAATATTTCTTTAAACAGTAGTTCGTGTATTCATGCCCGAGCCAGGTACCAATACAGAGTACTTGTGAAAATCCAATCTTTAAGGTACATATATTGTTGTCTTTTGAAGTTTAGATTTTCAACAAAGAGCTTTCCACTGAGTTAGCTTTTATGTACTAGATTTCATAGTGGGGCGCGAGGCAGATTATGAGCCGTTTTATTGATATATTATCCTTGCAATATGTGTGAAATATTAAATGTTTCACCGATAATTGAACTTAGGTGTGTGTATATAAATACGATGTTCGTATCACATTACTACAAAGTAAAAATAACAAACAATTTTAATATTTTTTTTATTTTTTTTTAAAGACAATTCACACCAATTGACCTAGTCCCATGCTAAGCTGGTGAAGCTTGTGTTATGGGTACTAGGCAACGGATATACATACATATCATTATAGATAGATAGACATATAAATACATATTTAAACACCCAAGACCTAAGCACAACACCAAATGCTCATTACATCGATGTTCGTCTCAGCCGGGGATCGAACCCGGGACCCATGGATTCGCAGTCAGGGGTACTAACCACTAGGCCAATGAGTCGTCAATGGCAACAGATTGTTTGCTTTAATGTTGAATTTCAGTAGTTTTATTGGAATTTGACTAAATCTATGCATAAAATGATGTTATAATTAAAACTGTGTTATCCGATTGAGGCTACAAATAAAGGGGTGAAATTTATACTTATGGTACTGGGATACTAAAACCTATCAAGTTTGTCGAATTTAGCGCCACTTAGCATGGTTTAAAAACTTTAAATATGAATTGAACTTTAAATAATGTAATAACAATTTATATGATGCTCTCTCATTATAAGGTGCATGGTTTACTTGTTTCAATAAATGGCAATTTGAATTTTATAATTGTAAAAGCTAGTAGGTTTTAATGAACGCGTAAATTATTCGAACAAAGAAATTATTTGTGTTTGATATTTAATAAATTAACAAATATAACGTAATATTAATGAATTATTTTGTAAATTTATATATTATATGTCGGGGCAATGGCGTTACTGTCATCTATACATAGTTAGTTTAGTTAATTTGATTTGGCAATATTACTAGTTCTATAAATTATCAATTCAAATTTAAATATAATAGTGATTCCATTTCAATTATTATTAAATTAATTATTAGCTGTGACATATAATGACAATGACAGCTGACAGTAACGCCATTGCGCTGATATAAATAAGATATGTTTAAAAAACATTTTTGAACTTATAAAACGCTGAATCGAATCAGAGGTCTAAGCGAACCCCTATCAAGCACAATATACTGTGGTTTAAGTATATGTATAGGTGCATACTATGTTTATATCACAATCGGGCGATGGTAAGACGAGAGACCGCAGCGGGCAGGCTTTGTGCTCGATGTTGAATAACACCCGTGGCCACGTCACAAGCGACACATTTAGATTAAACAAATATAAATTATTAAGTTAACTTACCGCTCTTTCAAATCAGCGCCTTGTTGAGATACGACTTATACTTTAACCATTTATAATAGGTAAATAACATCGTTACCATGACAACACATTTTATATGGTACTAGTGGACCCGACAGACGTTGTCCTGCATGATATTTCAAGCAATTAGTAAAGCAAAGTATGAAAGTACCGACTGCAGCGCCATCTGGCGGGCTGATTTGTGAATCTAAACCATTCCCAGATCCCCTTGAACACACACAAAAAAATTCATCAAAATCGGTCCAGTCGTTTGAGAGAAGTTCAGTGACATACACACTCACAGAAGAATTATATATATAAAGATAGTACTATTTATGTCGTTACATAGTTGTAGCATACTAATAGATAGATGAAACGACTGCGAGATGGTTTTTTTTTTACTGGGTATCATTATCAGGGGGGGGGGGGTCATCACAGCCCATGAACATATTTAGTGGATGTGTTGCCGGTATTGAGGGAGAAGTATGTACTCCATTTATACCATTGGAGGTGGTATCTCTCAGAGACGGCCACCGAGAGTCCTCACAGATAAATAATGTGTAGAATTTAATTAATTATTAAACAGTGTCTATAATTACCTACCTCAGTCATACGTTCTAATTAAAAACTGTAAAATTATATTTACTTTTTATAGCTTTTAAAATCTATTCTATATTTTAACCCAATTGTTACCGAGTTATTTACAATATTTATAGATAAATTTCCCCGCTATACGCTACCATGTATAAGTCAGGCCATACCCGAAGCCGCTGAGTGGCCGGGCGTCAGGTGCCCGTATTTTGGTCGCTACGGCTCCAGCCTTCTCAGTTTATATAACACACGACGTTATATAAGCTCGCCTTCTAATGGCTTTACATATTGCAATAAGCCGAGTCGGCTTTCCCTTCGCCTCACTGCAGCGTCTTATGAATGCATTGGAACTGAGAATAACGCCGAAACAGAATTTGTATCACCTCGAATTAGATGACGAATCGGTATGCACTGCATCAAAGATTTCATAAAAGCAACTGCTGTATAATTTCAATACATTTTTTTTAAATTATCCTACCCGTTTAATAGTCTTGAATTATCAGTATATTGAACATATTTTAAATACATTTTAAGGAATTTTTTGCAAGAATTTTATTTTTAACACACATTTCCGTTATCTCAAAGCCTTATCTTCAAAGTTCATACAACAGAGTTGATCATTGACCAGAACTAGTGACATTTAATAGTTGATTAATCAAAATTAAATATATCCCAGAAATATAGTTTTGGTATAACTTTTGCGTCAAGTTACGATCGTCAAACAATTGAAGATCAGAGGGAAATCTGCTTAAGCAATCCCAAAAATAACTGTTATTTATATCAAACCTGCAGAAGGCTTATATACCCGTGTACATAGAGACAAGACAGCTCAAAGGTATCTTCAGTATATAGTACATAGGCTATGTATTGCGTGCGCCGAGCGCGAAAGACTTGGACGGGAGCTTAGTCGCTCGCTCCTAATGACCGACGTTTGGTGATACCCTGCTTATAGACATGAGCGGAGCGACTTATTTTTATTAATCGATATTTAATATTCCATAAGTCATTTGGATTGGGCATATCATGAGGTAGAAAAAAAGAAAAATGGACTAAAGACGTCATAGAATGGTATCCCAGAGATGGAAGAAGGAAAAGAGGCCGTCTAATAAAAATATACTATACAATACCTGTAGTATTTGCGTGTTGTTTCCACGAGAATGTAAGTGCGTACTCCTATTTCACCAGGCCTACTGCTGATAGAGGACAAGACAAATCTTTGTTTTTTATTTTGATTACTTAAAGATGTCATGTGGAACATGGCATACTTATTGCAGCTCCTTATAAACATTTTATAAAAGAAAAAAGTCCGTTCTTGATTTGAGAACTGGTAGAAAATGTAAAGTTAGAAACATTTAATATGTATTTCTTTATTGACATTTATAAGTGTACATTGTGTTACCTAAAAAATGAATTTGAATTTAATGGGTCTTGGCCTCAGACCAAGAATATCTGAACATCTGAATCCCTGAATGATTTGTCTTAACAGGGAAGATAGTATAATTGCCTGACTTAGTCCTCAATTTTAGGCCCTTACATTTATGGTACACCATAGGGGCCTAAAACACAGGTTTTGATATAAATATCAATTAGTACACCATTGGCACTTGAGTGAACCTATTAATGGGGAATGCCTTCCTTATAAAAAACCTTTCTGAAAAATTCAAATAATGTGTCCAAATCTAAATATAGAGATAGAACCAATATCCCTGTGTATAAGAATTCGCTCCGCTTATCAACGTTATCAGAGGCCACGATCAAGTAACCTGGCTTGCAAATGGCCGTCATGACATCTAAGGTCTACATAATACTGCAGCGAGTGCCTTCACAGCATTTGCGTCTGACGTCTTCTGTTTTGAATGCCGTATCGCATTCCAGTTCATTGCAAATTGCGATATAAGAAAATATTATTTAACCCATTTCTTAGGTTTATTCGAAATTTTAAAAATTAAAAGAAAAGATGATTTTTTTTTGGTACTGTTAATTACAAGTGAATCAAAGTTATCAGGAGCTTTAAATAAGTGGGCGCTTTTTAGGTCTGCGCCTCAGGTTTCTGTATCTGTCTTATGATCATTTGTCAATCTAATAGGCAAATAGGTGATCAGCTACCTGTGCCTGACACACGCCGTCGACTTTTTGGGTTTAAGGCAAGCCGGTTTCATCACGATGTTTACCTTCACCGGTCGAGCGAATTTTAAATGCGCTCATAGAAAGAAAGTCCATTGGTACACAGCCGAGGATCGAACCTACGACCTCAGGGATGAGAGTCACACGCTGAAGCCATTAGGCCAAACACTGTTATCATAATGGCATCTTCTCTTTCATGTAGTTCAAGTCTTATTTCTTTAACCACTTCCTTAAAAACAAAGTTATCACTAACATTTCAAAAATCACATTACATACATTTACTATGTAATATATTTTTAACCTGTCATATGCTGAGACTGAAAATATTCTGATTGTGCAAAAATAGTTTTAATATAAATGTGTAGAAATCATTAATATAATTTATAAAATACTGTTTACATGTCAAAAGGAAGAGATTGGCTGCCCACAACACAGGGAATCCTAGTGTGGGGGATAATGCACTTTATCTAAATCTTAATATATAAAATTTACGTGTCACGTTGTTTGTCCGCTATGGACTGAAGATTTTTGTTAAGAAAATTCATGACATTTTCACTTTCTCATACTAAATTACACAAATTTTAAGCAGAAGATTTTTCTCAATCTGTTTAACTATTTATTTTATGCAGTTGCAGATGTGCGTGCTGCATTTTTTTTTAAATTGTTACGCCATGGCTATCAAACTATTTAATATTAGATTATATTTCTAGAAGTCTCAGATCATTGCCGTATAATGCTTTCAATGGGAAGGTAATTAATTTTTAAAGGCAATGTGCCTATAGCGTGGGTAGTATTTAGACCATAAGTTATAACAACAATTATTGTTAGTTATGACAATTAATATGACATTTGCATGCCCATTTTTATATGGCTCAATGTGCGTTTTTTAATAACTATTCAATCTAAATGTACCACTTTCTTTGCAAACTAACCTAACCCAACCGACATTCAAAATTCAAAACGATAAAAGCAAAATCTTACTGAATAACTTTCACGACACCATAAAATATGTTTAAACGTATTAAAACTAAATGCATGAAACAAATCGTCGACTACGAAAGGGGCCCGGGAGCGGGGAAAGGGGGTGAAGGAGGGAGGAAGTCTACAACTCTACTACAGTACTCTCGATTTCATTCATAACTTTTTACAAGTTTATCTGCGGCGATACCTCCTACATATTTATGTGTTTGCGACCGCCAAAGAATATTATATTTAATAACTCACAGGTGTACCGAACCATCGAATTGAATAATTTTCGTTCTAACTAGAATATTTCAAAGGTTTAACAAATTTGAACTAATGAAAATAATTGATACTGAAGCTTTTCAACCCCAAATTAACCATTAGTTAATTACGAATCAAAATATAATAAACAAATTTAATCACTTGTCTTGAACAGAATAACTAAATTGCAATTATATAAATAATTGCGAAATATACTTGCTTACTTTTATAGTACATTATGTTCTCCATTGCATGATAACGCAATGAGCTTAACAAAGAGCTGATTGAAACATTGTCATAAAACAGCAAGATGTTGCGTGCACGATAAGACAATATGCAATAAACGAGCTTGGAACACGGCTATTCACTTGTAGCTCGCGAGTCCAAATGTAAAACCCTTAAAAGGATTGACATTTATAGGCAGTAATTGGATTTCCTGCAACAACCAGTCTCGGGTTTTAATCTTTGATCGAACTCAAACATGCGCAGCGAAGTTGTGATACACACATTTATAAAATGAAATAAAGTTTGTTTTAGTTGGGCATTCGGTATGAATGAAAGCGAAAGGGAGGCAGTTTATTTTGAGCAATTGTAAGTAAACTTTTGTTACGGTTTTTAAATGTTTTATTGCTGTTGTTTTTTCGATACTGTGGAAATTGTTGTGATTATAAAATACAGTTTAATTGGTATATAGTTCTGTGAAGTTTCGTTACCTTAGGTCATGGGCAGAATATTTCTACGTCTGATTTACTTTATATAAAAGATGGTTATCTGACTGTAATATATTTCGTACATATCCATTTTTTTTGTTAATATGTCAGCAAACGGGTACACCTGATACATGGTCACTTTCAATGCCAGAGGGCTCGTGAGTACGTTGCCGGCCTTTTAAGAATGGTTACGCACTTTTAAGGAGTTAATAGCTTTTCTTCAACATATGAACAATGCTACATTTAATATTGTTTGTATGAATTTGCCCTTCGTGTTGGATCTGTGGCCCAACATAGTAGCCAGTGACCCGTGAATCCAAAAATAATAAAAATTATAATAAAGCTCCTTTTATTTTTAAGTTTACTAAATTTTTCTTGTCTCTCGTTATTCTAACTTCCTTCAGTACCTTTGATCGGAACCCCTTTGTAAACCCGCCTATATATTTTTCTAAATTTCTCTATCTTTCTCCATTCGCTTCCTGCTAACGCTTTTAAATCTTCTATCCGCGGTTTTCAAGGACACCCTCTTCTCCTTCTTCCCCTTGGTCCTTTCTAGTTGTTGCCTTTAAAGTCCAACTTTTATCTGTGCATCTTGCTATATGCCCCGCCCACTCTTCTGTTATAATGTAAAAAGTCTATAACTTTTCTTTTTCGTCTTTATTTTAGCTTTTTACTTTTGTATTCTTCTTATTTTACGCTCCAGAAAGAAAGAAATACCCTAAATCCATATTCCATTTGTTCAGCCTTTATTATACATATGTTCTTAAATAATTTCATACAATTTTGTTATTGACTCAAAGTAATTCATAAAGTTACTAATACTTAGCGCACTTAGGCCGCCAATAGTAATCTAGTCTAAGAAATACACATATCTCTAAGGTACAAATTTAGAAACGAGACATAGTATATGTCCAAACCAATACATTTTGACGCTGTACAGCAAGAACTGCTCGGAACGATTTGTATGAAGAGTTAAAATAATATATATTTTAAATAGCTTAAATAACACCTAGTACATTTTCTTTCAAAACAAAGACATGACGTGACGCATGCAAACGGCGAGGGGGCAAAGGGGAGCAAGGGGGGTGCCCTTGTAAAGGTGACGCGACAATTAACGTGGCGCGGTCATTCCTCCGCAACGGAGCGCTGGCGCGGTGTCAACGATTCCGATCGGGCTGATAGCCGCCGCGGCCGGACGCGACGCCCGCGCTGTTCGCGATACCTAACCGCGGCAGGGCTAGGGCTGTCTCTTATAAGAAAATAATAAACAATGCAATAGAATTAATATAGGAAGTTGGTCTACTAATAGAATACAAGGAAAATAGGCGAGACAAGTAGTACCGACCAGAAACATTATTTGTTTTGCTTGGAATCAAACCCAGGACTGTGGATTCCCAGGTTCTGGCAATTGTGAGACTATGAGTTTAGTGATACTGGTATATGTGTATTACGTTATATGCATTAACCACGCCTAGATATGGAAATAGACGGATACAATTTATTTTATTATTTATTATATACCTTTGAAATCACCTTCCAAGTGCGATTCAAGAGTCAAAATATATAAAATCCCTTCGTGACATATATGTAGCTCTTACGCAGAAATCTCAAACAATATTGTCAGTTAGTCTCAAACACACTAAACTGTCATAGAACCATTCCTTGAGAGCGGCAACATCGGGTATGTCCTGCTCGTATGTGTTGCTCGTTTACCTTATGTCCCATAAAAAGAAACTGGAACAGCTTAGACACTAGATGTACGACATACCTTCAAAGCTAAGGGATAATGCCAAAAATTATTTTACTTTTCAAAATCTCCGTTTTCACAGCCCTGAATACATGTCGCAACGCTAAATTGTGAGTTGCACGCTCTCTCCAGACGACCGCGGTTATCGTACGAATGATACCTACCTATTCAGCCAACATTGCCAACCATATTATCTTAATAAAAATATACAATAACAATATAGAACATTGTTTTTACAAGACTATTTGAAAAAGGGGAAATACATATATGACATACGAGAATAATACTTCGCGCTTAGTCTCGATTGTTTTTTTTTCCACAATCCCACCTGCCTTGCGATTCTGTAACAGTCATTGTATGATTTGGCATTCTGATAAGGAGGAGCTTGTAGTTTATTGTTTATCAGAATGCCAAAACGTAAAATGACGGCTTTATCACTGATTTGAGCGCGACCGCCGCTGTGAAAACCGCTGTGTGAGTTCGAAAAGTGAGTTACAGAATCGCAAGGCTGATCTTTAGTGAGATGTGGCCCATTGGAGGGCAGTCAGGAGATGCCTATTTAACCCCCGTTTAAATGAACCCATATTACACTGTGTAGGGAAAATGGAAGGGGGCAAGGAGTTCCACTCCATTGCTGTTTTTATAAGAAACAACGAACCAAATCGTGCAGGGCACCTGGGGATGTCAATAACGAAGGGAAACTTCAGCATGTTTGAATGGCGATGACACTGTCTTATTCACATAAACATTATTTAATTTGACACCATCCACATTAATCGCAATGATACATAGTCTTAATTTTTTAATTTAATAAACATTTAAAGAATAATATAATGGAATGATAGATTTAGTGAATGTTCCCAAAAACCCAAAACTTATGATTTATTTATTTATTTACACTTCGTTGCAATAAAAAAAAGAAACACATATAACACAATACATAAAAATTATAAGGGATGCAATGGGCGGCCTTATCGCTAATAAGCGATCTCTTCCAGGCAACCCTAGTTAAAGAGGAAAAACTAAAAGAAACATGATGAGTGAGTTATTCTTTAAGTTTAAAAGTCGTCGGCGACCCCTACTGCCATACGAAAAGAAAATGAACTGCGAAAATGTACCACAATTGATATTCTGTACCTAACAATAGATTTGAAATTCTTGCGTAATGGACATTCGTTATCGGCTAAGATTTGATAAAAGACACCATAGACATTCCTTTTATTCACAAAAGCTTGGCATATGGATACATTGGTACACAAGAAAGATAAAATATGAAATTTAATGAAAAAAGCACTTATAGGCAAACATAACAAACGCGAAGATAACATTACATCAATTTATAAATGATACAATTAAAGGGAAATTGATTTCAAAGTGTGAGTATCTCGTTTATCAGAATGCAAATGAAAATCTAGATATCGGTGAGTTTTGGCCAAAATGGATTTTTCTGAAAAGGACAAATAGGGTAGGCCTAGGGTATCTGACACGAAATTTAAATTTAGTTAAAAGTTTGGGGCAATCAATCCGATTCATAAATATCTAAAATGCAAACGATATATCAGTTAATTTTATAATATATTTCAGTTTTGTTAATGTCACATTCAGGATATTTTATTACCAATATAAGCGGTGTTTAGTGTTTAAATTAATTTCGTATTACGTATAAATAAATCTACTATATAATATACTTTAATCAAACAGCCTAAGAAACGGGCATCAGTTGTCTATAACGTTAATAAAATAAAAACCAGTTGCGCTACAACTTTTAGATCAGGGCCTCAGATTTCTGTATCTGCTCCGTGATCACATCTAATTGGCAAGTAGGTGAGCGGCCTTCTGTGCCTGACACACGCTGTCGACTGTCGAAGCATGCCGGTTTCCTCACGATCTTCTCCTACACGTACGACCTACCAAAATATTTATACAACTAAGAGGGACCTTTGAGAGAAGAGCAGTCCATAATCGGCAACACATTTGCCTGTTGCAGGTGTGCATGGGTGGCTTGCACCATGTCCCATAAAAACAATAATCCCTTCTATAACATAATGACTTCAACTACTGTGAATAACAAAAACAAAATTAAAATAAAGTCGTTATGTATAATGTTATTTACATACACTATTCTTAATGTATTAGAGTCAAATCGATTGAGGAAATATTTTAATTGTGAGTGAAATTAATTTTACTAGAGATTTATTATAAGAGATATCACAGTTCATACGAGTATATTATGTGTGCACAGAAATACAAGAGCTGCTGTATGCTCATAAAAATTGTTTTCTTGTTTGAAGAATAAGCTTCAAAAGTTTAAATTCTTCTAATATATAAAATTCTCTTGTCAAAATGTTCGTTCCCATACTCCTCCGAAACGGCTCGACCGACTCTTATGAAATTTTTTATGCATATTCAGTAAGTCTGAGAATCTTTCAAGCCCCTAAGTGATAAGGGTCCACCCTAAAAAAAATATTTTTCATTTTGGATATTTTTTTAAATTTTTATTATGTGGCATTTAAAAATACATACAACCCTTAATTTTCACCTACCCCTATTTTTTATTATAGTAGATGGTTATTTTTATTGAACTAAAAATGTTTCCTAGAAATAATATATATGGCAAAACGACGTTTGCCGGGTCAGCTAGTATTATAATAATTTTTGTTACATTAGGCGTAGGTACGCTGTAAAAAAACTGTCATAGTCGACAGTACCAGAATATCAGAAGCCAATAGCTTGACGGACAGGTGAGGCACAGGGTTTTCAAACATTATTTATCTTATTAACTACCATAGCAACTTAACACTTACTTACTTAAGTGAAAATAATACTCAAGAACACAGTGCCCCTTAATTTAGGACACTTTCTTATGTATAACTTATAAGTAATATTAATATAAAAGCATGTTAAGAAGTACTTATAAACATAAACTAATAATAATAAAATAATATACATTGAAATAAATAACGAAAATTAACATAAACTAAAATATATCATTAAAAGGAGTCCCTTTAGGCAAGGTTCCGAAGATACTGGCAGCATTCCCCCTTTGAATTGCTAGACTAATTCTTTGTCCGAGGTAGCTGCCAGATCTTCGGTCTCCTGTGATGTCGACTAACCTTTTTGAAATTTCTTTAAAAAGCCTTAAAGCGCTAGGACCCCACGGACCAAGGGTCTCGACACCGAATGGGACAAAATCATATTCAGAGCCCAGACCCCTGTATTTGCATGCTTTATTTTTTTCAGCCGCTTCACAAGCCGCACCAGCTCTGTAGTTGGTTCCATGTAGATGGGAAGGGGCCAGCGTGTCTGAACAGGTTGCATCCCATACCAGTACCCGACCCATCTTCCATGGAACCAAACTCATACCGTCCGGTCTCTTGCCATCGTCTCTTGCAATACCACTTGGCTCAAGAAGACTTGGCACGTTGACGGTGGCAAGGGAACGGCGTATGATATCGTTAAGTGCGGCATGTCTCGAGAAGCGGCCTGCACTTTTTTGGCATGACAGGCCGTGATGTCCTAACTTGTCGACATCACTGCCACAGGGACATATATGAGGAGCGCAGACCGGAACCCCAAGCCGTAGACAGGTTGCGATTCGAAGCGTGTCAGGCTCAAGAAAAGTTCCTGTAATTGACGATGGGTAAGCGTGAAGCCAGTAGCCGGCCTCATGCGTACCCACGGCCAAAAGCCTAGCACGCGCCGAACCTGTACTACGACTCAAAAGATCGTCAAAAGTCAACTTGCAGTGTATGTCATCCCAGCTCCTCTGTGAATTTAGAGATAATGGAAAATTTTGACCTGGGCATGCAATCAAGAAAGCGTTTCTAGCTTCTTCCAAGCCAGCAATCTCAAAGTTTGAAGGGGATGCCCTTAAAATTTTACTTATGAGATTTGCTGAACTATGGACAGAAGATAGAAAGGCTGGTAAAGCGACACTGGAAATTTTGCGAATCCCTAAACCACCATAACGGATGGGTAGGGAAGCTTGGGTCCAAGATTGCTCGTTCAGCTGCATATTAAGAAGTGATTCTAAGCTAATTTTGATTAAGTCGTCTAATGGTGTTAAAATATCTGGGTGATTCCAAAAGGAGCAGCAACGGAGCACATACGTAAATTTTGGGAGGAAAAGACAAAATTTTAAGATGCAAAGTGCATAATGTGGACTAATTTCAAGGAGACGGTCAACAGAATTTTGAAATTTAGTAATTGAAGTATGAATATAATCAGAAATAGATTCATTAAAAATTGGAGAACCTAAAAGGTAAAGGGAATTCCTGTTAACTATTTTCATATTTGGAGCCAAAATTTGAAAATTTTTTTTTACATCATTTAAATTTAAGTCGCAGTTATTTATGAAAAGTTCGCATTTGTTAAAATTAAGCTCCAAACCAATGGCTTCAAATTTATTTTTGATTAAAAGAAGGTCCGAAAACACAGTATCCACATCACCTCCTAGGGTTCCGTCGTCCAAATACCAAACATTGAAATTAGAATTTAAATTTTTGATTATGGGATTTATAGCCAAACTAAAAATTGCAGGCCCAAGGGGATCACCCTGTTGACAACCTACTTCCGAGGAAAGTTCATTAGAACGATATAACAATTTAGTTGGATCAGCGTAACTGAGAAGAAGATAATTGTATATTTCCGGTATATGTTGTTTTATTTCAGTCAGCAGGGTATCCCTATTTACCGAATTAAATGCATTTTTCACATCAATTTTGAGCAACACGTCTGGCTGTCCGTGACTTAGGAAAGAGCGTAGGGCATGGACGGCTGCCTCACACCCTCCTTTCACACCGAAGCCTAACTGTACAGGTTCAAATTCTGAAATTAATTTTGGTAAAATATGTCGAACAGCAATTTTGGAAGCCAGACGTCTTAGTGTTGAACCAACAGCAATTGGTCTCACCCCTCCGTCCTTTTTGGTGAGGGCAATGAGGTTCGCGCCGAAAAGAATGGGAACAATTTCTGTATTGACATCCCCGGAAAACATAAAATTTATTAATTTTGTGATCGAGTTAATAAGTTGCTCGCCTGCATCACCCACAGAATGCGATGTTAAATCTTTCAAATGTTGGGGTGAGATTCCATCCAATCCTGCTGCCGAACCTGGTTTAAAAGATAAAATTGCATCAGTTACATCTTTGTTTCGAATTTGAAGGCATGCTTGCCCTGCTGTTGGTGGGTCGAGAAAATATGGGTTTACTGGAGCTGGGGGATGTTTTGTCCGTAATGCCTCAAGGGTGTCAGGCGTATCTGGTGATAGCACGTCATTGGAGAACAAAAGACGAGCGGCACCTTTAAGATCTCCGTCACAAATTTTGTTCTCGATGAGTTTTTTGCGATTAAAAGGGGCATCATGTTTAATTTAAGGTGCGGGAGAAGGTGAGGAACTTACAGCACAGTTATTCTTTATCTTTTGTGTCAGGGATAAATTCGGTTCATCAGTTTTTAGTTCTTTCTTATGTTAAATATCCTTATTAGTAAATTAGTTTAGACTTAAATTACTTATTAGACTTAAGTTAGGCTAGATCGAGATGTTCCCCTAAAATAAAAATTCTTGACTTAATTATTTTTATGCTACCATTAAAGTTTTACTTAGAAAATAATTTTATTGGCCTTGATTTGAACCCAATCTTTTGTCAAACACATCATAATAATTACATATTTTAGCGTAGGTCAAAACGACATTTTCAAGAACATTAGGTCGCGCCGTCCTCTCGCAGACTTGTAAGTTGTTTTCGCGGGTCGCCGGTCACCAGCACGCGGATTTGGCTCGCCGTCAATTCTCATATACAAGTAAAGATAAGATATACACTATCATAAGTATAAATTGTATATATTTCTAGCTTATATTTGAGTAAACGCTGTAATATATATGCTCCATTATACTAATTAATCAGGATTAGCAAGAATTAAAAAAATCAATTGCTTATTTTCCGACTGGCGACTGCCACTTAGCTTGAATATAATCGAAACATTAATACAGTACAGGTAATATTTAGACAAATAACTTATTGTAATCCAGATGCATATTACAAAAATTTACTCCGCAGCAAAACGTTAATATGGCGACATTTTAGCAGCAGGATACAAGTCCTTTAGTCAGTATTACTTATCGTAATACTGGATAAAAGACTTGTATCCATGATCATGTAACAAATTATTAAAAACTAATCATAATTTAAAATATTATGTGTCAATTAATTGATGTAGCAGTATGTCAAATCACTTTACTGAAAAGCACTTGAAACGTTTATATAATCTAATAAATTTGCAAACACAAGGAATTTTTATGTAAACATGCTTTAAATACATTTTGTTTCCAATATATCAACAAAACCAGAGAGTAGGTACTCTATCACGTCCTTGATATCCCAATTTCCATAAGAAAACATGTCTGGTATATTTGCTTAGATAAGTACATTTGAAAGCACAGGTGGATGGACCAAGCTCCATCGATCTCGGTAAAAATACGATAATACCCTTATTGCCTATCGCTCGCTCTCACGCTGAGGGCGTGATAACGAACATCGCTTAGCGATAGCGATTTATTGTAGACAGTATCAATAGAAGGAAAATCACCACGTATGATATCTAATGATTTTAAATAATAATTATTTATTTATTAAGCACACAACATTTTATATCATGATACAGTAATGAGAAATAAAATTGCTTTTGTTACAAAGATACTGACAGTTTAGACTAATAAAATATGTCTTCTCCTATTATAAATATTTAATGAGAATAAATTTCTATCTGTTATTATAATATGTTACATTCTACTGTATATTTTGTACTAATTTAAATATTTATTATTCGAACAGGGTACCAAACAAAGCGACTCAAACTTTAACAAATTTTATAAGTAACATTTTCTGAATACATAATGTTTCATTTAGTAGAGTCAAAACTTCTATTTGCGTTGCATACCATATAATCTACTTCACATAGCAATTGCGTGGGAAACTCAAGAATAAAAATAAGAAACTCGCTCGTCAATGAATAGCATCTCGCCTTATATTGCCTAGCCGTAGGTAAAAATATATTTCGTGAACGTCACCGTGTAGAGGGCCGACAGCCGCCTACACAAGCACACACTTCAATACTCCGCACCTACGCCCGTACTTAAACAACGGTAGAAAAACCTAAATATAGCCATCTCGTTTATAGCGACTTATTTCCAGCGTATATCAGATAGGGTTAAATTTACACCGAGCGGCAACTGCAAAAGGCGAGATCATAAAAACCGCGGCTCGCTTGATTACAAAGCTGCGTCGGCTTATGGACACACACATACGGGCGCGGAGTTACTTCTGGCAGCGGGTAGTTTTTCAACCCAGCCACATAAATAAGCGATCTTTCCCCCCTCCGCTCGTAAACTAAGCGGAGATAGTGCGACTTAATGGCTGATCGGATTTTGATTAGCGAGGCCCGGCGAAGCAAACCCGTTCAGAATCCGAATTTGAATAGATAAGTGGGCAGCCGAGGACGTCCGCGACCGTAATTTACATACTTACTGGCTTTCGGCGCAGAGGGTGCCAAGTTATGGACGCAAAAACGATAAATTTGATATAGCGCTACGGTCATCGGTTCGTTGCTGCCGAGCGGTTTTTCGAAACTGTTTGTTTTCGCAGCGGGTCGCGGATGAGTTTTTTTTATTCGATTTAATCGGTCGCCGAGCGTCACAATTGAAACAAAGTGCGGACGTTCCGACAACTCACTTTTGTATTTCAAATTTCAAGCGTAGGTAAACCGTTTCCCTTTGTTGGTCAACGAGTTAAAACTATCCGTTGATGTTTTTTATGTAAATAACGTTAGGCGATGCGATCAGTCAGACTTAGCGCGAATGTTTATGGAATGGTTGCACAGGCGACGGTTTAGTCGTAAAAATAAACGTTTATCATTTAGTTAAACCTATTTAAATAAAAATCCTATCTCAAAGGCCGGCAACGCATCCGCTAACATCACCAATGGGATGGCTGCGTTTTATGGCTGTCCTGTTGCCGCCTATTTTTTTAAAAAAACTTCAACTGTTCGCGTGGTTAAAGATGTAAATACAATACGAAATAGTTTAGATAAGCTGCAATATGTGCAACGAAAGAGTTTTCATTGTAAAACTTTTAGGAACAAAAAATAATTAAGAAGAAGTACATGAGAAATGTATACAGTGCTTAAGAATATGGTATATAATCCACAACTTGCATAAATTACGTAGAACTCACAGGCACTGAAGGAATCTTGTAATTCAAAGAAAGGATCCCTGAACGCACAGTACTATATTAGCTATACGTTTATTATAACAAGTTTTAACCACACATTGAATGCCATTGTTTCAATGCGTACAAACAGAAGCCGGATCGAAGATGGCTTGTCACGATTGACGCGGGTCCCCATCTCCCCTTGAAGGGACAGGTATCGCGGTTCGATAACACGACCCTCCCCAACCTCCCCCCGTGTTTCGTTTGACAGCCACCGGCCGTAATTGATTAAGGATATGCAAAGAACATAAGGAAAAGACTTGTCACAAACCTACCGTAGGAAGGAATATAATATTAACCTTCTTGTTTACAATACCTTGGTGATTTAGGAATTTTGTTTTTTTTTTTAAAACGAGCCTTACGGGACGCCCAACATGGGCAGTAATCGCAGCGCATGGGCATTATGTGTGCATTGCCGGCCTTAGAGTATACTCGTTGTTTTAACAGTAGGAGGTCGTATCTCCCAGGGAAGACCCCCCGAGAGTCGGGATTTCTGTATCATACTGTCATAAAAGGTTCCAAGTTATAGGTGAAACCAAATGAATTATTTTTTGAAATTGGAAGATCGAACTTTGGATTTTTTTAACTTCTATCTCTAACGTTGCATTCGCCGCGCCCCATTTTAGAAAGTTCACAGATAAAAAAAATATCGAGACGAATAGGGGATCCGGTGAAACAAAATCCACTTAGGTGGAGAACTAGTAAATGGTCGTGATATGCAAATGTCCGTGACTTCTATACATCAGCGAGGTGTCGCATTTATCATTACGAGTCGTCGTGCCGTGTGATTACACCGCCGCCTGCCAAGGGACACTAAAGGCTTGGGATAAGCGGTAGCGGGTAGCATAGCGATTCCTAATATTAGTTTTTAAAGATATCCTCCTTCGCCACGCTCTTCATTTCTGAAGGGTGCGAACACAACTTCCTCCACTCTCCCCTGTCTTTAGTAAGCCTCTGCGCCTGAGTGATGACAGGTCTTACCTGTAAAGATCTTTACTTGATCGGTCCAGCGAGTAAGAGACCGAGCCCAATATATATAAGCATATATCCGATATCAAGAGAAAAGTAATTGGTAACCAATGAAAAAGTTTCGAGGAAGGCTTTGAACTCTTTAATTAAAAAAAATCATTTCACAGTTAGTGTCAATAAACAAATAGTGGAAGTGATATACAGTTTTAAGAAAAAATACTTTACAGTTGTGTTAAAATTATAATTTTTAAAATAGATACATATTACGGCAATACTATGTTTTACAATGTTGGCTTTGCAACAATGTTAATTCGCTTTCGCTCAACCAATGTCCTCCGACTAACCCCAGGATCTTACAAGCTCAACATTTCACAATTTACATAAAAACATAACATTCAAGTTTCAAGCTTTCTTATTTAGCATTGTTACTGTGCTCTCGAATTCAACAAAAACAGTGGTAATGTATACCTTTATTTAACAAAGGCAGGATTGGTCGGGAGAACTGTTAGAGATAATGTCTTAGTAATATAGTAGGAAAAAAATTAAAAAAAAAACAAAATGTACTACATATTATGAACGTCAAAAATTTAATATATATGAAATGCTTCTAATTTTACATTTACTGCCAGTTCTCAAATCAAGGACGTAGAATGGAAGAGAAGAACTGGCAATAAAATAACCGAATGCCGTTGAGAACGAATTAAAAGTCGCACATAAGAGTACGAATAATATCTATTTTTCCGACCAATAGCCAGAGACCAGAGCAGTTTGTTTTTTATGAATGTCGCGTTTCGTGCAACCCATTCAACCTGGCCAACAATTATTTTGCAGCGTTTGAAGTATGAGATGGAAATGGAGAGGAGAATGGAATGTTCGCCAGTCTCCTGCCACCTATGTAGTCCACACTTTGTCGACGCCATACCGCTGAGGTCTTGGTACCCGGAAGGGCCTCTTTGCAGCGGTCGTATCGTACCCAAGGGTATAGCTCTCGCGGATCTTTGAGTAACAGAGTGCCTGGAGAGAGTTGCGTCTCACATGCCCTTGTTGCTTTTTGTGCGTGACCATAAAAAATTAGCTGGTTTAGTATGTGCAGTTAAATTTGTA
This sequence comes from Pieris napi, assembly GCF_905475465.1. Taxonomy (NCBI): domain Eukaryota; kingdom Metazoa; phylum Arthropoda; class Insecta; order Lepidoptera; family Pieridae; genus Pieris; species Pieris napi. The sequence continues at coordinate 2,388,927 of NC_062245.1, forward strand.
AAACACTCAAAGCTGTGGTCCGCAATCAGCCTGAGAGCTTAGAGGTTATATGGTGATTAGCCTTTTCATCTATATTATCATAAATACCGTATACCACCCGTCTGGTAAAGAGCCATCAAAGCGGGCGTCTACAAACGAGTGTCGTTTCACATTCGGCGCTAGAGTCGGGTTTATGGCGCGGGCGGACCGGCAAGAATTCGACTCGTAATGAGGAAACTGCGCGCTACCACTGGTTCTCGATGAGAAACACGAAATCATAAATATCTTACATATTGTCATTTCTTTAGAGACGACACCCAAAATCTACGGCTACAAACACTGCGATGACGTCATAATCTGGAATGCAACTAAGGATATGTACAACATACCGACTTAAGACACTGGGGTTTTCAGGCTTGTCAGTAGTTAGACTGGTTTAGGATCCACTGTATATAGGATTGAAAATCACCTTCCTTCCTCCACACTCTCCAAACAAATTTAGAGATATTAGAGTGTTTTGTGAATTGTGCTTCTTTTACGTATTTCCCATTGATTCAAAGATTTTTGTAGGTTTTATCGTGATTATTGAAGTATTCAAACAATTATAGTGTAACATATAACTAATATTATAAAGATATGAAGATTCGTATTGGAATTTAAGTTAATACGAGAAAACAACGGTAGGGGTTAGGTTGGAACTATTTTAGCACTTGGCACCTTATCTGCGAGCGCGACTCTACAGTAAGGACAGCTCAGCACTAACGGAGCTCTTTTTATGTACTATCACCATCTACGAATAACTTTTATACTAAACTACCTTTGAGCCAGTGGCGTAACCTATCTAGCTGGGGCCCCGTTCTGGCAAACAGTGCCTTCCGAACTTTTAAAGCTTCAGGCTGAGACCGGGGGCCCTTGACGTCACTCGTTTATGAGAGTAAAAACGATTGATTAGTTGTGAAGCCCCCAAGCTAGGTTTCATTTAGTTTTGTGATTTGCGACCTCCATTGAACAAAGAAAGATCTGATATATCAAACCCGACAGTTTCGTATAGATAAAGGTTTTTGTTTGAGTGTAACCGGAAAGTCTAGTTTAGTACTAGACATGCAAGAATTTTAGTTTATTGTCTTTGGTTTACGCGAGTAAAGTTTAAATAAAACCTTTTTTCAAAGTTTTAGAAAAAAATGTCAATAGTTGTCAGCGAAGGACTTGATGGGGAAATGATGTAATTAATTCACGTTAATATTCGTTAAAGAAGTTTCTTCTTTTTTAATTATTGGTCAACTTTAAAGCTATGCTAAGCTGTGCTGTAATTAATGCCTTTCTTTTATTTATTTACAACTTGAGCCAGAACTTAATTCATAATTACCTTATCATAAAACGCGGATAATTTCGACATTTAAAAATGTTAAAATTATATAGCTGCTTCTGTTTATATACTTTGGTTTCCATTCGTCGAATAAACTTGTCTTTCACAACCTTTTTTGTGCCCACCCTATGTAATATACATAATGTTTTATATTGAAATTTAATTATTCAAATAAGAAACCTAAATGATAGGTTATAAGAAAAAAATACTAGTAAATTGTTAACGAAACATAGTAAAGTAAACAAAACTGAAATTCTAATTTCAAATAATTTTAAACAATTTTCGTATAGCCATAACAATCCAATTGCCCCCTGTGAGTCATAGTATAAGTCATAGTCTTAAAAAACTAATACTATACACACGGCGCCAGAACTAATCTCCATACGAAATAACAATTCGGGGACCAGTTTTCGATATCGTATTCGTCTAGGCATCCGGACAGGCATTCAAGCGCGAAGCCTAGAGATAGCTGTGTAATGACCGCGTTGACTTGACGTAACAACGGCGCAGATATTATGCAACACACTATTATTATTATTGACTATTGAATACATATAGGCGATGGAATGAGTCAGTTTTAGAATCTTCTAAAATCTACTAAACTAGTTGCGAAAACTCCGTTAGGCATAGATATTAATTACTTGAAAGGCTGCACAGAAAATCCCCGAAAATGGTCAGAGCACTTAGGAACAAACCTTATAATGAGCGTCTGAAAGCACTTGATCTTACTGATTTAGGAAATAGGCGATTAAGAAAGTTCATTGAAACCTACAAAATCCTTACTGGCCACTATGTTCCAGGAATTGAGAAGCTTTATTTTAAGAGAGAACACGCATTTGAGTTCTTAAAAACTGAAGACCACTCAATTTAATACAAATTTCCTAAAGAACTTTCTCCCAAACTGAGTGGTGGTTGACTGGAATAGGCTTCCGGACTGTGTTCGACTGCACAACCTTAAGTTTGTGCTTGTTTTTATCTATAGAATTGAATTAATAAAATTTACTTTTTTATTTATTAAACAAATTAAGCTACCACTATAGATTACTTAAATACTTAGACATATAAATAGACATAACATTGATTACTAACGAAACACACACACAAAAAACATCAAAATAATAATAATCAAAATAAAGAAAGAATTTTTTTATGGAATAAGGTACATTTTTAGAGTGTGTGTGTGTTGTGTTTGTAACTGCCTATGGCCCAGCATTATGCTGTGAAGTAGACGTGTTCCACAAACCACAAAAATAAGTTTGCGCCTCAGATGCAAAAAATAGTAGTAAAAATAATAATAGTAAAAATTAACAGTGCAATTGGTTGAGAAATTTAATTTTTTTTTTAATAATTATGAAAACAGAAAAAAACACACGACATTAAACAGTAATAGATTGAAATAGTAACATAAGTACTAACTATTTCTTACAGTATACTTTTATATGAAGCAAATCTTTTGTCAGTTCACTCAACGGACAACTTGATTTGACTTGTATATTAAACAACTTGGGTATTTCAACAAGAAGTTTGTTTTTCAATTGTGGCAACACCGAGAACGTGATAGTTTTGACATTTAGTTTTTGGCGGTATTCGTAGCAGGTGCTTTGGCAATTATTACAATGAATTCAATTTCGCTCGAAAATCGCATTAAAATAATTCAAATCCACTATAAAAATGGTGGTTCTGTTAAAGTTACATTTCGTAAAATTCGTGATATTTTCGGCCAGCATAATCGTCCTTCTGAGACCGCTGTTAAGAATTTGGTCGCGAAATTTGAGTCGACAGGCTCGGTACAAAATGTGCCAACACCAACACGTGTTCGACCGGGTCGTTCAACAGAAAACATCGCCGCCGTGAGCCACAGTGTTGAAGAAGATCAAAATTTGTCAATTTCACGACGTTCTCAACAATTGGGGTTATCCAAAAGCACAACATGGCGAATTTTGCGAAAGGATTTGGCTTTGAAGCCTTACAAGATTCAACTGGTGCAGGAATTAAAGCTGATCGACCATTCAAATCGCCGCAGATTCGCTCAGTTCATTCAGGAACAACCTGCTGGTTTTTCTGAAAAAATCATTTTTTCAGACGAAGCCCATTTTCATTTGTCAGGGTACGTCAACAAGCAAAATTGTCGCATTTGGGCTTCTGAAAATCCTAAAGCAATTATTGAGAAGGCTTTGCATACTCAACGTGTTACTGTGTGGTGCACTATGTGGTCTGGAGGCGTGATTGGGCCGTTTTTTTTCGAAGATGAGGCTGGAAATGCGGTAACAGTCAATGGATCACGGTATCGCGAGATGTTAACCACTAAATTTTGGCCTATTATTGATGACATGGATATCACTGAAATGTGGTTTCAACAGGACGGTGCCACATGTCACACAGCCAATGAAACGATCAATTTATTGCAAACCAAATTTCCCGAGCGCATAATTTCGCGAAATTCAGCTGTTAAGTGGCCAGCCATATCGTGTGATTTAACACCACTGGATTATTTTTTGTTGGGCTATGTTAAAGACAGAGTCTATACGGAGCCAATCGAATCGATTGCAGCCTTAAAACTCAAAATCCGTGATGTCATTAACGAAATAGACCCTCCATTTTGCCAAAAAGTGATTAAAAATTTTGATGAAAGAATCAACATCTGTCAGCGTGGTCGTGGTGGACATTTGCCAGATATCATTTTTCATTCATAATTGCCAAACTTTTCTCTTTGTAATACAATAAAATTTTTATTCATTTTCCTCTAAATTCTTTGTTTTATTTTGTTTTAGAAAACAAAGTTCTTGTTGAAAAACCCTTACAACCCTTTACAATTGAACTATTATATTGTTCTAATATCCATGGTCCAAATTGTTATAGAATCTAGTCTTATTGAGGATTACTTCATTATTTAAACCGTTTATAAAGACGAATATTAATAGCACGTGTACTAAAACTACATTTTTATTTGATAAGTTTTTTGATATAATTGTTTGAAGGGAGGGCAAGTGAACATCGCTCACGTATGATAGCTTTAGTCCGCGCGACTATGAAAAAAGCGGTGATTAAAAGATCCAAGTATCCGGACAGCGGCTCTTTTAATAGTAAGTAATGAACATTAAACAGGTAAACCTTCTCGTAATCTCGTATAAAACCGCTGTACTATCGTTGCGTAGATTTTTTGCTAAATCAAAAATTACTCTAAACAACATTTCGCGTATATCAAGCATGGTTGCGTGACAAAATTGCATCCAAATTTGTTTAGTTATGCGAGATGTGTCTGTGGATATTGATGAATAATAAAATAGCTAATCTTAATATTTACGTACTGCCCTGCGATTCTGTAACTCACTCAGCGGTTTTCGCATCGGCGGCGGTCGCTCTGAAATCAGTCGTGAAGCAGTAATTTTATGATTTGGCATTCTAATAAACAATAGACTACAAGCTCCCACCTTTTCAGAATGCCAAATCATAAAATGACTGCTTCACGACTGATTTGAGAGCGACCGCCGATGCGAAAACCGCTGAGTGAGTTCGAAAAGTGAGTTACAGAATCGCAAGGCTGAATCGCTCAATTTGCATGAAGCGTTCTTAATACAATCCAAAGAATATGTTTAGCTTGAAAATAGCAAATAAATTTATTGAAGATGTTTTCTATTACGAGAGTACCGTAACCCGGTGACTGTAAGTCTTTTAGCCTCGGGCCTTCCATCTCGGAGCGACCTATCTCGATTCTCGAGTAGCAGACGTCTTTTCTAACTTACGCAACAGAATTTACGCTTAAACGAACCGAGGTCCACTGGCACTAACACTCACTCACACCCGTGCAACGTATGACCCGCTGCCCAGCCTAACAAGACCCGCTCCTCCTCCCGAACTATCACGAAACTGAGACCTGAGAGGGTCTAAATAACTTCGCGGTCAGAGCTCTAATTATACTGAACGTCGGTATAGTGCGGTATTGGTTGCTGGCCAGTGTATCTTGAACTACGTTTTCCTCGGTTGCCTTTAAGTTTTGCGTGGTTGTCAAGGTTTTTGATGCAAGCTGAGGGTTCTGACTACGCTGGTCGTTATTCGTGGATATTATAGTAGATGTGTAGCGAGGCGAATGGCAAGCGGGCGCTCGCGGCGTGTGGGTGAGACGTTTACGGTTGGATCGCTGGTCGACAGCTGTAGGTGACCCATGATTTCTATTTTCAAAATACTAATTAATCTAATAATATACACACATAATAATAGTTAGTTCCAAATTGAAATTGAATTCCATTGAAAACCCACGCATCATTCTATACCGTAGAAATATGAGTATTTTATCTGCCTTTATAAAGTTTAAATTAACGAGATAAGATAAACAAGTATGTAGTGTAATATGCTAATTAATGTCGAAATTTCATGCTTAATAGCAATTGATCTGCAAAATTAAGAAACAATTGATGTAAATAGCAACAAACCTCACCTATTTCCCTTCTCAACTACTACTCTCTAACTACTTAGTTGAAATACAAAAAAAAATTTATAACAAACCAAAAAACTAAATATTTCTGTATACAATAATTGTCGCATTAAAAACCGTAGACCATCCTAAATCCTCTATTCATTATGGTCACAACAAACGCGCAATACCGCGGTAGAGACGCGGCGCGGTCGGCCCCTCGCGTCGCGCCAATTAATTACGGTGGCCATCTTACCCCCCTCCACCCACTACCCACCCCCGCCTTGCTGACGGACAATAATTGCCGCCGAATCTACTCCAAGCACTTGCCCGAACCTACTGGACCGGACATCTATGTACTATATACCCGATAGCGCTTGATACAGTTTCAATGTTATTACTGCAGTGAACTAGAAAGTTTAAAAATGGAACGCACTTGATATTGTGCGGAAACGTACACAGTTTTGAAGCTAATAAAAGTAATAGATAAGCAATCCTAATAAGTAAGCAAGGTTCTGCTTAGAAGGCATGGAGCGATCATTTTAATCTTCGATTTTTATGATATAAAACCTTTTTCGTCTTTTTTTTACATTCTTGTTTTCGTTCAACAAAATCTTACAGTAAAATAAAGTTGTTTTAAGTTTCAGGTTTCTGGGGCGTAGCGGCCAGTTGGGACAAGAAAACAAGTTAAAATCACAATATGATATACTGACCCTTACTTGTTATCACAAGAAGGTTCTATAAACCTGTTATAATAATAGGTTTATATTAAGTGAATAAATTTTGATATGATTTTTAAAACTTGCTCGCGTAGCAGACTCATTTATGCGTCTGAATTTTTTCCACTATTTGATTTTTTTATTAAAGGCCGATTTCTTCATGGTGTTTTCACCGTACCACAACGGTTAATTGCGCATTTGGAAAGAAAAAAAAGCGCAGTCGGGATTTGAACTCACGTACTAGTTAGTACTGTTGAAGAAGGGTGGACTTTATGTATAAATAAAACTATTCCAGCGTCTTCTAATTACCCAAAATGACAGGGAAAATTAAAGAATTAAACCGAGCTCTAATACTAAGCTAAAATTAAAAGCATTTAGCATTTAATATGTATTTTTTTATTGACATTTATAAGATTACCTAAATGATTTTGATTTGACTTTGGATTCAAATGCGAAGTTACAATGCCGTTTTTTTTCAATAAATCACACAATAGAAAGTTCTAATACTTTTTGGAAAGGATGTGTTCAAAGGCCTATTAAATTAATTAATTACGGATTACGCAAATTACTCAATGAAGCAAGAAGATGATTAAACATATTTTATTATTCTGATACGATGTAACAATACCATCATATTTTCAAATGCCATGTGTTCATTGTAATGTGAATAACGATTCTCTTTGATGTCTATTTATACATAGGCTTTTACGGACAGTCAAATGAGGACAAAAAAGGATCTCGCGGTGAGCGGATAGTCTACCCACGCCGGCGGCACCGAATTTCTTAACACACAACATGTTATTTTCAATATTTATAGGGGTCTCATATATAACTTAAATGTTACTTAACAAACGACTGAAGATTACGTTAATCATATATGTGTTGCTGATGATGTAGCAATATGAAGGTGAATTGGGCCCATTTTTATTAAAGTAGGTTTTTTATGTATGTAGCATACATTTATGTTTTCCTTCTTTTCGTTCTTTTTAGTTACATATAGAACCATCAACAAGTCTTTATGCGGTATCAAACTACTTAGTTACAATTACAATTCGTTGGTAATAAATTTGTATAAATGACTCAAGATTGCGTTAATGTTAAGCTGATTTGGGCCCATTTTTTATGTTGTTGTTATTGTTTTAACATGCTTTTTGATTGTTTTTCTTCTTTTCGTTCACTTTGGTGAAATATTGTATTTATATTCAGCAAGTTTCTATGCAGTATTGAAAATAATTTATTACAATTTATACATAAACAAATTGCTTGGTAATAAATATGTATGTATTTTATTACTAATAAACACTTTTTGTAACAGTGTTCTATGCCTATAAATGTAGCCTCACATTAGATTAAAATAACTACTTTTTTCAATTCTCAGAATGCGCATGGCTTATCAACAACTATGGGCAGGCATGCGCGCGCGCATTCCGCGGCAGATGCGACGCGCAGATGTGCGGGCGACCTCGGCGACAATCGCTACATGTGTGCTCAGTTTACTTCACACTGCCTTTCACTAATTATTGCCGTCCTGGTCTAAAAGTAACGAGTCGTTACTTATTTGTATTATGTATCTGTCGATGCTTGCTTTGTATTTGCCAGGAAACAAAATGATTAAGAGATATATTGATCATAAAATACAAAATAAAGTTAACGATTTATCCTGTCTTATTGTTATATAATTATTTCGATTTAGTCCTGTTTCACCCTAGTATGTTTCATAGTATAGAATTTATAATCTTAGTTTAAAATATTGAAACATGTGACTTGATACTAACCTTTGTACCTATTTATACAACACGAAAAAAAGCTACTCTTATCCCTGAGGTCGTAGGTTCGATCCCCGGCTGTGCACCAATAAACATTCTTTCTTTATACGCATTTAACATGGAATGTGAAGGGAAACATTGTAAGGAAACCAACAAGCAGAAGCTGCACACTGAAGTATTTCCGAACATCCGATTCGACTTAGGGTCCTTCACGAAAAGAGCGTACCAATTATTAAAAAGCCGGCAACGCTCTCGCGAGCCCTCGGTATCACTTAATGACAGGAGAGCCTCCTGCCCGTTTGCCCCCTGTTCTATAAAAAAAGAAGCATCACCTAATTGCCTATTAGATTAAAAGATGTTCATGTAACAGATACAGAAATCTGAGGCCCAGACCTAAAAAGGTTGTAGCGCCACTGATTTATTTTATTTGAAAAAATAGTGTTAGTCGAATTAAAAATATTGTATAACCATCATACGTATCTATTCAAATCGAACTAATATTTCAAACACACTATGAAAGTGACTTTAAAATCGTATTAAATCTCGTGCCTATAAAAATATTTGATTAACAGCAGTTATGATCGTTGATGTCTTTTATAATAACTTTTGATATGGATCCTCTATTCTGATTTTCAAACGACTATTTAGTGAGCCCCCTTATAACACGGTAGTCTTAAACGCATTTTCATATTACGTGATTTTTAGTCCCTCGTATAACACGGGTATTCCCCCATAAAACTCGGGGTTTACACACGTCTGTACTGTGACATTTATAATGATTTGAAGCACATATTTCGTTCATAACAGTTTTTTTCTTGATTTAAAACCCCTTTAACGAGATAAGTTAAACGTGAATCATTTGTACATAACGCGTTATATGGGGTCATGCGCGTAATGCGAGAATACTCCTACAACGCGGAACCAATCAACCGTGTTACTAGGAGAGGTTACAGTTTATCCAATTAGAAGCTAGTTATGATTCAGAACATAGAAAAGCTAGGTACGAATCTTGGGCTGTTCAGTTCTGAGGTACATACTGTTCATACATCGCAATTTAAGGTGTCATTTATAATATCATGTATATATTTCGTACACCCAATTAATTTTATTTATTTATACTTCATTACATTAAAATTTTTATAAGGAATGCAACGGGAGGCCTTATCGCGAACAAGCGATCTCTTCCAGGCGACGCTTGTGAGGAAAAAACTAAAAAAAAGCAATATGCACATTAAAGAACAAGAATTGTATATCCGAATCAACAAAAACAAATTACAAGTAACACTGAAAATTTTTACAATTTCCAAACTATCTAAAATTATACAAAAAAATAATAATAAAATGAACTAAAAATTATAAGTCAATCTCACGGATTCATGAATTACAATGCACGTCACGATTGAGGAGGATAGGATATAATAATTTACTTTAGCATAGCAACATATTACCTCTTCTCTACCAAATCAAACTTTGTAAAGCATTCTACGATATATCTATCTCTGAGAATTTCACAAGTGTCTACTATACACATATATATACCTAGCACTAGGTAGTTAGTGCTCTCGCCCGGACCTAGGTAATTCTGGGAAAACGCTTCGATAGGTTCGCCGTACGACCTAGATTCAATGGTCAATATAGCTAGCTATGTTTCACCAAAGCCTTAGCTGGCACATACAAATTAAATAGTATAAATTACATACATAGTAGAAGTAACAGTTACAAAAATAATTGATTTAGTTGGTATTAATGATATGATGTTTAAGTAACACAAATATATAAAATATTTTGCACAAAAACATCTAAGTAAATTTACGCTCTAAATTCGATTTCAGTTAAATTTAAATTGTTTAGCCTGTACAGAAATAATCGTGTAAATTAATACGCGTGAAGTGAATTCTGGCAATTTTTTTTATTAAATTTCGATGAGTTCTTTAAAACCGAACACGGCCAAATTATAAGAAGTATTTGGTAAACACAAGATTGTATTTTTATTCATGAAGTTACCAAAAAACCTAATAAAGAGTGTCACGCGTATTAATTTATACGATCTTAAGTATACAGACTACCTACTTTTCATTTAACTAACTGAAATCCTACCTTAAAACGTTTTTTGTTTGGCAAAAGAGTTTATTTGGCCATCAATCAATGTACATACAACAAAAGAGATTGTTATAACATTGAAAGAAGAAACTACATTATTAAACCCTAAGGAGTACCGTACTGTATCTTTTGAACATAGGTGTAGGTTTATAAATAAAAATATTACCAGCACCATTCTTTTATCAGTAGGATAAATAATCGATTTTAATCAGAACGGTACTGATCCTAATTCGTAGCTTAATAAAATTTTCAGTTGTCGATTTGCGAGTTCGATATCAAGACAGTGTCCAGTCCAGTCCGGTACATATTAATGAAGGCAGGTAGAGGGTGGTTGTTATGGCAACGAGACGCGGCCTCCGGCGGTATTACAATGAAGACTACGATGCTTCAACCTTAGGGTTGACAAACGAATATAGATAAAATCTATTTTAAAAAACTTTTTAAGGGATAGATTATGTCAAAAAAAGATTTGTAGGTAAAACATGGATGGTTACTAACAATAATTCCGCGTTATTGTAGTTATAGCAAAGTTAAAGAAATAATTTAAAGTATTAATACATTTTACTCTCTAAAAATAGAAATGTTCTATCTTTCACATTAACCAAACCAATTACTAGTCCATGTTTGAGAAGGCTAATCGACTAAGGACTATTTTAGATTCAGTAAAAAAAACGTGTGTGTTTTTATGTACACGCGTTAGAAATTATAATTTGGCATAACAAGATAAAAATCTCGAAAAAAAATTATCTTTCGCCTTATTCTACATTTACTAACAATAGAAAAAACTATATAGGTTTATTGTGACGTTGTGCGCGAGCATCGTAAAAATTTACTCTTATAATTTTTCCCTAGCGCCCCAAAAGAAGTATAACTTCAAAAATCGTAGATTATAAGTTTTAAAAAAACGCTGTTCTGTGGTTTCAGAGCCCAAAAGTTACTTTGGGTCACTGCGTTACCGTAGTAATAAGTTTAGTGCAAAACATTAAATCACTATTTTACTGTGTCAGCCCTGAACACACGCTGATCCTGGCGACTGCCACCCCATCTCGAGTCGCGCGTGACATCGCGGGGGGCGGAATGGACAGAAGGCGGGCGGGCGGCGGGCGGCAAACGCGGACAAAAAAGCGCTCGCTCGCTACGCTCGTAAAGCGCCAGTGAGCGTAATAAGCTCCCCTTTGCTTGCGTTGCTCTCCGTTACGTCACCAAATTAAATGGCGCACAAAGGAACGCACGTCCGACGGTCTAATTTCACTCGGACCGATCTAGAACGTTCGATGGCTTGTATGAACACTTCACAATTTTGCTGGATTACGGGATTAGCTTTTGAATAAACATGAATGGGCCGGAATCGTTTTCTTGTGTCGAAGTTCATTAAAAATAATATGAATTTAACTTTCTGAATAACTTAAGCAAATAGAAGCTATCGCAAACATATTTTAAATCACCCAATATCGTAATTCCAATCGGAAAAGTTTTCACAAATGTTGATAGTAAGTACCGACGAATTGTGCGCACTGCGGGAAAAAGGACTTTGAATTTATGACTATTTTATAACGAAATGCATACGAAAATTCTTATAAAACGAAACTATAATATGTTTAAATGTGAAAACCTCGTCACAGATTACTGTAGCTGTACTGGAAGACTGGTCACTTTTAAACAACTGACTCCCAGACTATTGGATAATAATAATGGATTCCTATTCACAGAATCATCATTTAACAATAAATTAATTAATACAATTATTAACCCACCTTATTATCTAAATAGAATTTTGGTCGTCTGTATATTATATCCCTAAATCACCTAAATATTATATTGTTCACTTATGTTACCGTCCTGCTGTCGTGTTTGTATATAATTTTGTAATTCGTTTCTAAACTATTAAACTTCAAAGATACACGCATATTTTGTTAGATTTTTTTTCTTCTGTAGTATATTTGTTTATTAATAAAATAAAACTAAATTTATTTATAAAAAAAATATTTGTACGGTTAAATACTATACCATCCGCCATTATAGAGATTCACAAACGAACTATGACTCTCATATGTCAAAGTTGAATACATTTTGGACATACGGGAAAACTACTTAACAGCTCAAATCAACCTAAGGCTCAGTAGAAAGAGTTAACAAATAAAAGTATTTTATAGAGCTCATAATGATACCAAGTTAATTCCCTTGCCAAATGAACGGACGTAACCCGCTACGCATTTAAATACACAGGCAAAGTGAAGCCGCACAATTCAGCAAATAGATACGACCATTAACAAACTTGCGAAGAACTCAACAGGTGGCGCCATTCGTTTCAATATCTGCAAAACTTTCCGGCACGACTCAATAAATCGACCAACCACACTTGAACTCTACACAATTCAACTCAACTCAACTGTTCAAATGAAACACGGGGGCTGAAAGGTCATTTTACAATGGTCTTTCTTTGGCGTGTTGTTAATATCATCATAGTTATTGTTGTGAACTGAATTGGACTTTATTTTATTACCGATAAAGTTGTTATTGCAGTGAAGGGTGCTATTCAGCAGTTAAGTGAGATGTTGTTACAAAAGGATAACACATTTTAAACGGTTGTAGAGATGTGATATTTATTGTCGTGATACATCTTTCAGATTAGACTTTATTTGTTAAAAGGTGAACAAGCATATAAATATACACGTAAATAAATTACGCGTAGAACGGAACGCGATTTATTATTTTATTCTTGCTGTTTTCTTTTCATATGACGGTGAGGGAAACCGTAATCTGTTGGACCCAATCATCGTATAATTAGTAAAGACAGTGTTGGGTTGTTTGAAATAATTTATCTAAAATTGCAGAAATATATGACCAATATTGATAAAGTTTAATAACTCCACTTTATTGTGATGTAAATAGTGTTATTATTATAAATGATAATAATAACACTTTATTAATAAACATAACTTACACTGGTGAATGTACAATTCTTCTCTCTATAATTAATTGGTAATTAAAAATGAAGTAATGTATGCATAAGTAATGATAATTTTCCGTATCAATTGTCAACAAAACATGTCAATTTTCGGTAGATTAAGGCAACCTAATATAAAATCTGACTAATTCGTGTAAACAACATTTTATATAGACCATACCTAATACCTAAAAATAGAAAACAATACCCAAATTCATTACATGTAACTAGTTGTATTCAGTACAGTTGCGCAGGCGCAGCTCCACGTTCCGCGTTCATTTGCGCGAACTTTGACGTAAGACACGAGAATCAACCTATGCGTCGTATCCATGTAAGATTTATTATACTTTGACAGCGTTTAAACAACATTATGAGTATAGTTTCATTATAACGACTGTCTCTTATTTTCTGTATATACATGCTTTGTGTGGGTTTTTGGATATATATGGATTTATAAGTGTAATATAATAATTTATAAGTTTTATGACGGTTAAGAAAAGGAAACTTTAATATTTCAGACACGTCTCGACAATCATACAAGGTGACAGGTAGAAGATAACCTGGCCGCAGATGCACGTCTTGGTTGAAAAATCTTAGACAATAGTTTGGTCAAAGCTCATTGATCAGAAGCGCAGCATCCAAAATAAAAGTACCTAGCCATGATTATCACCAACCTTCGAAAGCAGATGGCACTATAAAAAAAGTGTAATAATTTTCTCTCAGTTGTGGTCAATCAGGTCACTTTATGGTTATAATTGTGGAAGAATCAGATATATATATAAGATCATCGATCATCACATCCTGTAAACAATGTTTCAGTACATTTAGATGTATTTAAATTAATTGAAAAAGTTATTTAAATTGGATATAACAAACCCTGAACAAATTGAAATAGCAAAATCGATAAATAAACAAACCATAACAATTGAAAAGATTTGCTCGCAAAACTTTGAAACTAAGTTTTCAAAAGGGCAGAACAAATAGACAGTATTTGTATTGATACTGTGCTTCCTACCAGCCCCCTTAAAAGCTCTGCCTATTATTAACATACAATACATCCAGGGCACATCACAATACCTCACGCGGTCACTCAGCATACAATTATGCGGAGGCCGGAGGGGCGATCGCCCTCTGTATTAGGGAAGCCATTATTGCAGCGTGGGAGTCGCCGGTGACTCACGGACCCTGCGTCTGCGCTTACACCACTCAACAAAATTTGCTTTCAAAACGCATACCTTCAATCCGGAAACTTGGCACAGAACATGGTACTCTAGGGAGTTAAAATACTTTTAAGTCACATTTATTGGATCAAACCATATCAAAAATAACTGTGATATTGTAAACATTATTGTAGTTTGATTAACGTATGAAAAGGACGATAAAATAATACAAAATAATTAAGTTTATTTTTTTGGAAAGCTTAAATATTGCTGGAATGAACATAGGTCATAGTCATAGACAACTGTTTGGCAAACTTTATTTTTTAGGAAAGACACATCGCTATAATAGAAACAGACAGAATTAAAATTAATTAAATAGGAAGTATCCTAAAACGTTACACGGGTAATAATTATATATACAAACTTGACAGCAACTTTATTTAAGAAAAAGAATATCTTTTCATTTGCGGTATGAAGCCCAATAGCTTATTATAGCTAATTCTTAATTTTGTATCAATAAAAATTACTAAAATAGGTTTAAAAGTTAAATAAGGTTAATCATTCATATATATAGTTATAATTATATACTTGTATATTAAGTATATAATAAATAAAATAATAAATTAAATACAAATAGTCGATACAATAATCACAATAATATATCACCATATATATCTCTTAATGACAATCTGCAAATAAAAAAGCATAACCTGATTAACGACGATGAACCAATAAAGATTTATGAGGGCTGATAATTTGTAGCTCAGCGCATGTGTGATTCACCTATTTCACTTATGACGAGACAAAAATAACTCGCATTTGACACGTGGAGTGTGCGTGGAATTGGCTTATATCGGGTGTTTTTTTTAGAGGTATAGAACTTTAAATTGCAATAAAACAACGATGGATTATTGGACTGACATGATTTTTTTTTTATTTGAAAGATAATCTTGTGGCAATACATTTTAAATATGATTTCTGTCATATGACTGCCACGGCTGGCTCGGATATAGTCCAATCTGGACGTCCAATTTTCGATGACTTTTTTCAACATTTGTGGCCGTATATCGGCAATAACACGGCGAATGTTGTCTTCCAAATGGTCAAGCGTATGTGGCTTATCCACATAGACCAATGACTTTACATAGCCCCACAGAAAATAATCTAGCGGTGTTAAATCACAAGATCTTGGAGGCCAATTCACAGGTCAAAAACGTGAAATTAGGCGGCTTTCAGTAAATCGATTGTGGCACGAGCTGTGTGACATGTTGCGCCGTCTTGTTAAAACCACAGCTCTTGGACATCATGATTGTTCAATTCAGGAATGAAAAAGTTAGTAATCATGTCTCTATACCTATCACCATTGACTTTAACATTCCGGCCATTATCGTTTTTGAAGAAGTATGGACCAATGCTGCCACCAGCCCATAAAGCGCACCAAACAGTGAGTTTTTCTGGATGTAACGGTGTTTCGACATACACTTGAGGATTAGCTTCACTCCAAATGCGGCAGTTTTGTTTGTTGACGTAGCCATTTAACCAGAAGTGTGCTTCATCGCTAAACAAAATTCGCTTATGAAAATCGGGAACAACGGACGGGAAAATTGGACGTCCAGATTGGACTATATCCGAGCCAGCCATGGCAGTTATATGCCAGAAATCATATTTAAAATGTATTGCTACAAGATTATCTTTCAAATAAAAAAAAAATCATGTCAGTCCAATAATCCATCGTTGTTTTATTGCAATTTAAAGTTCTATACCTCTAAAAAAAACACCCGATATTTACTATTTAGTATTTACCAATAGTCACCTTCATTCCAAGAGTTCTACATGATTCCAATTCTGCAGCTTTGAAAGAACTATATCGAAATTGGGTTTCTTTAGGGAATTGTTGGAGTTCTATAGTGATGATATTGACGCTTATTTCAGTGTAATTAATCTCTTTATACCGTTTAGTAGCATTTGTTATAACAAAAACTCTCTATAACGTTAAAATTATTTGGTTTAACTCAAGACCCAAACATTAATTCTTCCCTCTCTATAACAAATAAAAATGCGCGGTCCCTTGAACTTCGTTGTAATGATTTTACACTGTATTACCAAGTCGCTTTTTTTAAAATTATTTTACAGAATAATATAATCTAAATCATATATAATTCGAAAACCACTATGGTTTTTATTAATATTACATTAATAGCAGTTTTGTTAGAAGCGCGACAAATGCGTATGAAAATTGTTCTTCAATTTCCTTTTTTGTTGATTAATTATGGTTTTATATAGGACTGATTCTATTCTGCTTTAAATTAAAGTTTAAAAAAAGTTAAGTTTCATTAAATGCTTCGTGTATCAAATTGTTCAAATAGCTTAAAACTCATAATAATAAAATTTTACACTTCCTATTTGCCGCCATATTCTTCGCCCTATTAAGTCCCCAAGCTATAAAACTATCTTCAGGTATTTAATATTATCTGACGATAGAGTGGATTTATTTGATAATTTCCGCAAAGGTCCATATTAAATATTCAAGTAGAACAAAGGTTCGTTCTGGGAATCAGTTTGGAGGTCGTTCTTAGCCGGGGGCGGGGGTTTTGGGGCAAATTGTTGGGTCGACCCAACTAACGGTAACTAACTTACGGACAGGTAGCTGCGGCTCGCGGGAGGAGTATGGATAACAGTGAATTACCTAAACAGTATGTAAAATACATCGCGCTATTTATTAAACTTAAATACCCAGACGGAGTGTTTTACTGACATTATTCAAATGTTATGAAAAATTGTTCAATGGCAGAAAATTGACGTAATCTTTTTCATACAAATTCTCAAAAGTACAACTATTATTTTCAAGAACTTTCGATTTTCGATACATTTATTACGGCAATGCCGATGAAAAGTTTAAAATGAGTTTTGGTATAAACTCTGGTTAAGGGTCCCACTGCAAAAGTATTTTTTAGAAGCTTCCTGGTTTTTTAGTTAAGTTTTACGTAATACGTAAAATAAAAAGAGAAACTGTCAAATGATACAAAAATATCTATTACATAAAAGTCGAGGATCTATTAGCGATTTAGCGCCATTAAAATAGCAACCACCACGATTTATTGTTTCTCATAGGGTTGTGTGTAGATTTTAATATTTACACATGAACTTCGTATGTTTCTAAAATGTTTCAAAGCTTTTAAAGAGAACAATTAGATTCTAACGAGAATTAGGAATACTAAATTATTTGTCTTGGCTACGAATTCTACAACAGTAGAAATTCTATACAAGGTAGAAAGATGTCTTGAACAAAATGTTCAAATACAATTATAAGCTTACAACCATCGTTAAAACGTGAACAACAATGTTTTTATTTACATAAGATTCAATTAATATCACAAAGTGGCCAACCCTAGCCGTATAAAGCCATAAATCATGCGATTCTCTCTGCTTTTTGTTACCATATTAAACGTTTTGCGGTTTCCACGGGCAGCTCCATTAGTATGCGTGTCGTGAAATCTACTTTGCACACGTGCAAATGCTGTACGGGCTAAATTTTCAGCTGAGGTCCGTAACTACTGCTTACGCTGGGGCAATATCGGCACATGTCTATTCCCTATTAGTTCCCTAATGTGTTTGAAATGATTTTTACTGTTTTAATTTTATCTAATTCATCTTGAAGTTATTAGAAGTAGTTTCCCTTGATGTGGTATCTACAAGTTTGATAAGAATTAAACCATAACCGTGAAAAGCTTAAGAAATGTACAATCTAGATTTTGACATACCATAGTCTTACCCACTTTAACTCGTTCTTTCTGTCAATTTGTGTTTACGCTATGAAGGAGAGACTACTTCAGCAAAAATGGTGTAATTAAACTGTTTGTTTTAATGAAGGCACAGTTCGCGCGGAATGTCGACACACAATCTTATTATTAATTTTTCGCTTACCCATTAGAAGCTGATAAATTTATAACGAATACTAGGGACTAGTAGTACGGAATCTAGTAGTAGGCAATAAGGTACCTCTGAGGTCATGTACCTACTAATAGATATTGTGCGCAACTAACACTTGCTCTTACCGTGAAAGGAATACATATTTTAGAAACTGTGTACCACCAATCCACCATCATAAACACTGCTTACCGTTCTTAGGGTTTACTATAAAGGCTGTTGATTCGGCAGTTATAGATTTTGATTATGCACAACTAACATTTCTCTTGCGTGAATAAAAACGGTAATACATATTTTAAAAAACTGTGTGTCACCAATCCACACAGCCATCATGGTTCAATTGCTTACCTCTTTTAGGGTTTACTATAAAGGCTGTTTATTCGGTGTTAATAGATGTTTTTTCGTAATGTAGCTGATATTTCAGTAGGTAATATTTAAATATCCAGTATTCCAGTAGTCCCTGTTCTACTTTTTACTATAAATATGTTTACTACTAGCTGCCCCCGCGAACTTCGTTTCTCCTTCATGTGATTTTACTTAGCCTACCTTTTTAGTATATACTTACATGGAACATTTTGCTATTCTACCCCAGAGACTGTTCGGTTTTTCGGAATGAAAACTTTTTAGGTTGTTCTGTGAATTTTTCTCTTTATAAACCTCAGCGTTCATAAGAGAGAGAGTCATAAGTTTTAAATTAACAAATAAAAAATAGGGGTTGATCGTAGAGGTGAAAATTTAAGGTTTGATGTATTTTTGTATACTGAATCATAAAAAAAAATTAGCTATGGACCACGGTTAACATTTAGAAGGATGACAAATTTATTTTGTCCAATTCGACGACCTGCACACAAAATTTCACGAAAATCGGTCGAGCCATTTCGTAGGAGTTTAATTACCAACACCGTGACACTAGAATTATTTTATATATTAGATTATTGTATTTATTTTTACTATTAATATTTTAGTGTTTAAGCTACTAACAAAAGTGTTGTTGCTTATAATAAAGTATTATAATTACCTTTTCAAGATGTGTCGTTGAACCAACAAATGTTGGACGATTTGGACTGAGGACGCCTTACGTATAACTAATCAATGCATCAGCAGACAAATATAGCAAATATCGATCTCGGTTCCTTTATTTTTGCAATACATCGACGCGAGTGACCCACGCCGCAAGCGGTCTATTTCAGGACTGTTAATTACGCAAATGAAGTGGTTGATTGGTTTAAATCTGTATTCACTGAATACTGTCAATCACGTGTTTGTAAAAAAGATTTTAAATAAAGTTAAAGGGGCCTCATAGCCTAGCGGTCTTATTAAGTGGAAGCTAGGTGAGGGGTACCGGGTTCGTTTCCCGGTTCGAGGGTTCAAGTTTTAATTTAATTTAAATTTGTTCTCGGCCTTTGGGAGGGTTGTGCGGTACCAGGCGAGTGCTTAAACCGTACATGGAGGACACGGTCGAATTTCTAAAGGCAAGCACGAATTATAAAAAATCTTATAGGGGAAGATCGTTACCCTTCGTACGCGGGGCACATTCATACAGTCAAAATAAAACTTGAACGAAACAAAGTACAGTCTTGCTTTTGTATGTGTGCATGAGTCAAGGTACCAACTATACATCAACGAAGTTTCGTAAAATTCGCACCGATGAGAGTGAAGTTACAGGCATGGACGTGTTTTCGCGCTCGGTAAGTAATTTTTTGATCTATGTTTTTATCTCTTGTTACCGTAGATAAAATAAGTTTTCGTATAGAGTATTCTATCAGTAACTAACAAAATATACTTAAGATACGTCTCCGATACTTAATTTATGACGTTTTCCTATTAATATTAAAATAAGTTATATTTTGTTGTTATTCAGTTAGTGGGGTACATTCGGACAGCACTAGATGGGGCACATTTGAACGAATTGTACAACTAAATTTGTATAAAAATTTGTCGACGCGAACTGTCATTTTCATACAAATTAAGTTTTCGACTTTCTACATATCACACTACCGTTAAGGCATCTTGACTAAGGTTGATTTTGATACTTGTGAACTAGATGCTGTGAATAATTTACCAATCCATCAAATAGTAGTTCCTTCGAAGTCAGTTTTGACACCAGAGGCATTTCGACCCTATCCGCATTTTGTAAGAAGTAATAAAACAAACAAAATGACGATGACGGCCAGGAAAACCACGAATTTATACTGCCAAACCCGAAAATAAGAAGTGCTAATCCACACCAAAGAGTAAAAAATGTGATTCTAAATTTAAGTTACCTAACTAATTAAATTTTGTTTTACATAAGAAAAGTATTTTATTTTTGTTTAATAGAAGTTAAATCTTTATTTTTGTGTTTAATTTCATTGCTAATAAATGAATTTTGAACTACCCCACAGCGTAAGAAGGTACCCCTAACACTGTACGAAGGTGCCCCGTTGATGGGGCAGATTCGTACGTATTCCAGATTTAGTTCAAATCATAATTGTGGTTGAAACATCGGATGAAATCATTTGTCATTTTTTTATTTGAATCTCAGATAGTTAGACTATAAATTTAAGCTATCAAGTGATTGATTCATGGAAAAAGAAAAAATTAAAAAAATAAAATGTGAAAACCGTACGAAGGGTCCCCACCTTCCCCTACTTGACGCTGGCTAATGCATAAACCGTGCCAGAGAGATAAAAAATAAAAAATAAAGTTAATCTCTCATAAACATATTAAAACTTTGAATTATGTAAACATAGCCGCTTTCATACCAGAAAACAACGCTACAATCTTTTTTTATTATAGGCCTCAGATTTCTGTATCTGTTTCATGATCATTTGTCAATCTAATAGGCAAGTAGGTGATCTGCCTCCTGTGCTTGAGAAACGCTGTCGACTTTTTTGGGTCGAAAGCAAGCCGGTTTCCTCACGTTTTCCTTCACCGTTCGAGCGAATGTTAAATGCGAACATAGTCAGTTGGTGCACAGCCGGGGATCGAACCTACGACTTCAAGGATGAAAGTCGCACGCTGAAGCCACTAGGCCAACACTGCTCAACTTTCATACCAAAAACCCATTAATAGTTCGGCTAGCCGAAATAGTTCCCGGAGAGTAGGGTGTTACGGTTAATTATAATTGTAAAGATGATATAATTATGTAGAACATATCTGGCGAGTTGCTACGCATTTACGATTAAAGATATTTATTTCTCATATAGAACATTACAAAATTCACTTACATGAGAAAATATACTAAGACAATAATAAATTAATTGTACATAAATACTACAAAAATCTATCAAGAAACCAAAATTATGACGATTAAACAACTATTTGTTTATAGCACCTGTATCTTAATTGAAAAAAAATTAAATAACTCTCTCCATAGTAGCTTAACAAACGAAATACTCGTCCAGCGAGTTTGCTTATCTTGCCGAAGCCGCGCACAAATTATTTGAAGAAGTCTATTAAGTATGAGGGTGTGCAATTATTTAATCAATTACCCTCTAAAATATTAGCGTGGTTAATCAATTCAAAAGGGCATTAAAGATACATATTGAAATGAGAATAGACTAAAATTGGGATAGCTGATGGCGACGCATATCTCGCTCTTATATTATATTAAGTTTCTCATGTAAATACAAATATTTTTTTTGTAATGAGAAATAAAGTTCTTTAAACATAACATTACAATAGTAAAAAGAAACATCAGCAAGCAAGAAACAAAAGACTTATTAGATAAAAACACAGCAATTACCAACAGTTACACAACACAAAAAAGAAGCATGTTGTTTTTAGTTGATTTCTTGTATATTATAAAAAAAATTACTACAATAGAGTCGTATCAAAATTAGGACGTTAAATATAGGCAACGAACTCGAGAGCCCTCTGGCATTGATAGTGTTCATGGACAGAGGTATCGCTTAACATCAGGTGAGCCACCTGCCCGTTTGCCCTCAAAAATACGCAAAAGCAATTTCTATGTCATTTGCAATATTCGTTCAATAAACTCAGTTATCTCTAACGAACACATACACATTTATTCACCTAAATGATGCTGCGTATATTGCGAGCAATAAATCGATCGTCACGTTGCGCACGCGGCACTGTCGCAAGCGCATACACGGGTAAACGCTCCCGGTAAATACGCGAGGTCAAAGCGCCATTCGCGAATGACGCGTAGCGACACAAATATCTATTCGTGAGCTGATACGTCAAATTGTGGCTATTCATACACATACAGTGAAAATATAGTTTTGGAATATAATTTAATTATTCCTAAGTGTTTTAACTATTAAAAATACTCATATACAGTTATAAAATTTGTTTTTTTTAGGTCTGGACCTCAGATTTCTTTATCTGCTTCATGATCATGTGTCAATCTAATAAGCAAGTATATAATCAACCTCCTATGCCTGACACACGCCGTCAATTTTTGGGTTTACGGCAATCCTCACGATGTTTTCCTTCACCGTTCGAGTGAATGTTAAATGCGCACAGAAGGAAATTCCATAGGATCGAACCTACGACCTCAGGGATGAGAGTCGCACGCTGAAGCCACTAGGCCAACACTCTCACATACACAAAAGCCAAACGAAAGAGCTGAATAACGATTGCAAGCATGGCTTGTTTATAGAGCGTTATCATTGTTTATGGATAAAGCTTTATCTTAAGTATTTCTCTCATATTAACGAGTATATACTCCTCGTACATAAGACCATTTCCGAATACCTTTCAACGACGCCGACGCGTGACGCGGCGTCGGCGATCCCAAAGCGAGGCAATTAGCGAAACGGCCGGAAAGGCAATGAGCTGAACGCGAGGGACACGGCCTATTAATAGTACGGATAATCAATATTCCCCGAGTACCCGAGTATTGGGGATCGGTAGAACCCGCATCAGACATCCTGCAAACTGCTCTTGACATTGTTCAACAATATAAAAGAAAAAATCTGCACATCGCTTTCTTTTGAGTTAAGATTATCTTTATCATTTCTATTTTAAGAAAATGCATGGGCAGAAATTGCCAGCACCAAATATATAATAATAATAATTTATTTATTGCAAGAATACGGTACAAAAATGTGTAAGGTGGTACAATCGTAAGTTCGCATATTCTGCCACACAATCGCGCGCAAATTGGTCTTTAAATGAATTTTACATTATTAGTCATATGAATTGGTCAATTCTTATATTATATTAATAAAACACAATATAGTAAAACAAATAATATTGCTTTACTACAAAAACATTAGTAAACGTACCTGTATTTCAAATTCAAAAGCATGATTCAAGGCAAAATTCAAAGGATATTGATTTTTTTTATTATATTTTAAGTTATAAAAACAAAAATATGAAGTTAGACTACAGAATACTTGTATAGGAATTTTCAAATATCGAACACTTCGTGACTAAGTGGCTGACGTACTAACATCATAAATTCTAAGTATAAACATCTGTTTCAAATTTCACCATTGCCTTTCGGATAAACCCATCATAGGCAAAAAGATGAAAACAATGCTGTCATTTCCGATTCTACACGTTGTATTGACCGACAGCCCCCCGGCGCCGGTTGCCCATAAATCTCGGAGGCCGCGCCAAGCCGGCGATTTCTTTTCCCTTTTTTTCGCTGGTAATAAGATCGCGGACGCGACAACTTCAGGTATACGCGTTAGCAAAGGCATTAGAGATTTGATCAGAATATGGGTTCCTATTCATAATGCAAAGAATTTATTTACCGAAAAATTAGGACAAACAAATTGACGAAATAATATGAAAAGCGTTGCTTCCCTACAACATGCGGACAACATCGGACCAATTGATAATAGAACATAGTAGGCATATATGATTCGCTGTATTAAGGCCGATTTACATTATCTTAGTGTTTAGGAGAGTGCTTTAGTACAACTTGAAAGGCAAGTTCTTTAGCGTAGCGTTTACTAAAGCAAGTAGAGTTTACATGTTTCAACTAAAGTACTATCCTAAAGCACTCTCCTAAACACTAATGATAATGTAAATCGGCCTTTAGATTGGTTAACTAATGACAGGTTAACGGATCTTTTTTATTGTCCGTTCGAACTGACGAAAGTTCGACTATTCGTTAGTGTCTATAGAAGTTAGTTAATTAATTTTATTACGTAATTCTTTAGCTTGTTATGTTTTGCTTCGAGTAATATTTTATAATAAATACAATAATTCAAATTACGTAATGTAAGCAAATCTTGGCATGCGTTATACACGTAGAACTTTTTTATTACGATATAGTCCTGAATTCCTGTGCAGTATTATGATAAATACAGAAATGTATAGAGAAACCTTGTCACTTGTAGTAAGATGAAAAGGTTTTGTAATAAACGCATTACACATAATATAAAATACATAACCTTACATTTAACCAATCATCATAGGAGCTTGGTAGAGGATAAATGACTTTGATTTCCAAAGAAAATCGATTTCGTTGTGTATCTATCGTTTCTTACTTTACTAAAGTAAGTAATTACTTTACTTACTTTACTTTACTGTTTATTCGATTTAAATATTAACACGTTATTCCTGCGCATTACAATATACAGAATAGTTTTTTTTTTTTAAAGACAATTCGCACCAATTGACCTAGTCCCATGCTAAGCTGGTGAAGCTTGTGTTATGGGTACTAGGCAACGGATATACATACATATTAAAGATAGATAGACATATAAATACATATTTAAACACCCAAGACCTAAGCACAACACCAAATGCTCATCACATCGATGCTTGTCTCAGCCGGGGATCGAACCCGGGACCCATGGATTCGCAGTCAGGGGTACTAACTAGGCCAATGAGTCGTCATTAATCATTACAATAAGAGAATTCATAAGATAAGCTTTGTTTTAAAACAATTTTGAGAATGCTCGTCCATCGACATACAATCTTACAAAACCTGCAGCTCACGATAACAACTGATAAGGGCCTGTACTGATAACGCTTTACATAATGCGCATGACTCACACAATAACATTGTAAACAAGTAAGAAGGGTTCAGGTAGAAATTTGTCATTTATCAGTTGCGGTGGCCTTTGTGGTATGAAGAGTATTGAACTTAGAAGTCATACTTATTGTTATTAGAAGTGGGAATCTTATGAATACCATTGGTATTTACGTCACCACGCCCTCTGCTAAAATAAAGACAATGATAACAGTAATAAAACTTTAAGAGTTTTAGACAAAACTTATATGAATATTACTTCTTTATTTACATCAATTTTGCAGCAACAGATGGCATTTTCAATGTGGCAGTTTCTCGCTGAGCACGACTAAACTGCTAAAGCAGTCAAAACGTCGTTCTATGTATATGTAATTTTATTTGCACAAACATATTATGTTTTTTTAAACATAATATAAGTACATAGTTGTTTGCGGTTAGAAATTTGTTCTGTGAGGCTAGATGCCTTGGCGTAGAGATGTTATCTCTGCATCTTCTACCGGATTTACCATGGTGAGAGTTCAGAGGAGTTGTTCGGACTACCTGCAGCTGAGATTCATCATCGGATGTCAAGGCAGAATTGAAAATACCATCCGTATAACTTCAAGTCGTTCCACAACTGAGCGTTTCATATGGCACTTTTTGTCGCGCACTAACACTATGTAAAACCAGCTGTCCGAACCAATTCGACTTGGGTCCTACAAGAAGTTTAAAATTCTTAAAAGGCCGGCAACGCACTCGCGAGCCATCTGGCAATGTGAGTGTCCGCGGTATCACTTAGCATCAAATGGGCCTCCTGCCCGTTTACCTTCTATTACATAAAAAATAAATTATCGAGGGTCAAACTATTAAGAGCCGACTGTACCTTGGTTTTCGCTAGAACTATCTAGACATCATTCACGGATTCAGGACCAGATTGAAGCATTCAATAGTTAACTAAATAATGCAACCACGCTTAAATCCTTCAAGTTTTATTTGATATAAATGCATTACAATTGTCACTGATCAAGCCGCGACATCGTGAGAGCCGCCGAATTCGATGCTTCCGGCAACCCTTGCCATTCCCACGAGTATCCGCGATTCGGCCCTCGACTTCGCGAGATACTTTTGTAAGCCAGGGCTGTCACATAATTTTAATTACTATTTTATTTGCTATGGTGACGGATTTCATTTAATTGAATACTGAACTTTGCGAAGGTATAATTACGTTTTCAGCTTAAAATACGTCCAAGTTATTAATAAGTACTGGAAAGTTGTATAAAAATATTTTATTGAGACATTTTATATATTTCTTTTATAGAAAAATTTGTGTGCAACAGCCATAACATTGAATTAACAGGCTCGATTCACCAATTTAAAACATATCGTTAGGAATATTTAAATGTAATCGACAACCCTACCAACCGCGACTTGTATTCTAATTGCAACGTGCATCTTGCCGGCTGCAGCAAGGACCATCGCGAACCAAAAAAATCTTTTGTTCAAGCGGTCGCTATGTACCAGGTAAAAACTTCATTTATAGATGTTTATCGCTTTGTTCTAGGAATCCTTTCATTCAAACGTGTTCTCTCGGTGTTAGTTTCAAACCTCTTGGTTCAAAGAATGTTCTATTACATAATCCTAAAATATTATTTGTATTTTCGATGAGATAAAATACAGTATAGTATTAAGATGCGATATTTAATTATTAAAAAATGTCCCGATGATCCAGTGACTTGTGGCGTTAAATTCAATCTTATTATAATTTTAATATTTTTTTTTTATAACTGTCACATTCAAATAAATAAAATTTTTTGACATTTGACATCGCCAATGATTACGTACTAAAATACTAATAATTAGGAGTAATAATTTTATTTTTAAACCGACTTTCAAAAGCGTTTGTGTTTAAACTGCATTTTTTGTTGACTTTTATACTCGAAACTTTTCCACGTAACGATTTTGTATTGGATATATGCAGCAAAAAGCGTGAGGACACAGAGTACTAAAAAAAGAAAAAATATCTATGAATCAGACGCAAAAATGGATCTGCCATGCCCCATCAGTGTATCTGTGGCAGAAGGCCGTTCCTTGTTTAAAAAGATTAGTAATAGACAACAAACCTGCCGTGTTGTGTATATGACAATCATTAACTATGCAACAAACAGCTTAAACCGTTTTAATTAATCTCGACTATTTGATTGTTTGGATTAGCGAAAAGCCAAGTACAATCGCGTACACATGTCATGTGTATTTGAGTGAAACGAGTACAGTCGTGTACAGTTAATCACGGACAGGATGCGAGCTCGACTCATTTACATGCGCGGCTTGCTCCAGTCGCTCGAATGGCTCATGCCGATCGCCTGACTCGCGGTCGCCATTAGTGATGTAACATCGATGTATTGTTACTAGAATGTATTGTGATATATATTTTCTTGTTTAAGCATAAGATATGCTACAAAATGTTAAACAAGAAAAGTCCTCTTTCAAGTAGCATATGATCCTCCTTATGCTCCTTGAAGTAGCATAGAAATATTGGTGGAGAATTACTGCTTGTGCAATGTGCATACAAGTTTGCGTAACTTTTGACGTGACAACGTCTAATAAATCGATGAACGGATGCACGCACGTAAAGGCATGACTCATTGTCCCGTTACGCTCTTGTACGCTTGCGCCGCATCTATTTCTCTTCCGCTCGATTGGCCTATGCTTTCGAGGAGAAGAATGAGTGCAAATAAAAGTAAATTTATCGTCGTCGGACCAACGCCGTTGGCGTCCTCGCGCTCTCGTCCCATCGAGTGGATGCCCATGAAGGGCTCGTTCACTCCACCGATTGTCATTAGCACTTGCGGCGTATCCGGCCCACCTCCATTTTAGGCTACTTGCCAGTTTAACAGCATCGGTTACATTTGTTACTCTTCTAATATCTGCGTTTCGACTTCGTTCCTGCTTGATATTTAGCATATTTCTCTCTGTAGCTCTTTGGAAAACATTTATTGTGAATCAAGTTTAACGATTTAAAAATAACCCAAGCATTTCTAAAAAAATACACCATCCAGTAATAATAATCTGCGTCGGTACCTGCGCGCTCATTATCGCGCCGACTAGTGACTACCTTTACCGAGCCACCTACAATTATCCGCCGCCAAGGTTTTTTCCGCGACTGTACCAATTTTTACTGTTTCGCGTATTTTAGTCTCCGCTTTCAACTCGGATTTGTATAGGCTGAATAATCCAGTGCGCGCCAGTTATACGATTGTTGGCTTACACATTGCGACTCGAATGTACAAGTGACTCTTGTTCATGCTGTAATTAAGAGCTTTGGGATTGTGTCATTTCTCTTCCAGGTATACTTTAAATACTTTAGTATTATTCACATATATAATAATTAGTTTTAATACTTTAGGCCTTCATTTTTTCAAATTATTATTGTTGGCTGTTTTTGTAACAATGATTTAATGTCCTGCGAACATTCTGGAATAGAAGCAACATGTTTTTTTTTTTAAATTCAATAAAGGTAAGATTTAGGACAAGATATGACTTCCCTATGTTTATACGGTAGTCGAACTTAACACTGTCTCCACATTCAGAAAAACCAAAAAACTTCTACTCTTACGGCTTTGGCCGACATATTTGTCGAGAACTAATAAACCAGTGGCACTTCAACTCTTGGTCTTGGCTTCAGATTTCTGTCTTTCGTGATCGTCTTTTCTAGTAGGCAAGTAGATGATCAGCCTTTTATGCACTTGCCGTCGGATTTATGGCATTATACCGGTTTCACGATTTTTTTTTCACAGTAAGAGTGTTAGATGTGCTCACAGAAAAGGCTATGCATCCTCAGAGATAAGAGTTGTACGCTCAAGCCAAATACCGCAGTGAACTGGACCTAGTATAAATTTATTTTATTTTGAAAAATCTCTCTCAATTGTGTGTAAAAAGATTTATACCATTTTTCCAATATTGAGAACTTCGAGAACCTTTAAGAAAAACTATCACCAATCGGGAAAACAGTTCTAAAGAGATTATATACTTGTGTCACGTTTTACATACATTTACAATGATTCACCGTGACCGAGTCGTGTATAGAAATTCCTCATTTCCTATACAATTCTTATTCGCGCAATATTCGCGACGCGATCTTATTTTATACATTTTCATACAAACGACTGATTAATATTGTATCGTATAGGGGGCGTAACTGGCCTTATAGGAATTGGTACGCAATTATCTTGAAGGACCCTAAGTCAAATTGGTTCAAAACATTTATTTACGATATTGTCAGTAGTTGAATCAGTGCAACATATTAACTCATGGCGGTTCACAGGTATTTATGCCAGCCTAGCTATGAGGATTATAAGATTAAAAAAAGATGGAGTATTTTTGAAGTTATACTTCTTTAGACGCGTTATGAAAAATTGATGAGAGTGAAATTTTACGATGTGCGCGCACCGTGACACAAAATTAACAGAATGAAGTTGCCCATGGAAGATGCTACAGCATTGGACATAATTAAAAAACATCATTCGAATAATGATAGAATTTATGTTACACTTAATGTAAGAGAATAGTAATAAATATTTATTTATTTAATTTTTCAAATGTAAACTCAACTTTATTGACTATAATGACTCCTTTTCCAGTCTTTTATTATATAATTGTAATTATTTGCATGCAATCAAAAACTATTTTTAATAATGCCAAAGAAGTATAACTTCTTACGCCCGTACATAAGTACACGCACCTTTTTTTTGACGCGTGAGTCCATGAGTGAGTGTATGGGTGCATGTGAGTGACTGTTTGGGTGCATGTGAGAGAATGAGTGAGTGTAATGTGTATTAATGTGTACACATCTCAGGTCTCAGTATCATCTCAATATATAGTAATTTAGTTTTTACTAAAATGTTATATTATTCTCACGTGAATAGGACCATACGCGATTCCAACACTGCAAGTACTGCTTACGAAGCCCCTCAAATTAGCAATCGCGAGTTCCGCCGTAAAGAACACAAAAAGCTTATAGTGTATCCCTTTCGTCAGAAGCCTTATTGAAAGGGACGGAATCTGACTACATAACCTATGTTTGTATAATCCAAGAATTTGAGACAGATTTGCAAGAGTGAGATAGTGAATTAATATTAAAATAATAATAATAAAAGCCTTTTATTTCAGATTCTTTATATAAAAAAATTGCCTTTATTCGAGTACCACACTAAACTAAGTCCATGTCATTATGTTATACACTAGCACTCATACTCCAACGTGAAGGTTTCCACCAAATTCTACCACTTGTCTCTATTACTCTCGACAATTTTCCAATTCTGCCCCGCTATCCCTTTTATTCCATCTTCTCAAGTATCTGGTGGGCGTCCTCTCTTTCTCTTTCCCACTGGGCCATCCCAAGGGCCTTCTTGACCCATCTGCCATCACAAATGGGGGCAATGTGACGGCCCATTTCCACTTTCACTCTTTTGTTAAGTTAAAGTATTTTAGGTTTGTACGGCTTCGTATCACACCGATTTTAAGATTGTCTTTAAGTTTCAATCGAATTATTTTTTATTTTTACATGATCGGTACAGAAACCGACAACCAATTGAGTGAATACATAATGTTACTACAAACTTAACATTTGTTAACCTGAAGTCCAATTACATCTGTACACAGTATTTGAGTGGCATCTTCAGTGCTGGTTTACTAATTATTAACTAGTAATAATTTATACATTATAACATTTGTTATTTTTACCTGTAAGTGCTTATCACATTAAATCTTGTATTTCATTTATCTTATGTACCAAAGTATGAATGTGGCTAGCGTTGGCAAGCATTTGTAAATAAATAAAATATATATATTAACTTTGTTATAATTAAGTGATAAGTTTATTATGAAAGAACTGGGAACCAGGTTTTTTTACTTAAAAGTGTTCCCAAATCTTAAACATTAAAAAAAGTTTAGTTTTGAAGGCCAAAAGAACAAAACATCACTTCAAAAATCGATACGACAAAAGATCTGCCCTCCTCGATAGTTGAGGTCGAATAGGATCTCATTAATCGAAACTCGAATGATTACTTTTTGTTCGAGGAATAATTTTCATCTACGCTGAAACTAGGCTTCCATTAACAAAAAGTTTTTAAGGTTCATTATCTGTAGAAAAAGTAGTATTCCTTTGTTTTTACTAGGCCTATATAAAGGAGATATTCAAGAAATATCATACGCAAGTGTTTCATTGCAATTCCGTATTTTAATTACATATTTTTCTTGTTTCTTTCGGCTTCAGAGTCGTGACTTATGTCAAAATCCAAAACATTTTTGACGTGTGTGTGACACGTCAACGTTTCTGAATATCACGCAAGTATGACTGTTGTATGTCATAACTTATCATCTATGAATTATTGCGGTTTTTCAATAGACAGAGCGATTCAAGATTTATATGTTTATATAATTCCTAAGTCATTTCCGGTGTAACATACGCATTCTTGAGGGTAATACATATTGTATCATAAAGTCCAATTAATTAGATTTAAAAAAAATTATTTATTTATTTATTTATTAACACTTCGTTGCATATACATTAATATAGTACAATTGACATAATTAAATAGAAAGGAGAGCAACTGGCGGCCTTATCGCTTTCGAGCGATCTCTTCCAGGCAACCACTGTGAGAAAAAAAAAGTATTAAATTACATAAGAAAGGCAAAATATCAAATCATTTATTTCAATTAGGCCTATTAAAAAGGCACTTTTAAAAGTCAAAAGTACAAGTTAAAAATATTTTTAAATAAATGACTAGTTGCCCCTTCCAAAAGATCGATTCATATGAAAATGATTTAATTTGTATGAATCCACCTAATAATTAAGTACTTATTTGTTTATATGTGATGATTTTATTTTCGTACAAAGTTATTTATAATTAGTCCATAATTTAGTTATAAGCCGTAAATCTTCCTTAAAGTCACGCGGGTAACAGCTAGTTAAACAACTCATTTCGGTATCCTTATCCAGAACCGTACCATAAGCCTGAATTATTTAAAAAATATTAAAATATTAATTCGCAGCGTGTAAGGGTAAAATATTCAATATCTATTTGAGACCATAGTACGTTTATGAATAGGGATAAGTTGTTAAAAATGTTTGGCGATTAAAAAGAGTGGCAGAGAGTTTATTGCCAGTTCTTCTCTTCCGTTCTACGCGCTTAAATTGAGAACTGGCAGTAAATGTAAAATTAGAAGCATTTAATGTATATTTATTTTTTGACGTTCATAAGTGTACATTATGTTACCTATATGAAAAAATGTTTTTTACTTTAAATTTAAATAAAGAACAAGTCAGTCAGTTCTTCTCTTCCGTTCTACGGCCTTGATTTGAGAGCTGGTAGTAAATGTAAAATTAGAAGCATTTAATGTATATTTCTTTTTTGACGTTCATAGGTGTTTGTGTTTAACCTATATGAATAAATTATTTTTGACTTTAAATTTGGATAAAGAACAAATAAATATGTAATATTTAGTAAATGTGTCGTCTGGAGCAGTGAAATCATACTCAGTACAAGCTCTAGAAGGATTCGGCTCGATAAATTTGACCTCTAGACAAAACTACTTACCTGAGTGACACATTTAACCCTCATAATGATTATAAAATTACTTATTTTATCATAAAGATTGACCGTCAGCAGGATGAACGAATCCTCACAACAACGGAAGTAGATTGTGGTTGCATCCGAAAACTTAAAAAAAAAGTCTATCAAAGGAAGGATAATAAACTCTCGTATATAAAATTCTCGTGTCAGGGTGTTTGTAATTAAACTCCTCCGAAATGGCTAGACATATTTTCGTGAAATTTTGTGTGCATATCGAATAGGTCTACGAACCTGACATCTATTTCTCATCTCCCTACATGTTAAGGGTGGTAATTTGTAGACAAAATTTTTGTTTTTATTTATTTACATAGATACAACATACAAAAATACTGTATGTCCCTTAATTTTCACCCCTCTACGATCAACCTCTATTTTTTATTAGTAGATAGTTATTTTTATTGAACTAAAAAAATGTTTCCTACATGGCAATCCAACGTTTGCCGGGGTGCTAGTATTCTTATATAATTATAATAGCCGTTAGAATCGTTAATTACTTAAATCATTCAAACATACTATTCTGATAGTATTGTCTTTGATTTACATAATCATTACACATTTAAAGAAAAAACTTTTTAACCGGATTGAAGTTATGTATTATTATAAATTTACAACTATTTAACATAATTTTAAATTTATCCGACGTTTCGCGTGGTTTACAGCGTGCGTGGTCACGGTGACTGAAGACAAAAGATGTTGGATGCATTGATATACAAAAAACCCAAGATGCACAGTCTCATATAAAAGTAACGCTCGAAAGTGTCCCAAAACACTATTTCTGTCCATAACAGTATATGTTACAAGCATATATTATTGCAAAATCAACCTTACGCGAATTGCTTAAAGTTGTTATTACAACGCAGTGAATACGTACTTAAAGCAATAAAATTTTACGACCGA
The DNA here is from genome assembly GCF_905475465.1 of Pieris napi. NCBI lineage: Eukaryota > Metazoa > Arthropoda > Insecta > Lepidoptera > Pieridae > Pieris > Pieris napi. Next base: position 2,422,746 of record NC_062245.1, read on the forward strand.
CCGTGGTCGGTAGGACAAGGTATTGAGTGGAGTCGAACATGACTTTTTTATTTACAACTATTTAACATAATTTTAAATTTATCCGACTTTTCGGGTGCTTTACAGCGTGCGTGGTCACGGTGACTGAAGACAAAAGGTGTTGGATGTTAAATAGTTGTAAATTTATAATAATACATAACTTTAATCCGGTTAAAAAGTTTTTTCTTTAAATTAAAAAAAAATGTTAAATTGGCTACCTCCTGACCCACACTTTATATAGCGTAAATATATTTGTCAAAAACTACACACAAAAAATGTTCCCGCGTTTTTTCCGGGAACGCGACCATCTTTTGTTAAATAGGCAACCCTTGTTTAAGCTAAGCACGTAGCTGTAAGCCATAACAAAAGATGCATCGTCCTTTTCAATTAGTTTTTACGATAATGATTTACAACGGGGAGTACGCGGCAACGCTACATAGTTGGTAAGTTCTTGTTTTATCTCTTAGTACAAATATTTCGTATAGTAGTCGTAGGAATAAAAAAAATCAATCAGTGACGCTACAACCTCTTTAGGTCTTGGCCTTAGATTTCTGAATCTATTTCATGATCCTTTTTAAATCTAATAGCCAAGTAGGTGATCAGCCTTTAGTGCCTGTCACACGCCGTCGACTTTTTGGGTCTAAGACATGTCGGTTTCCTCACGATGTTTTCCTTCAACGTTCTAGCAAATGTTAAATGCGCACATAGAAAGAAAGTCCATTGGTGCATAGCCGGGGATCGAATCTACGACCTCAGGTATGAGAGTCGCACGCTGAAGCCACTAGGCCAACACTGCTTTAGGAATCAAAAGTTCAGGTTAAATGCATTAAACAATGAATTCCAGAAATAAAACTTCGTTTATTTTTTGAAGACCACTAAGTTTAAAACAGAATTTGTTTAATGTTCCTTTTTGTCAGTTCGAATGTGTCGTCCGTTCGTTAGAAACAAGAAAAGAGCGTACTAATTCTTAAAAAGCCGACAACGCATTCCCGAGCCTTCTGGCATTGAGAGTGGCCATCGGCGTTTGACGAAACAACAAACCGTTTGTTTATAGAACAGGGGGTTCTATAAACACTGAATATATAAAAAATTCGAAACAAAAGTCAGTTTTTTTTGTTAAAAATTATATATTTAGAAGCAGATAGCGAATAACGATGGCTCGCTTTAATGTCACACGGATCATGGTTGATAGGCGATTTTAGCATAATCCACATTTCAGGGTAACAGATTAGTCTAAATCAGTCTGATAGTTAATACATCTAAAACTAGATAATGAGTTTCTATGCCTTTGGTACGGGTTGACCCAAGACGTGGACAAAATTATTTAGCGGCAGACGTGGCCCGGTAAAACTGAGGAAAGTGAAGTTACTACAATATTGTATGGGCCGACTGAAGATCAGAGTTTTTGAGCATATTTTCGAAGAATTCTTTAGATCCTGGTTTCCTTATCATGGCACCACCCTTGGGATATCTTTTTGCAAAAAAAAAATCATCCAAATCCAATTGAGAAACTTCCACAATTTTTGAAGTCGGATAAAACTTAATTTTTTCTACTAAATATAAAGTACAAGTTTTAAATAAATTTTGTATGATTCTATTATTGAATTAGTATTATGTTATGGCAATACGGTAAATATTTATAATTGAAAAGTGTGCTTATGTTTTAAAATCATGGGTGAATGACAAATTATATCCTTATTTCTTCAAAAGTTATGTTTTAGAGGCGTAACCGAGATTCAGAATCGAGACTTACAAACTATGACAAAATATGATAAACTATGACAAACTATGACAAACTATGACAAACTATGACAAACTATTTCAATGTATGTATTTTTTTTATATGTAATGAAATATATTTATAACTGAAAAGTTTTCTATAAGAATACTTACATACATACATATAAAAATCAAAGGTGAATCACAAGTTATATCGTGCTTTCTTCAACAGTTATGTTTGAGGAACGGAGACAAACAATGACTCCCATATAAATTCCATCATTTTTAGGCTTACTGAAATCCATTATTTCTCCTTTCTAAATATCACCCTAAGACTAGTGAGCGCGATGGAGCAATCTCCAATTCGTGTGGCACTGTTTCCCGGAATGTCACAATGTGCGCGCTAGCGCTCGTCCTTTGTTTGCAGGTCTTTGGTTTGGGGCTTCTATATTTTGCGTGAAAATGCACGCTTGGTACAAATTTTGTCAAATGATTTTCAATTATGAAGCAACCAAGTACTAAAGAAAAACGCTTTTTACCGGATTAAAGTTATGTATTATTATAAATTTACAACTATGTATTTGACATAATTTTATATGTAAATTTATAATAATACATAACTTTAATCCGGTAAAAAGCATTTTTCTTTAAATGTTATGAGTTATGTTAATCAAAGACAATACTATAACCAAGTACTAGACAAAACTTACAACATTATATTACGCTTAAAACGGATCGGGTTCTTTTTAGCTTATAATAAGCTATATGACAGGATTTTAAAACGATTTCACAGTATTTATTCGTGACAAACTTGCACAAATTGTTATTATTGTTAAGGGAAAGACATTATTAACAAACTATACTATGACTTTCGTATAAAAATAATTTATTTTAATTAATTCTTCAATTTATTTTACGCCATATTTTATACAGATTATTCTCGATAATACTTTATTTTACTGTCAAACAGCCTATTAAAACGGATATTACACTAGGTTCAGAGTTTTTTTTTATGTTACATGACGCATAAAGTTGTCCTAGTAACTAGTTCTATCTCATACTGCCAACAAATAATGAACCACCTACCCTAAACGTCGCTTCACGTCAGTGATTACGCCAAACTAGACCCAAATGTAAATTTAAACCGAAAGGATAAAATGCGTTAAATAATAACTACGTAATAAAATTTCTGAGCGATAATTAAAGTCACTGATCTGTAATGATTGCTAAAAGTCATGACCTAAGAATAGTAATATACCTATAACTTTTGCTTGATTTTTCTTCACGGGGGTCAGAGGTCACCTACATGACACACGCCGGCGAGTTTTAATTTAAAGAAATTGTGGTTTCTTTACGGTATTTTTCGTAGGAGCGATTGTATGAAAGAAAAATGATTCGAACGCGGAACGGTCAGTGATCACTGATATGGGAACTATAACATAACTACATCCTCTTAATATAAAATCCTCTTAGCATCAAATAAAAGTAAATAGTGGTTATTGATGATTTAATTCGCCATTCATAAAGTGTTTGGTTCGATTCGTTTACAACTTACATGGCCTAAAAAGATCACCTTCTCACTTAACCTATTCTTTACTTATTACTTCACTCACTCCAGTGAACTTCCGTATATTTTTAAAATAGACAATTTCCTAGACAAATCACAGTTCAGACTATAGCCACGCTTTATATTCGCACACAAACGTCATAGTAACTCCAACAATAAATTAACAAACATTCCCAGCTCCCGGACCTGTTGCGTGGCTTTTACGAGCTCTCGCTTAATATTTAAACAGTTTTATTACTTTTTACATTTTGACAAATGTGAACCACATTGAGTAGACCCTTCTATTGTCTATGAGGAAATGTAAAAAATGCGTTCACAGTATTATCTTGCAAGGGTACAGGAATTGCATTGTTACGCGAAAGATGTTTCGGATAATTATGTTATTGTAAGTTTATCTTATATTTAAATTAAGGCATTAACCGTATATATAGATTAAAAAACGTAAAACTTTATAATTCTAAGTGTATAAAATAAAATTGTATGTGCAAGATAATACATTGATGCATCTTTTTACTTATAAAGAAGGATTTGTATTTTTGTATATTTTGACAAAACTACTGGACCGATTCTAAAATTCTTTCACCAATACAAATGCAAATTATCCCTGAGTAAAATGACTACATATAAAAATATATTATTATAATTTAAATATATAGTACAGCTTGCCAGTGGACCGTTAACGGTGTAAATTCATACGTAATAAGTATCTATGTAGAAGTAATACTATGTGTATTAGCAAGCTGCACTAAATAACTTAATATCTGAGAAAATGAGGATTAAGATCCCTACGGATCCTTAATACTGTTGTATCCTAACACATTATTAGTGAATATATTAATATTGATTGATGATTGCCTCTCTGCACTAAGAGACCTAGGAAAACAGACGGGGCACGGCAAGTAGCATTAGAGGATCAAGGTGGTGGGATTGTCAGAAAGCTACCTAGCCTCACCACGATAATTAAGGGCTGGACCTCTTTGAGAGAAAGCGAGAAGTGACTATGAAACACTTCAAATCTCATTTATTACATTAGGATCTAAAATACTAATTACACCTATTCACACATACACAAATTCTTGTGATTTGTGCGTGTCTGTCAATGTTGTAATGAATATTTTTTTAATTATTGTCCAACCGTGCGAACAAAACAGGCTTAAAAGAAAACGTGTAGGGCAACCAAAAATAAAAACTTGTCTATATACATTTTGTAGAATAATTTTTATACTCCCTTATACACCCTTTACACACTTTGCGTTTCGTTAAAGCCTATTGTAAGTCCAAGATCAGCGGATCAGCAGCTGCATTAAACTATCTTTCATTTCCTTTCACATTGTTTGCGTTAACGGCGCGTGGGCAGTACAACTTCTAATACCGTCTAAACTCTTATGTCGTCGTGTCTGAATAAGTCAAGCTGCGTAATGGCCTTGCCTTTCATTATTTTTGAAGTGAAACTTCTTTAGGCGCACGAGGGTAAAATTTACGGATAAAACGCAATGATAATAATATTAGCGTCACGAAGATGTGCAGCGTTTTTGTCGAAGAAATGGCAGAGAGCGATTGAGAGAGAATTCTATTTTTAAAACTAAAATTATTTGTAAAGAGAATTTATTAAATATTAGTATTTTATATTTTATGCAAAATAATTTATTGAAATATCAAATGACGAATTGTAAATTAAAATGCCACGTGTTTTTATTAACGAAGAAATATATTAAAAAAATTAAATTAATTTGTATTAATTTTCGACACTTAAATTGTTAATGACAATTAAATTCATTAAACTCCTAGCATATCTTCCTTTTTACCTTCCTCTAAGTCTCGGAAATCTAAAGTTTTAGATTTGTATAAATATGAACAAGACTTAGAAATTAGTTTGCCAAAGAAGTTTCACTTCTGACATGTGTAGTTTGTGCGCACGCACTTTTTTATAGGCAAACGGGCAAGAGACTCGCTAGAAGTGATTTAAACTGAGCCGAAACTATGCATAGAATGCCAGTAAGAATTACGCATTGAAGGACCTTACATCATTTTAACTACCTACTTCATAAAAGGCCGGTAACGTACTTGCGAATGCTGGGCTTCTTATTTTAGCTAGTGTTAATATTAAAATGAAAGTAACCATACTACAAACCCAGCCTCTGTAGGTATATTATAATAATAACAATCAGTGGCGTAACAACCCTTTTTAGGTCTGGGCCTCAGATTTTTGTATCTGTTTCATGATCATTTGTCAATCTAATAGGCTAGTAGGTGATCAGCCTCCTGTGTCTGACACACGCCATCGACTTTTTGGGCCGGTTTCCTCACGATGTTTTCCATCAACGTTCGAGTGAATGTTAAATGTTAAATGAGCAGAATCGAACCTACGATTTTAGAGATGAGAGTCGCACGCGGAAGCCACTAGGCCAACACTGCTCTTTCTAGTGTATATATCGTAAATAATAAAATTTGTCTGCAGCTTTATAATAAAGAAAAATAGTAATAAATTGAAATGCACAAATACAATTTTTACATCTCACTAATTACGCTTCCAAAGGCCATTGTGTATAGGCCAAGGCACATAAACCGCCGAAACCTTGTAAACGGATCATGCACAAAGGGACAATTACATTTTAGGTTCGCGGAACAAGGACAGCGATCTTTTCCGCGTATTCATTACGAGCTACCTGGGCCTGCGCGGACACGTCACCGCCACAGATAAACCATTCGCTAAGCCGTCAATTGTTTTAAATAAAAGAATTCATAGAAAATATTACGACTTACAATTTGGAGAAACAAAACACTACGCAGAAGGAACCTTATCGCAGTTTAATTGACAAAATCCTTAAGATTTGAACCTTGTTAAGTCTTAATACTGCAATACCCATATGACTTGACCAATTATTACCTCCAAGCGTTATAAATACATAAATAGACAACCCTACAGCTATTCAAGCAAAACCAGCCCATATATATAGGTAATAAGGTCTTTATTCCCATACATTTAGGGCGAAGGTTGTAGGGTTGGGTTATATATGCGTCAGCGCGGCCTCGACGTACGGCCCTGCTGCACTCGCGAGTGTCTCGATAACAATTACAGAGAAAATTTTGTTATTATCTCTAGCAGGCGATATTCAACTTTATTTACTTGAAATACGGGTTAAACAGAGGTCAGTATTCTAAGCACCACTGCTTACAGCTCGTAGATATTTTACTTTGTAAGCCTATTCTAATTTAACACTATGTAAGTCTGTATTAATAAGAATAATAATTTTATTTCACTTATACACTTAAACACATTTACACTTCTATCATGAAAGTCAAGAAGAATTACTGTTTAGGTATCTGTGTGTCCTTTTTGGCAAAGACTCGTCTAACTAGAAGACTATTAGTAGCTTCAAATAACAAAGTAACTCTTTATTATGGCCGATTTACATTATCTTAGTGTTTAGGAGAGTGCTTTAGGATAGTACTTTAGTTGAAACATGTAAACGCTACTTGCTTTAGTAAACGCTACGCTAAAGAACTTGCCTTTCAAGTTGTACTAAAGCACTCTCCTAAACACTAAGATAATGTAAATCGGCCTTTATGAAAGTGTAAATATGTAGTGTTTCACGCGAAAATTACAGAAAATTTACTATACCAATTTGAGTTGAGCTAAATTATCACAATTTTAAAATTATTTTGATCTTTTAATTCTCCAAATTGTAACGCGAAACGTCACTGTTAAGTATTTTGTCATATTAAATTTATTAAAACGGGAGTCTTTTACTGAATTTATGATAAAGCCTAATAAAGGTTTAAATATATGTATATACCTACAGCGGTTTTTCAGTAAAAACGTAAATACAAAAGAATAGTCTTGTGCTTATAGTTATACTTGTATAACATAATAATATCTGTCTATCCTCTTTTGCCATTAGCGGCTACGTATTTCTAATCAAAGATTCAATTATAAAATAAAAAAATTCCTGGTAAATTAGTGCTAAAATAAAATTCGAAATTATATTCGTTAATTTCGCCATATCAATCCATCCAGATTCAGACTGTATATAGATGATTTATTTGTTTTTTTAGAACAGGGGGCAGACGACTCGCCTAATGTTAAGTGGAACCGCCCATGAACACTGTCAATGCCAGAGCGCTCGCGAGTGCGTTGCCGGCCTTTTAAGAAATGGTACGCTCTTTTCTTAAGGACGTTAGTCGAATTGGTTCGGAAATACTTCAGTGGGCAGCAAATTTAATTTCTGTATATATAAACGCTGAACACATGCTGTAAAGCACTCGAAACTTGTGTCACCATCGTCAGAAGAATCGAAAAGTCAAAATGCGTATTGCTCATATACCACGCTTCCACTTGCTTTATACAACTCCTGATTTTCTCATCCTATGTATCTTCTGGCCCCCCATAACTAGTGATATGTAAATTTTGTTTAAATCTGTTTAATAGTTGTCTAAAGTAATTTAATTGTCTTTGGTTACATATAAAAGTTAGAATTTGGGCCACCGACGTAGTAAGTAGCTCATATGCTAAGTAATGTTTATTCACATTTCCGGTTGATGTTTAGAAACTGGAATTGATCGAAAACCGAGCTGAACACGTGAAAGTGCGTTGGCGATGCATTGTTTCCACGACACATGACCGCTTCGAATAACTTCACAAAGGATTACATAAGGCATACTAAAATGATAAAGATATATATTTATTTATTATTTACATAAATAAAATAAAACTTAACAACTGCTCAAAGTTAATCTACTAACATATTTTACTACTATTTAAAAAACATCATTCCATTACACAAAATTATTTATATATTTCAGACTAGAAATGTCATATAAGAATCATAATTAGATAAGTATTTATTACCTTTAACTACTAAAGAGTTACTTGAACTACTAGTTACCTAATTTGACTACAATTCAAATAATAAAAACATCTAACATTCGTATCTCACTCAAAATATACGTAGTACTCAAAAAGTACGTCAAAAATTACGTAAACGAAATTCCTTAAAACTTTTTATTTCGACTAAACATCATGTCTTCATCATCACTTTTCCTTTAAAAAGATCCCAAATATTTTTTTAAAATATATTAATGAAGAAATTCCTCAATTTCTCTACAATCATTCTGAGCCGTTCAACTTCAACCCGTTCAAGTGTCAATACTACATAGTATACTCTGTAATACTTATCTTTAAGCGTATCATATAGCGCCTAGTAACAAATGTATAGTCCTTTTCACGAAAGAAGTCCCCCAGACGCGGCGCTGCAATCGCATGACGTAATGTTGCCATTTATGAGTAAAAAATTTACCTATTTTATTTACATTTAGCAGATGTAATGTATCAAGTAATATTATACTATATTACAGGGAAAAGTTGAGAAAATAGGGTAAAGAAAAGCATTACAATTTTTTATTCAGAGTTTTATTGCATAATTGTTGGGTTACAATTTTTTTCGAAGTACACACCGCTGTTATACCTTCGTTTGTAATTCTTGTTACAGTTATTTCTGACACACCTGCAATTAAATTATGAACAATTAAAAATAATAATAACTTTAAGTTTATAATGCTTATGTAATATATGTTTTAATTTCAGTTACCTAGTTTCATCACGTTATGTATTTGTTGAATTTTGTCGCAAAAACGAATTTATATCATAAAAGTCCCATCAATACAGCAAAAAAATATTAAATGGCAACTCTAAAAAGTACCTGTTATGGCGGCAATTCTCTTCCGAACATTGTTTAGTTGTATTAAAACACCTTGATTCTTATGTTCCGCTTCACAGAACTCTTTCACCTTTAATATCATTTCTCGAGCCGAACTTTTTACAACTTTTGGCATTGTAATCAATCTTTAAAATGCACTAAGCTAGTTAAAAATTCACAAAAATCTACCACAACAAACGAACTTGATAACATCGACGAATGACAACATTGCCGACCTGTCAAATTTAGTTCCAAAAATATCCGCGGGACTTCTTTCATGAAAAGCACTATAACTAGAAGCTCACATAATATAACATAATCACTATGGTCATTCTTAAGGTTATTCTATAATCTATTTAGAATTTTAAAAAAATAAGAATAATATTTGTCCTGAATGTCATTTCATATTTCAAATACTCTGTGGTAATATTTATCTTTTTATGAATGAAAAAAATTAATTTGTAGTCCGCCTATCGCCTATCACGTCTAAATCAATGATCATTATGTATTTTTAATTTTTAACTTAATTTGTACATATTTATAAATGGTAATTTGAATGTAAGTACTAAGTAGCAAAAATATTATCTACTTCTTTTTAGTCTACTTGTGTTAAACTTTTTATTTTAATTAATCTATCTCTCATCGACTAAGAATCTGTCTCTTTGTCAAATTAAAAATGGTAGGGCTCAAAGCTTTAATAAAAACTCTGATATTAAATTAGCTTTTTGGTAAAAGGTATCTACACAAATTTAATTTGAATGATCGATACAGATCGCCTTTCGCTAGTGAGTCGAGTGCCCATCTAGCCGTGTGTAGCATCTAAAAATTCATGACGCGGCGTCAGCGAATGCAGCCGGTCTCGCGCCATCGGCTAATGAGTGTCACGAGGGGGAAGGGGGGAGGTAATGGCGCGGCGTCGGATGTCGCCGGGGGGTGCCGCGACGATAACAAAATCGCTAGGACGTGGCGCGCGAAGGCGAAAACAAAACGTGGTAATTTTGCGTTCTAGAGATATTTACTGATTAAAATTGCACTATGTATAAACTATAGTTTCTAGAGAGTTTCAGTAGATTGTTAGAATAAACACACACCATAGTTTTATTTCCTCATAAAATTCAAAGATAATAATATACTGTAAGCGCAAAAAACGAAGAACTAGGTATTAATACAGTTTCTGGAATATTATTATTCTATTATAGCCCTTAAAGATCCCAATTTGTAGGATTTTGCTGAATAAAAGTTTTTCTAATAATAATTTATGAGAATAAAGTGACATATCCAATCTTTAAAATCCTTGGGCATCGGCAATGCCCGAAATACAGTGCGGGCGACGCGTCGTAAATCGCGACGCGAGTCGGCAAGGGCCTTTGTGTGGCCTCGACTTGGCACAAACATACCTAGCACGACGGACAGCTATGTAATATACATGAACGCTGAAGGCTACTAGGTACGCGACAAAAACAATTCAAGTTCTTATGTTGCTACTTCAAATAATTAAAACGACTTTGTTCAAAACAGGATTCTCATGAGTCATGTCAGTTGTGATGGTTAGATGTGATTGCCTTCTAGACGATAGATTTTTTCAAAAACATATATCGTTTCTAGTTTCTAGAGAGATAAATACCAACAATGAAGTAGTATTTAGAAATGAAATGGAAAATCTACCGTTGAGCACTTTCTTTTTCTTCCTGTTCTAGAACCTTATCTTTACCGAAACAAAATACTTAAGTTCCGATATTTCGATTCAGTATAAAACATTGCATTCCATAATATTTTAAATAAAGATTGCATATTAACTAATTTTTCGCTGAGAAAAAGTTGAATATTAGGTTACCTACTTTAATAAATGTCATAAAACTAAGACGAAATTCGTAGACAGCCCCGAGACGATTTTACGAGGTAAAGTTTCAAAGTTAGAAAAGTAACTTCCCCGGAAGTTGCGAAAAAGTTCTGTCTTTAGAAAGTGGATGCGTTTGGAATTAATTGCATTAATAAAGTGCGGTGTTTACGGGTAGGGGCGGGCGGGGAAGGGGCGAAGGGTGCGGACAAAGGAGAGGCGCGGCCGGCGTCCGGCGATCCGCGACCGGCCTTATCACGGCACTCAGTCGAAGTCCGCGGTCCGCGACGACCGTTTCGCGCCAACTTTCGGTAGTGACGTGATCTGTGTATTCACAAACTATAAAGTGAACACGTGCCTAGCCGCGCAGTGCGCATCAAGCGTTTTGCAAAAATTGCAGTTCAAGTGCGTTTAAAATAAACCAAAACGGCTGACCTGTCGAGAATTGTAAACACAACACACGTGCCAGCTCGCAAGTAAGTTTGTCAACATTTCTCAGTTCTTGGACTTGTTTAAGAGTTTTTAATTACATTTTTTTCGAATTTCGGTAAAACTTAAAAAAATCGTTGTTAAAATAGAGATAGTGTTTAAATGCGGAATATCAGAGATTTCAAAGTGCAATATATTTTAAGCTGCATTTACCTATACGGAAATAAATTTATGTATTTTTATCCGAGTTTCAGTTTAAAAGTTATCAAAAGACTTTTTAAGTAAAGACTTTGTTGTAGTCGCGATTACTCAGTAGTATAGAAAATTCTGGGGTAATATGTCTAAATTATAGGTACCTAAGTATATTATAATGATTAAAAATATATTTTATTAAAACTTAATATAATAAAAATAATCACTACAGTTATTTCTTGGTCGTTGGTGAGACCTAAATTTTTAATATTGGTACAGTACTTATAAGTGCGAGTTAGTTTTAGTTTAATGTTTTTTATAAGTTATGAAATTTTTATATTTTTATAAATTGTCTCTGCACAAAGACATATTAACATTACGATCTACTCTAACTTAAGACTAATAAGTAATTTAAATCTAACCTAATTGACTAAAAAGTATATTTTATAAGTAATCTAATTTAATAACAAAGTTAGGTTTTTAAAATAATTTCAACTTCATACGTCAAATAATGCGTAGAACGTTTTTTTTAATACCATAATTTCTGCACCTTTTATTTCCACTCGTACCTATAGCGGTATAATTAGAGAAAATAAAATCCCACAAGTAGTTAGAAATATCTAACTACTTGTGGGATTTTATTATTTTTCCCCATTGTAAAGTCTTATCTATTTGATAACAATTGATTTCACCTCCAAAACCAAGTAAATTTCAATACTGTCGTGTTATGATCAAAACAAAATACACAGCTATATTGATTGTCGTGCGATTATAACACTCATAACGCCATCTATCGCGGCCCAGCGCAAACAAACGTCACAAGGTCACCATGTCAACGACCCAACAACTTTTGCCGCTGAGTGTTGTCGTAGGTCATAATTTTATGACTTCTTTTTGTTTATCTTTTTCGTAACTTTATCGTCATATTAAAACAATTAAACTTTGGTTCCGATATCATTTTGTCTAATACAAATTTGGCTGTAATAATAATATAAGTGCTTTCATGTGGTGTTAATTGTTATGACACATTTTAAAAAGTTCATTGCTCAACTAGACTGGTTTATAGTTTAATCATATGATTTCAAATATATTTTTAAATATTGTAAAATTATCGGACAAAAGAGCCAATTTTTTTAATCCGTGATATTGCATTAATTATTCGTTAGTTCTTGTTATATATTAAATCAAAATCATCTTTTAGTTATAATGCGATATATTTTTATTACACAATACGCTCGCTTGTTGCGGTTTGTTAGCACATAGATTTTGACATTGTAATTAATTCTATATTGTTTTAATTGTTACAGTAAGCGAGAGCCCAAAATGAGTACAAAGGGCAAGCGGCCGATGCGTGCCCTGACCCCTGGAGATAAGATCGAAGCCATTCAACGAGTTAATGATGGTGAATCAAAGGCTTCAGTTGCAAGAGACATTGGCGTGCCCGAATCTACTCTTCGAGGCTGGTGCAAGAATGAGGACAAACTCCGTTATATGACTTCGCGTTTGTCATCACCTGAAACTGATAAGAGCAATGATGGAGAACCCCCAGACAAGAGAGCACGAACGGAATCCCCGACTGGTCCCCAATCACCTGCCACTGCTGGTCTTGATCTCACTTCTTCCGTCAGCGTACCGCATAGTGTATCTCAACCGATTCCGCCTGCTGATGCACCCGTCGAACTGACCACTAAACGTGCTGAACCCTCTCCCCCGCCCCATGCCCCTCGTGACCGCCGCCCTGATCCCGGAGCCAGTGTCTCAATGAGTGCTATTAGCCCACTATCCGGTCTCGGCCACTTGCCGGGCCTCGCTCACTCACATTTAGGACTGAGCTTTAATGAAATCGCAACCAACTTAACCTTATTAGCTCAACTGAATCCTGGCCTATCAGCTCTATCCGCTCAGCCCGCAAGTCGTGCTTTACGTTCAGTACGCTCCCCCAAACCTACACATAACGGTGTCTTAAATCTCAATGACAACAAACATCGTAGCAAATCAAGTCACTCAACGGATCACTACAGACACAGTTCCAAATCAAGTCACCATGGTGTCCCACAGAATCCTGCAAATCAGCCCGTTGACGATACACTGTGGTATTGGCTCAAGACGCAGCAAGCTATGCTCGATCTAACTGCACAAACAACAGCCGCTCATCCCTTACAATTAAGTAAGCCTAGTGAACCGACATTACCACCGAAACCCGTTGCCCCCGCGCCTCCCATCGGCTCCCATCTTGACTATAATAGGAATTCTTGGTTATGGCAATACTACAAACAATTCGGAGGGGCCATGCCATTACCAGAAGATAAACTTAAGTCAGCATCGCAGGTACCAAGAGACAAAGCAGCAGAAAACATTCTGTACTCCCATTTAACAAAAGGTAAACCAGAAGAACACATCGCAACTATAACACCGCCATCGCCACCGAGACACCATCAGGATCTGCAGAGAGTTCCAGACCATGAGGAAACACGCTTGCCTGAAGCGGAAACTTTAACGAGCCCAGAACTGGGTACTGAAAATAAAGAGCCTGTGTCTGATAGAAGCTCGGAGACTGGCAGAAGTCAGATAAAAGCTCGGACTGTGCTCGACAACTTACTGTTTAATAACTCAAACCAACCACAAGGAAATGACGATGCTAAAATCAACAGTATGTACAATGGCGGATGGGAGTCAGGCACCGCAGAGGCGCTAGAACATGGGGAGAAATTCTTAGCGTGGCTAGAGGCGAGTGGTGACCCTAGCGTGACGCGTATGCACGTGCACCAACTGTCTGCCCTGTTGCATAACCTGCGCACGCGGCGGGCGGCCGTGCCCGTTGCGCCCGCTGGGACCACCGATGGCGCACGTCGCAAATAAGCGTCCAGACGGGAACGCGCTCGCTACAGGGAATACATCAATTACTTTGTACATAGTCATAGTTATTTCGTCGCCAGTAAGCGTTCACTTGTGATATGTGTAGCCAAATTTGCGTACATTTTTTCTTTGTTCTAAAAGAAAAGCTATGCATTATCCTTTATTTTAGAACTAAGTTATAGATAAGTCGATTCTGGCGCTGTTCTCTTAAGCTTTGTCGAGTGTAAACACTTTTCACTGATATCAATTTTATTATAATATAGTAGACAGTCAGCATAATAAATCAACTAAACACATTATACTTTTCCATGCACATAAGCTGTTACGTGATTAGAATAAGTAGTACTGGTGTATGTTTCCACTTGAATGTTACATTCCTAGCAAAACTATTGTAATAGTCCAAATCCCTGTGTTCTACCTCAAGTCGTATCTATGCTAAGTCACGGCGCTTTGATCGCTTCATTATTTGTATATTGTAGCCGAAAGAGGAGTACAAAATCTGATTATAACTGTTGGTTGGGTGAGTAGATACCAAATATCGAACGTATAGGTAGTAATCAATGTGCCAATCGTGCGAGAAACTTGTTAAGATTTAAATATTATTATTATGTTGATGATACGCAGGTAATTGTTTTTATTGCTCAGTATTTTATATGGTAGACATGTGTCTCGACTCGGAATTGTATTATATGTTAACTTTAACAGTTAAGGATACTGTGATCAAAATTATAAATTATTGAGAGATTATTAATATTATAAGAACATTCCTATGAATAGAGTGTATTATCTTAATGTTAATGTCCAACTCCAAGGAGATGGAAGTGTCATTAGAAGAGTTCAAATCTCTATTTCTTTTTCTCTATTGTTAGAATAGTTAACTTACATTTCGTGTTGATGGTACCTTTTAGCTCCACTGAATTTTTCGAGAGATTGATATTTTGTACAAAATTAAGATTATAAATACTCCTAACACAGAGTTTGTGAACTTGAAATGTTAAAGAAATAAAAATGATTGAACCTTAACTCTGGATTTTATTTGTCACTTAATATAAAAATATTTTGTTTTTATCCAAGTAAATAATAACAATTAACTGTTTTTTTATAACCTGCTTATAAAGTACACATAGGTAAATTATTGATATACGAAAGCGGAAACCGCTAATAATAGTATGTTTTGACTTTTCTCAAACTTTAAAGACAACACTATTAGAACGACTGGCGTCATCTAACAAATGCAGAGAAAACAACTAAGAAGAGCCAACATTTTTACATCTTCGAATTATCACTTAATACAATTTTAAATAAAGTTATGTTACATTTAATACCAAATAAAAGGCTGAAAATAAACCAAACGTAATAATTTCAATTTATTTAGTATTTAAATATGAATATATTCTAGTCCTCCCAGTGTCATCTAGCGAACATTTTACGAAACAATCTACATATCATAAAGCCACCTACATATGTAGGCCTTAAGTAACGTAAAGTTCTATAACTTAATTGTAAGTTTCAATAAAATAATTACTCACGTGCAGCATTGGTTTGTTGAGCGGTTCGAAGTCGAAATAGTCCGACAAAAATGCTGCCACTCCTTGCCATGTGTTTGTATCGGCGTAGCACAGCTTTGTTGGACGAATAGTGGTGCATACCATTTTCTATTAAAATAGGTTCTATTAATTTTTTAACACATAAAATGGAAAATTTTGACCTAGGCATGCAATTAAGAAAGCGTTTCTAGCTTTTTCCAAGCCAGCAATCTCGAGTTTGAAGGGCCTTAAATTTTTATGAGATTTGCTGAACTATGGACAGAATGTATGAAGGCTGGTAAAGCGACACTGGAAATTTTGCGAATCCCTGAACCACCATAACGGATGGGTAGGGAAGCTTGGGTCCAAGATTGCTCGTTCAGCCTCATATTAAGAAGTGATTCTAAGCTTATTTTGATTACGTCGTCTACTTGTGTCTTGTCGTCTTTTAAAATACTATTTTTGATGGAAATTCCCGCTTAAAACAGCATGCTCATTTGATATTAAGTTATACCACTGCCGACAGACGCTAAATGGTCGCGAAAGCATTCTGGACCTTTACGGTACTCTTTTCTGGAAGAGAGAGTCAAATATGTATGTGGAATAAGTAAAAGAGTTCACGTTATGAATAAAATGTAATAAACACTGCTATAAAATCTTTACATAAACGACTTTGATTGTACGGTCTAATTTTTGTACTGTTAGTGCTGACCTCTATACGTCGACAAAAGAATGTTTGATAATGAAACTGCTATGCAGTATTGATTAGACTCAAAAGATGTCGTTTATAGGCAAACCATCAAATATAATACAGAGCCTACTTAGTCTAGTCGACAAGTTGAAAATGGAACAAAATAGAGATACTACTCCTAAAATTATGTGCGATAGCTCATTGGATCCGGAATGACGTCTAGAAAAATGTGCTAAAAGCGTGTATTAGCACATAAAAAATTGCAAAAGTTATAGACCATTAAAGATGAAAAAATAATGGCATTTAGTTTTTTGCCAATATTTAATAAACTATTAATATTTAAGAAATTTCAAATAAAGATTCTGAAAGAAGAGGAAATTTCCAATAAAAAACTCCTGACTCCCAGAACTCTATCTCCATTATTTATAATGTTAATTTAACGCTGAAAAAAGGTCTGCGGGTGACATTTTTAGGATTCGCGCGTGGCGTCAAAAGCGACTACGGCACATTAATTAATTTATTTAAGGTATTGAATATTTTTTTTTAAATTTGAAAAAATTATGGTGTGTTCTGAACACTATAATTAATTTATTCCCGTTAAAAATTTTACTTAAAGTTAATTTTTCAACAAGTTAAATAATTGTTAACTAACGAAATTTTCTCGAACGACCGTCTTAATTGTAAGTGAAAAAAAATGTTTAAATAATGGTCGTAAAATATTTCGCTTCGAAGAGCCTTTCTTACATACATACTTAACAAGATCGTGCCATAAAAGTTAAAAAAATATTTATACTTTGTTTATAACAATTTTTTTACTTAAACAAAAACTTAAAAATCCATGTAATGATGTTAAAAAAATTTTTTTTTTTCCTCAATCATCATATAATCGTTTTTTTTATTAATACAAGATATTTATTAATTTGCAAAAAAAAAATTCCCGCCATTTGTTGATAATTTTTTTTTAAACAAATTGATTAAATCAATATTTTAAAAAAAAAATTTAACACAACTTTATTACATTAAAAATTTTATGATTTTTAAAAAAAAAAATTTTCCTTAATAACAATTTTTAATTGTTTATAATCGTTTTTTTTAATTTTCTATTGTTTAAATAATTAGTTAAGAATTTTTTTTTCCTAAAAATCATAATTGACA
Organism: Pieris napi; assembly: GCF_905475465.1. Classification (NCBI taxonomy): domain Eukaryota; kingdom Metazoa; phylum Arthropoda; class Insecta; order Lepidoptera; family Pieridae; genus Pieris; species Pieris napi. The sequence continues at coordinate 2,440,432 of NC_062245.1, forward strand.
GTCTTCTATAAAGTAACAGAAAAAAAAATTTTTTTAATCAACAATTCTATTGTTTATTAACTTACCAATTTGTTATAAACAAATATTCAACTTTTGTTTATTTTTTTTCTAAAATTTCTAAAATTAACAAAAACAACCATATTATATAACAAAGTATAGAAAAAAAAAATTTTAATTTTAAATAAAAGTAATATTCATGATAATCAAAAAATTTACAAAAAATGTTTTTCTATACTTTGTTATATATATATGGTTGTTTTTGTTAATTTTAGAAGTTTTAGAAAAAAAATAAACAAAAGTTGAATATTTGTTTATGACAAATTGGTAAGTTAATAAACAATAGAATTGTTGATAAAAAAAATTTTTTTTTCTGTTACTTTATAGAAGACTGTCAATTATGATTTTTAAGAAAAAAAAAATTCTTAACTAATTATTTAAACAATAGAAAATTAAAAAAAACGATTATAAACAATTAAAAATTGTTATTAAGGAAATTTTTTTTTTTTTAAATCATAAAAATTTTAATGTAATAAAGTTGTGTTAAATTTTTTTTAAAAAATATTGATTTAATCAATTTGTTTAAAAAAAAATTATCAACAAATGGCGGGAATTTTTTTTTTTGCAAATCAATAAATATCTTGTATTAATAAAAAAACGATTATATGATGATTGAGAAAAAAAAAAATTTTTTTAACATCATTACATGGATTTTTAAGTTTTTGTTTAAGTAAAAAAATTGTTATAAACAAAGTATAAATATTTTTTTAACTTTTATGGTACGATCTTGTTAAGTATGTATGTAAGAAAGGCTCTACGAAGTGAAATATTTTTACGACCATTATTTAAACATTTTTTTCACTTACAATTAAGACGGTCGTTCGAGAAAATTTCGTTAGTTAACAATTATTTAACTTGTTGAAAAATTAACTTTAAGTAAAATTTTCAACGGGAATAAATTAATTATAGTGTTCAGAACACACCATAATTTTTTCAAATTTAAAAAAAAATATTCAATACCTTAAATAAATTAATTAATGTGCCGTAGTCGCTTTTGACGCCACGCGCGAATCCAAAAAATGTCACCCGCAGACCTATTTTCAGCGTTAAATTAACATTATAAATAATGGAGATAGAGTTCTGGGAGTCAGGAGTTTTTTATTGGAAATTTCCTCTTCTTTCAGAATCTTTATTTGAAATTTCTTAAATATTAATAGTTTATTAAATATTGGCAAAAAACTAAATGCCATTATTTTTTCATCTTTAATGGTCTATAACTTTTGCAATTTTTTATGTGCTAATACACGCTTTTAGCACATTTTTCTAGACGTCATTCCGGATCCAATGAGCTATCGCACATAATTTTAGGAGTAGTATCTCTATTTTGTTCCATTTTCAACTTGTCGACTAGACTAACTGAAATACATAACAAATCACGTCTGCTACACTAATTCAAACTGTCTAGTATTGAAATTAATTAATTAATAACCATCGTTATCTTTGAGTCTACGAACTACTGCTAGTCAATGTGATAGTAAGAAATTCAATCACTTTGTTTACATCTATAATATTTATTTACCTATATGTATTGTCTATTTACTTAGTTGCATCTAGGCTATACACCTATGCAGGGTTACATAATAAATTACCTGTAAACCGCACTCATTTGGCGCCTGTAACAAAAGTGGTTTCCGTAATTTATAATGAAACTGAAACTGACGTCGAAAATTTTCTGCGTAGGCCAAAATGAGCCTTTCCTTATTATTATTGGTGTAATAGCTTTTTGGGAAACAAGTTCTGGTCTCAAACACGGGTTCTGTGATTTCGGGCCAACACAAATTAACAATGCCGAGTTCGTAAATTGCATTATTCAAAGATTGAAGAGTTAATGGTTCTAATATGTCTTTTAGACTAAATATGTTTGGTGGAATCTCTTCGATATCATTTTCTTCAACGGGTCGATTGAAAATCTCACTTCCAATAGCTTCGTTTACTTCGAGAACTGTATCGAGGGTCTCCAAGTCGGCTTTTTTTTCTTTGTCAGCAGATGTTTCAGAAATAGCTTTCACGGTACTCATTTTAATTCACTAACATAGTTAATAACGGAAATATTAATGTTAATATGGTTATTTAATGTAAAAAATATTGACTGAAATTTTCAGGATTTCAGTTGCTAGGTAACTTGGTCAAACTGTTTACTTGGATAATAGTTATTGGCGCCTGCCACCTTATTAACTGCAAATACTCTCGATACATACTTGATAACATAAAAAAATTTATAGTTTCCAGGCGGTCCTTTGAGTAAGAATCTGATGATGGAAATGACAATTTTTCAAATTTTATACATTTTGCAAGCGTTGTTTTTATTGTGACTCGCGCATTTGCTTTCGGGAAACATAATTTTTCATATTCAGGGAACACCTTTACATATAACATTAAAGTTGATAATAACTTTTTAACGCCTATTTGTATTACACACATTCCTTAAAGTGAGGAATTAGTAGGTGTTATGGGTGGTGCATATGCTCTAGTATTGCTAACAGTATATTGTGTAAATTGTTTTGGGGGGAAGCTTCAAGACGTGGGGATGTGACTGCTCCAGTGCACGTAAAAGACAAGCATTATGCTGTAGGACATGCAAGCAAGGGACATGATTTTGATGAAAAATAACAAAAAATAAAACATCTGGCTGATTTACTAGCCCATTGTAGAACTTACTCCATTACACAAGAAATAATAAGACATGTATGGGCATAAAACTTTAGCCTGGCCGGTAGACAGATACAAAATTATTAAATTTGAAGTTGACAGAGGTGGTTTGACAGTAGACTTTAAGTTGAACTTAAAGGCTAGACTAATTTTCACTTTTCATTTTCCAATAATCAACAAAGACTTTTTAAAATTTATATTACGATGTTTCTTAAAATTTGTTTAATTGTATATAATAACGTACAATAACACTTTAAAGATCCATTTAAACATGTTTACGCTTTAACACATTTAATTTATCAGTGTGACAAATTATTTTTATTACCAATATTCCATTCAATAGATTATTTACCGTGTTATTTAGGTATTTTGTCGTTTTCGAATAAGATTATCGTGCGCAGTCGTGTTCAAGCTTCAAGGTACAAACAACGTTTAAACTTTAAAGTCAAGGGCGGAAGGACACAATGGGCAACAAATCATCTTTATTATTAAGGGAAGAAGAAATTGCACAAATACAGGAAGAAACAGGGTGTAAGAACTTTGATATCCAATAATTATTAAAATAAATATTTCTTAAACGTTTTAAAGTAATTATTCTGTTTTTGTTATAGTTACTCCTAACCAAATAGAGCGTCTCTATTCACGATTTACGGCTCTGGATAAAAATGATTGTGGTACGTTGTCTCGTGAGGACTTTCTTCGTATTCCCGAACTCGCAATTAATCCATTAAGTGAAAGAATTGTGTCTGCTTTCTTTGCTGAGAGTCATGATGATCGAGTGAACTTTCTACAGTTTATGCGAGTATTAGCTCACTTTAGACCTATAAGAAAAAACAGAGCGAATAAACTAAACAGTCGGGAAGAAAAGTTAAGATGTGAGTATATAATTTGTTGAGTTTTCAATTTATATCTTTGTTATCTATTTAATCCAATATGCATTATCATTTGAATTTAAAGGTTAATGGTGTATTTGGGTATAATTTTTAAGTAAATTAAAATAGCTTAATCATTTATTAATATACAAAATGTAACTTTTCAGTTGCATTTTCAATGTATGACCTAGATAATGATGGTAAGATATCACGAGATGAACTTCTGGCAATACTTCACATGATGGTTGGCGTAAATATAAGGTAACTAATTGTCAAAGTTTTTGTTATGAGGCTTCATGTTACTCAAGTATTAAAAATGTAGGAGTAACATTTTTTATTACTACTACTACTTACTAGCAACTTACCAAACTAAGGGTCTATTTCACAATGTACGGATAAGTTCTACATAAGTTCCAAATTAGCTATTTACCTATTACTTATTGGTAGGATAAACACTATTGTTGCGTTTCACGAGTCACGACTGTCAGATAGCGCTATTTGTCACATAAAGTCCATCATAAGCTATGAGTCCGATGAAGTGACAAATAGCACAATTTATCTTCCAAATAATTTATGGATATATAATATAATATTTCCATACATTGTGAAACAGACCCTAAAGCTAGTTTTAGAAATTTATTTAATCATTTAAAATTTCAGTGAAGAGCAGCTATCAAGCATTGCTGAGCGAACAATATTAGAAGCAGATACCAACAATGATCAAATGATTTCATTTGAAGAATTTGCTCGGGCCCTGGAGAGAACTGATGTAGAACAGAAGATGTCAATTCGCTTCCTCAATTGACCACTAGGATCCTGAACTCTGCACAAATATGTTCTAACTGTAGTGCTTGTGACCATTATATTTAAGTTGTGTACTAGAAAATAGCTTCAATGCTTGTATAACTTTGAGACAAATAAATGTGGTATCATCTATTTTCTTCTTTCAGGTTTCAAATAGGCTTCCTTATACCATCTTTAAAATGTCTCTTTCATCTAATATCATACATAATATTTAATTACAACTTAAATTTTGTTTTTTTTTTACTTTAATAGGATCATAATAATATTACTGTATAGCTTTATTGCAAACGCATCATTCTATGTATTTTATATTATTATAAATATTGTAAAATCTGTAAAAAAAGTAATTGTTAATTTTTTGGTTATAGACTATTTCATCACACATCAAGCAAATAAATGTGTTATCAATATGTTTTAAACATATTTTTATATAATTGTTTTAACCAATGTAAATCAATTAAACTTGTTACCAAAAATTGCATAATATTGTATAATTATTAGTAATTTATTGATGTAGGTAGATGCAATATATTTTGTGACTAAATGTGTATTTTATTTGATTTTCTTCAACATCGTTATTCAATAATAATAATCAGGAACAAATTCCTGACAAGAAGGAACAGTCCTCATCACTCATGTATGTATGTTTATAAAAAAAGCATTGTAATGTTTCTGCATTTATGTTAACACCAATTGGAATGCAAGGAATTTTATATGAAATCCTACTGTAAATTAGGTAAATGAAAATATTCCTCAAATCTTTGACATACTCCCCAGTACCCACATTAAAAATATGATACTACATAAAATAAAATATGTTTATTATGGAACATAAGATACAGGTATCACTTATTACACGTCATTAAATTTGAATAGGTAGACATCCCTACTCATCGGCAAAGACAGAGGGTGTAAGGCCGAGAGAAAAAAGCCGGCGTAAAAAACTCTCGGTACTATAAATAGCAAATCAATCATAATGAAAGTAATTTAGAACAAAAAACTAATGGCGCTTGTAACTTTTTAGGACTAGGCCTCAGATGTTTGTTTCGTGATCGATTGTTTTCTCTTAATAGGGAGGGCGACTCTTTGGGTCTAAAGCACGCCGGTTTCATCACGATGTTCCTTCGTCGTACGAGCGAGTGTTAAATGCGCAGATAGACAGCCCATTGGTGCACGGGGGCAGACGGGGTTGGAACCTACGACCTCAGGGATGGGAGACCCACGCTGAAGTTACTAGGCGCGTGTTGTTCCCACGAGAATGTAAGTGCGTCCTCCTATTTCACAATGCCTCCTGCTGACAGAGGATAAGTCTTTGTTTTGTGGAACATGGTGTAATGGTTGCAGCTCCTTATAAACGTTGTGTAAAAAAAAAATACAATTAAAACGAGTGGCGGAGAGTTTATTTCCAGTTCTTCTCTTCCGTTCTACGCCCTCGATTTGAGAACTGGCAGTAAATGTAAAATTAGAAGCATTAATATGTATTTCTTTATTGACGAGTAATAAGTGTAAATTTTTTACCTATTTCATTAAATGATTTTTTACTTTACTTACCTGTTCAAAAGTGATTGATTTGAGAAATTATATTTAATACAAAAAGGTTATAGCAAACAAGGTTCCATTACAACTATTTATTTTTTATAATTACAAGAATGTTACATTTAATATGTTTATAACAGTAAAATTTTGGATAAATCATTTACATACATTAACTTTATAAAACATCACCATTATCTCTTCCAACATTTAGAAGAGTTAATTCCAAATAAGAGAAATTAATTCCAATTGCATATTGATAAACTTAAATTTATAAAACTAATTACTCAGTACACATCTCAAAGTATATATGCGACCAATACACTATTATAATATCAAAAACATTTTGTCCCTTTTATGACCGCTCCTACTGAAAGGGACGGCAATCAAATATATTTTTTTATTAAATCGGTGAATTATTATTGAACACTTTCTTATTAAATGTATCAGAAGAAACTAGATTAAATCAGAAAATACATTGTCGTTTAACAGGTCAATGCCTTGCAACTTTTACCAGCTGAAAAAAAAGCTGTTATAAATATAAATCTTTTCCTGCTAAGCGGTTGAAGACACCGCTAACTTCTTCAAGTGCTCCATGAATACTTGCAACGAAACGTCATCCGTTAGTACAGGAGCCCCGCCATCCTGTAATACATTTAAAATTATCCATTTCATAATATTCACATATATATTTAAACATTAAAATAGCACCACTGCTCCCAATAAAATAATTTAATGTAATACGTATATATATTTACAACTAATAAGACAAAAACTTTAGAGGTGTCTAAGGGACACCCGGATGGAACGAAATTCCTTTCGATTAATTTATATGTTAATTGGTATCATAACAGTATGATAGATTTTCTCGACACCAATCTTACGACGAAAAAAAAAGCCAACATCACGAGGTGTTCCCAGGCGGTCACCCATCCAAGTACTGACCTCGCCCGACGTTGCTTAACTTCGGTGATCGGACGAGAACCGGTGTATTACAATAGCAAATAGCAAAAAAGTGTCGTGACAACTTTTCGTAACAATTTTTTCCGTCTAGCCCCCTTTCACAACGCGCGATAAGGAACTTCGTTCCAAAAATAAAATCAATTTCACACGTAAGCAATTAAAAAACAAACACATATAACATACTAAGTAAAAATCATGTGGATTAGTACATTAGAGTTTGCACTATATAAAGCTTTTAAAATTGGACAAATTTTTAATTATTTTACATCGTAATGAGATAATAAAGTAATGTAAATTAATTAAAAAATACGTGCACAAACATTAATAGTATTAGTAACCCAAGCCAATTAAATAAAATGGTCACACTACCGCTGATGGAATCGGCATCGCCTGCGTTTCGTCGAAACAATGATGAAAAAGAAAAAAACAATATCAATTGTCAATTCAAACCATGCTTCAATAAACAATCGTGCTAAAGACGCAGCCACAAAATTAAATTCAATTGTTGCAATTAAAAGAATTCTAATTTTTATATTATTAAAAAACTATTTCTACATTATTAAAATTCAACTCACCCCTCCATATGCATACATGTTGTTGTGTGTCTGCGATGGATTCACTTTTGACAATAAGAATCGTGCCTGTAATAAAAAATACATAATTAACTATGTATAAGGTAGGGGGCCTCATTACATAGCCTAGCGGTCTTATTAAGTGGCAGCTAGGTGAGGGGTACCGGGTTCGATTCCCGGTTCGAGGGTAAGTTTTAATTTAATTTAATTTGTTCTCGGCCTTTGGGAGGGTTGTGCGGTACCGGGCGAGTGCCTAAACCGTACATGGAGGATATGATCGAATTTCTAAGGCAAAAAGCATGAATGATAAAAATCTCATACTTGACGCTGGGTAATGCACAAACCATGCCAGAGCCATAAAAAAAAACTATAAGGTAAAGAAAAACAGCACAGCATCAGCACGACATAAAAATCGTAATTCGGTTATTTGCCTATAAAGGAAAATTACCACGAAAATAGATAAAGAGATTCGTTTGTTTTTTTACTTATGAAAGAAAGAGACGGGAGATCTAACGGTACTGTTTGGCTCTCTCAAAACTACGGTAGTTCACCACTCATAGTAATAGCAACACTGAAATTTATTTAATGTTGTAGAACAAAGCAACGATAGCCATTTATCGTCTATAGCTTATGTTTATAAAACATTTGCGATGTCCTCAATTCTCAATGCATTGTGGCGGGTTCTTATTTGTACAATCGCTGTTTCATGTACGTTATCTCGAATAAACGCACACGGTCAACGCATAGACCGCATAAAAGGTTTTATCTAGACACCGAAGATTTAAAAGCAGTTTTCTTAAATAGCTTTGAATATGTGTTTATGTACTTGTTACAGATTTTATATGCGTTTTGTTCTTAAGTGGGTTGCAAAAGGAAGACTTGGACGTGAGCTTGCTAGTAAAACTACAGCGATACAATATAAATGACATTAATAATGAGTAAGTTTTAAATTATCAGTGTAGAATTTTGTTAATTTATTAATCGATGTCTTCGAATTTTAGAGAATTACGAAAAACTTGTGTCCCTGAGAACTTTAGCACACCTCCGAGCTTGGCTAATGATGAAAAACACACACCACTTGAGGGTAAGAACTTCGATATAATATATTAATATTTCCGTTTAACTCATGAAAGTTTGTTATTTACAGTAAGTGGTTTTATAAAGGACAATGCAACATATTCGGGGGTCGAAAAAAATATAGACGCCAAAACTGAGAATAGACGTATTATAGAATATACCAAGGGTCAACCTAATTTAGAAAGCGTCATGAATTTCTGGACAAATATGGGAAAGCGTCTAGATGCAAAAGGAAGAAGTGGTGCTTCAATTGAAGTACATAAGACACGACGCGAGGAGGACAAAAGTGATTTGACTAAAAAGTTTTCAAACGATTTAAATGTAACAGAATTTATGAACAACGTAATATCAGATAAAAATCAACATCATGCAATTGAAATATATAAACCAATAAATGCAGACAAATATGATTTGAATGCGGAAAGAATTGTTGTTGATCATAAAACCGAACCTATTTATTTTAATGTTCAGCCACCGCATTTTGAACGTAACTTAGCTTTTAAAGCGTACGAAAATGTAAAATACGAAAATAACAATGTTAACATACCAACTGAACAGAAAATAGATGATATTTTAAAAACAATAAATCAATTTAAAGCTATGTTTTCCAATATTAATCCACACAAAAATGAAGACATGTATAAAAGACATGATACAAACAAAACTGTTACAAAATCAAAAACAGAGGAAATAAATGCACCCCTGAGCCAAAGTAAAACAGAACCATCACAACTAAATTTTACTGATGAGTTGGTCAAGAAAATTGCTCAAAGTGTCAAAGATATGGTTTTACAAGACTTGCGAAAAGAAATGCAAATAACAACCACAACAACTACACATAAAGGTAATGTATTGTTAAAATTTGATTTCACGTGAAAATAAATTAATGTAACTATTACTGACTATTGTAATTTGATTGTATTTTATGCTTCAGTGGAAACAATTTCAATTGTACAAAAGGATAATTTAAATAATAATGAAAATATTATGACCAAAGTTATGACAATGCTTCAATCTTTGAAACAAACGCAAACGCTTAACATTCAAGAAATAAAAACTAACCAACCGACGCATAATAATCAAGTAAACAATATAAAGAAGTACGATCAACCTTTGAAACAAGTAGATAAAAGCCATCCCACCTATAACCTCACTCCACTGATTCATAAATTTAACACTGAACCTCAAAATGCGAAGCAAAACCTATTAAGACCTATTACATTCCAAACAAATTCTTTGGAAATACCTCCTCTTGGAATACCAATAATGCATGGTCTAAATCCTATCAACCAAAACATAATTGTCACAACCTCCGCACCGTTCAAAAGTCACTATGAAAGCGACAATGGACCAAGTTACAGCGATAGTGCATTGATGAAAGTCTATCCTAAGGAAGTCCTACAAAGTCCGCTAAGCGCTAAATTCTCTAAAAGATCTGATGATTGCCCCTTGAACCATCCCTGTGACCACAAAAATGAAGATGTAATTAGATTCAGACTAAGCAACGACGGCAAAACTAAGTACGACACAGATTATTACGAGAAAATCAATTTGGGAAGAATTAAATCGAATGAGGGATATTCACCGCGCGCTCCAAGATTCCACGAGAAACTGGAACGCATTGATCGATTTGATTTAGGAGAGATGAATGAAGACTGCTGTAGGTATCCAATAACACAGCAAATGGTGGAGTGTTGTAATGAAAAGATCAGATCACGACAGCAGACATCATTAATCAAAAAGAGAGGTTCATACGACGATACACATTTTAGGAACTTTTTGAAAACACAACAAAAGGTCACAGATATGCTCGAACAAATACTTGCCTCCAAAACTAGAGACATGCCAATCAGCGTAGAAACGACGTAATTGAAGAAGTGATAGTGGAAAGTAAATTGAAAATACTAAAATGAAATAAATATGTTTACTATAAGCTAATTGTAATTTAAATCGAAATAAAGAGAAATATTCATCAATATTAATATTTTTTAATGCTTTATTTTTTTTGTTTATTTTATTTATTTATTCTATACAAGATCCTAAATAGAAAGAAGTTGGCGTGGTGGAAAATTATTGAAAAAGGTTAAAACACGATAAAGAAACTAGCAGTAAGTAAGGTTTGGTATGAATATGGGTGGTGCGTTCGAACCTTGGCTTACCAATAAAAAAAATTCTATGTACCGATTCCCTTAAATGACATTTCAACTTAAATAATTACTATTTATGTAAGGAAAAGAAAGCAGATCTCCAACGTGCCTATACAAAATCAATTAAATAGAGGATGGATGGATGCCGCTACAAAACTCCTTTGGCTGGTCGCGATTTGATAATAAAAAAAGGGTGTGTGTACTTATGTACGCGCGTAAGAAGTTATACTGCTTTGGCGTTATTAAAAATTGTTTTTGATTGCATGCAAATAATTAATTACAATTATATAATCAAAGACTGGAAAAACAGTCATTATAGTCAATAAAGTTCAGTTTACATTTGAAAAATTAAATAAATAAATATTTATTACTATTCTCTTACATTAAGTGTAACATAAATTCTATTATTATTCGAATGTTTTTTTTAAATTATGTCCAATGCCGTAACATCTTCCGTGGGCAACTTCATTCTGTTAATTTTGTGTCACGGTGCGCGCTCATCGTAAAATTTCACTCTCATCAATTTTACATAACGCGCCTAAAGAAGTAGAACTTCAAAAATACTCCATCTTTTTTTAACCTTACAATCCTCATAGCTAGGCTGGCATAAATACCTGTGAACCGCCATGCTCAGTGTCAATATATCTTGGTACTGGGAAACGGCTCTGAAGGATCTCTTGCGCATCGTCGACCGGCGCTCGAAGTAATTGGGCGAAGCTTTCATACTCCGGCATGTCTTGGTATCGTAGAGCTCGCCATTGGGCTATCGTCTGTAAATGGATACTTTTAAAATGCAAGCAATAATATCTCAATTTTATTCAAAAGTGATATTACAAATTTGGTTAATTATTTTGAAAAGTTAGTAAGATAATTTTTATTTTATGTTTTATGTAGGACAATCGGTGTTGGTATTATTGTGTCGTTCTATCGCATTAGTAGTAACTGATGTGGAATAAATAAATAAATAAATAATAAAAACTTGGATATTATAATTATTCTATAGCTAATAAATGGTTTCATTGTTTTTAGTATTTCAAAAAATTATTTTAACCAAATTCATCTTATACAATCTATGATTTACAAAAATATCGTGATGTTTTGTACAAAGTTCTGTGAGTGAAATTTCCGTGTATTTTTTCACCTCTACAAGTAGATTATGTCAATATATTTGACATACAAAACTCACAGTCTACACTAAGTCTTGAATGAATCCTAATAAACAAAGTATTGAAATATAAATTAAACTTACGACATATTGTAACTCAAACACGGTACATAAGTATAAAAGATAATAATTAAATAATAAATCTAAACAAAAATTTTACCTCTCCATGGTAAATCAATATCTGGAAGAACGTGTCCATAAGAAGTATACGGTCTGGTTGAATTGACGACGTGTCTAGTAACACTGGCTCGGGTGGACCACCGAAGCTGTATGAGTATAGAATCGGCTGGATCATTATCAACGATTGAGTGAGGTCCTCTCGCATTAACATGTGCCTGTAAATATATCATTGTCTATGGTTCACGCGAGTACAAAGTTGACCATATGTGCTATGAAGCACTCGTTGGAAAAATTTAAGTAATATAAACAACTATTTATGCAAAATCTGAATACAAGGTTTATAAGTCGGATGACAAACCAAAAAACAAGTATTTCGCGGCACGGTCATTTAATAGTAACTTCAGATCATAAATATTATATAAGATAGACTATAATGTCACATTTCATTTCACATTCCATACAAAATTGGTAATAGTCGATCAGTCAATCGTGTCCAGTATTATTTTAATTCACCAATAAACACTTATTGTAGTTAAGAATAATTCTAATTTAAAACAACGAAAATATTCTTCTATATATATATATATTTTTTAATATAAGAATCTTAAAAAAGCTATGCGCTTTATTTATATTGTTTTGTAATTATTGTATATACATAAAATAATTTATGTAATTATAAGTCCTCCTACAACTATTTAATATTTCTTATTTAAATTGTATTTCCGTGTTATAATGTGTGTGCTATGTAATTAATACAAAATTACCTGTAAAAAGTTGTTTCATCTGGCGAGTTGTTGAACATCTGCAAGAACTGTGATCTTCGCAGATGATACATGAACTGCGGGTACAGACTGAAGTTCTCTGATAGCCGGAAGCTGTTTGGATCGTCCTTGGCGTATTCGCCGAACTTCTGGCACTGAGGATTTCATATTTTATACGTAAAAATCTAGATACATGTAGCGATGTATGAGTGCATTGAATAGAACATATTATGTAAGGATATATTGCATCACTATTCGCTGTTCATGAATCTGTAAGATTAGCTTTTAAGTTTTTAGTTTGTTATTAATATTTTTTTTGTATTACTTTAGATTAAGGTTCTATATATATTATATATATTTTTTTATATAACATTTGGTTCTGCACTTCTCGCACGCATCATGTTTTTTTTTAGTTTTTCTCTTTTACAGGGTTGCCTGGAAGATATCGCTTATTAGCGATAAGGCCGCCCGTTGCATCCTTTATAATTTTTATGTATGTATTGTGTTTCTTTTTTTTTGCAACGAAGTGTAAATAAATAAATAAGGAAGCGTTCAAGTATTACGTAACGAATTTGGGGGGGGGGGGTCCTTTTGTAAAACTTTACGATGCGGGGCGGGGATTGAATTACGCGTTATTGTTAATATTATTTTCGACTTTCCAGTACTTTACACCACATAATGGTAACTTTTAGGTACAAAGAGTCACTAGGTGTCCACGAAAAGTTTTACTATACTTGGGTACAGAAAAACGTTACGGCGCGTTACATGGGGGGGGGGGGGGGGAATCAATAAAAAATTGCGTGACGTAATACTTGAACACTCCCTAAACTAGGGAAAAAATAAAAAGTGCATATATCTCCTGCAGATGTGTGTGTCGGCCAAAATGGGACGTTAATATATAGGTTAGATACATTATATTTTTCTGAAAAAGAAATAAAATAAAATATGCCATTTAGCCAATGAAGCAGTAACTATATGGAAAGTGCATCATAAAAACGTACATTTGAAAAATCAATATGTTGGTGTGAAATGCTCTATCTTATTTACTCATAGCAATAGAAAAATTATATGGTAAACAATTTTTATACCACATACAAGTAACTCACCAATCGTATGAGCATTCGATCAAGCCAACGAAGCACATCAGGACCGTCTTCATGATCAGCTCGATATACAACAAGTCGGGCCATAACCACAGCAGCTGCTTCCTGGTCAAAACCAGCTGCTATGTGGGGAAGGTTGACGGCTGGGTCTGCCCAACTAGATATAAAGAATGAGATTAATTTGTTGTAATCATAAATTAATTATTCGAGAATAACATACTAGTAAAAACTAAAAAAATTGTACAAAAAATCGCCTAGTTTTTATCTATTAGTTGTGAATTAATAAAATATTCATGTGCATTAATAAATAAAATAATTAAAAAAAGTAATTTAGATGTTAAAAATACAATGTGGGGGAGGGATACAAATAGCCAATAGCTTTTATATTTATTATTATTAACTAAACACTAACAAAAAATTAGATATGTATTTAAAAAAATGCATGCAAATTAGTTTTAAATATGTGACGGTTTGTATTAATAATGAACATACTTGCGCGCAATAGTGGTAACTCGTATGCGTCTCTGTCCGCTAGAGTGCTGATAGTTGGTGATGAGCTGGACACAACCACGTCCACCTGCTGGAACTGCTGCTGCCTGCTGGCTTACTACCTATAATATTATAAAAGTATTAAGTACTGGCTTATGATACATTTTCAATCAAACACTGTAATAATATAATTTGACAGTGAGATTACATTAAAATAGTGTATGATCTGCAACAGCATCTTTTAAATGAGACATCAAGTTTAAATTGAAAATAATTTATAATATAATAATAATAATTTTTATATTATATATAATTTTTGCATTAGTAAAATAAAAAGTGTAGGATCAAGCAACCTTGACGGTTTGTGTCGCATGTTGACTATTAAAAAAACAATGTTGATAATAATAATGGTGAAAAAAAAGTTTGTACCTCAAAGAATATAGCCATGGTAGTGCTTGGTGTGAAAGTGCACATCTTCCACTGACAAGTGTTACCCATTCCCACCTCTTGATCCGACACACATGGCCCCTTTACATTCAACGACACACAGGAGCCAATTGCACCACTTACTGAAATATATATTAATATATGTAAAGATCTCTTTGTCATTTGTTATATATGTTGTATGTAATATATAGAATGCAGACAAAGAGAAAGGTAATTTTAACATCACATTATTCCAAACTAATATATATAAAAGGGGATGTAAATGTAAAATTTCTAAACATTAGTATTTTTTTGTTATACATATAACAAAACAACTAAATCAATATTTACTTACTTTTTAATTCCCTACTACATTTCACCTCCAAGGTACCATTAAATGCCATTTTATAATCGCCTTTCTGATCCTTGGAAAATACTCTCTGGAAGGTCTGCTTGAACAGGGAGGAGTTAAATGAATCTCCCATCACCATGTGGCCACTACAAGATTAACCATACACATACTATAACTTAGTATACAACAAATAATGTTAATTTATTAACACAATCATCAAATTGAATTATTACAAAATTGTCATAGCTAATTATGGTTTTTACTAGATTTATTTTTTATTATACCTTTATACCTGTTTTGAAGTTTCAATTATATGATAAAGTAAAGTGCCTCTCTTTTAAAAAAAATATGTCAGTGATCTTGTTTAACTTATTAGTTATAAAATAATTAAGTTAGTACCCAGTAGAGTTGCAGCATTGTTTCATTTCCATTAAACCAGTCTGATCCAAAGCACAAGAATAAATATCAATAGCATGACCATTAGTTGCAGATCTGAATGCCAGAGCCTCGTAATGTTTGATGGCTTTCTTCATATACTTGGCATTATCCTTATGGATGTCGTGGTGGGAACGAATGGGCTGCTTAAGCTCATCATTGACAACTTGGCCTGGGCCTTGGGAGCAAGGTCCTCCAAGGAACATCATGATTCTAGCTCCAGTGTTAGGGTAGGTCACTTCTAATAAACCTACAGCTAATGAAAGAGCTACTCCGCTACTTCTCAAGGGACGTTTTCCAACACCCAATGGCCAAGGATCACGACCAAGTTCACTAAGCAGGTCTGTTAAAGCCATATCACACTGCTTAACTGGTTGCAAGAAACGGTGAGCGGGAGGATGTGGTTGTGGTGCTCCTTGCCTTTGTTGAGGGTTTGGTACATTCACTCTACCAATAGACAGTTGTTCTTGAATCTGCTTCGCTGACAAATCTTTTGTACCCTTGAATACATAACACTTGTAGATGCCCTCAGTACCTGAAATGAATCTTTACTGTTTAAAACTTATGGTCTACTATGGTAATATATGGTCTACTAGATTATATAACAAAATTAGATTTCAACGGATATTATATCCAATATAAAATAAAAACAATAGTTTTAAATAGCAAATTGTTTGACAATTAGTAACATTTGCTTACCCAACTCGTGAATTTGCACCATACGGCCAAAAGTAATTAAACCAACTAAAGCATTTTGTGGCATTAAACTAAGTGATGTTTGAAGAGAATCTTTAAGAGCTCCGAGTTCTTCCTCATCCAAACAAGTATCAACCACAAGAAGGAAAATTGGAGGCATGCTTTGAGCTCTTGTTATGGTATACTCTATAGTTGAGAAGTTTGGTATTAGCTCAGCTGGCTGATGTTGTTCAGATATAGCAGCATATTGTGGTGGAAACTGAAATACAATGGTTACAGTCATTTTAATGATTAAAAAAAATGTATTTAAATATTTACACATAAAAGATTTACCAAAAAATTATGCAAGTGATGTTTATAAAATGGGAATGTTACTAACTAGTATAGAATAGTAGCACTATACAGAAGATATTATACTCACAGGATTTCTTTGGAAACAAAAGTTGCAAACCCATAATTTTGCTCTGTAATCTACTTGGCACATAGGATTCAAGACGGCCCGGCATGTATTACGAGTGCACAAAACTGGCTCATACTGAATAGGTGGAAGATCTGGCCGCTCTTTTAACGGCTGATATAAGCTGACTAAGGGCACCACCAGTCTAGTTGCCTCAATCCTGCTTGAAGGCCATACATTCCATGTGAATCGTATTCCGTCCCGATCTTCATTCTGCTGAATGAACTCTTCATACGTGGCCATAGTTTGTATTCTTTATAAAGAAGAAAAACACATTTAGATCATGAAAAATGACTAGTTAAATATGGCTCATTTTGAACTTATAAACCAAATGATACAAACCAGTTTCTCATATGTGAAACTAAAAGAAGTTAAGTAACTAAACAATCTACGCCACACTAACACTTCATTTATAACACTAATATTTATTAATCTTTAATTAAAACACATTAAAATCTAGTTAGCAATCGAGCTGATTTGGCGATTGTCAAATCAAAGACAACAAAACTAGAGAAACTGTCAAATCGCCACGTCATTTTAGGAAACGTATTAACCGATTACTTAATCAATATTATAAAATTATAATTATAAATGTATAATATCGATACATCATAATAAGAATCATTTAAAGTGTTTAGCAAATACTATTTAAAATCACAAAATATCACGTCGAGTTGTACCTTGTGTCCTTGTACGTAAAATCGAAATATACCCTCCATGGGAATAAATGGCTTTTTTATTAAGCCATTTATTATTTTAAAAGAACTTCATTTCATCTTTCAATTAAATGCTACTAACTTTCCTACAGTATTACCTAAACTTAAAGTCAATAGTTTGTTAGCAGTTTTTTAATAATTAAATAGAAGCTGTAGTGCATACCTGTAGAATCTGTGGCGAAAACAGCATAGACAAAATTGTGAATAGAGTCTGTCGATTTGTCTATATTTATGTCAAGATTTTACGTTCCTATATACGTTTTAAGATTATATTTTTAATTATACAATACGTATTTTGTGTAAAATTTTATACTATTTATTTGAATGTAGTTAAAAATATTTCAAATTAATTAAGACCCATTTTCAAATCGATTTTTTTAAACGGGAAATTAAAAAAATTGGGAACGTTTATGGGTCATTAGCGTACAAACCTAGTAATGAAACGTACTTGAATGAAATTTTTTTTTATTTTTAGGACATAGTAAAATATATTTCGCTTGTGATACATACATGGATATTGAAATAATTGTGATAAAGAGAGAATATACAAAAGTGTTTGATGAAAAATATGTAATTGTAAATTAATTGATATGTCATTGCTTTGTTTTAAGAGCAGGAAGTTTACATCAAAAAGTGCGACTGCGCACTGGCCAAATTAGTAGGTAGTGTGAAAGAAAATGGCGATCAGCGAAAGGCGTCCGGAGTTAACGTGATGAAAAACATTGTTAAAAGCTCAATTACATAGTGTTATAGTTATTAATTGTGTCAGATGTAGATTAATTAAGTGTTAATGAATAGTGATTGTGTATAAAAATGGCTGCGAATATGTACAGAGTCGGCGGTAAGTAACAATAATTGGTTATTTTTGTTGTAGCTTCGCCGGTTCACCGCCAGCCGACTAGCGGTGCTTTGCTTTGATTGTCGTACCTTAATTAATTGCTCATATTAATTAGTTCAGAAACTTAGAATCTTATGGTCTTACCATTATTTTTAACCAATTTATTGTGATTTGACAGTTCTTTTTGCGGCAAAACTATGTTTATAAAAATATTTATTTTACCAAATTTCTTCAAATGGGACATTAGCATTTGCATCTAGGTATCATTGTATCGGTTTGCGCATCTGAGTGCGGAGAGCATGGTACTTTGAAGACTGGCTTAAGTGTTGATGCATTCTTTTTTAAAGAAAATGTTTGATTTGGATAGGTCTGACACGAGATTTTAGGTTATAGCCAATGTTGTCAAAACAATTTCGTAGCAAGTTATAGTTTTGGGTTATATCTTAGCGGGTCAATGATAATGGTACACTATTTAGGCATTGTATAAATAGGAAACAAATATTTTTATTTATGTCTTTCCAATTATTGTTAATAATGTCGTAGTAAACAGTGTAGGCATCGTAGTGGTAAGCTTTGGCGTTGTCTCGCGAAGTGGACCGGTGGCTTATGTACCGCGCTTCGCCATCGCCGCGCCGAATGTTAATTAGCTCTTCCCTTTAGACAACTTCCTATCACTAAAATGTATCGCGCCATTGAATAACAAGTCACACAACTTGTATTAATACATTATTAGAAATTGCCTTAAAACAAGCCAAGTTCTATGATGGCTATTTACACTCTTTTATTCTTTAGAACTGTTGTCATTATCTTGGTACCCCCATTCTCAATTTGAACATAAACTTCCTTTAAATTTAATTAAAATCTAATCAATAATATACTTCATAAAGAATAAATTTCCTATTAATTATTGCAGTAATTATTATTTACAAATGTTTATTATATGTATTGTGACCTCAGTTTACTGCATACATTTTACACTTGTATCACAAAGAATGAATGACCTACATTTCTGTTACCTTGAGATTTTTATATAAAGATATTGCACAGCAGCAACACAAACATTGCCATCCTCAATTTATATTAAAAACAGTTCATTTGTGAGGAATGGAATAGTCGTAACATAATTACACACTAAACATAATTCTTAATTAGACCAATGACATATATTGTCTCTTTATAAAATGCATTAGCAATAACATTATATTTCTGAAAGACCTAGTTATTAAAAGATTTCCATTGCATTCCAGGTCACTGACCTTACTGTAACCTGTTATAAGTTTAATCAGTAAACCTTGCATCTAAATTATGATTATGTTCCTTTCTAGTAATTTGGTATTTGAATTGTTTGAACTCTTAAAAAAGAATTTTTAAATTGTAACTACTATAATAGATATAAGCTGTTTTGAATGTAGATTCTTTTTGTAGCTAATTTATTTAATAAATGAATTATATGTCCACCTTGGTCAATTCTATTGTTATGCATTAAGTAAAACATTGAACAAAAGTGAAAGTAAATAAATATTTTATTAAATTACAGCCACATTTTATCGATTTCATTAAGTTAGTTTGCATTAAGTATATTATATTAGTAACTGTGTAAAAATTAAACGATAAATAATAAAATGTGATGTACATGATAAATATTTATATAATTTTTTTTTTAAATTTAAACACAAATAAATGTTTTTATGTCTTTAAAAAATCTACATTTATAGATTCTATAATATGAAGCTTTTCCCTATTCAGATTCCTAGGTTTCTTATCAAAAGATATTTTTAAGACATCCATTAGTAAGAGTCAATTCATAATATGCAAGCGATCAAATGTAATGTAATAGGTATCTGTTGCCAAAGCTTATATAACTTTTGATTTTAATTTTAAGTGCTAGTTGCATGGTACAAACAAATAAAATTTTATTACAATTACATCAATCAAATCAGATGAGATAAATGATCAGTTGCTGCATCCCGATCTAGCTCAATTTTTATCTGTTTATTCAGTTGATAGATGCGCCTTACAGCTTCCAAATAGCCAGTTAAAATTGTATTTGCAACTGTGGTTAAATTGTGCTATATTAAGTAAACAGTTATGTGTGTTGCTATGGTACCATTTTATTTTAACTGTATTATTTTATCAGAATATCAATAAAGTAGGTCTGTAACTGCTAATATATGTTGAATTTATAAAGGGAAATAAAGTTGTTTTTATTCACATTTAGATGGCTCATCATCGTCATGAACAAAACTATGTATTGTTGAGATAGATACTAAATGACTTAGATAAACATTTTTTGGTTATGTTCTTAAAGTAAATGAAGACAAATTATTGAAATCAGTCCGCCCAAAAACACACGTACATTTATCGATTTTCAAAAACCTTAATTATTCGTTTCGTAAGCTCCGCGCTTGGGTAGCGATGTGACGTCAAGAAGCAAAAACTTTGTCGCCATCCCCTGTTTATAATAAAAAATTCATCTGGTATGATGATCATATTATGAAAATATATTTGATTTATTTTAAATTATAATACGCTTATTGAATTCAAAGATCCGAAATCACCTTAATCATTTTACGACTTATACGTAGAGTTCCAATCGAAGTATCAATGAATTGTTTTGAATTATTTATGACGTGGAAAAAATGATCCATTTAAAGCTGAATTCGCAATCACCTTACCAAAGAGCAGTGGTGAAAGTTGCATACCTAAGTACTGTGAACAATAAACTGGTCCTGTCAAGCTGAACTCGACCCGCGCCAACTCAAGAGCGCACTACAAATTATTATTTTGCTAACAATTTTCTGAGAATACTAAAAGTTGCGCTTGCGTCATTCTTAAAACATTAGATTTTAGGAAGTCAAAAAGATATTCTCAACAAAAGTTATGTTTATGTGATTAGATTAGATTAAAAAAGCCATTGGTAAGCCAAGGTACAATAATAAAATTTCGACGCAAAAAGAGGCGTAGTTACATGGAATGGAACCTTCCTGTGGGCCATGGAATATAAACATTACTGCCTCTGCCATCAGCGAATGATCATTTGTCTTAATAATATCTCGAATTTGTGGCACCATATTACAACACCATTTATGTCATGTTATTAGAAGTATTACTCCTATAGTTATTGTACAAACACTTAACTCTAATACCAAACATAACACAAGAGTGCCAGGATTACTGGTCTTTAGACTTAATTATTTCAACAAAACGTTGAGTTGCCTCTCGAATACTTTTGTGATCATGATCCCACTCAAGATTTGTAAAGTCATCGTCGCATTTTAAATAGCTATACGCCTATTCAGGTAAGTTTATTACACTATTCCCATTCATAAAATTTTTATCATAGCGTAGCAATAAATGAAAAGCGGTCATATTTTTTTTTTATTTACCGCAGTTTCATCATTGAATAGGTTTAAATTAATTTTCAAGTACATAACAAGATTTTTCATTACGTTTTTCGTGAAATCGACTGTTAATACTAATTAAAAATATGTCTAATAATAACATACAACGATGACAATTTATTCATTTCAAATCAATGGTCAGTGATGAAACAAAAATGTATCTTAGAGTGTAAACATAGTCAAACTTTTCAATGCTATCGTGGATATTGCTCTGATCCCAATGACGTGTCCGGCTAAATATATCCGTATACTATAAAACACTTACTTATTGACACGTTCCCAAAATACACTAAAGTCTTGGCAAAACTGGACGGACGTTAACACTGCTATCAGACGCATAATGCTCAACTTACATAGCTAGGTAAAATATATTATGTGCGTACAATACGCGATGCGTGATGTTAAGCTTCCATGTTATACATGTTTTATCCTAGTACTTATGTAGGGAGTTAGCTATCATAGCAAATAAGTAATTAAATTACGAGTAATTTATATACAATAAATGACGTCGTAAGTTCTTTTAGCAATAGTAGTTGCATTGCTATATAATATCAACCAAGATTTACTCAAAGATAATTTCAAGTACCATATTACCCAATGGGTCATGGGCAAACATTGAGCCTGCTTTGTTTATTATTTTTCTCTTTATAGACACATTTTGTGCCACACACCATCCATGTTTGGGTCTAAGACATGCGAGTTATCGAAAAAAAATTTAATTCACAGTATCAGCAAGCTATTTCGGCACGTGAAAAGAAAGATCCATCGGTGCAATCCAGGGTTCAAACAAGGCTATCCATACTTAGCACTGGAAATCTTGTTAGTTAAAATTGCCATAGTTTGACAAGGATATATGTAATAGTATTTCATTTTAACAACAGATTAGAGATAACATTATCGGTCACATTATTGTAAAAATAGTCTATCCAAATATCTCTTAGCACGATAATAAATCATGATATAACAACATCATGAAAACCATGTTAAAGTTATCGTTATATATATATATAATTCTTATTTACGGAAATTCCCATGAATAACCCAGACATTATGGATCCTACTATATAATATATGAAACTGTTTCGTCAGTGATTTGTTCTTGAAAAACCTTTATAGAAAATACCGATATTGAAGTGATTTGAAAGGAAACTAAACGTATTATTAATTATTAGTGTACAGACATCTCTTCCAGATGTCATCTTGGGTTCAACTGTATTTGTAAGGAATTTAATTTTAAGTGTATCGATGATAAATGTAATTCATAGTTGGTTGTGAGACCAACCCGGTTTTGTAATCAGGTTCAAAGTCCGTTAGGTAATTTAAATAATGTAATCACAGAAGCATCTGAAATTCAGATAGATTAAGAAACCCTGAGCATCTTTAGAAGAAGTCTTTGCTATGACCATTACATTAATTCAGACGACCAATTTTGGACGATTAATCTCAAATACAGCTTTAACCTCTTTCATGATAATAATAATTGATGACGTAAAGTTTCGTGGTTGTGATAAGAAGAAGCTGTTATCGCATGTTACACAGGAAACTAGAGCTATTAATTAGTTAAATATATTTCGCAGACGTAAATAAATCGAATATTAAAGGTATTATATAACAAAGTATAATCTAAGAAAAGAATGAAACATTAATACTGTCCATTATAGACACATAAATAAGTTCGAAATGTTAAACCTTATTCCGTCCCCTTGCACTAGACACTCGGGCTGACCTTGTGACCAAAACTTTGATTTGCTGTAAGTTCAGTAGAGGGCCAGAAACATACATACAAACAAAATAATAATACAATTGAAACATATGTGCATGATAATAATTAAATTGACATATTATTATTTATGAATTTAAGAAAAAAAAAACGAAAATGGTTTCAGCCATCGTTTTCAAATATTTAGCTACGATAAAGGCGTTACTCAAATCCTGTTAAATGATATACGTGTATATGTAAAAACTTTATTGAGTTTTATCTTGGGATGATCGACAGAAATCTGATGCTTAATAGATTATTCCTATACCGGAGTTTTTGTATATCATTTCAACCTTGGGATCGCGCCGTACAAAACCTCAACATAGAATTCGGGATCGCAATCGCTATTGGGAGTTACAGAGCAGAGCAGGGGTATATGATCGTCAAACCAAGACTTATACAACATCAATTTATTGTGTATTGAAAAATGTACCTTAACACTTAGTAACAAAGACGCAATTAGTAAGACTAATACAAACTAATAATCAAATAATTTTGCACATAGTGATTATGGTATAGTCCTCTGATATAAATTTATAGACGTTTTGCAATATGGATATCGATATCTGCTCAGTAATGCTTAATTCTAAAAACAAACACATATGAGAATCTTTTTCTTTATTACATTATAGTAATTGTCATACAATTAATATTTAGACTTTTACGTACTAGAATGTCAATGCCCAGGTACCTGTGTTTCATAGGCTCTGCTCAAAATGTGCTCCGCGTGTGTTCTATTGTTAATTGTAACGGTAAATAGCGCTGGTACGTGTCCACGTAACTCTCATAAATTCTAAACTAAACAATTTAGACAGTATATTAAAAATCAAAGAACCAGTTTCATATGGTACAACTTTTAAGTATAGACTCTAAATTTGGTCCTTAGTTACACTCGTAGATGAAACCGAAGTCAAGGGGCCCTATACAACATGGACCGTCGTTGTTGCCATGGTTACGAGGTTTCATATAAATAATGGTAACTATGATGACAATTACTTAAACCCAACGTGGGTTTAAGTAATTGTCATGTCAACAATATGGCCGATAAAAAACCGATTTTTTTGAACAGTATTTAAAGTTAAATAAACATAAACGTACTTTAAAAAAAAATCCATGAGTCCGAAGTGTCGCTTGTGTTAAAATCCCTAAAATGTTAGCCGCAAAAGAAGCAACCAAATTTCACTTATGGTACCATTTAGACAAACTTTAATTACTTTAGAAAGTAGGTGGCATTTTTTCTTTATCAGTGAGTCTTGTGACAGTTGCGGTAATTTTTCAGTATTCTTGAATTGCCTTTTTAAAATATATTTGTGAAAATTCTGTACAAAGTTTGGTATGTACAGTAGGTTAATATACTGTGGTGGTGGTCTATTCGACTTATTAATTAATCGCCAGATATCCCAAACGGTACAAGTTCATCCAGCATCGGTGATTCTTCGACTTTGCTTGTTGGGCTTTTATTACAGGGACGTTCAAGTATTACGTAAGCACTATAGGGGCGAGGGGATCTTTGATTTTCCTATTTGGCGATTACCTCAACAGTAATTATTTACTTTTTCACACATATTACCCACACATTGTCTATGGTTGAAAACGAAATGCATTTTCTAGGATTCCTATAAAAACATAATACGTTTATGTACTATTATTTTTGAGATCTTCACTTACTTTTTCTGACAACAGGAGAGGGGTGGGGGGTATTGCAGTAAATCTGCTTACGAAATACTTGAACGGCCCCTACTATGTAATATGAAAAACTACTAAATTCAATTTAATATTTTTCGCTCATTGGCCTATTCACAGTAGTTTTAACGATGGAAGTTCCACGTTTAGTAATGATTTTAATAACAACCATAGATTCATTCGGATGCCATAAACCCTATATTTTTCTGCCCTATGATTTCTTAAATCAGTCGTTTACAGATTTCTGCAGTGTAAACTGATGTCAATATTAATTAAAATTAGAGATTTAATAGACGACTCTGAGTCTGTCCAATAGACTATGCCATCTCTATCTTGAAAGAATGGAAGAAAAACTCCATGATTTAAACATTATGGCGTGGTACCGTACCCTAAATAGTGGTTTCTGTAATAATATTTGTACATACATATTTTTTTATTTATTATTTATATAGTAAGCGTGTCAAGTTTTGTAAAAACGGTGTCGGAAAGCTCTCAATAACGTCATAGCAGGTTGTCGAGTCATCAAGTTCGAGTCGTTGGCTCGTTGCGTTGTATCGTTGCATTTCGCTTTCGTTGCGCGCTCGTAACTCGTAACCGCAAACCGGTTAGCTTAGCGCAACCTTAAATAGAGAAAAATTGTTTATAAACCAATGATTAACTTGATTTATCTTATACTAAATAATCCCTGAGGCTTCGTCTTCGATTTAAATGTATTAATCTTTCATTTGACGGCATTTGCGATGCAATCGTAGAAATCATAATTTTGTATAATATTAACTACTATACCTACTTTCCATCTATCTTAAACCTACCCGTAACTTTTAGTCATAGCAAGCTCAAATCGTCACTGTAGAATGATAACCTCGTATGTCAAAAAAAATTAATTTAATTATTTTTTTTATTCTTAGACTCTTATGCCATTTAAGAGAGTTTAGGAGATCGGAAATCCATAGATCGTTCTAACACGCGTGGTATTTACACCTGTGTTGTAATTTTATTAAGTTTATTATGTGCTAATCGTACCAATAAAAAGCTTTAATGATTTACTAATATGAACTCTCTTTAACAGACTGCGTCTATTTCGAGACGTCGTCGACGTCTCCGTACCAAATCCGGCGGATAGAAGAACTAAATAAAACAGCCTCCGGCAACGTGGAGGCTAAGGTCATGTGCTTCTACAGGCGGCGGGACCTGCCCAACCCCCTTATACAGTTAGCTGATAAGCATCAAAGTAAGTATATATTTCATTACGTTGTATTATCAAACCCTGAAATGGTAGAGAGAGGAAGACCTTGTCTGTGCCGACTCAGCAACGAAGACGATTTACACGGATATCTTGTAAATGTCACCGTAAAATTGTAATCTATCTCGCGAGATTATAAACTGTCGAAAGATTGTGAACCTCAACGAACTGCTTACAATTTAACGTATTATTATTCGGTAGTTATATGAAATTGTTGGAAAGTAAAATTAATCTGTAATTGACCAAAGAAGTTTGAATGATAACTAAGTTAGTGTAGTACAATCTACCGAATAATAATACGTTAAATTGTAAGCAGTTCGTTGAGGTTCACAATCTTTCGACAGTTTATAATCTCGCGAGATAGATTACAATCTAACGGTGTTAACAATTTTACGTTAACATATACATGGGTAGTACTTTATAATTTTACTTAAAAAAAAGAGTAATAAGGATCTTCAGAGTAACTTTCACTGCATTTGTTGTTGATTTCTTTATCATAAATTACTGGTCTGATTTATATTACTTATCAATAAAGCCATACACTAGAACTAGCTCTCAATTATCGAAGTTTCAGTACCCCGACGATTTGCGAATATACAAATTATAAGTTATGTGTCGTGTTATCGATCCGCTAACTCCCCCCGCCTTGTACAATGTCTAATATTGTACAATCCACAAATTAAAGGAATAAATTGAGCGTCCTTTGTTATAAAGGCCACGACTATTGATTTTCTCATGCGTGATATAAATACAATGATTTTGGTGAGAGCGTCTCTGCAAATGCGTACCGAGGTGTGGTATGATAATTTTCTATTAATAGACGATTAGCCTATATTAAGAATGGCGACTAGGAACTTGCGCGTGTCTGGAAACCTCTATTATGCTGAATCATTGACGCATTCGATGTGTTTTGATTAATGTAACTAAAATTGTTTGTTTAAAATCGTAATTTGCTCTACATTACTGATAAGTAAACTCAGTTTCTACAAGCGCATTGTAATTGCTTGGCATATGTATAATACTATTACAGCGATCTGTACGCAAAGGTATAGAATTTTACTAACTGCCCTGCGATTCTGTAACTCACTTCACGAACTCACACAGCGGTTTTCGCATCAGCGGTCTCTCTCAAATCAGTCGTGAAGCAGTCATTTTATGATTTGGCATTCTGATAAACAATAAAGTACAAGCTCCCACCTTTTCAGAATGCCAAGCTGTGGCGCTGTGTGAGTTCGTGAAGTGAGTTACAGAATGACAGGGCTGCACCTAAGCTTTTAGTGTTTCTGTGTTTGTATATAAAGTTAAAAGAAAAACAACGGTTATAGTATAACTTTTAGCAGAAAGCCAGAATTCTCGATCAGTTTTCAGATGTAGGCAAATTAAGAAATTCGAGTCACGTAAAAAACCCAATTTCATTTTTCGACTTCAACGGTTTATATGTAATTTATTTAAGTACATACAAGCGTAACACCGTCTGCAATACTTATCAAATGTTTAATTAAAATTTGAATTTATAAGTTAAAATGGTTAAATATTGAAATGCATTTACAGAGACAGCTTTAATTGTAATTAAAACCGAAACATTCATCTCATCGACTTTCATTAGACGACGGAATACCTTTTACCTGAATAGTGAATACTGAATAGCGTTTTATGCGGACAAAGATTATATGCCATCAGCTACAAAACATGTATACGGAAAATATTTCTTTACCTCCATCTTTAAGAATATTTTCTACATTTTTATTTCAATACAAATTTTCAATATGTCTATTTTGTAATGACATTTTATGAATTTCAAACTATTTTATTTTGAGAACCTGTAATATTTATTATTTTTATTAACCTATATAGGTAATGTTCGTGTTTATTCCACACAAACAAATTCGTACCCTTAGTAAATGTCTGAGATAAAAAAAATGTTTATTAATTTAACAAAAAATCATTATAATGTGTTAGATTTGGGAATCCTGTGTCAGATTTTTCATTACTTTGGAAATTAAGTGGTTTTTCCAATTCTACTCATATTGCGACATCACATACAGGCATAGAGCTATTATATAGCAAAGTATTATGAGGTGAAGGCATTTTAAATTGTATATGCTTGTGCATGGCAACCGAAATTTGAGAAAATAACCCGACTGGTTGGGACAAAGATCGTGTGTTAATTCGGACCGGGTAGACAGCGGGACGCGGGGGTCGGGGTTAGTAAACATAATCATGGCCGCCCGTTCTACAATTTAGTAGCTAAATGGGAATGAAGAGTTCCCCCCTCACCCACCGATCCCGCCTGCCCGCGATACCCACGCTTTTTATACACTTATTGAAATTACCCAGATTTGTTTGAATCCCAAAACACTCGGGGTCACATAGAATTTCAAATGATACCACGCTAAGGACATGCGTCGTTAACGCTGGCTCGTGACCGTTATGTAGAAGTCTTCCCCGCAGTTGGGTGGAATTGAAATTGGCTGTTTTATATTCTATTAATTAAGTAGCATTGTTTACGAGGTACGAACTCATGAATCGTGATTACCAAGAGGCTGTTATGTTTTATTGAGAAGTGCAATAATGTTGTATAAAGCAGTAATCTAACTTCTTAACTAGATGCCACCCGTGCCCACCCCTTATCGACCGACGCTCGCATCTCGCAGGTACACGCAACACTTATCCCGGTTTTAATTGTCACCACGCGCTGATGACCTCGGTCTATTCGATTGTTCTGGCGTCATTAAAATAGTTGTATATCAATAATAAAACGTAAATACAGCTACATATTGTAATACTGTTTAAAATCGTATTGGTAATATTTTTAATGTTTCTCTGTATAATGATAATACATTAAGAACCTATTTTAA
This sequence comes from Pieris napi, assembly GCF_905475465.1. Lineage (NCBI taxonomy): Eukaryota > Metazoa > Arthropoda > Insecta > Lepidoptera > Pieridae > Pieris > Pieris napi. The sequence continues at coordinate 2,469,608 of NC_062245.1, forward strand.
CAAATTCAATGTCTATTAAATTCATTATTTAAATTGTAGCAATTTTGCAATTATTTATTTAAATTCTGTTCTCAATTACTAAAAACTGCATCTTTTAACCGAACTATTCTCACATAGATAAATAAACTATTTGAATTAATGTTAAGTGAATTCGTAAGTGGATAGATTTATTGAATAATAATTTGCATAGTAATAGTTTATAAGTCAGGTCTAAGTATAGGCTGAGCTTATTTAAGAAAATAACCTGGGGTAATAGGCATTTTTAATTACATAGTTGAGGTTTTAGAAAACTTTGGTGGTGATTAAATTTGATAATGATATCATAAAAAAATAAGTTAGTTAAATTCACTTCCGACTAGGGACCAGTCCCGTCTGAACACGGCTAGATATTTTTTTTAATCGTTCAGAAATAAATAGCCTATGTGAATCGTGGATAATGTAGCAATCTAATGGTGAAATAGTTTTAATATCGGTCAAGTAGATTTTTAGTTTATTTGTTACGACAATACAAATCTTTTCTCTTTAGTATAGATATGTTAATAACTTCCATCTGCCAGGTTGTAATCAGTCTACCCTACCTTCAGTGAAGTCATTGGCTCAATTAGTTTTATAAACAATTTCTTTAATTAACATTATTTTATGAATACATAATAAGCACTTCATAGTCCTTTTACACGGACTCCTCGTCGAGTCAGCTATTCACACAATATTTCTACCGCTAGTGTTGGCTCGCGTCCCACAAGATTATAAACTTTAATTGGATACTTAGACTGAATATTATCCGATTCCCATTCAAACATGCAACTATGTAATTGGATTCTTAATACTATTAAGCTTCTGTGAAGTCGTAAGTACTACGATGTGACGTTTACGTATCTTTAACCTGGGCTTTGCTCATAAATAAACATCTATTATAAAAAAAGGTTAAAAGTTTCATGATCTTTCTAATGGTCCTTGGTTTTGGCCTCAGTTGAGATCTCGGTTTCCGTGATTATTTCTCTTTATTTCCGTGATCGCGCCTACTGTCTCTGGCAAAAGGTGGGTATTTATTTTAGGTATGGCATGCTAATTCATCAGGAAATTATATAGAACCATATTTTTGTGAATATAGAACGAATTCCATCGTCGGACGCTAGACACACTGGGTTAAGGGTATCACTCAGAAACGAAACTTTGCGCTAAGACTGACTCTATGAGGTCAAAAATGAATTTTGACATACTTGAGTTATAGTCCGCGTCAAGTATCGTTTCTGAATCTCACCCTAATAGACAGAATTGTGCAACCATTCGGTCACTCCTGAAACATTTCGCAATTGATCAGGGTAGAGTTCTGACAAGTCTAGATGCAGTAAGTTTTATTAGTATTATTAATATTGCACCGTATACAATGATACCGTAGAATATGGCAAACATAAATGGCTTTTGACATTTCCCTGGACATCTACCACGATACTTTTATGCCGTCATCAGATTTATTTATAGCAAACATTTTTTAATATTTATACAACACCTCAGTGCCCCTTTCCAGTATGTTATTTGTTACCACTAAACATTTTCATATTTTTGGTGTCTAGTTTCAAATATCTTTATAGGGTACGATTGTGCCACAGTTCCTTAACGCTCGAACCCAATAATCAATCCACAATTTCAGATTGAAAACAATCTGAGATCAGACCCTGACAGTCGATCCATCTCCTATCAGCATCTCAATAACCAAACCCTACGAAGATAATCCATTTTTGGCGACGGATAAAATGCTCTTTCTTGTTCCATTTAACCGAGTTTTCACTAATATTTGATAATCAATGTAAACCAAATAAAGTAAATTAAACCGTAAAAATAACATTAAAATATACATGTTTATGTTTAAAACATAACAAACTGTTTTTTTTTAATATTTAAAAAACTGATGTAAGTTAAAATTTGTTAAAATAATTAACTGTTCAATTCGAGCTTTCGTCAACTGTCATTTTCATACAAAGGTCTATCCACAGACCTATCATACGATCTCCCATGGAAAGCTTGTATCGACAGATGGCTATTACAATCTGTCGATTGGTTATTGGCACACTTGTTATAACATTTGGATTAAGGTTACTATCTCAGATGGTGGATTATGGATTGAGATAGGTTATTGGGTTCGGGCGTAACTCTATGCATTTATTGTAAGTGTGGCAAACAAAACATAATAATTATTTTTCTATTACGTAAACAATTCTGGACGTTTTGGTGCTAAGGGCTAAGGCAGACAAAATGAACGTCTGTGTAAGATTTGCACCCTAGTGTGGTATTTCGCACTTTCCTCGCTAGACAACTGCGACACGGTTTCCCACATGTTATGTTCATGACTACATAATATAATGAGTATTTTGATTTTTAAGTGAAACTTCTTTAGGCGCATGAGGGTAAATTTTTTATAGATGAAACGCAATAAAAGCGTCACGAAGATGTGCAGCGTTTTTGTCGAAGAAAAGGGAGAAAGCGATTGAGAGTGAGAAGGGCGAATTACCTTATAGAAATTATATTTTTAAAATAAAAATTTGGTAAAGAGACTTTATAAAATATTAGTATTTTATATTTTATGCAAAATAATTTATTGAAATCTCAAATGACGTATTGTTGTGTTCTATTATCGCATAAATAAATTTAAAAAAAATATAATTTGTATTAATTTTCAACACTTTTAATATTTTAAAGATTATTTTTCCGACCCAAATATCGGCCAATTGCACCATTCGACGTCACGTGGTACAACCTACATGGTATTATACTGATAATTTTTGTGAAAATTTTCTCTGGTCGTTGCTTCAATAAAAGTATTAAGTAGTTGTTTTATTCATTATGAAATTCTTATTTGTTAACTGTACATTTCGTCTCATGGTGCAATTCTATTGGCCGACATTTGGGTCGGAAAAATAATCCCCCGAATACCACACGAGCTTCAAAATTATCAAGCTCTTGTGGTATTATAACTGACAATTAAATTCATTAAATTCCTAACATATCCCTTCCCTTCCTCGTCTCGGATATCTAAAGTTTTAGATATGTAGAAATATGAACAAGACTAAAAAATTAGTTTGCCAAAGAAGTTTCACTTCTGATATGTGTACTTTGTACGCACCCTCTTTTTTATTCGTTTAAATAAATTAGACGATAGATTTTCTATGAGGAATAAAATTCGAAAGTGCAGGTTTACATTTTTTTTGTCCTATGCTAACAAAGTATGAGTATAGACAAAGTGATAGTATTGCTCAGCCAGGGAAAAGTTGTACTGATTTATAACTAACAATTAAGGAAATAATAAAAATGCTTGGCTAACTACGAAGGTGCGCTAATGAGCGATAATATGATAAAATGAAGCTATATCTGTTTGAAATATTAAAGAAGTAATTTATTTGAGCACGTGCTCTACGCGTGTGTTAAGGTTACACCAGTGACCTCTGACATGGCGTACATCCAAATTTATCTGTCGCTATGTTGAAAAAATATGTATGTGAGCAGTGTTGGCCTAGTGGCTTCAGCGTGCGACTCTCATCCCTGAGGTCGTAGGTTCGATCCCTGACTGTGCACCAATGGATTTCTTTCTATGCGCATTTAACATTCGCTCGAACGGTGAAGGAAAACATCGTGAGGAAACCGGCTTGCCTTAGACCCAAAAAGTCAATGGCGTGCGTCAGGCTCAGAAGGCTGATAACCTACTTGCCTATTAGATTACCAAATGATCATGAAACAGATACAGAAATCTGAGGCCCAGACCTAAAAAAAAAAACACTTAATCCTCGCAGGTTCCATCGCTTTCGTGAATTATGCAAAAATGTTTTCACAACAAGCGCGGGCTGTTGTTAGTTTAGTTCGAGCCTGCGGAAAAGGCTAGGTCTAGTGGCGGAAAGGCTTGACATCGTAGTGTACACAGTAGAACACCGTAGCGGCGTCCTGGGTGACGTCACTGACGCTGGCGGACACGTGGGGCCGCGGCAGCCGCGGGCGCAACGAAAGTGAGACCGCGGTGTAGCGGGGGCGGGGTTAGATGCCGGGTCAACGACCTTCGCATCCAACCGATCCGCACTTGTATAAGACGTTCATATTGTTTTAATATCGATGTGCTCACCTTCTTTGGTCCCCGTTTCGATTCACCTGTCTTAATTTTTAGATTCTTTTAATTTCACTACGAACATGCACTTCCAAGTTGAGGCGACTCTTGAGGCGCTGTTTACGGTTGGATGACTCACAGTTGATGAATTTTCATATAATTTTTATCGGTGGAGCAAACTCCACCATCTAGATGCTTGGCAGGACAGGTTGGAGACTATTCTCATGCCTTACCTGTTATAAAATATAATAGTCTCACTGACGCTCAGTTTAGAACGCAACGGGCCGTCAAATGCGCTCACTATAAAAACATCTACGACTCGTATTTTGAATACAGATACAGGGCATTAAAAGGTAAAGATTTGGTAAACTTAGATAAATATCTGTGGTGATTTTCAATCCTTAAAGCCGTACTTGTATGACTGTAACGGTAAAACTTCATTTATCGTATTAAAATATTCACACCATTAACAATGATATTAATGGAGAAAGTCGTATAGGTGTTTCTTGCAATTATCCACCGGAAGTGAACAGCTGAACCGAGTATCCGCCCGTGCTGTGCTGTTGTCAACTGAGGTGGAACGGTGACGCTTTTTAATAGAAATTATAAGCGTTTATCCCGAATTTCCTCAATGTGAATGTTCCACTGGAAGAATCGCTATATCGCTACCTATCGATTCAACCTTATTTGAAATTTTTATGTTCTTAATGCAAGTTTTATATCATTACTAGCTGCCCCCGCGAACTTCGTTTCACCCTAATATCTAGCCTACCTTTTTAGTACATACGAACATGGAACATTTTGCTATGCTACCCCAGAGACTGTTCGGTTTTTCGAAATGAAAACTTTTTAGGTTTTTCTGTGATTTTTCTCTATATATAAAGTTCAGAGATCAAGTTATAAGTTCTTAACTAACAAATAAATCGATCGTAGAGGGTAGATGAAAATTAAGGGTTCTATGTATTTTCGTATTCTGTGTCATAAAAAAATAAAAACAACAAATGTTGTCTAAAAAAGCCGATTCTCAGACTTACTAAATATGCATAAAAGGAACGAACATTGTGACAAGAGAATTGTATATAGAGATACTAACTATATGCCTCAAATAGGTGTTAAATGGCCAAACATCTCGTGTACCTCTGCAAATAAATATACAGATTGGCTTGCATTACTTATTATTATTTGGGAGATGCATAAAATAAGACAGTCGGAAAGATTCACTTTGGACATGGTTATGGTTCTACATGATCTTCGGTGAAGGTCTTGGTGGCCCAACAAGAGCTTGGTCCACCGTTGGTTGGAATAAGATAGAGTCTTGAATCAGCTGTACCAAAAATGTCACTAATGCAACCATACCAAATAATTGCAAAGCTGCCTGGCTATTTCCTAGGAGGAAGCGGGCAGGCGCACTGTTGGAGTGGGACTAGTGACTTCTCTTCGATGAATGCGATATCTCCATTTACTCGATAGATTAGGCCCTGACAACGACAATCGGTTAAGAATCTTAATTTAAAATGATTATGACAATGTATAGATGGAATTTGGGCAAAATTGGAACAAGTTTTAATCTTTTGTATCAAACACCCATGACATTAATTATACAATAGTTTAAAAACGACGACATAATCACACAAACAATACGCCAGTGAAAAATCTGAGCGATTTTGATTGGGGGGAGTGGTTTTAAGTAGCGTGTTCTTATTTTATAATAAACATACCATCTTCTGTGTTCATATAATTTCCTTCTTAATTGCACAATACATTCGTGGAAACGCTGAGCGTACTCTTAAACGATTTTGCTAGCTCGGCAAGTACTCACATTTAAGTACTGTGTTCTAATTTTTAACTAAACATCTTCCTTAAATAATTTACATAGGTTTATGCCAATAGGTTATTGCCAATTTCTAGTACCTACTTAGCAGAGCCCTTGCCCCTTACTCTGTAACTTCAATAGCGATACCGACAGCTATCCCGATACTGAGTTTTTGTACCGCGCAATTCCAAGGATGCGATATCAGCGCTACGGATATTGTGAGAACTACATCGAAATTGCATACAAAAACTTCGTGATCGGTATTGGAAATTATAAAGTACATGCGCATCGTCTTATACGATTATTACTACAGTGTTTATTTAAATCAGCGAAAATGTATTCGGTCTATTTCCTACTGAAAAACATTTTTTTACGAGTAGCTGCCCGCGGGGCGAACTCGAAATCTAGCAAGTAGTTTTCGCGGCTCTCGACGATACAAAGGGATGAAATGTAACACAACTCCTAATTATAAGATAACTAAGATACCAATTCTTCCTAATTATTCCTAACACAAATACATTGTATTGCGTTTTCAGGTGGTATGTATACGAACAGTTTTCTGCTGTTGTTCTTTGAGGCCGTTCAAGTATTACGTAACTACTATAGGGGGGAGGGGGTCTTTGATTTTCTTATTTGGTGATTACGTCAACTGTAATTATTTAATTTTTTACACATATTACCCACACATTGTCTATGCTTGAAAACGAAATGCATTTTCGAAGGTTCCTACAAAAAATTAATACGTTTATGTACTATTATTTTTGAGAGCTTTCTTACTTTTGCTGACAACAGGGGGGGGGGGGGGATAAATTGCAGAAAATCGCCTTAAGTTACATTTTAACGGCCCCTTTATAAAACTTTAGGATACATCAGTACCTCTATCTATTTCTGTACAACTATGATGTATAATGAATGAAGTCCAAAAATTATCAAGTATACCGTCACATGTAATATATACTAGAAATACTCGTGATAATGATGGTATTAATGCAATACTAGATGTAGCGAAAGTGTGGCATTAAAGAGAGGCGATATTAGAGGGTTTGAATATTTTAAACGCGGCCGCGTCGCTGCGGTTCACCTCCCGATATAGGGTTGAGGGGATGATTTCTTCATTAAAACTTGTGCCATTCATCTCTGCAATGTCACATTTTAATAGTCTGTTTTTCTTGTTGACGAAATATCGTCTAACAGAAAATACACATTTATAAATTCTTCAGCGTTTGTTTGTATCACCATGAAACCAAATGTTTTTTTTGGACCTAGATTTTTGTGTTTAGATAAACAAACTTTGATAAAGAACTGGTTTAGTTGTTAATACAACAAAAATTACGTTTAAATTTATAGTAATAACCCGTTTACTACATGGGTACTCAAAGCTTTGCGTACAATAAGAAGAGTCAGCCACAGTTCTATTATAAGTCCATATGTAGAGTTAAACTAGCTTTAAATTTGTCTGGCTATTCGCATCAATAAAACAGAAGTTAGAACCTACAATCTTAACCTCAACCTGCAAACGCGAAGTCATAAAACTGGCGTGACGTTTCATCGTAGACGTAGAAGGTCACTGGGTCCGCCCGAAATGTCACTCGTAAAGTTGAAGAGTCATATCCTATCGATTTGTTAAGATGGCGTTCGCGGGGTGACGTTTTGAAACGGGGTGGGTGGGGTGGCCTCGCCTAGATGCAAGCGTTGCACCTGGCTATTGTAACACAACAATTGCGAAATACTAACATCGCACATGGATACAGGATAGGACGAATAACCATCGGTAACTATGGTAACAAGCGGGAATTGAAGGGTCCTAAAAGACATCGAAATATAATATCTTTGTTCTATGCAGTTCAGGTTAAATGAGTGGAGTATGTCGTTCGTTTCGTCATTGCTATTCACTGATTTTTTACCTAGCAATAAGATTATTATTATTTTATTTTTAGCCTCAAATTATTTCCTAATACACTACTATATAATTATTCCATTTGTTAGTTAATATCTTTTACAGTTAGTATGTATCACCCTCGCCGGTAAATGCCTCCTCCAAGGCTTGCAATCTTTCTCTATCCCGAGCTATTTGGATCCATTGAGGACCCGCGATGTTTTTGATGCAATAAGCTATATAAATAAACAACAGAAATACAAAACTTAATAAATCTTATTACATCTTACACATTGGTTTATTAATATGTAAAATGTTTGGCTTTTTTAATTATGTGCTGAAAAATAAAAAGTTTAAAATGAATTTTATTTTTTAATAACCACTACCACGTTAACTTATAGTACCATAATAAAATTTATAACCAAATAATTAAGAGCTTAGGCTGCTGTACACTTTGTAAAAAATACAGGCAGTACAAGTCAGACGCATTTTTGTGCGTTGATTGATTTTTTTTCTTCATATGCATATTCTTTCGAAATACGCACGACAATTGTTTACAAATAAGTAATTTTTGAAGATATAAAATTTGTATCCAAAATTATAATCATGGCGAACGAATTACGGGTTTTCGGTTTATTTGCTTTAAAAAGTAAAAGCGAAATAAGTGAAAATATTTGTGTGGAACAAGTTCCCGGCGTTGGGTAAGGTCGTGTATGTTGTGACAGGGCTCGTTTTCAGACGCATACAGGATGGTTTGTAAGGGGAAACGTTTCTAAATAAAAGTATCTAAAAATATGGTCAAATATTTATTATTGAATTTTTTTAATTATGTACTTTACCCTTAGTATTTCGTTTATCTTTTTCCTAACTAGGGTGGACTGAAAGAGATCGCTTGTTAACCATAAGGCCGCCCGTTGTAATTTATGTTATCTGAAAGTATATGTACTATATATCTAATGTAACAAAGTATTAATAATAATAAAAAAAGTTCAACTTACATTAAACTGGATGATGAAAGATGACAATTGTTGAAAGTTTGTTTGGACTTGAACGACTATGGAGCGTTTTTGTATCAAACATAATATAACAACTGTTATATTTCGGGTAATGAAGCAGCAGTTATATAGCAAATGTGTGACATGTTTTAGATTATTATTACTTTGTATTAAAATGTATGGACAATAGAATAATAAAACGCCTAATGTTTCAGTGGCCCAGTCAGAAGACTCGCCGGTCGCGATGAAACTCAAGAAAATATGCCTTAAAACGCCAATTGGCGAAGAACAGGCAGCACAAGCTGTATTAGACCCTGCGATAGGTAAGTAATAAGAGTTATTTAATGTCATCTTTATTTAACTATACAGGGTGCTCCATATTGTACAGGCACGTAAGCGGATCGCTCATTGTTTGTCCAAAGTTTATACAGTGTAAACTCTATATAACGACACTCAAGGGCCTGTGCATATTTTGACGTTACAAAGAGTTGTCGTTAAATAGAGAGAAGATAAATCTGTATTAGATAAAGAAAAAGTTTATTTCAGACGAGTGTTAGTAATTACATAAAAAACAATTCTTATTTGAATACTATTGTCCGTTATTTTCGTCTTTTGCTGCACCAGTAATTATGTTGTATTTTTTACTTGTTTTATTCATATCGATATTGAGGCATCTTTGTGATAAAGCACGTGCAAGCAATCCCAATTTGTAAACAAAAGAACGGATTTCTTAAAATAATCGATACGTATGATACCGACAGTCGAGTTTTACGGGCTAGGACAATACAGCGGCAAAAGAACGTACACAGTTCCGCAGTTTTAAGTAATTTCGGCAACTTAAGAAGTACTTTTATTATTTAATTGTCGTTATTGAGCTTGGGTGTAATGCATGTAGAGTGTATCATTGTATGGAAGACAAGCTTAACCAACCAAAGTCGAGTGATGTCGACGCTTTTCATGTTTGTATACTAATACAGATTTTTTACGTTATCAAAACTTACGTCTATATATCGATTCAAGGAAACTATTGCAATTGACCTTTTAGCCTTTATATTATTAAAAAAAAAAAAACAATTTGCTTAATTGACGCATTAGCACACCTCGACACTTAGTGCAATAATTAAAAATAAGATTATTGATTCAACAAATAACAACGTGATCAAATCTTAATATAGAAAGAAACGAGTGCGTACAGTAAATGGCAGCGTTATGAACCGTGGTAAGGTTCTGTGCAGTTACTGGGGTTTCGATATTTCTCCATGTAAAAAAGAGGGTAACGATGGCAACGTACTATCTTTAGTCCACGTTTTATAAGGCTAGTTAATAAGCTTGCGCGGCACTGCATTTTATTTGCCAATGATGATGTCATTTGGTGTTAAAACTATACGAATACAGGCTCCGTGCCGAAATTCCATAATACGCGTTATCTACTTACCTATCGCTATTAATAAAATAATTAAATTCAATGTCATAGTACGTTGTACACACTTGAGTATTGGCTCGTTTTAAAGATATTCTTTTACAACGGCATACAATCAGTGGCGTAGCTACCTAGGGGCTAGGCGGGGCAGTGCCCCGGGGCCCTCAAGCTCAGGGGGCCCCAAATCCTTACCAGAAATCTCGATCGAACTGAAATTTTGGAAGTTTCTCCCATTTTCAAAATTAATAACATAAACCTGTCATAGGTTGCTTATCCAGTAGCTTAGCATTTTTAAAGTATTTTTTATTTTTATTTGATGAAACCTAATCAGTTTACACAACAGGGGGCCCCATATTTCAATTTGCCCCAGGGCCCTTGGTTGCCTAGCTACGCCACTGCATACAATAGTCCTTTACTGCTAAATTGTTGTGATTTTAATGAAGTTTTTATTAAGATTTACAGATGTACTTTTTTAATACACTTCCATTGATTGGTTTGCGTTAAATGAAAGAACGTGATTCGTTATGAAATAAAAGACGTCTTATATTCAATTCTTTTTTACTTCGAAGGCTTTTTATTGAGTAGATAGTTGTATACTTTAATGAGTTTATTAAATAATTAATTAATTAAAAAAGAGAGCGATAGAAAAAAAAATCATAAAGTCGTCCAGTTTGATATTGAAGTCGACATTTTATTAAATTATAATCGTCATTTAGTGCGTTTCATTTCCCATTATTAGCACTTAACACTGTTATAAATACATATAAAGTATAAAGATTTTTACATATTAGGAAGCCCCTTGGCCCATAAGTTGAAAGTTGGAATTTTTTTACTAATGTTTCCTATGCGTATATGATGCCCGCCATTGTGTGTGGCAGAATATGCAAACTATTGTACCACCTTACACATTTTTGTACCATATTCTTGCAATAAATTATTATTATTATTGTATATTTAGTACGAAAAAAAGAAGTACATGGAAAAGGAAAAGATATACTGTCGGAAAAGACAAAACGAATAATGGAAAAAAGGGAAAAAATTATACAAACTTCCCCTAAAACAGTAGAAGTTAGAAAAGTCATTGCTCAACTAAGCAAAGATCTAAGAATGAGTATGCGAAAGGACAGGAAATTATATAGACTACGAACTTTGGAAAACCTAATTGAAAAAACTGGAGGAACTAAAAAAGCCATAAAACTACTACAAGAAAAGGTGCAATGGATACCCAAATTCAAAGATTTATCTGGTAAAGACAAAACTAAAAGACCAGATATTATAAGTATTGCCACAGATTATTACAGAGAACTGTACTCAAAAAGATCAACTATTGAACACATTGAACTACTTGACTCAGATAAAGTACCATCCAATATGATACGCGAAGTCGAAAAAGCAATCAGCGCACTGAAGAGAGACAAAGCACAAGGTCCTGATAATATTTCAAATGAAGTGCTACTTGAAACAAAGCATATAATTACACCATTCCTGACTAAACTCTTCAATACTATCCTGGAAACGGAAAGTATTCCAAAACACTGGACTGTATCGTCTATTAAACTACTGCATAAAAAAGGTAACAGAGATGACATTGGCAATTATAGGCCCATAAGCCTAATGTCCAACTTATATAAAGTATTTTCAAAAATTATTTTAAGCCGTATCAGTAAAACTTTGGACGAAAATCAACCCAGGGAGCAGGCAGGCTTCAGAAACGACTACTCGACAGTGGATCACATGCACGTTGCTAGACAGATAGCTGAAAAGTGCAAAGAATATAACATCCAATTTTACTGTTGCTTTGTAGACTACTGCAAGGCATTTGATTCACTGGATCACTCAAAAATTTGGGAAGCTTTGCGAAAGCAGGGTGTGGAGCACAAATACATAAGGATAATTAAGAACATCTACACAGGTACCACAGCAAAGATCAAAATATCCTCAGAGGAGTAAGACAGGGCGACCCACTATCGCCCAAACTGTTTACAGCTGTTCTAGAGGAAATATTCCGAAAGTTAGATTGGACAGAATATGGCTTAAATATAAATGGCGAGAAACTGACCCATCTGAGATTCGCGGACGACATAGTGGTATTTGCAAATACGGCAGAAGAATTACAAAATATGCTCATAGAACTGAATACAGCTAGCAAAGAAGTTGGACTCTTAATGAACATCCAAAAAACTAAAGCAATGACCAATGGCAGGAATGACAGAGTAATAAAAATAGATGACAACACAATAGATTATGTATCAGAATATCTTTATTTAGGTCAACTGATATCCAACCATGATTCAACTACAAAGGAAATAGACAGAAGAATTGGAAATGCATGGAAGAGATATTGGTCCCTAAAAGAAGTTATGAAAAATAGTCAAACAAGCATGCACATCAAGAGAAAACTTTTCAACATATGCATCCTACCAATTCTTACATACGGCTGTCAAACATGGGCACTTACCAAAGCACAATGCGAAAGATTAAGTGTAACCCAGAGAGCCATGGAAAGAAGCATAATAAAGAAAAGAAGAATTGATAAAATTAGTAACAAAAAATTAAGAGATAAAACAGGGTTTGCTGACGTTGTGCATAAAACAAAATTACTAAAATGGAAATGGGCTGGACATACCATAAGAGGAGCAGAAAAATGGAGCAAAATCGTTACACTATGGCAACCAAGAGGCCATAAAAGAAACAAAGGTAGGCAATTTAAGAGGTGGGCCGATGAAATCGTGGAAATGGCAGGAAAATCTAAGACCTGGACAAGATTGGTTTACAATAAGAAAGAATGGAGGACAATGGGGGAGGCCTTTGCCCGTAGGCACACAGAATCAGTTATCATAGATTAAGGAAGTAACAGTTATAATGTATATATTTTGTATTCTGATATAAGGCTAATAAATAAATAAATAAATAAATAAATAAATAAATAAATTATTGTATATGGATGTTTATTAAAGGTATCAACTTAAATTTTTAACCTTGAAAATGACCGCCGATTCCCTCGTTTACCTTTACTTTAGGGGTGGAATATGTCATGAAACTTTTTTAATAACATGCGTCAATTGTCAAAATAACTGTAGGTTGTTTAATAAACAGTATTCGGATAGGAAGATAATTTTAAATTTCGCGCCTAATTTATTTATAAGCCAGCTTGATACATGAATTTTTGAACAGATCTCCAGACGAACAATAACGGTAGACTTTTATGAGGAAATTGGTCACGGCTCGGGTATTATCTACTCGATATTCTATGACGTCAAAATGTTACATAGACTTTTTATGCATAATGTGCATTATGGTACTTTTGAAAGATAAATTAAATTTAGTTTTTTCAATATAATTTTTGTGGATTTATATTTCTTGGTATCGGAATTTAATTAATGAAATTACAAAAGAAAAAAAAATCGCTTTGTTTCGGCAATCTAGAATCAACAGTGTGACTGTCGATCATAAAAATCTTTGAACGCGTGTAACCTTTCTAGAAGCTTTCCTTTGATAACCTAAATTTTAATAATTTCCCTAATTATACGCTTTTGGATTGTGGGGCAAGACCCAGCCGTGTCGCGATCTGTGAATTGGTATAGCATGTAGGGGTCGCGGGATTGCTCCTTGTGCGTGCCACTGCAACTCTCCACCGGCGGTAATTTGATTGGGCCCGAGCTGTCACCTATGCGCCGCAGTCGCCCGGCCGTCGCTCGCCGGCTATCGATTAGAGCACCCCCCTCCCCCCGGCCAGCCGCCCGCGAACCGGATCTCGTCACGCCGCCATTGTGTACCCGCGACGCTTAAACGCATTCGTTTCTCCCGATGCGAAAACGACGCATTCCTTCCGCCCCCGCCCCCCTCGCCTAACGGCTAACCTCTCGTTACTTATTAATTCCGATCAATGACAATTTTGCACAGGATCGACCCTCCATACGAAAGTGGAGCCTACAAGGAATGTCGCCCCAATTAGGGTAACACTAGGTTATATTAGCTATAATTCTATACCTATGGGTCACCATAACCAGTCATGGTTAGAAAACTGTTAATTCGATTAAATAAGCGAAGTAATAGCCACAAATTAATTAATTTAATTAAATCGAAATCAAATAGGAGAATGCCAAACATCCTTCAAACCAAACTTATTCGGAGGCTAGTTTATAGTGCCACGAGCTGATGAAAACCCAGAGGATTAAAATGAAAAGCTTAAGCATTAAGAACATTCGAGATCAATAATTATAACAAGTAGGCAACAAGTATTGCACATAACGATGTCGCGAGTTGCACTTGCTACTGGCGCTCGCGCAGCTCTGCTATTGTGAAATCGATGTTGCAAAGGGACCTCACCTCAAAACTTGTAATAAAGCGAGTTTTATAAATATTACTTAACAGTTAACGCGACTTTGGCTTATCCAATATCCTATCCCAAAAATAACAGATAGCAATTATTGTTTCCATCCAATGTTTAGTATATATCATTAATGAGTGCAAGTGGTATAAACAATGCGCCCACGCCGCGGCTGATACGAACTGAGACTGAGTGAACTGAGATGACGCTATGGTTTTACAAAAAGTTAACTAAGCTTAAAAGTAACTAAAAGCTAAGTTTAGTGAAGTCGTTAATTAACTAAGTCAATGTATATATATCACAATTATATAGCGCAGTCAGAAGCAGCAAAACAAATAATCTAAGTCTAGAATTAGTTATAATAAAAGGGCCATCGCTATTCGTGAGCCTCAAAAAAAGTCAGGGTCTCGCACTGACCAACTGATGTCTCTTTGGTAAAAGCTGAGAAGGGCTGAATTCTATGGAAAATTTTACAGAGGTCAAAGGGGCGATTCACGTCGTATTTTTAAATAATTTATTAAAAGTGACCGAATAAGTCTTCATCGTACTTTCGTATGATTCGATTTCGTACATCGTACTTTTCTTGTTGTTTTCGATGGGCTAAGGCTATATTTAATTTGATTGAATAGAACATTTTATACAAATTAAAGAAAAACTCTTAAATATAATAGGATTTTTATGATCAATATAGCAAAGGAAATAGTTGATTGGCTTTCAAATGTATTAATTAATTAATAAACAATTGTTATAAAACTAATATAAAAAAATAACTTAATCCTAAGCAATCCTTAGTTGAGATTAGCCTCTTCCAGAGCACTCCACTTTTTTCTATTATCGTCTATGTCTCGTTAAGTCTATGCAAAATTCTTCCCCTGTCTTTTTAATTCGATCAGATCACCTCTCCGGTAGCTTACCTCTTTTCCTGATGGACCAGGCAAAACCGATATTTTTTTTCGTCCATGTAGCATCGTTACTCTTTTCCATTTAAATTTTTTGCAGTGTGTAATAGCGACTATAGTATCAGTATTTTTCTTTTAAAAATATTGCGTTTCATATCTATTAACCGTACATAGATACATTTACACACATATATTTATTGCTGTCAAATTAGCAGCATAAGTTATATAAAAAAAATATTCTGTTTTGCGGACGGTGACACTCGCCTGAACTTTTACTCTCGTAAAAGCCCGGAAACGCGCCGGGCTTGCGGTCCCGTTCAGGAACGCTGTAAAAAATACGATATTACAAGGAATAAACGTTTTGACAACCTTCACATTATAGTGTTTATTGATAATGCAACAGATAGTATGGAAGTATAATAGGGCAAAGCTTCTTAGTTTATTTCATTTTATTTTTTAGTTTATGTTTCATTTTAAATAAAGACCTGGTTAAACAGACAATTGTGTATTAACATGATTGAGCTTAATTAAGAAAACATTTTTTTACTTCACTGATTCAAATAGATCAAGTATCGAAACAAACCAAGCCTAGTTCTGTATGACTAGTCCTGGTTCCGGGAAAGCTAAAAATAAATTTCGTTGTTTCAAAGGTGTGTGAAGGAAGGGGACTTCCAAAAGTCGTCTGAATAAAAAGTTTGCGCGTACTTTTGGATTTAAGTTCAACATAATTAATGTGTATATATTGAAGAAAAAATATTTTCGAGAATATTTGTTTACTTTACCCATTTTGTATAAAAGAGATAGTTTGCGTCTAAGACCTATATGACATATTCCTCACATTCATTAAAATTGAGTTTAATACAGATATTTTTTTAAAGAAATACAACGACTTCAAATATTTGTCTGTTAAAAGGAAAAATTCGGATGCGATATCGAAAACTACTGAACAGGTTTTGATGAAGCTTGGACTGTTACTTTAATTGGAATATATACTAATTTAAATAAAATCGAATTTTCAAAAATGTCAATAAACAAAACCAGGAAACACGTGTTCGGAAGCCAAAAAAAATTATCAAAATTATACAATTTAAACAATATCATAGATTTTAAGAGTCGATTAACAAAAAGTAAAATTATGCTGATTTTGTTTTTATTAATTACTAGAATTTATAATTTAACAATTCGTATAAATCTATTTGTATTCAACATAAATTGGTTCTAATTAGACCATCAATCAATCTACATTTAATTCGTGTTACAGAGCGGTTCTTTTTCGAGAATAGTCGAGAACACTTCAGTTACCTTGAGCTGATTTTAAACCCACAGAGATCGAATCAACCCTCTATAATGCTTAACAGATAATATTTTTTGTATTTTTTAAACATTTCTTACTTAAAACGATTTTGCAATATACCGTTTGCAATGCAATTTGCGCGTGAATTATTATGCATTTTAATATCCGAACCATACAACAAAACAACACGTTTTCATTATTAATGTTCAGTTATAATGTTTTATTTCTTTAAAATCCGTTTTACGTAGATTTTATATTCTAAGTTAAAATCAGTCTTGGGGCGCTTCTAAAATTTTGGTAAAAATATAAAGCTCTCAATGTGGTCTACATAGAGGGTTAAAAGTGAGCTTTTTACTATGAAAGTAAGCATCGCTTGCTATAGAACGGCATATAACAGTACCAATGTAAAGGAAGCACAAATTTAAAAAATGTCATAATAACATGTGAAGTATTGAATAGCTATCTTGTTCGAGAACTTGGCACAGAGTCGTGTTTGATACCGTGTGGTATTTAATGCTACTACTGTGAAGATAAAAAATCCGGGAAAACGTTGAATTTTCTTTTTATTTAAATCAAAAACTTGGCGATTAAAAATAGTGGCGGAGAGTTTATTGCCAGTTCTTCTTTTACGCCCTTGATTTGAGAACTGGCAGTAAATGTAAAATTAGAAGCATTTCATATTCATTTTTGTTTTTGACGTTCATAAGTGTACATTGTGTTATGTATATAAATAAATGATAGTATTGTCTTTTATTGACATAACTTTTACACATTTAATAAAACAATTTTTAACCGGTTCAATCCGGTTTTAAATTTAACTGACGTATCGCGTGCTTTAAAATTATGTAAAATATTTGTAAATACATAACTTCAATCCGATTAAAAATTGTTTTATTAAATGAATACATGATTTTGTTTTTTTTAATTTTGAATTTCTAGACAATTTTTCGGTTCTAAACGGAATTTATCAACGTTAACTTAGTTTATTAAATATGTTACTCTCTTGATATCGGGTTTTCTTCCGGACTTAAGAGTTTAGGTAATTATTCATATTAAACGTGATTTGAAAAAATAATAGTTTTCTATATTTTTACGGTTCAAGTTACTGGAGAACTTTTCGTGTAATTGTCCTATTTATGAACCCAGACATGTAGACCTCCGCGCATTTTGTTCACAGAAAAGTCATTGACCCTTGTGAAAATATTCATAATAGCAGCGTCGCGGTTTAAATACTAGGTACCTTAGGCGGTGACGCGCATGCTTATATCTAAGTTCGTACCCGTCGACCTTTAAATAAGTAATATCAATTAAATTAATGGTTGGCCTGCGTTCTGGGTCTTGGTCTGGCCCCAGAGAGGTTTTGAATTGAGAATGCGACCGCATCTTACCGGCCGCGGCGACCGCTGTTGTCACTGCGGTGTTTCGCGGGCGGGCAGATTTATTTGGACGTACCCCCCTTTTGGTGGTACGGGGAGGGCGTCACCCCCGCGCCACCTCCACACATTTGACTGGATCAATAAGTAAGCAAAGGATGCCCGAGTAGAAAAACCATACACCCGACCACCCTAAGGGGGCACACGTAACAACCCCCCACTAGCGGGGGCCTCCACAGATTGCCATTTTCTCTTTGCCTACGCTTTAATTAGTTGCGTAGTGATGCGAGTGGAACCATAATCCCGCGTTATTGAATTGCCCGAAATGGTATCCCCGAAAAATCACTAAATTATTTATATTTTGTTATATACTTGCTGGTTACATCTGACATGATCTAACTTACTGTTCTAAAGCTTCATTGTAGACAAAGTCGTAAACACCAACTAGTTTAGGAACTTGTGAGCTCTGAAGACTGTTAGTCGTTTCCCTGTTATAACGTCTACTAGCAAACTCCTCATAAAGGCTCAGCCCGGAGATAATAAAATTTATAAGGCAGGCTTGAACAAAGCTATTCTATTATAGCTTAATCTTGAATCTTCGATGACATTGCCACCAACGCGGGAGATTAGATAGGGAATGATACGCCGCCCTGTATGATAGTTTTTATTATAGCTTTAAAAATAACCTAAATTCTACCTCCACACGTAACAACTATGAAAAAACATCGCCGATATTTGACCTACTGATTATAATAATTTTGTATCTATGCAATTTTTTGTCAAAAATAGTTTGAATCTCTTTGTAAGTGTGTAATACGTGTTATATTGCAGAAAGCCAAATAGTAACCAGCGACATACGCTATTGTTGCGTAATATTACTTAAGACTAAAGATATATAGCAAAGTCCCTTAGTGGTCCAGATACCATTGAATGCAATACAAAACGTTAGTTATTCCTAAACTATTTAATAAAATAAAGATAGACATTAAGTACAAAACAGGAAGTCGTCCTGGCAACGGAACGTAACATAATGTTTGATATTCATGAGAAAGACATTGCTTTGCATACCATTTGCAAGGTTATAGTTACTTAGAATACCGCGAGCTTTGCAAATTTTCATGTACCGTTAAGTTTTAAATTGGTACATTATGGTCAAATAATAAAACAGGTAAATTTCCCTAGTCTTTAAAACTGCACTGTTTCGGGAGTAGTGAAGATAAACTTAAGAGATGCTTGCATAAAATACAAAATAATTCCATATGTGCTGTAGGTAGGTACTGTCTAGACTAGATTCACAAATTAGGTGTCTCACAGCTGTAAGACAAGACACAATTTTAGAATAATTGTTTACCTTTCTTGAGTTTATGCAATACTGTGAGATTTGTGTGGATTTCATATTGAATTCTCACGTATTAAACAATTAATTTTGTCTGTTTTAACACGATAAACTAAACTGTTTGGTAGGTTTTGACTTTTGACAAATGTAATACATGAGAAAGGTTTAATTATATTTAAGTAGGGCATGCATACTTGAATAAGTAAATAAAAGTGTTTTACGTAAATTGACTAACATATATGTGCGATTTGTTGAAGATATAGAAAAAGTGTGGCCAAAATACGAGAAATGCGGGTAAATTGTTAGAAATAATACGAGTGAAGCAGAAGATATTTGCGATCCTTTTATGCCTTTTCACGCGAAGCCAATCGAAATAATTATCATAAAATAAATCCCCCACAATTCGGCCGCGACCCTTCCGCCCCTGGAGAAATGCGCCCAACAAGTAGACGCTTACAAAAGCTACGTAGTAAGCTATAAGTATAGGCTTATCTTCGTGTACCATTACTATTAAGAAATAAACATATAAAGTGATTTAGGGAAATTAAATCGATTTCAAATACATGTCAATATTATAAGTACCAGTTCAATAAATGCGATTTTCATATATATTGACATTCTTATGTGCGTCTTTGTAATCAACGAAATCAATTAATAATTCAATTCAACGTTTTACAGCGCATTGAAGTAATTAACTTATTGAAAAATTATTTTTATTTAACATGGATACAATTTTACACTGATTGTATGACGAGATCTACAACAAAATTCCAATGTGAAAAGGAAAGGAAAATCGGGAATGCCTTTCGAGTGCTTTGTGTCAAGTTATTTTATTTAATTACATAATATTCTCTTTAAAATAACTTTACCAGTGTGGACGAACAAATAAAAATATAGCTACTAATACCACTTAATAGCGTATTAGTTTACGCACTAAAATATCTGGCTAAATGGTCTGTTATTGCAGACTATGCCTATAAAACACACTCACATACTTTGACGATGTGTTTCATAAAGATCCTTCAATGTTTATTTTGCTAGCAATTTCACAGTCTTGAATTCCCAAAAACCACCATGATCAAGTGATAATTTAAAATTTTATACCTTCTTTGGCCTCTTAAAAACTAGACTGATAGCCACCATCTGGTGACTTATAGATATTTATCGTTACTTAATACAACGTATTTACATACTGGCATATAATAGAACATTTGGCACGTGTGTACGCGTCTAGCTTTTATAAATCGCCTGTATAGAATCTGTCCCTTAAGTTGTCGCTAGTCAGTAGTTACTCACCCCTCGAACCATTACCAAAAGCCATCTTGAAACCGGTCCCCGATATCACCATTTTAATTTATGTGCTGAATTATTAACATGACCTAATTGCTTTTGGCCGACGCCTTTAGTTTTTATCAAGTAATTAGTTTTAACAAAATTTTGGTACTAATTAATTCGTTTACTTTTTCTATTTTTCAACGGTTTACTGGCTAAAGTTTGCCAATCGAGTGGGTGGATTTCTATAGAATGCGCATTTTGATAATTGCTAGTAAGGAACTACGATGTCGTATATTTGCGTCATCCTCTGGGTTGATAAAAGTGTTTAATTCCGATAGCAATCTTGTATATTGATTTCATTAAGCTGATCTTATGATGGACTCTGGAGATTATATAGTACTTACAAGTACGGCATTCTGTAATGGAATAGCGATGTTCCGTTTTCTTAAGGTATACGCAATCCTGCTTGTGATACTCGTATTTCTTCTAGTAAGAATTATATTCAAAAGAAACAATAATGTACGGGACATTTCGTCATAAAAATCAGCGTACAAATTGTTATACGTACTTATCCAACAATGTATGTATTACACATTATTAAATATTGCCAGATAAATTAACGTTTAGCATAAAGTATCTGGAACATGTCTGACAAAATGACAAAAGTTTGGTCCCGCTCAAAAACAATTTCTATGTTACCTATATAATTGAAATCAATAGAAACTTCTAAATGCGATCTATTATGCTAGACACATTCAATAGTTGCCCGAAGCAAAGCACACCTGCCATAGCGCGGGCTGACCCTACGTTTCTGTCCTTTGTCACTTCCCCAGTCATAGTAAGTAATCCTACTATAATCGAACCTCAATACAGTTTGTATTACCGGCTGAAACCAGTTTTCGCTGGCTTAATTAATATTCCAGCGTACTCTGATAAAATTATATTGTCTTTAAATGTTACGAAAATGCTTGTATTTGTGTGAAATAATGGCGCGTTTTGTATCATTATATTTTCATAGAAAATTTACTTTTAATTAACATTATAGGTTAATCCTGACA
Source organism: Pieris napi (assembly GCF_905475465.1). Lineage (NCBI taxonomy): Eukaryota > Metazoa > Arthropoda > Insecta > Lepidoptera > Pieridae > Pieris > Pieris napi. The sequence continues at coordinate 2,491,367 of NC_062245.1, forward strand.
TTTCACGTGCATATAACCAAATCAATTTATGAATTTCGGGACTTTCTGGAGTCATACTTAGAGCTGCGACCCGACTCCTGAATCTTTCCTGGTTGGTTATGATGTTAAATGGGCTCAGGCTCTTCCAGATATGCCATTACATTATGGCAAAATTAAACTAAGTTAATCTAATTATTTCATAGTGTTTTAATAAAGTTAAAAATCTTGCGTATAATTTAGGTATAACCTAAAACATTCATCTTCTGGGGCACCATTATATAAAAATAAACCTAATCACTAATATTATAAATCACATATTTATTTACAAGTATGTTATTCTTCGCGTGTTCAATCTCAAGGTCTTCCTATTTTGGGCCAGAAATTGATACACGTAAATGTTTACTGCATTTACTTTTACTAGCTAACGTGAACATTTACTTTAATACTTTAAAATTATAACTTGCTTGGTACTCTACAAATACCAAATGAGATTTGTGTTTCCGTTTTTATAAAGCGAAAAATAAATCACATGACACCAATTGAATTTATTACGTCTGTTTGCCGTTTTTATTACATAATACAATGATTACATAATCGGTAAATGTAATGATTTCTTACACTAAACACTAACTATATTAGCTTGAGTTTCGATCAAGTCTCTAATAATATCTCAACCGTCAAATTAGGGAGCGTTCAAGTATTACGTAACGCAATTTTTGGAGATTATTGACCCCCCCCCCCATGTAACTCGCCGTAACGTTATTCAGTACCCAGGTACAGTACAGTAAAACGTTTCGTGACCACCTTGTGACTCTTTAGTTACTATTATGTGGTGTAAGTCGAAAAAAATATTAACAATAACGCGTAATTTAATCCCCGTCCCGCATCGTAACGTTTTACAAAAGGACACCCCCCCTCCCAAAATACGTTACGTAATACTTGAACGCTCCCTTAAGAAATAGAGATTACACAGTGACAACACATAGATCCTCTCTAGTTGCGATTGGGTTCATATGCTGTATTACTTTACCGTATGAGGTGTTAATTGCATACAATATATATCTTTATGGTCCAAACCTACAAGGCTAATTCCTCCATTAACTATAACTTTTTTTTTATTGATATATTTCATGAATGTATCTTATTAATCAATCTTAATTTTGCTGTATATTATGTATGTGTAAGATAACATCGTTTGCACATTGATTCATCATAGATACCCTACTTACAATATATGGAATGATAAGTAAATATATACTTAAAATATTATATGCAACCGATAACTGTGTAGTGAAACGCGGTGAAGATATTTGGTTAAATATATTTTTGCACTCATTTGTGGCGTACACAAAGAGCATATCAACTTAAAAATATGTTATGTTGTACATATATGATATAATAATAACGTTGGCATAGGATATATGAAAGAGGTATAAATATAAAGCATTGATGAATAAAATGTACTCTTTTAGTCGTAGCTTGTGACTTGATATCGAAGCAATGTTAGAAGGACTATAAACTACAATCTACTCAAGAGTGAGACTGTTCTTTTCGTTGTCCCACAGAAACTAAGTACCCTTAATATCCCTTTTGACTCATATATTCAAATCAGTTATACATTTATCTAAAGTACCTACTCATCTTTCAGTCTTATGTAAAAACAGTTTGGTGAACAGAAATTTAAAATAAATACTTCAAAACCTTTTAGAAGAAGGTGTTTAATAATCTCTCCTGACATTCCAGTTGCAATGGAGGAGGAATCTAGCGAGTTACCGGGCACAGACGGCATGCCGCCGAAGCAGCGGCACCAGGCCAAGCACCGGGAACTCTTCCTCTCACGGCACGTGGAGACACTGCCGGCTACCCACATACGCGGCAAGTGCAGCGTGACCCTACTCAACGAGACAGAGTCGCTGCTCAGCTATCTCAATAAGGATGTGAGTATGTACCGCGAACACGACAACGGAAACGTGGACGCATCTTTTTTTACATAAATTAAGAAATGTTACGTAAAATAATAAATTTACCCCAATTAATGTGCACCGAGTAGAGCTGCTATTTCATACTTAATGAACTGGATAGACATTGAAGTTTATTTGGTGTCCAATGGACTTTTACATATTGGTGTCTGAGTGACATCAGCCGTGTGTACTAAACAAAAAATATAGGTATAATAAAGTAGGGAATCAAAATTTCGGCTATACGTCACGTGATTTAACTAGGCTACGGAGGCTCTTCTATACTGTAGAATCTCATACAATAAAATTATAGACTATATTCTTCGTTGTTATCGGATTTTACACATTAAATTAGATTATTTTGTTGTTAACGCACCAAATGGAATATTAAGATTCTATCATTGCACTAGCAAGATTAAAAACAAATATTATTGAATGTTACGTCTGTGATTTTAAAATTTTACATAAGAATGTTTGACTAAATTATATTTGTCTCTTTCTGTCAAGTTGTCTTACTCAGTGACAAAAAGACACAGTATTATCAGATTTAACCAGTTGTAACGAATATGGTATATATGAACAATCCAAATTGCCACCCCACCCTATGTTTATATAAAACAAGCTATCCCGGCGACAAAGAGTAACAATAATAGTATGATGAACGCGAACTAATAAGGAAATGAGCATGCACTTACCGTCCTATCTCGTATCAATGTCTGTGTTTCCTGCTTCACATATTACATATATGTAAGGATCGATACGTCATGCAAGGACATAGGAAGATTTGTGTTCGCTCAACCGTGAAGCACTTTGTTACTAACCTACCTGAAATTGAAAGTCAATATTCAGAAATGTCTTCCAAATAGCCGTTGTGCTTTTATAATAACATCAGTAACTTCTAAAATGTCATATATATATCTGCTACATTTAAAAGTCAATAAATATTCACATCAAAGCAATAGTTCTACTTTTCGCCAGTCATTAAATCTATAAGAACCTTGTATAAATAAAATATGTACTTTATTAAAAGGTACCGGAGAGTTTCTTGCAAGTTTTTCTAGTCTGTTCTGGCCCTTGATTGGAGAACGAAATTTATATATTTTTTTAAATAAAATGTATGTTCAAAGTACAATAAGTTACATAAATAAATGTTGACTTGATATAAAGCAATGTAAATTTAGGTGCTATGTTTGGTGTTTAAGAGCCAGTTTGGGGTATCAGGGTTTTTTCTGTATCAATTAAAATTTGTTTTAGGCTCCAATATTAAAATACGTATATTGTTTTTTTGAGTGAAGGAAAACAAAACAAATATAGGATTTATAAATAGTGTTAATTCTATAGTATGAGAGTAATAGACAAGTTAAGAGCATTTGCCATTTTGAAAACCTTACGTATATATATTGTTTAAGGAATGAGGTGATCAGTCTTTGCCTACCGGTAGTCTAATCTAGGACTTTCTAGTGAAACATTATGTGCATGTGTGTTAACTACTAAGTACAGAGTTAGGATAATTAATGATATAACATATATTAATACACCTCTCTCTTTTGTTTCAGGACGCATTTTTTTATTGTTTAGTATTTGATCCTTCACAAAAGACTTTATTAGCAGATAAGGGTGAAATCAGAGTGGGAAGTAGATATCAGACTGAAGTAACTAATTTATTAAAAGAAGGTAAGACCTTTATGTAGTACTTAATTTCGTTTGCGGTCAAATTTCACTGAATTTTTTGTATTCAAAAAGTAATTAAATATATTTTTATATTTCCTGCCTCATAATTTTTGATTTAGAGCTTAGATAAATATCAGCAAACTTTCAATGGGTTTAAGCAGTAAAAAAAAATACTTTTATAAATTTAAAATTGTGCTCCACAGATAATTGTACCAGTACAAATTGGTAGAATGATAACTAAATCATTTAAAAAGTTGAAAAACTAGTTATTTTGTTTATAAGTGCCCACCAATAATAGGATGACCACACATTACAGGCGAAGAGGACCCAAGAAACAGTGAGGAGTTAGAAACGCTAGTGTGGACACCGGAACATGGATTGACGGACCGACAGATTGACCAGTTTCTAGTAGTGTCACGTTCAGTGGGGACTTTTGCGCGTGCCCTTGACTGTTCATCCAGTGTCAAACAACCCTCATTGCATATGTCCGCAGCCGCTGCCAGCCGAGACATTACACTTGTGAGTACTGTATAGTCACTTAAGATTATTTATATATACACTAGCTGATTCGGCAAACGTCGTTTTGCCATGTATATAATTTATAATAAAAAATAGGGGTTGATCGTAGAGGGGTTGTATGTATTTTATAATGCTGTATCATAAAAAAATAAAAATATAATTTTATCTAAAAATTAAAAAATAATGATTTAGGGTTGGACTACCCTTAACATTTAGGGGGATGAAAAATAGATGTCCGAATCTCAGACATACCAAATATGCACACAAAATTTCATGAGAATCGGTCAAGCCGTTTCGGAGGAGTTTAACTACAAACACTGCGACACGAGAATTTAATTTTATATATTAGATATAATATATAAAGGAGACATATATAGTGTATGTTTGACATCGACCGAGGTTGTTATGGTCTGAGTGCGAAATGAAGTTTCATACATAATTGAAAAAAAATTATTGATCTATGTATCTACACTGAACCGATTTTACCAATATAAAGCTATAGCTGGCTTCAGCATGTGCTTCTCATCTCTGAGATAGTAGGTTCGATACCCGGCTGTGCGCCAATGACATTTCTATGTGCTATATATTCGCGACAAGCGATCGTACGATGAAGGAATCACCTATTAGAAAAAAACAAATGTATAGGAATCTATTAAATACTGGATAATTATTTATTTTTAAAAACTTCTCTCAGTTTGTTTAGTGCTATCATGAGATTGTTCTCCTAAGAAAGAGTAAGGGTACGAATCAACGCGGATAAACCCGCAGAAGACAACTAAATAATAAATAAGCAGTCAGTTTTATATTTTGCTTATAGTTAATTATTTATTACAGTTCCACGCTATGGACACACTCCACAAAAGCGGTTACAGCATAGAGTCAGCTCTATCCTCACTTGTGCCTGCATCGGGGCCAGTGCTGTGCCGGGATGAGATGGAAGAGTGGTCGGCCTCAGAAGCGAACCTCTTTGAAGAGGCCCTCGACAAGTATGGGAAGGACTTTGCTGATATACGGCAGGACTTTGTGAGTATCTTACCTGATTCTGATATTCATAAGTTTACTTGTTTACCTATATGAATAAAGTTATTTTGAGTTTGAGTTTAATACTTCATTGAGAGTGTCCATGGGCGGCGGTATCACTTAACATCAGGTGAGCCTCCTGCCCGTTTGCCCCCCGTTCTATAAAAATAAAAAAATAAATTAGTGAAAAGCTTCTATTGTGTAATAAGGAAATTTGTACAGTTACTGCTGATTGAGAGAGTTTTATGTAAAACTTTGTTTTATTGTAGTTAAATTTGGGAAAGGTGTGTTTTGTTTTAAACTTATATCATGTTTCTTAACAAGAACTAAAAAATAAAAGTTTAATACATATATTTAATGAATAATTCTAAGGAAAAAGTGGAAAGTGTATAACACTGAAGCGTTGCTAATTATAGTAATTTAAAAATTATTATTATTGTTATTAAAGTATTAGAAATTTATTACAGTTAATTTGAATAGCTAAATAGGCACAATGTAGTAGTTTTTTCACATCTTAATTCAAATTCAATGTACACTTATGAATGTTAATAAAATCAAACATTAAATGTATCTAAATTAAATTTAATGCCAGTTCTCAAATCAAGGGCGTAGAACGGGCAAAAATAACTGGCAATGAACTCTCCGGCACTCTTTTTAATAAATTTTAATTTTTGTATGTAAAATGTAATTTACTCATTATACAATATAATACTATATCTAAATCAATGTTTTTCATACAGTTGCCATGGAAGACGCTAAAGAACCTAGTTGAATACTACTACATGTGGAAGACCACGGACCGCTATGTGCAACAAAAACGTGTGAAGGCGGTGGAAGCCGAGTCCAAGCTGAAGCAGGTCTACATTCCCAACTAGTGAGTGTTTGTACCCACCACAGTCTCTCTTGTCTATTATATTCATTTGCTTATTGTTATGTTTGAAATTGAGGGTAGATTCGCGGAACCAGTACGCAATTTTTTTTTGTTAACAACCGTTGCCCACGGACGATATATATACTATCTATATAACTATCAGTAAACCTTGAAAAATTATATACCTAAATCTTCCTCATCATTCTAGATATTGGCAAAAACCGTAGGGTTAAAGGTTTTTATATATTCGTAGGCATTATCAAGTTTACAACTTTTATCTAGAACTCAATCATATACCTCTCATCGTTAAGGCAGCGTTTGTAAGAAACGTTTTCGTTCAGCCGTTTTTACTCCGAATCCAACAACCATGTTAAAGTTTTTTTTCATTCTTTGGGTTTAAATATACCCTCATATACGGTACTCACAAATATTGATTTTAAAAAATGGTATAGTAGATACAAAGATTACCCCCAACAACCTCACAAACTTTACCTCTATAATATTTGTATAGATATGTTTGAAGATGACAAAATGCAGTTATAGCACGAAACAATATAAGCAAAATTAAGAAAAATCGCCACGTTAAGATCCTACAAGGCTGGATTCGTATTTGTCTATACATACTGACAATTCTACCATTAAAAACAAGCTTTTTAAATTATTTGGTACATTAACCTGTCACGTAAATGCAAGAACCAAGACAAAAATACAATAATTTTAGCTTTTGACTATGAATTAAAACAGAATTTATCTTTATAATCAATCTATATATGTATTATGTTTTACTACCTGGTGCAGTATTAGATAGATAACAAATTATTGCTCAGAAAATACTCTATTTTCTAGTCATATTTAAAAAGAAAAAACTTCAATACAATCTTACTTATAAAATTAGATAGTTAAAAAAGTTGTCTTGTTTTGTGTTTAGCTATTTGTTGTGAAGGAAGAATTCTACCCAGTTTATTTTACGCTTTTTATAATTGTAATTTGTAAATTTTAAGCAATAATTAAATCATACCGCATAAAATTACAGCAACAAGCCGAACCCAGCCCTCATAACGAGCAACAATGGCAACGGCAAAGGAACAGTCCTCAATGGCGGGACCAACGGCACTGCCGCCATCGCACCCACCGTTTGTGCTTCCTGCCAAGGTAACTATGTATACAATATTAATATATATATGTCACCGTAAAATTGTAAATACCGTTAGATTGTAATCTATCTCGCGAGATTATAAACTGTCGAAAGATTGTGAACCTCAACGAACTGCTTACAAATTAACGTATTATTATTCGGTAGTTATATGAAATTGTTGGAAAGTAAAATTAATCTGTAATTGACCAAAGAAGTTTGAATGATAACTAAGTTAGTGTAGTACAATCTACCAAATAATAATATGTTAAATTGTAAGCAGTAAGCTGAGGTTCACAATCTTTCGACAGTTTATAATCTCGCGAGATAGATTACAATCTAACGGTGTTTGCAATTTTACGTTAACATATATATGCCTATATTCAAACCAGATTTGATACGCATATTTTGACTGAAATGGCTGGAATTTTTTGAATGAATGAAATTTTTACTGGAATGGGCTTTTTGAGTCGTGACTGAATCGTAAAGTTTTAATTATTTATATTATTACATAAAACGTTTGGCTCGTCTGTAAATGATATTGTAATATGTCATGAAGAGCCAGCTTTCAGCCATATTTGTAATGAGATTCTGACCTGTACCTTATTTATTTTTTATCTTAAAGTATTGCTAACTGTAAAGGGGCTGTTCAAGTATGACGTAAGCAGACTTAGCAAAGTAGGTAAAGCTCCCAAATAATAGTACATAAACGTATTAATTTTTTGTATGAATCTTTGAAAATGCATTTCGTTTTCAAGCATAGACAATGTGTTTTAAATATGTGTGAAAAAGTAAATAATTACTGTTGACGTAATCACCAAATAAGAAAATCAAAGACCTCCCCTCCCCCCTGTAATGCTTACGTAATACACTGGAACGGCCCCGTGTATAATGTAATTATTTTATTTATTGGATCACTAACTATACATGATGCTATATTTCGGAAATATTTATTTTATTAGTGTACAGTGACTCGATATATTTTATTTGATCACGATGTTTTTTTTAGAATTATCGAGAATTGTTTAAGATTTTACGGTATATATAGCTATGTATCGCTTAAATATGACTATGTCGAGTTGTCATCTTTTAAAAGAAAATTCATGTACAGAACTGGAAAAGCAAGTTCTGTAATGTAAGGGAAAAACACTGATTAAACCAAGTATTTTTTTTTTCAGTAACGAATTCGTCGCAATGGTACACGTGGGGTCCGCAACACTTGCAGTACAGGTTGTGTGGCACTTGCTGGCAATATTGGAAGAAATATGGAGGCCTCAAGGTAATTTCATCTTAAATATCCAAAAATAGCAAATTATTTATAGGCGAGTTTTAAGTTAAGCATTTATTAAATTATTTGATTTTCAATCGCATATAGAATAATAATAATTTTTATGATATTAAATTTTTTAACTTGTATACATATTTACTATACAATTATATTAGCATCATAACATGCTAACGTCCGTCGTAACGGTTTCAAAAAT